>NC_089800.1:42749898-44114898 GCF_029633855.1 Hoplias malabaricus | reverse complement strand
TCTGCCTTACACAGACTGTAATTTGCAGTACACAAAGCAAAATCCATCGATGTAAATTTCAGATAGCTTACTTGTTACTTTCAGCACAATATGCTTGAAACTACTCACTGATCATGATCACTGTCTAGAAGTTATCTATGAATAAATTAAAGCTCATTGTTATGAGGGGCCCATTATATATTGGTGTGTTATACCACCATTACAGATATGTATTTTGAAATGTGAAATGTAACAAGATCATGTAAATAAAATGTTATGAACTCAATGCTTTGATTATTTTTTCATCTGTATTAACCAAAACACCACTACAAGTCCATCGTGTCCACACAGTCTACACAGGGCTGTTCCTTTCAAAGACTGAATACACCAGATCTAAAGTAGGAGAGATATGCATTTCAAATGAAGTGGCACTTAAAAGTGAAAAAACAATAAAAGCCAAGTCATTATTTTATTCTGGAGCCAATACAAAACTTAAACTTTGTAGCAAAGCGAAGGAATATAACATTTTTTTTATTATAAAACAAAGGTCAGTAAGAGGTCAAGGTTGAATTTAACTTCCCTCTAGCATCAGGGGAAGATGATCAGCTGAGGGGGAGAATTAAAACATTGAAACTGTAAATAAGTTATATGTACACATTTGTCAAAAACCAAACTTAAAGTCAGGAGCTAAATTACACAAAACACAGCATAAAACCAATGTAAAAAACGAGGCCTAAAATTCAGCCACGCACAGAGCATGATTTCTCAGTTCAGTCAGATAACTTTTAGCCCAGATTCTTGCTGAACTTTCTGTGAGAGAAGAATGTATGTATTTTTGACATTCTTAAAAAAACACGTAATTAAAAAACAACAAAAAAAATCCCACAATTTTATTAGCCATGCAAAAGAGACAGAACAGAACATCCCCGGACATGTTCTCTTTTTTAGACGTGAAAAAATGTCCGGGCGGAATTTCACAAACGTCCGGGATGTTGTTTTTCTAGAGCTTACATAGAATTTTGAGAAGCGTTTCGTTCACAAACTAGTCCCGCCCTCCCCTACTCCGATTGGTTCGCTTGAGTGAGAAGGGGGCGTGGTGAAGTAGCCTAAAATCTTCTGATTGGACGGTCTGACTGTAGAGCTACCGTTATCGGTCGATAACCTTCTCTGTAAACGTTTAATTGGTCAGTCTGCACGTCAGTAGTCGTCTATATATATATATATATATATATATATATATATATATATATATATATATATATATACTGTGATGTGGATTTAACTTTTAAATCATTCTCAGTATCCCCCTCCAAGGCTTCGCACCCACTGCGACCGCAGATAAGCGGTTACAGACAATGAATGAATAAATGAATGATCATTCTCAGTATATTTGCTGTTCTCAGATTGATTAGCCTGGTCTGACCAGGTTTGGTAGGCGGGCTTTTTACGACGAGACAATTGTTGATGGACAAGTAAACTATTCAATCAGAGCAGTGTTCAAAAAAACGTAACGCATCTCAGCCAATCAGAGTCGTGAATAGGAGGTAACGCTTTTTAGACGCGACGGTGTTCCACTGGACAGAGTTGTTAGTTTACATGTTAGTAACATGTGAATTAAAATCTGCAACTTGGTTCAGTTTTGTAACGGTCTGCTGCGGTGTACTGTCTAGTGGAGGAGGAACTGTATCTCACCAGCTGCAGAAATGAAGTGAGTAACGTCAGCGCTTTTGTCTAAAGAGTGTCAAAAGAGCTCTGTCGGAGCCTACAGTCAGCGGTAACTCGAGTCCATTAAAGTGCTTCTCTCTTGATCGATAGATGGATAGATAGATAATTGTCAGTTATCATTAGCAGATTGCAGGTTTTATATTTGAAGATTTTTTTCTATATACGTATTCAACTAAATTTCCTTGAGAGGCTACTTAATTTATAAACCAATTCTGCTGTGCATTAAATTTATTTAATGTAATGTATTTGTTGTTGTTTTTCCACTAGGTTGAACATTGACGGCTTATTAGTATATTTTCCATATGACTACATTTATCCAGAACAATACTCTTACATGCTAGAGCTCAAGAGGACCCTGGATGCAAAGGTAAGTCAAATTAATCTAATACTATTGCATAGTGTGTGGGTTGTCATAGATAATCAATACCTTATACAGTGTTGATCTTCTGTCCTCTCTATCCTCAGGGTCATGGAGTCCTGGAGATGCCCTCAGGGACTGGAAAAACAATCTCGCTTCTGTCCCTGATTGTTGCTTATCAGAGGGTGGGTATTTGTATTTTTTTGAAGTAGTAGATTATCAAGATATCAGCCATTAAAACACTCATGCAAAGTGGCAAAACAAAATGTTTGTTTGGGCTGTCACTCCATACAGGCTTATCCTCTGGAGGTGACCAAGCTGATCTACTGCTCTCGAACTGTGCCTGAGATCGAGAAGGTAATCAACCTTAAACAGATTTATAGGGTGACACTTCATCTGCCTAATTTTTTAACTTTGGCATTTTCTGTTCTACAGGTAGTAGAGGAACTTAGGAAACTAATGGAGTTCTATACCAAGGAAACTGGGGAGAGAAATGACTTTCTTGCACTAGCATTGTCTTCAAGAAAGAATCTGTGCATTCATCCTGAAGTGAGAGTCTTGCTCTTGCTGCCTCTTATCAGTGTGATAAGACTTATTAAGACAATTAACTCCAGTCTGATCCTGAATGCCTTTTCTCCAGGTCAGCTCTCTAAGATTTGGAAAAGAGGTGGATGGAAAGTGTCACAGTTTGACAGCATCATACATTCGATCTCAGCGTCACAGTAATCCCAGTCAGCCTGTGTGCCGCTTTTATGAGGTAAACAGCTTTTTAAAAAAATAAAAACGGAGGAGGCTGTTATTGGTTGTATGTAGTGTTTAGTCCTGGTGATGTTTTAAAAGAACATTGCAACTGTTTCTACATTTATTTGTTAATTTCAGTTATGTTGTTATTGTTGTTTGTTGCTCCATAACATTTCTCTATGTGCAGGAGTTTGATGCAGTGGGTAGACAAGTACCCATTCCGCCTGGCATTTACAACCTAGATGACCTTAAAGATTTTGGTCGCAGGAAAGGCTGGTGCCCATACTACCTAGCACGCTATTCCGTATGTGTTGGTGTTGTTATGAAAGAGCATCTTTTTGTTTGAAGTGTTTTGTCATTTCTGTACCTCAGTCCACTTGATCTTCTCTGTTATGTCAACACAAAGCCCATTGGCTTTTTCTGTTTTATCCCTTTCATTCAGATTCTCCATGCTAACATTGTGGTTTACAGTTATCATTACCTCCTGGATCCAAAAATTGCAGATTTAGTCTCAAAAGAGCTTGCAAAGAAATCTGTTGTTGTATTTGATGAAGCTCACAACATTGGTAAGAACATTCTAAAAAGCTTCTTTCTCTCACTTGGCTAGTCCCAAAAAAGGCATTCATAGTAATGTTTGATGTAATCCTTGCAGACAATGTATGTATTGATTCAATGAGCGTTAACATCACCAGGAGGACACTGGACCGCTGCCAGACCAATGTGGACACCCTTCAGGATACCATTCAGAAGTGAGTAGTGCTTGGACATTCGCTGGAGAATAACTTTTCAGTCAAACACTACATAGATCAAATGTATTGTCAAAGGGCAGGGAAGAGTTGTTTAATGGGACTCGTGTCTGTTTGCCTACCCTCCTCCTATAGAGGTGTTACAGTAGTCTTTATAGTATATGAAGACAGGGAATGTCTGCTTGTGATGATAATCTTAAAAGACTTGGAATCTTTATTCAAAAACTAAATTGCTTTGTGACAGGTAATTGATGGCTGGTTGTCTTAATCCTTCAAAACATTACTACTATCAAGATGAATACCATTACAACTACCTTGTGGCTTTCGATAGCTCATTTGGCATTGTAGAGAACAGAGTTAAATTTGTTTGTGTTATTTAGTGGCTATAAAATTATGTTGGTATCTATAAGATTTAGTCTTTTATTAAAGGATAAAGGAAACTGATGCGGCAAAACTCAAAGAGGAATACAGAAGATTAGTGGAGGGACTAAAAGAAGCCAATGTTGCTAGAGAAACGGATATCTACTTGTCCAATCCAGTGCTGCCAGACGAAATACTCCAAGGTTTGTTGTATTTTAATAAAAACACTTAGTATCATAGATGTTTGTGTTGTCCTTAAACTATTTTGTTGTGGTACATAGTTGCTTTCCTAAAGCAGTAGTCATCCCATGAAAATGCTGTTCATTTTGTATTGGGATATTTCACTGCAGAGGCTATCCCTGGCAGCATCCGTACTGCAGAGCATTTTGTAGGCTTCCTAAAGCGTTTTCTGGAGTACCTGAAGTCTCGGCTGCGTATCCACCATGTTGTGCAGGAGAGCTCTCCTCAGTTCCTTAAAGACATCTATGAGAAGGTGTGCATAGACCGCAAGCCTCTACGGTGAGACAAAAACATTTACTTACATAGTGCACATTTTTTGCCACTCATTTCATGTATGACAGTATCGTATAAAACCTTCAATGAATTTTGTAAACAGATACTCCCAAAATACTTATAACAACGTGTTTGGGCTGAGTTCTACACTTTACCCTCTATAGATTCTGTGCTGAGAGGCTTCGCTCATTATTAAGAACTCTGGAGATTGCAGACATTGCTGACTTTTCTGCCGTTACTCTCATCTCCCACTTTGCTACTCTCGTCAGCACCTACAGCAAAGGTGAAGAGGTTGTCCTCTGTTCTAAATCCAGCCCAAACATCAAGTATATATCTTGACAGTTTTCAGTCTGTTTACAAGTAAATATAATAACGATACAGTATTTGACTTTTTCAGGCTTCACCATAATTATTGAACCTTTTGAAGACAAAACGCCAACAATAGCGAATCCAGTCCTTCACTTCAGGTTGGTTTAAAGAAATAATAATAATAAAATAAAATCAGATTTTGAAAATGAACGAAATTGAGTTATAAATACTCAATACAATGCATTGCTTTTTTAAAATCATTTAATATAAATACATAGAGATATACCTGCATTTAATTTCCTTATGTGTACAGTTTTTATTTCCTCAATCTCCATGCTGGTCTATAGATTTCAGATTTGATTTTCTAAAGGGAACTCTGGGTGTTAAGGCTTGTATTAAAAATAGGACTTGTTTTTAATGTTTTGCTCAGCGTAAAAAATAATATGACAAATAGATAAACTAATAGGTTTACTAATATACTAATAGGTTGCCACTGTTTATTGCAATTCCCATCTGCCATTGTGATCATGTCATATGATTGGACAGGTTTTCCTTTTTTGGTGAACTCAGTTTGTGGCTGAAGGCTGAAGGCTGTAGGAGCTCACTGAGTAAAATTATTTAGCATGCTTTTCCTCTTAATGGACAAACGAGAAAGAAGACAGGAAATGGCATTACAATGGCATGGTGAAGGAATTCTGTCTACTTGCAGTAATAAATCTGATTATTTGTTTGGTATATTTTTAAATTTTGGGCTTGTACCCCATGTGAAACTTGCATGCCTTAAGTGTTAGGGTTCCCTTTTATTCTAATTAAGTGTTATTAGAATATATTCTGTAATGTTTGGAAATGTAGTTTGTCTTAATTTCTCTATTTTGACTGTGATTTATCTTTATGCTTCCAGCTGTATGGACCCCTCCATTGCCATAAAGCCTGTGTTTGAGCGGTTTCAGTCAGTTGTCATTACCTCAGGGGTAAACTCAATCCTCCTTGCAGCAGTTCTCCTTTGTAGATTTGATTATTAGATTACGCATGGCTTGTTCTCTAATCTGAGATAATAATCCACCCTCTGAGTGTGTCATGCCATCTGTATTGGACACTAATTGTCTGTATTGGACACTAATGTATTGGTCTCTAATAAACAAGCAGAATGCAATTTTACTTATTTTAATATTAATTATTAAGAAATATTTTGTGTTTTTTTTATTTTAGTCACAGATATAACTGCTATGGTATTTGTATGCTATAGTAAGCTACCAGCATTTATCAAATCATTCAAATCTGCAGGGAGAGGTATGCAATTTACACAACATGTAATATAACGACTGTTAGAACAAAACCTTGTCACCCTGTGCCAAACCTTAAAACTGGTGCAGATGATTTTGTTGAAACCAGTAGGTTTTGAACAAATGCAACAAAAAAGTCCCCCCCCCCTTACATTCATCACTAAATCATGAATGGCATGACTTGATTAGTCTGACAGAGACTGCAAGCAAGGTGCCCAAGGTGTCTTTTTCAAATATCACTACCTTTGTCTCATTCACATTATTTAACGTTATCCCCTGTACACAAAACAAGTCCGATAACTACCTGTCTAATAGAAAAAACACCTTTGTGACTCTTTCCTGGCTTTCCACTTCCTCAGTTTCCTTCATTGTTGGACACCTATGTTTACTCTGGTTTACCTTCTTGCTTTATGCAGCCCCTTTTTTATTGGAGGTATTTCTACCTCCGTGTGTCTCTCTTTACTTGTTTAGCAGTGCAAGCAGTTTCAGGGGTTTAAATTTCGCTGAAACTCTTCCAGCTTTTAGTGCCCCATTTGTGTTTTTCAGTGTGTAGTCTCCAGTCACATGCAAATTAATACATGGGCAGTGTACCTACAGTGTGGACAGGGTAATGTAGAAAGTTTGACAGACAGGTAGGCCAGGCTATCAATTTGTTCGTTCCGAATGAAGTCATTGTAGCAGGATCATTAGGTTATACAGAAAATGAGTGATTTATTAAAGTTTAAATTATTTGTCATCAGATCATTTGATTTACTGATTGCTTTCAGAATGTAAAGAGTATTTCAGGAAATATAACAAAATAAACACATCACATACTCCAGCTTCAGCCTTTACAGGATTAGGGAAAATCATTCTTAATTTTCAGTGTAATAATATTTTATTGTAAGGACATCTTTGGAAGGTCTTTGGTCCATCTTTCATTAAACACAATATAATCAACAGCAGATATTTATAAACTGCAGAAAGGTTTTATTTTGACAATGACAAATAAATAAATTTTAGGTACGGCTTGCTGGTTTTGTTTGATGTTTTGTATTGTTTTTCTTGCTAGACACTCTCTCCACTGGACATTTATCCCAGAATCCTGGACTTTCGTCCTGTCACCATGGCCTCCTTCACTATGACATTGGCACGAACCTGCCTTTGCCCCTTAGTAAGTGTCCTGTAGAACATTCCTCTAACATATCATCATCTTTTAAAGACATTTATCATTTAAACTGGGCGAAGAACCCGTGAAAAACCTATAAAAGATTATACCACATCAATAACTTGTGATTTCTCAGATTGTTGGACGGGGAAACGACCAAGTGGCAATGACCTCCAAGTTTGAGACCAGAGAAGATTTTGGTAAGCTTTGATTTTGAAATATAACTGTTGTTTTAAAATATTTTCCCTTTTAATGAGTGTAATATTTTGAAGAAAAGCATTAATACACATCGCCTCATACAGCTGTAATCCGGAACTACGGAAACCTGCTTTTGGAAATGTCTGCCATTGTACCTGATGGAATTGTAGCATTTTTCACCAGTTATGTTTACATGGAAAACATTGTAGCGTCATGGTATGAGCAGGTACGGTAATGCATTTTACTACATTATATATAAAATATTTCTTCATATATATATATTTTTATTTGAATGTTGATACTTATAGAATGTGTGCTTTAGGGAATCCTGGAAAACATACAGAGAAACAAGCTAATCTTCATTGAGACTCCAGATGCAGCGGAGACCAGCATGGCTCTAGAGAAGTACCAGGAGGTGGGGAAAACTTTTAAATTTCATCATTTCAGTTGTTATGTACTTGCCAATGGTCTGACATGATTACTGAGGACAGTGTAGTTCTTTAGATTGTGTTGGCCTTGTTTAATATACTCAGATTAATTTCCAGGCATGTGAAAATGGCAGAGGTGCAATCTTGTTGTCTGTGGCCAGAGGAAAAGTGTCTGAAGGGATTGATTTTGGTGAGTACCTTTTAACCAATTTAAAGATGTACAGTGCCTATGTAACATTTTCATTTAACTAATGTTAGTAACATTTAAGTGTGTGTTGTACAGACACTCATAGAATATCAAGTTAATCCAATTTTGCCTCTGGTTGACCAACAGTTCATCACTTTGGCCGAGCTGTGATAATGTTTGGTGTTCCTTATGTGTACACCCAGAGCCGAATTCTCAAGGTATATTCATTTATTCTGTACCAATTTTTATACTCTCCTATAGTATACTGGGTGTAACAGTGACATGTACTCTTCCTGGCTCTCTCAGGCTCGGCTGGAGTATCTCAGAGATCAGTTTCAGATTCGTGAGAATGACTTTTTGACTTTTGATGCCATGCGACATGCTGCCCAGTGCGTAGGCAGAGCCATCCGAGGAAAAACTGACTACGGCCTCATGATCTTTGCTGATAAAGTACTTATTTCATATTTTTATAGAATTGGTGCAAAACGCTACGCATTAAATCAGATATTTAAGCTTCCTCCTTCCTCCCTTCAGCGTTACGCTCGAGCAGACAAACGAGGGAAGTTGCCTCGTTGGATCCAGGAGCACATCACTGATGGTAGCCTGAACTTGACCATTGATGAGACAGTGCAGCTGGCCAAGCATTTCCTGAGGCAGATGGCCCAGCCATTCAGAAGGGTAAGAACAGTGCTCCCCCCAAACCAGCTCTATGTCCTTAAACATACCTTGCAAAAAAACACTGGTTAATGTTTGATGGGTTCAGGATAGCACAGAATGCTGCATTTTTACAGTTTTAACACTTGTCTTTGTATCTTTTTTTAAGGAGGATCAACTAGGTCTATCATTGCTGACCCTGGAACAGCTACAGTCAGAGGAAATGCTGCAGAAAATCTCGCAAATTGCTCAGCAGGCATAATGCAAATTTGGTCATGATTTGAGCATACACATCTGTACATGTATATATTTTTTTTATGTATTTTGTTATTGTACGTTCCTCTACCACAACACAGACAGGAATAAATACTGATTTCTACAAATCCAGTGTTGATATCATGTTGTATGAAATTGGTGTAATTTTCATGTATACTAATATATATTAGTTGCTGCATACATTAATCAGTAAAAAAAAAAATTGATCTCGAGAACACTTTCCTCTCCTATATATTTACAGGTTTGGACATACTGTTTATTCTGATCTGATCAAGGTATAAGACATGGGCGAAGAAGTTTAGATGAGAAGTGTGCAGCCATTTTATCCACATGCATGAAGAAAAAACAATGTGCATTTTGATCTCTAGAGGGCACACACCCACCTTATTCTCTGGGTTTGGTTTAGCAAACAGTGGCTCTTCATTTTCAGCCCTCTTACAGTACAGTAGAGAAAGAAAGACAGTACACTTTGTCCATATTACTGTACTGTATTTTATTTCATAATAATTCTATATAATGCTAAAGTGTTGTTCTATTATTGGTATCGTCTAAGAGAAAGCCAGCCTGAAATATTTGTTACACAGTGTATGTATCTATGTTACATTTGAAATAGTATTTCCACCTCCTCCTGGCATTTTACTTACAGCCACACGTATTAACCCACATCCAGGATACAGAGCAGCAAAAAACAATTAAATAAACTATACTAAAACACCACATTATATTAAAACTTAAATATGAAAATGAAAAACATGTCCCTTAATTTTCAGGCACAGTTAGAGTGCTACATATCAGATTTGCAATATGGACTGTAAATCCATAAATGGTGCCCCATGTTTAGAAATATACAAACTAGTGCAATAGTTTATCCTCAGTTCTACAGCTAACCTATAACATTTAAGTGCAAATGATAATGTAAGATCCAAGCAGGTTGCAATAGGTTAAGACTTTGTAAAGACTTCAGGCCTTGAGGATCAGAAACAGTACTCCAGAACGGATGTACCAAAATGCTCCATTATCTCTAAAAGTATCTGTGTGAACAGTCCCCTTTGTTATTTGCCATTTAAAACTGTCCACAAATCAAAACCATCATCAAGTTTGAAGTGTTTCTTTGGAGCTTTTAAATGGTCCATATTAAGAGTGGGCCATGAGCAGATACACAGCAGGCACCTGGCAGCCCAGAGGTTAACCTTCTCCGCTTAAAGAGTTTCGTCGGGCCAGACTCTGTGTGCTGGTGCTGAGAGTGCGACTGTCCGTCAGCCTATTGATATTCTGTAAGGAAGAAAGTTGAGAATATATAAAAATCACTGTTCCTATTATTCTGCAGCAAATCAGATGGGACTGTAGGACCATTTTATCACTAAAATGAAGAAAAATAAAGATTACACCACCATTTGTGAGGACATAAAGGTCCTGTTCACAAATTTTACCCACTGCTTTCCTCTAAATATTATCTAGCACAAGCAGTAGTTGGGGAGTTTCCCTACCTGGAATCACTGGGTGCAAGGAAGGAACACACCCTGGAGGGAGCACCAGTCACAGGGCGAAACACACATTCACTCACACACACACCTACGGACACTTTTTTGAGTCCCCAATCCAGCTACCAACAGTGGCCAACTAGAGCACCCAGAGGAAGCTCCTCACAGACAGTCACTCAGAGCAGGACTTGAACCCACAACCTCCAGGTCCCTGGAGCTGTGTGACTACGACACTAGCTGCTGCACCACTGTGCCACGTTTAAATCTAGCAACTAAACTCTAGCCAGTCCTTCACAAGGCATTACAGACGCACACACACACATTCACACCTACGGACACTTTTGAGTCGCCAATCCACCTGCCAACGTGTGTTTTTGGACTGTGGAAGGAAACCGGAGCACCCGGAGGAAACCCACGCAGACACAGGGAGAACACACCAACTCCTCACAGACAGTCACCCGGAGCAGGACTTGAACCCACAACCTCCAGGTCCCTGGAGCTGTGTGACTGTGACACTACCTGCTGTGCCACCATGCTGCATTAAAATCTAGCAACTAAAATAAAAATAAAGTAAAGTAAATAATTATTTAGATCATCTCAGATAATTGTGATCAGGCAAATAGAGAATTACTAACAGGCCTTTTTCTAGGGCAACACACAGCTCTTACCTTTGCAGTCTCCTGACTGTCCCTCCCTCCAACATTCAGCACATTGAGGGAATTTGCCCTTTTCATTCTGTAGAAAACAAAACAGACTGCTCAGTCCCCCAGAGGCATGAGGGTTACGTTTCTGCCTCAATTCCCCACCCCTGAATCTTGTATAAACTAAATACACAGTATGCCATAGTAACATTCCTTTTAATGGGAGATACAATTACCCAGGATTGCGATGGGACATTTCTGGTGTTCCGACCCCTTTAAGCTTCCTAACCAGTTTCTCACTGCTTCGCCTTATTGATTCCCGAAGCTTTGTGAAAGATCCACTGCGCTTCAGACTAGTCAGACTGTCCTACAGCCACAGAGAGATGACGAGGTTTTAGAAGAGTATGTTAGAAGCCTTGCAGAGATAATTTCATTTAAGTGTTGATCGCACCTGTCTAGAGCTCCCTTCTTCTGTGTGCACCCAAACTGGTCGTCCATCTCCTACAATTCAGAGTAAAATATCACAAAAAACTGATCTGAACGCTGCAATAAATATTCTAGCAAATAATTTCAATGGTAAGAGTTTAAAAAAAAATAAAGCAGAAATAAGGACTACAAGTAACTTTCATGGCTTAACTCAAGATCACAAAACAAATAATGAATTAAAACAACTGTTTTATAATACACCGAGAGTGCTGCGGCGCTTTTTGTCATTACTGGTTATGACTAAATGAAATCACATTTTTATATGAAGTACAGATATTTCAATGAAATCTTGTACATAGAAAGTGAAAAAAAGATTTTTTTTCATAGGTGGACACTTGTTTGTGTCCTATGTGTGCTATGTATGCATTTGATGTGAGTACCATATAATACCTGGCTTGTAACCCACTTACTCAAAAAACCTCTCACTAACAATTAAGGTGCTCCACAAGGGATGTTGCTCTGCACATGTATGAAACCACGTGTCCTTGTTTAAACAACCAGCCCATGAGTGGCCAAAACATCTTCATTGATTTTGTGTCTTGTAGTTGTTAACTAACAATGAATTGTTTTTCTGGGTTGAGAGCTTGGAGCGGTGGTCATACTTTACCTTCCACAGATCCAAACTCCTTCTCATGAGCACGGGTCAAGATCTCTTTATACAGAGCTTCAGCTTGTCTGTACTTTCCCTGCTTAAGGTAGCAAGAGGCCTGACAATAAAACGCACACAGGACATTTTATAAGCACCTACTGCACGTCCTACTCCTCACAGAAAACCAAACACGACACCTACAATGTTTGAAATAATGCATGTGTCAAATAACTCCAGATTAAAAGGCGAATAAAAACAAGGCTAAAGTGTATCTCTAGCCCTCACCAGGTTGTTTTTTGTCTTGGCCACGTTGGCGTCATCTGGACCCAGTCGACTCTGGTAAATGTGTAATGCTCTCTCATAGTACTCTTCCACTTCCTGATACTTGCCCTGGTTTTGGCACAGTAAAGCCAGGTTATTGAGCTGTTTGGCCACATCAGGGTGGTCTGTTCCCAATACCTGTAGAAACAAAGGCAGGCATTTTCCCTTTGAGCTGGGGTCAAGAATAACACTGAATTAACAGGAATGCACAGATTACTATCTTTTAAATCAGTGGTTCTGAAACGTTTTAGACGAAGTACCACCCGTTATCAAACCAAAATCTCCAAGTACCTTCCTCTGTTCCAGGGGCAGGTGGGGGGCATAAAGCAAAGTCTGGCTTTTTTTTTTGCATTTTTACTTGAAATTTTCATGTTTTATGTTTATGTATTTCGCGGGCTTGGTCTCGGCTTATCTCGTTTTCACTTTGACCTTTTAGTAGAACATTCCAAATTGCTGGTGTCCATCTCTAACCTTTGCTTATATTGAGTAAGCAGCTGAAAGAGCCTCTTTTACATGGATTTCACAAAATACTGGGAGATCATGTTCCCTCCCTGGAAAAAAAGAGGGGACACCATCCCCTTACAGCCCTAATGACCTATGGTGTATGCACAGCATATGTTCTATTTTTTTAATATTGTAATTTACACAAGAAAACTTTCAGTTATGCATTAATTCCTTAATTAATTAGTAAATTTTTAAGGTCATCTTGCATACGACCTCTTGCTCCTACCAGTGGTACACATACTAGTGTTTGATAACACTGCTTTAAATGATAACCTATATCTTTAATTATTTACAGATAGATATTTCCATTTTGGGTGGCTTGATATGATTTGATTTTGTTATTTTGCATCTACTCACTATCAAAACACAAGCAATACACACACACCTTGAGAAAGTACACGTAAGTTTATATACAGACAACAGCACCATACAGAGTTGAAAACATTCAACTTTACTAAAGATTCTAGTCAGTGCATCTTTACAAATCTGTTGATTACCATACCTTTTCTCTGATTTCCAGCGCTCGCTTGCATAGAGGCTCTGCCTCTTTATACTTCCCTCTTTTGCCATAGAGTACAGCCAGGTTATTCAGAGTAGCTGCCACCTGTTCCAATGTACATAGACAATATGATATAATACTCATGCGTTCACACACATAAAAACAAACCTTCGTTTAAGAACATACAGCTGGGTGGTCCATGCCAAGTGTCTTCTCACGTATTGCCAGTGCATCATTCAGGAGGGTGGCAGCTTCTTTGTATTTGTTCTGGTCCCTGTAACAAGAGCAAAAACATGAGATTTTACTGAGTGACTGATGAGGTAGGAACAAGCAGGACATAATGATGATGCTGCTGTCACTCAATCACCTGTATACAAGCGCCAAGATGTTGAGCATTGTGGCCACATCTGGGTGGCTGTGTCCAGAAGATTTCTCAAGGTCCTCCAAAGCCTGCTTACAAAGTGGCACAGCCACCTCATAGCGCCCCTGAGATGCATACTGGATCACCAGGTTATGGAGTGTTCTGAGCCTGGCAGGTATCTCATAGCCTCCCTGCTGGGCTGCAGCTACAGCACTACTGTGTGGCTGAGATACTGAGGATGAAAATATATGAAATGGATTTCATTCAGAAAATACCTGTATTTTTTTTTTAAAGCTTGACATCCACACTGAAACGTAAATGACTCCACTTAATAATCAGCTAATCTACTCATAATGTGCCACATTTCTACTGTGTGCTCTGCTTGGCCAATCATATTTCCAAGATTTTAATGTAGTTCAACTAAAATAAACCATTTTGGTAAATATATTAATAATCAAGGCCACTATTTAACGTCACATTACCGATTCAGTTCTACATTTTAATTACTTGCAAGGCATATTGCAATTACATTACAATCACAATACATGTATTCTGTAAATATCCTTTAGCCCGTACTACAGATTATGCACATTATGAAACATATTTACTTTGTGTTTGCTCTTCTTCGTCAGTGGGAAACAGATCATCAAGGGATTCCTTGGCTGAGGAATTGCATTTGTCCTCCTGATTGATCCAGAAAATATTCATAGAAACCAAATACAGTATTAGATTTGATGACTAGAATCAATGAACTCAGAGCACAGAATAATTCATTGCCAAAGTTAAGCACTGTACCATTTCACTGTGTAACTGGGTTGGGTGATTCTGTACTGACACTTACCACTGGTGGCTCATCCTGGTCGTATTTGCGGATGCTGCTCATAAACTGCAGATGTCTATTTTGCTCCTCCAGTGTAACTACGTCCTGTTCCCGCTCTTGAAGTTTTTGCTGGGCTGCAGACAGTTCATCCCTCAACCACTGGTTCTCCTGACACAGCCGCCGCACTTGAGCACGCAGCTTCTGCTTCTCTGCCTCCAGAGAGCCAAGGTGTGCTGACAGAGCCATCATCATCTGGGTTAGGGAGGCAACAAAAGGCCTTTTCTTTTGCAAGGAATTGCACACAAGTCTAATTTACACATTTTTTCCCTTAACAAAATATCTGAAAAGGGACATTCTGAAATGAACTGTTTGGGTAGGGAACAATGGTGTAAATAAGACACCAGGGAACTGTGTTAACTTGTTGAAGAAGGGTATATCACCTTTAAACAAAGTCCTGGTAGATTTCCTACATTTGGTACATTCATGTGTTACAGAACTATCACTTTAATTTGATGGAATATACATTGTACATTGTATTTTATGTGCTATTTTGGTATGCCCTAATATACCTATCTACCGTAACACTCTTGATGCTCACCTGTGCTTCACCAAGTCCCAACTCAATCTTTTCCAGAGACTGTAAGACGATGCCCGTTTTCTCTTGCTCCAGACTGCTGCTCTGACTTGCTGGTAGACTGCATAACTGCTCCTGCAGGCTGTCCAGCAGTGTACGATTCTCTACACGTAGAGCTTCCAGCCCCGCGATAACCTGCCGCGTGCTACATAAGATCTCTTCCGCTGACAGCATGGCTCCTACCCTGCTCAGCCCTGAAAGGGAAACAGACACCCGCTACTCAGCGCTTCACATATATTAACCTCTTTAACCCTAAGGGACAAGATTCCTCTGATTCCTCAAGCTCATAATTACATAACTAATATACACCAAAACATAATGACCACATAAAGGTAGAGATGCTCAGAATTTCTCATTCATCTATTCCTATTCTGAGTGATACATTTTTGCAAATAAGAAGAAATCAAAGAAAAAACTGTTGTAATTAACAAATTATTATTCTGAAAGTTTTGTGCAATACAATATTATAAATATGAAATAGAAATCATAGAAATCTGCTGGAGGTTCTGTCATCTACAAAAAAAAAAACAGAGTTATGTCTGGAAATTAAATAAATGATGTTTGCACATTTCTGTAGAGGTGGACTTCCAAAATATTGAGCTTGTGTATATTTATTGCACTATAAGGCATCATATTTAAATTAACTGCCATGAGTCTTTTATTTGTGTGTGTGTGTGTGTGTGTGTGTTTGTGTGAGTGTGTTTAATCTTAGTTTGACAGTAAGACAGTATGCATTCTTAAGACAGTATGCAGTTTTCCTTATTCCTGCCCCTGAGTCTTTTTACAGTTTTGACTGAAAAAAGTAGTTTCTTCTGCCCCAGTGGAGCACAATCAGCCAGTAGTAACTAGTGCTACACTTAAGATTTAATGAGAGAAAGTGAACAAAACGGATTAAAGCATATGTTATGAACAATATATTTGAGGGAAGATCACAGTACAATGACTAAAATAAAATTACAAAATTTTACTTGAACTGAGACTTACGCACATTAATATAAACATGTCAGGTTCCAGAAGCTTCTACGAGTCATAAAACTCATATCATCGGCATCCAAAATAAAATATAATAATAAAACATTTTTCTCCAAACCATAACTTTACAGTGGAAGGAAAAGCCTTCTGACTTTTCAAAACAAATAAATGTAAAAAAAATTTAATTCCAAGTTATTTTAGGGCATTTCTATTTATAAGTTTTTCATTAAAGGTTCACACAATGAAGCTGATAGATTCAAGTTATGTCGCAAACTTAAAATCCACAAAAAAGAAGACACTTTTTTATTGGACAGCTACGATATACAAACTCGGAGACAGATATTCAGTGTGCAAATATTACTGTATGCTTTCTAGATAAAAACAAATGGCAAATAATTAATTAAATACAAACCCAAAATCTAAATTAAAACAGACTGCAGTGATGTGCAAATCATTTAAATGCAAGGGTATATTTAATAAAAAATTTACAAATTTGCAATTGTTAAAACTGAGATTAAATTTATTGATTTCTAAAAATCAAATTTGCCAATTTCAAACTTGACTTCAGCAACCTCAATCCAAAAACAGTGGAATGGGGCAGCAAAGAGTGGTAAAACTGAGTAAATGTGAAACAAACAAATAAATAAATAAATAACGTTAATTAGCAACAGGTTAGGGAAGTGATTCGGTCTAAAAAGAAGAACTCTGGGCCTTCAGGTGGAACTACTTTTAAAACAGTAGAGGAACTATTGAGGAAATCACTGCATGGGCTCAGATACACTTTCAAAATCCATTGTCTGTGAACACAGTTTTTAGCTGCATGCAAGTTAAAACTCGCAACTTAGCAATGCAAGGAAGAAACCACATATATAAACAGGATCCACAAACGCCACCACCTTCTCTGGGCCTGAACTCATTTAAAATAGACTGCGACAAAGTGGAAAGTTGTCCTGTGGTCTGCCAAATACAATTTTTTAATTCTTTTTGTAATCATGGATGCTCTGTCCTCCTCTTCACACAACTCAAAAGCAAGCATCCGTGACAGTATGGGGGTGCATTTGCACATACAGCATGGGTGACTTGCATATCTGTAAAAGCACCATTTATGTTGAATGATATATACAGGTTTTTGAGCAACATGCAGCCATCTAGACAAACATGTTTTTTTCAGTGAAGACATTGCTTATTTCAGCAAGACAAGGCCAAACCAGATTCTGCATGGATTACAACAGCTACTCCATGGCTCAAGAGAGTCTATGTCCAAAATTGGTCAGAATCTGTCCCCTATTGAAAAATAATAGCATTATGAAATAAGAAACACTATAATGTTAATCCAAACTTTGGGCAGGTGAAATCCTAAAACATGCAAGTGGGAAAATATTTTACTTTCAAATCTAAAGCAGGTTGTCAGTTCCCAAATGCTTACAGTGGAAAAATGATGCAAAACAATGGTAAACATGTCCCTGTCATAACTTTTGGAAAGTGTTTCTGGCAATAAATTCAAGATAGGCAAACTTTTTTCACACAAATCAAACTTACTCAGGTTCAACATTTAAAAGGTCGTTGATCCATTTTCCATTCAATATAAGGTCTGAATAATTTGTACATAATTGTATTTTGTTTTAATTTATTTTTTTTGATAATGGGGTTTTTACAAACCTGAACAAGTCGCAAGAAACTATTATTATATAAAAGATTACTCCATTCCTAGGCTTGAGAAGGAAAAATACCAGTGCAAACATAAGCGCATTCTTAAAAATGATCATGCTGACCCAAGGCTTCAAATATTCTGTCAGAGTCAGGTATAAAACCATGAAAAGAGTCAAATCTAATAACAGATCTAACGGAACAAAGAGTTCACAAAATTCCATCAGTGTCTTTAAAAACAATGGTTTAACACGGCCTCAAGTGCTTTCAGTTCATTTTCAAAGAGGTTTAGATGGCTTTAAAAAATACAAATAAAAACAAAAGATGCGTTTACAAATGACAGATGAACAAAGTCAAAACGTCAGCGAAAGACTATAAGAAAATAGTGTTTTTTGCAGTCTCATTTGACAGTGCAATTAAATGGTTTTCAGGGCATTGTCTAAGTGTTTTGACACAAAACCCCTATGCCGACCTGTGTAATAAAGTTTAGAGACTTTTCTATTTCAGTATCTCATCCAAGATTTCTGCACTTTAGCATTAATTGCAGAGGTCTTAAAGATTATAATAGGAAATAAAATCTGCATTTTAATGAGAAACATAGCAGGCAGCCGATCAGTATGCAGTATTGTCAACAAAGACATTATACAGAGCTGTTGTTATAGTATGTACTGAACTCTAGTATGTGCCTATGGTAATGTCAAATCAATGTTTTTTTTCGTTTCCTGTCTGGTTTTACAGAACATGTTGTGGACAGTTGTTAAACAGGGCATGCCTGCAGTTATTACTTTCTAATTAGTACAAAGTAACTGTTAAAAATAATGTCGATTCAGCAATAGTTATATTATAACTATATACTATTATATAGCAATGGCATCAGCGCACAAACAGTCTGTGGCTGAGAAAACAAGATCTGTAAAAATGCACTCCTGGACGGAATAGATGTCTTTGTTTTTGTGGATTGTCTCGTTGGCCTCTAGAGGTCGTTTTGGTTAAAACAGTGCTGTGGTTGGAATTCAGGACGTGCTGGTGGCTAGATAGGCAACCTACAATAACACTGAAAGTGACTCCAGTGGAATTGCCTAGTTTTCTTTAAAAGTGTTCCCATCATGGGGAAAAAATTGTTCTTTATACAAAGTTTTATAAATAAACAAATGTAATAAACTTTTTTTTAATTCAATCGGTCCTTGCAATCTAATCTGAAAAAACAAGTTTTAACTTTAGCATTTGAATGAGGTCCCAAATACCAGCACATTTATTATAGATAGAACTATATATCCACTTATTCAGCCCAGAGCAGTTCAGCTCCACTCACTTAGCACACGATATAAAGAATGTTTTCCATCTGTGGCAAAACAAGGCAGCCTATCAAAACAGAGTTCATTTGCATATATTAAAGGCACTACACTCGACAGTCTGTTTAATTCTGAGAGATGGCAAGCACAGCCAAAGTGTTGGCAGACGATGTCTAAAACAAGTCAGAAAGCGGATAACGCTGTCGGACAATAAGCTTATCGGCCATATCGAGGCAAAGGCAGAAATATATGTGAACCTGATATAAAATCTAAACCGTACATGTCACCGAGCACTAAAACCTGATTTAAAGCAGTCAGATATTTACTAACACCGAGACTAGCTTCGAATTCCTGTTCCACCTTAAACAGATATCACCAGCGGAGCAGTTACAGTCTTGCGGCTGACGCTGTTGCACTGTTTAAGGTGGAACGGAAAAGTAGAGCTGCAAGTAGAAATTGCAGCCTTGAATCTTTAAATGATACAGTGGACTATAAAACAGGGACAACCTGAGCAAAAGGTCAAATAAAGCGCGTAACTGGAGAGTCTAATCCCGACCGGAGCTCGTACCTGACCACAACAAACAGAAGAAGTGATGGCGACGAGTCCCGGGACGCGGCGGCGGTTAAACGGAACTAGAGCTAGTCACTCTCTCCGTCTCCCCGAGGTGTGTGGCGGCGATAAACTGATATAAACACGGTGTTGCAGACAGGTGAGGTCATCATTCACCTCTCACTCTCTCATTCTCCCTCTCTGTCTCTTCACCTGAGCTCATCTGTGATGGACAGGCGGAAACCCCGCCCCTTCAACACCTTCGGTACACAAACATTAAAGTCTCCCTACGTACACTCAATATTTATTGTCCATTATGAAAGACTGAAATTGTTTAGATATACCAATCATGTTATTAAGTACTAAATGACAACTATAAAATCATCAAACTATTTGTATGATGCATTTGATTTGTTTATATATAAAACATACTAATTCAACCTCTAAATAACTAGACAATAAAAAGTAATCATTTTAACTATAATTAATATAGCTGACTACAAGTTACTGAGACATCATTATTATTTTACTTTTAGTATAATTTTAAATATTAATTAAAATATTTAAGTATGAATTAAATATAATTTTTAATGAACTATAACTGCAGTATGTAAATTAGTAAAACTATTTAGACTAACAATTTAATACAAGTTATCTTTGTTAAGAGAAATCATCTTAATGTGTTGTGTTAGAAATGTATTATATGGGTTCAAAGCAACACATACTCGCATACTTTAAAACTATTTTAATTATTAATATACCGTGTTAGTTAATGTATCAGTTTTTAATGATTAATGAAGCAGATATCAGATGAGTGGTTTATTTTTGTGTTATAAATGTCCTGGCCTGTGCATTACACTTTGTGCTTTTGTTGATTGCATCTAAAAGATCAGCTGCACAACATGGACTTTGTGTTTATGGATGATGGACGTGGGGGAGGAGCTGTCCAGTGACGTCTTTCTGGCACATTTTCAACAAAGCAGCTTAGGGAGGGCAGGGAGGGGTGAGGTCCCTCTGGATGAGTAAAATAAGTGGCATTAGTCTGGCCCTGTCAGACTTGCTTAGCTTGACAAGCCTCAGCTACACCAGTCGGGATACGTGGCTGCTAACATCAACACTGATCTTTTCACATGCAAGCTAGCTGAGATAAATAACTTGGATGTGGGCTGTGCTGGTTAAATCTTGTTGGGCATTTTGCTCACTGAATGTTTGACAATAGCGAACCCATCAGGAATGAGGATTAATAGATATACTGGATCTTTTGTATTTTGTATTGAATATTGCATGTAGAAAGGTCTCTGAAGCTGTTGGAATAATGTGCTCAGAGTAGGAAGGTGATGGCAGAGCAGCAACTGGGGGCCAAAGCAAATATACGACGCAGAGCTGATTGATGGTTCAGCTGCTGGGCTCAGGAGGCTGTGGGAGGCGGACACATGCCATATAGGGGCAGCCTAGACAGAGGAACAGACCAGAACAGCTCCAAAGGGGCAAAATGGCACTTCTTACACTGATGGGAGTCTGGGTCAAATGAGAGATCAGCACTAGCAACACTCATGTACTCTAAGATGATACAAACAAAACACAGAACACCTAATAAAACAAGTAGCATAGACCAACAGGAGTTCCAGGCCTGTCTAAGCTGGTTTTTGCTGGTTTAAGCTGGTATGGTGTTGGCTTTGCTGGGCACCCACCATGATCATGCTGGTTTACCAGCATATCAGCATACAAACCTCATCCCATACTGGTTTTGTTGCTCATCAGCGGTTAAGATATTCTTGTTGTTGACCAATCTAACAACTCCCAAAACCCAATAAAACCCTTCAAAGCCTCAGTTATTGATTTAATGTCATTTTTGAAAATATTTACACTGTGTTAATATTTTAGGATTAATAGACCAATAGGAAAACCCAAAATGACTGTGTGTCCCAAAAGTATTTCATTATTTATTCATTGCCTATAACCATTTATCCAGTTCAGGGGCAGGAATAAGGAAAACTGCATACTGTCTTAAGAATGCATACTGTCTTACTGTCAAACTAAGTTTAAATACACTCACACAAACACACACACACAAATAAAAGCCTCATGGCAGTTCATTTAAATATGATGCCTTATAGTGCAATAAATATACACAAGCTCAATATTCTGGAAGTCCACCTCTACAGAACTGTGCAAATATCATTTATTTAATATCCAGTTTAAACGTCCCTTAAATAGGAAAAGGTTTGGCTAAGGCATCTGTGTAAGGATGAGCATAATCAGAGGAAAACATTTGGGAAAAATGGATTTCAAAATATTCTGAAGTGATTTAAAGAATATCAGACTCCCGGGACAAAATGTGAAAATTCATCCTCCAAAAATATCTTTAAATGTACAGAACAATTACAAAGAAAATACAGAATTCCTTTTCTGAAAAACTGAAAGTAAATCTCCTGTAAATAATGTATTATACCAATTGTAAACAGTGGACACAAACAATAAAATATATTTTTAATAAAACAATAAAAAATATTTATTTGTTGAAGCTATTGTTTCCAGCTTTGTCTTTATATAGACAAAATCATAATATAATGGCTGTTTAGACACAAAAGAAATGGCTTTTGCACAGCTCTGTGTAAAGGGTGGAGTAAGCTTTGGCAACTTCATTTGCCAGTGGGCTTAGGCACGTTGAAAGCACACCAGCTTTTCTGGTTTAGGTAATGTGGCCAGAGAGGATCTATTTACTGCTAAACAGACTTTAGTGTTATATTTCATTTAGGAGAAGAAAGAATAGCTGGGGGGAAGAGCCATTATTTTCCATAGTGCACTAGAGTCAGGCAGGTTTGTGTATGAGTGGGCAGGAGGAAGGAGAGGTGCTAAGCACATGGAATGTAATCAATGCATCTGCGTCAACTTTCCCTATAAACCAGGTGACTGTAGTTATTGAGACTGTAGAACCAGGTGACAGCTGTTATTGAGAGCACACAGTGGCTACCTTCACCAGGGACAGAGTATGTACAGTGCAAATATACATTATATGACCCTTAGCAAATCAGAGGCAGTAACACAAGAAAACCATATGTTTGTTGGTATGTTAGCACCTACACATGTGGCCTTCACACATATAGCTGCTGGCATAGTGGAGCAAAGTGTAGCATCGTTTTACATCCTTGTGAACTTTTGGCCTATCTATTATCCACACTTAAATAGATTCTATCAACTGTTGCCAGGTTGGACAAACCTTAAAGATGGACAACTAAAACATTAGTAAAAACACAGTCACGTTCAAACATGCACTGTAACCCAGAACCTTTTGTCTATTATCATTAATTCTAGGCTACATATTTGTGGAAGATGCTTTACTCCAGACACAAAACAGGCTGGTGTTATATTACCAGCTAAAAAAGAATACCATCCTGTACCAGTAAGAGACCTCTGGCAAAACTATTAACAAGTCTACATTAGCCTTCCACTGTAACATTATTAATAAAATAAGGTCTGCCTAATGTATGAATGTAAATGTATAAGTGTGAACAGCCTTCTGAGAACACACTCTGAGGCACGTAACTGTGGCCATTTTTCTCTTTTCATGAATACTGTCTGCTCTCAATGCTTGCTGCAGCTGGTCACTCTGAATTCCATGGCCGGAGGTCACTGGAAGGGTCGACAGTTTGGTGGGTGGACAAACTCTGAGCTGAGTCAATGTAATTCAATCTGAAGAGCTGGCACGTGGAAACTGACAACCTTGTGGCTAAACATAGTCCAGGGAGCACAAGGAGGGGGAAAGTGTTCAGTTTCAATGGAAGAGGTTCCCATATCCAACCTGCATTCAACTGTGTGAACAGAAACATGCAACCCACATACAGTGATCTTATATGAGAATGGATTTTAGTATGGATGGATCCTTGTGTCAATTTTACGATTGTATTATTATATTTATGTCTTTGCATTAATACTCTATAACCCTTGTATGTTATTATGATTAATTAATTACATTCTGTGTTTTCACATTCAGGTCCTGGGGTTCTCATTCTTGAAAAGATCATTCCTAGGTTGTTAACCAATATGTTCGCTACTGGGTTGAACAGGTGGCATTCAGTGTTTTGAGAGCTGCAACTCTCCATGATTGGAGTCAAACATCCCTACTTTATATCATGTGATCTTGTGACGCAAGTACCGCTTCTTATGCAATATGGAGTGAAATAAAGATGGCTGCCAGGTGAATGTATCTGGTTACTTTGGATGGAAGGCTGGTCAGTAGCTGCTAAATTGGACCCCGGCTTGGCCGACACTACTACCAATGTCCTCAGACTAAAGCACAGGCCCAGGACATACTGCATGTATGTGTGTCAAATGTACCAGACATACAATGTACAAAATGATCCACAAAGAGAAGTTATTTTATGGGAGACTGTTGCACATGGAGAAGGCTTAATATTTAAAAAAGTTAAAAAGTTACTTAATCACCTGAACTTTCAAGAAATATATTGATTGGGAAGAATTCTAGAATATATAGAATTCTATAGAGTTCTAGGTAAATATGAACAATTCCATTATCTCACTATACACAAGAAGTCTCAGTTCTGTGAACACTTTAATTATTTGTTGAGAAAGGCCTCAAATGTTGACACGGATGGATTCTCATTTCAGCTACTATCTTTAGGAACTATAAAGTTTGATATAGTTGCTCTGTTACAATGGTAGGGAGAAAACAGAACAAGAAGTAGAGGCAAAGATGGAAGGTCTTTTGGAATTCTTTTGGATAATTTCTGATTTGAGCTGCTTGGCTGTGAAGCTGCTTTGTGACAACATCAGTTGTAAAAAGTGCTACACAAATTAATTGGATTTGATCTGAGTTCAACTTTTAAACAGCAGAATAGCCTGTATATACATGTGCTGCATGTTTTTTAAGATTTATAGGAAATACAGTCAGGGGGAGAAAATACTTAGACCCTCGATTCTTATTTAATATATTACTAGTATATATATCCAGTTGAAATGAACTTAGATTTCATATGTAACTATGCAAAAATATGCAAGCAAAAACTAAATGTATACGGGCATAAAGTCATCACAAATGAGCAACTTTAAAACTTTTTTGACAGCTATAGAATGTCTATAAGTAATCAGCTCTTTCCAGCATATGGTTAAATTTTGGCCCATGCTTAAACTTGTAATGGACATACTAATGAAGGTCTTTCAACAATTTAAAAAATGACTCAAGTAAAAAGATTGGCTAGGCCATACAAGCACCTTTGTCTTTTTTAGAAAACAGCCATCTCAATGCACTCAATGCAGTACATTTTAGGTGTTTTTAGTTGTTGAGATGTTCACCAGAGATTCAGTCTATTGGCTGATGAGATTAACCTCTCCTCTGATTTTTCCAGGGATGTCACTTCAGTCATGTTTCTTTCAGTGTCATGTGTTTTGTAATGAGTGTAAATTCAAAGTGCATATATGCATTTGAATTATGCTGACTAACAAAGCAAGGGTTTTAATAATATGGGGCAATAGTAAGAGTGAGTAAGTGGAAGAGGAAAACAATTATCTGTACACAATAACAAAACAATGTTTTAATTGAGTTAGATCTACAGCATATTAATATGTTAAAACAGAATAGTGAATCATCATTGCATAGATCTGTTAAATTCCACTAGTAGTACACTTGATTTACAAACCCATTTCCAGGAAAGCTAGGACACTTAACATAATGTATATAAAAATAAGGCAATAAAATGCAAATCATTTATAACTTATATCTGATTGTTTTATTTTCAAAATTAAAAATATTCATATTTTCATATTGACTTTGATGTAGGGAGACATAGTGGCACAACAGGTAGTGTTGCTGTCACACAGCTCCAGGATCTTGAGGTTGTGGGTTCAAGTCCTGCTCTGGGTGACTGTCTGTGAGGAGTTTGGTGTGTTTTACCTGTATCCACATAGGCTTTCTCCAGGTGCTCTGGTTTCCTCCAAAAAACACATGTTGGTAGGTGGATTGGCGACTCAAGTGTCCATAGGTGTAAATGTGTGAGTGTGTGTCACGTTGCAAAGGACTGGCTCCCCCTCCAGGGTGTGTCTCTGCCTTACGTCCAGTGATTCCAGGTAGGGAACTGGATAAGCTGTTACAGACAGCAAATGAATGAATGAATGACTGAATGAATTTGAAGCCATCAACATTCATTCATTCATTCATTACCTGTAACTGCTTATCCAGTTCAGGGTCGCGGTGGGTCCAGAGCCTACTTGAAATCTATGGGCGTAAGGCGGGAACACACCCTGGAGGGGGCGTCAGTCCTTCACAGGGCAACACAGACACACACACACACACATTTACTCACACCTATGGACACTTTTGAGTAGCCAATCCACCTACCAACGTGTGTTTTTAGAATGTGGGAGGAAACCCATGCAGACACGGGGAGAACACACCAATCTTCTCACAGACAGTCACCCGGAGCGAGAATTGAACCCACAACCTCTGTTGAGCTGTGTAACTGTGATACTATCTGCTGCGCCACCGTGCCCCCCAAGCCAGCAACACGTATAAAAAATTTAAATAAGATTGGTGAATTTGTGTTCCCCACTCTGCAAATATTGCATGGACATACAGTGAAATGATTAAAGAATAAAGTTTTTAACTTAAAAATAGTGATGAACTTTGGGATTTATCATGTGCAGCACATAATATTTAACTTCACTGGGCCCAAGCTCAATTAATATGTACCGAGGCAAAGTGGGAAAAGTGTCCTGTGGTCTGACAAAACAAAATTTGAAATTATTTTTAAATTTCTTGGATGCTGAGTCCCCTGGACTAAAGAGGAGAGAAACCATCTGACTTGTTATAAATGCACAGTACAAAAGCCAGCATCCGTGACAGAATGAGGGGGCATTAGCACACATGGCTTGGGTAACTTGCACATCGGTGAAGGCACTGTTAATGCTGAAGGATGTATATAGGTGTTTGAGCAACATCAGCACAGCTTATTTTTATGGAAGGCCTTGTTTATTTCAGGAAGATAAGGCCAGTCCACATGATGCAAGAATTTCAACAGCATGGCTCTTTAGTAAAAGGTGCTAAAAATCCAGACTTATTACCCACTGAAAACAACGGGTGCATTAAAAAATGAAAAGCACTACAATGGAGACATGGTGTTTATGAGCTACAATTAATTACACAAAGTAAATGTTACAAATGCTTTTGAGGCTGAATTTCATTTTCATTCAGAAGTTGTTACAGCAGTTTGCAATGAACTAAAGGTTTATTATGAGACTTGGTTTCAGAAGACATTTGTCACAGACCTTTGGCTTAGTGTATAACTTAAATTCAAACGTCAAATGTGGTTGTTTCTTTCTTTGTGTTTATAAACATGAAAGAAATTAATCTAAATGCAGCAGCTGCATATACTCTGTCAGACAATTTGTCTTAGTGGTGGTATCCTCAAGGGTACATATTTGTACCTTTAATTAGGGAACGTTATTGTACCCAATTCTAATTGTAGATTTTAAAATTGTGTTGATTTCATACGCCCCATTTCATTTCCAGGACTTATATTATGTTTTATTATTTGACACAGTTCTCACTTCTCCTCCTGGAGAAGAGAATTCAATGTACCTTTAGGGAACACAGCTGGACTTTTAAACACTGTTGTACCTTTAAAGGTACATTTACATTGTTTGCACCTTTAGTGATCAATAATGTACCTCTAACATGCCTTTTTTCTGAGAGTGTAGTGATACATAAATCTTACAACTTTTACATTTTGAAAAGCAGTGAAGATCACCTCAGATCACTTTCCTCCCACACTGCTCACTTTGGGAGGTGAAAGTGGGGTTTCTCTGAGGATGGGAACCCCCACATGATTAAGCCCCCGTCTGCCCCTTAATCGTAACAGTTCTTATGTAACTGTCCTTTCTCAGTGCCAAGCAGCTGGAGCCTATTGGACACTAATTTTGGAGGCAGTGCTGGCCTACACTTCTGCTCTAGCTTCCTCACTTTCCTCTGCTGAAGCCTTAAGCTTTCACACCTCACACTGACAGCAGTGAAAGAATCCAAACAAACAACAATCCAGAATTTAATTCAGCTTCCAATTCACTCTCCATTAATGTCTAAACAAAATGGCAATTAAGTACCAGTCTGTCATTTTAAGAGATTTATAGAATATAGTTTCGTAAGTAAGATGAAAATCCAAAAATAGGGTTTAAATACTGTTAAAAGGTACATGGAGAATGGGATGCATAACAAATTTTCAAGATGTGGCAGATTAAACCTAATTCAGATAAATAACACTGACTTAAGTTTATATCTCTGAGAACTAAACAAGTTTCACCCTTGTTTCAGAGCTAGTTCAGTATGGTAATGAAAGTATTCATAATTGATTCATAAATGATGCATACTATTTAATGTATAATTATGTCTTAATATGTCTTTCATAGTGTACAATTTTGCAATGGTGAGGTGCAACTGTGTAAAAAGATCTAGTAATGAAGTAGAGAGCAGAATAAGTACATTAGACCAGGACCTGCAAAACTGGACAAGTGCAGTAGTCAAGCAACTAAAAGTGTTTCCTACACTTTTAAAAATAAAGGTGCCAGAAAGGGTTCCTTGAGAGATGCCATAGAAGAACCACATTTGGTTCCATAAAGAACCATATTTGTTTAAGAAATATGAGTGTGAATAACCTTTTAAAAGTTACTTAAACTTGAGGGTTCTTTACCCATTTAAATATATTAGCAAAAAATAGTTCTTTATGGAACCAAAAGTGGTATTTCTATGGCATCACTCAAAGAACCCTTTGTGGCACCTTAATTTTTAAGAGTGTATAGCTGGTGTAAGCAAAGTCAAAATTTAATTTAATATAATGTGTGCCAGTGCACTATAGACTTTAGATGCATATAATATGTCATGAGACTTAAACAATCTGAGATTCCTCCTAACAAGTCTCAAAATAACACCACAGAGTTCTTGCCAGATCCCATTACTATACACAAGTGTTGACACATCAATTGCCACATTCCCTTATTTAATTATATGAATACGTTCCATACCACGGTTGACTGTAACATCATGCAATGTAAAGCTTGACACCATTATGAGGACAATGTGGATTTCCCCCCCTAGTTTAGCCACTGTCAGTTCCATCCAATAATTAGAAAATTCCCCAATCACAGAATGCTACCATAGTTGGAGGGAGATGGAAAGCACTTTCTCCAACAGTTCTATCCTTCTCCTGCTGACACACTAGGAGAACAGGACATCTAGGAGTACTGCCCCAAGCTGTTGTGATAGTTAATGGATGCTCACATGGGCAGAGGCAGAGAGTGGACAGCCTACCCACTCAGAGAGAGAGAAAGCTGTGCTCCCTTAGACTTCTGGCTTCATATGTTTAAGACTTCAAAGGGAATAAAACTCAATCTCCCAAACCTGCATACTTAAAAATGATGGTTATACAAGGGTTCTTTAATAAAGAAAAAGGTTTTATATATATATATATATATATATATATATATATATATATATATATATATATATATATAAAACCCTGAACACTTGAACAACCTTTTGCATGATTAAAGAGTTCTTTGCCTCATGAAAGTTCTTCAGATTGTTGGAGAATGTGCTATATATGGTTCTATACAGCACCTTTTAGAAAACTGTTCTATATGGCACCAAAAATTTATCCTCCATTGGTAACAAGTGTTCAGGGTTCTTTATAGAACCAATTTCTTTACTAAAGGCTCCTTGCAGAACCATAATTTTTAGTTCATTCATTCATTATCTGTAAGCACTTATCCAGTTCAGGGTCGTGGTGGGTCCAGAACCTACCTGGAATCACTGGGCGCAAAGCAGGAACACACCCTGAAGGGGGTGCCAGTCCATCGCAGGGCAACACACACACTCACACATTCACAGCTGCGGACACTTTTGAGTAACCAATCCACCTACCAACATGTGCTTTTGGATCATGGGAGGAAACCAGAGCACCTGGAGGAAAATGATTATCATCATTACATGTAAACAGTAATGTACTATTCTTGTAGTGTTGAATTATTTATTTTACCAATAAGCCTGGTCTAGGACGTTTTCCTGCCTTGTGCCCTGTGATTCAGGGAATGTTCCAGACCAACCGTGACCCTGACCAGGATGAAGCCATCACAGAAGATGAATGAAGTAATTAATGAATAGTACCGTTGCTCCAGGAGTCCAGCAGTGGCATGCTTTACACCACACCAGCAGACGATTGGTTTTGCGCATAGTGATCTTTAGCTTGTGTGCTGCTGCTTGGCAATGTAAATTTCATGAAGCTCCCATGCTGAAGATGTGCTGATGATGTTTTCAGAGGCAGTAAAACTTTGAAATGAGTAATTCAACAGATTACTGAAAGTGTTTAATCACTACATACACACTACCACAGCCCTCTATAGTCTTTTGATTCATGGCTGAGCAGTTTCTGCACCTAAATTCTTCCATTTCCATGTAATTCTTCCACTGAATGGAGGGGTTTTATTGACAAATTGTGGGAGCAAATGAGAGTAGAGTTTAAATTTACTGAGCTCTTCAGTACAACCCATTCTGTTGCGAATATTTGAGACTGCAGAGCTATTAGTTTGTATTATTCAATAAATACTTCATATTCAATATTCATTTGTACACAGTGTAACTGCTTTTTTTTCATTACTATATAAGGATAAAGGAAAGTCAGATGCACATGAATTCACCCCTCTTAAGATATATACAGTATAAAAAAGGTCCCTGACATGGGCTTTTAGTTACTAACTCATTTTTAAATTATTATCTACCGGAATATTTATTGGATACCTAATGCCCAAAGACTTCCACTACCTGTTAGACTGGAGGTTGTGAACTGGATAATTTTCCCCCAACTTTTATACCACACAAGTCTCTTGACCAGTGAACAGAAGGGGACTGTCCACTTCTAAGGGGTGGGGACAGCTGTCACCCCGTCTCGGGTGATGTGAGGTTCTTTCCTTTTAGAACCTAAACCTGCTATCAGGGAGCAGCAGTCTCCAATAGGTTGAGAGCATGCAGTCACAGAGTAGCCAATGGGCATTAAGCATCTGAGTATATAAACCAAGGTCTGACATCTTTCAAAGTTGGGCAACCCCTTCATTGGCTTTGGTGAACAGGATCTGATCCCAAGGACTGTTACCTCTTTCTCTCGTGCAGGTAATCACAACAGTGACTGAACAGTTTAAAACAGGTGGGGGGTAGGGAATGTTTGTGGTAAAATATGAAAAGATCAAAATTAAAGAAATAATTTGACCTTTTTGAATGCTGTTGCTTTGAAGGTAATAAACCACTTCCTGGATTAAATGCCTACGGTTTCAACAGTAATATGGAGGCCCCAGATGCACTTTTTTAGGAGATTTTTGAAGTTCTGGTTGGAATTTTCAAATTTCTTCCAATGTGTTCTGCTGTAGGTGGTAGCCTGTTAGTCCATGTTGCTACCCAGTGAATAATAGATGTACTTGTGCAAGGATTTAGGGCCATTGAAGTGGTCTAGATTAACTATACTAAATTCTACACCAAGACGTCTGAGAACTGCATGTCCTTGTCTTTTTGTCTGGGGCTGGAATTAGCTGTTTGGGAGACACCTGTTGTGCAAGGTCAGCCGTTGTGGCAAAAGGGCATGAGTGTATGACTAATTTAGAGCTTGGTTTAAAATTGCTTGAAAGAGAGGATGCCTTTTTGAAATTTAATATGTGTTGAAGCAAAAGCAAACAGTGTGATCAATAGATAATTACTGATGTTGTTGTACGGAGTTTTAATTCTGTGTTCTCAGTTAACAGTAATAACATTTGGTATAAATTTTTGGTAACATTTTGCAATTACCATTAGGAGTTCAGGTAAGAGAATCTCTCCTGCTCACATAAAAAAGTCTAACTTTGGTGTGGACATGCACATACACCACCCCCATGGAAATAAGAGATGTGCAGGCACTATCTAGAGTAAGGGTTTGACAGGCATACTAAAAATATCTTGTGAAGTCCGATACATCCAAGTCTGCAAGCCAAAGCCCCACCTCTTTATACAGAAATGTGAAGCGGTGGATACAGTTAGACTGTTACTATGTTAAACTAGTCACTTTGAGGATGGGGTATACAGAACACAAAATATGTCACCTGTGACTGCTAGGAATAGCCAAGAACTGCTGTTAGCATTCTGTTGGGCATAAAATAATAGGGTCTTTTCTCAAAAATCTGATGAGATTTAATTAATTTCCTGTGTTACAGATGAAACACAGTCCCTTTTTCCATTACTTACAATACTTCTTGTTTTTAACAGGTCATCTAAAAAGTGCAATCATGACTAAGAACTGCCACAACGACTACAAAATGAAGTTCTCTTTGGAGGAGGAGTACCCTGACCTCTCCCTGCACAACAACCACATGGCCAAGGCAATGACCAAGGACATCTACAACAAGCTGAGGAGCAAGTCTACCCCTAGTGGCTTCACTCTGGATGATATCATCCAGACTGGTGTGGACAACCCTGGTAAGAAGGGAAAAAGAAAAAAAAACAACAAGAAAGCAATGATGCATATGCTATCACCTTGTGCACAACCACACTCTCCTCTCTCTGTTAATAGGTCACCCCTTCATCATGACTGTGGGCTGTGTTGCTGGTGATGAAGAGTCCTATGAGGTTTTCAAGGATCTCCTTGACCCTGTCATCTCTGACCGTCACGGTGGCTACAAGCCCACAGACAAGCACGTCACTGATCTGAACTGGGAGAACCTCAAGGTATGGGGGGAGGGGGGAAGAGAAGAGGAAAAAAAACAACAACAACTTTGCATCAACACAGCAAAATAAGAGTAACTCTTATTCATAACAAACACCCTATTTCCTTGTCCAGGGTGGTGATGATCTTGACCCCAACTACGTTCTGAGCAGCCGTGTGCGTACTGGCCGCAGCATCAAGGGATTTACCTTGCCCCCCCATAACAGCCGTGGCGAGCGCAGAGCTGTGGAGAAGCTGTCCATTGAGGGTGAGTCTTGGTTATTAAACCAAATCTCCTATGTAACTTGTATACTACCTCCATAGCAGTCACGTATTCAAAAATAAATTAAGGATATTTCCACCAATTAGTATTTGAACCAAACGTTCAATGTTCTTTGTTTGTCTCCACTCTTACAGCTCTGACCAGCCTGGACGGTGAGTTCAAGGGCAAGTACTACCCCCTGAAGGACATGACTGACAAGGAGCAGGAGCAGCTGATCGCTGACCACTTCCTGTTTGACAAGCCTGTCTCCCCCCTTCTGTTGGCTGCTGGTATGGCCCGTGACTGGCCCGATGCAAGAGGAATCTGGCACAACGACAACAAGACCTTCTTGGTCTGGGTAAACGAGGAGGACCATCTGCGTGTCATCTCCATGCAGTTGGGTGGCAACATGAAGGAGGTCTTCAGGAGGTTCTGCGTTGGTCTGCAGAAGGTAAGATCAAAAGGTTTAGGAGTGCCTGCGTTTCACAATAAAAATCCATTTGTTGTCATGGTAGCATAGTGTAGTAACTTACAAAGTTGCCCTCCATGTGGCAGTTTCATGCTGTCTGGGCAGCCAGTCTCCTAATACCACTTTTGCATACTTCTTGTAAGTCACTTGATTGAATGGACTCCTATGTCCTAAAATGTAAAATGGAGATCTATCTCTCATTTGTGTGTGGCTTTAGGTAACAAGTATATTTTATCCTATGAAAATATATTCCTCAAATTGCTGTCCTTCCCACAGATTGAGGAGATCTTCAAGAAGCACAACCACGGATTCATGTGGAACGAGCATCTTGGTTTCATCCTCACCTGCCCATCTAACCTGGGTACTGGTCTTCGTGGTGGTGTGCACGTCAAGCTGCCCAAGCTCAGCACACATGCAAAGTTTGAGGAAATCCTGAACAGACTCCGCCTGCAGAAGCGTGGCACAGGTACATTTAAAACAAGCATTTCTTTTAAAATCAACATGTTTTCAACTTCATTTAGACCAGAAGTCCTCAGTGGAATCCTTGGACCTGCTTGACCTTCCATTTTTCACTTGTCCCATGCAGGTGGTGTGGACACTGCCTCTGTCGGTGGCGTATTCGACATCTCCAATGCTGACCGTCTGGGTTCCTCTGAAGTTCAGCAGGTGCAGCTTGTGGTTGATGGTGTCAAGCTCATGGTTGAGATGGAGAAGAAGCTGGAGAAGGGCGAGTCTATTGATGACATGATCCCTGCCCAGAAGTAAAGTGGAAGTAGTGCTTCTTTTTTTTGTATTTGTTCTTATGAGAAACCTTACCATCAAGCAGGAGACATGCACTTGCCTGACTTTTCCAAGAGACTCTCCTCCCTGCTCCCTCTCTTCCTGTCCTTTTTAACCTTTATCTTTTCCCTGTTGCCTAAAACATTTTTCTTGCCCTCCTTTTTACTGTCCTCTTTTCCATCTTTCCCGTTCTATCTGTAACATCCTGGGATCAAATCGCCGCGTAGTTGGGGAAACTCAATCTATGCAGTTTTCACCTAAGCATTTTTTGGTTGTACAAATTGAGTAAATAAAAAGCCCCATGTAACAATCAACTCGAGGTGTCATCATTTGTGCTTTCAGCTCATACCAGGTGCACATGTTAATATTTTGCAACATTAGTAGCTTTTAGGTAATGGTAATATAATATTACACAATCAAAAGCATTAAAAAATGCTGAAGTGACAACACTATTAGTAGTAAACAGCAAGAATACAAGAAAAAAGTAACAAAACCTCCAAAGCAAAACTAAATCCAATCATAAGTTACCTATTTTATTCACAATTATACATACTGAAGGAGTCAAAGCTCTGCAGGAGCAGTGAGAGTATGTGTAGATTTTTCTCAGACAACACAATGTCCAAATCTCTGAAATCGTGCATGCTGCTGAAAGGTGACAATTGAGCAATATGTAGGAAGGAATATGCTTTGTTTTATAGTCAAGATGACCAATGCAACTTCCTATTCTGGTGTCAGTGTAAGGCACTGGGTCTAGCATGATCACCACAACAGAAGATTTGACATATTCAAGTTAGAAAGTATCAATTACTATATCATTTTGTTTTATGCAAAGACAAACATTTTATGCCAAAAACAAACCACATTCTGTGTTTATTTGTTTGTTTGTTTTATTTTTGAAAAATGTGTAACCTGTCCTTTTATACAGTAACCTCTTACACACGCACACTCACACATACACACATTCGGGTTAACCAGATATTTTTTTCCGCTATCATGATTCGGATATCAGGAGTTTCATTACTGAACCAATAACTTGGGTTCCCTGGCTCTGCTGGCATTCCCAAGCTTTTAATTATGCCTCCAAACTGTTAGAATACCTATTAAGTCTTTGGAAAATAAATATGATCAAGTACTTTGCAAGGTAGGTTATGCAAGGTAATAGACAAGGTGAATAGTATGGGCTCAGACTATAAAACAGGAGGTAAGAAAACTGGTACAGTCTGGTTTCTGGTTAACTGATCCAACCCCTTGCTTTTAAAGGCATAAGCGATTTTCTCATGGACGTCTGAGCATGGCACACACAGCTATAACGGTTCACCTTAAATCAATTCAATTGGATTTCACCAGTGCAGAAAACCAGTGAAATGAAAGCAAAGCAAAGGAAAATAAAAATAATACATTTCTCAATTTTTTTCAGACAGCAAAAACTGGGATACAGAATTGGATACAGTGACTAATCATTTATGTACAATTTAGAAGATTTTAGGATCTCTTCCCGGTGACATGTTTGAGGCCCAAAAGAAGACATTTACATTTTCAATATTTTGCAAGTTGCTCAATATAATCTTGGTGCATACAACTCTACTGATAGCCCTTGTGCCACAGCAACTTCAGAACGGTGCTCAGAAGAACAGCAAAGCTATAATAATCCTTGATGGAAGGTTTAACAAAGGATTTCCGGCGGTTAGTCCATGTCTATAACAGCATAACATCACTAAACAGACCCATTAAAACGGTTATAATGACAGTGTTTTATGGGGCTTTTTGAGTTAACAGTACAAACAAAGTAATGTACAATAAACAGTACTGAGAACGTATCACAGAAGAATTTGGCAGGCATGTCGTAGCACCCTGACACTTCTTGTCACATTATCAAAAATAGCACGTCTATGACTGCTAGATGACTCCAAGTCTACACCTAAATTTGCACATTCCAAAGATTCATACAAATGCATTACTAATCATTTTCCACAGTGCAGAGAGCTCTGCTGGAGCAATGTTTTCTACTTTCAGATTTTCATTTCAAATCACTGGTAAACAGCAATCGTATGTTCATATAGTGAGATCCACTTTTGGCCAATGAAACAAAGGCTTCTCACCAGAGTAATACTTTTAAGAAAGAAATGAGTGGTGCACATTCGACTTGGCTCGACAGGTGTGTCGTACCATTTTAAAGAAAAAATACAGTTCAAAAGAGATGGTGCTCACTCAACCCTAAAGTGCTACTGTGTGTAATGGAGAATGTTTTACAGAAAAAAAATAACACAAATGGCTACAATATTAGTGGCTCAGAAATCAGCCATCCTTTTTCTCCAACACAGATTTGAACAGCTTTTATTCCTGTTAGACAGCTCTTACACTTGTAGTTAGGCAGCTTTCCACCTAGAATAAACAATAATGTTGACGCAAAATATGAAGAAGAACCAGCAGATGGCAGGTCTCCAAGAAATCAGTTTCATGAAAGTGAAAATTGGTTTTGCCACTGGTGCAAGTCAATGAAATATGAACTAAATAGCAGCTGTTAAAAGGAAATAATGTGAAAGGCATAGATGATGTGGTACGTCTGGAACAGAATATGACTTGGCTAAACACCCCCTTAACATCAGCGAGCAAAGAGGGTGTTCTCTCAGCAGGACTTGAGTGTGGGTTTGTGTGTGTGTGCGTGCGTGCGTGCGTGTGTGTGTGTGTTCGTGTACATGAGTGCTTGAGCGGGTGTGTGTCAGGCACAAGGCTCTCCGGAGTTGCCTGTGATTTTGGAGTCCGTCTCAGAGTCTGTGTGGGCTTAGAGGAGGTGGGGGTGGGTTTCGGTTTTGCAGAGCAGGAAGTTCCACCTAGGGGTGTATACAGCTAAAGGGGTGATTTTACTGCATCAATTATGGAAATTTATAATCACTCATAACAGAAAATAATGATATTTCAATCTATTTTTCAGTTGCATAAATTTGGGGTAATTTTTTTGGTTTTAAATTCTGAATTGCACCAAAAATACTGAATTGAAATGAGAATTATATTCCATTATGCAGTGAATAATTTCCTACAGACACAATCTAATCAATAGATTAGATTTCTCATACAATCAAATGCAAAAGTAGGGTAACCCCTGGTCAAATTATTTGTCCTGTTAATTTTCTGAGTAAAATATTCAATTCAAAATTAGTGTTACATTTAAAATATTGGGTAAAAGATAAACCCATTAAAATAAAACCTGACCTGGAAAACATTGGAAAAAATTTCCCCCAATGTGTAAAATTTGGTGACTAATTAGAACTTCTGGACTAAAAAGACCAGAAAATTGCCACATTTATTTTCTGTAAAGGATGTGTAACCTTTAAATCAAATAAGTATATTAACTAACCAGGACCAAACTGGCAAAGAGTGTATTAACACCCCTGGTTTCCTCACCTCCTGTCTTTCATTGTGTCCCATGCACTCAAACCTCCCCTCCACCCCCTCAGCAGATTTTAGAGTTCCAGCTCTTTGGACACTTTGGTGGCAATGTCACGGAAGGCGAGTGGCGCCCCCCACAGGCGTCTGAAGCGGACACCGCTGGTTTCGGAAGGTCCAGCAGGCAGGTGGCACACCTCAGCCTCGAAGGCCACTCTGGAGCCGGCGGCGCCATGTGTGCAGGACAGCAGGAAGGGGCCGGCCTGGTGCACCTGACACCCACAGCCCTGAGCTGCCTCCCTCAGAGCAAGCACTACATCAGCAGGGTCCCGTCCACTCTGCACCCTCACATCCCAGCCGCATCGGGGGGGCCGGGGCTCTGGCGCTTTTTGATGCCCAGATAGATGGCGACTGTAAGAAAGGGGACAGGGGAGGTTTGGGGGGTGATGGGGAGGGGGTGGGTGTGGAGGTGAATTCATGGAGACAAAGGGATGATGTGATGTGTATGTGGGGTGTTAGTGGATGACAGGGGAGGGGATAAAGAAATAGATTAGAATATTGCATTAAAAATCCATACATAAAACTCAATAACAGAAAACCATTTTTACCCCTGCCCTCTTTAAAACTTCCATTTTAGGAGTCTGAACGTTACATTGTTGATAAATACTTCTTTTTCTGGCTTCCCCTTTTCCTTTGTAAGATTGTCATTAGAATGTTATATACAGTACAAAAGTTTTAGGCACTTAAGTAAATGAGATTTAAAAGCTATTTATCAGAACCTAAGAATTTATTTGCTTAAAACAAACAAAAAAAAAACAAAAAAAAATTAAAAACAAATAACGTTATTACAGTTGGTAGTGAGGTTCTGTATGTGAAAGCCTGGGTCCTTTCCAAATCTGTCCTTGTGCCGGTCCAGTATTTTAAAATCAAGTGTGCTGTTGATTTAACAAATCCGTGCGATCAAAAGAACATCTGGAAAGAAACTTTATTCTTCACCCTTAGGTCAAAATATATCTACAATTTATTTTAAAAATCCTTTTACTATTGTATTTATTGTAAATATATCATTTTATACAAACACCCTGCTTATTGAAAAGATTAATTATTTTAAATAATAATAATATTAATAATCTTAGGTGCCTAAGACTTTTGCACACAATTTATGCATGTGTGTTCTGGCAAAGTGAGTTTCACTTTGTGGGATAAGAACAAAACACCAAAGTGTTATTACGGACATGTATTTGCCCTTAATGCCATAACACATACAACTATGCCCTTGTAATGAAGAACCATATATCAGCCATTTCCATTTTTAGTAGCACTGCTTACAGTCGAAGCAGAGATGTTGGTCAGAGTGGGCACACGTTTTCATTGGAAAAACAAACAACACAATAAACAATAGAAATGCCTTAGTGACTGTTTTATTTCAAATAATGGGAATCCAAAAATATTATTTCAGGCTTAAAAAAATCATATATGGTTCTTCGCAGAAAGACAGAGCATTTCCTGTATATTTAATTTATGAGACAGTTATGGTGTACGTGTGTATAAATACATATATATATCCCTCTATATGCACATTCTTCCTTGTGTATTGTATGTCAAACCTCTCTGGCACATGCATTATAAATTACTCAATATTTGATCAGTATATGGACACAGTTACCTTCATCAGCCTCATGGACTCATGTTCTCAGTCACGCAATATGGTACAATTACAACAGGCATGTGGCCAAGGACTACAGATGATCATCATTCATTAGACTCAAGTGCACAGCATGTCCTTCAAACCATTCCAGGTTAATGGCAATGATTTCCTAAATGGGTTTCCAATGAACGGCCAAATTATGGGTTTTTTATTTCAAGCAAAAATTGGAACTAGTGGGAAACTGCTCTGTGGGTCAAACACTGTTACAAGTTAAAAGGGGCAAGAGAGATGGAAGGGCAGGAGACTATTCTAAAAATATTTGATAGTTAGTGCACACCACAGAACGTGCACATATGCTTCATATCTGAACTACGTAGAGACCAAGCACATGTTAGACGTTACCTGGTGTTTTTAACCTGATATTTTGCTTCTGGGGCTTTGGGAGGAGAAAAAGTCAGTTGGAATAGTTACAGCCAGCTTTGCACACACAGGTTTCAGCGTTTCGCCATGTTACATCGACAGATATTCTGTTCTTAAAGCAGTTAAACTGTGCTAAGAAAACTGGCCTTTAAAAGTCTTTGCTATATTGCCATAATGACCTCAGCACTGACATTCACATTCTGATTTTAACAGTAAATACAGTTTACCACTGCTGAGACACAACCTTCTTTTTTTATCATAAATTACTTACTTAAAATTCAATGATTAATTATTTAATTTCTATCAGTCAATTTGTGACAAAAAGACCAACAAGAAAAAAAACCCTCCGAATAAACTTCTACACTAACTTTTACTGAAAGTTTAAAATGTTGGTCAGTTTTAATAACCCTGTTATTAACATTACACCTGCATACGCCTGTGAACTAACATACACCAGTGTAAACATAAAATCATGTAATTAATTAAAAGTAAAAATAACATTACATAACAATACAGTGTGCCTAATCTAAAGTGCTATGACTTATAAATTTGAGGACAAAGGTAAAATAAGGTCTATACACACTCACCTTGTGACCGGAGATCTGCAGACTCTCTCAGGTTCGTCTGTGACCCTCAAGAAGAAGACAAAGGTTCATGTTAGGAATTAGCTGACAGGCAGACCAACAATGATCTCAAAAGACATATTAATACCTACTGCAGGCACAGTACCTGTAGGGCCTCACTGACATCCTCACAACAACAATCCAAAAACATCAAAACTACACATCACAGAAAACAGCTAAATACAAACCGACATTATGGATGTTTTCTACAGTAAGTGTGTCTGGGAAGATGCAGAAAGTTTCACCAGTGTGGCCTCTGAACAATACCACAATGACAAGATAGCAGTAAATAACACCCACAATCCAATCACAAAAAAAGGTCAGAATCCCTCTTGTGCAGCAGATGTCTACATTAAATAATTAAAACCTGAACTCTACATACTTGCTTTGCATGTTACAGTGAAACTCCTTACCTACAAATACATTTGTACACATGCAAATCCACCAGACACCACTTGAGAGCGCCAGTGCTCCAAACAGCAATGATGAGCATTTGCTGAATCTTCAGCAATCATGACAAAGCAAAGTCCTTCATGGCCTGTCAATGCCCTTTAAAACATGTCCTCTTGGTTTTAGAGAGACTAAAGCCATCGAGACGTTTCAAACTCACTGTTGTATATAATTCTTATTGCTGTACACAGAGGAAGCAGATGTGCCTGGCCATCACTATTAGCCTCATGCTGGGAATAGGATCCTAATGAAGATGGAAAGCTGTTTACACAACCAACCCAGATTTAGACTGGACACTTGACACTGGCTAGTCCATGCTCTTGTCCATGTATACAAAACTTAGTACTCTTGTGGTGGTAACGACACCATGCAGAATCAAAAGGTCTATCCATGGCCTTTGTTTAAGTCATAGAAAAGTCAGAGGGTTTTGCACAGAATCAGATGGTTTTAATAGTGTTCACTATAAAATATGGCCTTGATTTCTCTATTGTTTTTACACAACAGTTCTGAAAAATAGAGGTAAAAAAGTCTAAGAAATCTGAATACTAGATTAGATTACTGACAAGTTGCAAAAAAGTCACAATTTGTGCTACAGAACTAGCCTTTTGTGCTTTTGTGTTGCCATTGGTGCCATAAAACTGTCAGGTTCTGCTCAGCTTTTTCACTGCTTGAAAGATTAAGCTGAACGTTTCCTTGTTCCTGTCAGTGTGTAAAACATGCCACAAAGCAACCAGTTTGCCAAACTGTATTCCGTTAAGTGTCTGGCAAATAACCGTTTGTTAAGTTATTGGCTAAAAAGCTCCCCAAGCTAATGGGGTACAGCAATTTCACAAGCATTTTCTGTTTTGACGCATGCAAATTTAGTAACTTAGTAATGGTTAGCTGCAGCACAGAGACTATACTCAGCAAAAGAAATACTCAGGCACAGGCAGAGTACATCTTATTCAGATAAGAATTACTGTATGAAAACCAGTAAAACTGACAAATGTATACATCTAACAGGTGGACGGCCGGTTACTGTACTTAAGTTTCAAAATAACTTTTCACAATTGAGCCAGATAATGAATCATGACACGACTAGGGTCAAGCCAAGCATGCCACCTGTGTGAGAGTGGTGCAGGAGAGAGAATGAGAATGAACAAACACAGCAGATGGATGCAGTCCATGGTGCTGTATTGTAGAGCACCCCTTGGAAACCAAATCAAAGGCCTTCTACTCATTCACCTCAAGCTTGAAGGCGTTAGTAACATTCTGTCCTCTAAAATTGCAGCAGGTTGCGTGTCATGCATTTCAACAGTACTTCCTGTTGTGATATTATACTCTTCTGCATGTGGCCACAAGGGGGATCTCTACCCAGCTCCAGTGTTGCAGTGAAAACAGAACAGTGTTGGAGATGGAGTACTGACAGGGAGGAGGTGCCCAGGCAGAGAGAAGGAAATAGAAGGTGGTGGAAAGATGGGAAAGAAGACTTACTAACTGTTTTTGATCCGTGTGGAAGAGGGCAGCCCGAGACGGACTTGTTTGAGCTCTGACGCTTAGAGGGGTCAAGATTGACCCTAGGAGATGGAGAGGGGAAAGAAGGAGCACAGCGTGACAAAAAGAGAAAGAAAAAATAGAAGAGAAGGAAGATTGACAGAGAAATAAGACTGTTGCTGACTGGCAAGGATAAAAAGATACAGAGCCCCTAACCTTAGCCAGGGCTAAAGAAAACAGGGATATGTAGGGATTTGGGGGTTAGAAGCTGTTGGTTATTGTAATGCAGGAGGATATAATGCAAAGTAAGCTTCCTAATGTGGTGGTTATTGGAAGGACTTTGTTTTGAAAATGCATTAAAAACCTGGCACTGAATTTAAAAATCATATGGTAAGGTTGGTATTAATGATTTAAGAAATCCTAGTAACTGGTAAAGTTTTATTCGGTTAGGATAGTTATAAATTATATTTAGCCATTTTTAATGTCAGTTTGTTGATTGTTTCCATATTAACAGACACTTTTAGTTTTTATTTACATAATTATTGGATCATCAGCTGCCCCATAGAACATGTATATATTTAATAACATAAGATATTAAATATCATAAGATTAATATAATATTCAATATCATAAAAATGTATAGAACGACCACGGAAAAAAAAAAAATTACTGGTCGCTCTCAGTAAAAGAGGATGAAGGAAGATCTAAAAGTAACATTTTTATTTGGAATACATTCACTGTTGAATATGTTAGCATTGTTTTTGAGTAATTACTTTGGTTATGAGCACTGGTTTAAAACTGTGAGGCGATATATTTCTTTTTATTAATCTGACTGCCAGGTGGACTATCAGGTGGAAAGCAATCATGTATGAAAGACATTGTTGAATATCTTTTTATTATGATTATTATTATTATTATTATGCACAATTTTATTTTCATGATATTGTTTATAAATAGCTTTATCTGCTTTTTTTTGGTTAAAAAAAGAAAGGCAACAGGGCTCTGTGATGTAATATGTGTACTGGGTAAATTCACTTGGCCCTTTGTCCCTCTGATCATTAAACTAATAAACTTCACTTGTGCTAATTAATTCATGTAGCAGACCTGAAGATGGCATCAGGGCACTTCCTAAAGAGAAAGGCAAGGCCCAGGATATGTTGCAACTGGTATAAAAAGTGGTGTAAGGTTTTGTTTTACAGCAATGTTAAGCCATGTATATGAAATAATCCTTGTGGTTCATTTGTGCTCAAGAAGGTAAATAACTTCACTATGGATTTATTTGGTTTGTTTACATTTCACTCAACAATTGGTAATGAAGCAAAAGCACACTTAACAATCGATTAGCGGATTTTACACAGTTGAATAAGCAGAATTAAATGGCATACTGTTACCCTGCTCACTGAGGTAAAATATTTAAAAAAAAGAGTGATTCAATCACCTAACATTTACATATTCGAAGCTGAAAACTACTTCTGCGCATTGTGTTGAGGATGTGTCCTGCTGTCTCTTCTTACCTGCGGGTGAGCTTGGAGGTGAGTTTGCTGAAGAGATTGGCGGTGGCTCGGCTACGTGCGTGGGGTAGGGGGCTGGAGTCGTGGGATAGGGTGGGAGAGGTGGGCGGGGCATGGGTGGGGGTCCGGCGCTCTCTGAGCTGACCCCCATGGAAGGTGCTGCGGACGGTGGAGCCTCGGGTCAGCCGGGAACGCTCGGCAGAGGAGGAAGTCGTCACCCCTGCCGCAGCAATGCTGTGGGTGGAGGGAGAGGCTGGAGGTAAACGGTGGGACAATGAGCTGAGAAGAAGAAAAAAAAAATTAATAATAATAATACAAAGAAAAGACATACAGCACACATTTTATGTCAGAATGGAATTACTAATCAACTGTTTGAAATCCGTTTTTAATGAGATAGCGCAAAATGATAACCAGAGCTGTAGTTATCAAAGCAATTATATTTAAAAGCAATTTTTAAGACTGTCTGTGTAAGTCTGTGTAATATAGAAAAAGATAAAGACTGCTTCTAAAAAAATTAACAATTTGGAGAGGGGAAAGAAGAAGCACATTGTGACAAAAAACTAAGTTCGTTGACTCCATTGTTGTTGACAGATTATAGCCCTTCTCCATAAGTTGATGCAAACTCAGGGGCCTTAATTAAAACATATGATATAAATGTCATGCTTTTGGTCAAAATTCCACTAGGATAAAACATCAGCAATTTTTATACCCTGTCTTCACAGCCCTGTTTGAGAAGGACCTGTTTCAGCACCCGCTCCTGTAAATAAGTAGCCTCAAGGCACAAGGAGCAGAAACGCTGGTTTGTAACCATTTTCACTTTGTTTTCTTTGTCATCTGTTCTTGTTTTGCCATATTTAATTAGTACGTTTATCTTTTTAACTTAATCTTTGCACTTCCATATAAATGCTCGTCCAGCACTGTGATTGGAAAAACTCAGGCAACAAGCCGGGACAGTTCAAAGTGTACGCACTCTACATATGATGCAGCACAAAGTCAGACCAGTTGGGCCAGTTTCCCAGATGCATCTTTATCCCAAAATAATCTAAACTAGTTGTGTCTTGTGGTGTAATAACATTAGGAATCACAATTAAGAATTTTACTTATATGTAACGTGTGTCTCGGTGCGTACCTTGCATAGAATTATTCTAAGACTAAGCTGTTTGTGTCCACAATGAATTTTTAAAGAAGATAATTAATTACTGTAAAAAATACTTTTTAAACAGGATTATTATCACTGGGTTGTGTATCATTAATATCAGTAACAACCACATCCTTATTAAAGACGATGTCGTTAGAAAAAAGAAGAAATAAGGGAGACTGGGTGAAAAGGCCAGAGTAAGAGAGATTTGGCTGCAGTGCTGTTTTGGGTTCATTTAGCTGAACAGCTCTTAGTGTCTGGCCTGCACTGGATTTGGCACTGTGCTAACAGTTCTCGCACGGTGCCTCAGCCTCGCCACTGGCCTGAGGCCACTTCACTTAACGCTCTAAATAACCCTGCACTAATAGAGCTCTCTCTCTCTCTCTTTCAGATATTAACTCTTTTTTGGACCCCCACAGTGAACTAATTTTCTGCAAACCCAGGGCAGCATTGTTAAGCACCACTGTGTGTTCACCTGGGGGTATCATATGGTAAATTAAAAAAAAAAACATTTAACCATATATAAGATTATATAAAACACCATATAACAGTAGTAGCTACCACCTTGTACATATTCTTTACATTTTTGAAGGGTAATAAAAAGTCAGAATCCATATGGCATCATATAAATGAAGCATATGAACCTTTCTAATAATTAAATATCAACTTTTCTGATAGATCTTCATAAGGAGTTTGTGTTTGCATGAACAGCAAAAGTGCACATAACTAAATTAAGTGTCCCATACAGATGTGCAAGGACACGTGTTTAAAAGAGCCTATATATATGCAAGCTAACATCCCTCACTTCTTTTAAAGTGTGGCTTGGGTGAGACATGTGCCAGAGACACAGAGTGCAGTGGAGAAAGTGCTGGGTCAGACTGGAGTGTGCGCCATCATAGCCTGCCTCACGAGCCACAGCTTGCCCGGTCCACAAGTACGCATTTACATCGCCATAACCCTCCCCCACCACTCCCCAAGGCAACATGACTACTGCCTTCTGATCTATCCGAAAGACATAATGAGAAAAATAGAAAAAGACAGACAGGGATTGAGAGAGAGAGAGAGAGAGCATGAGAGAGAAGGAGGACAAGAGAGAGAGATAATATCAACTGTGGAACAGACACCATCTGCCCTCACTGAAAAATAGCATCATAAACCAAATCTCAAAGATTTATCACACCATTACACAATATTCAAATACAGAATACTGGAGACCATTCAAAATTAAATAAAATTGCTGTCCATCGAGTTACACAGATCACATGATCATATGGCATGCTTAGATGGACTCAATCCGAACTTTGTTAACTTGTGGGCGGAGTGTGCTTGAGACTAGGTGAAAAATGACAGAGAGTCTGATACTTTCAGGGCACTAACCTTGCCTGACTGTTATGATTCTGCCAGGTTCATTATGAAGGGCTCTTTGGACATCTGCGTATATGCACTTCCACGTATCGTGGCTCTAATTGGTCTGACGTGAATAATAAAGACTGCCGCCTTCTCCACGTCATGCCAAAATAGCAGACGTGTGATTGGTCATTTTGTGTGTCAATCAAATTTCTTTTCCTGCAGTAGTATGAGGTTCTTGATCACGTTAAGTGGTGAAAGGCACCAGACCCTCCCTAGAGACTTGTGAAGCATATGAGACTAGGAAACAGGTCACAGCAACTACCACTTCTTACCTGTTCTCTTTGCCATTCTGTAGTAAGGAGTGTCGATCAGTGCTGGAGCGGTCTGTACATACATATGTGTTCCTACGGGTCATGGCACTTGCTGGGACGTTGTTCTGAAAAATTTACAGGAAGTACAGATCAAAATAAATTCTAACTAAAAACATACCACTGCCATAATTAGAAATCTCTTCTTTTATCCAGTACCATAAAATAGAATCCAGTACCCTTAAATTTGTTTCAATATTGCTATTCTTATTTTGTGCTATTTTCCCTTGTTTTAATTAGTCTTTGTTTCCTAAGTAAAACTAGGTTTCATTCATTCATTATCTGTAAGTGCTTATCCAGTTCAGGGTCGAGGTGGGTCCAGAGCCTACCTGGAATCATTGGGCGCAAGGCGGGAATACACCCTGGAGGGGGCAGTAAACTAGGTTTGCTAAATTCATTTAATTGTAATACTCTAAATCACACCTTAATAGTCATGTGTCTTATTTATGTTTCCTAACATAACTCAATACATTTTTTCTGTAGCAGGGGCCCTGTGTCATATTCTCATGTAGCTCCCTGTTGTCCACTTTCCTGTCAGTTCCACCATGTGCTTTTGTTCACTTTATAACCCCACCTTAGTTCATGTTGCTCTTGATTTTCAGTACGTATTATACCCTTTAATCTGCAAACGAGTTTGGTGCTTTCATCGCTGTCACTATAATACAACGTTGATGTGTTTACAAGGGCAGCATTCTTTTTTTCACACACACTGATAAGTACGAGATATCAACAACAGAAATGGATAAGAAAGGTCTAAGCTATCAGGTGCCCAGTTTAGCAAAATGGTGGGTTTTTGCCTAGGGCATCACACAAGCTAAAACCATTTCTGTTTACATTACAATTAGAGTCATCAATTGAATGCTCTAAAGCCTGGTAGGCTTCTGGATTTCCAATCAAGCAAGGCATATACGTTTTAACTTGTCTGATATGTGGGGCATAGTCTTCATACAACTGCGTCATAAAAAGTATGCTTCTACTTGGATGAAATTAAAACCAAAAGCCAAAGTGGACATTGGTGTGTACGACTTGCTATCCCTTTACAGTATTATGTTCCTTTCTTAAAAAAATTTATTTATTAACTATACATCTTCCTTCACTATCAGCATATCCAATGTCCTATTCCCATCCAATTCCCTCACCGTGGTGATAGCAACATCCTTGCGGCGGTCAGGGATCTCAGCCTTGTTGGGATTGCTGGCTGTACTGACCATAGGGCTGGAGGGGGGGATACTCCGGCTGCCCACCACACTACAGCTTGCTTTACGTGTGGCCAGCCGCTCCTCTTTCAAATCAGAGTCAGCTGCACTAGTTGGACTGCGTTTAGGGTGGGCTGCTGGCACTGTAGGACCACCTACCAGACAGAGAGAGAATGTAAATCAGGAAGCCAGGAAGATCACGAAACACTATGAAATATTGCAAATTATATTACAGAGAGGTTTGCCATTTATGATCATATTAAATACAAATTAATTAAATAGAACTCATAAATAGAATTTTATACATACATACATACATACACACACACACACACACACACACATATACATATATATACATTTTTTTTTTTTTTTCCTCAGTCTAAATGTAATGATTTTATTTCAATATACATTTTCTTTATTATTTTCACTGTACATCAGTGACACTTTTATAAAATGATTCATGGGCCTTGTACTCTATGTACATGCAAAGTGTGCTTTTTTCTTTCTTTCTTTTTTTTTTTAACCTGCTAAATGGGAGTGTGAACTACAGCCCAATACCGTCTCAAACTCTGGCGGAATTATTTATTTAATCAAACAAATCTCTTGACATGTGCAATGCAGGTGAACTAAGGAGTAGACTGAGAGTTAGATGTCTTTAAGGCTGATGATGTTGAAGCAAGTGAACTAGTGGTAGATAACCAAGAGGTTTTTAAAAAAAAAAAAAATAATAATAAAATAAAATAAAAGTAGACTCACAGAAATCACTGTGCCTCCTTTGCCGATGGTAGGTAGAGGCGCTGCGTTGGGTCTTGCTATGGGTGGATGCTGAGGCAGAGCTTGACGAGGATGTTGAAGAGTGTTTACTGGTACCATTGGTTATTGGACTGGGTCGCACTCGTGCCAGAGAAAGACTACTGCTTGACCTGGACTCACTGCCATCCTGTGTAAGTAAAGGTGTATGAGCAGAGGGGTGTTAATAGCACACAAACGTAGGGTCATATAGTTAACATCTGACAGGAATCTCAGAAAGACCAGGGTTTTCACCTCACTCTTGCGGGCCAGCAGCAGGTAGGTGGCAGTAATCTCATTGTACTTTAGAGTGGTCAGAGCTTCTCTGATCTCCTCGCGAGAGTAACCCATCCCTATCATCACCTCTGTATTTAGAGGGAGGAAAAATAAGAGGAAGACAGAACAAGATAAGGTAACTTTACAGGGGCAGAAGAAGAGCAAATTTATGGAGCTGAACCAGCACTTAGAGATTCATCATAGTTCATCTTAAAACATGTGTAACATGTTAGAGTAATTAGAATTTTGCAAGATAATAAGTCTTCAGGAATAAGCTTAGCCTCAGTTGCAGTAGTGTTGACAGTTGTAGAAAATTTCTCTCACCTATCCTCTCAGGATCACTGTAGTTCTCCACAGGTTCTACATGTGGCTTCAGCTCATCGCCATCATATCCAACATTCATCCACTTATCCTTCATGATTTGCTATGGAACACCAGGATAGAAGAGGGCATGAGAAATGTAGCATTTGAAACAGGTGTATTTATGAATTCACTTTGGTTCCATTTTAATTTTTCAAAATTAAAAACCAAAATGTTTTCCAATTTTAAATGAAGAAAATCCCAAATTAATCAGTTCAGACATTTTACTCCACTGTAAATGAGAGATTCACAACCATACTATACAATAAAGAATTTGTAAAAAATAGTGAGCCCTCCTCACCTCTAGGGTGCAGCGTTTGGTGGGGTTGAGCACTAGGAATCTACGCAGGATACCCTCACAGTCAGTAGACATGTAGAATGGCACTCGATACTTTCCTCTCAACACCCTTTCACGCAGCTCCTAATGGAAGGGGGAAAAACATCCAGCCTTTTATTCAACACCACATCTGACCAGGCTTGCCTCTACAAGTCCCTCAGGCTCACAAAGAGAATGAACTTGACCTAAATTATGTTTAGCACAAAAGGCAAATGCAAAGCACTTCATGCAAGCTGTGGCTACATATGCCTGCAGAATGCATTGCATAGCCTCAGGAAAAAAAAATCCAGCAATAACAACTACACTGGCTTGCAGTAAGATGCTGTTAAAGCCATCTGACCTCCACTGTCTTTAGTTTATCATAACAAAAAAAAAAAAAAAAGATATATATTTATAAGCAACTGGACAGGCAAATAACACTGCAAAACCACAGGCTAGAACATACATCTTTTTTTTGGCATTTTCACATTAGGTTTCAAATTTACAGACAGGAATGCTATGCAAAAAGTCTGAATTTCTCTATTTTCAAGCTTTTTTTTCTGCGATAATTGGCATATTAAAAATTAATGCTGACCAATCAGTGCTTAGTTGTCACAGAGGAATCAACGTTAAAGTAGAGGTTTACTATTTTAATAAAAAAAAAAATACTTTTTATAAAATTATGGGGATATTTCCTCACTATTCACTAGCCCTCCAGTCTGTTTGCATGTTATAAACAGACATAAAGAGCTACAAAACTAAATAACTTGAGTACCAAATGAGTTTATGTGGTAATTCAAACAAGTTTAACTTCAGCCACGTATAAACAACATTTGTTCCCCACCCCCACCTCAAACATACCATCCCACCTTAAGAGATTCTGAACATAAATAAGCCAGAGAAGTGTTTCCCCACAATCGTAGACATCCCCTTTAAAGTACCATTCATCTTGCTAGAACATTGATTCTCAATGTTTGTCCCTTTTAGTTGCAGTCTAAACTTTCTAGAGTGTTTAGAGTGTTAAAAATAAAACTAATTGGCGTGGAAATAAAAGCAAATATGAATACTAAAATACTGTGTTCAGCGTAAATCTTCACTTAGAATTAAAGCTAGTTTACCTTGAGGTTCTGCCCATCGAAGGGCAGTGATCCACTGACCAACGTGTAAAGGATTACCCCCAGGCTCCAAATGTCAACCTCAGGCCCATCGTACTTTTTGCCCTGGAAGAGTTCTGGGGCTGCGTATGGGGGGCTACCACAAAACGTGTCCAACTTATTCCCTAGCGTGAACTCGTTACTGAAGCCAAAATCTGCAATCTTGATGTTGGAGTCTGCGTCAAGTAAGAGGTTCTCTGCCTAAACAAGAAAAGGGGAAAGAGAAAAAAACATTAAGATTAAATGTAAACTTTAATAAAAACATTTCTAATAATGCAATAAATATGATTGTAATACTGCAAATTCTCAAGCAGGGCTTGAAGCATTGACAGTTAAAAATAGGGTTGTCTCCAGTTACATTCTTTTGGAAAAATGTTTTTAACTGCTAAATAAAATACATGCATAAGAACTGCATAACATATTTATTTGGGAATAATATATTTAAAGAGCTTAAAGAGTCAGTAATCACAAGAAGACATTATAAGATTCATGAAATCATATCCACTGAATTAAAAGATGCAGATTTGTTCCCTTATAATACTTAAGAATCTAATTCCTAGGTAACAGAACAGAAGCCTAGTTGAGTGGACAACATCTTGGATCTTGTTCTTGGATGCTTTTGATATCCTTGAACTCAAGCCAATGTTTTATATTTTCCTTTAGTTTACAGCAATGTGTGTCAGTCCCAAGGAAGATAGCCATTTAAAAAATGTGTCACCAAAAATTATAGTCAACCAAAAATTTAATTTTTTTTTTTGTTTTAAGTTTACTCATACACATACAAACAAGGTTGATTTCAGATTTAGATTCACTTTTTTCTTCAATAGCCTGTGCTACACAACTGATGTTTGTGAATAATAAATTCAGCAAAATAGAACAATGCTTAAAACGTACATATTGGCTTACAGGTATTTGCTTAAATACCTATTTGTGGAAATATCTACAGTTGTTGAAACACATACTGACAAAAAACTAAAAACTTATAAAAATAAAAAATGCACTAAACAAATAAGTAGTTTAAACTATTTAAACTACTGCCATAATCTTGTTTTATCAAGACTACCATGACTAGGACAGCCCTACACATGGTGCTTATTCAAAATGTATGAAACACAGTTGAAAACCAATATACCTTCAGGTCCCTGTGAACAATGTTCTTCTGATGACAGTAGTGAACAGCAGACACAATCTGAAAGAAACATGCACAAAAAAAAAAAAAAAAAATCAACATTAGCCATGCCATTTATATGAGCAATATTGATATAAACAACTAAGAAAGAGATTCATGATGGAAACTGTGACTTTTTAAACTTATGATCATTACACCATAAAATGTCACATAATTAGACACTGTAATGAATTGGAAGACATGGTAAACAGAAGTGGTCTATAAGGCCTTGAGAAATGCAATGTCTCTTACCTGTCGAAATTTACCACGCGCTTCCTTTTCCTTCATTCTCCCATGGGCCACGAGGTAGTCAAAAACTTCACCTGTTACAAAGGAAAAGCAGAGAGGGAAGAGGAAAAAAAGAGAGAGAGAGAGATCCACTTGCTTAAGAAAAGGAAAGCTAAAAGAAGTAGTGGAAAACCAAAGAATGAGGATATTCTAAAATTGAAGTTTAAAAAATATATATAATGAAAAATGGACTTCTAACAACAAGGTGAGACGTCATGTATTTGGGATTACATCAATAATTCATTCATTGACTGTAACTGCTTATCCAGGGTTGCATTTCACTGGATTCACTGGAATGGATGTGGCACTAGTCCTTCACAGGGAGACAAACACTAACACATTCATTCACACCTATGAAAACTTTTGAGTAGCCAATCCAACTACCAGTGTCAGGGTAGAATATAAACTGCTCAGATGTTATATTCTATGTTATGTTATATTACACCCATGTTAACTAACACCATGAGGGATGCAAGCCATGTTATTCACCCAGAGACTGAGGCCAGTGGTGCACTCTTGGACTGCTGGCCTTGGAATGCATAGGGTTTGAATTTACAATCTCCCGATAATGGGGTCAGTGCCACTCCAGAGATCATGCAGCCAATTACTAAGACTGAAAGTAAGAGGCATGGAAAAAATGTCCCTGCTGATTTTTAAAGACTTCTGAAAAAAAAGTAAGCAATAATAAAGGAAATTTATTGTTATTTATTTATTGTACTATGACTTCATCATAAGTAGCCAAAACAGGTGTCAGACTACTACAGAGAACAAGCAAGTGAAAGTAAACTGAGGTTTAGGAGCAGAAGAAGGGACAGGCTGCAGGTGGTTGGCGGTGTTAGCGTGTACACACACGTGTCTCAGCCAGGACAGATTGGGTTTTAGCATGAGTGTGTGGGCTGTTAAGCTGGCATCAGACTCATAAGCCGACAGTGAGAATGGAGGACTGGAGGGGGTGAGGCACACTAGAGTTAAAATAACCTTAATTTAGCTAAGAATATCCTTAATGGTAGGAAAGGATACTGCATGAATAGCCGTAGTTGGGCTCAGGGAAGACACAGGGTGTGCCTCAATTCCTAGCCAGTTCCCTTGTTCCCTATTGCCTACATAGGCAGCTGGTTATGTAAAAAGTCTTTTAATTAAATCCAAACCTCAAAATATGTTTACTGAGTTTCTATAATTAGACAGGGATCTTTCTTGCTGCTTACATTAAAACATTAAGAATATTCAAAATGTACAAAGTTATTTGCAATTTATTTGTCTCAGATACTGTTTGATGAACCACAAAATTTAAATGTGCCCAAACAACTAAAATAATTAAAAATAAAATGATAGCACCAAATAACACCTACTTAGATTAGGTACTGAGACACATTGTGTGCCACGTGCTGTTGCAGGTGGAATAGTGATAGGAAATAGGAAACACGCTTTCAAGGCAGAAGGTCTAACTGCTCTGACAGTTCCTTAGATTGTGCATGTACAGAGAGATCTGTGGGTATGACATGAGTGTGGGGAATGCTAAGACACCCAGCTAATGCTGGACACCCAGAGGACCACCACAGGGCAGGTATGACCTGGGTGGTGGATCATTCTCAGTGCTGCTTTGACATTGATATTGTAGTGTGTTTGTCTGTGTTGTGTTAGTAGACACAGTAGATTAGACACAGCAGTGTTGCTGGAGTTGAAACTAGAGTACTAAGACAAACTGCCAGGCAGCTGCATGACAAAGTGAATTTTCATAACCTGCCAATCTGACATCATACAGAACTGGGAAAGAATTCCCTGCACCGACCTCAGTCTTGGATATTCTTACGTCACCTGCTTGTGCCCACCCACCCTTTTTTCTATTGGTTGATGTGTCTGCACATCACAATCCACAGCAGCAGCAGAAGTTGTAATAAACTTTGCTGACATCCCATGAGGTGCCTTACATGCAGGTATGTTCCTATCGCAACAAAACTGAAACACATCCTAACGGATATACATTGTGGGAATGCATTTCTGGTTCCATGTCAGCCTCTAGTGTTTATGCAGAGCAATATATGGACAACAGTCTGTAATTGTAGAAATACAAAGTGCTCCTGTATGGAGAGTGAAACTGAAAGAATGAGTGTGAGTAGTGAGGAGAGTGGGTGTGGAAACAAGAAGATGGTCATAATATTCTGATATGCTTTGTGTACTTATTTTATGTATGAACAGATAAAGAGAAATCTCTTCATCAAATATCTAGGCTGATTTTTCATGTAAATGCACTGTAAGTGTGTAAACAGAGCCCTTCCTTACCCCCACTGGCATACTCCATTATAAGGTACAACGTCTTCTCTGTTTCAATCACCTCAAAGAGTTGAACTGTAGAGGCAAAAAATACAGATGAGTTGAAATCAGGGCTATGGCAGCAGTGCCTAACACCAGAGTTGAGTCATGTATATCTGCTATCTTTTACTCACAGTCATAGAATGCTAATTACTGACAATCTACTGACTCTAGTTGTTGTGGGTGGCTGACTTAGCAGGTTATCCACTGAAAATTTAATGCAAAACTATACAGTTACAACCATGTGCTTAACAAATGACTTGTTTGAATAGTATGGAGGATGAAAAAGAGGGAGTTTCATGACTGAAACACTGTACTCACCAATGTTTGGGTGGTTAAGGCTCTTCATTATCCGTACCTCTCGAAAGAGCTGCAGAAAAAACAGTCAACAAATCAGTTAAGAAAATCTTACACTTACAGTCAACACATTTCAATATTAATAAGCAATGTCATTTATATCAGAAAAAACCCAACATATTCTATAATCAATATTCTTAATGTTTTTGTCAGGAATAGTCACCATGGACTGAGTTCATTCATTCATTCATTATCTGTAACCGCTTATCCAATTCAGGGTCGCGGTGGGTCCAGAGCCTACCTGGAATCATTGGGCGCAAGGCAGGAATACACCCTGGAGGGGGCGCCAGTCCTTCACAGGGCAACACAGACACACACACACACACATTCACTCACACCTACGGACACTTTTGAGTCGCCAATCCACCTGCAAAATGTGTTTTTGGACTGTGGGAGGAAACCGGAGCACCCGGAGGAAACCCACGCGGACACGGGGACATGGACTGAGTTTATATAGATAATTTATTCAACAGTGCATAATCGATTCTGAATGTTACTGAAACAACACAAAAATAACATACTCAATATACTGCATCCCACAGCATCTTGAAATTAGACGTTTTCTGTTAAATAGTGAATAACACCTAGCTTCAAAGTACTAGAAATCTGAATTCAAAATATGATATAGCCTTTATTTTGCTCTTATACACATTAGCCAGGCAAAAAAAATTAATTAATTTTTATTCTTTGTGAAATGTTTCCCCACACATCACATTGTTCTGTTCTCTAATTTGACCATTAATATTGTCAAAGTAAATGTAATAGTGTTTAGATACCATCACTCAACACCCATCACTGACCAGATCAATTAATGCAGAAAAAAATTTGCATAAAATCCAGATATGGACAGAACGACTGACAATGAGTCCAGTTGGTGACTATAAATGAGCATTCCTTCTTTCACAATGTGGCATTAATTGATGGATAGTAAGTGTAACAACAACCATGCCTCATTCTCAGTACTGGCTCCACTACCCCCAAAACCCAGCTCAGTAATCTCTCAGTCAGGGGGTCCTTTGGGAATAGGACATGACAGAAGAGGACATATTCCCAAAGGGATGAGGATATATGAGAGAGAGAGAGAGAGAGAGAGAGAGAGAGAGAGAGAGAGAGAGAGAGACAGAGGAAAGAATAAACATGCCAATGAAGAGATGGAGAGAGTGAGGGCTGATATGCTTTTTTTCTCCTCTGGACAGTATCTCTGTTAATGTTCTGTTGGAGTTTAGATTTGTGCTGGCAGTGACTACTTTCACAGTCAATACAATGTTTCCACAGTGGGGCCAAATGCACTGCTAAAAAGGAAGTTCCAGGCTTCAGCAGCCACAAGTTACAGGAGTTTCACAATATACAGACCCGTCACAACCTATTTAAACGGGGCATCCCCCTAAAAATAACGGCACATAACATCATATTCCATTACTGTTTTTATGAAACGGGGAAGGAACCCATTGACTAATGTTTCTGCAGTTCTGCTTCACCCCACTCTGCTTTTTTTCACATCTTCTAAAAGCAAGAAGGAGCGGAACTTCCTTAAATGTAGCCTTAAAGATCAGAGCAACTTCAAAAGCTAACTGCCTTATCATCGCCCCTCTGAACACTAAAGAACGAGTTGCCTTTATAAAAAGCCAAGTCTTGGATTATACTATTCTTTCAGTGATGATTCCCAATTGACCAGTCAAAGATCAAGCTTTGTCTGAGCTCAAAATAGCTGCTCATTGTCCGTCAAAAAGCTAACTGATTAAAGACACATGCTTTGTCTCAGAAACATGCACACTCTCACCTCACAAAACCGGTATTTCAGCAGGTCTATTCTTTATTTACATCATAGACAGATAAAAGATTGCAATCGTTGTCACCGCTAACCTCTAAAATGCGGGACTTAAAATGCTGTTCAGTGCAAGTGAAAAAAACTTATTTATATAATCACTCCAAAGGGAAAGACTATAAGCACAATTAGTTTTATTTCAAGTATCTACTTAACAATAAAATCATGTCACGAATTGGAGGTTCAAATTTATGTACGATATATACAATAACGTATAATGGTATAATGCATAATGGCTGTTAATGTTAAGAGCAATACACACACACACACACACACACACACACACACACACACAAGTAAAGCAGTCATGCGTATTGCTGCAAACCAGCCATGCATTCGGCTGTCAAGTGATGCTAAGCATTCACATGACCTGAGAATATATAACCCCAGAAACACTCCCTCCCCCTACACACACACACACACACGGACACACAGTCTCCTGGGAACAGTTCTAATTGAATTGTGGAGGAAAGCGCATCAGCTGTTCACCTGAGCTCTAAAGATAATAATCACATAAGCCTGACTGTCATACTCTCCCACTCTCCCTTAGAGGTGTAAATTTATACCTTTACAAGTCATTATTTTCATTATATTTATTAAACTGAATCAAACATTCATGTTGTTAGAAAGTAAACATTTAATATATTGAAATTGTGTTTACACAAGTCAAATTAATTTTCAATTTTTTTCCAACTACAATAATTACATAGGTTACAAAGTAACTTTTTGTTTTGTTTAGGAAAATCCAGGTCTTGTATTATATTATGAAATGATCCACAGTTTATAGGATGTCATTACGGTCGTTTTCAAAATTCCAAACCTGATGCAGTTGAATTTCAATATTTAGGTGCATTTTAACAGGCACAACTGTGACACTGTCCCCACCCCACTCCACGCTCTCTCTCTCTGACAGGACTTCCTGGTTCATTTACCAGATGCAGCCCCCACGTCACTGTTGCCATGGTCACCTGGTACTAAGGCCGGCCCCTGTCTCAGCCTGTGCTCTCTGTAGTTCCTCAGGGGCTGCCAGCAAACCTGCCACTACATTTATCTCTTTCTCAGTTTCTCTTCTCTTACTCACTCACCACCTTATTCTGTCTTTCTGACCCCCCCCCCTCTCTCTCTCTCTCTCTCTCTCTCTCTCTCTCTCTCTCATGAACTAAGTGAAAGCATTGGGGCAGAGGTGAACATCAGAGCACTCTGTCTGTTCCTCTCTCTCCCTCTGGCTGACAACACACCTCCTAACACACAAGTCACAGTCAGGCAGTACTAAGCAAGCTCAAAGCTGAATTCTTATATTTACTCTACCACAAGACCTTTCCCATCATTGCCACTGAATGTAAAGCCTGTGCTGCGGGTCCAGGCTTGACTACAATTTTCTACAAAATAAAGTTAGAGGCCAGAAATTTTTAAGGGACAAATTCATGTTCTTTGTAGATTCTCATAGTGGTGTGTGTGTGGGGGGGGGGGGGGGGGGGGGGAGCCTTGTAAAGAGAAAAAGAGCCTTGTTATGGTTTATTTGCCATTTTATGGTGTAATGAAGTTTAAGAGTTTTTATTTGCATATTTTACTGCTTATAGCCATACTGTTGATTAAACTTTTTCCATAAACTAGCTGCAACTATTGTTGCAAGATTCTGGGTGGATTGTTATTGTCCAGTTAACCCATTTATTTTTTGTATGACATTTTCAAAAAATGCTTTTCATATTAAAACATTTTTTAATGTTTTTCACAGCAGATTCCATGATTGGTACTAAAACCATGCTATAGCCCTAGAATACAATTCAATGAAAAATAACCTGAAACACTGAAATAAAATGGCATAATTCAGAAAAATACTGTCTCAAAAAAAGATGAAAGAACCTTAATCAAATGGACACAGTATTATTATTTCTGAAAACTGCACTAAAAAATAATTTTTAAAAGAAGTATACAGTGGATGTGATAGTTCAGTTCATGCTGCATCAGTGTATTATTACCTTTACAACCCACAAAATGCTGTGTAGATGTTTATGGTCAGTAGTCCTCTAGAATCAGGCATGGCATGGAAAAATGTGTATCACACTCTATGATAAAATTTCCATTCTAAAGAAATGACTGCACGCTCACTTACAGACACAACCCCCTACATGTTATGGTCTATAAATTCAAAGGGTGACTCAGAAGGGGATCCCCTCATTAATGAGATAATTCATCATCTACAGCACAGCAATAAACAAATTAACCATTCCCTTACAGACTCAGTAAGAATCCAGCCAATCAGAGACAGAGGACAGGGTCGTTTGTCCTGAAGACAACAGGACAAATAACACTTTCCTGAGTTTCCACAGTCTCCTGCTGTCCCTGGGTTACGCAAATAATGAGGTGTGTTTTGCATGGAGCTGAGGAAACACAGAATCCGGCACCTGAAACAATTGCTCTCACAGCATGTCACTGCCACAATAGCATCTCCTGAAGTCCCAAATTTCTCATTTTTTTTCTTCAAAATTTTCCTACATCATTTGAACAAAGCACATTAATCTACAGTATTATTTGTATAGTACACCATAGCCATTAGCACAAGAGCTTCAGAGATGTATGATCATTGTTTGACAAAATCTTTACCTTTGTCAATTTCTGACATAATCTGCAACTACCAGCTGCTCTTTGCATTTTGTTAAATATTCATGACAAACGAATCAATAGAAATGGTCCAAAAATGGCCCATTAGTTCCCATTTGCAGTTAGCAAGGAACTTCCTACTCCTGAAAAGTTACCTTTTTAAAAATTTGTATATATATATATATATATATATATATAAAATATATTTGTAAAAATAATTCTGAAATCATTGTAAAACCTCGGTGTTTATTGCTATATTTTATATAATAAATAATTATATTTATTTCTCAGTAAAGTATATAAGAGACTAATTATTACTCTGAAAAGAAGTAAGGCAATGTGTTCCCAAACAGATAGTATATCCATTCTCTCTCTCTCTCTCTCTCTCTCTCTCTCTCTCTCTCTCTCTCTCTCTCTCTCTCTCTCTCTCTCTCTCTCTCTCTCTCTCTCTCTCTCTCTCTCTCTCTCTCTCTCTCTCTCTCTCTCTCTCTCTCTCTCTCTCTCTCAAAAACCAACACACACACAATCTTGTAGCTTTCTTTCTCAGGATTCGGTTCATATGTCATACATAGCCCCATGGAGGGCTCCCCCACCCCCTCTGGGTCCGACTGCCCCCATTGTTCGTCTGTCTGGAACAGTGCTCCGGCTGCAGAGACTTGAATGAAGGATACCCAACCCCCCTGTCGCTCCTCACCCTGGCGGCCTCCCAGAAAGTCCTCTTTATTAAAGCAGCTCTCCTATGATGGGGCCCATCAAACCCAGCATCACCCCCTGCCTGCCCTGTGTGTAATAGTGTTGTCTCTCAGAACCTAGCAGAATGGCTGGGAAAGTCTATGGTCAGCTGATTACGCTTGGCTCCTCCACACCTAAATGGATTAAAGTGAGGGTCTGAGGATAGAGAGAGGGGAAAGACAGTGGCTTCGGGCCCACATCCAACCCTGTGGTCATGTCAGATTAATGCTTCCTCTAAGATTACACCAAACCCTACAGCAGGGCCAGTTACAGTAGAGATGTCATAGTCTTGACTAAGTGACAGTGATGAGTCTTGTCTAATGCCATGACCACGTGAATAATGAATGGCCTTAGTAGGCACTTTGCATTCAAGATTTACTCTAAGTTCCTTTACCTAATTTATTTATTATACATTAGTGCACAGACATAACTGTAGATCACACTAGGGTTTGATGCTTCGTTTAAAATAACTAATTAGCTAAATTGCTTTTAGTTGCATGGTGGGGGGCAACTGTGTTGGAGGTTGCTGTCAGGTTTAGGGTCCAAACAATAAATTCAGGTTAAAGATTTGGGGTAAAATTTTAATGGGGGAGAGATAGAGGAGAGAAACAAAAAAGAGAGAGATTCATATGATTTCCATATTATCATGCATCCTTAGAATTTGTAGATCCTTAAGCATAACTGTCAAAATTTCATATTTGACTGGGCTTAGGTCTGTACCCATGAAGACTAATACTAAACATAAACAATGGGTTTTTTTTGTTTGTTTTTGGAGAGGTACAAATCCCATTTCCAATGTGTACAAAGAAGGATTTCCAGTGTTTTCACTGAAACATTTTATTGTATTTTGTAAATATAAACAATTATAATTTGATGCCTGAAACACACTTGAAGCTGGGACAGAGGCATAACTACCTCTGAGTTACACCACCTTTCATTTTAATTACACTTTTTAATCAATCTGGAACTGAGGATATTAACTGATAAAGTATGCAAGGGAAAGATTTGCCCATTCTTTCTTGAGACAAGAATTTCATTAGTGTTTCTGCATAGTATCGCGTTATAGCTTCCTCCGTGCACAGTAGAATTTCAGGTTGCATTCTTGATACAATGGTAGAATGTGTTAAGCAACAACCGCTTTTTGAAGTACTCCCAAACTCATATGGTTATTGTCTTTATAAGCGTAGCATGACAGTTTCTTATGCAGTGCCATGTGAGGGTTTAAAGGTTATGATCATTCAGCCTCACTTTACATGGACTGGAATTTTTCCAGATTTCCTAAATCATTTTTCCCAATTTTAACATTACAAGAAAAAGATCTACATTCTCTGAAATCTCACACAGAAAAAAATCAGTTTGAACTATATGACAGATGTCTTATGTTTAGCATAAAGTATTCAGCAACAAAATATTTTTTGCCTTCACAGATTGAACCTTTATTGAATGCTTCTTTTATACCTTTTATATTCACCTGCTTATAGTGTAATGCTTCAGAACAAAGTCACATTACATTTCTATAAAACTTTTCACTCTTAAGCCCTTTTCACCCATGCAGGGTACCCCAGAAATTTGCTGGACTTCACCTAAAAGGAGCTGTATGTATGAATGCAAATGTCTGTAACATTTGTATTGGACACTACCCAGACTTTATCCTGCCAGGCCTCTAGTACAAAGTCTGGGTAATGGCACAGGGAGCTCATGTGTGAATAGAGCTGGTAATGTTCTGGAGAATCATGCTGTGCCTTACAGGCACTTCTAGACAGGTGCCACCCCATGCCTAAAGCACGCAAAACATCTCCAGCTGTGACATGGAAAATCTGTAGTGTACTACATGTGTGAAAGGACAAATCCAGAAAATGTTTGGACCTGATTCTCTGGACATTTTCCAGAGTTTGAATGTGAAAAAGACTAGGGTTGAGTGGTATAATGATAATACCCTATACCGTGGAGTTAAAAATGTCTGTTAGCTGGCACGCTATGTTTCTAAACAGTGTAGAACTGTCTTATTTATTAACTTATTTTGTTTCCTGTTCCTGTTTTCTGATCCACCTTTTTGTGAACATGTTGCTGGCATAACATTTTTAATGACAGATGGAAACCCCAGAGAAAAGAGACATAGAGAGTGAGACAGAGAGAGAGAAAAAGTACTCAGAGAAGCAGAATTAAGAGAAGATAAGATTTGGTGAAAGTGAAAGAAAAGAGAGGGAGAGACAGAGAGAGAGAAAGAGAAGCAAAAGCAAAAGGCCAGGAGGTGTCACCTGGTGTGTTCTGCTCAAGGGAGATAGTGCTGACGAGACGAGACGAGACAGCGGTCAGCATTACTGCAACACTCAACTACACCTCTGCAGAGCTCCCCCCAGCACCCTTCTCAGCCCCACCCTGCACCAGCCACAGCAACACAACCAGCCACATACATCCACTCAAATTTCTTCCTATCACATGTATGTATAATGTCACTATTTGTACAAAACCATGTATATCCATTTTCTTGCTGAATATGTGTTTTAATTTTTGGCATGATCTGAAAAGAAAAGCTATTCTTTACATCATGTGAAAATTTCAGGATGAATGGAAAAATAGTAATTGATCTAAAATGATTTCTTTTGAAATATAATTTTGGACAGTAGTACACTCTTGATATAATTAATATGTACAGGTAAAATGATACAGACCTTTGTTCCTCAAAACTTGGTAAACCGTTAAATTTTATTTATAGAACTGAAACTATAGGACCAACAATTGAGCCAATATTATGGACTCCACCCTGTTTGCCCTCCCCTCTAATGGGGCTGATCTGGCACGACTTTGATTTATTTCCAACAAACCTATTTTTAAAAAAGTACTACCAATTATAATTAAACTTCTTTTAACAATAAATTCTTGACATTTCCTGGGTCACAGACCCAATGCTTTTAAACTAGCCGTTATTAAACCTTTGATAAAGAAACCAATCCTAGTGCACTGTCAAACTATAGACCTGGTTTTAACCGGCAATTTATATCCAAGATCATAAAAAACATTCTAACAGCTCTGTTTATACCTGCATAGAAATCCAATTAATAAATAATCAAAGCAAGATACACAACCCATCTTATCACAGAAACATCACTTTTTTTGTTCCAATCAATGTCTTCTATCATTGCTGGTACCTGACCTAAGAACCATCTTTCTAAGATAGTGGTTCTCAATCCTGGTTTAAACTCTACCCAACTGAAAGTTATCACTTCATAAAGGTAAACACGGTTACATCCAGTCTTGTGAAAGTGAAATAGCATTACACAAGGGTCTGTTTGAGGACTGTTAGAATTTACATTATAGATGCTGCTGCTGGGTGTCAGTTTCCACTGGTATGATAAAGATATGCAATTGTACTTATCAGCAAAACCAGGTTAAATAATATCAATGACTGTGTAAAATACTAAAAACACTGGATGCTGCATAATTTCCTGAATTTGCTGAATCTGAACTCTGATAAAACAGGTTTTCTCCTTCTGGGTCCAAAATCTGCAAAAAATAATCTGTAAGACTCAATGCTAAATCAACTCAGCACTGGCTTCTTCTACTGAGTAATAAAACCCTGCATGGTCTCACCCCTGAATACACGCAAGAACCATCATGTTAATTTAGATCGCAGGATGCTGTTTTTCTACTGGTTCAAATAAATCAGGCTTCATCAGTGGGGACAAACTTTTTCACTCTGGAACAATCTTTCAGCTAATGTTCGGGACTCAGGCACAGTACAGTCAGCGCTGGCCAGACTTTTCTGATGTGGAGGAGACCAAGTTCTGCTGAAAGGCTCCCACCAGACTCCAAACTCACAGTTATTCTCCTAGAAGCGCTCTCCTGGGTCAGTGACACCTCTCCCCACTGATGTGGTGTGATGGCACACAGGGAAATAAATACTGCTTTCTCTTCTCTAACTCTCTTCATCAGGAAAATGGCTGTCACTTTATTGTTTCCATTCGCTGTTTTCATGTTATTCACCTTTCAGTGTTAAAACACAAAGTTGGTGGAGTGATAAATTCAAATGAGATGCTGACTACTACAAAGAGCGAAAGCCTGAGTTCAACTCGTCACGGCCAATTCAGTCGCTTTTTATCCCCATGCTCCAGACCTGTAGGCACATGATTTTTCTACCCTCCTGCCCAAGAGAGAGAACATCTGGTTTTAATTGCCTACACACAGCATGCACACCGACAGAGAATGACTGCATCCACACAGTGAGTCCCCTGAGAACAGTAACTGCACCTTTTCTCTCTGGACTTCTATATTCTGTGTTGGGTTATATCCTTTGTGTCTGTGGATCTTTGGGTGATGGAAAAGCACCAAGTAAATATTTTTTAAATTATTATAAATATTCAATGTCCGTTTTCTTCAGTGACTGGCATGATAAAGTTAACTGCTGTGGATATTATGAATTTGTTGAGAGTCTGTGTGACTTTTGACTTTGACTGTGCTCTCAACAACAAGAAGATGGTAGGTGGGGTTGAGGCAGGAAAAGAAGGCGAGGCTGAAGGAAAGGGCTTCCCTGAATAAGACGCCAGTGCGACCTTTGTTGGTAAAATTTTGGATAGTGCACCTTTAAACTTAACTTTAACAGAAGACTACTTTTAGAGATGAGCTGAAAATGAACCCTTATTTTCAACAGATATAAACAACCCAAGAGCATAAGATTTATTACAGGTCATTTTTAACATTATATTTATCACATAATGATTGCTGAAACTGCATTTATATTATTTGTATTAAGGATAATATGAGTATATTCTGAGCAAAAAGTACTGGATTTTCTGAGGAGCACAAGGCCTTTATGTCCAGCAGTGCATGAAGCTATATAACTGTGTCTAAATCATGCAGCCCTATCCAGAATATTACTTCTGTCCAAATACATTTTTGAATATATTTTTTAGTGCAAGAAAAACATCACATGTGAATTACTGCATTATTGTTAAGTCCAGCTGTACTTATTCATGGGAACAGACTCAGCAAAGGTCAGAAATGGTCTTCACAGCAAAACAGGGTAAGAACGATTAGTGTCACTAACAGCAATTCTCACATCAGAAGTGTGAAAGTCGCTCTCTCACACACACAGACTTACTTCCTCATACAAAGACCTGTTCATAGTACACACAGGCTATAATGTTGTGTCAGACTACAATTATGGAGATCAAATGAAAACTACTGCTTAAAGGCAGCCAGCACAAGGGAACAAAATAATTTATCTCCAAAACACCAGCTTTATTAAACCTTTTTAAAGTTGTTTAGTTTAATTTTTTTTTATTAAACATGTTTAATATCATTTTTACTGGTCCATTTGTTGTTGAATGTCCACAGCATGTAAATGACAAGGAATATTTATAAATTATGTTAAAAAAATTAATAAATAAAATAGAAACTGCTGCCAGTGGAAGAACTGTGAGACCAGCAGATGTTAACTGTTAAAGATGACAGCTTCCTGAAATATCTGACACTGAATAAATGCCTGTATCCTCTACCGGTTGTTATTCTGTTAAGGTAAACATCCTAATAAGCATTTTAATCCCTACATTTCACCTGCAACAGCCTTTCATAGAAAGCTGCACCACCACCCTCAGATACAGACGTATTATACAATTTCAGAAAACACAGAGCTGGAGCAGAATATACTTTGGATTTACTCTAAATACTGGAGCTTAAATTAAGAAGATAAACACAAACGAAATGTATTTGCCTGTGTTTGATCAGTCTGCTCATTTTATCTCTATTAACATTTACCTAGAGATTTACATTAACCTAGAGATTAAAATTGGCCTTATTTAGCTTCAGAAACGCAATCACAATGGACTGGACTTATTCAGATACAATACAAACCACACGGCAATCAAACAGCATTGGATAAAACAACACTGCAACACAAAGTTTCTAAACAGACATCAAAAAACTATATCACTGTATCAAAACCAAAGGGCTTCCACTAACAACATTAGGTCAAAGTTCATCCTTCCACAAGGAGGGTCACTCAAACACCTGAACAAAACACACCCCAGGCCTTGTGATTTGACATGAATGCCTATTACAACATAACTAACAATATGATTTATGCTTTTTACTGTCTCATACTGAGTTTATAACAAAGTTTACTGCTGCCATTCCAAATATGGTATGTGCTCCTCTCTTATAAGTTATATAAATAAGTAAATCAAAAATAAAAATAAACCAAAAGAGCTTCAGTTAAAATCTAGGTCTTACCTTTTGTAGGCTGGTTGGGTTGAGTTGAGTTTTGTCAATAATTTTTATTGCAACCTGAAAATGGTAAAAGCACAATTTGTAAGTAGACTGGACTGACACTCTGTGTTTACATCTACCTCGCATATAAAAACATTGCTGTAAAGCTGCAGTAAGTCGTACCTCTCTGCCAGTAAGTATGTGGCGTGCTAACTTGACCTTGGCGAAGTTGCCCTTGCCAATTGTTTTGAGTAGCCGGTAGTTGCCAATGTGGGGATGCTCGTCTGTGCAAGAGGCAATGGAGTTCCGGCACCGAGCTCCCAGAGAGCGGTTCGACCAGGCTGAGCCCTTCTCTGAGCGACTGGCAGAGAGAGAGGCATGCTGGGGAAAGAGAAGACAATTTGAGAACAATTACAAAACTATCTAGAGGTGGGTAAATTTGATCATTAGTGTTATTAATAACTTTACAACATGCTAAAGATAAAATGGCAGATGTGAATTTGATGTAAACAGGAAAAAAATATTGGGGCACCTACACATTTTAAGATATCACATTCTAAATCCAGAGGTATTAATAAGAAGATGGCCCCCTTTTGCAGCTCTAACAGCTTTCACTCCTTTCTACAAGATTGTGTCTGTGAGAATTTTTGTCCAGCATTCCAGAAGTGCATTTGTGAGGTAAGACACTGCAAGCCAGGCCCTCTCGTCCAGCATCAATCTTCATTCTAGTTAATCCAAATATTGTTCTATGGGTTTGAGGTCAGGGCTCTAAGGCCCTCTAAGGCCATTCAAGTTCTTCCAAACCAGACTCACCCAAATATGCCTTTATGGACTTTGCTTTGTGCTGGAAGAGAAAAGGGCCTTCCCCAAACTGCTGGAAGTATACAAACTGTCCAAAATATCTTTATAATATATAAGAAGTATTAAGATTTCTCTTCACTAAGAGGCCTAGGACAATCCCTAAAAAAACAAACCCCAGAACATAATAATATGTCCTCTACCAAAAGTTACAGTTTGCAAAATGCAGTCAGGCAGGTAACATTTTCCTGGCATTCACCAAACCCAGACTCTTCAATCAGGCTACTAAATAGAGAATCCTGATTCAACACTACACAGAACTCTTTTTCACTGCTCCAGAGTCTAGTGGTGGCATACAAAACTCCATTTGAGGCTTGGCCTTTTGCTTTGATCATATAAGGTTTGCATGCACCTGCTTGGCACTTATATGGTTCAGGGTGGGTCCGGAGCCTACCCGGAATCCTTGGGCGCAAGGCAGGAACACAGAGCAACACACATACACACACCTATGGACACTTTTGTGTCACCAATCGACCTACCAACGTGTGCTTTGGGACCGTGGGAGGAAACCAGAGCACCCCGGAAGTAACCCACACAGAAACGGGGAGAACTCACAGACAGTGGGACTTGAACCCACAACCTCCAGGTCCCTGGAGTTGTGTGACTGCGACACTCCCTGCTGTGGCACCATGCTGCTTTAAATGCTTCCAATTTTCAATAATAATAATAATATCACTCACAATTGGTTGTGGAATATTTATTAAGAAAGAAATTTCAGAAAATTATTTGATGCAATGGTGGCATCCTATTAAAGTACCATGCTCAAATTCAGTGTGCGCTTTAGAACGACTCCTTTCACAAATGTTTGTAAAGGTGGACTGTATTGCTAGGTGCTTGATTTTATCTGTTGCAAATAAACTTAATAAAACACACAAATTCAAAGATTAGGAGATGTGTCCCAGATGTACAGAGTGCATATTGGCTATTATTATCTGCTATAGTATGAACTGAATGAGGGCATTCCAGAGTGATTTGCAGTCTCCTAAATGACATCAAAAATGTCTAATGTACACTGTAGATTCAGCAATGTAAGCTGAATACATAAAGTTGTTAATAAGCAACAGACAGCAGGACATTATCTTAATTTTAGGCCAATGTCTAGTGTTATTTTTAAATTTAGCTAATCTAAATCTCTCAACTTACTGACAAAACACTGAATGTAATTATGCAACTCAGTGGGTTTTACCACTCATCAGTAAAATACATATTTCAGCAGTGTATGAAAATACTAACAAGTTATAGCCTTAAACAAAAGCCGTAAAACAATGCGTACCGGAGCTACATATAATGCATAACAACAATTAGCTGACTGGATTATACAACTAGCACATAGTGCTATATAAATTGACCGGATGTTACAGCTTCAGAAATTTCCAACAGCAACATTTAGAGAAGGATTTTCCTTGTGGATTAATTGATTAGCATGGCACGGAGTTGAGCATGGCATACACTGCTGGGAAATGCTCTTTTATTGGATTACATACAATGCTCTGACTGGTAAGACTTCAGTGCACAGGTGTTAGCAGCTTCTAGAGCCTTGAAAAGACAAACTGATCTCTGTATGCTGTGCACAGATGACATGCCTGAGCTCCGTATTTGCTTCCATGTTTTGACAAACAGGACAAGGTGCAGTGGAAGACCTCAGTAACTCATGTGCCATCGAAGATCTAATCTATTCTGGAATGTGCTATGCCATTATTCTGCCTTTGCACTCTGACGCTAAGTGACGCCACAGCATTCTTTCCTCCTCTGTGCATCTCCCTGGCTTTGCCAAGCACACCAATAGAAACTACAGTAAATACGCAGTCATTTGTTCATGCATGAATTCATTCTATTTACTAACAGCAGAATTAGTGAAATGAAAACTTTATCACTATATATAGCACAAGTATTCAGGAAAGTGCCACTTCATTTCAATTTCAGTACATTCACTGCTTGTTATGAAATGAGAACAATGGTAATGTGGATGATTGCATCTATAGAACAGATTTACTGTAGGTCTTCCTATTTCCCAGAATATCTAAGGACTCCATCACATTATACACCCCATAAATTCCTACACCTCCTGCACTAAATGGCTTTCCATCTTTATTTGGAGGTAATCATTACACAAACATAAGCACTGGATAACATATATAAAGCGATACTTGAGCAGTTGTATGAGAAGCTTCGTAGATTGTAAAAGGCATTGTACTGACATGTGTAGTCTTGCTCTAAAATTATGGACCTGGACCTTTGCTATATTTGTAACTCTGTTGTGAAACATCATTGTCAAGTAATGGAACTTAAGAAAGACACTTCTTAAGAGATTTAAGGAAGATATAAAATGTAATATTCAGCCAATGATAAAGGCATCTAAATAGGCAAACATATAGACTTCATCTGAAATTAACAGAAACAGTGCTAGTCTAATGCACACATGAATTTCTAGATAAACTTCAGAGTATCGTGTCCGGAGATGTCCTGGAACATGCTGCTCACAGCGGGAGATTTTCTGCCTCAGGCCTGCACTCGCAGCCGAAGATGAAACGTGCTTTAGGTGTGGCACACAAAGCTTGTACGGCATGTTCAGGAGAAACTCCTGAATATTTACCGCACCGTACGGGTAAGGTCTGGGACGAATGTTGCAGGTGTCGCGTTCACACATACAACTCCAACGGGTAAACTCTGTGAACATTTCTAGATTACCGTGCATGTGTGAAAGGGGCATAACTTTCGGAACTATTCCCTGCACCCTCTCTATGTCCCCTCTGCTGCGTCACTCTCTGCAGGACCACCCGTCCCCCTGGGCTGGGAATTATCTACAGCCCAGCTCTGACCTCCATGTGACAGGATAGACAAAAACGCTTAGTCAGGTCCTGATGCCCTTCACAACCTTCCACAATAGCTCACATACAGACCCACCTACACACACAAGCTACACCAACAACATCATATGTCTCATGTTGCTACCTTTTCCTCATTTCAGGCCAGGACTAGAATCTGTGGCTATTCTCTCCACCCCCACTTTCATTTTTCCCTTTCAAGGAGAGCCCATCGATTCTCCCACAGCCTCCCTCTCCCTGATTGCCACACCATTTATTCAGAAGGGTGGGGGCAGGGAGATGGATGTGGGGGTAGACATTCACTGCAGGCAAGACAGGGTTTCGAGCAAAGCAGTAAGGGGGATGAGAGAACTCCACACCCAAAAATCACACCTTGCTAATAACAAGAGGATGCCAAGATGATGCATTTCAATAGATCAGGTTCTTACATGAAAACTGCTCTTTTGTAGTCACTTTTCCACAGTTCTTTACAGAACACTGGCAAATGGTGATACCAGTAGGACAGATTGCATCTATTTTTGTGAGTCATCAAGCTGTCTCCACATAGAAAAACAAGACAGTGGCGACTATTTTATGAGGACTGAGGACACTAATTAACTAAGTTTTGTTTTGGTTTAAATGGGAAGAATATATATGACAATACCATTTTGATATGTTTAGGCTATAAACTGTATAAAAGCTCTAAGAAGCAGAATTACATTCTGATATGAGATACTGAATGGTCCATTTTAAAAGTGCAGCTCTTTTTCTGGATCTAAATATGGATATTCTGTAGAATATACAGACAGTAATCTCGTGATGTTACCAGAAAGAACAGGGAGTTGGGTTGACTATTAGTGTAGCTGCTAAGAACAGATAAAGAGCCCTATACTCTCCCGCCCCCATTTTGTACCAGTAGTTATGTGGCAATTAATTAAAAACAAACATTCTGATTTGAATCACTGTAATACTTCTGCACAACAGCTTCTCATTAGTCTAAAAGGAATTTTTAACAATGTTCTGTAAACCTTATGTAATAGCAACACTTGTTACAAAGCATTGGTAGATCAATTCTCCTTCACAAACTTCAATCTCTATTAGCTCACAGACTGATCTGTGAATAATGCTATCTACAAAAAAGGCAGGAACAACTAGAAAAACAACTGACATCCTCTTGGTTTGGTTTGTAAAGCTCACATCAGTATGAAACCGTCTACGAATGAGAGGATACAGAGCTTTAAATAGAAAAATGCAGGCTGATTGTTGGGGAACAAAAGGCATGTTAGGTGGAGCTGAAACATATGACGTTAGCTCACTTATAAAGTCAGTGTGTGCCATGTGTGCACCTCTGTAGATCTTTGCCATATTAAAGTACATAATTAATACTGAGAATAAAGCTCTCCTGAATGATTTACTATGGTAAAATTTAGTATAATCTGCAACAAATAATTTAAACTTAGATGTTAATACAAACACAGCAACCAATGATATATTACACCCTATTGAACATTTCTTGTGTAAACCACATCAAATATTTCATACGATGAATACGATGAACCAGAGGAGCTGAAATTGGCTTGAAGAAGTACATCTTCTCTATTACAGTCTAGTGATGTTTTACTTTGTTCTGAACACTTGAATGAAATCCCATGATTGTGAAGCCCCCTCTCTGGCCCTGGACAATAGACCTCCCCTTTGGGCAGCATCCTGCCTGGGGTAGGACAGGAGCACAGGAGTGGGGAGGGGTCAGGGTCTGTTCGTTCAGTCACACAAACACACATCCGGCTGTTCAACCACATCACTCATCTGTTCTACCTCCAATCTCTCGGCTCTACGTCCTGTTATCCACAACAGCGTTACACCCAAACTGGGACAGTTCCTCATTTTAAACTTTAAGTCCATTTCCTTGAAAGTGATGACTAAACAAAACCAAATCCAACTGTTCACAGCAGCAATGTCATAACTTCTAAATAATTCTAATGTAAATACCCTCTATTTGAGTGGCATTCCAGCCAACAACTAGTATTTGATATTAATGAAAGTATTTAAAGTCCTCAGTCTCATCACTTTTACAGAATTTTGTGTAATGCATGCTACATTAACTACATTAACAAGCATGAACTACATAAAAGCCTCATACTACATACATACATTGCAAATCTGACTCCAGAACGGTCACTGGAGTAGTGGCTAGTGACTGCTAGTGGAAAAAAAACCAGATGCATCATCTGAAGGGTTTGTTTCAGTCTTTTAACCAGAAAAGCCCATGATAGAGTATAATGTGTCACCACTGTATGAGACGAGTAAGAGTGCTTACAACAGATAAAGTTATTTTTTTTACCAGATGACAGACATATCATTGTCTGAATACTTGTGGACTGCACTGCATATTGTCATTGCTTTTAAAAAATCCTTCATTTCCAAACTGTTTGGAAGAAGGAGAACAGTAATTTTGGTCCATTCATCATGACATGATTATAGTTTTAAGCAGCTGGTGCTTTTAAATAAAAGCTGATGACTGGTTAAAAAGAGTAGTCAAAATGTTCCTACCAGTGTCAAGGGGCAGGAGAGTAATCCTTAGAAAGCTCTAATCTGCTACTGGATTTAAGTTCAGGCGTGAGAACTTATTGCCATTTTTTTTTTTTAACAGCATGCATTTTGCTTTTGGTCTTAGGCAACATGACGTTGAGCCTGTTTTACGGCAAGCTCACTGAATCATTTGTGTGTGAATAATTTAAAAGCCCTTTTCAGGGTGGGAACGTTCCTCCATTTGTGTAAATTTGCTGTTTCCCTCTCCATAAAGCCTGCTAAGACACAGGTTCTGTACTGGCTCATTCTTTATGGCTATAATGCCTCTGTCATATCGGTACACATGACTGTGTATTTTTGCTTTGGTAACTTGGCCCTGCAGCTATGTAAAGCAATATGGCTCTGACAGGCCAACGGACATTGACAGAGAGCGTTCAGGCAGCTTGAAAAGTCTCACCTTGGCATCAGATTAGAGGGCCAAACAAAAAGCCCCAGCTGAGACCCATCTGGTAAATGCACGGTGCACAAAAACCCATCCCCCACCTCTTCCCCAATACACAAAGGGACACCACCGGCATCAGCTGTCAATCGCTGCCAACAGCATGGTAAACAAAATAATGATGCAATCCCAGAACAGCCAAATGAACTAAATAATCCTGTTACACTAGGATTTTTGGTTACTCACACTGTTGTGGTCAGATAGTGTCAAATTGTTTATTGTAGTGGAATTGTGTAGTGGAACAATGAACCAAAATCTGTGCAGTGATACCAAAAATAAAGTCCATTTACCAGGCATATCTGTATTGCAGCATTTTGAATTTTAAAGACAGTGTATAGACAGTAGTGAACGGTGCTGTGCTGTTTGATCTTTGTATTTTGACTAAAGTATGTCTTGGATGTTTTGTTAAGACCCCAGAGAACTATATTAACTTCTGTAAAAGGAGATATAATATATCTCCTCCTAGAAATATCACAAGCAGTGCAACTACAATGCAACTAAGGCTATTAATCTTTTCACAGTGCAGTTTTGAAGGTTAATGAAACACTGATGCACATATGTCAAATAAACTAATGCAATGTGTTTGTTCACTTCAATAAAAAATTCCACTGTCATAATACTTCACAAAATTTAACTGAATCTCAGTCTGGAACATTCCTATTTGTACATGCATCATCAAATACCCACACAATGGAGAAGACAGCTGCTGTTTTCCAATGGTACAAACAAACTACAAAGAGTTACAATTTGTTAATAAGAAAGTAAGTATATGTTTTGTCTTCACAATACAAGCACCTTTTTTTAATATTTGCAGAAGATGACTAGCTCATACACTTTCAGTGGTCTCTAAGAAACAAACCACTAGGCCTGAGCTTTCCCAGCATGTCTGACCTCTGTGTTAGATTAGCTGAGGTATGCAGCTAATGGCTGGTTGTCTGGTTTTTCCTGAGGAACCCTGAGGAAAATATGGTGTCTCAGTGTTTGTCTGCCAGTTTGGTAATGAACATAATATGGACATTTCTTTTTTTAATCTTAAGAATTATATTCCAGACTTCTAGAATCCCAATTTTCTTAATTTACCTCTATATACCTTCAAACAAACAAACAAACAAACACACACACATTTACGGCATAAGACTATGACCACACAGTTGCTTTACAGACCACACTATTTAGGTTGCTTTAACTTTCATTCTAAGGCCTGAGAGCAGATTCAGGGGGGTGTATGATTTTTTTTTTAAAGACAGTTTACAAGAGCATAAGGCTAAACGACACCTACCAAACTGAACAACATACAAAATGCCCGTGCTAGCCATTTACCATGAAACAGTGATACAACACAAGGTAACAAGAAGTGATCTTACACAACATCTTGCAAACCACTAACTTTCATACCCTTATAACTTGCTGTTCAACAAATGAAAACATCAAGAAGGAACTATGACACAGAGAAAGAGAGTCTTTATAAAGAGATGGTATGAAATGGCCGCCAACCTGACCACTGGAAGTGCTTAATTTAAACAGGTAGTGTGCTGTAGACTACACTTTGAGCACTCAATCATCTTCTGACCTACAAAGTCTGAATAAATTCAGTTGGTTGTCTTTTTTTTGACACTTGCTCTTGCTCAGTGGTCACACAAATGGGTTTGCATAATCTGAGATTGGTTTCTCTCCCTTGACACATTTCCTAGTGTGTTTGTTCTGCGCTATCAGTTCCTCTGTTTCAGCGTCTGGTAAATTCCATTGGGTTTTGCTGACCCTGACGTGTTAATTTCAGACCCTCCAGGTAATACATTAACTGTAAGTGAAATATTTCAAATTTTTTTGAGACTTTTTCTGTCTTCCTTAAATAAAATGTAGCACAAATAATCCTCTTTAAAATACACAAAGGACATATTTTACTGTAAGATCACGTGCTGTCTAACTTTTCGCAAATTTACTTCTTTGCGATTGCTGGGAAATTATGAGGAAACATGTAACTCTGTAGGTCATTCTCCCCATAAGGAAAATCCACAAACAAACATTGGACACTAAGTAGTGTTACTGAAAAGATTTTCAAACCCCTGTTTGCATTAGCTAGTGATTTTGTAAGGAACAACATAAGTTGGCTATATCTTAGAAAAATATAGAACACAAAAGTCTATGTTATTTTAGTGATGTAACCAAACTCAATGCAAAACTGGTAGTGTCTCATTACAATAAAGCACTCCTCACCATTCCTGTGCCTTTCAATTACACATTGACATTGGTACCCTGCACAGAGCTCACATACAAGGGGCGAAACAATGAATACATTTTTCATTTTCATGATTTAATTCTATATTTTATATTCTCCAGGACTCTGGTCCAATGCTACACACTTGGTCTGGTTCAGACAAATAATTTCTCCAACTCTTCCACACAAAACATCTAAAACTCCAAATATCATAAGTCATTTATAAATTTGTCTGTAAAATGAAAAGTCTGTAGTTTTGGTTGTGCATAATATTAGACATGCCTTTTTTCCAGCCTACCTTACTCTGAAGCCTAGTATACTTAGATGCCTAGTTTCTCCCTTCTCCCTCAGAACAGGCAGAAGGGTGTATCTGCAATACATTTTTAAATTGAAATATACTAAAAATAATATCAAAACTTCTTGTTACTTATACATTGAGAGTGCTTGGTTTTTTTTTATAAGTGTAGTGAATATGGGCTATATACTGCTGTAACATACAATGGCGCTTTTCCACTGCATGGAACCTACACAACTCTACTTGACTCAGCATTTTCCTTCTCCACTGGCCAAATCTGGTACCTGGTCCCTGGAACCAGGTAAGTATTCAGTTCCAGTTCACTCGGGGTTCCAACCATGCCGAGTAGGTACTAAATCATGATGTGTAAACCCTACTGAATGCTGATTGGCCTGAGCCATGTCAATCACCAAGAAATGCAGAGCTCATCCAAATCCAGAACAAACTGCCACTTGTAAAATATTTTAAGTTACAGTAGCTTTCACATTTCTTTTTATCTCACTCACAACAGCAGCTCGTATCAATACCTTGAGGGGTTTTGAAGAGGTTTATATACTCCTTGGGCCAACAACCAAAGAAAGAAAGTTCCAGTAAAAGCCGAACATGCAACAAGTAAAGCTGATCTGTGAGAACTGGGGCGCGGAGCCATGTTTAGTCCATGTTGAGTATACAGCGCCTAACTTTACCGCCATTGTTGTTGCGGTTTTCAAAGCCAGCGATTCCTGTTAGAAATGGGGTTTTGCTACCAGCTCAATTTCTCAGAGGAATCCTACCAGTGGAAAAGTGACAAGCTTTAAGCGAACCATGTCGTGTCGTGTAGAGCCCGACCCATGCAGTGGAAAAGCACCATAACACAGATTATCTGGTTAACTTTTTTTCTACAATAGGCCTATTTGTACAGAGTACAAATGCTAATTAGCCATTTTTATTTTTGCAACCTTCTACATCATTTCTTGGTTTGAGGTGTTTGCAAAAACAAGCAATAGAACAGTTAAACTTACTTAATGTTAAAAAATATAAATCAGTTAACTGATTAGTTAATAGAAAAAAGTCATCAGGGGAACACAGTTTCCTCTAAAAAAAAAATCAAATCTGAACCCTCAGATGCAAAGCAGTATAAGAATGTGCATGATGCCACAGCCTGGTAATTGTGTTCCTCATTCCTTTTTGAAGGACATTTCCTTTCCACAGCATATAATGAAAAAATGAATGGATGACGTCTACACCCAACCTCTTTCTGCAACACAAATCCCACATGCAATAAGAAGGATTTTATTTAGATCTAGTTTCTTGCCTCATCTTAATTACATCTTAATTACACATGCCATTATGACCACTGGGAGTTGTGGCAGTATGTCATTATGGTGGAGGCAGAGGGAAGAGAATTGTATGTTTACAAAGCATTAACAGATCATAATAAATTGGTTACGATAGTTAACTAAATAAATGCTATCCCCTCACATTTAATACAGTAGGACTGTCACACTAGTCCTGCAGTGTCACAACAATGTTCACCTGATTCAAGTCACTGGTTAATTCTCATGACAGTGATAAGATGATGTCTTTTGGCTGTGATAGGCCTCTAAACTTGTAGGTCTTTAATCACCAAACTGTCACACAATGGACTGTCAGATATGGCGCCTGATAATCTTTGTTTGAGTGTATACCTCCATTGCACAACAGTTAAGTTTATTTGAACACACTATAAAAGCCATCAATACATGTGAAAAGTATGTATTGTATATGTGAGTATGAGTATATGTGAAATTGCTTAAATCTAGAGTAACTCATAGGTCAGGCGGTTTAATTTAATAAAACTGCAGACTGCCCATTTAATCAGAGTTGACACAGGCCTTCAACTCAGCACATCAGACACGGTGTTGGAATTACGCCCAATTAAAGGTTATATTAAATGCCAAAATCATTAGCTTAATGTACTTTTGTTTTTAGATTGTGAGGACTGTGAGAAGATTCAAGAAATTACAAACAGCCCACTACAGTGGCAAAGCAAACTTACAGGCTATTTTCACTTATATTTGCACAATTAAGGGTTTGAGAAAGACACTTTCACAATTAGGCAGTGACATGATAACTGTCTTTCAAACAGGACTCAAGAATGTATATCTTTCCTTTTATCAGTAATAGCTTACCCTTTTCATACAGCAATTCTGAATTTTCAATACAGCTTTCAAGACATTAGCTGGCTGCTAAATTATGCAGTCCGTTTCAGAAAGAGCACCAAAAAGTTAGAGGACGCCTGAGCTATGTAACATTCTGCCAGACAGTTTAGTAGCATGCATGTATTGCCAATATGTGCCTCAGTCTGTCATTTGGGATCTTCCATAGAACCATAAAATTTAAAACAGGTAAATCAAATGGAGCTCATATTTAGCAACTGATTCAATATAGATACATTTAGCATATTTATTAGCACGCTTGTGGTGGTGCATGTGATAGGGGTGTTAAAAATGGAGACATGCTATATTCATTTTTATGAGGAGGTTTTTTGTACTGTTTATAATTTCACAGGATCATGATCTTACACAAGAACACATAGGTTCATTCCCTGCCATAAGCAATTTAAGCAGCTGCATTAGAGCAGGTGTGCCCAATGTCTCAATTGCAATCAACCAGTATATCATGCCTTATTTAAATAACATGAATCAGTCTTTTCGCACATTAATAAAATTAAGTCCAAGTACTGGTCCATCATTACTGAAAATTAAATGTTAGCCCTCTCGAGATTTGGTCAAATAACACATAATGAAAAGACCCCCAGGTCAGCAATTTTAAGTAGTCTGTATATCCCAGGCACTCACTCCATCCCCCAACACTTTCAAAAATTTTTAAAGGTATATCATGATGACCTGTCCTCTGGAAAATATAGAGCCAGAAATGTGGGCACCCCTGCATTAGATCAGTATGTATTTATGTATTGAAGTGTGTACATATCACACTAAAGCTATATATCTCAACAAAGTAAAAAAAATAGATTTTCATGATAACATTACGCTACTTTATATATTCATGTATACCAAAGAATATGACTGTGAGGTTGAAAAGTTGTTTAAGGGCCCCATATAACTAGAATTGGCCAGAGGAACATGGTACATTACAAGGTTTTGTTTTAAAATAAAATTTTAATTCAAATGTAATAGATCAGACCTTTATAATCAATGTCTAGGATCATCCCATGTTAACAGTGGCCTCAGAATCAATGTGTCGAATCATAAAATGTGTAATTAGACCCATATTTCGTAGGTAGGCATCATCATTTTAACAGTATGCTTTAGTAGCCCACCCTTCCAAGACAGGCCCTGGCCTCTGTAATTAAACTACATTCAACACGTCATTTATTCAGCATGTGGGGCATATCATTAATTAATTGATTTATTTATTAGACGTTTACTTGTCTGTAATAAGCCTATATTCTGGTCATGTAATACCACTGCATGAACTACTTTTAGTAAGTGATGTTTATGTGAAGAATTTACTTACATGGTCTACGTTTCTGTCATTCCCAGGCTGTAGTGCTGCACGTGAAGACATTGTCCCTGAGCTCTTTACTCCCAACGACGAACACTTTATGCACTCCTTCTATTTATATGAAATGTACAAAATGTACCAGTAAAGCCAATCTGCTGTCATTTGTCCCAATGCATCTCACACCCACTGTTCTTGCTGAAGAAGCCCCTGTCCTCGGTCAGTCAGGGACTCGGCTCTTAAGGACGAGCCTGGACACTGTCTTTTCTGCCTCTTTTCTCCTAGTGGAAGAAGAAAGCCGCTCGATAAACTTAATTAATCCGCATTTCCAGTTCCACACGGCGCCGTGTCACCGCCCTTTGCTGAAAAAGGTGTGATGGAGCTCAGCGGTAAAATGTGTGCCTATAGGGCGCTCGTGTTCGTGGATCAACTGCTCATTTGGTCTGTCGACAAGCGATAAAAGTCCCTTCCAGTGTTTACATTATAGTGTCCACGGGCTGTGGTTCCCTGTAACGTTATTAGCCCACTCTCTCTCTCTCTCTCTCTCTCTCTCTAAGTCGGAGCAGACGAGACAAGGAAAAAAACACAAAGGAATGAAACGGGATTACGTTAACCTGTGTCCTGTGTTTTTTAAGTGAAAGTCCGTTCTCCGTTTCCAACAGAGAGGTGTATTTCGGTTAAAAACAACCACTTCCTCGTTAAAAGCCTCTCCTTCAAACAGACATCCGCGTACATTTCCAGGAAAAAAGGACATTAATAAATAAATAAAAGCCCCTAGAAGCAGCAGAAAGCAGCTGGCTCACTATGTGTAGAGTACAAAACGGACGACTCCCTTCACTGAGGAAATTGCCTCAGAAAACAGGGGAAAAAAGAAATAATTTATAAACATTCTCTTCCGAAGATCCCTCTTCTCCCAGTAAAGAATACAGGCTAATCTCCACAGCCTTCGTCCCTACAGCCAGTCACACCAGCATTTAGCAGGCCGTCAGACACAGAGATGATGATGGTGGTGGTGGTGGTGGTAGGTGGGAGGGGGTGGGGCCTCAGGCAGATCCCCTCCCTTTCCCTTAAAGAGACAATTCACCCATTCATTCACACGGCACGAACCTGCCCTCAGCACAAGGACGTCACAGCGACATGTGCAAAGCTAACCGCTACAGCACAGTTTAAAAAAAATAGCACTTTTCATTATGTACCCGCGCTATCCATTTTGTCAAAGTACTGATTCTAAATGCTAAATCTTGCCTACATACTTTTCAGTCCTATAGAAATGAAGCCAAAAATGTCCACAGTCAAAACTGATAGGTCTGCAGTAGAGACCAGAAAAACACACACTTCCTCATAGACGTAGACCTCCTCACAGAGCTTAGAATCTCACACCATTTTCACACATAAACTCAGGAATACCATGAACCCCTGAAAATCTGATCTGGAGATTTGCCATAGTGATCCTTTCACACATGTAGCAAACAGCAGAAGATTTTGTGTCAGGCCTGTTCACACAGCTGGAAATGTTCTGTATGCTTTATGGCATGATTTTCAGAACATCAGTGGCTCTATTCAGACTGACATTACCAGGAGACTGTAAGGTACTAGCAGGATTAAGTCAGTGGAAAATCTTGGGTTCAATCTCCACCTTTGCTGACTGTGAGGAGTTTGGTGTATTCTCCTTTGGTGGGTTTATTCCGTGTGATCTGGATCCCGCTCGCAACCTATGTTGGTAGTTTGATTGGCTGTGTGAAACTGCTCATAGGTGTGAAAGAATGAACATGATGTCTTGCAATGGACAGGCACCCTGGGACGATTTGGCCAGGTGCCATATATTTTGAATGTGTGTTTGTTTCTTGGAAACAGATAGGAACAGATTCATTGAAATGTAAGGCCAGAATTAGTTTGTAATTTAAGGAAACACAACATGAGCAACCCTTTGTTTTCAGTGATTGTGCACAAACATTTGTGTATATGGAATATCTACCAACTCATTCATCTGAAATTAGACAGTTTTTTTTTGAGCACTGCCTAATTCAGAAAACATGGGATTTAACAAAGAGTTTAGATTTGGCTCCACTTTGACATTAAGAGGGGAACTCTACCACGTTCAGAGAAACTCAGGCCCACTGTTATGTGAGAGCAAAAAAAGATGGGATTAATTTCCATTCAACAGACACAACTAGAGTGGAAATATAAGAACTGAGCAAAAACAAGATCTTTTTGATTGCATAGTCCATGAAATGAAACCTAAGAAATACTCTCCAAAATGCATACAGAGGAAATAATCAGGTTAATATTTGTTGTTCAAAGTAATTATCATGTGCAAAAGTTAACAATCACTTGCTAATTTAATCCAGTTGCTGTAGTTTCTTCCCACATTCCATAGTATGTGGAATGGCTATCCAAAAGTGCCTATAGCTGTGAGTGTGTGATGCCATCCGATGGCCTCAACAGGTGAACCTGAGCAGGATAAAGTGGTTACAAAAGAGAATATCTTACTATAACTGTGTTGTTAAATTAACATCAATTGCTGGTGTATGAAGCAAACAATACATTCTTGATTCAAAACTAGTCAGAAGTAGAGAACTGTTTTGTCATGGGAACTGTCATAGTTTAATTACCTAAAATAAAACAACATGTAGTCATTATTAAAATATAATATACAAAAAACGTTTTCTTAAAAAAAGTGTTTCTTAAATCACTGTGCAGGTCACTCCAGAGTACAAGTCACAGTATGAATTAGAGGCTACTGGCTTAGACAAATGTTGGCAAGACATCAATTTCTACTCTGACTGAGATTAAGATGTCTGTGAATATTTCAGCACTAATTAACCTATTTTCGATGGTGGCACTTTCTCTAATGCTAAATACTCCTCTGTCCTTTGTTTTAGACCACATATATTCACATTAAGAAAATAATGCAGTGTTTTACCCCTATTCTTCATACCATGTGATTGCTGGGTCACAAAGCTAAATTGAGCACAAAGCTCCATCTTGTGGTCAATAATGAAAAATGCCGTCATGGTTTGGGTCGATTTTGTCCACTTGGGTACCTCCAAATCAGTACATTGTTATTGTTATTAATTGTGATCTTGTAGTTTCAGAACATTCCTGTTTTGATGGAATGAAATGCTTTTAAGAAAATCATATGGTTGCGTTTTACACACACTAGAGGAACACGCTGAAGGAAGGCTAGTCATCCAGTAAAGACTTTTAAAATCAATACCATGTCATGCTAAATTTTGTGTCAACTCTTAATGGCACTACACTTACTACACTTCAGCATTGATTCCCAGACAGACATTATATATACACAGCAAATTAACCTGTGTTAAATCAACACTGAAAAATTTGATGTGTAGTCCTGGACTAAACAGCATTTCAGTTCATTTCTGTTTAAAATGTAGGCCAGGACTATGCTTAATCAAGCAGAAAAAAGATATAGCCTCATTCTGGGGAAGCCATGGCCTAATGGTCAGAGGGCTGGGCCTGGTACCAGAAGGCTGCTGATTCGATCCCTGTGACCCAAAGGAACATCCATGGCTGAAGTGCCATTGAGCAAATCTAATCCCCAGAAATGCTCCTGTTGCTTCAGGGCTGTGTGTGTGTTCACTGCTCCTAGCCACTAGTGTGTGTGTGTTTACTACCATGGATTGGTTTAATGCAGGGGTCAAATTTCATTGTTTGGTTGAACAATGATCATAAAGCATGTCACTCACTAATCACATATTATCGTCTGGGAAACTGACCCCATTTGTTGGTTTTTCCTTTGTAACCTGTAAATCTGTATTTATAGACGTGTGCTGCACTTTGGTTCAGGTACAGTATCCTAGCTTTATAAGAACAACTGTAAAAGCCACAATAAAGGTTTGAAAAACAAACATGTCACCATATGGTCTGTGTAATGTATGTCATGTATTTACTTTAAAAATCATTTCAAATTGTTTATGGTGTTTGGTGGCTGGGCCATTTAAATTACTGAACTTTCAAATGCTTATGATAGCCTTGCTCAAGCTTTTGAAATACTGTTCTGAAGGTTTAGCTTATTCCTCCTGACAGGACTACTTCTGTAATTCAACTATGTTGGCTTCATGCTCAATCTGCTCTTTCAGTACATTATGCAATGTCCCATTAACTAATATAACAGAATAGGGCAGTGTTCCCCTGCAAGTGGACTGAGGCATCCAGTGACATTATGTATGTTACAGTTCAGAAAGATATTTGCTGCATTTACAAAGCTATCACAGAGGAAGCAGGTCGTAGCAAGAGAAAGTGTGATCTCATTGACAAAGTCTAACATTTTTTTCAATTGTCTTATTGATCAAGAGACATATTTGGTAACTGAATTATTGTAAATAAGACATTTAGCATTCATTCTGGTGTGAATGAACGAGTATGTAGCCTTTGTGAATGAAAATCTGAATGGGTGTATGCCCAGATATGGATTGGCACTCTATTCTGGGGAAACCCCTTGTGCCCAATGCAGTCCTCCGGGTGGACAAATATTGCTGGTTAAGAGTATGCTGTGAGCATTTGGCTGCTTTTTCTTGCCAGTGTGTGTGTTGAATGGAATGGTGCCCTGTGCAGTCTTGACTGTAAAGACTCCTGGGGTGTCTAGAAATATGGGTAACATTTTAAATTACAGCCCGCTAATTATCGGGTAAGTACAGAGAAAGTAAGCCATAAGATAAATTAAGTACTGAGTAAATAAAGGGTACGAGACTAGAAATAAGTGGTAATTACTGGCAATTACACCCATTCATCTTTAGTCAGCTTTGTACATATAACGCCCCAATATGTATTGGCAAAGCAGTGTAAAATATCTCTGAAGTATGTGATGATGATTATTGTAGTAAATCACGTCCTGAATCTAATGAGTACAAAGCACCTCGAAACTCTGCCTGTAATGAAAGTAGCCGACCATGTCCTTCTCTGCAGTGAATTCAAAATAGTAACTGCATTATTCATAAAAAAATCATAGTAATAATCACTTGCATAAACTGTCATATTTTTAACTCAGTTTTATAATCTATAATTATGCTTAGAAATACAATTGATTCAGAATGTAGTTACGTGACTTATTTGTAAAATGTTTGCATGATACCCAGTAACTACCACCTATTTCTAGTTTCAAACCCTTTACTTACTCAGTACTTATTTTATCTTACGGCTTACTTAACACGTACTTTCTCTGTACTTACCCAGTATTTAGTGGGCTGTAATTTAAAGTGTTACTGAAATATGCTATATATGTGTAATGATAAATAAATGAATGTAGCAGGTACTGATTTAAATCACATTTCTCCAAGTAATTATTAATCTGTATTAGTATTTTTATCATATATTATTTAAACTAGTTTAGCTCATTGTCATTTATGCTTCTTTTAAAGAACATATTACAACAAAGCATAGAACATAGGGGTTTTCCATGCTTTGGCTGTTTCTTTTCACACTTTATCTATACCACTTAAATTATATGTAAGCAAAATCTTCATAGGCGCTGTAAGCAGATTTATAATGCCTAGGCTTGCTACACACAAGTGTAGTCTAACGCTGGCCTCAAAAACAGGCTTTGAGCTGAAGTCTTTTTTGTGGCTAATGTTGTGGTTTTTTTCTTGACAATTAACATGTCATTGTTTTTTTTTTTCTTTTTGAAAAGGTGCAGCAGACAACATCACACTGAGAGACCCTACACACAACCGCACTGCCACGGGAGATGCTTTTCCGTTTCTCGTTTACTTTCTCCTGACACAGTTTAAATCTAGTGGTGGCAGCATTTTGGTAAGTTTAACAAATTTATTTATATATATATATATATACATATATGTAATTTTTTTTTCAAACTGCCCTAACCCTATCCCTAACCCTATGTGTGTAACAACAACAAACTGAGAATTTTAAATTGCAATATCAGATGTTTACATACTTTTTAGACAGAAATAAAATGGCTTTTTAAAATACTACTGGCAGAAATATGCTTAGATTTGTTGCTACATTTCAACACAACAGAATTAAAATACAGCACAATTATGTAATTTTAAGCTACTTCTATATGTACAGAATGTACTTCATTTTTACAAATTATACTGTCTCTTCAAAAGATAATTTGTACTAAATTTGTATTCTAGTGTTTTATACTATTGTTTACAAGTGATTCAAACATGAATACACTGCAGCCCTTCCATGTTTTTTTTTTTTTTTTTTTTGGTTTAACAGCTCAATTTTTAATCATTGATTTCAGTTCAGGGGTAAGAATTCTGCTTTGTTGTTATGAAACCATATGTAGCTTTAAGTCTATTTGTTTACATTTTTCAGTCTCAATCCATGTACTCAATATCTGTTATAACATAAAAAACTGTCAACATACTTGACTTAGCAAATTTCAGAAGCCTAAGTCATAAAGGTGGTGAATAAATAGTCATTAAGTACTAGGTTATTTCTTTGTCTGAACAGATTTAGATTTAGTCCGAATAGATTTCTAAGGATGATGTATATCAATTAATAAACTTTCACTTGAAAGAGAACATAACTAAAGAAATGATGGGGCTACTAACAAATGTGCAAGACTTAGTAAACCATGGAGACTTATCATGAAATAAACAGATTTAAAACTTTTATCTTTAAGTGTCAGGAGAAAATCAAATGCCTCGCTACAATAAGATCTGGAAAAAACCCACATCATGGAAAAGGATGTGTAGTTGTCAAGCTATAAAATCAGTAAATATTTTTGGGAGTACTCGTGAAAAGAATGCAGTCTGTAATAAACTTATAAACTAAAATCTTTAATATTACACTAAATACTGAAAAAAGTGTTTTTCATACATTTTGTTAAAATGTGTTTTGTACCTAGGAAGCACAGTTCTGAAATGTTTGCTTTTTCCCAGGTCAATGTGCTGAACCATGCTTTGGCTCCTGAGTGTGCTAGTGGTGGTCACTGCAGCAGCTGAAGCTTGTATAAAGTCATGTGAGTGCGTTGACAATGCGACCACTATCACTTGTTCAGACAAGAATCTTTTGGCATTGCCCCAACTTCTGCAAGGCACCAAGAACCTCTATGTGACTCACAACTTGATCAGTGCTCTCCCAAGTGAGGGTTTGGAAGAACTTTTGGTCCTTGATCTTACTAACAACCAGCTTGGTGAATGGCTTACTAGTACCACCATCTTACCCAATATGAGCAGCCTAACCCAGCTATTTCTAAGGGGAAATGGAATTTGCACATTGGTCACTGGACAATTTAAGGAACTGAAGAATCTCACCCTCCTGGATCTCAGTGAAAACAACATCAAGGTTCTCCCACCCAAGTTCCTACAAGGTTTGATTAACCTTCAGACCCTTATGTTGAGCTTAAATCAGATACATAAATTGTCTTACTGGACTTTTGAGGGAGCGCCAGCGCTTAGAGAGCTCCAGCTAAACAATAATAATATAAGGATGATAGAAAAGATGGTGTTTCAAAACTGCATCAATCTAAAAAAACTCATACTGTCTAACAACCATTTGGAAAATGTGGAAGCAGGGACCCTTACTGGTCCAGTGAGTCTGGCTCATCTTGATCTCAGTAAAAACAGGCTTACTACTGTGCCCACTGGTGCCCTTAAAGATACGACCAATCTCACCAGCCTCTACCTGCAGAAAAATGCCATCACCTTCGTTCCAGAAAATGCTTTCCATGGACTGATGTCCTTAAGAACACTGCATCTGCACAACAACCCACAACTAATTTTAACTGAGACCTCTTTCCAAGGTCTTTTTCAGCTTGGTGAATTAGATCTGAGTTGCAGTCAGCTGCAGGATCTGCCCTCATTAGTGTTTCAAGATTTAGGCAAACTGGAGAACCTCAATCTATATGACAATGCCTTGAGGTCACTCCCTCAGGGTCTGTTTAACAACGTAACCATGTTAAGAGAACTCCAGCTTGATAAGAATAAAATTCATTTCATGCCACCAGATCTTTTTAATTCACTTTCAAATCTGAGACTTTTACAGTTGGAGAACAATCTTATTGCAGATCTCAACTCATCTTCATTCACAATGCTAAGAAGACTTACACAGCTTGAACTTGGTCTTAACAAACTTACCAAAATCTCCAGAACACTTTTTTATAACTCAGGACTGCCATCTGACGATACTGATCAATTGTCCTCACCAAGATACTTTAGACTTAGAGAGCTTTGCCTGAGCAGAAATAACATTGAGGTGATTGAAAAGGGTGTGTTTGAAAACTGCATCAATATAACAAGACTCTCCCTCTTTAGCAACCGCTTGACAAGTCTAGAGGAAGGGACTTTCAGGGGGGCACAGCGTCTGGCTCACCTTGATCTGAGTGAAAACTTACTCACAGCAGTGCCCACTGGTGCCCTTAAAGATACGCCCAATCTCGCCATCCTTCACCTACAGAAAAACGGCATCACTTTTGTTCCTGAAAATGCTTTCTCTGGGTTAACTGTACTGAGGAAATTGGACATAAGCAAGAATCCTCTTGTAAGTTTAGATGAAAATTCTCTAAGCGGTCTCTTCAATCTTGGTGAACTAGATTTGAGCTTCAACCAGTTGCGGGATCTGCCCTCATGTGTCTTTCAAGACCTGAGCAAACTGAGGAGCCTTAATTTGTACCACAATTACCTGGTGTTACTTCCTGATGGTTTATTCACCAATTTAACACATTTGAGAGTGTTGCAGCTTGACAATAACAACATTTCTGTCATCCCCACAGACACATTTCACCCACTGACAGAACTTAGAGATTTACAGCTTGACAACAATCATATCGTTGAGCTCAATTCATCTTTATTCACAACACTGACAAAGCTAGAGAACCTTTATTTGAATAACAATGATCTTTTGAGTATTCCTAAGCATCTTTTCAAAAAAATGCACAAACTGAAAGAGCTACAACTTACCAATAATAATATAAAATCTATTTCTAAGTTTTCCTTCAATGGACTTAAAAGACTCCAAAACCTAAGGCTCAGCAACAACCACCTTTCTGTTCTTGATACTGGTCTGCTAGTTGGTCTTGATGGCCTACGGGAGCTGTTGCTAAATCAAAACCAAATAGAGAATCTCCCAGAAAGACTTTTTGCAGGGCTTGAAAAATTGAAAAATCTTGACTTGGCCAACAATTGCCTCAGTTCCCTGTCCTCTGAAATTTTCAAAGACTTGTTCAGTCTGAAGGAGCTGCACTTGAGTTTCAATAAACTCAGAACTCTCCCACATCCTCTTTTTAAGTCTCAGGAAAACCTTCAAAATCTCTTTCTGCAAAACAACCACCTGCACTACCTACCCCCAACAGTTTTCTCACATTTGAAATCTTTGCAAGAGCTTGACCTGGAGAACAACCACCTCAAGCATCTAGACCCCATTCAGTTCCATGGCCTGAAGAACTTGAGGCAGCTACATCTCAAATCAAATAAACTGCAGTCACTGGATAATGGAACCTTAGAGGTTCTGACCTCTCTGAGATCAGTATATCTCAGTGAGAATCCATGGAACTGTGCTTGTGACTCTAGCATGTACGTCAGCACATGGATCAGTGAGAATGCACATTTGGTTAAGGATACAGCCATATGCTCTGCCAGGTCTGGAATCCTTGCTAATAAAGATCTCAAGGTTTCTGGGTTGTTACCACAACACTGTGTCGGTGCTGCCTGTTTCCTTACCTGTATGCTACCAATGCAAATGCTAATAATTATGGTTTTTATCTTGAATGCTCTTATGTTGTGAGGTCGCATTTCTATATATGTGCTTTGTTTTTTTTACTCAATATTACCAAAACAGTGCTGGTGATGAAAATGTGAAAGTTCTGTTACTGTATGCATAAAACAATATCTACTAAAAATATCGTTGTCTATGGTGTGCCTGTTTCCAACGCACTGAACCAGTAATGATTTCTCTGTAATGTAAAGATGTGTTGTGCAACTGTCCTTTCAGTTACTGCACTTTTTGTGGACTGGAAGAACTGCAGAGTTTATGCTTTCACTGATTCTTTAGATGAAGGCCAAAATATGACTTGGATCTTTATTTAATACTTTACTGAGGAAGGTCTCAGTTAACAAACTGTCAGATGCACCAAAAAGCATGCCATTTTAATTAGATCAATGAAATAAGAGTGTAAAGTCCTCAAGTGTCTAATAATGGTGTAACATAGCAGAATTAAACAAAATTAATGATAAATATTTTTCTTCTGATTTCAGACAATTAAAAAACTGTGAAATTATTCAAGTTTGATAAGTTGACAAAACTAGTATCTTTTTCCATTTTAACCATATCTTATAAGCTTAAGACATGTGTTTTCCTCAATTGCAATCTGCCTCCATAACCTAAACTAAAATATGAACATTTTCCCTAAAACCCTTAACCAAGTTTCTCATAGTGGAAAGAGGGTATTAATATGTTAAAGCTGTGACTGCAGTGATATTAACATTTGTATTTCAAAATATGAAAAACTTGACAAGTTACCAGACCTATTGTTAGATCAACCAATGCCAGGAATTGCAAAGGAGTACTTAGGGCCGTTGCTAAACGTCATTGCCTGATTTATTCAAGATTATGAAAAGAAAAATCTGATGGAGTTGACCAAAACTGAAGATGCAGATTTTGCATTTATAACATACTTACGCTTTTTTGGGCAGTCTGACATTATGACAAATTACAATTAAATTATTCAAAACTACATTCATTTAAAGAACATTCACAGATCCTTCACATTTTCACTTTTAAAGTGTTTTTATCATTGGTTTTGACTTGCTTTTTAACACAAAGAACACTTTTGAATGTAGGACATGTTTTGTTCTTATCTCAAGAATCAGTGCCTTTTCAAGTCAGGTCAAAGCCACAAATATACACATTTTTTTCTGTCAGATGTTTTATCTTAAGATCATCTGTGCCATTTGTAAACTGAAAAACAAATGTAATATCAAACAGATAATACAATTAAATTCTTGCTCACAAGTGAGGTTTAGGTGCATGAAATTGAATTTTAATTAAGTATCTGTTCCTTTACTCTAAATAGGACTTCCTGGTGCTTCATTCAATTTTTTTTCCTCAACACTGTTGCTTTTAGAACTAAACTTTAAATTGAAGACAAACAGACACACACACACACAAAGTTTTTGCAATATCAATTTTAATACTTCATACTACTTTAGCATTTTGTTGAAATCTACACCATTCGCCAAAACACTCACTACTTTCGTTGTAGATTTAATGTCTGAATCAATGTTAATGTGCTGGTTTGCTTCTGTGGTTCTTCAAGCCTTATGAGTCTTAAGTCGACTTTGGGCCACTTCTTTTCTTCTAAAACCTTTTATAAAACTAAGTAGCATCATTAGCTTCAGTACAAAACTAAAGACAACTGCAGGCTCTAATCTTGTCTTGGCTGTGAGTAAAAGGGAAAACATTTTTTGGTCATTGGTTGTATGCACATTTATGGCTCTTCAGGTTTCTCTGATACCCAAAACTCCTCCCACACTTGTCACAAGTGTACTGTTTCTCACCTGTGTGCACATACATGTGAGCTTGGAGGGTATTAAGTTGTGTAAAACTGTGTTTACAGACATTACAGCTGTAAGGTTTTTGCCCAGTGTGTATGCGCTGATGCCTGCGGAGGTTTCCTGCAGAAGAAAAACATTTGCTGCACACATCGCAGCTGAAAGGCCTTTCCCCAGTGTGGGACCGCTGATGAGACTTGAGACTGTTCTGCTGGGTGAATGTCCTACTACATACTGAGCAGCTATAGGGCCGTTCTCCTGTATGGGTCCTTTCATGAATTTTCAAGCTTCCCGCACTTCTGAAACATTTTTCACAGATGCCACAGATGTGAGATTTGCTTCCACTGTGTTGATTCTGGTGATTCTGCAAGCTGGTAAGAGAGCTGATGCTTTCTCCACAGACTCTACAGGAGAAGGACATCTCTCCCAGGTGTGTCCCAAGGTGTATCTTCAGTTTGGTCACACAAGCTAACCCCAGCCCACACACAATGCAGCTGAAGCAATTCTGTCCCATGTGTTGTCCATAATGAAGCCTCAGCCCATTGGCTTGACTGAATCCTTTACCACATGATTTGCACACATATGGTTTCTCACCTGTGTGAATTCTCTCGTGAGACTTCAGTGTGTTCAGCTGGTTGAAACTTCTGCCGCACGCTGAGCAGGTAAACGGTCTCTCCCCAGTGTGAATTCTCTGGTGGCGATACAGATTAGAATGACAAGCAAAATTCTTCCCACATGTGTCACATCTATGCTGCTTCTTCAAGGAGTAATATATTAAGTGTTTCTGGTGAGAACGAGCTCCATAAACTTTGTGTTGAAGTCGTTCATAACGCAACTCCCTCTGACGCACAAGATCCTTGCTTTTCTGAGAGGAGGTATACGTTCCAGTGTGAAACTGCATGTGTGTATCTAAAAGGTGCTTCTTAATGAAGCGCTTCCCACACTGTAAACAGCAATGCAAGTTCCTCACAGCTACATGGAGGGCCAGGTGTGCCCTGAGATGAATCAACTTACTGAAAGTTCTTCTGCAGTTCTTACAAGTAAACTTACTTTTCTGATTCCAATTTATATGTCTTGTCTTTCTCACATTACCTAAAACTGTAACAGCATTTGGTCCCTTCAATAACAATTTAGAAGGAATGTCAATCTGTTTTGTTTGGCAAATGTCTTCCTCTTCATCATTTTGCCCCATTTTTCCATTGTCATTAGTGTCCTCTATTCTCTTTTCCGGCCTCTCGTGTTTATTGTCCAAAAATCCACTCATTCTGGTGAACTGTAGGAAAAATATTAAAACCATCTGAGTTAACAATTTAGTAATAAAATTACTGTTATGTTGAGAGGAGCAATATCTTAAATGTCACACCAGTGCACAGTGCAATATGTAACAAACCTGCTGTGCTGTTGTGAATGAAGCAATACCCGACTCAGGATTCTCAGTATCTAGGTCTTCCTCTTTTCTCCATTCTGAAGAGACAGATGAAATTCTCTCTTCAGTAGCTGTAGAAAGTTGTAAGGTCACTTATTACTAATTAAGCAAGGTATAACAGCAATACATATAAAAGCATAGGCAAAGGTTTTATAATTGATATTTTGATGGCCTGTGTCCATAACTGTTAAAAATATATTTGCCAAGGAACATGGATGAAGATTGCAGGGTTTAGTGTGCCTTTTGTAACAGACCCCTAAATTGAAAGATGACATAAGGCTTGCCTTTACATGTTTGATGAATGTTGGCTATTTCTTGAAGTACTTGCTTCTTTCCTGTTACAGTTTTGTGCCTTTTCACCACCTGCTTCTGCTTCCTCTTGAGGTTATCGCGTGCATGCTCTCTCTGAGATAAATGCAGATGTAAAACTGCTGAGGTGTCACAGAAAAGCCTACAGATCTTCTCCACCGCTTCCTTTACTTGCAATTCTAGGACAGCACTCAGCTGAGCCTACAATGTGAGAGATGCTTAATGAGAAAATAGAATAAATATGACAAATGCACATTTCAATACTTTGTCAAATATGGGTCAAACGTATACATCAGAGACTGAATTAATAAAATCAGACATGCTTCATCCTTTTTGGAGAGCTGGACTTGTCAAATATGTAAACATCTCTGGTTACTTCTTACCTCGATTCGTCTGCTGAGACGGGACACACAAGCCAATGCAGTTTTGAAATAAAACATGTACTGATGTGCTATGTATACTAAAAATATATTATTCGCAATTAATCGGGATACCAGATGTTTGTTATTTGTAAACAAATATGATAGATTTTATAGACACTATTTATTATTAGTATTTCTCTTATTACAGTTATCACTCATGTATAAACACACGGCCAGTATTTTATAAACCAATTAAGCTGAAAATAAAGATGCAGTTTCCTGGTTCCATAGTATAGAAACAGTTACTTCAGCCGGGCAACTCGTTTCCTGCTTATTACAGAAAATATGACTTATGTATCTGTATTTGTTTTTTAAACTCAATTTGTAAGTGATCAAATAATATCAGTTAGTTTATTCGTTCAGGTTTTGGGGGGCATGAAAGGAACACAACGTCATTCAGTAGCTTGTGACTTGACGGAAGCACTGTTAGCATCAACAAAAGACTGGGATAAATACCTTATATGTCAAACAGGTGAGGGCTAACTCGATGCATAGGTACTGCTATTTCAATAAGAACGAGTCTAGTCTTTTGTATCTTTGGAAGTTAATGCCATTTAAAGTATCCAAACAAATTAACGAGGGAAGCAGATACTCATTTAGAGTAAACCTAGATAAACTCAGACTACAAACCTTAAACTCTTCCGTTGTGCTGAAATAGTGGCTCTCTGTTACCCCTGAGAGCTGAGACTCATCCATTAATTTGGACATTTTGTCAACCGTGACTTTAACAAGTGTCTGCAGGACGGAGAACAGCTGAGGCTCCAATGGAGACATCCCAAACGAGTTAGTCTCAGTCTGTATAAACGAGGTTCTGAGGAGAACAAATTACATTTTATATAAATAACTACAGTATAAGTCTTCGTTTGTTAATGTCAACTATGTGGTTTGGTTCTCTGCCGCCACTTATTGGTCTGGAGCTGGAATTACCCTCGCAAACCAAGGCTGAGTCTCATATCACGACAAACTCCCTACATACTAACACTATGCACTAACAAGAGTCATAAACCTATGGCTTCTACACACAAACGACACACTACCGTTAGACAGGTAGTCATGCATATGAGGGGGGGGGACTACTGACGTGCAGACTGACCAATTAAATGTTTACAGAGAAGGTTGTCGACCAATAACAGTAGCTCTACAGTCAGACCGTCCAATCAGAAGATTTTAGGCTACTTTACCACGCCTTCTTCTCACTCAAGCGAACCAATCGGAGTAGGGGAGGGCGGGACTAGTTTGTGAACGAAACGCTTCTCGGAGTCGCAAACAAAACCCCGGACGTTTGTGAAATTCCACCCGGACATTTTTTTAAGTCTAAAAATGAGTACATGTCCGGGTAAAAGAGGACGTCTGGTCACACTAATTATAGTTAAATTGAAATTGCCTTTTTATTTAGATATATTCAATGTCCTATGTGGCTGAAGAAATCGTACATTTCATGACTGATAATGTCACTAATTACGGAGTACAGTCATTTGTATGGAGAGAGATTACGTTGGAGTGATGTCGGATATAGAACGCCATTGGGCTCTAAACATGTGAACACATGCGCGTTAACACGTTATTAAAAATGTGTGTGTTAACACGTAAAACTTTGTTGTGATAACGTGACCAAAAATGACACGTTTACACGCTTCTTAAGGTTTTCACCAATGGGAGGCCTCAAATCTGGGCGTACTTACATATTCATGATATGATTTACATCACACACTGTAACTGACACAAAACATAAATCCTTTGTGAACGTAGTCCCTATGTTTCATCTGAATTATTCATAACATAGTGAGCTGAGCGCTGACCTATGGATACGTTGAGCCCTACGTGAGCAGTGTGAAGACAGCAATACTACTAAGCTGATTCCAAAAGCAACTGGAAGTTTATTTTCCACAATTAAAGACTCTGATTAATAATACCTTTAAATACCTTTCATAACATGCTCTAAAGCGTTTCATAATTTTATATCAAACAAACATCACTATTCTCTCACACTGTGTGTGACACATACTGAGGCGTAATTCATTCACATTGATAAATTATGTGCATTCCTTTAATAGCATACTGCTAAACACTACGTAAATACCTTAGCGTGTTAACACGAAATTATACGCTACGTAATAACAAGGAGAATCCAATACGTTTAGAGACCAATGGCGTTCCATAGTCGGAAACTGGGAAATACCACTGGGTAAACAAGGGATTCTAGATGATACACAAGTTTATGAGATGTGAGGTATATCGCGATCACCTCTTTCCCAGGAGAAAATGGCAATGCATTTGAATAGTTTTATTATGCTTGTTTTTCATAAATAAAAGCCAAATATTTTGATCAGTTTTGTTATTACTCAAAAACCGTTTAGTTGTTATTTAATGATAAATCACTTTTTGGGGATGGATCTGTAGGTGGGTAGTGGGTGGATCTTTAGCCAAGCTCCCGAACGCAGTGAAGTCGTATTTAAATAATCTTCAAAAATCTTTACAAATGCCTAAATGTTAATCCACAAATTAAACACAAGTTACAAATATTTTTCAATATTCACAAATAAATACATCCCAATCTGTGTCTCACAGTCTGCAATTTGTACAAATTCAGTTACGTTCATAAATATGTGTTTGGGTTTAATAGACATCATAATTTTATGCGAAAAACAATATATTTGTTTAAATTTACATTGCAAATATTTGTAAATTCACTGTCTCTAACTTATTTGTAAAATGTATAATCTGCGTTTGTGGATCAAGTCACTCGTGTGTTTTCTGTGACGTGCATTTGTTCATTTCCTCTCGCGGGTTTTTGGATTTTGAGACTTTTCTTTCGCATTTCACCCGATCCAAATACAAATGCAGCAAAACATACAAGACTGCCACCACTGGGTGGCACTGTGTTTTTAGGACGTGCGGGGCCAAGTTAAACAGAGACGTATTTGCGCAACATTTAATGTGGAAGTTGTGTTCCGTACTTTTGAGGTTCCGTACTTTTCTGTTCCCCCTAAGCTGGAGGGAGGGGCAGATACCCCACGGCTCCTAAACATAAACTGTGCTTCACTTTAATTTAGCCAATCCGCAGCCAGAGTTAGATATCCTTGTGTCCACCATTTACTGCGGCAGCCAATGGAGTCACAGTCCCACCTACAGGGGTTCGTTTTGCTGCCGCCATGAGAGCAACAGCTTAGTCCTGTAATACTGGTGTAAACAACAGTGCCACCTTTAAACTAAGCAGATAAATTTATATTTGGGCGGAATAAGCTTTTAAAACAGCTAGAAATTTAGATTAACTCATATCTGGGCGGAATAAGCATTTATAAACCATAGGTTTATTTTTGGGCGGAATAAGCATTTATAAACCCAAAACTTTATGAAGTTAGATCCATATCGCTAATGTTAGGGACCTAGACTTGCGGTTCTAAAACTGCAGTTTATTTTTTTTCGCCTCCTGTACCATTAGGGGACAGTGTCACGAAAACACAGGGTCTTTTGTGAGAATTATGGTCCTGAAACTGGTAGGGTCCGGTACTGCAGGAATATAACACTGCGGTTTGGATCGGGTGAGATGCAAAAGGAAAGTCTCAAAATCCAAAAACCTGCAAAAGAAAATGAACAAATACACGTCACGGAAAAGACTTGAGTGACTTGATCCACAAATGCAGATTAAACAATTTACAAATACATTTTTAATTCGAGACAATGACTTTACAAATACATACATTTAAACAAATATATTTATTTTCACATAAAATTTCTGTCTCTATATCTATGAAAACCAAAAACATGTATTTCTAAACTATTTGTACAAATTGCAGACAGTGAGATACAGATTGGGATGTATTCATTTGTGAATAGTAAAACATTTGTAACTTGTGTTTAATTTGTGGATTAACATTTAGGCATTTGTAAAGTATTTTGAGGCAAATCTCTCTCCAAACATTTGAGGTTCGAATATCGACCGTATTTGAGTGCACTGTACTCACTTGTTCTTTAGTAACATGCGGTTTTGGTTGCCAAGGTCGCAACCGTCCAGTAATCCGATTTTTAAAAAAATATATTAGTATTTTTAAAAATACATTAAAAATGTTTTGTAAATATTTTATGTTTTATTATTATTATTATTTTTCATTTGTACATGCGAAGCCTCTCACAGTACTGACTTTTAATACACTCACATTATGGATTGCAACAGAAAAGGAGGTAATTCTGCCATTCATTTTAGGGACAGCTCCACAACATGCTTTGAATCAGTGTCGAGTAGTTTTTCATTTTTTTCCGCATAGTTCTTTCATTCATTCATTAAATGCTTCATCCTAATCAGGTTTACTAGTTTATAAAAATCACTGGGCACAATGAAGGGAGAGACACTGGACATGGCACTTGTCCATCACACATCATCACACATTCACCCAGTCACTCACACCTTGTGAACAATTTCACACAGCCAGTCCTCCTGCCAACATGTATTTTTTATTGTGAGAGAAAACTGGAGTACCTAATGGAAACCCACACAGACACCATGAGTTCCCAAATCAGGACTGAACCCAGGACTCAAGGCCTAGGTGCAAGCTATAGTGAAACTTCTTAGACGTTTTAGTGTTTTAATTGTCATTAAATATATTACATTTTTTTCTAGCCGAAAGCACAGCGTGGTGAGTGGCACAACAGACAGTGACACTTAAGACTGTTGCAAAAACTGCAATACGGTAATACCGCACTGTTGACCAGTCAAACGCAGGAACCGCCACCACTGCAATGTATACATGTTTTCCCTTTCATTGCATGGTCTTTCTTGTTTTAGACTTTGGTGTGTGTGTGTGTGTGTGTGTGTAATAACTGCTAAATAAATTTCTTTTAAAATTTTTCGCAACTGTCGGCATCTGAACTGCAGTTGAATGGCTGAGTGTGAGTCTTCGTTTTAAAAAATGGGCACAATGGCAGCAATCCTAGTCACAAAATCAAAGGCAACTTAAACAGTTTGAGCATTTCAGCTTTCAACCAAATGAAAAAGGAGAGTCAGGCAACTCAGATAAGGCAATATGCAAAACGTGTGCCAAAAATGTCGCTGGGAAACAAAGAAATGTGAATTTGAGTCTTGTCTAGCATCCTATAACCCAACTATCGAAGCCCAGCTGCCTGCACCAGCACAGAGTCATGGAGCAGCCTCAAGTTCATGCCAGTTCCAGGTGACTGAGGAGTGTAGCACTAAAATCAGGATGAATTCAGTAATTTGGAACAGTGATATCTTAGTGCTGTGCCCCGATAATAAACAGCACTGGGAATTCCTTCACCGCAACAGCCCTAGTGACACTGTCATATAGCTCTAGGGTTTTGGGGTTGTGTGTTCAAGCCCTGCCTTAGGGCACTGTCTGTCAGGAGTTTATGTTTCCTCCCATAGTGCAAAACACACACACTTTGGATGGATTGACCATGCAAATGTGTCCGTAGTGGTTGTTATGTGTGTAGTGCCCTGTGATGGACCGGCTCCAGGGTGTGTTCAAGCCTTGAGCCCAGTGATTCCTGGTAGACTCCAGAACCACTCCGATCCTGAATTAGATAAGTGGTTACAGACAAGGAAGAAAAATCTAATTTCTTTCCCCTTTCTCATTAGACATGATTATAATTTTGATCAATGCACTGAAAGAGTTATGCATTGTTATGTATTAAAGCTATTATCTTTATTGCTGCAATACTTACTATTGTTACAAAAGTGTGGGCTGCCATGTCAGAAAACATGGTATAAAATAAGTCTCTTCTAATTTTGCCCCACTTCTGATGACTTTAGAATTGTAGAATTGTTAGAATTGGTATATATGTGTGCCTCACTTAACCCTGTAGTTTGCTTGTGGGTGACCTATGTTTGGCTCATTGTCAAATAAAACAACGTACTAAAACCATTCTGTCTGAAGAGGGCTGTTTAGAAGGAAGAAGAATGGTGCTGTGTTATTTCATCTTTGTGGCACTTTGACCAAAGCATGACAAAAACATTAAAACCCCAGGCAACTGTGTTAATGCTCTTTTTGGAAATCACTTGATGAACAGTGTCAAAAAAGTTCAAGCCTATTCATGCTTTTTAAAAGGAGTGTAAAAAAATGTTTTACTGTTTAATCTGTGTAAGGTCCTGAACAGTATACAGTTAGTAATCATTAACAGATTGTCATTCAAACTGTTTTTTTTAACATAACACTTCAGCATCACGGTTAAATATGTTGTACAAAAGTTGAGAAACTTGTCTGCACACGTGAAATTGTCTGTAGCCTTATCAATTAGCCTCATCATCTCCTCCACATTTGTCTCCAACATATTCAGCATTATTATTGGCATCTGTGTCCTTTGCAGCTTCTCACAGAAGCAAAGCTTCGGCCACATCTTTCACAGGTGTAAGGTTTTTTACCAGTATGTGTTTGCATGTGTGCTTTCAGATTGTTGGGTTGGGAAAAGCTTTTCAAGCAGATGTCACAAGAATATGGCTTCTCTCCAGTGTGAACTAGCATGTGTCTCTTCAGGTTACTAGAAATGCGGAAAGCAAAACCACATCTTTCACATTTGAAAGGTCTTTCATTGGTGTGAATGAGCATATGCTTCCTCAGGTTCTGGGACAGTTTGAATGTTGTGCCACACACAGTGCATTTGTGAGGTCTTTCTCCTGAGTGCAGAAACTCATGAATCTTGCAAGACGTTTTCTGTGAAAAGGCCTTACCACATATGCTGCATTTGTAATGTGTGTCTTCTGAATTAATCTGCTTGCGAAGTCTAACACGGTTATGATTTGAATGTAGTCTTTGGTGCATTTTCAGTGAAGCAATGGATCTGTAAATATTTCCACACAGGGTACAGCACTGGGACTTCTGTTCCTTCCCAGTCTCCATGTGAGTTAGTGTGTGTTTTCTCAGGGCGTAATTGTACAAGAATGTTTTCCCACATAATTCACACATAAATGGTTTCTCTATCCCATGTACTGCCATATGCCCTTTGAGGCTACTTTTTTGAATGAATCGTTTTCCACACAGTTCACACACATGCGGTTTAAGACCACTGTGAATGAACGTGTGCCTTTTCAAATCTTTCGTGAACATAAACATTTTACCACAGATTTCACACTTGTGCTTCCTCTCTAATTTGTGGACAATACGATGCTTGCTCAGTTCGTTGGAAGACTTGAAACTTTTGCTACACATATTGCACTTCACCTCCTTCACTTTTAAATGTGTCAGTCTGTGCATATGTAAGTATCTTGGGAGAGAAAATGATTTCCCACATTCTAGACAAGAAAAAGGCCTTTCGTTTGTGTGTATCTTCTCATGACATATCAGACGGGATCTCAAAGCAAATCCACGTCCACATGTAGTGCAAAGGTACGGCTTCACATCTGCATGAGAGAGTTTGTGTTTTTTAATATGTCTAAAGCTCTTTCCACATGTTTGACAAGGGAAAGTCTGTTTCTCACTGGGTTCACAGCTGTGTCTTTTTAGGGTTCTGAGCAATCGAAATTTCTTTCCACACTTTTCACAACTGTTTGTTTTATCATCTCCATGTCCCAGAGGTGAGAACATCTTGGAAACTGTCTTTCCATACTGTTCATCCGAGTCATTGTCCCTTAGCTTCTCTGGCTGACCAATTTTGTCAGGAATCTCAGGGATTTTGCTCTTCTCATCCCTGACAGCCTGGCTTTCACCTGGAGCAGCAAACAGAGACTTTATTTATTAGAGATGAAGTTTAAAAAACTAAAATCAACAGACACTCACTGATAATTTTATTAGATACACTTAAACAAACAACAGGCAAACATCAAGTACCATTCTTTATTTACAAGGTGGGCCATTTATATGGATACACCTTAATAAAATGGGAATGGTTGGTGAGATTAACTTCCTGTTTGTGGCACATTAGTGTATGGGAGGGGGGAAACTTTTCAAGATGGGTAGTGACCATGCCGGCCATTTTGGATCCAACTTTTGTTTATTCAATGGGAAGAGGGTCATGTGACACACCACACTTTTTGGGAATTTCACAAGAAAAACAATGTTGTGCTTGTTATTTACAAGTTTCTGACCACTTTTAAAAGGTGTTCAAAGTGCTGTCCATTGTGTTGGATTGTCAATGCAACCCTCTTCTCCCACTCTTCGAACACTGATAGCAACACCGCAGGAGAAATGAGTACAGGATTCCACCACTATTTCAGACAGTACCCGTATACCCGAATAACGTTACATTAAAACCAAGCTCACCATTGTTTTTGTTGTGTAATTCCCAATAATAGTTGGATCCAAAATGGCCACCATGGTCACCACCCATCTTGAAAAGTTTCCCCCCCTCCCATACACTAATGTGCCACAAACAGGAAGTTAATCTCACCAACCATTCCCATTTTATTAAGGTGTATCCATATAAATGGCCCACCCTGTATATTGAAACATCCATTATATTATTCATGATACAAATGATACACCTCATGGAAGAAGTACATTGTTGTTTTTATAGCTACAGTTCCTGGCAGCTACAAATTCTGAAAATCCCATAGAATTGAGTGGGAAATATGAGCAGAAACACCCTTCAATTTTGTTTTATATTAGAAGCATGGGTAGGGTTCCAAAATAAAAAATGTTGTACTCTTAATTGATGGGGGATTTAATATTTGTTTGTTTGAATTTTCCATCCTTATTTAACTGGGCTATGTAATATCTTACTAGATTTGTCATTTTAATGTTTAACTTACATTAAATGTATTTGGAGACAGAAAACTAATATTCTTTGGATACTTACCTTCACCACTGAATACATCTTCTCTCTCCTCCTTTGAAAATAATGTTATATTATCTTTCTTAGACTGTGACCAAGCACAAACAAACAAGAAAATAAACAAACTGTATTTTAGAACTGTACACAGCAATAATATTGTAATTAACACAATATTCACATACCTGGTCTTCTGTAATGTTGCTCTGCAGAAATATGACTGGTGCAGCAGGGACTTTCCACTGGAGAGAAACATCCTGTTTCTTCATTAGCAGAATAATATTTTGGCTTGAATTCTGGAGAGTTGCAGCTGTAAAATCATCAAAAAACCAAAAGCTATGCAATGATTTCCTGAAGCCAGATTTTCTTTTGTTGAACAAAAAATGGGCACTACATTGCTTGCATTTAGTGCTTGAAAGTAAATGTTTTAAAATAAATAGTCATGAAAATATGCCTATGTGTAGACATTTACCATCAGGTAGAGTGAGGGGGTCAGTCATTTGCTCAGTGATCTGATTCTTTCCTTTGTGTATGTCAGTGCGATCAATTACAGAGTCCTGAGACTGGTCTGGATCAACGGCCATGCAGTGCTTAAAGATAGAGGATATTTTACGCACAGCTTCTCTGGCAAACAAGTCCAGAATGTAGTTAATCTGTTTGAACAGAAACAGGCCATTAAGTGAAGTGACATGTCAAATTTAAAACTAAAATGTAACAGATAAAAAATCCCCTGGACTTAACAGGATCTGTGATTTAAAGGCACACATATAACATTAAAAACAAACCAAAATTATTTCCAGTTATATGTCTCTTTTGAAACCACTACATGTTGAAAAGCAACCACTAACAGAAACACACACAAATACATGCTTATTTAATGGATTCTTGAGGAAACTTAAATACTACGGGTACATCATGAAAACGTGTGTTTGTGCTCACCGTGTTGGTCTGAGTGAGTGTGGGCTGAAATATCGCTTCTGTTCTGTTCACATTTTCAGAACTTTTCACGAACACATTCCTGATCTCAGCTTTAGCGGTGTCCGCCAGAACAGACAGGACCAGCGCTGTTTCCCTCACAAACACACCGCAGTCAGTCATGGTCCCGAGAGCACAGTGACACCGCCGACATGACGAAAACCAATGGGATTCTTTTAGACAAATCTTTAGAGAGTAAAAATTACTTGCCCAGCATCATTATCACCAATGGTCTTCGGCTAGGTCTGGAATTTTCAAAATAAGAGTCGCTGTGAACCGAGAGTTGCCAGAAATTGCACTTTTAAAGAAGTTCCCCGCCGTCCAAGAGGGCCAAGCTTTGGAGATTGAAGGTCAAACCACCCGCGCTTCAAATCCGAATTAAGGAGAAGACCACATCCGCTTTGGGACAGTTAGAGAATCCCACGTCTGAGCGGCGATGTCTCTGTTACTACATCAATAAATGCATGCAAATGGACTAAAATTAACAAGTCATTATGAATATTTTTCTTTTAAAGCACTTTAAAGAGGCAAAACACGCATTTTGTACTATTATATAAACACTTAATTGGCTTTGAATGGTAAAACTGGTGGACATAGAAAACAGATTACAGTTTATTGTCATTAAACAGAGGGACCTCTTGGCTATCAACTGTATGATTTTGGTAATATTTCACTGTATATTCTTCGCATAGACAAGAAAGATATTCTCTGAAGCCCATGGGAAAGTACCTTGTGCATTTTCATAACATATGGCAAAAGCATTTGAGTTACAGCGGTATTTCTGATTTCTGATGCTTGGGGCAAACACTTTTTCATACAGGGCCATGAAAGATTGGATTTTTTTCCCCCATAATAATGAAAACCTTATTTTAAAAACTGCATTTTGTGTTTACTTGTGTTGTCTTTGACTAATGTTTAAATTTGTTTGATGATCTATAACATTTAAGAGTGTTAAACATGTGCACAAAAAAAAAGCAATCATGAAGGGAACAAACACTTCTACACGACAAGGACGCAGCACCAAATAGGAATGACTCATTTAATCCCATGTTTTCAAACTGGCTGATCATAAAAAAGTTTTTTTTTTTCAGTTTGTTCACTGGCAGGAGTGTAATTATTTCATAATATGTCCCAACCTAAGGACCTCTCGGTGTTCAGCATGAATGTTTATTATCTGGGCAGTCCTGAAGGTCACCTTGAAATCCACTGAATTTTATCAGCTGAAATAATACTTGTGAAAATTTTATAAAAAATTGTTGTTATTCAGTCTCTGACAATTACTGTTTACTTAAAGCATTCTGAATACATATAAAAATATGAACCTGCATTGAGAGCAATAAATATGTACATTGATATAAAATGCAAGATGGAACACATACAAAATAAAATGAGAAACAGAGGGTTTCCATTGTCCTCACAAAGTACAAAATATATATATATATATTCATTCATTCATTATCTGTAACTGCTTATCCAATTCAGGGTCACGGTGGGTCCAGAGCCTACCTGGAATCATTGGGCGCAAGGCGGGGAATACACCCTGGAGGGGGCGCCAGTCCTTCACAGGGCAACACACACGCACACACACCTACGGACCCTTTGGAGTTGCCAATCCACCTACCAACGTGTGGTTTTGGACTGTGGGAGGAAACCCATGCGGACACGGGGAGAACACACCAACTCCTCACAGACAGTCACCCGGAACGGGAATGGAACTGTGTATATATGTATATATAAAATGTATATATATATATATATATATATACACACACACACACACACACACACATACACACACACACACACTACAGAAAACAAAGCAAGACCATTCAAACTGCTTCTACGAGGTATTTCATAGAGTTCAAAATCATTTCAATTTTTCTTTTATTTTTAATAAACAAAAGACAGTTTAGATGTATAACATAACATTTCACGAATGCTATAAAGAATGAAAAAATACTCAATTTATGATTTATGTATTTAGATAATTAGATTATTTTTGTGATCAAGTCATGTGACTTTCTCTCTTATTTGTTCCATGATGTATGTAATAATTTTACTATAACTGATTTTGTTTAGCTAAACAGCTTTTTCATTTTTTAGAGAATTTCTTTTTGCTGCATTCATAATAAACACTTCAGCCTTTATTTCCTTTATAAATTATAGCTCTGTAGTGTCCTAATAAGTACAACAATAGTTGTATAGAGTTGTCTGCAACACAATTAGAATTAATTTGGGATAGATACACCATATTTCTGAACACTAGTATATGAGCTCTCACACACATTTGTGATCATTGTAATTTCTGAGATAAGCATACTTCTTCCCACATTTCTCACAGGTGTACGGTTTTATGCCCGTATGAATCTGCATGTGGGCCTTCACATTGTTAGGCTGGCTAAAGCATTTTCCACAAATTTCACAGCTAAAAGGCTTCTCTCCGGTGTGAACACGCTTGTGTCTGCGTAAATTTCCAGCAGTGCGAAACGACATTGAACATAATTCACACTTGTGTGGTTTTTCACCTGTATGAATAAGCATGTGCATCTTAAGGCCATTAGGTAAACTGAATCCCTTTTCACAAATGGAGCATTTGTGGATCTTCTCATTGGTGTGTAAGAACTGGTGTACTTTTAAGTAAGCTTTGTTGACAAAAGTCTTTTTGCACACATCACACCTGAATACTTTGAGTCCTGTATGACGCTGCTCATGAGCATAAAGGCCAGACATGCTGCTGAAGGTCTTTCCGCATATTTTGCAAGTGAAAGGATCATTTTCAGAATGAAGCCTCTGGTGCATTTTTAGCGCATACATAGAGCTGTAGCTCTTGCCACAGATGTCACAGTGCTGAGGGTTCTTCTCACCTCTAGCTTCTTCTCCAGCGTCCACGTGTGTCAGCATGTGGTTTCTGAGGGCATAATTGTACACAAATGTCTTCCCACATTTCTCACACATGAAAGGCTTTACCGTTCCATGAATTGGCATGTGTTCCTTAAGGGAGCCCATCTGACTGTAGCGCTTACCACACACCTCACATTCATACGGCTTCACACCCAAGTGATTACGCATGTGTCTTCTGAGATTGGCCCCGTGGCCAAACTTCTGTCCACAGGTTTCACAGGTGTAGGGTTTCTCTCCAGTGTGAACAATCTGGTGCTTTCTCAGACTGCGACGACACTTGAAACTCTTGTCACAAAGGCTGCACTTCCATGGCTTCTCATCTGAATGACTCCTCCTGTGAATATGAAGGGTGCTCGATTGAGTAAAGCGTTTACCACATGTCTCACACTGGTACGGCTTTTCACCCGTGTGGAGCCGCTGATGGGCTTGCAGAATGTACTCCAGCGTAAAGCCTTTTCCACAAACACCGCATAGATATGGCTTCACTTGCAAGTGGATGAGTTCATGCGTTTCCAGGTCCATGAAGCTCTTCCCACATGTTTTGCAGGGACGTGGCTCCTTCTTCTTTTCATTGTGAGACAAGACATGTCTTTCCAATGCTTTTAGAAATTTGTACTTCTTCCCACATTTCTCACAAGTGTGTAGGGCTGTGTTTGTGTGCCTTTGCTTGTGTTGTAACAGGTAGCTCATCTTTGAAAAAGTCTTTCCACACTCATCACATTTGCATGACTTCTTTGGCATTTCCATTTGGACACTGGTTTCCTCAGATTGTGGAAATGATTCATTCTCGTCTTGAACAGCAGAGGCCCCTTTATCTGCAGAAAACAAATGATTCAGAAATCATAAAGCATGTGGCATCGAAATTAAATGGCAAAATGTGAACAGAACATAAAAACTGCAATAATTTCAAAACATCAAAATGCCTAGAAAAGGACTGGCGCCCCCTCCATGGTGTATTCCTGCCTTGCGCCCAATGATTCCAGGTAGGCTCTGGACCCACCGCGACCCTGAATTGGATAAGCGGTTACATATAATGAATGAATGAATGAATGAAAATGCCTAGAAATAAAACTGTTCATACCTCCCATTAATAACATTGTTTCAATCTGATTTTCACCAGAATTATTAGTGTTGATGGAGTCAACCTCCTGGGTGGCAAGACTCTAAAAGAGACAAAGCATACACAAATAGTAATCCGATACTCATTGTTCATAAAGAGCCCATCAGAACCATATTAATTAACACTTGTTTGAGCCAACCTGATCTTCCTGAATAGCAGTCGGCTGTGGTGGAGATGATGCTGGAAAGGCAGAAGTAATCTTCTCAATTTGTACAGTCCCTGAGAACGAAACTCCTAGGAAACCCATAAAAAGGAGGATGAGCAAATGAACTGGGTACAGTCACATACTTTTGAAAAATATAAGATGTTGCACATACATAAGAATGTTCAGCAAAATAGCAGAAATATGGTTTATGGTTTAAGTCGGGTTCTCTGTATATTTACGTATCAAATATTCTCCCCATGTTGCAGCCTTCTTTGAAAAGTCCAATGTTTGACACATTTAATGACAAACTCTGGGCAAAGTTAAACATTCGACCAGAGAGATTCCATATTGTACCAATGGATATTGGTATTTATCATCAGAAAGACCAAATACGAGACCAGGAAAATGAATGAACTTAATCCAATCCTAGAAATATATTAGCATAAAATAGCACAAGGGCACATTTAGTGACTTAAAAAAATTATATATATATATAGGTACTGAGAAATATACTTGTCAGGTACTGATTTTTTTCATTTTTTTGTGGTAAGTCCCTTCTGAAAAATGAAGCTGAAATGATCTCACTAACTACATACCAGTCACTCCTGCCTGAGCATCCACAGACGGCATGGCTGTGTGTTGTGGGCGCTGTACCAGCAGACTCTGTGTGTTTGGCATTCCTTCATGCACACTCACATTTGCTCCTTTAGACACCTTCACTACAGTGCAGAACTTGAATATGCGGCATATTTTCCGCACGGCCTCCTTTGCCAGAAGCTCCAGGACAACTCTAACATGTGTCTGCAAATAAGACACAAAGTTTTCAATTTAAAAATCAACAATTGACATGGCTAGAACATACCTAACTCCTCACAGTCACCCGGAGTGGGAGTTGAACCCAAAACCTCCAGGTCCCTGCAGCTGTGAGACAGCGACTCTATCGGCTGCACCGACGCTCATTCCTGAACATCAGACTTAAATTTGATTTTTTTTTATTTAATTTAAAAATTGTAAAACTCAAAACAGACCCAGATTTGAAAAAATCATATTGGTATTTATCAAATGTATTATTAATTTTGTAATGTAAAGCATGTGACTGACTCTACATATATTTCTTTACTTTCTGACAAAAAAAACATGAATTTTTCTCTTATGACAGTGGTATAATGTATTATAGCAATGAATTGTCTTTTGTTCAAATCTTGATCCAATCTTATTTTTCTGAAATACAGTAATGAATGAAAATGGCATTTACTGGACTCTATTCTAAACACTCTCTCCTATCTCACAGTCAGTCCAACTTTGCAGTTTATAGAGAACTATATCCTTTACTGAGATTTTACTATGGGACATTTCTGACGCTGTACTGTGGCTTTAAGAAGGCGTTGCAGATCCTTTAACCTCACAATCCGCAACTAAAGGAAATTTGCGTTGAGGCTCAGATAGCTCTCTTCCATACATGGACCACTAGATCAGATATTAAAGTAAGGCATCTGCAAACATAAGATGCACTACATGCATTGCAGCCTATTGCTGAATATAAATTCGTAATAATATGCCCTATTTAGATGTGTAGGGTACATGGAGTGATTTGAGACGCAGCCCGTGTTTGGCTGTACTCGGCCTGGGTTTATAAGTTTACAGAACGAGAGCCTACGCTTAGATGAGTGGGTCATTTATCTAGGGAACTGTCGATAGCTTTTTGAAACCTTTTGTATTTAATCTTACAGCTTTAATCTCTCTTTCCTCATGTGTACTCGCTGTTTGTGTGTTGTTTTCCTCTCCTTCGGGGCCCCAGTCGAACAGTCTGCAGATCTCCGAGTGAGCGGTGCGAGTCAACAGCGTCAATATCAACTCCGTCTCTCTCTCAAACACCGCGAGCTTAGACATCGCGCCTCGGGTAAAGACACGGTCACGGAACTGACTCGTACCGCTGAAGATTCGCTGTGTTAAAGGGTTTGTGTGTATTTAATACCAGTAAAACTCATTGTTGGCGAGCTCTGTTTACTGCAGCGAGTTGAGCATCTGGGCGCGCAAAAGATCTTCAGCACGTGACGTCATATTTTTCCCGCCGGAATTACAAAATAAAAGTGGCTCATTAGTTCCGTGAAGTTTTAATCTTTTTTAACATGTCTGTGCTTTGTAATTTTATATCTGATACAATGCAGAAAATACACAGAAACTTTCAACTAATGCTAATAAATGTAGCTTTCCGAAGCTTTTATTTAAAATGTATCGAGACAAAGTTTATTACTCGAGGCTTTTGATGGCCCAAAGATGAACTACAGTTCTAAGTGTACGAAAATGGTTTTGGACAGAGCTGGTGTTCATGATTTTGAATTCCAGCTAACACATCTGTGGATGTCTTTGAGACGAATAAATGCTTAAAATTAGTACTTACTGCATTCAATATGTAATTAAATTACTTTAAAAATGTATGCATATATATATATATATATATATATATATATATATATATATATATATATATATATATATATATATAATATTTTTAACCTTTCTCTGTGTGTTGCTCCACTCATTTTAAGGGAGTGTGGAAAAAAACTGAATTTAATTAATTATAATCATACACAAGATAAGATTAAAAAATACTATGCCAATCCATAAGAGCTTCACATAGGGCCCACCACACTCTCTTCCTACCTGCAGCCACAAAATTCCTGTTGAATCCTACACCTCAACACTAAAGTTGCTGTGGTCGTTTATGATCTGATCATAGTCCAGCCCATGAGTACCCAAACCACCCACTGTATCGCTAGCTCTTCACAGGGGTCATCCCCTGGTCTCCCTGGTGACTAAGGCTGTACCTAGCCCCACTGGCACCGTTAATGCATGCTCAGTGCCACCAGTTCCATGTGAAGTTTACATGCTCCATCACCAACAACAACAATAGCACCTCTACAGTGCATTTCCCCAAGTAATCTGTGCTCTCCTTATTCACAACCACTGACTACACCTTTCAGCTGTTTCTGAAACTCCTTCACAGCTGCCCTTAGTAGCTTTTTAGAATGGGTTTATGTTTTTATTAAAAATGAATTTATTAAACATAAATTAACCTAAAATTAAAGAGTTTGAAAATGTCGAGTGAGAAGAATATATTCATTACTGTATTTTTGTTATGAGATCCATTAAGGAAAAAAGTGCTGAAAGCATCTACACCGAGAACACTTCACAATTTGGAAAGAAATATAAATTTTACTCATCTTTATGACTGTGTACAGTGGAGCTGGAAGTCTGAGGTTATTTCAGGTCTGAGGTGATAATGTTTATCTACGCTCTCACGTCCAAATGTAAAGATGTGCTGTGTTACGCAGCCTACGAAGAGCAATTATATAAAACTCTCTCTCTCTCTCTCTCTCTCTATCTATCTATCTATCTATCTATCTATCTATCTATCTATATATATATATATATATATATATATATATATATATATATATAATGATTTTAGACTAAAATATATTAAAATAAATAAATAAATAAATAAATAAGAAAAGAAATAAAAACAGACAGGTTTATAAAACACCATATTCAACACTTCTGTACTTATGGAAGTATTTTTGTAAACAAGAAACACCTCACTCTAATAAGCAATTATGGAACAGACAATAAAATCGTACTTCCTGCTGATTTGTCCATAAAAAGCAGTAATATACTGTAAGTTCGTTTGACCATTTGGCATGTCCCACAATGCATTGCTTAAAAGAGTAAAATACTGTAATAAAGAGAATTACAGTACATGACTGTTGAAAATTTGCTGAAAATTTACTGCAATTTTTTACAGTGTAGATGCCCCTTTGAAATCACTGAAACTTCACAAAAATCTAAATCTTTTTTTGCTGTATTTGTTTAAATGAAATCAAAATAACCTTTTTCTTTTTTTCCTTGACTTGTTTTCACTCTTTTTCCCATTAGCTTTGTTTCTGAAAACTGTTGGTATATGAAAACAGGTGGAAAAACAAGAATGTCCTCTACAAACATTCTATGGCATTGTGACTGGATTCTCTGCTCCACATTATTTTAGAAATTTATTTTGAAAACTGCTCTAAATGATTTTAAACGGGCTTTTTTTCAGTGAATCAGAAGGACCAATTCAGTCCAAATCCAACTTTCTGCAGCTTCAGTATCAGTAATCAGAAAAAAGTAGAAAGAGAGGGAGCACTCTTTTCTCTTCATTACTATCATTACTGAATATAAACATGGAAATGTTAGTTCATTTGAGATATGCATTTTCATTTCAATAGTGTTTTTAATAAAGAATCTGGATCTCTGTGTAATTGAAAATTCAACACTAGTTCAACTAACTGCAAATGGAAATTAGCGTACACAATTTAAATATCAGTTTGTCACCTTAAATTTGTCATTCATCAGTTTTTCTGTTTAGTCTCAGGGTCACAATGACATACACTGGTATTTTATGATTTTTGAGACATTTGAGACTGATATACTTCCATAAAATCAATAACTCATTGAGATGTTCAGTATGAATTGATTCATTGTGCTATCACCTCCACTGTGAACAATTTTGATGCTCCAACCTTCTTTCAAACAAAGCATTTACATCTTAAACATTTAGTTAATTAATTTATAAAAATCTGAATATCCATCCATCCATCCATCCATTATCCACCGCTTATCCGGGTCCGAGTCGCAGGGGAAGCAGTCCAAGTAAAGAAACCCAGACCTCCCTCTCCCCAGCCACTGCCTCCAGCTCCTCCGGGGGTATACTGAGGCGTTCCCAAGCCAGTCGAGACATGTAGTCCCTCCAGCGTGTTCTTGGTCTGCCCCGGGGCCTCCTCCCCATTGAACATGCCCGCAACACCTCACCAGGAAGGCGTCCAGGAGGCATTCGGACCAGATGCCTGAACCACCCTTAACTGGCTCCTCTCGATCTGGAGGAGCAGTGGCTTCTCTCAGAGTCTCTCCTGGATGTACAAACTCCTCACCCTATCTCTAAAGGAGAGTCCAGACACCCTGCGGAGAAAACTCATTTCAGCCACTTGTACCAGCAATCACGTTCTTTCAGTCATTACCCAAAGCTCATGACCATAGGTGAGGGTTGGGACGTAGCTTTGCTTTTCTACTCAGCTCTCTCTTCACAACAATGGACAGGATTCCCTCACTTTTGAACAAGACCCTGAGGTATTTGAACTCCTCCACTTGAGGCAGGCTCTCACTTCCAACCCGGAGAGAGCACTCCACCCTTTTTCAACTGAGGACCATGGACTCAGATTTGGAGGTGCTGATTCTCATCCCAGCCGCTTCACACTCGGCTGCAAACTGGCCCAGCAAGAGCTGGAGGTCCTGGCTCGATGAAGCCAACAAGACCACATCATCTGCAAAATGCAGACATGGGATCCTGAGACCACCGAACTGGACACCTTCTGCCACTTGCCTATGACAAGAAATTCTGTCCATAAAGATTATGAACAGAACAGGTGACAATGGGTAGTCCTGACGGAGTCCAACTCCGACTGGAGACCACTCAGACTTACTGCAAGCCATACGAACGAGACTCCTGCTCTGTTTATATAGGGATTGGATGGCTCGTAGCAAAGAGCCCAGTACCCCATACTCCCAGAGCACACCCTACGGAATATCCCGAGGGACACGGTCGAATGCCTTCTCCAGATCCACAAAACACATGCAAACTCCCATGCACCCTCCAGGATCCTAGCGAGGGTAAAGAGCTGGTCCTGTGTTCCACAACCGGGGCGGAATCCACATTGTTCCTCCTGGATCTAAGGTTCAGACTGGATCACTCAGACTCTCTTCTCCGGTACCCCATCATAAACCTTACCTTGGAGGCTGAGGAGTGTGATTCTCCTATAGTTGGAACACACCCTCCGATCCCCCTGTCTGCCAGTCCAGAGGCAGGCATCTGATGCCTGAATAATTTCCTTTAAATACTTTCTGAGTCCAGCAACTAGAGATGTCATTGTCGTGTAGCAATTGGGTTTACAGTTTTCATTCATTCATTATCTGTAACCACTTATCCAATTTAGGGTCGCGCTGGGTCCAGAGCCTACCTGGAATCATTGGGTGCAAGGCAGGAATACACCCTGGAGGGGGCGCCAGTCCTGAATTACTCAGGTTGTTTTATTGTACCTTAATGAATTTTGTTTGACTTGAGTCTAAAATTATAACATCAGTATATATTTTTAAGAGGTTGCATTCCTACACTGTCAGAAATGTTGTCACTGTGGTGGGTTATAGAGTCCATATGAAATCACAATGGAATGGAATGATGACATCTTCCACAGTTCCAGATGAACAGTGTGGCTCCTGTCTGGAAGACGCTCAGCTCTTTCTTAAGTGTTTTCTTACAGTGATTCTATTTATGTTTGTCCTAGGTTCAAGACAATGTGTTGTTGTCTGTAGTAAACTCCAAAACTTCATCATCATCATGCTGTCACTGGAGCTGTTAGAGCACTGGAGACCTAACAACCTAACAAACTCAACACAGAAGCTGTTAATTGGAAGACAAATATCTCCGGATCAATACTCAGTGTTTTATCAGATGAAACTGCAGTTGGGGAAAGTTTTGCTAAATTGAAACATTATCTACATTACACTTTCATCAGATGACTGAAGTGTAACTCATTAACCGACACTGTTAATCAGTTAACTAGATCACCTCAGATAAAAACCTATGGAGCTGACAGTAATATGTGGGTCACTTGTTGTTTTTGTAACAGAACATAAAGAACATAAAGGGTGAGTGGAGGTGTCTGATGAGTTTAGAATTATAACACAAACACACTTCTGAATATAATCCACCCTGCCACCCCCACCTGCCCTGATAACTAGATTCAATCAAACACAGCCTTGTGGACTTTCTCAAAGATATAAATATTAATTTAGGGATATGCATAAGTGTGATGCAAAGAAAAAAAAACAAGACAGTTATTTTAGCATCCTTATTTATTTATTTATTTTTATATGATTTAAGAATTTAAGAATAGCATAGAGGGTTTTCTATGTCCAAAGCAGATTTAATGTCAATTCTGAAGTAAAAGCTTCTCTTAAATCTTTACATATACAGAGTACCCTAAAGCAAATAAATCTTTGATGTCTTTTTAAAACGTCATTCTCCCACCAACATATACAGACCAATCAGAAACCACAGATAGGCTGACTGAGGCAGTACAGTATTGTGTTAAACACAGCTTCCACAGGCATCATGAAATGAAAGAAATTATGAGTACAAGACTTTTATGACAAAAAAAGTGCTATCTTGTTCCATAAGATTTTGGTCCATTAACATAAAAGGCATTACAAGCATGTGTTCATATGAACAGATATTTCAGTGGAATGAAGTGTGTTGAAACATTGCTGCTGCACTGCTAATTGATATGGAAAATATTGGTGCAATAAATAAAATTTACCTAGCATCTAGCACATAAATAGTCACCCTTGACTTTTCTAGATTTGAAGAGTGTCATGAATCCCATAGGACATTTTCCTTTTAAACGATGCCTGCAGCATGAAATTATTCATTTAAATATGAGAAAAAAAGATCATTGATCATTGCATAGTACCTTCAATCAAGTATTAAATCACCCTTTACAATTAAAAACAAACATAAATTCAGTCCCACCAGTATAAGAATGGAGGCCAACATAAGAGATGGTCTCAGTCATTTGGATGCTTCCAGTTATTTTTTTGGGTTTTTTTTTTCATTCTAAACCAAATGATGGCTTATTCCAGTAGTTCTTTATAATAGGTCTTACTACTTTTTTGATCCCTATAATAAAAATATATGCTAACAGAAATTAAAACTTAATGGATGTTCTCCACGTTCAGAATTAACATGATGCTTTTTTTCAATGTTAAGACATCAACTGCATCAATCAGCAAAAAGTATTTTTGTATGGTTCTGACAATGATACACCTTGATTCTTCTCAGTCCTTAAAGTTCATCATTAAGCCAGTATTCTCAATGTGTAAAATCACTGCTCCATTACAGCATGTCATCGTGGTTCTCCCTGGTTGGAGTCCTCCTGCGGTTTCTCCTGAGGCTGGAGAAGGCAGAGGACATAGTGAGGGCTATACGGCTCAGGCCCATGTTGAGGCAGTGCACTTCAGACGTCACGGGCACATCAGCAAATAGAGTGTGATCTCTTGACAGCCGTGAGAGACTGTCGCTGTTCTCGATGTCCTTCACAATGTTGAGGATCTCCTGCCTCTCTGTCTGCCTGGTCATCCCCCGGATATTCAGGATAGCAGATACATGTTTCTTCCTTTAGTAAGAAACCAATGGGCATCATGTTTATTAGCCTCACTGCAACTTTACTACAACCCCAATTCCAATGAAATTGGGACGTTGTGTAAAACACAAATTAAAACAGAATAATAACATGCAAATCCTTTTCAATGTATATTCAATCGAATACACTACAAAGACAAGATATTTAATGTTCAAACAGATAAATTTTATTGTTTATTTTTTATTTCATTTTTAATTTGAGGCCTGCAACACGATTTGAGGCCCCTGACAGGGGCAACAAAAACTGGGAAATTTGAGGAATGCTAAAAAAAACACCTGTTTGGAACATTCCACAGGTTAAATGGAAACAGGTGAGTGTCATGATTGGTTATAAAGGGGAGTTTAGTTGAATTACAACAGTCATTCCAGCACTAGAGACATGACTTTGGTTTTATCGGCAACTCTTGTGTCTGTGAAATTGCAGTTTACTATTGTCTGTGTCACTGTTATTTATATATTTTTATGATAATAGAACATGTAAAATTTTATAATGCGTAAATGATGTGTCTTTACCAGGGTTGAAAACAATTAATTCTATAGCTCAGTTAGGTATTAACTAATTAATGAATTGCATAATTATGCTGAAGCTACAGAATCTACATCATCCTGTTGCTCCCTTTTACTGTATTACATTCCAATAGATTGACTCCATGTATTATATGAATACTAAAAAACTACAAAAATTGCTTTAACTCAGTGGAAACTACTTTACTATGTCAGCGAATACCCTGCAGCTCTACTTGCTGACAGTTAACATGTGTGAAATGGAAAGTTTGCACTCCATAATAGTTAAAGCTTTGGAGGTTTCCTGCTTTATTTAGCTTGCATTCCACAAAAGACTACTTCCTCAGTTTTCTGCAGTCCTATGGGACTAATAAGCATATAGTGCTCTCTCTAGTTTAAGCTGTAGTCAGTATGTTGAGCCCAGGCAGGATGCCTGTATTTTTGCTTTGTCTTTGTCATGGTTCGAAGATGAACAACTCCTAAGCTTTCATGTGAATCTGGGATAACCAGAGTCTCATAAAAATCAGGAAGCTACTGAGGCCTTGTTTGCTTTCACAAGCCCCTGTTTCATCGTCAGGCTGAATGGATGGAGGTAAACGTGTTCTTGCCAAATGACCTGAGATCCCTGCTTACTGACCTCCACCAAACCAGGGGTCACAAGTTATGTAGGCTACTGTGGCAGGCCTACTTTGGAAACTTACCGTACATCAGGGAATTCCCGAACTAGGACGCCAACTTCCATTTGGATGGAGGGTGTGTCTTCTAGAAGGATGATTTCTGATATGTGCGGAATGGCACTGTCTAGCCATGAGGCAGAGGACTCCTGAAGTTCAAAAGAAATAGGAAAATAAGAAAACAAACAAGAACAAGAATAACATCACTGCCACCAGTAGAGGACACACCCTCTATACTTAATACTGCACATTTGCAAGACAATACACTGTGGAATATTATCTATATCTTTTTTTTAAATAAGCTACAAACATGGATAAAATTAGTTCTCACTACAATGAAAATATTCCTGAATCACGTCTACGTGAGTAAATTATTTTACATTACAAATATATTGATTCAAAATAATTTGCACACATTTTAATGAAGTAGTTTAAGCATATTGTTTTTCATTATATAATAATTCTTACGTAAACACAAAGATCAGTAAAATATAAACAAATATGTTCACTTGATCAAAAATGATATGGTGTGTGAAAATACTGGGGGAAAGGTTTTGAGCTTGGCTGTAACATATGAGATTGTAAATGTTGGAGTGATTATAGTAGTGTTTCACAGATTAAACCACCATTCAACATCACTTGACATATTATTAATGCTGTTTTTGTCTCCTAAGAATTTCTTATAGCGTAAGTTCAAATGCTACATGCAAGACAGCTATAGAAATAGCTGATGATTTAATATTTAAATTTTATGGCAAAAAGAAAAATATACTGTAAATCTTTTACAGTAATTGCTTGATATGTCATCTGCCTCCAGTTAAACGTCATCATCTTTATATGGCTTTTCCTACAGCTTAGGTCATCTTTATGGATGCAACTCTGTTTTATTCATTTACAGCTACTTAAAAATTAGTTGACATTTCTGAACGAGGTTGCCAGTTAAGGATTTACAGGACCAGAATGTACAACCAATGTTTCTAAATGTTCTACTGTCCACTCAAAACAACTCTGAATGTAAAACCTGATCAGAACAGTCTGTTTACTCATAGTTTGGAAAAACACATTACCCCAAATATACAATAAGGTATAAAGGTATAAAATCTATACCCACTACATAAAGGTTTCTTTTCCTGGCTCCCCGCTTGACCTTAGAGGTCGGCCATGGTTTCAAAGTCCCAAGGCAGGACGCTCCTCTGTAAACAAACTCATCCTGTTGTCCACAGAGGTGACAAATGGATGTTTTAACTGGAGCAAAGAGCGGGAGCAACACAAGAGAAGAGGGGAGAGTGAAGGGTAGGGGAGATGACCTTTAAGTGGAGTTGTTTTTGGCTATGCATCGTTGACAGCGTTCATTCTCCACAGATTTTGAATTCTCTGAGGTGTACTATTATTGAAACGTTTAGACTCCGTCTTCAAGAACTTCAATTTTTTTTTTAAACAAACATATACAAACTATTTTCAATACTAATTCAAATTTCAATTTTCAATTTATTTGTTTTCAATTCCAGTGCCAATATTTTTAATCACAAAGAGTTATGAGATTAACACTAATTGTAGATACTAATGACTTTTGTCATTTACTGATCACACCTTTACAGTGAGGTATACTTTGTCTATAAACCTGTCCCAAAATTTTACTGATATTATAGGAGGTCCTCCTGGCTTGTGGGCACTGCCTCTATATCCTGCAGCAGTCACATAAAAAAAAAAACAGACTCACTAAGTCTTTGAAGAGTGCTTTGAGGTTGTTGCCATCATCACGGAGGCGGCCTGCCATCTTCTTCCTCATCTTGAGTGATGTACAGATGATTCTGCCCCTCATAATGGCACGAACATATTCAGTCATCACCCGCCGATGGGTGTCTCCAACCAAGACCTGCAATCAATGACAAAGTACACCAAAGAGGTTTATAAATATTTGTCACAATAAGCAATACAATACTGCCTCCTTAAAACTAACCTAGTAGAACAACTAAGGAATGTTTTGTGTCAGGAGTTTTCTTCTTTATATTTTCTTATTTAGTTACTGGAGCTGCAGAACTAATGCAGACAGTAATACAAGTTGATAGTCATCTGTTAAAATTGAGCAAACTCGCTGCAAACTTTTGCTTGCTGCAGTTTGATCATTTAAAAAGGCTTAGTGTTTTTTTTTGACATTTTATGATATAGATATGTATAAAAGTATAAAAAAATGAAGATCAATTTCAAACTCCAAATATGGCTGCTGCTATTGTGACATTATTACAGATATCAGAGGAGTATTTTGCATAGTACAGAAGGCATAAATCTGTCTGAGATCACCTAACATGCCGATAGAGTTTTAAATTTGTGTGATGATTAAATCAAACAGTTTGCATGATGCCTGCTGGTGGCTATTCACTTCCATTCATTTCAAATTTCCCATCACCTCGCTGACAAGGGAAAATCACTGATGTGATTCATTTTTCCTAAATCATCAGAATAGTTCTAATGTAAGATGAATATGTTGTGGCAAAGGTATTACTATATTTCAGCTTAGGTGATTTTCTTCACTAAATTCAAGTGTTGGAGGTGTTTATGCACCTGGTACGGTGGACTGTCCATCCTCCGGAACTTCTTGAAGTGCTCCTTGATGTGGGACACAATCTGCTCAAAGGCTTCTGTGTTACTCAGCCATTTCCTCTTAACCAGTTTGTCAAAGAAAGGCTGCAACAGTTAAGAGAGAAAATGTGTATCAGTGTTGGTAAAATAACCAAGCAAAACTTTCTGTTCACTTTCAGGATGGGTGAGTTTTCATATCTAGAATTCCTGAGATTGAAATGGACTTCCTGTCAAAAAAAAAAAAACAACAACCCTTAGGAAAACCCATTCTTAGACAAAGAGGATACTCAAAAAACACCGTAGCCCATGAGGCCTGGCAATGCCCAGCTTGACTGAATGTAATGTATGGCATTTAGCCAAAAACATCTTGTTCAAATGTGTTTGTCACAACAAGCTATTTTTGTGCCTTGTCCCTGGACTGAGCGTGAGCCAACATCCCTGAGAACAAACCATGAAGGAAATACTGATAAGAAATTCTTTATGTCTTAGACAGGGGCTCAGTACATAATAAGGGTATAAGTACATAATGAATGTGTGTGTGAGAGTGTGTAGATAGTAACATAACTATATTTGTGCAAAAATATTCCTTTAATGGCAATAAAAATGGTATCTGTTATTGCAGCATATGCTTTTGTGCGTGTGTGTGTGTGTGCGTGCGTGTGTGTGTGTGGGTGCGTGTCTGTGTGCATGTCACGGCTAAGTGTATATATAGTGTCTTTGTCTGAGGAAAACACATCTATGTTACGTGTGTGTGCTGTTTGCATCTGGTAGACTCACCCTGATGTGCTCAAACAGTCTGTCATTCAGCACTCTCACACTGAGGTTTACAATTCTATCCAGTGCAGTGTTGGCTCTTCGAACAGAGTCTTCACTGACAGCAGGGTCACACTGTACACACCTTTCCACAAACCCCCTGTTCAAATTGCAAACACATTTTGAAATATCCAGACCTGAGCAGAAATAAATAAACAATGAAATTCATATGAGAAATGCAGAATCTTACCTGAATGGTGGACAACAATTGGCCAAAGCTATTGTCTTGGCAATATAACCATCTTCATGTTCCCCAAACACACTCACAAGCTCTTCATGGAACATTTCTACTTTCCTTTGAAAACTTTAAAGCAAAAGACATAACGTCAAATAAGGTAATGGAGAATGGTTTCAGTAAAGATCTATAGTATGCCAAAACTGAAGGTTGTACATTCCTCATACAAAAAAATAACTCAGTCAAGAGAACAACTCTTCTAAAAAAAAATTATGCAAACCCCCGAAAGCTGTTAATGAAGTGCAGTGTAGGTGTTTTATTTAAAATGGATGGTAACTGTATATTACCAAGAAACAATTTACCTGTACAGGAAATCTGCAAGGCCGTTAAGGCTGCACTGAGCCACCCGTGAGCCCAGATTCCGGTTAACTGCCGCAGATCTTTCAAGATCCTCCTGCAGCCTCTGTAACAAGAGAGAGATCAAAGACTCGTTGAGCATATACAGATTATAATCACTGTATATGTGTGTGTGATATTTTTGGATTTGGATTTGTACTACTTCAGGGGTCAAATATCAGTTTACACGAGATTCTGTGATTTTGATTTCAATCTTTTAACTGCATTAAGCCATATGATCATTAGTATGATCATGTACTGATGTTGGATGATTAGTTCTGAATCACAAATACCAGTCCAAATTATGCCAGGAAAGGTGGCGGTAGATAATTCTTAGAAAATTGAGTCTGCATTAACCCTGTATGACCACTAGATGGTAGCAAAGAGCAACAAGGTCACAATGGGAAGTTTTAATTTATGTTGGTTTCAGCAAGATATATGTTCTTTTTTTAATTAAAAAAATGTCCCCACACTTAAGTTTGTCTTCAAAAGTCAAGGCATACTTTAGTCAATATTTCAACAGTTTTGTACTCTCCCAAATGTGTATGTTTTAATATTTTTATAGAATTTCTGGAAAAAGAAGAGTATTTTGATCAATGTGGTGTTCCAGAACATTCAGTGAGTTTGCAATACTAACCTGAATAACTGTGCGGGCGAGTGGGAGCTGATATTCCTCAATATGAAGCGTCTCCATCCATCTTTTCTCTTCCTCATCCAACACCTGAGACAGTTCAGTGGTTACTTTCCCCTGTAGCAAAATGACAGATAAAATCAATAACATATTAAAAATCACTGGTCATATGCAAAGTTACAAATTTAATAAATAAGTTGATGTTTAGTTAGAAAAAAGCTAAAAAGGAGCAAACAGGATGCGTATATTTGTGCTTAAAGATAAGATGTGTGTAAAGATAAATATTAATACCATTATTTGGATCAAGGTGCTAGCATATATATGTTTTAAAAAAATGAATATAGCAACAAGCAGCTAATTTCTGTGTAAATATATAACGGAGTGAAGATGTCCTGAGCAGAGAGGGAAATCACACACCTGCTTTGTATGCATCTAATTGCTACAGCAGTTAATATGCAGATTAATTTCAAATCTAATTTATGTCTAAGTTAAAAAGAAAGATTTTTCTCAGACTTTAGGAAAATATATTGGATGTCAAAATATCATCAAGGAACACAATGACTAAATATACAGGAAGTTAACCTCACTAAATCCTCTTTTTCTAGGATGCCTATGGATTATTTTGTCTACCTTATGGAACTGTGGACATAGGGTCTCTTACCTGCATGAACTGACATTCAAGTTGCATAATGAGCTAAGGGGAAAGAAGCCTTTTTTCAGGCCGTCTCCTATTGTGTGGTGCTCAACCCAGACAGGAAAACCATGCTTTGACATTGAAATGGCACAGTCTAATTGGCTGTATGGGTCGCAGCGACCAGTCCTCTTTTGGACAGGACAGGAATTGCTGTAGGTGCACCCTTTTCCGCCAACTGCAATGAGGAATGCCACACCAGGGAGTTGAGGAGACAAAGTTTGGGGATTTGGGCCCTTACCCTGACTGAGTTGAGGCAGTCCAACTCCAGCTTCTCCACTGTTTCTGTGGGCAGCAGCGGTCCGAGCTGAGAGCGGTTGATGGGTGATGTTATGCTCACTGTTCCAAGGACATCCCTGCAGCAACAACAGGAAGACTCACTCAAACAGTGTGTCTGGACCTCAGATGCAAGGAAACATTAAATTATGACGGGATAGGCGTGGGAGTGTACTTTAAGAATTTTATCAACGAGAGGTTATCAATAGCCATATTTACTAAAATTGCCACTGCAACATGAGGTTGAAATATAGACAGAAAATGGTCTACAACCTATCCCAGTAAACATTTAGCCGTTGATTCAACGTTGAAATAACGTAATGACTGCCGTCTAATCAACGTTCTCTTAAGGTTGAAAATGAAAGTTGAAAAGACGTCCAAACCCAGACATTGAAAAGACGACTATTAGACGAATTTTGGACGTCCATTGACGTTATTAATTGGCCCCGAAATAAATTACTTGCATAAAACGCATTTTGGACGTCCACTGACGTTATCGATTGGTCATCATTTAACTAACTTATTAAGATGGAATTTGGACGTCCATTGACGTTTAAAATATGTCCTTGACGGACAGACTACTTTTAGACCTATTTTGAACGTCCAGGGACGTTCCTTGTTTACTGGGATAACTTAATCATCATGACAACCAAATAATTTACAGTTTCCTGCTTACCACGCGAGGACAATAAGCCAATTCACATTCAGTGTCTGAAGTTCTGTCTCATAGTCTTAAGGCTAAGAAGCAGTGAAAGCTTAAAGTTACAGTTCATCAAATAGCATCATACAAATTGTGTTTCTACATCTTCAGAAACTGGCCTCATTTTGCTAAGTTGCTAGACTGTTAAGTGATCTCAGACTTTTTTGATATGTTTTCTGACACTATGATAAACTGTAAAAAAAAAATGAACATAAGCCAAACTGCAACTGCTGCTGCTGCTACTATTTTAAGTTTCACGTACCCTCTTCCATATATTTCATTTATAAAAAAAATCCTAAACCACATTAGCATAAATCAGTTTAAAATGACTCAAAAACCTAAAATGGTATGGGATGATTTAGACATGCACAATGCTAACTGCAAATTGAGCTACTAGTTAGTCACGTTAGCCTCAAAACGCCAAAGCTGATGAAATACACTTTGTAAATAAAGTTTTTTTTGCCAAAATGTGCCAAAGCAGTCCTTTAAAAGATTGACTTATTATAATTAAAGCAGTAACAAATGTGGCTTCACCTGTTGTAGATGTTGTAGAGCCAGTCTAGAAGGGAGTAGATGTCAGTAATTTGCAGTTCTCCTTTTGTGATGGCCTGAAGACGGCGGGTTACAGCCTGGTGGTAGCTCTGTACATACACCTGGAAGGCATCAAAATCCTCGGGGTACACAGACGCCACGTTCCTCCGGGCTGCCCCTAGGTCCTCCACCATGTGGCTCCTCAATTTGTCCAGGTAAGCTGCCAACTCACCGGCCTGTATATCCGCATGCTGGGGCAGGTTCCCATCAGCAATCTCTGCCACTGCCTCCTTCCAGCGCTTCTTCAGTTCCCTGGGTCGGGACCCTCCTTGGAGAGCCCCCTTGTTCATTGCCCAATCCTTGTCGGCCTGCTCCTCCTGCTGCAGGACCTGCACCACCAGCCCCAGGTTGGGTCCTGCAGTGGGGGAGCGCAGGGATTCCCTAACCACATCCCAAAGCTCTTTCTGTAGGGCCTCGTACAACAGCTCTACATCCTTGGCCTTGCGCCGGCTGCTGTCTTTGCTGGGGCTGGTCAGATCCTCGGGGGGGTTTCCTCCTGCTGGAGAAGAGGACACCTCCATACACTCCTGTTCCAGCTCCAGGATGTGGGTGTCCGCAAGGAACAAGTCTCGTTTGGTAACCAGCTGCAGGATCTCCAACACTGAAAAGTCAAGAAAAGCAAAAGAAGCTTTAACTATATAGAACAGGTGATATCAAATGATCAATAATGGCCTGGGTGATTATGAATATATCAAAATATTTATTCTGAAATCATTTGTGACAGAAAGGTTTCTTTAAAGCAGTAATTGAGGAATTTCATTTTAACTTGTTAATTAGATGATGAGGTGGCACTGTGGCCAGCAGGTAGTGTTGCAGTCACACAGCTCCATTGTGGTTGTGGTTGTGGATTTGAGCCCTGCTCTGGTGACTGTCTGTGAGGACCTGAGTGTGTTCTCCCCGTGTCTGCATGGGTTTCCTTCCATGGCTCAAAAACACATATTGGTGGATTGGGTACTCAAAAATATCCGTAGGTGTGAAGGTGTGAGTGAATTTGTGAGTGTTTGTCGCCCTGTGAAGGACTGCTGCCCCATCCAGGGTTGTTCCTGCCTTGCGCCCTAATTTTTTTTGTCAAAAATTAGTAGTTTATAGGTTGTAACACAGGTTGTGTAATCAAAATATGATATCTAGTTGGACTAGGAGGACTGTTGCTTTCATACACTTCTTAGTACTGCATTTTGTCAGCTCTCATCAGGGATCATACAATACCAGAAAAATCATTTCTGATTATTCTTACATGGAAGAAGGTCAAAGACTTTTTTAATGAAGCATGCATCTAATAGCATCCAAGAAGATACATCATGTAGGTGTAGCATGACACACTCAGTTTTATTAAAAATCAACTAGAGGGAACAAACACCTCAGCCAGTCAAGATGGCAGCAACATTTTGGTATTTTCTTCTAACTTAACAAAATTAATACTTCTACTTAGTTCTACACGACACAGGATGTTTCAGTTTGTTAAGCAGAACCCATATGTTCTCAAAAGGCCATGAATCCCAGTGATCCCACCAGTGCTTCTGACGTGGTTAAACAAGGACTTAAAATTATTGTTGTAGTAGTCCAGTTCTGACTGAGATCAGTGCTCACACCCATTACATCACGCGTGACTTCTCATATGGGATGAGCAAATTTCCTATAACAAGCAATTTGTTCTGATTGGTGATGACAGAACTTGACCCAGTTAAATGTTTTACCAGTGTATTTGCAAATAAAAATAAGAAGTAGCTATGTCTATTTTTGCCAAAAAAAAGCACCTCTCCCTAAATCCCTGCAGGACATATTAAATTCAAATTGTAACATGGTACAGCCATGACATTAATATGATTAATGAGGAAAACTTTCAGCTCCTCCTAGACCTTTTTATAAATCAAAGAAAAATGTTGCTGCTGTTCTAATAAAGCTTTTTAAGTTTAAAATCCACTCGTTATTACATTTTCACACAGTATACACAGCTGGTTTGAACATATGGCACCCAAACAAATCTGACCCACTACATCATCTTGAACTCTTCATGAGTCCTGAATGTGCCCTTTGGTATTTGACTACAAGCAGTGGATTCTTGAAGTTAGTTGTGAGATTCAGCAGCCCTGGAACAGACTACCTTTAGCATATCTGGCATATGCTTCATGGAACTGAGGTCTGAGGAATTTAAAGGACAGTGTAACATCTTTATATCTATTTTAGGTTCCTCAAACCATTCCTGAACAATGTGTGAAGTGAAAAAGATAAAAGACACTGCAGTCAGGCAACCCCATAGCCATAAAGAGAAGGATGCTATGCGGTTTAGGTGAGACCTGTCAAACTGATGGCTACAAGAATCCCTGGAGCCAGTGTTTTTCAATAGAACATCTTCCTAAGTATATTGTCTAACTTGTGTTAGACAAGTGGTCATTATGCTTGGCCTCATCGCAAAATGTTCTTCATGCTCTCCTAATCCCAGGCGAGATGCAGGTTATCAGGCAAGCTAGAGAGCTTATGACTTATCACATGGTTATGTGTTGTGTGATTATATCTGACCTGTGGTACGCTTAACATAATGCACAAGATTCCAAAAACTCCTGCTGTAACTCTTATGTAATGTCTTTGTTCAGAAACACACAGGGATGGTTGATTATATAGCATTCCCACTGTACCTTGGGGAGCATGGAAACGATGTCACTTCCTTTCTTGTTTCTAAATAAGTAAGAACTAAAAAATCCCTTTAGGAGGGCAGCAGGGCTTGGGTGACGAGTTTTCTAAGGGGACCATGACAAACACTGCTATTCAAACATTTGGAATCACATGTTGTATTAATATTTGTTTGATAAAAAATTACAGGGTTTTTTGGCACTCTTCCATATCCCAATGTAAATATTTATTTGCCTCATACTTGTTAAAGAAGGCAAGAGACGTAGGAAATAGAATAAATGTATAGATATATAATTGGAAATTAACAATGTAAAATGTATCATGTCAATGTTCACCTGTGAATGTCTACACTAGACAAAAATGAATGAAGATTGAAAAGATATAAAACAATGAATTGGCGCATCAGGTAGTGTCGCAGTCACACAGCTCCAGGGACCTGGAGGTTGTGGGTTCGATTCCCGCTCCGGGTGACTGTCTGTGAGGAGTTGGTGTGTTCTCCCTGTGTCCGCATGGGTTTCCTCCGGGTGCTCCGGTTTCCTCCCACAGTCCAAAAACACACGTTGGTAGGTGGATTGGCGACTTAAAAGTGTGTGTGAGTGAATGTGTGTCTGTGTTGCCCTGTGAGGGACTGGCGCCCCCTCCAGGGTGTATTCCCGCCTTGCGCCCAATGATTCCAGGTAGTCTCTGGACCCACCGCGACCCTGAACTGGATAAGCAGTTACAGATAATGAATGAATATATGCAACCAACTCTATGTCCATTGCAATAATGTTAGGTGTTGTCTTACATGTGACTGAGACAGGAGGTAAGAGGTGTTTGAAAACACAGCTTGTTTTGCTCTCTCTGTCAGACTAATCAAGTCATTTTCAGCTAAATCTATTCCAGATTGGTGTGTTCCTGGTGTCATATTCTTGTTCATGAACGTATGAGTCTTGTGTTTTTATGTGAAGGTGCATAACAGATGAGGTGAGCAAAGGAGAAATTCTGTAGATTTTTTCGCTCACACAAACAGTGCTCCGCATACAACCTCTTTTCCAGCAGAGTGTATGTGAGAGTTCAGCTAATACTCACCCTGTCAAATTCATGGAGAAATGTGTGCTGGTATGCCAGATCACACTGGTCCTCTCCTTCGCCTTTGTGTCACATTGAAATGGCTGGAGCCATGGTGCCAGCCCATCGGAAGGACATCTAAATATATAATACCGGTCGCTGCTATCACAGAGGACTTGGGAAAATGACCGTCCTCACTGTTCTTGTGTCAAAATCTAAGAGGCACTTCCTCTGGCTCAAGTCCTCCCCACCCAAAGACAGAACGTTGCTGAAGATGTGGGAAAGGTTTGGAATGGACACCAATTTGAAATTGATTCTCTCCCTGACTGCTTGATCCTGATCTGATCGCCACTAAGCAGAAACCTGTAAAGTATGCCCTTGAAGCCACATTGAATCTTAATTGCCAGATGTTGAGAGCTGTGCAAAGTTCTTATGGCTTATCCCATAGTCATTAAACTGGGGATGACTGCCAAGAATGGAGAGGGAAGCTGAGTTACACATAGGAGTGGAACACTGGAGCTTTGTTTCCAAACGCAGTTGCCCTGTGAACTCTGTGCTCCATTTATGTATAGGTATACCACCCTTCCTTAACTAAATCCATAATGTAAAACATACTTCAGCCACATCATATTCAATACATTAAAAAAAACAATGATGCGTTAAATATGTTATATATGTGATTAAAAATGTACAATATTTCTGCATCAATATAATGTTAATGGTATTACAGTAATAAGTAAAGCCATGCTTCCTTTATTTAATGTCCATTTTCATTTGGAAAAAGAATGTCAATGGAAAATGGAAAAAGTCTCTGAAAACAAAGTAAAAAAAATATTAAAAACCATAAATTAAATGGACCACTAACAGCTATGCAAAACCTGGCCAAACTTTTCACCAGTATATAAACAGCAAAACTCCAATATTGCTTTAGATGTGAAAAAATCAACAGGTGATCCCACTGTGAGAACATAGCTCAAACCAATGGATCTAGAAAGACAGGCATCAGACTGTATTCTGAAGCTGTGGAATCATACACATTCAGGTTTCTTTGAAAAACTGAAATTAAATCTCCTTAAAAGCCTGGAAAGGGCAAAAGTTGCAAGGAGTGGACACTAAAAATGAAAATGGAATAAAACATTTAGATGCTTTGGCAGCTATTAATGTTTATTACATATGCTTTTACATTTTCCTGATGTTGCAAAATAAATAATTAGTACCTAATTACCATTTTGATTGGAAAGGATATAAATGGAAAGTGGTCCCTGAGTTTGCAAAGTACTGCACAGAAACAACATCTTTCAGTTTTTATTACTTCTTAGGGTTATTCATGTGAAAATTATGCACAAATCATATCACTTTTGTGAGTCCATTAAACTGTGGGAAACATTCAATGTTTTTGGCGTTAGCATTGCAGGGGTGGGGTACACCAACCAACTCCACAGTGAAGTAATGACTAAGCAAGATATCCTCTAACATAGCTTAAGCACCTGCACGATCCAACATCACTGTCAGCTGCCATTCTATCAGTACAGAGATTAGCCAGAGTTCCTGGGCAGGAGTTGTATAAGATCCACTTACACTCTGGACCAGGACATGGGCTTTTTCCCTATTAACCCCTTGTGGCACAAAATATTCACCTTCAAATCAATGCTCTGCAGTATCTCTGCTTAACTCCCTGCTGAGGTGAAGTACAGAAGGTCTCAAAGGGGCTTTACAAAACAGAAATTTGACACCCTTCTTATTCTTTTATATGTCCCAATATCCCCTTTCATACGAAATGTGTGTGGGGGTAGATAAATATTTTTCTTCAAAAGGGAGCAGAGAAGTGCTTGTTGTTTTTTCTGCGCTCCCCCCAGAAATCCTCAAAGCCCCCATAGTCACAGCATGGTCAAATTTACTTGGCTGTGGTGTCCAGTGTCCCTAGGCAAGACTAAACCCGTCCCAATAGCATTGAAATGGCAAAGAAATAATCCTATTATTTTCATCTGATCTCTATCTGTAACACACAGATGATTACCACAGACAAAACTAACAACCAACCAAACAAATAAAACACACTGGAGTAATAAAGGGCTCATATCATGGGACATTTTAAATATGGGAAATTTATTCCTCACATTTCTTGACTAACACGTTTTCTGCAGTTTAGAAGAACAAGTAACAGTAACAAAAACAATTTCTTTTTTTTTTTTCAATTTCAAGTCGTAAAGGAAGAGTTGGAAACTGGCTATGTCAATATGTGAATATTGACTGCTTTTGGTACATAAAATCATACAGTGGAGATTCATATGAACATGGAATTGCTATTAGAAAAACTGCTGCCCCTCCTCAGCCACTTGTGTCACTGGAGACCGCCGGGCTGGGTGCAGCCTGATGACATGAACCCAATGTATGAGGACATGCTGGTCTTGCTCCCAGTCTTAATTAATGTGAACATGTACAGTGTCAACATAACTAGTCTAAAGCAGGTCATTTGGAAAATCTGCCCCACCTTACACTACGGGGCTCCTTGGACCTTATTACACTCACCAATCGTTGGCTTTGCGAAGAAAGAAGTTATTAGATTAAACATGTGTGAACACTTAGATGAGGTAGGTGACACTGGCAGTTGGTGTAGTCGCTAGTTCGTTCTATTGCACATATATGAATGTGCTGGTGATCAAGGTCAGGCTTTGACCCTGTTCCCATAGAGTCCAATGCTGTGTGGCTCAAAGCACAGTTATAGTTTTATGGTTGAAGGATATGTGTTGTAATTCAGTGAAGTCTGGAAATCATTTACTTCTCTGCGGTGCAACCACCTCGATAAATGGCCTCCTTATCAACTGGATTTCACCAAATCTAACCAGATCCTATTCCACATACCAACAACATTTAACACTATATTTTATTTTGATGGGTGACATTGAAACCATAGGCATCTTTAAGTCTATTCAGAGTATATAATTGTATACAGAGAAAATGTTTCAAACAGGAAAACTTCAAAAGAAAATTTTACTCCTGTGCTGATTACAAAACCAGAGTAAAATATACACTATTAATAAAACACATTAAAACACCCACAATGGTATGAAAATTGCTCCCCCAACGTCACCAATGAATCTGCAGCCACCTGAGAACAGAACAATGTTTTCCTTTGACACACAACTTATGTCTACAAAACAAGCATTATTTCCCTGTATTGGGCACTCTGTCAAGAAGCCATTTAAAAAGTCAACCAATAGCTGTATAAACTATGTGACCAAAACTATATGGATACCTGCTCATCCAATATTCCTGCTGAAAATATGTAAAAGTAAACCTATAAAATGATCAATGTAGTTAAGACAGCATATAAATGGCTAACCACATGAAAATATAAATGAAAGTATGTGAAACAATCAAAAGCGTGTGAAAAGCTAAAGGGTCAAGCTGTCTGTTGTGCAAAAAGTTGAGAGTTACAGAAAACTCTTGAACATAAGAGTTTTTAAACCAGCATGACCGTAATGGGGAGGTCACCAGAAAGTTTCTCGTCAACATAATGTGGTTAAACATACAAATAGAAGGGCTTTTTGTGCTGTGTCAGCTGGGCCATGTAGAGAAGCAGCTTGTCACCCACTCCACCCCCACTCATAGAAGCAGAGACATGGCCAAACATGACACAGTGAGATAAATAAATTGCTCCCATTTAAATTATTTTTCTTTTTTTATTTGCCTCACTTTGATCCTACTGTACCTGTAAGTAAAGTATGATACTTTAAAGCTTTCAGATTTGACAGCCCATATCATGCTTCAGAGATAAGGCCAAGTGATGGTAAGGTGATATGGCCTTAACCTCTTTGCTCACTTACAAAATACAAGTGATTGGAGTTTTAGGGCAAGATGGAAAATGCTTGGATTAAGAGTTGGAATGCATGGCACCCATGTCATTGTGTCACATGCTATTCAAACAGCCCTTTCAACAGATAAAACAAGTAGCTATACTTAAGAGATACAATTTATTGAGTGATATTTAAATATGACTTGTCGGTTGTAAATGTTTTATTTGTATCTGTGGCCATCTGTATCCTTGGTCTACATGTTACTGAAATACCCATTATTTATTTATCAGAAAAAGGTTTTAGGAAATGGTCTGTAAAATTTCTGATCTTGCCCTAACAAGTCTTCTGACAGTCTGTAATCTGACCTGAGCAAGCTAACATGCAAAAATGCCTGCCTGCTATGCATGATGGGCATGCAGGTCCAGCTGAACCACAGCCAAGACATTTACGAGCCATTTACAATAGCACTTTGTAAATCGTAATGTATGTTGTGTAAAAGAAATTTAGACAATATATGCTGTATACTGTATACATGGAATTCAGACAGTTTGTCAGTATCTAGTGAAATATTTATCCAGTTCTTACTAACGATTTAAGTTTTTAAATTACACATTCATCAGCACTGCATATTTTTGCTTCTCGTGTGTGCATACACAAACATGTTTAACCCAATTAACTCATTCATTCATTTGTTGTCTGTAACCACTTCTCCAGTTCAGGGTTGCAGAGGGGCCAGAGCCTACCTGGAATCACTGGATGCAAGGCGGCAACACACTCTGGAGAGGGTACCAGTCCTTAACAGGGAGACACCCACTCACACACTCACAAATATGGACACTTTTGAGTCGCCAATCCACCTACCAACGTGTGTTTTTGGACCGTGGGAGGAAACCGGAGCACCCGGAGGAAACCCTGTGTTGGTTTTTTAAAACCTTCAGGATTTCAAAAGTCAAAATAGTGTATGTCCAGTCTTACCTGAGAGAGGCTCCCTGGGTTTGACCTCTGGAACTTCCTCTTCTGCTTCTTCCTCAGGCCCAGGTGATGCTGAGCGGTCCACCATAGACTCCCTCTTCTGTTTGCCTCTGCCTACAATCTTGAGAAAGGAAAGTCTGCGACTGGTTGAGTCAGCATCACTCTCTGAGCACAAGTCTCCATTTGGCAAGCTCTCTTTACGGTTGTTTTCTCTGCATCTGCCGGCCATCCTGCACGTAGAAGGAAACCGATCAGAGACAAAGACATCACAACAGAAGAGTAATAAACTAAAATCACTTAAAAGACAACACATTTTTTTGTGATCTTCCTTAAAAATGCAAAGGAACAAACCAAACTGATGACTTCATTCATGATGTTGCACAGCTTACTAATGAGATTAGAGGGATGTGGGAGACGTGTAGCATATGACGTGGGTACATTGCTGATTTGGATTAGTTGTAACCGACGGATATTCAAGTAATCAAATTAAATTAGATTGCACTATACATCTTCATAATGCATTGCCTCAATGCACATTAGTGTTGCAATGCACCCTTGTTAATGACATCTGTTTACATGACAAAATGCCAGCAATATATTAACTTATGAAATTATATTTCTCTTCCCCTTTCAGCTCCATTATGTAATCAAGCCGAGATTCCTGAGTTTCACTTAGAATTATGTCACATTATGGAAAAAATTAGATGTATTTCCATATAAATAAAGTTAATTATTTATATATTTGGGGTGAAAACGCTGGCCATTCTTAAGATATGTGAAACTAATAATAATGGGTTTAACACACTGCAAGGCCTACCACAATTACAGTGTGTGTACATAAAAACAATTGGAATACCAGTGTTATCTTCATATAATGCAGCTCTGATCCACATGTTTGTACCTTAAAAGGCTTCCCTCTGAACTCCGTCGGCCTTTCTTCTTTCTCTCCATGGGTGAGGGCATACCAATGGAACCTTGTGGAGAAGGTGTGGCACTGCCTTTACTCCTCCCTGACATGCGCAGACCCTTGCCCAATTTGCCTAGGGTCTTGAGTGGAGACACGCCTCGAATGCGGTCAAGTGTCCCTTTGATGGAGCCCCCTTTTCCGGAGCCACCACGCCTCTCCTCATTGGCTTCGTTTTCATCCTCCTCGTCCTCAAATGGGTTGCGGTCCCGGGGGGCTCTCCCATCCAGCAGTGAGCCCCCGGTGTCCCTGGGCCATTCTTCATCCGCGCAATTCTGCCCAAATGGGTTGTGGTTAAGGCTCATTTTTCGGAGAATCAGCTCACCGCAAGTGCTTTCTAAATCCACGTTCACCCTGCCACCCTTCAGCCGAGCTGGGAGGTTCTTAAGGATGGGCATGTTTCTGCCTGGAAGATAAACACTAAGAAACAAAGGTAAACAAGCATTAGAGAGAGACACTTAATGACTAGCATCAGTGTTTTTAATGTACCATGTAGACTTGGATATATTATGAAACAAATCTATTCCTAATTCATTCATTCATTATCTGTAACCGCTTATCCAGTTCAGGGTCAGGGTGGGTCCAGAGTCTACCCGTAATCACTGGGCGCAAGGCAGGAATACACCCTGGAGGGGGTGCCAATCCTTCACAGGGCAACACACACACACTCGCACATTCACTCACACCTACAGACACCTTTGAGTCACCAATACACCCACCAACGTGTGTTTTTGGACTGTGGGAGGAAACCGGAGCACCCGGAAGAAACCCATACAGACACAGGGAGAACACACCAACTCCTCACAGACAGTCACCCGGAGCGGGACTCGAACCCACAACCCCCAGGTCCCTGTGTGACTGCGACACTACCTGCTACACCACTGTGCCACCCTATTTCTATTTGCATTTACATATTAATATGTGGATTTGTATTGATCGTCTATCAATACAAAAACTGAAATTAGACATCCCACTCTGTTGTTATGTGGGCTGCCTAAGTTAGAAAACACAGAATTAAACTAAACATTCTGAGATTGCTCCATTTCTGATGTACCACTGTACCACTCTTTCATAAGAGTATCTCCAGCGCTGGGCCTGAGATTGCTTGATCGTACAAAGAGGCATGAAGCTGTGATGGAGTTCTGGGCAGTTTCTATTTGAGCTGGAAGACCAGATCAGAGGCAGGACTGAAAGACTGGAAGGAAGAATAGGGAGGAATCTGAGTGGTGCTGGGGACCAAATTTTGTCACAGGAAATGGAAAGATTTTTATGGGGGAAAAAGGGAAATTTATGAGACATAGGACTGGAAGGGGAGGGACAATCTATCTGTTGTTTCAGCAAGATGATGAATTTTAGGAGTTTAATTTAACTCTATCTCAGTGTAGCCATTTTCAGCCAATTGCAATTAACAACAGCCCAAAGTCTGTCTGTTCTTAAGCCACATTTGTCCATAAACAGGAAGAGATAAGCCATCCCTGATCATTCATTATTTTATGGTGCGATACTCAGAATTTGTTTCGCATCCATTTATTTGCTTTGACAGATGTCTCTCTCTTTTATGACTCTCATATATTAACCAGTTCCGTCTAAGCAGTTACAGATTAGCTCGTGTAACCTGGTGGTTGAAAATTTGATTCACATGGTTTAAAGAGTGTGTGAGTGTGTAAGTTACAAGGCAAATTAATGTTGCCCTTACTTACTTGGTTACTGAAAGTGAATGATCAAATTAAATAATTAATTAATGTATATGCCTATTTTAGAGATAAAACTCACAGTCTATTATATTCTCTCTGCAGACTTCCTGTCTAATAGGGGTGGACTTGGACAATTACTGCTGGTGACAAATGTGAAAGGAAGAGTGCTGAATCACTTCCTTTTGGCTAATTTGCATGTTTGTGCGTGAAAGTGTGGCTTCAAAGCTTTGCCTCAATATTCTTTAAATTGTTTAGATATTTCTTTAAATCAGATATTATCTATATCAATCTGTATCTAATATCATTGCATCTGTAATAAATATTTTGTACATTTATATTAGATAAGAGTCATTATTTATTTAGCATTATAGCATTATATTCAGTACTTTTGAGTGGCTCAAAATAACAAGCCAAATTCAGTGTGAAACAATGAGTACATTTTGAATTCCCCAAGAGGACCTATTATCTGCAGCTTACTAAATGTTTTGAAGTTTTAATGTATTTGTATGTTTTCCACAGGGGTCACTGAACTTGAGCACTTAAGATAAAATCAGACAGCAGAATATACATGACAAATTCGATGGACCCTTCTGTCATGTAATTATTTGGGTGCTAACAGGGTGGAAATTAATACTACACATGAAAGCCAAGAGAAGATGAAGCTCTGTAATAGCTTAAGTCCATATGATATCTAGATATGAAACCTCCATTACCTTGCTTAGTTCAGAATTGCAAATTCTTTAGAGTGATGGATTACATTTATTCAAAATCTTTTGCAATGGGTTTAGCAGGAAGTCAGAGCAGCTGTTGTTGCGAAAATAGGGAAATATTTATTCCACACCACCAAAAGCCCAAGAGAATGAAGAGGGGGGCAAAAAAAAAAAAGAAAAATAAAAACAGCCGACTCAAGGAATTCAGCGAGGATGCTAAATGCTGTCGCTGAAGCATTTTGTGTGGCCTGAACCCAAAACCTGATTGAACCCTTGTGCAGATCAAGTTGTGGACAGCTTGTCCACACATGTATTTTCTTGTAATTACTTAAATCACTTTCCATAACTCTAAATATATTGCTACAGTGGATCTGTTATGGAACTCGGGGTTGGATCTGTAGGTGAGATATAAAGATCACTCTGTCATTTTCCAAGGCTAACTGCACCTTTGTCCGACACAGGTAGCAAATAAAACAGGCACAGAATAGTAGGATTGTCCATTTAGTTTCTTGGACTAATACTCAACGCATTCCAATACTACCAGGAGAGCTAACTATACCAATAAGATAAAGGTCATACAATTAATTAAAAAAAGGCTAATCTAATCATTGTAAGTCCTAATGATTGCTTTTTTACAACTTTTAAAATTAAAGAAAATTTGACACTTGCCTGTCACCTAACATCTGACTGAAAATGAAGATCAAAAAACACGTACCAGTGCTGGCATGTCAATGTAGTTGACCTTGGTCTAGATTTTCCCATCATGAAAGGCTTACGTGAGATTCATTGGAGAAGGGATCCATTCAGAAGGGATATTGATGTTCTATGTACAAGTGAGTTTGCACATGCTAAAATACACAGGCCACATATTGTTTGTGTAATATCCACGAATGTCTGTATGGAAACCCTAAAATAGGCCGTGGTTTTATTGAGATGTTATTTCTATTTGGTTTTTTTAAGATAAGTCAAATGGGGCACACAGGCTGTTTCTGTGCACGTTAGACAGTGCAGTCAGCACACAAGCTGAAACACAATGCAAATTTTTTATTAATAATAGATCATTAATTCATATTTGTGTTGTGACAATTAAATACACGAGAGATACTTCTCTGCTCCTTTGTGGCTCCATAATTACAATCAGCCAATAGAACAAGTAATCTTCCAAACATTTATTACTGTTTGACAGGCATGCCTCTGTGGGTTACAAAGATTGAGATGATGATGTGTTGGTGTACCTGTGTGAATGAGTGACTGGTGTGTGGCCAGAGATGTGTGTAGGCCTATTCACTATATTCGAGGGGTGTGAGCTAGTAGCTAAGTCTCCCTTACTCTTGCTGTACACTTTGCCAATCCCTGCTCAGCTCCCTTGCTCTCTATGCCTGTACTTTTAATGGTACCGGCCAAATCATGTCTGTACTACTGAGTACAGACACACATTAAATCAATTTGTGCCAAATTTTTGGTTCAAGTGTAACACAAATTCAGGTCAGTGGTGAGCTGCAAGCAGTCCCAAGTGTGGTTGCATTTTTCTAAACTTGACACAGACAGTGCTCTGTGCGATATATTTATGTATTGCCATTTAATTATGTTCTTTGAAATAGGATGTTGACCGAAAGGGAGGTTGACTAGACCATACCATAGTCAGGCAACTCTACCTTATGAAAAAAATATGTCTTTCAATGATTTAGTAGCTTAGAATCTTTGCACATATTTTTATTTAAACTATGATATGGATTAAAATGCAACATCTAAACATTTAGGACAGTACAGTAAGATAATTTATACATAGGGCAACGCTGTACAGTGTCATTGTTGGTAAAGCTACTTACAAGATGCCTGCCCACATTCAGGCTGTTTATAAAAGTAATAAGAATTATAACAAGACGACACTAACACCAGCAGGATAAAAAGCACCAGGGGCTTGAGTGATGCTCAGCTATGATTTCACAAGCCCAGAACACTATGGGATGGTTTTGGGGCCAGGGTATGTTCCCCTCTATGTGGTTCCTGTTGGGGGCAGCCAATTTTAAAGTTCACAGCCAAGTCTCAGGGTGTACAGCACACCCCATGGCAACTTATTCTTGAATGTGTGCATGTGTGTGTGTGTGTGTGTCTGTGTGTGTGTGTTGGAGGTAGAGGGGATGCCTGGGAATGTATCAAGCTCAGAGAAGCCACAATATTTGCATCTGTTCACCTCTTTTACTGTGCTGGATTGTTTTGGGGTTGGTTTGGGGTTATTTTGGCATGTTGTGTTTGTAACTGGGGCTTTGTGTTGAGTTGAGCTGATTTGATGTGCTTATTCACCATCTTTGAAGGGTGTGAGCCAGTGGCTCCACACTCTTGCTGCACACCATGCCAATCCCTGCTCTGTTTCCTTATTCCTCTGTTAAGGACACAATAAAGTACAACCTTGGGCTCAGTGGCTGTGTGATAGCACAAGTCTGTCAGAAAAGCATGTGTTTAAACAAAGCACTTGAGATCTTTTTTCCTACAAGCCTCCATGAGGTGGAATCTGAGGAGGACGACAGAGCTTAGAGCTCCATGTGAGATTAGGGCTTAAAATAAAGCATTTTTTAAATTTCCTTATCCATATTAATTGCGCCAATGATCAAATTTATAAGAAAGTTTTCTTCAGAATTAATATTTTCTTTACATTCCAAAATAAGAGATATTTAAGTTTTGTCTTTAAATCAAACTTCCATTCCACCTTAAATGGTCCAGCATTTAACTAGGGATTTTTTTTTATTCCATCTCACACAAACATGAACATCAGCTTCATATATCTGACTAAAAATTAGTTATTAAGGGGAATCATTTCAACTTTAACATGAACTGGCCCATTATTTGCATCGTCCATTCCACCTCAAGTGCAAAAGGAACACTCTGGCACAGTTTGGAACAGTTTATTTAAATATGGAATATAAATGCAATGCCATCTTAATTTTAATATACACTAAATTTTTCTAGCTAACAATATATCCTGCAAGCTTCTCAACCTGAGAGAGCTCCCTTCCTCTGATCTGTTCTGTAACAGCCATCCCCTCATTTGTAGATTCTGGACTGAGACGGTTCAAGCTCATTTGTGACTTACAAAACAGAGCTACTCTAATGGGCCAAGAATCACTTGTATCTGATAAACTGAAAAAGGGCCCATACATAATAAATAGATGTGCTCCATCTTTACATACTGGGAGCTGGGGTACAGCAAAATTATAAACCACCTTCAGTGCCCTGTGGACCAGTTACGAACTACTGTGCTGTGGCATTGGTCCATTTGGCACCTTAAAAAGTTACGTTAGTTTAGTACCTTCTTTCAAAGAAAAAACACAGTACAACGAATAACTATTGACAAGTATTGTGAAATGTTCTTTTTAGGCCATAGTTTAGACGTGCAGTCAGAGAAATGCAATATTGTTTCAATCATTTAAATCTTGTTTTTCATCCTTCCTAACCAATAATCCAAGTCTGTTCTCCATCCTAAGGTGGAGTTCTTAAGGTGGAGTCATTGTGATGCAAGGAAGGGTGGGAACAAGCAGAGGTAAGGAGGAATGAAGGCAGTATTACACTGAAAGGGAAGAAGGCCTGGTCTCAAGATGTGCCAGAGAAAGTGTGTTCTGGTCAGGGCTCTGGCACTGGACCACAGGCACTGGCTGGAGGAAAAATCCAGGAATGTTGGAGTAGTCCCAAGAAAAGCTCCTGCACGACTTTCCCCGAGGGATGGTTTAAATGCATCCAAGCCATAGAGGCATATGACCAGGCACATATGCAGTTCATTGTTGCAAGGAAATGCCTCTTCAGTACTTTCAAGGTTAAATATGTGGCAACAAGTTTAAACAAATATGCCAGCTACGTGTCTCGATTCCTAAATGAAAAATAGAACAAATGTCTTGAAATCTAATATACTATGCCATATTGTTTTCTTAGCCTGTAATCAAACCTGCTGAATCCCTGACACAATAGAATGACAGTTAGTTTCAATCTCCTCTTCTTGCGCTGAATTCGGCAATTTTACTCCTGTTGCCACTGGAGGAACTTAGATTAAGCAAAGAAAAAAAAATCTTTAAAAATTCAATTAGTTCATGTTTGGTTTGCCAATAGTCTGAACGCTGGAATATGCCCTGCCATAAACCAGTTATTTTCCATGACACATTACATTTCGCAAGGCTATTGTAGGGGTAAATCTTTAACCCTTCACTAGTAGAATAGACATATCACTAGAAAGTGCAACGAAGGGTAAAGGTTTCTTTTCTCTAGCACAGGAACAAAAATGTCTCAGTCAGCTCCTTTAGATTTCAATTCCCAAAAATATTATCCAGACCACTGCCCTCATAAAACTTAACACAAGTACAGCTGATCTGGAACCAGATTGTTCAATGCTTCTATTGCTTGTTGTCACACAAATCTGATCTACAGTCAAACTAAGAGGCTTTGTGACAAGCAAACCAGCTCAGTAGGTTTTCAGAAGGTCATCATCACATTGGAGAAATAGTTTCTCAGACTTAATTTAATTTGTCTGTTTTCTAGATTAACCATCATCAACACTGGTGTCTGAATAGGACACTGGGAGAATGTCAGAAATTATGACCTTGGTTGTACTTGAGAACAGCTACATATCTTTGCAAAAGTAATTCAAATTTGTATATTGAAAGAAAAGTGTAGTCAAGTGAACTCTTGACTGAATCTCTGAAGACCTGAAAACTGAGAAAGCTGGTACAATTACTTTAACGTTTTAGAAAACATTCTATAATTTTAGAGGTGCTCATGACTGACACTGACACTTTCTTGCTCCATTAGGCTTCTGTAAATGCTGACTGAGACATGTTTATGTCTACTGTTTTACATTCAGCATGTTCCAATATCTCTATGGGAGAAAAAGCGCTGAATACAGCAGTCTGACATTTAACTCAAAGAAAATAGCAGAAAAACTCACAGTCCATCCTGCTGGTTCTGCAAATGAGAATGAAACCAGGAAAAGACTTCGGTACACGAATTCGATGCGTTCGGAGCTCTTCTGTAGCATTCCTGTATTAACCCCTTTAATTAAAACTCCTGTATTAAACTCCTGAATGGATCTGTAGCGCAGATGAGCCTCTCACTGCTCTGCGCGCTCTCGCTCGCTCCGTGCTTTTATTTTGGAGGGTTGGGCCAACGTTCACAGCTTCTCAAGATGAGCAAAGAGCTGCATTTACTCTTCTTAACTCTGGATTAACATTACTCGCTGTTGAGCGGTTTCGGTGCCTTTTTGGGGGGATATTTCAGTCGTTTACAGCTCTTCTTCTGCGTAAAGAAGAACTATTTTGTTTCTTCTCAGATTTTTCCGATAGAGTAAACGGAATTGACAAAGTAAGCTGACTTCCAACGTAGTAAAACCTCAACTTTCAGTTTGGGCATAATTAAATGGATAAGAGGTAAACATTAATTCAGACCGGTTTGACGTAAAAGGCTCCGTTATAATAATAAAAATAATAATAATAATAACACGGCGGTGATATGTCTTAAGATGATACGTCAATAAACCAAATACTACAAATGTTACTACACTCGTCCATTTTATCTGCTCCATATTTGCATATTTTGCTCTGCAATTATAGACTCTTGTACTCCATTGACCCTGTTCTTCATTGGTAACGTGGTTGGTGTGTGTTTGTGTATTGCTTTAGTACGAGTTTATCAGATACAGAAGTATACTCCAGTGTCACTGCTGGACTGTGAATTGTCCACTAAACCAAAACCTCACACCAATGATGATGGGTTTGAGGATGACCAACACAAAATTCAACAGCAGATGAGCTACCGTCTCTGACTTTACATCTAAATAATGTACCAGTGGGAGGTGTGTCTGACAGAATGGACGTAAGAGGGCTCAGTGTTTAAAAATCCAGCAGCATTGCTGTGTCTGACCCACTTGTACCAGCACAACACCCACTAACACACCACCAACACGTCAGTGCTGAGAATGTTCCTCCTCCCAATGTCCCTGTGGTGGTCTTGTGGGGCCCGGACCATTTGAAGATACAGACAAAAGGAGCTAACTGCAAAATGCAGCTATATGGAATACTTTAAATATTCTAACTTGTCATTTATTTATGTAGTTAAAGCTTTTTAGAAAATGTCTACGTTAAAAGTATCTTTTCACCATAGAAAATTCTACAGTGTATTTTATTCATGTTTTAAGCCAATTCTATCATCAAAAACATGAAAAATGTAAGATCGCAAAAGTTCCCTGATTTGGACAGTGAACAAAAAAAAAACAATTACATATGTTGTAAACACTGTAGCCTACTGATTCCAGTGTTCTGATTTTTAACAAACCCCACTTCCAATTACTGAATTACATCTGAATTCTGCAGAAACTCTAGGAAATAATTGGAACTGTGTCTTTTATCACTGCTGCATTTCTGACTCACAATTTCACACTTTCACTGTCTAGTAGACACCACCTATAATTCATGAGTTCAGCGAAAGTGCATCCACTGTAGAGATGTTCAATTGTGCCCACTCAGCTTGCATACTCTTCATAGAAAGATACTGACCAACCAACCAGCTGTTTGTGAGTCACTACACCCATGAGCGTGAATTAGAGGGACATAAAACCCCATCAGCATTAGGCTTTGGGGCAGTGGAAATGTATTTTCTGAAGGGCTGGTTTAAAATCTGTGTGGTGAAATAGGGATTTTGCTCTCACAAAGGAAAGCAACTTAATTAACTTAGTTAATTTTCACAATGCTGGATGAGCAGCTTTTTGCTTTATACTGCACCTGTCTATCAGGGTGCTAACATATTTTTAAGCATTGACCTGAATATACCCAGTCTAGACTACAGGCTTTTGTTATATTTTTTGTTACAAGAATGAGTTGTTGCAGTAACCTTTATACTGTGTGTAACAGTAAACCTGCTGTGGAAAAATGACTTAGTAAGTGACAATGAAACACCCATCAAATAAAAAAAGAAAGAAAAAAGACAACAACAAAAAAAAATGTGGGCACCATTCATGCCTTATTCTGCTACTGTCATAGGTTATCATTAAAATAGCCATGGACCACACAAATCTTACTATCATTTAATATTTGTGGATTTTTCGTCTTTTTTATTTTTATTTTTTTACAGTACTGTCTGGCTGGACACGTGGCCAAAGGAAGCCGTCCAAACACCTATCAGTCTGTTCTGAAACACAATAGAGAAATGGCAGTGGAGTGCGTCATAACAGCTACATTGCAATCACATCAGCCTAAAAAAAAGAACAACATTGTTTTGTGACTGCGCTGGCGGAGTTTGTGCCTCTCCAAACACTTGTTTCCCTTCAAATCCTGGCAGAGGGTATGAGCATGAAGAAATTATGAAGAAGGTAAACACTTGAGAAAGACTTACTTGATGATTTAGACTGTAAACAATGAATGCACATGGATGCCTCTCTGGTCTGATAGTGGAGAGTTAGTGGTGAAATTATCCAAAAAACACAAAAGGTTACTCAAATGTTGCTCGCTCAATTTAAGTCAGACTTGCGTCTGCGTATTTTGCAAACACATTTTAGTCTGTCATCATGAGATACGAGAATCTTTAACCTTCTTTTAAAGAGGACAACCTAAACGATCTGCTCATTTACTCATTAACTTGGATCTGGCAAATACCTCACAGGAGGAAAATGGTGTGGAATGATCTGTGTTGGAACCCATATACTTTAGATTTCCCTAATCAACGTTCTCTCAATCTTTTGCATTTACATGTGTGAGGAGTCAAGAACCTTTGCATTCCTACATCATTTCTGACTTAAATTCAGGGTTAAGAGCCTAAGATAACAGCAGGCACTGCTCCTTCCCTACGTCTTTTCCTTGATAATCAATTACAGCTCTCGGACAGCCTCTATCTGAGTGGAAACAGAGCGAGGACATTGCACGCTTGTTCCTGTTGATTGTCATGGGGCAAGGGAAGCGTCAGGGAATTACAACTGGCGCCACATCTAAGGCCAGCGGCGAATAAATAGAGGATAGTTTGTAAGGCAAGCTCCGAACTGGAGTATATTCCTGGCTTTGGAAGCAGGAAATAACACTGCATAACATTAAAGATTTTCATTGTTATGGGTCCTTGTTGCTGCCAGCAAAGGTCACCTTGGCACGGCCTAAGAATATTTCCTTACACCTTGCCAAATCAGAGTGAGAAATCATGCTTGTCCTTGTTTGGTTTACATAGCCAGCTTATTTGTTTATGTTTATTGATTTGATCCTGAGTTTTATTCTATGCTCTCAGTTGCAGAACTGGAATTAAAGCTGTGAATTAAAGAACTGAATAACTGTGGGACGAAAACATTTATTGTAAAACCATTAGTGATAGGCTCTGTTCCAGTGTTTTTATAGGCTATGCCAAAAAAGATAAAATGTAAAGGAGGAAATGGGTATGCACTTAGAGTACATTAATTTTATATCATGACAGGACATCAGTACATCCTGATTTGGTCCTTTTTTGAGCAATTTAGTTCCTGGCAGTGCAGATGGGGTCCTTGATATCTGTATTAGACCCCCCCCAATCCCCCCCACCAATTATTACTACTTGTGCAATACATGCATGACTTCAGAGGAGATGATAAAAGTAGACCTTTGGATTGGTTAGGACACCGCTAGTGACTAACCAACCAATTACACTGTCCTGTTGTTATTCTTTGAAAGTAATTTAGGTGTTGAAGGGTCTATCTTGAGGGGCAGATCCTTGATTCTGAATACTATTTGTGGTAGTTGTTGCACAATTCCCTTGTTTATACACAATGAAATGCACTATTCTCTGCTTCCCTCCCAGAGCGATGGAGCTGAAACCATATCCCTGTTTGTCATCAGGATTATGCAAGCAGCGCTTTGCACCTGTGTGTGAGGGACAGCAGGGGATGCTCCAATCATAGCCCGCCTGCATCCTGCTTTGGATGGCCCTCCACAGGGCCAGAGGAAGTGCCCCCTATTCCTGCCATCACCCCTTGCTGACAAAAGGGCCCTATTGAAGGCCCTCAGAGAACGAGTCCCACCCGCACTGACCAATCTGCCTGTGCCCTGTTACCTCAGCCCAGAGCCGTGACCAGGCAAAAAGGTACAGAGAGGTTATCCTTTATTCACGCTGACTGGAGTTGGTAGCATCCTGGTGCAGTTTGGCCAAATAAATAATGTCTGTCATCTCCGAAAGGATGAGCAATGCTTAGACGTCATACAGCGGCCCTTTGCTCAGTTAAACCTATTTTGAGGGAGTCATGGCGGAAATTTTCTCTCAATGTAAAACTCAATTTGTGGTTTTAGGAAGGAGATATTGTGTTCCTGTATTTCCTACATTTTTATGTCATATAAAACACTGGCACAACTTTTGCTCAGTGGTGGTCTCTCTGTTCTGGGACAACCACTCCTGATTCAGCAGATTAATGTTTTTTTTTTCTTGCTTTCTTTTTTACTGTTTCAGTGAGCTTTTCGATTCTAATGAATAAAATATTATTTGTACAATAATACACATACTATTGTAAAACTAACATTTTACAGGCTAGAGAATAATTTAAAGGCTATTTATAATTTGATTATTCTGTTTTTTTTTTTTTTTGTGAATGGTTATATTAGCTGGATTTGTGAATTCTCTAACAGTTCAAATTATTTTCTAAAACCAAATCCAAAACCACCAACAATTGAGCAATCTATGTTTTTATTTATTTATTTTTAAAGATTTGAAATACTTTCTGACTGTGTCCAAGAACACGTGACAGAGTTTAAATAACAATCAGCTGCAAAGAAGATTAATGTCTTTTGCTATTTACTGGGAACAGTTATTGTTTATAAGTACTATATATGGCACAGCATCCAGGACATTGCCTTTTACAAAAGCGGCACTGGGCACTTGACTCATGTGTGTGCGTCATAAACACACTCAAATAAACAACACATCTAATATCTGAGTGGAGATTCCATGGTTACGAAGAACGGATAAGGACCAGTGAATCATCAGGGCAAGCAGTCGGATTCATACAAACCATCATACACATCGTTAACAAATTCAAGTATTAAAATAAAAAATATAATGTATAATACTTGTCTTTAAACATTTGTATTATATTGTCATAAAATCCAGTCAGGGTTAAACACCAGTTAGCACCATTATATCTATAGATACATCAGCATGGCAGAACATTCTTTCCTGGCAGTGACATTCCCGATGCTAGAAAACGTAATTAATTTAATACAGAAAATAATACAGAGCATTCCCATCAAGGGTCTACAAAGCTGGAGTATCCTATATAAGTAGGAGTTTGGTTCTCTTTAATCAGCAGCGATAATGTAGACAAACCAGTTCTCATAAAAGTTCTCAACTGTTTTGCTCTTACCGTGTTTATCAGCTCTACAATGGTAAGTCCCCAATCGTCTTATAGCTGTGACATGCCTGTGCCTCTGAGGTGGATTCAGAGTGTTGGTAAGTATGCCGTACTTGATGGTAAAAATCAGAGAGACTAACTACACAAGTGTGTCTGTCCCGGCTGAAGGCGCGTCTGGACCCTTGGGCCGCCTGTAGTTGCTTCCTGAGCTGTTTTGCAGCCCAGAGCTGATGCTTTTTCCTCAGGAAGCCGGCCATCCCCTTTCCTTCTTACCAACCAACAACACCCCCCACTCCCTACACCCCTTGGGACGCTGGGAAGCACAGGCTTTCAGATAATACTAATTAGCCTGGGAAAAAGTATGGTAGTGGGTTACCCTTTGTAGATCACTTTCTTCTTCATCTGTTTATTTACTGTCTTTTGCCAACGCCCCTGATCGATAATGGGTTCCATGCCAAAGCCCTTTGCATGACCCAAGTGTTGTACAGTGGTGTGAGGGAAGTGAAGTTGAATGGAGGCAAAGCTGGAGATTGTTTCTGAGCTCTGTCCTACTTTGGCCCCCTTTTTGTCTGTCCGAGTGTTTGTTGACGCTTGCGTTCAACATAAGCCTCCTGCAACTGGAGGTGGTCTCCCACTGTAATGGCAACACCGGCCTGCCATGATCCCTCCGACTACAGCAGAATTGTGTGGTAGGCTAGGGCCAGGGTCACTGGGTGCACCTGCACTGTCTTTACAGGAGGCCTTTGTTTGTTTTTCCACAGTAAGACACAGTAGTGTATTAGATCTATGGGCCCAGGGCTTTGATCACCACTGTGGCAATGAATGTCAGGGAGCTATTTTTATTCACAGGGTCTTAGGAATGAGCATAACTTCAAAGATTTACCATTTTTATCCAGTATTTATATAGACAAAAATCCAGGTAGTTTGGATTGTATCACTTATTTTTGGGTCTTTTACGACACTAGATAAAAATGTGTCTGTGTTTTGGTCAAAATGAATATGGTTTACTATGGTTTAAATTTTCCTAATGACTCAACTAGTGTTGGATGGAACTGTTACATTTTAATATCAACACATTTTTCATATACATTACAGTATCAGGTGATATAGTTTGCATAATTGCATAATGCTTCCAAAGAAACCCTTACACAATATCAAATATCAAGCAGGACCATACGCTGTATATATGAGCAAAACCCATATTTCATAAGAGAAACATAATTTTGTAGTCTATCTGTACCCCACAACTAAAAACTGATATTACAGTTACACAAATACCAGCGTAGACTATGTATCAGTACAACTTTAGTAAAATTGCAAACTCCTCAGAATAAACACTGGCCGAAAGAGGATACTGTGCTAATGTCAAAATACTGGTAAAATATAGACCTAAGAGGTGACAAGGACACACAAGGTCTGTTTTGATAATTGACCAGGCACTAGGAAACTTGTAAAGCAACAACTCCAGACCACACCCGCTAAAAAAAAAGCATTGTTTACACCTTTATTCTTCACTGACCTTGTGCTGAGACATCTTAAATAATTCATGTATTGTGCCCTCTGCTGTAGCTCTAAGGAACTAGCTGTATGAATATTATTTTGCCCGACTGCTGCCTTTTAAATCACTTATTCAGAGAGCTCTGCTACTTTCAGTACAAAACAGTGAATCATAATTTTATGAATCTACTATAGAGAACATTGGGCAAATCTGACTTTATAAAAATTCATTTCTTTAAAACCAGCAGATAAAAAAATCCCTGAACAAACAACCTGCAAGTGTTAATCCACCTATAGAGTGCCATAAAACATAATTCATGTAGAAATGCATGTTCTATGCACATGAAAATGTGTAATCATATCTTGTTCTTAGGTCACTATCTGTGAGGACATTTTTGTGTTCTACCTTTGTCTTTGTGGGCTTCCTCCACGTTCTCAGGTATCCTTCCACCATCTAAATTAACATATGCTGGTTTGGCTGTGCAAAAGTGTCCAGAGTTGTGAGTGAATTAGTGTGTGTGCTGCCGTGATGTACTGGTCCCCCATCCACGGTGTGTTTCTGCCTTTTGCCCAGTGATTCTGGGTAGGCTCTAGAATCACCGCGAACCTCAACAGGATGAAGTGGTTACAGAAAATAAAAGTATAATTAATAATGTGTATATACATTTTTCATTTTCCACAGATGATTCACAAACAGTAAGCTCAAATCCATCTCTTTATTGAAACAGGAACATCCAACTATATAAACAAACAAATCCAAACGTACCAATGTAGTTCCTTAAAAAAAGTCAATTTTAAAATCTTTTCAATAAAATGGGTAGAAAAAACCCTGAGGATTTTACATCAAACACAGGAACTCTGGCCTAGCTAGACATGACAGCTCTATTTGAAAATGTACCAGAATATGTTTAAATTCTGTGGTATTCTTTTAAAATATTTTTTGGATTTGCTGCTTCTCACTCCAAAGACCAAGAACTGATCTGTTGTACAGTCGCATCAGGTTAACCACACTTCTGTCCCTTCAGCTACATAATCATTTTGAAAAACTGATAATAATACATGTACGTTTGAGCGTGAACTCAAGCAGCAATAACAGCAGCAGCCAATAATTCAATAGCTCATGAAAAACAAAACCAAGGGGATAAAAGGAGAGAAAGAGAACAGGATACACTTTACAGCTACTTCGTTGTAAATTTTAACATTGATGTAGGGCTGAAAATGCATTCACAACAACCTTGAAATACACAAATGGCATATATTAATAATAATAAAAAAAGATCTTCCACACTTAAGCTAACATTACACTTTGCACAAGACAAAATCAAAAAACATCAACTGACAAACTGAAAAAGACTGTATATAGACGCAAATACATTTTTGAACAAAAGTAGGCTATATCACTAAATGTAAAAATGATCTTTGGTCCTGTACATTGAAATGACCTTAACTGAACTGGATCCTACAATTTCATTTTGAGGGTAGTGGCTGAAAGGTTAAGGCCATCACAGTCATGAAAGTTTGCAAATGAATTGCCTTAATTATGATTAAGCATTTAATTGTTTTTTCTTGGGCTTTGTTCTTTGTGTGCACCTGTTAAATTTAAGCATTTTTAAGCAAAATTGTCTGATTCTTCCTAGCCTCCAACTTGTGACACACACCCAAAGTAACTTAAAGTAAACAAATATTATTAAAAACAAATCTTCCATCTATAGGTTTTATATCTACAGTCAAATTAGAAAAGTTATTATTTTTGTAGGACACAGAAATTTTTCGAAAAATGAACCCAGTTCACCTTCGGCTGTGATATGGACATAGAATTGTTAAAACTGACAACTATAGAAATAAATGTAATCAGATCAAATGGACAGACCTAGCTCTATAATTTAAATCAGAAATTTAAAACATAAATTAATGTATTGTGACAGCTTTATCGTGGAGTGATGGTGGTGTATATTTATGGATCTGAAATGACTTTATACTTACAACTAGGCTCTAAGAGCTCTGTGTGTGTGTGTGTGTGTGCGTGTTTGTATATGTTGAGTCCTGGAACAGTTCACTCTGGATGTTCTTCATGCATTTCAGTTAAAATCTGTGTTAAAATACTGAAGAATGTAGGCAGTGACTTTAAGCAGGAATACAGTGGTCCGCAGGACGTCTCTCAGTGTATCTCAGTGTCGGGTGAGCTCTGGCGGTTGGGGTAGATATGTAGCTGTGTGTGCTCAATGCCGTCATTGTGAAGATCCTCCTGTTTCTGCAGCCCATGAAGCTTCAGGACCAGATCCTTAATGAACACCTAGGTAGGTCACAGAGAAGAGCAGCACAGTGCAATTAAAATATAAAATGATATGCTGTGTCAAAAGAAAATCTTGTCTTCAAAATTGTAACTTCTCAGAAGAAATATTCGCACATTAGTTTTTACACAAGTAGGTTTTGTTTTTTGATACACAGACAATAAATAAAAAAACTATAAAAATGAAGCTTAAAAAAAGTCATTTAAAAAGGAAAATATAAGAAAACAAATATGTTGGGTTAAAATAACTTTCTGATTCCTTGCTCTTGTACTGTCTGTCAGCAGAGGGCAGCAAAGGAGAATTTCAATTGATGTTTTAAAAATAGACAAAATTCACTCTTCAAAATGGCTGCTACTAATGTTTTTAATTAAATGTTCTATTTTTATTCACTTTATCCACCTATAAATCTTAATGCAGCTTGATGCAAGTGTGTGATGATCTAGGCAGGTAGATTTAACAAGGTTAATCATTATGAATCACTAATCATATTCACAAGTTTGTGACTTCTACCTAACTACAATACTTTTGCTAAATGAGCTACAGACAGTTGTCTGAACCATATCTTTAAAACCGATATATGTCAGCTTGTCAGCCACTGAAGTGTGCAAATATATCATACAACATTTGGGGCTCTACCAATTACAAATAGTAATAAAATCCTGAATGCTAGTGAAGCCACTAATAAATCTGTTCTCTAAATTATATCTGAAACCAAGCCCTTGGGCTTTTAATGCCAAATCAGTTATACACCCAAAAAGAGCAAATAATTATGTAATACACTAAACTTAATATGATAATTATGCTGAATCATTTTACTTGTCCAAGCAGTCTACATTACTGATCTTGCCTGGTCTTCGGTCTCTCTGTGCTGCAAAGTACAGTAAGGAATGTTGTGTTACAGTGGTTTTGTGCAGTAGAGGATGGGGCAGCATTGTTATCCAGTGTGGGTCATTTTAATGAAAGGTCTCTGTTACTATCACTGAGAAAAAGAAAACATCTGCCAGATTGAAAGCTTTTACTTACTTCTGTGTTCCTGTTACAGGTTTGAAGAATATCCTGCAAGATGTATATGGAAAAAAATATTAACATGAAACCTTCAAAAATTAAAATTATGTTGTTTTTATTAGCAGACAGTGGGGTGAACTGTACCTGGAGCCTTTTCGTCCTCTCCTCATCGCTCTGTAGATCCAGAAGCTCATCAATATTCACTTCCTCCGGCATGTGCTCCTCCTGCAGCGAGAGACATAGATTCACAGTGACAACCTAACACTGCCTAGTAATCCTCACAAAAGTGAGTGTATGAGTGTCACTACTCTCCATCCTGCCTGTGTGACTATAAAGCAGTTTCATTTTAAAAATACTGCAAAATAAGAATGTGAATAAACTGCATTAAATCAACCCTGGTACTGCATAATGAACACAAACTGAAAACTGAAAAATTGGGGCCAATGCAGTCAATCTGGAAATGCTTTAAACACTGAATAAAATGATTTAGAGTTCAGGACTAGACGTAATATTTGTCAGAGAATCTAGCTTCATATTTCAGCTAGATTGCTGAAACAGGTGCACTGTCAAAACAATGGGACACACTAATGGTCTCCAGTCTGTTTTGGGATAAATGAAACGTTTGTGTGTAAATGTCTAGTGTGTAAAACATACATAATCTATGTATAATATATGTTTACCGTGTTGTTTTATAATACACCGTGGTGCTTAACTCCCAGTTGCTATTTATACATTTCGGTTATGAGGGCTTATCCAAACATAACTCTGCACACTGATTCATGGGCCACCTGAAATGAAAATACACATTATATCTTCACTACACTGGCTATTACAGTATAGTTGTATAAGCCTTGCAAAACTGTGTGTTAAGGTTAGCAATCATGTTCCAAGCAGTGTGTTACATAAGCAGGGCACTGTTCTACACACAAACACACACACAGTGGCTGAGCCTTAAAGGGTTTGACCCATTATCCTCTTATTCAGCTTTACAGTTGTCTATTCTGGCCTTTCAGCTTCCACTCACCAACCCTCTATCTAATTTATTGTAGTCTTAATAAGCATAAAATGGCTGCAAATGATTTTTTACCTTCAAGCAATTATCACAACTTACCCTCCAAACCCTAAGGATTAATTATACAAATTGTTTTATTATTTTACACAGTATTATGCAAAACAATCACTTCTTCATTTACTTAATTTCAGTCCTAATTGTCCAAACAGAACAAGAACAATTTCACAAGTTAACCCAGTTGCCTGGAGCATTAATAACATTTCTATGACATGCTTTGGTCAAAATACCAGAAGGAAAAACCAGCATAGCATTTTTCTTATGCTGTCTAAACAGTCCACCCTGTGTAAACAACCAGTTTCAGCTACTGTCAAGAATAAGCCTATGTTTACTCCAAACACCAGAGCTAAGCATGGAGGTGTGAGAAGCAGAAGAGCTTTTTTAAACTTTATTTATTTATTTATTTTACTAAATTTGGCTTTGTTTTCTTTCTTCTCCAATCTCATTTTCCCATGTTTCCAAACTTCAGCAGATCACACAAAACCGACTAGGTTATTCTATTTTACAGTTTGTGAGTTTGTAGGAGCTCATAATCCCTAAATTAATGTAATAGTCATTAAACTCTTCATGAGATCTGTGAAAGACAGGAGAAAATCAAGCTTAATTCTTATTTCAAATGTGGTTATATGCACAGATGTTCTTATCCTTTCTTCTCCAACTAAAAAATGTAACTCAAAGTTATGGGTCTGAAAGAATGTTTAGTCATCAGGAAGATTTTAGAAAAAAGACAACGGAAAAGGAAAAAGTTGGCAAAGAAAAAATATACAAAACAAAGATGGTACTCTGAACTGTGTAGTTGTTAGTTTTATAGCAGATATTAAATAATATTTTATTACATGAGTTTAATTCAAATGGTCATATTTTTGAAATTGCAATTATCTGTTGAGACAAAAAAAAAAAAAACGTTTGTCAGGCTCGCGGGGAGGACTGACAAGAGGCGGACGCACACGCTGAAACACAGTAAACTTTATTTAAACAAAATAACAAACAGACTTGAGAGCAAACATGAAGCGAGGAACAGATGAGGCAAAACAACGGTAGGAAACGAGTAACAGATGAGACAGACCAGGCAACACAACGACTGAGAAATGAAACGAAACAATAGAGAGAGACTACACCGGGAAACGACACGAAACAACTGGAAACGAAACAAATGATCTACAACCAGGAAGTGACACAAGAGGACTTAAATACCTAACACAGACAACGGACACCTGGAACAGATAACGAGGGGGACGGATTACAAATGAGACTGATGAGGACAAGGGCGGAGACACGAACAATAACAAACAGAGCCATGTGCTACGTGAGCAGGTGTGAGTACGTGAGTAGGTGTGAGTGTGTTGCCCTGTGAAGGACTGGCGCCCCCTCCAGGGTGTATTCCTGCCTTGCGCCCAATGATTCCAGGTAGGCTCTGGACCCACCGCAACACTGAACTGGATAAACGCTTACAGAGAATGAATGAATGAATGAATAAATATAATAATACAATTGTTATTTATAAGTAGAATATGAAATATTTTTATTATATTATTTTTTTCTTTATATTTTTGCATGACATCACAGGCCGTGTGCTTGCAATGCAATGTCTAATTGTAAATGTAACTGAATGTTGTGTAGCTATATTTTAACAGTGCATCAAACAGAAAATATGTTTTACTTCCACTGCTTAAATTACAGTTTCCTTTGCTCTGCTGTACTATTTTGTTTAGTGTAAGAGGTTGCACTGAACTGATTGTAAACTTGCTGAAGCAAGGATAAACTGTGAGGATAAACTTTTCTAAGGTTGGATATCTGGTTGCTTTTAATATAGATAAACAGTTTTCTTGCATTTCAGTTTCATGGCCAAACATGTGATGGACTGTGTACACCCCTCTGTTTAGTTTATATTACTATAATGCCTCACTGCCCCAGGACTACTCCATTAAAAAGTAGGCCATGTGCAGTTTCTGTTGGAAGCTTTTTATCAAATCTTTCACCATCTCTATAAGCTCCCTTCCAGCAACAGGGCAAGATCAGGTGGCACCCAGCCAATCAGAAGTAAGTGTGCCATACTATTTACATAACATGAATCAGCCATGATGACACGGTATCAGCTGGACGCCAGAAGCATTTGATGCCAAAACAAAGATGTTATGGTCTGTAAAAAAGAATGGCTGTGCAAGAAACTGGTCTCAGCAGTTTATAAATATAAAAGGCATAACAGGAATAATGTAACATCTTCACTATTAGAGTGAATGTAGGTAATAGTGATGTACATTTAAAACCGATTATCCAACATTAGTAACTGACCTCACTAGTGTTCTTGTAGCTGATGGTCAGTAGTTCCTTAAAAGTTTTCCAACACTGTGTGTAAAATGTTACCAAAATATAGAGACTAAATAAATAAGGTTTTACCAACAATTAAATTGGATTAGCAGTAGTGTATGATCTCAAAAAGAAAAAAACTTGTTAAGCAAATAAACCTGCTGAAATGCACAAAAGAATGAAAAACACATTCTGCTCATTAGAATATATTAAAAATCGTCAGTCCTTCCTAATGTATTATTCGCAAGATTAAAGGTAACGTCTGAATGCATTTTACAAATTTAAATATTTAAACATGCTGCTGTTTAATTTTTCATTTAACCAGTGCTTATAATAATAGACAAGTTTACTCTGTTTGCCAGCCAGATATACAGGAGGTCCTCGGGTTACGTCAGTCCCGAGTTACGATGTTTCGTGGTTACGACACATCTCCCATTTACTGTATAAAGCCTTGTTTCGACTTAAGTGGTTTTGTGCCGTAAACATCATAACGTGAACTTCGTGTTTGGTGTGCGCAGCGGAAAAATACACGGTTACGCGGCTCGGGACTGAGGAGGATGGGTGTTAGGATAGGATAAGTGCTTACAGTATGTTATTTACATACAGTATGTACGTATGTTCCGACTTACACAAAAAATCGGTTTACGACGCGACGTAGGAACGAATCAAAGTCGTAAGTCGAGGACCTCCTGTATTTTGAGTTTAAATATATGTTTTAAATAAATAGTAAATGCACATATTTGGCAGGTTCACTATGTACCATATCCTTTGCATTTACATGCCTTACTGAAAAAGACTTATGTAGGCCAACTTTCTACAAACCGGATTCCAAAAAAGTTTGGACACTAAACAAATTGTGAATAAAAACTGAATGCAATGACGTGGAGATGGCAAATGTCAATATTTTATTCGTAATAGAACATAGATGACAGATCAAAAGTTTAATCTGAGTAAATGTAACATTTTAAAGGAAAAATATGTTGATTCAAAATTTCAGTGTCAACAAATCCCAAAAAGGTTGGGACAAGTAGCAATAAGTGGCTGGAAAAAGGAAATTGAGCATATAACGAACAGCTGGAAGACCAATTAACACTAATTAGGTCAATTGACAACATGATTGGGTGTAAAAAGAGCTTCTCGGAGTGTCAGTGTCTCTCTGAAGCCAAGATGGTAAGAGGATCACCAATTCCACCATTGTTGCACAGAAAGAAAGTGCACAGAAAGTGCAGCAATACCAGAATGGTGTTACCCAGCGTAAAATAGCAAAGACTTTTAAGTTATCATCATCAACCGTGCATAACATCATCAAAAGATTCAGAGAATCTGGAACAATTGCTGTGCATAAGGGTCAAGGCCGTAAAACTCTACTGGATGCTCGTGATCTCCGGGCCCTTAAACGTCACTGCACCTCAAACAGGAATGCCACTGTCAAGGAAATAACAGAATGGGCTCAGGTATACTTCCAGAAAGCATTGTCAGTGAACACAATCCACCGTGCCATCTGCCGTTGCCAGCTGAAACTCTACAGTGCAAAGAGGAAGCCATTTCTAAGCAAGCTCCACAAGCTCAGACGTTTGCACTGGGCCAGGGGTCTTTTAAAATGGAGTGTGGCAAAATGGAAGGCTGTTCTGTGGTCAGATGAGTCACAATTTGAAGTTCTTTATGGAACACTGGGACGCCATGTCATCCGGACCAGAGAGGACAAGGATAACCCAAGTTGTTATCAGCGCTCCGTTCAGAAGCCTGCATCACTGATGGTATGGGGTTGTATGAGTGCTTGTGGCATGGACAGCTTGCATGTCTGAAAAGGCACCATTAATGCTAAACTATGTTCAGGTTCTAGAACAACATATGCTCCCATCTAGACGTCATCTCTTTCAGGGAAGACCCTGCATTTTTCAACAAGATATTGCCAGACCACATTCTGCAGCAATCACAACATCATGGCTATGTAGGAGAAGGATCCGGGTACTGAAATGGCCAGCCTGCAGTCCAGATCTTTCACCTATAGAGAACATTTGGCGCATCCTAAAGAGGAAAGTGCGACAAAGAAGGCCCAAGACGATTGAACAGTTAGAGGCCTGTATTAGACACGAATGGGAGAGCATTCCTATTTCTAAACTTGAGAAACTGGTCTCCTCTGTCCCCAGACGTCTGTTGAGTGTTGTAAGAAGAAGGGGGATGCCACACAGTGGTAAAAAATGGCCTTGTCCCAACTTTTTTGGAATTTGTTGATGCCATGAAATTTTGAAACAACATATTTTTCCCTTAAAATGATACATTCTCTCAGTTTCACTTTTGATCTGTGATTTGTGTTTTATTCTGAATAAAATGTTAGATGTTGGCAAATCCACATCATTGCATTCAGTTTTTATTCACAATTTGTTTAGTGTCCCAACTTTTTTGGAATCCGGTTTGTAAAACAGGTTTATAGTTACTACATGAACTATATGTTTTTGAACAACTGTTCATCCAAAATTCATCCTGAAATGAAAAGGGTTAATCTGGAGTTTGTCCCCTTTTGTGCAGCATGAGCTTTTACTCTTTAAGGAAAACTACATGCAGATGATGGGGTTACATTCAGCTACAGGTGCACAAGTATTGATTTTTTTTTAATGCAGTTTTAGTTTAACTAACCTCTGAACGTTGTTATAATATTCTGGCTTTTTTTTAAACTGTTATCAACAGTAAGAACGGAAAATGAAACAATCATATAGAAGTAGTCTTAAGTAGGCTGCCTCTAAGGCTATATGACAAAGGTATAGGAAGCCAAGGGGAACTATATGCAGAGGGACTATTTTAAAAATTCTGAAACTAATGTCACTGTGGAAAGGTCAGTCAGAGCAAGATCCAAGCAGTATTCCCTACTGGGCAGTCTGTGACCTTTCTTTCAACTCAAATGCTAGTGAAACACTCCATAGCGAATAGGTGCTCACATGTGCATGATGAGCACATCCTCTTACAGAGCACTCACACAAGATCAAGACACAATTCACATTAGAGAATTTGAACCTGGATCTTAATTAATCTGAGCACTGACTTTTTAGGTTTGGAGGACTCTAGTGGTTTGTGTTCATGATATGAATATTGGTTCAACAGAAATTAAATCTCTATTTCGATGCAATTATTTTAGACAGCAATGTAAATATCCAGCATTCTCAATATACTAAATTGTGCATATGAATGTGCTGGCATCAATATGGGTAATGTGAGCCCATGCCAATAGCATACATTTTTCTTGTACATATCTCCTGATGCCAATGCTGATACAAGGTGTCAAAAATATATAAACTGGAGCTATATGCTCCTGGCATTGGAGAGAAATATAACATTTCTTCTACAGCTACAAATGCAAAATCAACCATTATATCAACATCTATAAATTACACCCTTTCAAAGTGCTATAAATATGTCATGTCTTTTCAGAAATGCTTATAAGAGTGTTATATCTTAAAATTAAATCACAAATTCATTATATTCCTTTGGTGTTCTCAACTGGATCAGCTCACTGAACTTTGGTGAATAGTGCGTATAGTGCAGCAATACAGCAGCACTGTGGACTACACAACTGGAAAACATAGCACACAGAAATACAGTTCTACATACTTAAACATGATATGCACAAGTCATAACTCCTCTGGCATCTGATATATACAAGTTGTAATGCAGTACATACATCAATCAATACAATCAGTATGAGGCTGTTTTGAACAATGAGTCTGAGTGTATGGCTTGTGACTTCTTTTTTGATTGAGGTCAGCGAATGCTGATATAGGAATGGTAACTGAAGACAAAAGGCTGAATCTGTGCAAGTATTAACTTTCAAGGATATTAAACCCTGTATATTAGAACATGCAGCATGCCTGGCTGCCCTTGGTTGCTGGTGAAAGGAGTGCAGAGTGCACACTCTCATTTTGTGTTGTACACACGAGCATTGAGTGAATCACTCCATCCAGTTTAGCATCAGGGGACCCTACAGGGCTGCAATTTATTACTCATTAATTCCAGGCCAGTGGCTTAGGATTTATGTGCATTTTTTGTTGTTGCTGTTGTTGTTTAATTTGCTCAGATTTTGTCTAGTTATCTTCCTTAGAGGGCAGATGTTTACACAAATGGAACACTCTGCTTTTGAAACAATAATAGTACAGTAATAGTTTCTTTACACAAATATTATATATTCTGCTGCATAAAAACATGTAGTGTAAGGCCAGACACCAATATTGATTGAGTATGATCATGAGCCCTGCTACAGTGATAAATATTGCCACATGGGCTTGGGAATATTTTAAAAAATAATACAATAAAATAAATAACTAAATAACAATAAAAGAGATACTATCCAGTTAACAGCAATAGGTGCAAAAGCCAACATCTCTAATGGAATTGGGGGTGCATCGGTGACCATAGCATATGTGAGAAGTTATTACTGCTGTGGAGGCACACAATGTATTTTAGAGAGAGATATGCTGTCAACAATTCAACATATTTTCCTGGGAATCCTTGTTTTTTTCCAACAAGCCAGGACTCCTTCTGTACATGCTATAACATCATGGCTTCATATGCACAGAATGTGTGTGTGACTGGCCTACTTTCAGCCCAGATCTTCCTCATATGGCACATAGTAAAGGGAACAGTCAGACACAGGTGGCCACGGACTGTTGAGCAGCCTGTTGAGCATCGACACAAACCTACACAAAATAAACATCATACTCCATAAACAATGCACAGGTTTATTAACAAATACTACTATACTCATAGTATTACTGTAGTATCACTTGAATTAATACACTTGATTCCAGAAAAATGGTCTATGATGGTCTATGGTCATCTACAAACATTTTTAGCCAAATAGTGCATCCATAACGTATTTACACAAACACATCTAATGTTCCTGACTGAATAAATGTCCATTCTGACTGTACAGTATCTTAGCAGACTTCCCGCTGCCCATAATCTAGGATACAGAATTGCTTAAGCACTTCAAAGACGTTCACACAAGCTCTGTCCAATCAGAGAGAAATGTCAAGTCCTTAGGAGCATCGTCTGTTTTCAGATTCCTGTGAACTGTGACTCAACCATTTTATATGAAAAGGAAAAATCATCCCATAGGATTGAGTTGTCACAATCAGAGGGGGCTACTAGGGACATTTTGTTTAAAAAAAAAAAAAATCTTGAGAAATAGGGTCCTTAGTGTAAACCTTAATTATATTATAAAAAACGTTCGTCTGTGTCTCTGAGTCTTCTGCTTCAATGATTAGTCGACTGAGTCCAGTCAGATGTTATCTCCTGAAAAATATCCTGTCTCTCAGTGTTATAGCTTGTTATAAACTCTCTTTGATGAAACATAATGCGTGAAAGTTTTAGCAATGAGCATTTAGCAATTATGCCCCGTCCTTCTCTCTCTCTCTCTCTCTCTCTCTCACACACACACACACACACACACACACTTCCTGTCCATTTACTGCTACATCACTTGCTCTTTCCACTTGCCTGCATTTCCTTGCTTGCCCTGATTGTGCATACACAGCACTTTATTAGAAGGGCTCTACAGGAGGGCCAGTGTGCTTTTAAGCAGCCATTTTCAATGTCTAATCTCAGGGGACTTTGGGAGGCAGTCAGAGACATTTGGTCAGTCAGACAGCCAGACAGACAGATGTCATTACTCACCAGGACAATAGATGCTGCAATATGCTTCCTGCCAGCATGGTATAGAAAAAATTAGTCCAATATTCAGACTAAACCTATATTCAGCTGACCAGCTCACTGGCTTCTCAATAATCTAAACAGCAAAAACCACAAAACATTTCTACAGGCTCACACACACACACACACACACACACACACACACACACACACACACACACACACACACACACATCTATAGGAATGACAATTGCAGCTCACTGCCGAATACATGTGATTGGTCTGTGGTTGAAAGCTGTAATCCTCAATCAAGTATATGTCAACAGATTATGGTCTGCAGTAAAACCTTTGCATAATTTGTGAAGATTGAATTGCTGTTTTGCCCACAATGGTTCAGCCAACACTAATTAATCAAATACATATTAGTTACATAATAGTTGCCGCATGCGCTTGGCTACAGGGACAATAATATGTACCTAGAAAAGAGAAAAAAAACACAGCTCACGGTGAAGGATATAAGCCAGTGGGAAGGGGCTTCATCAAACTGTTCACTTCTTTATAAATGTCTGTTGGGTCAGTGCAGGGTTGGACAATATGGCCAAAATGTATATCGCAATATATTTCTTAATTTTGTTTGATAAGATATAATTCCGATATCGATATGAACAGTACAAAAAATGTCCAAAAACAAACAAGAAACATGACATCACCATTTTTAAAATTGTGTGCTGAACTGTAATAAACGTCAGTGACTCTGATTCTGTAAATAATGTATATTGAAAATTTGTTTTAAAAATGTCACTGTTATTAAAACATTTTATATATCGCAAAATATATATTAATATTGAATTATTGTTCAGCCCTAAGTCAGTGATGTGTTTATTAATTAAATAAAGAAAAGGGCATTAAAATAAGGAAGTTGCAATAAAAACTATGGCAGAAAGTCAGTATAGATGACAGTATAATATGCTGGATTATTGCTCTAAAGACCCCCTCCAGTGAAAATAATATTTTTATAAACATTAAGCTGTCCAACAGACGTTTTTATATGTTAAAAATGAAATAAGCAGCCAGCACCATGGCTGAGCCTTTCCATTTTAAAACTGTAACGTTCCAAATACTGTCTCAAATGATAGACATGGGGTCTATACTACTTAATGAAGGCAAAATGTAGTTTAATCTAAGCCACTGTTAAGGCATTATGGCATATTTTCTTGCAAATATCTTAACAATGCAATTCTCATAGACATATATTACTTGAGTTTTTGATCAATGGCCAGAGGAGGACTATAAAGCAGATTCATCATCCTAAGTGTACTGTGCTTGCTGGCAGATGCTGGATTAAAGTTAACCCAGGGTTGCACTCCAAAAAAACCTGCAGCAGAGCAATTGGTGCTGTTAATCTGGGCCTCTGATGAGTCTGATAGAACAGCAGAAGCCTAATGGTTCTGCTTAACGGGGCATGTGTAGCTGGTTGTTTAGGCTGAGGGGAAGTGATGTTGCAGGGTGAAAGGGGGTTGTTGATGCATGTGGGCTTTTCTTTGTGTGTTCCACTGACATATGGGGTCTTTAAATCCCCAGCCCCCATTGCCGTTAGTCATGAAGAACACCCCAGGAGGCAGAGATTGCATCAATCAATCCCAGGATCGTTAACAGTGAGACCTGGCCATCCTGCTTCACTGTGGTCAGGCCTTTTGCTTTGCCAGGAAATGAAGGGGGATGTGGGAAGGATCTGATTACATCCTTACTGCGATCTGTTCTTTCTTCAGCATCAGATACTGCAGATTAGTCTGAAGATTAAAGGTGTGACATAGTTTGTTGGAGTGATGCCCCAAACTTTCTCCAAGCGTTCCCTCAAAGACCTTGGATTGTTCCTTGTTAATGAGATGTGTGAAAGAAAAATAATCAGCACACATTTCCCTTTAAGCACAGGTAATTCAAGTTTAACTTATAAAGATGCTTCAGTCTGGATGCCTTTTAGAACAAGGCATGATACAGGGCAAGCAGTGAAAACAGAGCTCCTCAATGTGATGTCAGATTTAAAGGCACTGTAAAAAAATAAGCCAGCTCAATACATGTTTTAAAGTGGAAGAAATTTGTAAAAACTTTAAAATACAAAAGGTATAAAATATGGACCCCTTGTTTTGAGAACAAAGAAAAGATTTACTACACAAGGAAATTTGAGCTCACTGCAAAGCTTCTGATCACTAGATATGTTGAAGACAGCATGATGTGTATGAATTGGCTTTGTGTTTCTGTAGCCATATATTAACATGTATTCGCAGCCATAGGCTCTGCCTTTAGAGCAGGTGTGGTTCTATGGCTGGTATTGTTCTCCAGTGATTAGATTTTATCTTTCAACTTGTGACCAGTCCTCCCAATCAGGACTCTTTCATCAGACTGTAATAAACGCTTTGCTTGCAGGGAGTGCACATATGCTTTCACAGGAGTTTTTTATTTTTTATTTTTAATGTGCAGATGATATGGGGCAAGAATAAAAATGTATAATACTGATATGATTTACATATGTCATAATATGGAATAATGTTTCTCAGAAATAACTAAGAAAACTGAACGAACCAGAGAGACACATTCAGGTGCTGCATTAGTGAGACACGCACATGAAACAGTGCCATGTCCAGCTACCTGTGATCCACATGGTTGGATGATGAAACATTCTGGTGGGCATATTTACAGCTTAGTGGGTGATCGGACCCTGTGGCACAGTAGCAGCCATCACAGAATTTCTCTAATCATCCCTTTCTACACTGCACAAATTTGGTACCTTTTTTCCAGTATACTTAAAAAATTATTATAATTATTATTATGAAGGCATGAACCCTTGACTAAACAACCGCTGTTATCCCACTTTCCTGCATTTGATCCAAACTCCAGATATGAACCTTGTGGTCATTAAAAGCATGTCATTTTCTTTAAATAAAACAAAATGTATTAAGTAAACATTGTAGTAAGGAATGTTCAAAAACATAGCACTCTTTCCAGTCCACACAGTCCATATATGGAAACTCAGCCCAATTGAATGAATTGTTCTTGTGACACCACAGAAACCAATGCATATTCACACTACATATGAATACATTACACACAGGTATAAGCATGTTATGTACATATACATATTAGGGATGAGTTTGACTATTCAATTAATGAAGACAGTTTGGAAAATCAATTAATAAATCTGGAGAAATGAAGTGGTATTTAGGAGTTTTGTGTTATTACCCACTCTATATCAGTCTGGAACAGATTCAATATGCACAAAGAAAAAAGGGGGATTGGTGAATCCCTAGGATTTAATATGTACACACTACCATTTGTGTCCATGAAAGGCCACACAGACACTTGCACAGTGTCCTGCTTCACTAGACACTATGTATATTTACTGTTTTCTAGGTGCCTGCTGGCATTAATATTGCTCAGATTTCTGTCCATGTAAGGAAGTAAATATTCCAGTTACAGCCCTTGTCCCCCCCCTATTCTTCTTGGGAACAGGCCACTCGTTCCTTTGAAAAATACTAAAAATTCTCCCGCACTGAACCCCCTGAACTGATAAATATTTAAAAAAATATTTTTACATTCTAGTAATGACTTGTCTGGTAATATTTAGCCTTAAGCGTTTGTTTTTAATGAATCTAAAAAGCACTTATGACTTATGACTAGTCTAATATGATCACCTCAATCAGACACCACCCCACCAGTTACATAAATAAATAAAAATATAATACCAATAATAATAATAATTAAAATATCAGACTCAGATCTTACAAACAAATATTTTTTTAATTTCACATGTTCATTACAGATATTATGCAATGTGTACAAAAGCCACTGGAATCAAAACTACAGACCATAAAGGATGGAGAGTCCTTGAATATTATGAATTGAAATATTCTATCGTTGCCTAGTCATGCCAGCCTAAATTTGTAAAGCACATTAGTCCTCATCAATGTCAAGGCAATATGTGTGTGTGTGTGTATATATATATATATATATATAAGTGGGCGGCTATCAGGTATTAGACACTTTTGTTTATTTCAGTTTCAAATGATACTCCTGGTGCAATAATGTCTTAATTCAGATTGCATCAGTATCATTTCTAACGGAAATAAACCAGTGTCTATTACCTGATAACTGCCCCCCTTCAAAGTAAGAAAGAAAAAGAGCAAATAAAAAGATACACCCTTTGCTTGGGGTTGCAGGACTAATTAAATACAACATTTTCCAGTGTATTCAGATCTGTCCTATGGACACGGTAGCCTGATTTGCCACTATCAGTAAGGAGAGAACACACGCCCTTCCTGGGTAAACGGGGTTATATTTATACAGTTGATAAATACAATCACACCAGTCTTTTCATTAAACCTCCTAATAAAGCAAGTGAAACGAATAAATTCCGTGTTAAATAAACACCTCAAAATCTTCAGGGAACTTTCTGTATGTGTTTATTGTGTGATGCACCTGCTTAACACTGGGCACACGCAGTTTCACGTGGATCACGCATTGTGGGGACATTACGCTAACATCGATTTCGTGCAGACACCTTAACCTTAAATCATCAGAAACCTCTTACACTCACCATAGGGTGATTCATTATACATTTAACTCCATTCAATAAAATTAATTTAACCTTCTGACGCTCATGGGTCACAATAGCCAATAAACAATATTAATACTCGAACTTAAAAATGTTACATGTATCGGTAGGGTGTTATTTCTATATGAACAACCATATTTTTAATAAACATCCTGGCGCTCGTGCTGTGCCCCGGTGCATTACTCACCCTTCCCACATAGAGCTGGTCGAGCCCGGCGTCTATCCACTTCTCCACGTCCAGGCGCCTCTGGAGCTCCCTCCTGTTGTATTTGACGGTGACTCGGGCCTGTCTCTTCTGAGCGCTGAGTCCCGTCTCTCTGTTCGGGGAGTGCACTTTGCTGTTGTAGCGTCTCCCGACGCGGTTCGCAGCCATGTCCCGCTGAGGAGAGGGTCTCGGTCCCACACTGGACCCGTCAGAGCGCGCGGTGTGTGTTTTGAGCAGGGCGCTGCGCGAGCACGAGGAGCTCAGACATCACCAGGGCGCGCGAGTCGCAGGTCCTAGTGCCTCCGATTAAGGGCCTCAGATAGGGAGGGGCTAGTAGCGATAATGCTGCCTTCAAATCGTGTCGGAAATATCGTATTTACCTGTATGAAACCTGCGAAATTTGTATGGTTTCTTAAAAATAAAATAGTGAGGTTGCACATCAGTGGGATTTTATTTTATAGTTTGCTTGAGAATGAGATGCATCTGGCACCACTGATCATGATGTCGTATTTATTAGTGGTCAACTGATTTTTCCATGAGGCCATAACTTCTAAGATGGGGGCATTTTAATAACAAATAATAACGGCTGCTGGTATGGACCATATGCAATTCTACTCTGCTAAAATCTAATTTTAGGGTTTATTAGTGGTAGTTTTGCTTGTTAAATATACAGTTCAAACTTTTATACATTTTGTGCACAACTTGCACTTAGATTGATGAATGAATGAACCATTTATCCAGTTTATCTGTAACCGTTTATCCTGTTTAGTGTCGCGGTGGGTCCGGAGCCTACCTGGAATCACTGGACACAAGGCAGGAACACACCCAGGAGGGGGCACCAGTCCTTCACAGGCCGACAGACACTCACACATTCACTCAGATACTCACACCTATGGACGCTTTTGAATCGCCAATCCACCTGCAAAGTGTGATTTTGGACAGTGAGAGGAACCTGTAGCACCTGGAGGAAACCCACGCGGACATGGGGAGAACACACCAAACTCCTCACAGACAGTCACCCAGAGCAGTGACTGCTGCACCACTGTGCCACCCTGACCGAGATGAATTTTTAAGTGAAAAAACATAATATTCCAGTCTATATGATTAAATGAATGCATTTCCTATTCCCTTCATTAACATTACAAATGTTAAGAAAAACACCGGGAGAAACTAGGAAGGCAAAAGTAAACACAGGCTACATTTATTTAAACACAAGTAGATAAAAGACAAGAAACACCAGGACCAAACCTAGACACTACATAAAAAAGCTAAAAGTAATAACTCCAAGAAAAGACAATCAGCACTAGAAAAAAAAAAAGATTACCCAAAAACAAAGGATGATAATAACACAATAACAATAATGATAGTATTCAGAGATACAAGGAGACAAAATTCTAATAACAAACAAATAACTAGAAAGTGGCTACAAAATCTTATTGTACAACATAGATTTACACTGATAGAAACATGGAAATATACTAATAATCCAAAGAACAATAAAGAAGATAGAATAGACATTAAACCAAGACATAAACTAACATTAGAAAACACCAGAAAGAACTAGAAAACAAACAGATAAATGTGAGAAAATCACAAACCACAAATGACAGACAAACCCATGTCCCAATTCTACAGCTTTTCTGTAAAACTTTACACAAAATAACTAGATTATTCAAGCCACAAAAACAGAGAACGAGTTGCTCAATGTGTTCATTAACCAAGCCTGTGAACACTGTTGATTGATCAGATTTTTACACAGAAATGTAAATATTTGTGTATAAATGCCTGGTTAAAGTTTTGTTTCTTTATCCAGTATTTTACTTCTGTTTGATAAAATATAAAAGAACTTATCTAGCCCCACCGGCACCGTTAATGCATGCTCAGTGCCACCAGTTCTATGTGATCTTTATGTGCTACAAAACCAACAACCCCAACAGCACCTCTACAGTGTATTTCCTCAACTAGTCTGTGCTCTCCTTATCCACAACCACTGACTAGACCTTTCAACTGTTTCTGATAACGCCTTCACAGCTGCCCTGCAATGAATTAACCACTAGGGTTTTGCTGTCCAATAAACATGCTATTACCCTAAGGATCTTATTATGTCTCCATGTATCGAGCCTGAGACAAACTAACTTTACAAACTGATAGAATATGCTTCAGCATGCCAACCTCTGTACATGATCTACAACTGTACGTAATCTTCTGACACAAACCACACAGGGCTTGTTTTTTGTGAAGAAAATCCCAGGCCTGCAGTGGAACATTTAAACACATAGAACTATGTTTATTTGCAAAATGTTTTTGAGTGCTATTGAACAGCTGTTCACATGCTATTAATGTTCCTACAGTAGTCACTGCAAGATGATTTATATTATCACTTTCTTATAAAGATCAGAGTTCATCCTGCATTTTGAATTTTGTTTTCTGTTTTTCTGTTTATAAACCTCTTATGCTCAGGGATTTGTTTTTGTCATATGTTTTTTAAATGTCTTCAATCACGAACATTGACACACATAACCATTCTTTAGCTCTGTTCAAATTCACTGCTTACTTAAGAAAATGTCAGTTATTTGATTTGCCCACTGAGAGCAAAGTTGGAGGTCCACTAGTGTTTTGCACAGCATTTTCTGGGCGGGCTGCTGGTGATTAAACAGATTTTTAGACAAAATACCACATTTTAGTACTTTTCCATTCACAGTTCAATTTACATTTTTTCCTTCATTAGGTTCTTTTCTTATCCCTTGTAAATAAGATTAGTAAATAATGGAAGCAAATCTGTCTCATCAGACTTGTCTCAAAGGGCCATTACAAAAAAATTCCAAAGTAAAATATCTTCATCTTCAGGATATCAATAGTCTGTTATATTGTGTCTTTAGTGAGTCTTTCAGATTTGAGACACTTTGAAAATAAAGAGATAATATCCGCGGAATGAAGCTAAACATGTAGTTTTTCCACGGTGTGAAGGTTGTGTTCGTATTTCGCCACCTAGCGGCGACAGAATGCAACTAGTGCAGCGTTTAAGGAGAAAGAGAAAATCCTAATGAATCGATTGCTTATCCTTGGTATCCCGGATGTGTATCTGAATTTTTTTGACTCGTATCTTGGCATCTGAATTTGGTCTATCAAATTTGAGCAACTTCAAAATATATTATTTGAATTTTTTTAAGCTTGAATTTTTTCATCTGAATTTATTAACCTTGAATAACAGTGAAAACGTGTTCTTGAAAATTAACAAGTTCAATTCAAGAACAATTATATTCAGATAATTGTGAAGCAAAATATTCAGAGGTATAAATCTGAAGACTTAAATTCAAAAGCAACAAAATTCAGATGCATAATTTCAGTGCAAAAAAAATTCAGTGCTGCAAATTCAAAGGTGGTATTAGTTCAAAGTCTGATGAGACAGATTTGCTTCCATAGTAAATAATTTTAATCCAGCACAGTGCAAACATTTTTAGCATAATCATTTCATATCAAGCATGCTCATTATTATAGCTCTCTAATTTGTTGGTAATGTATGTATTAGTTTGTTTTCCAGAATAAAAGTCTCTGTGAATTTAAAATCTGTTTGAAAAGATTAAACATTATTTATGTCCTGTACAGGACAGTGATCTTGAGTGGTCCGATGGTGGACCAGCAGTGGTCTCCAGAGTGGTGTGCCAGCCTTTTTATGCTAGTGGACCGATATACGCTCGCTGTCTGGATAGGGGAGCCTTTTCTGGCGTTATATTGCTGACATCTTGAGGCCAGAGAGAGAACTGCATAATGATCTTTAAAAATTGATTGATTTTTTACTTTACTATTATCAAATAATCATTTTAAGCACTTCCTGAGAAATATCATTTCTTCTTAGATTTTTTCATGCAATATAACTACAATCTATGAGATTTTTTTCACCAGTCTGTTTATGTTTTGGAACTGGTCTAATCATGTTACGAAGCCTCTGGGTTAGTAAAGGAGTAATAACATACCAAAGTGGCTCTGTCAGACAGGCTTCTCCCTGCTTATGGTTGAAAACCACAAAGGGCCCTCCAAATCATGAAAAGAGATGATTATATTGCTTTATTCCTGCTCCATAGATGGGTAACATGTTTGAAGTTTCAGATTATTTAGGTAGGATCCCACTTTAAATTCAGAATACTTTTAACTGCATAAAAAGTAAACACATACCAAAACTACTACAAAACAAATCAACTTGAATTAAGTTTCTGTGTAAATTCAAACAGTGAATAAAAACTTACAGACAAGTTAAACTTCGTCCATTTACATACAACAGTTGTTTTCTTCTCAAACATATGGCTCTAAAAAAAAGAAAAAGACTGGGAGCTTCTGAGTGTAAGCGAAGAGAACTGCAGTTCCCCACAACTGTAGATGTTTCCTTTAAAGCAGGAGTATGATTTTATAGCGACCAGTTGGACGTTTTTGAAAAATCCAACTGAAAACATTCCAGCCAGTCCATTCAGCCCTCGTTCCAAAGCCATGCCACTAAAACACGGGATGCTACGGCTTAATACGTTTTCTTTCACATGAAAGAAAACACCCAACAGCTACACCATTGTTGACTCTGGTTTACTCTTTGGCTTTTATCCTTCCAGCCTTGGTAGTATTTTCTGTGTTTCAGTTAAATAAAGGTTCAAGAGAATTAAAAAAAATCAAAGATTCTTTTTTTTATTGCATTTTATAAAATGTCCCAATGTTTTTGGAAATGGGGTTTGTACAAAAACTGTTTTTAAAGAAAAAATGCAGGAAATTCAGGAAATGCAACTTGAAACTCAAAAAAAAAAAAAAAAAAGGACCACCCATAGAAGTGAAAAATGCAAAAGCTATATATGTGAATGTCTCATTGGTGTGGGGACAGATTTGTAGATTTTAGAGAGACATGCAGCTCTCAAGCTGGGAAGTCTACAGTTATTTTACAAAGAGAGTGACAAGCCTCTTTCTGCGCGAGCAGGGTGCCTTGACCAGCCTCTCTGCAGATCCTGAGGAATATCAGACAAAGGTAACAACAGAGTGAAGCAGATGAAGCCCACCCAGTAAACATTTAGCCGTTGATTCAACGTTGAAATAACGTAATGACTGCCGTCTAATCAACGTTCTCTTAAGGTGGAAAATGAAAGTTGAAAAGACGTCCAAACACAGACATTGAAAAGACGACTATTAGACGTATTGTGGACGTCCATTTACGTTATTAATTGGTCCCGAAATAAATTACTTGTATAAAACGCATTTTGGACGTCCACTGACGTTATCGATTGATCACCACTAAACTAACTTATTAAGATGGAATTTGGACGTCCATTAACGTTTAAAATATGTCCTTGACGGACAGACTACTTTTAGACCTATTTTGAACGTCCAGGACGTTCCTTGTTTACTGGGCAACAATTTGTGTCTTAGTTTGCAAACAATTAAAAATCGAACCTAAAAGGAGGTGTTGTAACAGAGTGATTTTTAACATTTTAAAACGTTTATTTTATTTACAAAATACAATCCAACATTGGGTTGTTTATTTACTTATTTATTTATTCATTTATTTATTTAAAAGAAAATTAACATCACAGATTCTTGTTAACAATGTCCTTTACAATTTCCAATATCTGTATATCTTTTTTTTTTAGTTTAGGATGTTTAGTATAAAATTAGATAGTTTTTATTTTACTTTTTCTTCATATATTCAGAATTTAAATATGTATAAACAACTCTCCATGTAAAGTATTTCGATTAGAGTATTTCGGGTTTGTTTTTATTTTGTTGTTGATTGATATTATGTCCTGATAAAAGCTATGATGTTTTTTTTTCGAAGTTTTCTCTTTTTTTGGCAATGTCTTGTTTTTTTCTGAGCGCGTCTGGAGTTAGCCACTAACAAAGCAAACAATGACGTCAGTAAACGAGGAAGTAAGTTCCTCTGGTGTGAGCGAGTGAGTGAAAGCGGAAGACTTCACCTGCGAACGACGCCATCGACTTTAGTATCAACAGCGTTTCTCACTGTGTGTGACACTGAAAGTGTGTGGGTCTCTACGTGTCTTTTCTCTCTCGGCCTTTCTCTCTGTGTTCTCTCAGCATGTTGTTTCTCCGTGTGTCGGTGGTCCTGCTGCTGTACGCGACGAATGTATTTGGAGACTCGGATTGTAAATGGGACTCCGGAGACCTGGCGATGAACCTGTTGCTAAACCCTCTCTCTAGCTCTCCGCTCGATGGTGAGGGGGATGTGGGGGTCTCTCAGTGCATAGAGCAGTGCTGCAGTAGAGACGACTGTCAGCTCGCGCTCATCACACCAGACTCCCAGCCCAAGTGTGTCCTCTACACCTGTCTCCAAGACGGCAACGACGTGTGCGCACTGACCTCCAGCTCCAAGCCTTCAGCTTACAAGAAACAAATGGTCTCCCTGGGTGTTGAGGACAGAAATTTGACTCCGACTCCCTCCAACTCTACAGGTATATACGCACTTCACTGACGATTTCGTAGATCAGATTCACACACACAGACCAGAGATCAGACCCAAATTTGCACCACTGCTTCAGGTGAACACACTATTTACAAAGGAGGTCAGAAACAAAGGAACTATTCCACAAAGCATGAGTTCACCATTAAACAGAGAGCTAAACCCAAATTTGAGGATTGTCCAAATAGAAATGTCCCTCAGATTATTTCCTGTCGTACAGACTTGAACTTGTGTTTGGGCTTATGTAGCTAAACTGAGAAATCTTGCTTAGTGTGATAGTCGCCTTAGCCAGACTGGCTCTATCTCCACAGATAAATACATGTGTACATCATTAAACATACCAGAGAACACACGGAAACTAGCTCATCCACCTGCTCAAAAGGAACAAAAATATGCACACCAGAGTAAACACACTAGAGATCAGGGGGATATTCCACAAAGTAGGATCTCCCAGTTTAGCCAGATAACTTAAACCCAAAGTTCAGGTTTGTCCAAAAGGAATGTTCCTCAGCACCTTCCCACTTGAACATATTGAGCTTCCCCCCCAACCTGACCTCTCCAATTCCTCAGGTAAACAAAAACTAAACTGTACACACTAGAGATCAGGCCTAAGATCAGACCTGAACTCACATATTATTAAACTCACATGGAGATCAAACCCAGACTCACTCAGCTCCATAGGTAAACACATACTTCACTTAATAGACAAGAGGACGGAAATGTAGCCAATGACAAAGCTTACTACTTTGAAAGTCAGACATTTTGTTAAATATTGAACAGCACGTAACTATTTCCTTGTATGTCTCATACACTATCAGTAATGTTTAATGAAGGGTTGTTTGATAACACCACTGTATCTTTCTAATGAATAGTCAAATTCCTAAAGAATCTTAATGTGATGAATTATGTTATGATATACTTAACATTGTTGTGGTGTAATGTGATATCAGTTATTCACAATAAAATTAGATTTTACCATACAGTCCACCCATAAATCCTCACAGTGTTCTGTAATACGACTACACCCTACACAACACACATCCACCCTCTTTTTCCAAAAAAAGATTAGTGTTAATGTGTGAGCTGCTGTACAAAGTTAGTTAAGCCTCACTGAGCCAAAAGCACAGGACAAAAATGCGTGTCACTGTGGGGATGATTACACACACAAAAAATGTAGCACTGCAACTTTTTTTATTTTTTGCTTTTGTCTCATTGTCTTTTGTAGCTTCTGCTGAATCACTAGACAAACTAGAACAACAAGGTTTCTGATCAAAAGCAAAATAACCAAGGCAACACAAGGATTAAACAAAGAACACTCGGTTAATGTGTAATAATCAATGTGATCAATCCAATTGCAACGTGGTTAAGATCAGTGCCTGGTTGTTCTTAGAGTGTTTTCTGTAGGTTTCAATCGAGCAATAATCTTATCATCGTTAGGTGGGCTCATTGCATCATACTCTTCCCTTGTTATGCTGATGCTCAGGAATAGGGTTAATGAAGTATTAACACGTAGCTAAGAGTTCTGTTGTAGCTTTCATTTACGATTTGACTTTACTAACTGATCTCCAAGTTAAAAAAGCTATGATTCCTTCACCAGTATTCTTGTAGGTTTTAATAATGCACTGGTCAGTTCTTAATCCCATACCAGTAAATCCTGCAGTCTCCCGCTCCATGTTCTTTTTATCCCTATATTTTGTCCATGAAATGCGGTAGCAGGTTGTTTGTTTGAAGTTGATTAATAATGGAAAACTGTTTTATACTGACCCCTACTCTGGGTGCATTTCAGATAGGTGCCGTTACCAGCCAGATGTGGGTTTCTGTCGTGCTGCCTTCCCCAGATTCTACTACGATATCACCAGCCAAATGTGTAGAAACTTCACATATGGAGGCTGTGCGGGAAACGACAACAGATTCGAATCCCTGGAAGAATGTAATGCAGCTTGCAGTGGGGTCACAGGTATATATGTTTGTGTGTGTGTGTGGCTTTATTTGACTCCTTCCAACCATGAGGTTATCTTAGTTTAAACAAAAGGGTAATGTGTCTCTTTTAAATCGTCTTTAAAACAGTTTGCACATGTGGAGGTGGTGCTTAGGTTTGTGCATTAAAACCTAAATGGTTCATCAATCATAAAATGTAGGATATAAACTGGAGCTGTGTATGGTAAATCTTTCTTACCTTTACAATCTCTTTCTAATCATTTATTATTATTTATTATTTTATATTTGTGGTACATCCTTTATTTTGCATGACAAATATTTTCATGCAATTTTAATCCTGAATTTGAAGTCCAGTTTTCTGATGTCCCAGAGGATTTTTAAGTAAATATATACAAGATTATTTCTGGCTTGAAAAACAGTTAAAAAGGCTATGAATCTAAAAAGTAAAAGTACTATGCAGACCAAGAATGAAGGTTTGGCAAATAAAGATAATATTTCAGTAATTTTCAAGACAATAATTTTAATAAAGGACAGAGTAAGTTGTTAAAATAAATTCAATAGAAGGATGGTCAAAGGATATACATCAAGAGGCTATACGTGTGTACAGAAGATGTACCTCTGGACACACAGGGAATTTGCTAATATTCCCTTGTATTCATAGCATAAGGGTTTGTTACTGTAATAGTAAAGGTATTGTGTGTTTACTTGTTTGTAGAGAGGGTCTCATTAATTTATTTAGAACTTTCTAAATTAAGTCTATATTTTACATTTCAGAAAGATTGATATCTGGCTGTTTCATGTTCACAAAGCACAGGGTTCTTTCAGGGTTTTGTATTTACACCTGTGTTAACAGAGTAAACCATATAAACACAAAGTGTCGAAGCATTTCATTACATTTTGAGACTTTGGAACTTCCTCCATGAGACAGGCCCTCGGGCTGCCACTATTAAAGCCTTTGTGTGTACGCGTTTGTGTGGGTTAGGCAGGAAAAAAAAGCCTGGAGAAAGAGACCATAATCTGACAAAATTAATGCAAATCCAGGTTAGTCCGTGCAGAAAACGTCCTCCAAATCCACAGGGCCTTGGAGCCCCCGCAATGTGGTCTGTAGGTGGCTATGTGTAAGGGTCACTCTGTTGGGCCTTCCTCGCTGCTACATTTGATCACTGTTGACATAAGCTCCTCTGTGGTTGTCCTAGAGTTTATCTAGGTACTAGGTAACGATGATGTGGTAAAGTCTACTTAAGCACCTTTCAATCCCCTGCTAAACAAATGATTTCAAACTGTTCAGACTTTGAGAGTAAACCCAACCCATCTGAGTCCACCCTGAGCTAGGATAATATAAAGTTGGATCTTTTTTGTCTTGCCTTACCCAACTTTACTAATGTTGCCCAACTCAGTATAACAGGGAACTGTTTGTCTCTTTGAGGGACACTGTGGTGCCAGTGGTTTCTGCTTACACCTAGATGTTGAATAACCGGTTGAGTGACCTCTGCTGTGAGTAGATTACTTCCTCAGATATTCAGAAAGACTCAGATGTCACTGGATTCATTTTGAATTAACCATTTGCTAGGGTAAAGCATAACATCAGATGGACTACACTTTGTAAAGATCTACAAAGTGTTCCTGTATCGTCAGTAGAGCAGAGAGTAAATGAGTGAAGAAACAAGGAGCTGCTCATTATATTATGGCTGATCTCCACTTTGGTTTAACAGTGGTTAACAGCATGTTAGCAGTGATGATGGAATTTGTAAAACCATTTAAACCTTATCTACTGGTTTTCCAGATGGGGATTTTTAGTCCTGGACTAAAACATCATTTTAAATTGTGATTTTACATTGAAAATTATGTTTAGTCCTAGAACTAGGCTTAATCCCTGTCTGTCTTAAGCTTTTAGGACAAATTCTTTTTTTTCCTGTTTACAGCAAGACCTTTATCAGAGTTTTCAAGAATATTACTGATGTGAAATTTTGTCCTGTGTTTAGGTGATGTCATTGTTAGCAGTAAAACATTCCCCAAGCGCAGAATGGCTGGACCAGAGGAGATTAAAGGTAATTCACATTGTGATTTTGCTGGCTTTATGTTGTTACATATAGGGTAGTTATATTACTGTGATAAAACTCTCTTAATCAAATGACTAAAGTGTCGTCTTAGCTTATAGCTATAAATCTGGTAAATCAGCCAAGAACACATTCATTTTAATATATTTGTCAAGAAAAACCATTGCACCTTTCATTATTTGGCTTTTGACACTAGTTAAGCTATTTACATGGTAGAGTGGGTATCCCCAGTTAATTGTAAAGGTGTGTTCAACATTCTGAAAATTCTCCTCAGGGGGGCGCTGTTAGCATACACTTATATGACGTGTGTAGACTCTGATGGGATTTTGGGTCACGAAATAGCAATGATGATATGAAAATAAATTAAACTTTATTACTGCCGTGTGATTTCATAGTTAATTTAGCTGGTTCACTGAACACACAGGCTCACTGTCACTGGGAGACTCAACATTGACAAAATTTCTTCGTTGTCTTGGCTGAGTTAATTAAAGGTTTGATGATAACTTGTATTTATTTTAAAGGACATTGCATTCTCTAACTGAAGCAGTAAAACCAGTTGCCCAGGTTTTATCTGTGTTATAATTTAGCCCCAATCTATGAGCAGCAGGAAATGAGTGACTAAAGACATACCTTGCATAATTCAGCATCTACAACAACTAAATTTGTTTTTGCTTCCTCAATGTTTAAATACTGGTGTTCCCCAAACATATATCTTGCTCCAATCAAGTAAACAAATATTCAGACTCATGTGATTTTCATCTTCCTGACATCATGTTTTTATTGCCTAGTAGAGGCTCTGGCGCAGGGATACGATGATTTTTGTCGGTTGGTTTCTTATATGCCCTTGTTCATTATATATTTTGAATTCTTATTTTTTATTTAAAAATGCCATTTCAATCCAGTTCTCTCATCTCAGGTGTTGAATTACATCCCTGCTGGATTTGAGTGAATTAAAAAATAGTAGTAGTTTTGTTTTTAATGATTAAATCAGTAAGCCTTATATTTTGAATATCTTTTCTAAGTTTCTAAAAGTTTTAATAAAATTCAAAATAATTGGCTTAATCTGTGGTCAATAAACTCATGGAATTTCCTGCATTACTAGCTCATTACATGCAGATGCAATACATTTTTGTAAATATTAAAGTAAAATATGTTTTACGTTAGGGCTGCTGTTGGCATTGGATTGAATTCAGTAGATAATTTAATTAATTGTGTAAGCCTTGTTTTTTTCTGGGTTTATACATTTATTATGTGTCACAGCCACATTCTTCTTTCAGTATGCCGGTCTATACATTTGTTAATTAATAGTGATTGGTTTGCTACATCACATTACCTCCACAGCCACAGCTTGTTCCTCTGTGTACTTATCTTTTACTTAATTCTGTTTTCTGTCAGTCTCTGAAATACAAGGAAATCCTCATATCTGCGTATTATTATGCAAATAAACACTTAATAGTCTTATTGTTCTCCAGATATTTCTGTACAGTATACAATGTCTGGTTGTATTATGCAAATACAATCAGACACGAAATGATCTTTTCCTTGGCTTTTTCAGTTTTAAGTGAATAAATATTTGTTGTTGCTCTAGCAGTCTTTTTTGTAGAGGCTTCTCATATCATCTATAAACTACTAAATGTTGTGGCTTATTTATTTATTGTTTCCTCAGATTCTTCTCCCAAGGCTTCTCTCCCTGAAATGACATCAGACGAGTTTGCAGGTGCGCTTTTTTTAATCAGCATTTTGTTTCTTTCTTTTTTATTACATTAATCCTCTTACAGTGTAGTGGTGTAAAAGGTATTGGCCCCTGCTTTTTTCAGTTTTTGTTCTTCACATTTAATTTTTTATTAGTTCACTTAAACTTAAAAGGGCTAAGATGACCCCAAAAGAACAACTGCTCGCCCAGTCCATGTATTCTGATAAACCAAAGGCAGACAGCCTTCAACTAAGGTTGAATTAAAGCAATTTACATTGGAGTGTGTGACAGCTGTGCCTGCTAAAGGTGACACAACCAGGTACTGGGGCCTGTATCTTTTTCACATGGATGATACAGGTGTGGTAATAATTTTTTATTTTAATTAAGTAAATCATGTTTTTAAAGTTTTGTTAAAACTGTTTCCTTTGTTAAATTAAATAGTCAGATATTCATACAAAACGTAATAAAACAAATAGGATTTTTTCACAGCACAAACAAAACAAACATTAGTTTCTTTGATAGTAATGTAATTATATTATTACCAGCAAAGTGTCAGGCTGGTCCAGATGTTGGGCCCTGCAGGGCGTCCATGCCACGCTACCTCTACAACAGTGGCACCTGCCAGCGGTTCATTTTTGGTGGATGTCAAGGCAACGAAAACAACTATATGTCAGAGGAGGAGTGCATGAAAACCTGCACAGGTTGGTTATGTTTGTTTGCCTTTCTTTGCCATTTGATGTTCAGTTTCTCAGAGTAGTTTGGGATTTTTTTCCATGCTTAAGTTAGAATGTTAAATCTTTGCAGTGAAAATTGTGGATTCTAAGAAAGAGGATGAACAGGAGGACTTTGACTACCAAGGTAATATACCCTTTCAGGCACACATCAAGTAGGTTGTCCTAATTATTCTGGGTAGGCTTTCCACTAAATTCTGGAACAGTCTGGATATGTTTGAGTAAGCTGTGTGTTGTATGCAGAGTTCTGTGCTGCTCCTTCTGACTCCGGACCATGCCGTGCATCTTTCCCAATGTTCTTCTTTGAGCCTGACACTCAGTCTTGCCTGCGCTTCACATATGGCGGCTGCAAAGGCAACAACAACCGCTATTCCACTGAAGAAGAATGCATGTCTAAGTGTACTGGAGGTAAGAGATGGTTTGCGTTGCTTACGTGAATACATAATATATAAATGTATCTACAGCCAAAAATAATGAATTGGCACCAAATAATAGTTGCTTTTGACTTTTAGAGGCAGCTTATTTATTTAATTTTTATTTAATTATTTAATTATAAGATTACTTATAATTATTACTTCTTAAAAGAAAGAATAAAAAGGACAAGTTCACATGGAAAATGTGCCTCAGATAATTTCCCGCTGTTTTCTTGACATTGTAAGTTTATAAATGTACACTTTTTGCACAGGAAAATATGGTCACAATCGTCATCGCTGGACTCCAGGTAAGAGGAACTTTTCAAAAAGTGCTTCTCATAATACAGTACTAAAGGTTAATAAAGGAGCTAGTATAGAAATGGTGTCAGTCTTATGACACTATGTGTATATTAGCAGAAAATTCTAGACAGATAATTAAACCTGTTTTATGTTTTATTTAAGGTAAATGTTGAGGATTTCAGTATCAAACAAGTACCTACCAATAATTTCATTTTTCATTCTCTCTCTCTCTCTTTTCTTCCCCTTCAGCCTTTTTCCTAGTGGCGACTCTGGCCATTATCTCAGTGGTGCTGCTTATTGGTCTGCTCCTGATCTCCTCTCGCAAGACCAGACACCAGCTGATCTTCACACTGGATGACAAGCAGGAGCTTCTTCCAGAGGAGTATCTTCCTGCAGTGGACCCTCCTAAACCAGTCTCACACTAAATTGTCTCTCTCAATCTCCCTCTACTTTCCCACTGTCTGTCTCTTACCTCCCTCTGCTTCTGAACACCACTGTATTTCTACACTCCAACACTGTCTCACTGCCTATGTCACTCTTATTTTGAGAGTGTCGATGTGACTGCAGTTAGGATGGCACAATTATTACAAACTAGTGACATCTTAAAGCAAAGTAAGCAGGTTTAAAATGCCTTTAAAATGACTACAGGAAAATGGATAATAGCCATAGGTTAAAATAATTATGGAATTCTGGTTAAATGGATGGAATCCAATCTCCTGTGGCCTTTTAAATCATCCTGATGTCCTTTAGTAAAGTCCATTTAAAGCAGTTTTCTCTTAAGACCTATACATTTTCATTCTCTAAATTTAGATTCTGTTTGGAGGATTTATTGGTATATTCTTAAAGATTATACTGTCTGGGGTTGAGACCAGCCTCACAGGGGAGGAGAAGTTTCTGAAAGTTATTGAATCTGTTGAATGACAATAAGGAAATCCATGTTCAGCTTTACCACTTGAAGGGTACAAATATATTTTTATTATAATAGTTGAAAAGTCATACTCCTATGTTGGAAGAGAGATTTGAACAGCACAATTGGAACCTGCTGTGTGTGGCACACTGTAATGACAGAGTAGCTTGATGTATCTATTATGTGTGTGTTACTACTGTTTTATTTCTTTTAATTCTGATTTCTCTAGTGTCTTGGTGATAATTGTAATTTTCATAATTTACCACGACCCTGAACTGGATAAGTGGTTACAGGTAATGGATGAATGAATGATTTACATACACTTACTGCTGTTTTTATCATATTTAAAGGTTGTTTTCAGGGTAATATGGCTGCACTTTTACTTCAGCAATCTTTTCTCATTTAATATACTGTCCCAAATGTTTTCCTACAGTATGTCATGAAGAAATGATTAAAAATCATGTCTAGTCAATAGACAAACATAAATTAAATGCAACACTACATAATAAAAATACAATCCTCTGGTATAATAAAGACCTGACCAAATGTATTTATTAATTATACCTAGTCTCCAGGCTATATTTTAAGTCAGGAGCATGTCTTGTAGCAATGAATGAATTAAATATGTTTATTATTTCTATTTTATGCACATTTATTATTATTTTAGGCATTTATTTATAAAACCACAGGGTTTAGTCAGTCTTACTTTTTTATTTTATTATTATTATTTTTTTTAAATAACCTAAATTTTGGTTCTCTTGCTCGTATATTGAATGGCTTGTTCTTACTCTTTGTTTAAAGCTTGTGATTTTAAAATCTGCAGTAATAAAACAAAAGTAAAGCTATAAACTAGATATCCTGATTGTCCAGATGGAACTTGATTATAAGACATATAATTACTATGACTGAGCACAGAATTTGTAGGGATATGAATGATTGTCATTGGACGGCACTGAATATGGAATGGGATGACGCATTCAAGAGTTTCAAAAGATTTACATTTTTCCAGATTGTTGTGTTTTCGTACCTAAGCTGGTTAAAAAGGCACAGTTTCACATTATTAAATCTTTATGACTTTTAAATACTTGTAATTTAGCACTCCTGATTGCTTGATCTTCCGATTCAGGCTATTGTGTCAAATGGCTAACTAAGAAGTTTGAAATGAGTTTCAAGAGATGGGAATGATCACTAAATTAATCACTGTCTAAATAAGCTGTTTATTGTCTGATTGTAGAGGAATTGGGAGTAGATATTGAGCCACACATTGTGTTGTCTAAACAGCCCCAATCTGATTGAAAATCATGGATGCCTGTTCCTTTAAATTATATAAAAACACTGACCACATCACCCTCAAGTGAGCAGCTGCAAGAAGTGCGTCACAGGAACTCATAGTTGCTTGGTTATGTTGTTTCACCACAACTGAAGGCCCAGAAGCTCTAGTGATAGTCTTGTTTCTCAGATGCTCATAAAGTAGTTGTTAAAATTGTAACAATTCCCCTCATTACATCAGAAAGGCGGTTGTATAAAATCTACAAAATCGCATGTTTCTAATAGACTCCAGTATTTTAATAACAATACATTTGTTTTAAATGATATATTTTGTGATATTTTTTGATATTTAGTCTTTAGATGACCCCAAGTTCGCACTGCTTTCCGGAGAGTTTACCATAACGCGTTTTGGGACAAGGCCATAGATATAACAGCCCAAGTGTTTGACCTGTTAACTGTAATGAGTTATCTTCTCACCAGGGTGTGCTGTTGTCCTAAAAGAAATTCTTAGAGTCTATGGTTTGCTCCTGTTGTTTTAATGGTTATTGGCTAGTGTCACTTGTATATTTTTAAACCAGCCTTTACTTATTGCAGCTGGACATTTCTTTTCAACAGACAGAATCATGACTGCAGATAAAGGCCATATATTGCATGAAGTGCATACTCTTAACGGACTCTTTGGCTAAATCTCTTTAACACTTAGTAAAAACAGATATGTTTAGGGACAGGCTTCCTCGTCATTGACAGGGTGTATCCAACATATCCTGCAGTTTCACAGTTTTTAACATTAACGGTTACAGCTGGTGATTTATAGTCATCTCTTTCATCATGTAATAAGTTCTAAGTTAGGATGTGCATGAGGGAGCCTGACACTGTGAACTGCACATTGCTGGGTTTGTGCCTGTGTCTGTGCAAGCTGAGACTGCTGAAATTAGGTCATAAAGACCAAACGATTAGCTCATTTCCCAGTCATGTCCAACCAGCCCCTCCACTCTCACAAAGCTATGAGGCAAAGGAAGCCCAAAAACAAAGAGCGAGCGAGAACATTTACACTAGGCATTGTGCTTTTGTAGCATGTACTCTTAAAAATTAAAGTGCCATCTAGGATGCTGGAGTGATGCCATAAAATGAGCCATTTCTGTTTCACTTAAAAAAAAAAACTTAAAAAAGAAAAAAAGGTTCTCTTTTGTAAAAGAGTACTTTAAAAACTGATTAAACAAGTCTTGAACATTTTCTTCGATGCTCTCTCAGATCATGTGAATTGTATCATAGTGTATTCTTTTTTTTCTGTTCTGTGGGATATTCTAAATGAACAAAGGTTTTAACACCCTTAATAAGGTGTGAACACAGCTGCTTCTCGTACTGCTGACATGAGCTTCCATTTCTCTACATAGAGCTTCAAAGCTTCACTTTGGGCAGAGGAGCACAACCATAGTGGACAAATAGAAATAGCCTCTTTACTATTCAAAGAAACATTGGTGTTCTGTGAATGCAAAACCCATGTCTTACTACAGCAAGAGTCTTGTTTTCTAAGTAGTGTTTATAGAGGTTGTAGGTAGGAGCCTGTATTTGCAAAAACAACAAATGCATCAGTGAAAGTCTGAAATGGTTAAGAAATGACTCTAAAGGGTAAACTAATCCTCCTGAAGCTGTTTCTGTTGTATCAGATGAGAGATGTGACAGAAGTTTATTCAAGAGCACATTGCTAGTGTTCACATCACGAAAGAGAGCTAATGTTTAGAGAGTTGTTAAAGTCCTCCCCAGCAGACTCCCACAGATTGCAGCATGTGTGTGTGTGTGTGTGCTAGGTTTACTCTGACCCTGCTAACCCTAGCGTGTTGTCAGTACCCATGGTCATCTGGTTTCTATCCTGCGTAAGTGTAAGTGTGATTTTTGAGCATGACAACCGGCTCCTGTCCCACCCCTCTCACAGCTGCCTATTTAAGCGGCATAGATGCTTCACATTCCAAATACATGATTATGAAATGCCCCCCTTCTCATACACACACACACACACACATTTATTGTTTTAAAATAATCTGAACTTACTTATTAATTTCAAAATTCAAAAGTGCCGTCACTAGCAAAATGAGGTTTAACATACACGTTTAATGTGTGTGTCTAATATATATATATATATATATATATATATATATATATATATATTATACATACCATTCATTGTCTGTAAACACTTATCCAGTTAAAGGTCATGATAAGGGGGCCCAGAGCATAGCCGGAATCTCAGGGTGCAAGACAGAAACACACCCTGGATATGGTGCCAGTGCATCTCAGGGCACCACACACTCATGTGTACAGACACCTCTGCATGGGCAATCCTCCTACCAACATGTTTTTTTTTTTTTTTTTTGGACAGTAGGAGGAAACCCAGGTGGAGAACACACTAAACTCCTCACAGACATTGACCTGAAGCATATGGATAATTCTCAGCACTGCAGCTAAAGTGACATTGGTGTCACTGCAACCTACGGAACACTTTTGACTGGATATTTTCGGTTGGTAGGCTTTTCTCAGTCCAGAGGTGACACACTCATACCAGCACAACATGCTAACACACTACCACCACGTCAGTGTCACTGAATGAATGGCACAACCGTGAACAGGATGAAGTGATTACAGAAAGCGAACGAATGAATAATATATTAAATATGTGCTATGGAAAATGTGTATGGGCTGAAGGTGAAGGTCTTTTTTTAATTAGATCTACCATCAGATTAAATCTCTTCACCTTCTGCCCATACATACTTTCCAGTGTGTCATTTACCATCAATGGTATTTAAAAAATGTCATGGTCTCAATGCTTCACAGCCCAAAAGCCTGGGGGGTTTTACAGGTTTCTATATTCTATAGGCTTGGGTGCAGCAGCTCCTGAGAGTCCCATTATGCTTCATGCTTCACTGTTGAGATTCTACACATGCTTAAGGCAAATTCATTCACTAATTACTTTTTGCATGTATCGTCATCTTCCTTTCATAGATAATATCTGTGCTGTTTTAAGCAGTGAGTATTTATCTTCCTCTGAAGAGTCACTGTTCACAGAAGTCTCCTGTCAGCCCCCCGAGCGCTAACAAACCTTTCACCCTTCAGCACCTCTTTAACAGAACAGACAGCGCATTGACCCCACATCCGGATCAGACACACCAACAGTAACCTCTTAAACCTTGCACTTAAATGAAGTTATAAGATATTCATCTTACTCAGAGGTGGGTAAAGTGGCCTAAAGATGTGCTGTGAACCTGGTAAAAAAAAAAAAAAAAAGAAAAAGAACAGAAAAGTGTTAAGGCCAAAAGTAACTACCAGAGCATTAGGGAAGACGGGAGTAGAAGGGTATGCAAAGTACAGTGGAAATTCTTAGAACATCAATTAGCATAAGAACTTACGTCATAACACTTTTTGTCTTCTCATATTGGTGCACTTTTGCTCTGAAATAAAATGCTACAGAAAGCTCTGGAAAGTCAGTGGCCAATAACAAATCAGCACATATTCTGTCCACCAATAAAAAATAATAAAACTGAACACATAGAAAGGAACTAAAGTTAAATATGAAGAACTAAAATGTAAGCAAGTATAAAACATTTATTGAATATACACTCTGGGCGGCACGGTGGCGCAGCAGGTAGTGTCGCAGTCACACAGCTCCAGGGGCCTGGAGGTTGTGGGTTCGATTCCAGCTCCGGGTGACTGTCTGTGAGGAGTTGGTGTGTTGTCCGCGTGGGTTTCCTCCGGGTGCTCCGGTTTCCTCCCACAGTCCAAAAAACACATGTTGCAGGTGGATTGGCGACTCGAAAGTGAATGTGTCTGTGTTACCCTGTGAAGGACTGGCGTCCCCTCCTGGGTGTATTCCCGCCTTGCGCCCGATGATTCCAGGTAGGCTCTGGACCCCCTGCGACCCTAAATTGTATAAGCGGTTACAGATAATGGATGGAATATACACTAAATTTTATTTATTTTAATGTGCTCTCATTGTGAACACGTTCACTTTTTCATGCACAGATTCTCTACACAGACAAGCAGGAAAGTACATGGGACACGAGTTTAAGCTCACCAACCCAATGTCAAGTATTGGCTAGAGCACTGGGCTGTGCAGCAGTGAAACTAGATTCTCTGGAGCTCCTTCTATTACCTCTGGGATGCGTTAAAAAGGATTCTGAGATCCAGAACTAATGTCTCAGCAGCTCTGCCTAACCTCACTAATGCCATCAGTCTGCATGGATTTCTTTCAGTCTAAAGAAGAGTCGAAGCTGTTACTGCAGCCAAGGGGACAAACTACCCATTAACTTCAGACCAAATGTTGGATGAGCATGAGCATTTACTTCATATGAAAAAAGAATACAAGGAAGATGTAATATAAAGCCTTAAAGTACTAAATGTAAAAAAAAGAAAGGAAAGCACAGGGTGGAGAGGCAGAGGAGAAAAATTCCAGATGATAGGTGATAAGTACTGAGGGGGATGAAACAGAGAGGAGAGAGTGTGCAAGGCTTTGAGGGGAGATGGAGACACGGTTCACCCCGGCGAAGAATGATGTCATGGCACTGTGTGAGTGTGTGGGGAGCGTGGAGTGGGCGTGGCCTGAGCAGCTAAGTATGTGTGTGTCTGTGTATGTGTGTTGGGGGGGGGGGGGGTGTAGAAAGGAGGACTGTAATTCGAGTGACCTCCGTCTAAAATTGAAAGCAGTTGTGAATCCTCTAGAGGGCAAAGCTTTGCAATCCAGACTCAACTTTCAGTTCCCACGACACCAACCGACCTCCTTCTTCCCTATTTCCTGACTCGCAGCCCCTACTTTCTCTCTGTCTCATTCCCTTCTTCCGTCCTCAGTCTCCCTGCCTATAAATGGGAAGTCTGGTGGCATTTCTGAAGGACAGTCTGAGCTGAAAAAGGCAAGAAAGGAGAGAGGACGGTGACAGGGTCATGGTGTCCAGATTAAAAGTGATCTCAAGTTCTAAAAAATGAAGTGGAAAAATAGCTCAGATAAAAGGAGAATGTAAATAAACTACATTTTATTTCTTTACCCCTTGTCTAGTTCTGACTGTCTCAGACTGTTGTTATTACATAAACAGACTATCTTCTTCCTATCTCTGAGTCATAGGCTTTATTTGCAATTTGCCTAATTTGCATATTCAAAGTTGAAGAAGCAAGTGCTTATGTTTAATTAGAAAATGACACATGCAGCACAAGTCTGATAACAAAAACCTTGATCTTGGGATAACTGAAAGACGGTGGGTTATCTGATCTATCTGTGAATTCTCTCTCAGTTTAATTTGAAGTTCTGGACTGGAAAAACTAGGAGTGATTCAAATTGACAGTTTTTTTTTTACGTGGGACTAAAGCATCATTTATAAAGGAGATGTAATTGTCAACTGTACCAGGAGCAGGACTCGAACGCAACCCCAGGTCCCTGGAGCTGTGAGACTGCGAAATACATATGTCATACAGTCTTAGAAAGCACATAGCTTACTGAGGTTGTCGTAATGTGTAGTGATCTAGACCAGTGGCGGATGCTGGTCTTCCGAGGAGGGGAAGCTCAATTTCGACCTACATCATAAAATGTGTTGGTTTATTTATACGTAATTCCACCCTCCGTTCCTTTTCAAGAAAATGATCTGTGACTCTGTCGTACCAACAAGGCGTCTTTTCCAGGGACTTGGCTAGTGTCCTCTCAATGGCCAACAGAGCTAGGCTGCTTAAACGGCCTTGGCCCATGTGAAGTGTGTCCGCCTGTGAGTGCTTTGTGACGGTGGAGGGGCTCAGCAGCACCCGCTGGACAGAAACTGCGATAGAAGTCAGAAAGAGTGATAGAAGTCAGTCTCCAAACACAATCAGCTACAAAAAAACCCACCAGAAATAGAAGCTCGATTTGTCGGTAGTCGTTTTTAACAATGAAAATGCTGCTAAGAGGATTAAGAAGTCTCCGGTTCAACTAAGAACAGAATGAAAATGTAATGCTCCCACGGATCTTTACACCAAAGGATCGCTGATTCGCTCATTTTGCTGTCAATCAAAAAGGGATTCAGCCTCAGACAAATCATCCAATCATCATGCAGAAGCTGAGCGTCCGGGCCAGCCGAGGCCAACCCACTGCCCCATAGACCCCCAGAGACGCTGAGCGTCCGATGGGCGGGACAAAGACCAGCTCAGAGTCCTCACTGTTTAAATCACTGTGAATCTGCGCTAATGATTGAGAGGAAAGCTGCGTCTTTACCAGTGATAAGAAGCTGATTCTGAACAAAAGTTAATCGCGCTGTAGTGCATATTTATTCAATGACATGTACACACAACAGTATATATTTGATCACTTATTTTTTTACATTTTAGGGGAAGTTGAGCTTCCCTTGCAGTCTTAGAGCAATCGCCTCTGATCTAGACATACACCTTGTATGATGCTATAGTGGGGTAGACTTCTGTTATGTTAGCAATACTGTCTTCGTAGGTCCCAATCAAATGTACAAGAAATATTTTTTTATTCTGATACTAAGCATACCTTGGCTGATTGATATATTATGGGGAAATGGTGAAAAATGGATTTCTCATAAAATGATAAGTTCTACTTGTGCATTTTAATAACAGAAACTAACACACATACACACACACACACACATACAGACACAAAACTGGTAAAGTTTTTGTTGTTGAATTGGATAACAGTGTAAAATTAACTGCTGAACACTTCCAGACCACAGTTATGATATGTGCCTGAGCCTGGGATTTTTTTGGTGTGTCTATTGTAAAGCTTTGAGCCCAGGACCTGAGCCAGGTGAAAATGTGGGTGGTAACCTTTAGGACAGCCAAGTCTGTGTGTGGCAGATATTAGGATTAATTAATTGTATTTATGGCACAGTAAGCATTATGGGATGGTGCCCATTCTCATTCTCAGAGGCCTATTCAGTGAAGGGAGAGGCTGCACTCTGATGTCAGAAAGCAGAGAAGTTGTGTAAGGTCATATTCGTTTCTCTCTCTCTCTCTCTCTCTCTCTCTCTCTCTCTCTCTCTCTCACACACACACACACGCACTCCTTCCCTCTTCCTTTTGCTGCTTTGTCACCCCCCCTTTGAAACAAATAACGCCCCATTGTATTTTTGCAAGATAGAATCAGAAGGAAAGAATGTTTGGTGCTGATTCAAAAATGTAAATAGCATTTGGAATTGGAGAGAAAAAAGCAAATGTACGTCAACCAAGCAAAGGAATGGACCCATGTTTTCCCATTTCTCATTCTTAAGTGGACTGTGAATTGATTTGTTATATAACAGTGAGCTGAGATCAGATAAAGGCCATTAGCACTGATCTGTGGTTAGGTTTATGGTGGCTACTCTTTCATGAGCTAAAGGGCACTCTTTAATTTACCAGGAATGATTGTACACTCTGATATGTGCTTCTCCCTTAAGTGTTTCCCATAGTCACCTCTGACTTGGGGCATTTTTACTTTTTAGTACTTTAATTTTATAGTAACTTAAAATCAAACCCTCATAACTTAAGTATAAAGTTATTTATGAGCAACGAGAGGCAGGCTGAGAGACAGGCTTGTAGCTCATGGTGGACTGTCTACTGTAGTGTGAATCAGGAACATGATCACAGACCCAATGCCCCAAAGACTCACTAATCATCAGGACAGTCAGTCGTAGTATTATTTAGTTTAGAAGTCTTGCACAAATGAGTGTGACATGAAGAACACTGCACATGTCCCAGCTGGAATTCTTTTCTTTGGAGTTTAATCATCTCTTGCATTTATTACCATGTTTGGTGATTGTGGTCCTCTTGGGGCATATGACTGAGATTTGCCATTGGTCTAGGTCCAGTAAGTAAATACACATTTTAGCTGAATAGATCCTCATTTTTCATCAAGTTAAATGTCATAATAACACATGAGTCATACTGCATAATTTATTTACCTTATGTTAAAGGAATGGTTTGGCCAACTTGGTCAAGTTTACGTGATTTTCTTGCCCCAAATGCAGCTGATCCGCAGAGGTGTTTCAGTTTAGTGCTACAGCTATAAGCTAAAATGGCTATAGAAACATTAGAAGTCACTTTAATAGTCACTTTAAATATTTTGACAGTAGTTTCTCTAGCTACATCCCCAAAATGCCTTTCAGCCGACAACATCCATGTATTCATTATGGTTGTGCAGACTTGTAGTGGTACACTCCGTGCTGTTTAGGACACTTATTGAGAAATAAAAAAAAAAGCAAAACTTGATTGAACTTGCCCTACACAATCTGATTCTGACATCTTGTAGAAACATGAATTTTTGAAGATATGATTCAGTTACTTTTATTTAAAACACACACATACAAAAACATTCATTTTGATAAATAGAATTTATAAATAGAAACAAGGGAAATACAAACCTTTACACGCAGTCAGCAATCTAAAATGGCTGCCTGCTGATTGCAGCTACTTAGTTATTTTTTATCATACTTTACATAGAGAGCATATGAAGATTCATAATGAAGAGCTGGTTGAGATAAACATTTGGGATATAATTATGGAAAAATATTTGAGAAAGGTAATATTGACTGCTAGTGTCTATTAGCAACATTAGCCTTGTAGCTGCAGTTTATAAAATATGAAGCCACATTTGGCATAATTAGCAACATTATTTACAATGAAAAGAAAATTTCTTTTAATCTGTAAATCAAATCATTCATTCATTCATTCATTCATTCATTCATTATCTGTAACCGCTTATCCAATTCAGGGTCGCGGTGGGTCCAGAGCCTACCTGGAATCATTGGGCGCAAGGCGGGAATACACCCTGGAGGGGGCGCCAGTCCTTCACAGGGCAACACAGACACACACACATTCACTCACACCTACAGACACTTTTGAGTCGCCAATCCACCTACCAACGTGTGTTTTTTTTGGACTGTGGGAGGAAACCGGAGCACCCGGAGGAAACCCATGCGGACACAGGGAGAACACACCAACTCCTCACAGACAGTCACCCGGAGCGGGAATCAAACCCACAACCTCCAGGTCCCTTGAGCTGTGTGACTGCGACACTACCTGCTGCGCCACTGTGTCGCCCTAAATCAAATAAAATAAAATAAAATGTATTTGTATAGTGCTTTTTACAACTGATGTTGTCACAATGCAGCTTCACAGAATTCCGGTAAAGACAAAGTTTTGACATGAAATATCAAAATGTAAAGGATGTAAAAATCCCTAGGTGAGCAAGCCAAGGGCGTCAGTGGCAAGGAATAACTCCCTCAGAGCTGAGGAAGAAACCTTGGGAGGACTCTGGCAGATCTGACTATGACAGCTTTAACTAAAAGTAAGGAAAGTACCAGAAGGACACACAGACGCAGGAGCATCCTGAAACACTGGCATCCGTCCGCTCCACCGTCGACAATCCTGAGTGATCGCGTGAAGCGGCGGGACGACAGCACCAGCGTCTCAGTTTACTATAATTTCATATGTCCGTAGACCCTTGGGTCTAGACCACCTTTATCTATGGGGGAGCATTAACTACCAAAAACTAAACTAAACAAATACATTTTTAGCCTAGATTTGCCGATTGCGATTGTGTCCCGAACATTTTCTGGAAGATCGTTCCAGAGTTGGGGGGGCTTTATGAGAGAAAGCTCTTCCCCCAGCTGTGGCCTTCTGAATTCTGGGAACTATTAAAAATCCAGTACTCTATTAATCAGTACCTCTATGAGAGGCTCATAATAAGAAATAATATCTTGAAGGTGTTTAGGAGCTAGCTCATGTAGAGCTTTACATGTTAGTAACAGAATTTTGTAATCAATAGGGAATTTTACAGATAGCCAATGGAGTGATGATAGAACTGGACTGATATGTTCAAATTTTCTTGTTTTAGTGAGGACCCTGGCTGCAGAATTTTGTATTAGTCAAAGTTTACTTAAATTTATGCAGTTGCATCCTGAGAGTAGTGAGTTACAATAATAAAGCCTTGAAGTAATAAAGGCTTGTACTAATGTATCTGTGTCATGCAGGGATAAGACATTTCTAACCTTGGCGATGTAGCGAAGATGTAAAAAAGCTGTCCTAGTTAAACTGCCTATGTGTTGATTGAATGATAAATCAAATAAATCTAATTGAATGATAAATAAATTATGATGCCAAGATTTTTTGCTGCTGAACCAGGTTTAACGGGAAAGTCAGCAAGATGTAAAATTAAATCTGATAATTTATTTCTTGCCATCTTTGGACCCAAAAGCAGGACCTCTGTTTTGTTACAGTTTAGAAGGAGGAAGTTACGCACATCCAGCCTTTCATGTCTTTTACACAGTCCTCTATTTTCTTCTGTGTTTGTCATCAGGTTTGGCTGATATGTGTCGTCTGCATAACAGTGAAAGTTAATGCCATGGCTTCTTATAACTGTGCCTAGTGGTAACAACTGTACCTAGCAGTTGTGGTTGGTCTGAAGCCTACATGGAATCACTGGGCGCAAGGTAGAAACAAACCCTGGAAGGGGCACCAGTCTTTCACAGTGTGACACACACTCACACATTCACTCACAAATGGACACTTTTGAGTCGCCAATCCACCTACCAACATGTGTTTTTTGGACAGTGGGAGGAACCCAGAGCACTCAGAGGAAACCCACGCAGACATGGGGATGCAGAAACTCCTCACAGTCACCCAGAGCAAGACTTGAACCCAATACCTCCAGGTCCCTGGAGTTGTGTGACTGCAACACTACCTGCCACACCACCATGACACCCGAGTGGTAATATGTATAACGTAAATAATAATGATCCTAAAATAGAGCCTTGAGGAATTCCAAATCTTACTTTAGAATAATTGGAAGATAAATCATTTACTTTTACAAACTGATAGCATTTCATTAAGTAAGATTTGAACCATAACTGGGCTGTCCCTGTGATTCCAACCATGTTTTCTAAACTTCCTGGGAGAATACTGTGGTCTATTGAGGTCAGGTATTTGAAAATATCTACATAAAAATACATTGTGTTTTATACTGTATACTGTATAATAAGGCACATGTATAATATGACTGTGTATTTTCTCACTTAATTATTATCTTTGCCACAAAGTTGGATGATGAAGATTCAGAAAATGTCAGATTTTCTTCCCACAGGCATGGACTGCACCAAGTTGGCCTACTGTGTTTGATTAGTGGCTACAGAATTAGCCTTATAATTCTCCTATTCTCAGAGCAGGGTGTTGTCATAGCATGCGTGAGAGAGACAGAGGAAAAGTTCAGAAGCAGTATGTTGTCCATTACAATGTTGCCCTTTTTGCAGTAAAGATTTGGAGCCAACCTGGGGGTGGGTGGGGGGTGAGTGGTGGGAAAGAAGATCTGTGTGTTAGAGGAAGTTGATCTGAGAGTTTAAGAAAACTTCACATTCTTGCTGCATTCAATGCCAACTTGACTCAACAAACAAATACTTCTCTAAACAAACAACTAAAAACAATCATTCGTTATTTGAACTCCATCTCAACTGCTTTTAACATTATTACTTCTCTTTCCTGTGTCCTTTTCCCCTTTTTCCATTGCCAGTCTGAGAATGTGACATCATACTCTGAGTATCTTTGCCACAGCATATTCCAGACATAGAGTCATTCAATAACTCACCCTGGTACATGGTCTGTATTTTCACTAATCATGGCAACCTTTCCCTTGGCTAAACAAATGCTGTTCATTTCAAACAGGGCATACTGGCTGCTTAGACTTTGATGTGAATAATGGTTTGTTGAGGTTGTCAGTTAAATACAATATATATAAATACAACATTGAATTATTTATGCCTTCTTCAGAATTTTGAAATGATAATAATGTCATCTAAATATACTTTTATATCTATATATACTCAAAATTACAATTTTAACATTTAGAAACTTATTCCTATTTTATTTAATTTTCTATTTCCCTTTGGTTCATTTTGTTATCCGGTGTAATTAATCAAACAACTGACTACACATCACTGTCACATCATTGGTTAATTCGTAAGATTTTACCCGTGATTTTCAATGTTTTTAAGATGTTAATAGGGCTTTACATTTGACATTTTACAGATTATACCACATTCAAAATGAAAGAGGCCTGGTCTTTTATGACTGGAAATAACTGTCCAGGTGGGTTGTAAAAATAACTGTTAAATGTACAGACATTCCTATAAAGACTTTGTTATCACCAACTACTTGTAGCTACAGTAAAAATAAATAACTATAGAACACTGGAAAAAAATATTAAACTATTCTACATTAATTACAATTTTAAATTTAGAGTCAACATTACTATCACTTCTTATCACATCCTCTTCTTTGGCCAGTGATAGGGCTGATGCTTAGACTGCTGAACCACTCTGAAACCCTGTGCAGAGTTGGTGGACAGTGTAAGAAAAGCGATCTTTGAATGAAAAACTGTTGAAAAACAAGGGTCTTTGTTTTCCTTTGGTGTTCAGTGACCACACCCATCTCCACAGCCGCCATCACAAGTAATCAGAAATAGTCAGGATGCTCCTTTTTAACCGCTTAGAACAGAGGAAGATTTGTGTAGCCTTGGTCAAGTTACACATTTCTATACTTTGAATGTTTAATTAAATACATAGAAATTGAGCACTAATACAAGACGTGAGGGCCAATAGGAAGACTTGTAGAGAATGTTTCATTAAAAATTAGTGAAACATGTAATTACACCAGAGCTGCCTACAAATTTTGCAATATTCAAAGTAACACTGAAGCACTATCTCACTGTTTAAAATATTGGTTAGCATTTGTCAAACATTTTCTTATCCAAACCTGCACAAATATTCCAAGCATCCATTTAGGGAAGAAAAGGAGTGGACTCAGAGTTACTGCCACCAGCTGTGGCAACACATCCTAGACTCCACAGCACTGTGCAGTTTCATTGCTAACACAGCAACAGGTGGAAGACCAGGCTCTGGATCAATCTGAGCCCCTAGGCTCCAATGGGAATGCTGGCAAAGTCACAGACAGCAACACACTTTCACATCCGTCGTGTCCAGCCCACGGATGGACAGAGACAGGAAGCAGGCCTTCTGTTTACTTTCTCAGAGGCTCCAGCAGTTTCCTGCTGGTCATTTGGTCACTGAGCGCAAAGACCTAGGGTTCAATGCATCGCTGCACGCCTGCTCGTCACGTATCACTTGCCTTGGGCTGTCTTTGACAAAGTCATGGAGTAAACCATCTCTATTCTGAAGGTCATCATTCATAAGGCCATATTGCATCTTTCATGGCAACTGACTTAAACCTACATGAACATCTATAAAGGTTCATGCTTATAAATGTCATTGGTCATACAGCCTGCTTTAGTCTATGAAAACTCACTCTTACTCAAATATGCCTTTTAAGATATGTGCTCATGTCAATAGTCTCAGTAGTTTTCGACGTAGTAGTAGACGAAAATGAACAACAGTAAAGTGCTACTGAAATGGGTGTAATAGGGTACACTAAATTATGCTTTGTCTATGTGGTTTTGAGTCCATATCTGAAACTTTTTTGATTAAGATACAAGGGATAATAATATCACAATTAAAATCACAAATGTGTTTCATGTGGGATTTAGTTAGAAAACAGTGATTCCAAACTTTTGTATTAAAGTGTTCTGCTGTTAATTTCAGCTGAAGACCAAGTTAGAATAAAACACCATAGTTTAGGACACTTTGAACACTTTTAGTGATATAGAATGTTGTAACAATATTTAGATCACACTACCTAGTTTGCCATTATATTATATTATCCATCCATCCATTATCTGTAACCGCTTATCCAATTTAGGGTTGCGGGGGGCCCAGAGCCTACCTGGAATCATCGGGCGCAAGGCGGGAATACACCCTGGAGGGGACGCCAGTCCTTCACAGGGCAACACAGACACACACACATTCACACCTACGGACACTTTCGAGTCGCCAATCCACCTGCAACGTGTGGTTTTGGACTGTGGGAGGAAACCGGAGCACCCGGAGGAAACCCACGCGGACACGGGGAGAACACACCAACTCCTCACAGACAGTCACCCGGAGCGGGAATCGAACCCACAACCTCCAGGCCCCTGGAGCTGTGTGACTGCGACACTACCTGCTGCGCCACCGTGCCGCCCTATATTATATTATATTATATTATATTATGTTATATTATATTATATTATATTATATTATATTATATTATATTATATTATATTATATTATATTATATTAGTGTTCTCCCAGTGTATGCATGTGTTCCTCCGGGTGCTCAGGTTTCCTCCCACGGTCAAAATTAAACACACAGTGGATTGGCTACTCAAAAGTGTGAGTGTGTGAGTGGTGGTGTGAGTGTGTGTTGCTCTGCGAAGGCCTGGCACTCCTTTCGGGGTGTGTTCCTGCCCACTGATTCCAGGTAGGCTCCAGACACACTGCAGCCCAGAAACTGGACAAGTGGTTGCAGAAAATGAATGATTATATTATATTATATTATATTATATAACATTTTACATAATTTAAAGGCTACTAAAATGTTACTAGTAAAAACTATATACTAAAACACTAGTAAAATGATGCTATGTGGCCTTGAATTAGCTTTTTCAAAGTTTAGATTCATACTGTTTGAAACCAATAGCAGAAATGCCTATCCTAACAAGAGAATACACAGCTGAAAAAATACCTCCCATATCACAGTTAGTTCTGTCTTGTGTCTGTAAATCTCTATAAATAATATCTATGATAGATGCCTTTGTTTTTATATGTAAATATGGTATGTTGGCACAAGTAGATTCCAACATGCTGCAATCATAATGATGATAATTACAGCTGCAGTAGAGCTGCTGTTAATCATACTTAATTGTTGCCAATGAGAGAGTAATTAGGAAAAAGACACAACATTAATGAATAATAACAGACAGATTTTTCTCATGCTAATGTGCTCTCTATTGTATTCGTACCATTTCTGGTCACTGTGCAGTGTTGAGTAACATGTGCTTGCACAGCTGTATAATTGCACCACCAACAAACATAAGCCAAAATATAGGTGCAAAGTTTGACACTGTGGTTCTCAAGCTTCAAAATATGTGCTTTACAACAAGGTCCCAGCCTCCTGTAGAGGCTTGTAATTGGCCTCCACTCTCTTAGGCCCTTCTGTAGCCCTGTGTGTCTACTCCCTCTCTCCCTCTGCATGAATCACAGGTCATTCCAACATGCCTTCATCTACCCAGAGATGGTCCCACTTTTCTCAGAATGACTCATACATAAAGGTGATTTAAACTTTTAAGTCATGCAATGATTGCTACCTTAACTGCCTCACGTTGGCCATGAAGCTTCTGGTTTTCATTCTGTACATAAGCAGCCGATTAATTAGTCATTTCTTCAGCCATTTGTTTGGGCCAGGGGCGGGTGGGGCTGCTAACAGTAACCTCCTGGAGGTAAGTGTGAGGTGGCTGGTGCCAGTCACCACCATCTGATGGAGTTTCAAGCTGTTTAACAGCTCAAGGTCAGAGCCAGTGACCAGGCTTCTGTAATTAGAAAAGCCCAACACTCTTTAAAATAAAGGTTTTCTAAGGGGTTCTTGGGTGTAGGCTTGTTTAAAAAAAAATCTTACATTGAACTTTTACATTACTTCATACTTTAACCACTTATTCAGTAACAGAGATCATGTTTTGATTCAAATGAGTATGATTTTAAAAACAACCATTAAACTAGATGTTTATCTTAGTGAGTGAGCAAAGCAACAGTGGTCTGTCATTTAAACAACAGTTGTACACTGTATTTTATATAAATTAAGAAATCTAAAGTTATGCTGACTGTTTTATTTCAGCATGATTGTCTTTGTAGGGAGGTGCATTTGAAATATAAACAGTTCAACCCCCATAGCAAATGAGGTCTATAAGCAAAAATGACAAACATTCAGCTGTTCAAGTAGTTAAGCAAGAATCATTTCAAATTAAATCATTTAATATTAAGCCAGTGGTTTTTGCAAGTTCAAAACAAAATTTTTAATGACTTTTAATGACTACTGCAGTCTCAGAATCATCACAGAACAGAACACCCCTGAACAGAATCCCTCATAAAAGCACACATTAGCAAATCAAGTGTTGTCAAGTGAACCTGATGCAACTAATGAAGCGCTTTATTAGTTGCATCTATGTTCTTCTGATGAAACACATCAAATACATGGAAAGTCTAGTGGTTTGTTGACTCTAATGTTTGGCTGCCATTCAGAAAGTCAAGAGAATTGTTGTTCTTCTCGTTAAGAGAAGTAATCATTGCCTTGCACACACAAGGAAAAGGATACAAAAATAGCAATGGCTTTGAATGTACAGTTGGAAGCATAGTTTGCAAGTTTACGGTTAAAGGAACTCTGCCTACACTACCTGGATGTAGGAGATAGAGAAAGCTATTACTGCCTGCCACCATATTCCTGAGGAGGCAGGTCGTCAAAAAACTTTGAGTGACTTGCAACACAATTTGGTGGCAGCAGGCAGTGAGCTTTCAGTTTGCACAAAAGGGGCATACTAAACACTTAAGGTCTTCATGCACAAACTTCAAGATGTACACCACTACTGACTCAAAATCACAAGAAAACGCAGGTAGAGTGTGCTCAAAACAATATAATTAAGACACAGAAATTTGGTATTCTATTCTGTGAAGCAAAACTGGAACTTTTTGATCTTATGGATCAGCGGTATAGCTAGAAGAGGAAGAATCAAGTATTCTTGGTGATGCTCTGGGACTGCTTTGCTTCCTCTGGCAAAACCTTCAATTATCGGGTTAAGTGTTTGGGAAAAAAAAAAACACAATTTGCAATAGCCATTAAATAATTTTCATGGAAACTATTAACTGTTCAACACAGAGTCACACATTTTCACAAAAAAGAGCCAGCAGAGTCCCAGCTAATCTGATAAGATACATACCGAAAAATATTTCTATTGTATACAATGCCCTGTGATGGACTGGGATGTTCAGGTTGTGTTGTTGGCTCATGCTCATGATTCCAGATAGGCTTATTACCCACTGAGTCTCTGATCAGTGTGAAGCAGTCAGAATGACTATCTTTGTGGAAAAGTACATTTGCAATAAAAATGATTCAACCCCCATTACAAATTAGGTTTATTAGCTACATTTACCAATTTTCTGCAGCAGTTTGCTATAAATCAGTCAAGTAAGTAACAATTATACAATAACACAATTAATATAGCAATTGGTTTCAGTGTGTTCAATATAAAATGTCACATTTAATGACTACTGTAGTTTCAGAATTAATCAACCCCAGAAAAGAATCCTTCATAAGAGCACACCTTAGCAAATCAAGTGCTGTCTCAAGCACACCTGCTGCAACTAGGCTCCGGACTCACTGTTACTCTGATCAGGGTGAAGCAGTTACAGAAAGTGAACAAATTTAAAAAATAAATAAATAAAAAGAACGAATATGCTCATTAAAAAGTTTTGTTTGCTATTTACCCAGTGGAATTGCAACTAGGGGTCTTAATACTTGCACATCTCTTTTACAAAGAAATCTACATTAAATTTAAGCCAACTTTAAAATCAACAGATGTTCTACTATGGAACCTGACACAAAGAATCATTTTCAACAGTTTCATTTCTAAGAGTGAAGTTTTGTGCCTGCTCTTTGTGCTTTCTACCCCTGGCCCTCTATGTGCTTGTGGAACTGGAGCCAACCTCCTCTCTTTATATCTAGGTCACTGGGATGTGTGTGGCTTGAGTCAAGAGCACAGCTTAATCTATGGGCTTTCTACAGAAGAGTGCTTTCAGCTGTGGTGTGTGCCGAGCATTTTTCTCTCCCCTTCATGATGGAACCAGTGGTTTTGCAGCGATGCAGCTTTAGTACAGAGCAGGCAGCAAGGAAAGCAACAGCGCACATCCACATTGTCCATATAGGTCTTTCAGTACTTGGGTGATGACTGGTTCTGGGACAGTTTGACTTAAATGTCTGTCCAAGAACACAGAAGGGAGGTATGGAAAAACCTTCAGGGAGCTCCCCATCTCTTTTCTCCTCTGAAATCTATCCACCAGCCCTACCCCAAGCACAGAACGACTGCTTAGGCCATCATCAGAGTGGCGGAACCTATCATACAACTACTGTTTGGCATTCCTCTGTTGACTTGTGCTGAAATGCATAATTTCTTTAAAATGACTGCTGTCTGGAGCAGCTTTTTTTCCTGAAAGGCTCTTGAGTGCACACATTGTAAATCTTTGTAAATTCCTGTTTCTCATTTTATACAGTTCTCTGGCACAGTGTAGGGGATAGGGGTTTCCTTCAGATTTACCTTCAGTTGGAACATAGCACCAAAAGCCTACAGAGACCTGTAAATACTTTTACGATTGCTGATACATAACAATGTTAGATGAAGTGTGAAAAAGCTGTGAACTTAAAATGAGGGAAATTAATATAAAAATAGGCATGGTTCATGTGGGTCAGTGCAATACAATCAGAGTATTCCAAACATACTAAAAATGTTTGATATGGAGCTACATACTAAAAAAAGCACGTTTTATGAATTGAGTACTGTTTGATAACAGCTGTCATTTAATAAACTATATAGTCAAAGGTTTGGTGACACAGGCTCATATTATGTTTCATCTGAGATTAAGTTTTGTAATTTATATTTGGTCATACATTTGATGCAGTTACAAACTTACTTCCACTTGTACTCCTACTGTTATTAACATTTCTGTGAGGATTTGTTTGTATGGGGCCATTATGGTTAATGATTAGTTCTGGATCACAAATGTGATTTCAACTGTTCCACTGTTATTGCATATGATGCCATCTCTCCAGTGCAGTTTCTCTGCTCTACAGCCCAGCACTGCAAAGTTTCTTTTATAAAGGGTTTGCTGAAACTTGGCACTAACATGGCCAATCAAGCTCCTTAAGTTCATGTTCAGCTTTTCAAGAGGACCCCATTTTTATGCATTTTTATTCAGATATTACAATTTGTGCATGCACATTTAACTGATGTTATTAATGGAGACAATGATGACACAGACAGATATTTCATTTCAATTTTGGGATAAACTGAAAACATTATCAAGAGCAATTTGTGTAAGTGACTAAAATTTCTAAAAGGTGTTGCCCTAGTATTGCAGTACTGTGGTATAAAATGTATATAGAGGAAACCATTATTATTTTATTGAATTGCCACTGATAGTATTTGGGTCATTCTGTATACTTAATGATAATGATAATGGATCTAGGCTGCTTCTCTAAATCCATAAAATGCTGTACAATGTTTAGGACATTAAGGATTCACTTCAACAAACACCAATATGCAGCATCCTCCTCAATGATGCAATGGCTGTCAATCCACACCATCTGCAAGCCTCTCATCAGCTATTACTAGAAAGGAGACAAGAGTGAATGATTAAGCCAGTTCAATATGGTTATGATGAGGAGACCAGAAGTGACCACAGTGGTAGATTGAGCCAGATATCTGGGTATTTATGACGGCAAAGAGTCTGGACCCTGATTTTAATTTTATTTCAGGTTGCATTTCATCTTATAATATATTTTTAACTGATCTGGCTGGCTGAATAATGTTGTATTTGTAACAAATCAAACTGCTTAAAAATCAGACTAAAAAATCCTGAGCTAAGTAACGCCGTTGTTCCATACCCATAAGGTGGCCATGTTGACACACAAGAATCAGCTGTGAGGTAATGAAACAAACAAAATTAAGTCTGTTTATAATTGTACAAATGTGTTTTTTTTTTTACTTTTGCAAGAAAACTAATAATAGAGGCCTTCCATAAATGACACCTCCACTTACAGAAAGGGTTAGGGGATGGTAGGCAGTAAACCAAATAAACTAAAAAATTAAGGCACAAGTCTTTTCAATTAATATTATTACATTATTAAAATTGTATGGCTATGTTTAAAATGATATATGGAAGAGAGCAACTATTTTCTTCCCAGGAAAGGGGGTCAGTTTAACCATGTCCCCTGTGTACTTTTTGCCTATGGTGTTTTTGTGCAAGAAGTACAGACCTAACGCTAAACGTGAGCATTCTTCACATTGCACCCCTGCCCCCAAACATTGTGAAGAACATAGTCCTGATGACTCCAGAGCTTCTAAAGGTCATCTATTTGTTTGCTTAGAAGTTAAATGTGTGTTTGGAATGTCTTTTGACCCTTCTCCTCTAACTCTGTTTGTCTTTCTGTGTCTGACATGTAGGAAATGTTGGTGAGCATAAAACATTTAACCAGATGTTTCTTACTGTTTGGCCTGAACCTGAAATTTTGCCCTTAAGCACTGTTTTCATAAAAGTCCAATGACAGAAATATTAAATGCGAACCGACATTTTTTTCTGACATTTTTTTACTGTACATGTTTAAATGTGTAGAAACATAACTAACCAATGTTTCTTCTGAACCTAAAGCTATTATCTGAGTTTTTCTTCATGTCATTACTTCTCTTTTGGTAAGACTTTGCACTCAATATTGTATCATTGTTCTGAGGATTTGAAACAGAGAAACTTGAATGTGATTAAAGGAAAGGTGCTGTGGCTGTGGCTGAGGGAAATATATTGTCTATAATATGGTATAGTATATCATTTGTGCATATACCCCTGTAAATTATATTTAGTTTCATGTGTAGATGCTCAATCCTTCCAGGGAATGCAGTGCAACTACTCCATAGCCCAATGCTGAGGAAATTTGTACCCTTCTGGCCAATGATAGTTACATACTAAGGTATCTTAATATTTTATTATTACTAAACAGTAACTTGTTTATTTGATTATTACTAAACAATTTATTTATTTGGGCGGCATGGTGGTGCAGCAGGTAGTGTCGCAGTCACACAGCTCCAAGGACCTGGAGGTTGTGAGTTGACTGTGAGGAGTTGGTGTGTTCTCCCTGTGTCTGCGTGGGTTTCCTCTGGGTGCTCCGGTTTCCTCCCACAGTCCAAAAACACATGTTGGTAGGTGGATTGGTGACTCAAAAGTGTCCGTAGGTGTAAATGTGTGAGTGTGTGTGTTGCCCTATGAAGGACTGACGCCCCCTACAGGGTGTATTCCTGCCTTGTGCCCAATGATTCCAGGTAGGCTCTGGACTCACCGTGACCCTGAACTGGATAAGCGGTTACAGATAATGAATGAATGAATGAATTTATTTATTTATTTAATTATAGTGCATCTTTAATCTATAATTGTTTTTGAATATGTTTGATCATGAGGCTAAATTATATTCTCACACTGATTTCCTATTTCTGCCTAAGCCCATTTGAGCCAGACCATACATAGACAGACACCTATTCTGGAGAATAACATAATAGTAGCTAAGGTAGACATGCATAATATTAAGGCATCTTACATAGACTCTTGCTCATTGATTGTTCATAATTAATTTCTATTTGTAATTGTTTGTTATAATAACGGCTATGAAAAGTTGTTTTATGCCCAAAAGCACAGAACCAGCAGCAGAAAAGGAGTTAACGTGTGCAGAAAGTTTAAGAAGTCTGAGGCTGCAAGTGATGCATAAATATTACCCTTCCCCTCACTGATTGCAGTTTCCTTCAAAGTGCATGTCACTGAATTGCAGTTTTTAATGTAAATCTGCTTCTTTCAATACAAGATGATCCCCGAACCGATACAAAGCAGCAAACATCTAGTACTTCCGGGCATGAATCCAGATCTTATTCCAATGAATTCCTGTAATGACGTGCGACACTGCCCTGTGATTCAAACACTCCGTTCACACGGAAGTAATATTTTAGGAATCAACTCATAGATTCTAAATAACTGATAAGTCATATTGAATTCATTAAACCACTGATATGTTCATTTTATTTCTCATGGCCACAGTAGACAATGCATTATAGAGCATATGATGCCATACTTCTGCCTTTTGTCAGATACTAGAGAATGTAAACCTCTAGACTCCAGCTCTGTGGACTTGGGTCTCAAGGACTATAGTTTGTGATATTCACTGTGCTGCTCAGCATTAAACGTTCAGACCCGATGAGACAAGGACAGTTCTTAAATAAGCCAATTCCTGTTCAACAGGGCTAATCACAGCCATGAAAATGGAAACATCTTTTGAAATCCTGAAACTTTAACAATTTAACAATTACACAAACTGCATTTAAGACATTTAGCAGACACACTTATACAACATATCATCACTGTCCAATGAAAAACATGCATCTGCCAAAATATCATCTTTACATTCATTCATTCATTCATTATCTGTAACCGCTTATCCAATTGAGAAGGGAAAAAACATTTTAAAATTTCATTTTAAAAAGTGAAGGTCAATGTAATTAGATTTTATTCCAAGTAAGTATTTCTGGTGGAGCATTTCCATTGGTTCATTGATCATGAAATGTTCACACACATGTGTAGGACAGCTGCTGTGCTTAAATGAGGTAGGAAACTATATATACACAAATATGGAGATTCAGTTATGTTATTTATAATACAGTTATTATCTCATATCTTCATATTCTTCAGATAAAATGTCAACCCACAGAGTTAGTTTTCTTGGGAATCCTACAACACAGGAGATTTGGAACACAACCCAGTTTAGAGTACACTTCATTCCTTATCTGCCAAGTAGAATGAGGATTTCTTATCTTTATTTTTAGGATCTATTCACAAATGTGTCATTGGCCTTAAATGATTTCTACAGATGAAGATTATCAGTATCTAAAGGCATTAGGACATGCGGTGACCTGAACAGAGCCAAATGACCAGCAGTAACCTCAGTATTGTAGCATGGAGATAGGAAAATTACGGAACCCTTGAAGGGACATGGTGAGAATTACTTTTTAGGGAAAATCTTGTGAGCACCACTTATTATATTGTCAGCACCACTTAGTAAGTCGTGAGAAACACTTAGTATGTCGTGAGCACCACTTAGTAAGTCATGAGCACCACTTAGTATGTCGTGAGCACCACTTAGTATGTAGTGAGCACCACTTAGTAAGTGGTGAGCACCACTTTGCTTCTCTGTCTGGCAACATGGCAGGGAAAGAGAGGATGTGCTGTAACTCCTCCATCATGGACGAAGACCTATTTAACTATTTGAAGTCACATTGCATTGTAGAAACATATATTCAAGGACTTAAAGATGACAAGGTAAGGATATTCCTGCAGACAGATTTTTAAAAATACAATAACAATGAAATTAAACATTCTCTCACAATTAATAAACAATAGGGTGCATGTGCAAATTATATTGTTGACTACATGATATATATAGTTATTATCTTTTACTACATTTTCTTTCAATCTTTTCAGTTGTGTGAGTTATATTGGGAGAGTACAGATCATCAGGCTAAATATTTAGCGGCTTGTGGCATCCGAATGCCACAGCTTTATTTTCTAACATGGAATAACCTTTATGTATCTATATTTGAGACCTAGCTGAAAGTATGCCTCTACAAACTCACCAATATCCATTTGAGCTACAGCATACCTGCACTACAGAAATAGCAAGCATTCTACAAACAGAAAAACATACTAAGTGGTGCTCACGACTCACTAAGTGATGCTCACGACTTACGAAGAGGTGCTCATGATATACTAAGTGGTGCCAACGAGATTTTTCCCTAAAAAGAAATTCTCACAATGTCCGTTCAGGGGCTCCGTAGAAAATAAATTGCAGCATGTTGAATAAAAATGAGAGAACACAGTATTCGTTCACTCATTCATTGTCTGTAATAACGTATCCGTTTCAAGGTCTGCAGTCTACCCGGAATCGCTGGACACATGGCCGTTGCAGGGCGACACACATTCACATATTAATTCACACCTAGGGACACTTTTGAGTCGCCAAATCCCCCTACCAATGTGTGTTTTTGGACTGTGGGAGTAAACAGGGAGCACAGGAAACCCTCGCTGACACAGGGAGAACACACCAAACTCCTCACAGTCACCTGGAGAGGGGCTCAAACCCACAATCCGCCAATACCCTGAAGCTGCGTAACAGCGATACTTCTCAAAATATTGGGCGTGTATTTTAAAAGATAGTTATCAATTTTGGCATTTGCTTAATTGCTTAAATCCTCACTCCAACAGCGAGGAATTGTTTTATTTAAGCATTATAAACTTTTTTTTAAAACAACAACTACGCTCGTCTACTACATCATGGACAGCAGAACAGAACGAGTCTTTTACGGAGGTGAATCAGTCAGGTTCGTTGAAAAGATTCATTCACAACCAAAGAGTCATTTGTAAGCGACTCCGGGATCTGTGCAGCATCCACGGTGTCACACACACAGTGGCGGAGGAAGAGTGAAACAGAAGAGCTCCAGCTCTGTTTAACTTTATCCAGATGTGGTTTTAAATGTTGTTCGGAGTTTTTGTGTCGGGAACACTGTTTTGAATCGAAACTTGGAGACAGACAGATGCACCTAAGTGAGAAAAAAAGGAGTGAAAATAGATATTTTAATTGAATGAACTGGTATTTTCTTCTGGTCATGCTAAAAAGGTTTCCCCTGAGGACGTTTCCCAGTATTTCCTTTTTCTGAAGTACTTTCGCTCTCCCTCACCGAGAGTCTGAGTGACGTGTGACCGTTAGCTGTGTGTGAGTCACTGGGGAGAGCTGTAGCGGGATCGCGGACGTAACTCTAACGTTAAACTGAATGTGGAGAGGGATGAAGGCTCGCTGAGGTCAGACTGAAGACTGAGAAGAAGACGAGGGGCTAGCAACTGAACCACGGGAACATCGCTTATTTCACCGTTTACCGAGGAGACCAACCGTCAATATCGCGCTATTGTTTTCGCCGCAGATGTTAAGAGGTATCCACTAATGCGAAGCTGGGAAAAGCTCGGTGAATGTCCTGGAGCTCAGCTGGAAATGGAGTGACTCCGGTAACTTTGATGACTCCGCTTCGCTCACCTGAGAAGGTAAGTCAGGTCAGGACACTGACACCGAAAAACCACCGTCTACATAAAGAAAAGACAAGTCTCATTGCTTGTTGCAGTAGACCCAGGTCATAGTTCTTTCTTTGATTGAAAAGGTTGTCTTTAAAGCTTTTAAATATCGTCAAGGATAAGGTAAGAAAGAATGAACTAAGTGATGATTTGTTGCTCCATTATTGTAAAAGGTAAGTTATGAATCATTAGGAATATACGCTACATTGATTTTGTCATAGAGCAAAATTTTCAAAGTACTACTCAATATACTCTGGGGACTGCTATTACACTGATAAAATTCAGAACAGAGAAAGATTCTTTGTGAAATTCCCCCAGGATCTCTCTCTCTACACTGATACGTTCTGTTTGAACTCTGGGTGCGAATTAAACATTATTCTCCTGTTTTTCAGCTTCAAAATGAAAATTCAAGTGTGTAGATTCAAGCATTCTGGCACATAATATCATGTGTGGTATATACATGACGAAGTGACAAACTCATTGGTTATTTAACTTCCCTCTAAAAATGACTTTTCTGAAAAGACCCTAATATGCATGAGAGGGAGTTTGGCTAAGGGTTTCTTAAAGTGTCCCCTATCACCTGATGGACCATAAGCTTGCATTCTCCAGTTTATATCCTGGCACATTTTTCTTGAAGTGATTTATTACCCTGCTTTCAGCTCACAGTGCTGTAAGACGTTTGATTGTAGACTTTGGGAGGACTGGGGAGCGCTCTCAGCATCAGATGTTCTGTTAGATAAACGCAGATCGTGTGCTTAGCACTGGCTTTCTCTACAGCTCTGCAGAGTCCCCTCTTCTTGCTCAACCATCATTATTTTCTTTAGCAACTGGAATGCTGAGTATTCAGGGTGGACAAATAAAAACATGGCAATGAGTCCCGTCTGGTCTCCATTCAGTGGCTCATTACCCCGGCCTGGGCTTCATTGTCTTATTAGCTGTCATGCCATGGATGTCAGTCTTTACAAACATGAGCAAGAGTTTGAATCTGCCAACACAATAGCTTGTGATTAAACCATGCCACATACCACTGACACGAGAGATTCTCAGTGGATATGGAGCACTGAAGTTGAATGGGTCATGAGTCAAATTACTTTATTCTTGTTTTTTTCTTATTTGGGCTAAGAGTTGGTGCCTACGCATTTAGTCTATAGCTTATCTACACATACTGTGAGTTGATGTATGCCAAGTCTTATTTGCTGCAAGGAGCAGCTAGCTCCTGTTTATTTTCTGTGTGAACATGTGCTGGACTTGCTGCTCAATTGCATGAAGGAAGACATGCTAGAACACAATAGTACCAGATTCTGTCATATAGCAACACAGTACACCTGGTATACATATCTCTGCACACATAAAATCCACCACAAATCTTGCCACCCCCCAAAAACTAGTTTTCTGGCTTTTCCTAGCTACTTTGCTACTTTGAACATTGCTGAATGTCACAGAGAAAAATATCTGTCTTAAATATCAGCCTCTGGAGTTTTGTGGGGAAAGTGCATTGTTTAGCCTCTCTGAGTCTATCACTGAGAAGAATGGGGCCCAGAACTGACCGTGCAATCTGAACTGAGGGACAGGAAATCAGACAAACCCTCCCTCTGAGTGTTTGGAGTGTTAAATGTGAAGCTTACATGCTAAGCTTTGTTTGCTTTGAACGCTGGCATCTTTCACCTCTGAGGTAGGGAAAGTAGTGGATTACTAGCTTTTCATTAGTTTCCAGAGAGAGAACTCATGTCCTGAGCATGCATAGGGAATAATCCTTACATTCTCTGCTGAACCCCAGTTTGAGGAATGCAGACTGATGAGCTTCCCAGTTGCCTGCACAATTTCTGTCAGCATGAACACAGATTTTATGCATCTGCATTGCATCGTACATACTCCTTTTATCAGGAGTGTGATTCCGCACTACAATGTAGAATCATTCCTGATTCTGAGGAGACTGTTTCTGTTGGCTGAGGGTGTTTATATTACATGAAGTTCTGCTCATCCTCATAACGTTGTTTCCAAAATAATAACTGTGTTTTGATGCTAGGAAATATTTACAGGAAATTACCCAGCCATAAACCGCACAATGCATACTTTCATAGAAACTGTTGGGGAAAATATTACAGATTGCTGGAAAAAAAAATCTGAGTTCAACTAATGACTTTAGGTCAGAGTTTATATTATCTACGTAACTCTGTTATGTTAGTCACCAACTGAAAATGTTAGACTATGTTTATATAGCTTATAGACAGTAGAAAAACTGAAAGTAACAATGTATTTTCCAACACATAAATTGAAACTTAATTATACTGAAAGTCTCTTTTGCAGACATTGACTTAAAATGTTTGTATCAGATATATAGTTTAGATTTGACTTATATTCCAGAACATTCATTCATTCACTGTCTGTAACTACTTATCCAGTTCAGGGTTGTGGTGGGTCTGGAGCCTACCTGGAATAACTGGACGCAAGGCAAACACAGACCCTATCAGTCCTTCACAGGGCGATACACACTCACACACTCACACCTATGGACATTTTGAGTCGGCAAAACACCTACCAACACGTGTTTTTAGACCGTGGGAGGAAACCGGAGCACCCAGAAGAAACCTACGTGGACACGAGGAGAACACACCAAACGCCTCACAGACAGTCACCTGGAGAGGGGCTTGAACCCACAAACCCAGCACCCTGGAGCTGTGTGAGATCAACACTACTTCTCCTATTAATTTCCAGCATTTACAATTGTCTACTATGACAGTAGTAGACAGTCCCAGATTCTAATTTTGATAAAAGTTTATGTACCATCATTAGTACAGGTCATTATGTTCATGAAAAATATTGCATATTGTTTTCTCAGTAGATTCAATGGGATTTCTGCCAGCATAAAGTAAAGCTTGTCCAACATAGCAACACTTGCTCTTTGTGAGCAGAGCATGGATAGGTCTGATAAAGAAGGTCTTTATTGAAACTGTTGCATAGAAAGTAAAACACATGTTTTTTTTGTGTGTGAGTGTGTTTAAATTACTGTAATTTAACAGTTGCAGTCCATTTATTATTAATGACATTTAAGTATAAAAATCCCACACCCCTTGCACCTTAGAGAAAAGTTTGATTCGGTGAACACCCCAGTTGTGTTTCTGCCTCTGGTCTTGCAGTTTTGCAATGGGCCATGAACTAGTGTAACACAATACTCCCCACGTACAACTCAGGTTAAAAACAAATTGATCAGTGAAGTGTGTAGCTGGCGAATGTCCAGGTGAATATTTAAATGGAGAGAGTTTAATGCTGTCTCCTTCTGACTTTGACCTCTCAGAAGCCTTCTGCTTCAACCCCAGCACAGCTCTCTTGAACTCTTCCTTTTATGCCCGTCTCCCACTTGCAGTGGCATTTCCGACACCATAATACACACGTGGTCTGCGCAGGGGAGAGGTCTTGGCTTTAGTTGAAAGTGAGGGCTGTTTTGGAAGAAAGAGTTCAGACTAGTAATATACAGCCATATCAGCAACAGGGTACAGCAGAACAGCCAATCATATGTATAATATAACCATATATCATAATTAATAATGTAATTAACTAGAAATCCTATGATCAGCTATTTATCTATCTGCAAATCTTTGCTGGGTTTGCCAAAAGCATTTTAGAACAAAAAATATGGTGGTGGTAGAGTGAGGATCAAACTGAACACTCTCTCTCCCTGTTAAGATCTTAATACTAAGATGTTTATGGAAAACTGGGCCCTGTTCAGTGAAAATACAAACAAATACAAATACAAACAAACAAATAAACAAAGCAACTGCTTACTCTTTCTTTTTATCTTTTGATTTATCTTTTGCATATTACTTAATATATTTGTGTGGATTTATGATGTGGGCTCTTTAAAAATAAAGGTTCTTTTAATGTATCCCTTAAATAATTAATATTTGACGTTTTCGTGGGCTGGATGTAATATTGTAGAAACATTTAGCTGGTATATAATCTACATTATGTGAAGGTTCTTTATGCATAAAAATGGACACATTTGTCTTATTTACAGAAATTGTTCTCTAAAGAACCAGCCATTAAAGAACTCTTTCACAAACACTTTCTGGCACTTACCGGCCTTCTATCAGAGGAAGTGTATCCTTTGCATTTGTAGATAAGTATCTAAGTGTGAGTCAATAAGAATGTCCATGAAAAGATAAATGTTATGGTATTCAGTTGAGTTAATGATCCAGTAAATTTGTGCTAAGTCTAGACCACAAATCTCTGAGATTTAAGGGAAATAGAAGACTTAAAATGTTTATTATGATGAGCTCCATGTCCAGCAGTTATGCTGTGGATGAGTTCAGGTGTGTGTCTGCTGACTCAAAAACAGCACTGTTTGTCTCATGAATCTGGCTGCGACTTCCATGAGTCATCCTTCCCCACCCTCTGTCCTAGACCTTTTGACATAGACATTAGAGTTTGTCAGATCCCTGACTGTACCTTGTCGTGCCCTGATGTGTCACTATCAAAGTCACAGACATCTCCACCTTCCAGATTCTTTCATTGTGTCTGGCTTTTGCTGAGTATGAATCATTACTGATTAGATTTTTTTTCTTCTGATATCATTTGGCTTCCTTGGCCTTTGTTAAATAGAGGGTTTGTTATTATTACTCCCTGTTTCTATTTTGAGAGACTTTTCAGCCATGAGTATTTTAACTAGGAATTTGGTTTCAGAATTAAGGTTGTGAATTATACCCATACTTATGTTTTTTTCCCTGGATGTCTACAGATTATCTTGATATGAGATCATGTATGGCCTTGCAAGACAAGCTAGCTATGGGCAGTATAACTTCATTATTGTGTTTTAAATAATATAATTGGGTTGGGCAATGGACCTCAAGTAGAATGTTGCTTAAGCCTTCAAATGTTTAGAAAGAGCCCTGTGCTTTAATTTACTGGCCCCACACTGCCAAATAATCTGCACCACAGACATGATGAAGTGCTGAAAGTACATACATCACCCTGCACTTTAGAGTCAGACATTTAAGATTTTATTCAGCCCATTCGTGCACAGCTCACTAGCTCTATGTAATTAGTCACACGCACAGAAACAAAGGGAATTTCCCTAGCTGTGGAAGGCTCCAGCTGATACTATTACTCCTCCTTTTTTTTACAGTCCTATTCTTTATTACAGCTGATGACACTTTTACAGTGCCTCAGGAAAGTTTGGATGTTGCTGCTTTTTCCCGGTCAAACCCTTTCCCCCCTCTCTGCATGCTCTCCAGGGTAATGACCGCTCTTGTGTGAAATTACGACATGTCACAAACAAAGCGTACACGGCAAACGACAAAATGCACCGGACCTTCCCCCGAGCCACTTATCATTAGGAGGCCATTCTCCCAGTTTTGTCCAGGGCTGTCTGGGAATGCCCTGCTCTTTTCAGGATAACAGCCAGTTACTTTATTTCCTAAGTAGGTGCTCTTGTTCTTGCATCAGTAACAAATTACCGATGCACACAGCTGCTGTTTTCACTCAGGAGGCTATCATTACAGTGTGCCACAAGTGTGGTCCAAATCTTCACAACTTCACAATGTCCAGTTTAAGATGTGCTGAGCACTTGAAATATGTAAACGACGTTAGTCGGCAGAGTGTTCAGCAGATGTTCAATCAAATGTATTCAAACTTCCTTAGCGATGGAGTATGTTGTCATGCATGGAGCTCAGCAGGTCTATCTGTCACTCTCATGAAGAGATAACATTTTTACTGGAGAGGATTACACAGAGAAGCTAATTGAGCGATAGATTGTCAGCACAATAGATGAGCTTTCTGCTCATACATAAACAAGGGATGTAGCTCACATCTGTTGGAATTTCGGGCCAGTAATTGCAAGACAAAATATTACTGATATTAGATACTGAAAAGCTGACTTTGAACATTTGACCCAGTGACTCTTCATACCTATACCCCAAATATGTTAACAAAATATATGATTATAATTAATTGATCAAATCAAGAGTATATCATGGATGTATCCAAAAAGAGTTCTTAGGGCCAGTGCTGTACAAGAATCACTTTTAGTTTCAGTTGATTGCTGGGGGCCAAAAGTGGATCGCTGGGGGCCAAAACTCTTCTTTTGCATTAAAGAATGCTTTAAGTGTAACATAGATATGTAAAGGGTTTGTCTGTCAGAACAGGCTTGTTCATTAGTTAATTTCTAGAATTACATTAGTTAGAGTAACTAAAACACCAAACATATTGGACACATCAACTCCAGAAGCAGAACTAAGCCCTGTTGAATTATCTGAATGTAAAAGGCAAAAAAAAACAAAAACAGAACATATCCACAGCTGGTATTTGAGGACCACATATGGAGTGGCCTACTTTGCTTGTCTGCTCTTCCCCTCCCCTACTTAAACCAAGGCCCGGACCGGCTCCTGCTCTGTTTTCATGTCTGTAAGTATGGGCATCCACTGCAGCTGGGTATTTTCCATTGTTGTCACCCATGTGACAATAGAAGCCCTTTGTTTTTGAAGGGAATAAGGAGGAGGCCAGAGTCTGTTGATGTGGGATGGTTAAGTGGAACTGAACTCAGTGGGAAACATGAAGGTCAGCTAGAAAAGAAACAATGATACGGTGGTCCCTCTGTGTGCAGCCGGACAATGGGCAAGGCAGTCAGGCTGGTACTGACTCCTCACGCACTGTCCCTTACAGTGACTCCACCATTTATTTTTGTGTTTGTGTGCATCGGCAATGGCTTCCATCCAAGAGGGAACACATTGTTTTTTTCCTCATGTATGGCTTAATCCACAAATTAATCTCATATAAACTGTTGTAGCTGAATATGGACATATTTTATTGTCTGAGCTGTGAGATGTGTGTGCAATTTTCTAATATTCGGTAATTTTCTTGTGTTCAAGCTTCATTTTGTTTGAGGTTAACTCTCTTCCTGAAAATTTTACTCAGCAAATTAAGAGATTTCAATTCAAATATCATAAAAAATACTCTGAAATATTAAAATAAAGTGAAAACTCTAACGAGTTTGTTGTGCATAACATTCTAGACATTTATTTGTGTTGTTCACCCTTGCAAAAATAACAATGAAATTTAATTACAGAATGTCATTGTGATTAACTAGTTAATTTCTCTCTCTCTATATATATGGTAGCAACTTCTAAGATGGCCTCTTGAAATAATCTAAGATCTAAGATCCATCTTAGAAGTTGCTACCATTTTTATCCTCTCACAATTAGAGTTTTATACCAGTCAATGATGTTGAAGTCTATTGTTTTGGAAACTCTTGTTTTGACTTTTGGAAGTGGCATGGCATCTGGGTATGTGGGATATGTTCTAGAAAATGGATGTTTTCTGTGCTCATGGATTTCTTCATTTTATACTGTAGTCACTGCAGTGGTGCCTCTGCTTCTTATTAGGTCATAACTAATCCAATCCATACCCTGCCATCACTGCTGAGCACTCATTGCTATTCACCACCAGCTCTGTCAGCCTTTGAAAGTTTTGTACATTTCCTGTAAATATAAATTCTATTATGAAAAATGGCTCACATTAAAAACTGAATCTTCTGCTCTTATGTAATGCAAAGAATCACATTCTCACACATCCTTACTCTAATGATTAAGGGGGAACTGGAACAGAAGCCTATACTAGGGTTTGGGTTAAGGGTCACCTTTAACACCACTGCCCTTACGGGTTCCCTATAAAGTTAAAACACACACAGAATGTGCAAACTAACACACACAATGCCTACAGTGTGTCTCTGGGGTGTGTGTGAACGTGAGATTGTTGGGGGTAGTTTGCACTCGTCATAATGAATACACACTGCTGTTTACAGTAGCTCAACAGCAGCTCTGTTCACTGCGTACATTCATATGTTGCTAACGGCTCACAGATTTCCATTGTGTGCATTAATTTTTAATGTTCTTTTCTCTTATATTAAAACCACAAGCTAACGTGCATCTCATTTGTTTCATTCTGCTGTATGTTTGCTCTTTGCTGCTGACATACTGTAAGACATTGTCAAGAGCCAGCTGGATTATATTAGGCTGTAATGTATGCGATCACTCATTCTTAAGTTATACAACTCAAATCCCTCTCACACGTCGAATTTTTAACCTGAAATTGTTCTGCACCTCCTCCACAATCAGTCACACCAAGGGGAAAAAACTCCCTGCTTACCCCTCCAAACACTCACGTACACATATTCCCACACACACACACATACAGAAACACCCACTTGTTTTTAAACATTTTCAGGACATAGGGTTACACCTGTCACAATAATAAAATTTTAGCTCACGATTAATTGTCATATAAATAATGGCTGTTAACACTGTCTTTTTAATGCTCATTTTGTGCAGCTGTTAAAGTAAAAGCTTTAAAAGAGTCCAAAATTGTTTTAAGAGTTATCTTTCTTTCTAGTGGTTGATTATTTGTAGCTCCAATATAAGCAGCTTAATTTCAAACAAACATTACTCACTGATTCCCTCCAAATTTTGTTTTAGCACCAGATCAGGAATTAGATTTTTTGTTCATATTCTTGTATTTACTTATAGGTCCTTCAAGATAATGGTTGAAATATGACTTTAAACTATAGTAATGGTGATATATGTCTGTTAAAGGTAGTACATTAGTAAATTGAATGAATATACAATAATTGAAACATATATATAGATTATCATATTTTAGATTATCCCTCTTTTGGTCCAGTTTACGTACTGAAAATATACAAATACAAATACAAAGACACACACACAGCTGTCCAGCTGTGTAGCAGAATTCTGTCAGCAGGAGTGTTTGTCAGGGTGAAGAAGAGGCTGGGCTGGAAGAAGCACGCGGATGCACCTGGATGAATGCCACGCGAGATACAACTTACACACAAAATTACAGGGTGGAACAAGTCCTCCCTCTTTGCATTTTTCATCATGACATGGTTTTAGCTTGAGGAGCATGTTAAGGCTGCACTTTGACACTGAGGTCAGCCCTTTTTTTACATTAGGAGCTATAGAGTGGTGTTAGCCTTGGACTAACCTCTGGGTTGGCTAACCAGATGTTGGCCCAATTTCACTTGGCCTCGAAATACCCCCCTTAACTTAGCCACTTACCCACTATTAGAACGGCAAGGACTCGGGAGGGGGGAGTAGAGTTAATTCTTACCGCAATTCCATTTCTGGAATTCAGCAAACAAGCTCTGGAGCCAAAAAACTATACACGAGACTTAACCGCGGGGCCGCACAGTGTTCTGAAGACTTAGCGGTCAGAGTTACAGGAAGTGAGATGCCTTTTAATGAGGCAACACTGGAAATGAGGCTCTGAAAGGCCTGAAGGCATGTGGTGAAAAGTACTCCAAAAGACAGTGCATGGCATTGAGCCAGGTTCATTTTTAATTTAGCTCTGGTTGCAAACAAGTCCAAAACAAATCATTACAGCTGCTTTATAGGGATTAACTACAACAAAAAACATGAAGACAAACAGAAATGCCTTGACAGTAGGAGTTATACCCCAGACACTCTTGAGTGTATTGAGCTGTGGGATAACCAACACCTCCTTATTACGACACGTAAATCAAAATGTTAATCCGTTGAATCTTCTGCTTTTTATTCAACTACTTATTTCATAACTGTATTCACAAGGGCGTTTGGGATGTGACAAAAGTTGACTTTATAGATTTCAATAAGAACAATTCAGTGTCCAATAACAGAAGCTAATGTATGATTATTGCACTGAAAACATTCACTAAAGTGTAATCTGTTAGCAATTAAAAGTCACACTGAAGTTGAGCCAGACAGAAGGAAAGCTCATCTCTTCTGTCATGTCACATCCACAACATTTCAATACATTTCTAAAGATCAATCATTTCTAAATGAGCTTTTGCTTGCAGACATTCCTCTGTGAAAGCATCTCTAAGTCAAAGTACAAAAATTTCAAACCATGACTGATGAAAACTAAGAAACACAAAGCTATATGTTTTAATTCATTCATTCATTCATTCATTCATCAAATCATTCATTTATTAATTCATTTCTTTTTTAAAATGGCTTCATCCTGAACAGTGTCATGATGTGCCCTGAGTCTACCTGGAATTGTTTGGCACAAGGCAGAAACACACCCTGGGCATGTCACTAGTCCATTATATACTTACTCACACTTAACAACATGTGTTTTTGGACTGTGGGAGGAAACCAGAGCAAACACGCAAAACTCATCAGACAGTCACCCAAGGCTAATGTGGAGATTCTCTCACTTATTACGAAGAACTAAGGGATGTAATGAAAAACATATAAATTAAATGGTTAACCTTTGTCACAGCACCAGAAGTCAGAAGCAAAGGCAAATGTCTAGCAATTCCAGCCTTGTCTGAGGTTTGTAAATCTCTTGGAAAGCCGTGAGCAGATCTTTGTGAAGCTGAAGTCCCTGCTGGGAGTGTTCTGTGATGGAAGGGTGAGACAGCAGCATGTGGAATGAAGGCCAAGGGCAGGTGTCACTGTGGGACAGGTTCTGTCCCAACACTATAAACAAACACTAGGGCTCTGTAGCCTAACCTTGTCAGCTGTAATGATTTCCGACAGGACACATGCTCAACACACAGCTTGGGCAAGAGAGGAGCAAATTCTTGTGTCCATGCCAGCCATTACACGTGTTCAGATTTCTCCTCTTTTAAAGGAGAGAGAGAGAGAGAGAGAAAGTGAGAGAAAGAGAGAAAGACAGGCAAAAGAAAGCTTCTATAAGGTTGTAGCCCCTCTCTCCCCCTCTTTCTTAAACAACTTCTATTGGGTTTCAGCTCTTTAACTGCTTTGGCTCTGAACCTGTTTTTTTTTTCTCCTGTAAACATTTTTTCCTCTCCAAAGCCTTCCTCTTTCAGTGAAAGCAACGGAAGGCACTGCAGCACTGATAAAGAAAGCCCATTTGCCATTAGCATTTCTTTCTCTTCACGCAAAAAAAAAAAAAAAAACACTACAGGATAAGAGTCAAATATTAACCCGGCTACTTTTCATTCTTGTGTTGTGAACATTGGTAAGACCAGTGGAGTTTATTTTGTCATTAATGTGAAAAATATCTTTTTTAAAATGGTAATTTTTTAAATGAAGGGAAACATTTAAGATAATTAAACTATTCAGATATAAACAGAATCATTCAGAGTGGTTGGATATGACTGTTTCTAAGTCAGGTTCGAAATACACTGCCTGATGCCTGTGACTGTTTTACAGGATTTTTTTGAACCAATAATGTATGATGTCAACCTTATTGTGAACTACACTACATAAGCTTCAGAAATTTCTGTTTTTGGCAAAGGTGCTCAGGGTTTACTAATCGTCATCCCCCAGGCCAGTATGGCTTAAAATATACCACATTACTTTGGAAACAGAATTGTGACTGGTTTTTCAGGCCTTTGTGTTCATTTGGAAAGTGCAAATACATTCATAGGTGGTACATGCGGTCATTGTAATCAACAAGGAAAATGTGTTCTTTTAAGATTCATGACAACTTGATCACAAACCACCATTTCAAAACAAAATGTATTATACCAATTAGATGACATTTAGTTTCCCTGGAAATTTGTGCTAATAATTACAATGGCTGTTTTGACTTCATTGCATAGAAAACTTCATAAATCAGTGGGATGCCTATTTATTATGTATATAAGTTGCTGGTGCATTTCTTCCTAATTTGGGGCTAGCTCTGCTTGTCCATTCATTGTGGAATTTTCTTACTATGTAAAGCACAGCTGGTAAGTTGAATGTTGTAAAACATATAGCAAATTACAAGCTGTACATTTGACAGCCACAATCTGCACAAAATAATAACATTACAATAAGGCAGTTGTCCAATTGAACACACTTTTTCCCTCTTGACCTTTGTGGTTAGGCTGTCAGATCTGTTCCAGATCCATACTCATGTTTTGTGCTTTAGTATGAATGGGTTGTGCAGTGCACCTGGGGTTTGACAGCTCCAGTGCTGAGAGACGTTTCACTGAATGATTGGGAACATTTCTTTCTGCACCAAAAGCTTCATTCAGACAGAAACTTAAACCATTATTGAACACATGGTTGAAATAAGGCTATTTATTGTGAGTACAGATTGAACTGGAATGTATTTTAAGACCCTTATCTCATTTTGAGTTAGAGAAATGCTTGTTTGAAGTATTGTGCTGTTATATTCATAGTTGAATTGTCTATTTCTAATGGAAGGTCTTTTGCAGGTTTCTACTTGCTGTGCCATACTCACACCATGCCTGAGGGAGCGGGTCGTGATAACCAGAAGAAGTCCAGCAACCAAGGTCAGCATGTGATCCCCAAAACACTGCCAGCTGAAAATCAAGGCAAACTTACACAACAATCACAATCAGTGGAAAAGTTAGGCAAAAGGCCATTTTAATTCCAGTGTTGAGGGATAGCAAAAACCATTTTAATGATTTTTAAATTACTTTGCTCTGCAGAAGATGCCCATGAGACAAACAGTTTGATTCAAGCTGTAATATGGATCCAACTAAAAGACAAGAAATGCTGCACTACAGAAATGATGATTAGCAAGTGAAATCTTCTCAAATCTAGTCAATATGTGTAATATTTCTCATACATTTTCCCATAAAGGTTGTGCAAGGAGAGGGTGGGCAGGTCTGAGGGGTTTTGGAGATTTAAACTAAATGATATGTTTTTTCTATGTGAAAGCAAAACTAAAAAACAATTGTTTACCAAAAACAAACAAACAAATAAATAGGTTGTATAATCTTTTGATGTCCTTACAACTATCTCACCATGGTAGTTATTAGATATATTAGAATTCTTGCCTACGTTGCTAAGGAAGGCTGAACAGAAACATGTCATGGAAATATCTTTACAACTGAAATTGTTTAGGGCTGGTCTCTTCTTTTTGGAACGGTTTCCACAAACAAGAGATGAAAAAGCCTCTGATCAGTGTAGTGATCCAAAGCCCAAATGACACATTTAAATACTTTAGCCAAGAGGTTTTACACATTGTAAATGGACAGTGGTTTACTGAAAGAACCAATGCACTGTATTCGTTTGTACGTTATTGAATAAAAGTCACAAACTGTTCTTGTTTTCTTTAATTTCCTCTTTAAATAAACCAAATGACAAGATATATATCATATATTTCAGGAATATGAATATAATATTTCTAATTAGATTACAATAGATATAAAAGCTGATGAAAATATAGGATTTTTTAAAATAAAGATTAGATAGGACAACTTTGCACAAAATTCATAGACCACAAAAACTGTCACCAGGGAAGTGAACACACAGGAGGTAGAAGTGAGAGATGTAGAGCTGTTTTATTTTACAATCAATAGATTGTACAAGCACTCTGCTCAGAAGATTGTTGTGACACTACGGGTTTGAAGGGATGTGTAACTTTTTAGGAGCCATTTCAAAGAAAAGGAAATGTGCACATCAAACAGAAAAGCTGTTTTTTTTTAAATGTCGAGTGATTTCCTTGATTCAGAAACATGAACAACTTAGCACTTAGTACTTAGTACTTAGCAACTATGACTGGACATCATATAAACCATGTGGGTGTTTCTGTAGGTTAGCACTTCAGCACTTTGTATCTGACATCCTGATGGACAGTTCAAATTGCTTTTCATTCTTGCCTTTTTTAAAAAGTGCCATAAACTTCCATCTGCTGAACCCACACTTAATTTTGTTTACTGGAAAGTAACTATCCATGGTTTCACTTCTGCGGTGGTGGTTTAGAAGATTCGGCCACAACTTGAAACACAATTCTCTATTGGACAAGCCCCAATAGAGAACAACGTGACAAAAACTGCAGCAGAATTACATGTTTCCAGCATTGTAGTAATGTTAATGAACTTTGAAATCACATCTCTAATGTTCTGGAATAGGTTGGTTAATTGATAGAAGAAATAAACCTTAGGGAGAGCAAAACATCACGTGTGTAGGTGATATCTCAGTGTTGATGCCAGCATGCTAGTTGTTAGCTCTTATTTTCAGGTTAATAGTGTGCACTGAGCACTTTTAGAGGAAAACACAGTTTAACTAGTTTGACCACATCCTCGCAGCCAGGTGCCACATCTCTACATCTGTGCAGGGTGCAGATAGAGGAAATGACACCTTACATTATCTGAGCACACAGATATTTGTGGGAAATAATAGTAGGCGTTTCTTATGAAACTTCATTGATCTTTTACTGAATACGTGGCTGTTATTTTAGACACAGACACTTAATAGTTCAATATTTCTGTTCCTGTTAAAAAAGTCTTTGTGGTTGACTTAAATATAAAAAGCCTTTTCTTCACAGTCTATAGTGTTATCTTACATTTTATTTTTCTAAAGGAATCAAAACAAAATCAGACAACACCTCCAAATGAATGTCTTAGTCATGGGTTGCTTTTTCTGCTTCTCAGCATTCAAGCAATTCAAAACCATTGTAGTGATCTTGTGGTCAGGGCTCTTGTGTGATCAGTTAATTGTTCTGAGAACACCAGAAACTCCTTTTTTTTAATTGTTTTTTCCCCACCCTTTTGTCTATTTCTTTTTTCTCAGTAAGAGCTTCTTGACAGCTACACATCCTTTCAGACCAGTAGCACTAAGATGTTTTCTCACAGTGGAAGGATGGATAAAAACACCTATGGATGTTATTTTAGATCTCAAGCAAGATAGAATCTTGATTTTCTTTTTAAAGATGAAAGCCTTAAGCTCCATTTTTTAGATAATGGCAGGTTTGATGGTATTTAAACATATTTTAATTGGGGTAAATAACAAATCATCAAATTGCCTTTAGGTTTCCTCTTCCTCATGCAAGCAGATTATCTTATATAACAAATTGAAATTTATTGCCTATTTTTATCTGACGCCACATGGATCATACATTAGACTTAGCAGAGTGTCAAGTTTAGGGACTTTCATATAGAGTCTTTCTCGTTTTGCAAGGCTGCACAGCAATATGTGTTTAGACAGGAAGAAAGGGGTGTGGGTGTGACTCGAACATCTCTTTCTCTTTCACTCATCTTAACTGAACGGTTTGGCAGATAAACAGCATGTGCAGCAAGTGATGTGGATTGGTTTGTTGCAATTGGAAAATGGAAAATAATCAATTCTAATTTGAGAGTTTGGTCACAGTGCCCTTGTTCAGCTGTAGGGCTGGCTGGCCTTTTGAAACAGTTCTGGATTCTAGAGTAAGAGGAATATAGCAAACTGTTGATAATGATCACCATTTTTCTTTGTTGTCGATGATCTGTGGACGTACACAGTGAATTTGCCCACCAGTAATCAGGTAGGTGCTGTTTGGTCTGTTGGTTTTTCTGGATGTTGGCTATTATAACTCAAGAAACCAGGTCTTTTTTTTGCCCATCATTGAGGAGCTACAGTTTTGGATGATGTTAGCTTTAAAAGAACTGGAAACATAGCCAGCTTCATATTCCCTTGAATATTTAAGAGCGGTTCTGTAACTGTATATAATTGTAATTGTATATAACTAAGAAATCATGTTCTGTGAAGTGGTGGTTACTTGGAAATAACATTAACAACATGTGGTTTATTGAAGTCATTTACAGTGAAGGTCAATTTCAGTAATGTAGATTTTCATATTACATCATACAGAAGGAAACCTAGAAAAAAAAATAGCATAGACAGTAATATTTGTAAAGTGGGTATAGTTGGATCATGTCCAGCTCTGCCATGTAGGTGTTTTAATAAATAAACATGAACATGGTTCCCATTATGTTTAATAAAAAATAACTTTAGTTTCTGAAAGTAGCTATTATAAAGTTGTCATTTTTCTCAATGCCAAGTGAAGTGCATTGACCACACTGAATAGTGATATAGAGCAGTATTTATTTATCTTGGTCCAGAGGATGTATCGGGTTCACACTGTCATACGCCGGCCATTCATCGACTAGGATTTATTTCAGGCTTTGAAAAATGCTTATTAAAGAACTGTCAGTTTAGTAATCTAAGGCTGAACTGAGACAGCGCTAATCATACCACTCAATGATCTATGCTTCGCCATGGAGTGGCATTACTTGCCTCTTCTGTTATTTTTTTCCTCTAAATTTTATTCCCATTTTTTTCACGTGAGACCACTGCCATATCACTGTTGATCTTGGGAAAGGGCCAGTGAAAGATAAACACTTGCTTTCAAGCACTTTATGAGGGTGCTTAAATCAAATTTAGGCAATCAATATTGCCAAAGTGCTTTCAAAGCTTTGGAGAAAAGGGAAAGTTTTTTGTGAGAGATTCCAGCTAATGGTAAAATGGAGGGTTTGATGGATGGTGCGCAGACTTGGCCGGCCAGTGAGAGAGAGAGAGTGTGCTACAGTTGACTGCACGGTCCTTCTAGGTCACAGGAAGCAGAGAATTGTTCGCCTCTGTTGGCCTTTGCTTCATAAAAGGGGCCACCATTATAGCCAAAGCACTACATTCAGCCTACAAACAATGGCTTGTTTTTCCCTCTACAATGACCTGTTTTTGCTAGCCATGACAACTTCACCATTCTGTTCACATCCATGTACAGTATCTTTTCAGTTCCAACATTGTTATGCTGTGTTCAGTGCTCTAAGTGACACAAGGACCATTCTGTCTCAATAAGTTTTGTGTTTGTATGCTTGGTCATCCAAGAAAATAAGGGCAGGAAGTTGTGATTCCTGTTTCCTGTCTATTCACTGTGTCGTTTCTTGTCTTTCTGACTGACAGGGCTGACTCTGTGGCTTTTGCTGTGAATTAGTGCAGCATATTTTTACTCAATCACACCTTTTCAGGCTGCACGGTTTCCTGAGCATCTGTCAGTGGAAACATTTGCAAAGCCACAAAATATGCTTGTCTGCATCTGTATATATACTTCTGAAAAGCGTTACAAAGTAACAAATATAGCTATAGTAGTCCTTGGCCTGTAATTTGCACATGTTAAGTACATACATGTTAGTCCACCTAAGTCATCATTCAAATAATATAGCAAATGGCCAAAGTTTGTAGACACTGCTTGTAATTAGTGAATTTAGTTACTTTAATGTGCACCCACTGTGGATGCAAAAATCATGTGATCACCATAGAAATGCTTTAAATTAAAATACTCAGCAGCTGTTCATATGGGCACCAACCCAGTCAGGGGTATAAAGGTCACCAGCATTTGTGCTGTTGTCCCATCCAACAATGTGTTGATATGTTGGAGTGGTGTTTGTAATAACAGCTAATTACTTCACAACAGTGTCTGATCTTATTATTGTTCTTTAGGCAGAATGAGCCTGTTTCCACAACATTTTTCTTATACAGTGTATTAAAAATTAGTTATAGATACACCCATTTTACACATAAAATGGATAGATATCTAGATAACAGTATTTGAATCTACCCTGTATAAGTGCCTCACTTCTTTAGTTTGTAGGAGTGAGGGACACTAAAGATAATTTGTTAAATGTGCTGTATACCTTCCTGGAGTGTGACAGTTGATATGTGGATTCAAAAGCAAAACATATGCACATCACTTCCACGCTCCTTCCTCCACACTGTACACAGCCTCTATGAGGAAACAGAGTTATGCAAAAAGTTTACTGGACTGAAACCATACACAGCGCCATTAATGCACAGAAAGACTGACTTATTTCAAAATGTCGTCTTTATAGGAACAAGCACTTATACTAGTGGTTCTGAATAGGGCTGTTTAGAAAGGGGAAGAAATGTGCTGTCACAGACACTTCATTAAAACCTGAAGGAAGTGTGTTAACATGGAAAAAGAGAAGTTAACTGAAGTGTATACCACAGAATGAGTATGAAAAAAAAGAAAGAAAGAAAGTCAGTGATTTACATGGTGAAACTAACTTTCTCTTTCTATTTCTCTTGTATGCTGTCAATCTCTATTTCTCTCTCTCTCTCTCTCTCTCTCTCTCTCTCTCTCTCTCTCTCTCTCTCCAGCTGCTAAGCGGCCCTCCTCAGTTTCCTCTCTGAGTGGGATTGTGAGTCGAATGGCCTCGTCAGGGGGGGCGTCCCGTGGGAGCTGCACCTCCGTCAACACAGTGTGTTCAGACAGTGACCGGGCAGCCAGCCTCAGCTCCTCTGCCTCCTCTGCTTCACTGCAAGATGCTCACTCTTCCTCCTCTTCCTCACTGCCCTATGGAGCTGTGCCCTCCTGCCCCAGCCCCAAGCGCCAAGGCTCCGACATCAGTCTGGACCTCACCCCACTGACAATGCTGCCTGGAGCCACACCCTCCACACCCCTTCCCAAACTGTCCCGCCTCCAGAGGGTGGCTCTGGAGATTGTAGAGACAGAGCAGGCCTATGTCAGGGACCTCAAGAGCATAGTGGAGGTAATGTACATTCTTCTGTGGCTTTTCACACCTTTACTAGATGGTGGTGAAAGCAGATGCTTCAAGTTGCACTTTGTGCAGCTGCACAAAGTTTTAAATGTTACAGACAATAATAATAAGTTCAACTTTACAAACATTAAAACATAAGTATGTAATTGAGAATTGAGAGTATACTAATTTGGTCATATTTAAAGAGAATGAACTATTTTATGAGCATATGTTATATTTATTATTGCACTACTGAATAAGTAGTTTCTACACTCACGTGTGATTGTAGTAAGATGCAGTGGACAAAATGCTACCCTTTTTTAGTGGGGCCATATTTACTGTGTCCATATTTTTGATGGACAGTATATATTGTAATAAAGAAATGTAAATCTTTACCATTTTTATATAATTTTGATGTTCAGAGATATATTTCAGTGCATATATTGGAGCAACCTTCTTGAAACCTGAATTTTATTCTCAATTTTTGCCATTTTATATTTATTATTATAGACATTATTTACTTCCTGTACCAAAAACAGAATGGTTTGGAGCAAATGTGCTGATTTATCTATGCAGCTTGCATTATGCAAACCTGGCTAATTTTCATTAAGTACTAGCCCAATTAGTGTAAAACTATAGTATTAAACTTTGTGGACCATACATGCCCTTCCTAATAAGCTGTATTTAGGATGAGAACAGAATTATATAAATAACGTTTTTGTCACTACAACTTACTTTAAAAACACATTGAAAAGCTAGGTTTCTCAGACTTTTTATGTCTAGGGTACGTGTCTCCCCTTGAATGCTTTGAAGTGTTATGTATTTGACTCATGCCAACACACTTGGAAGAATGCAGGCATATTCAAGTAGAGTTTTATATCCACTCTGTCTTAACCAAAATGTACGTGCCTGAGGCATTTCTCCTGAGCTCTAGGAATCTGCACTGACACAAAGGCCTTTATTTCTGCAGTAACGGTATCATATTTACTTCAGATGTAATATACGAGCCCTGTAGCCAATAGGGAATAGCTGGATATTTGGCTATACCAGCAGCCATTTTCTCCTGATCATTGAGATGTGGTGGTGCCATTCATCACACTCTCAGGTGGAGCAAGGGAGGTCATGGCAGCGGATGAAAGCAAGAGTAAATTTCATCTGTCACTTCAAACGCATGTTTGCACTGTTTCATGGTGGGGTCAGCCGACCTGGGACAATGAGGAGGCTGTTGTTCATATCTCTCCCATACTCACACACACATGAATCAGATGGTGCGGAATAGTATTAGAAGCTCTTTGTAGAGACTCTTCAACACATTTGTCATATTACATGTGGAGTCTGATGACAGAACTGTCTGAAATCCTGACCTCTGGAGAAGGTCAAGACAGACAGAAGGTTAGTGGCTCAGAAGTTTTTAGAATGTTGCTTAAAAGTGTATAATGTTACTGTGATGAAACCCCTGAGCAGAATTGTCAACTTAAAAATAGAGTTTTAAGCCCTGTGACTGTTATTTACGTATTGTTACATATAATTAATATTGGGAGGAATAATTTTGTCTTCAAATTAGCGACTTTATTTTTACTACTAATAATAATTGCAGTAGTGGGGTGGCATGGTGGTGCAGTAGGTAGTATTGCAGCAGGTAGTTTCGCAGTCACACAGCTGCAGGAACCCGGTGGGCTGTGGGTTCAAGTCCCGCTCCGGGTGACTGTCTGTGAGGAGTTTAGTGTGTTCTCCCTGTGTCCCCTTGGGTTTCCTCCGGGTGCTCTGGTTTCCTCCCACAGCCCAAAAACACATGTTGGAAGGTGGATTGGCGACTCAAAAGTGTTCCTAGGTGTGAATGTGTGAGTGTGTGTCACCCTGCGAAGGACTGGTGCCCTCTCCAGGATGTGTTCCCACCTTGCACCCAGTTGTCTCTGGATCCACCGCAACCCTGAACTGAATAAGAGGTTTCAGACTACAAATGAATGAATGAATGAATAATTGCAGTAGTGTTTCTGTCACTCAGTATATTTTATATTAAATCCCAGTTAGTCCAGATCCTTCGATCTGATAGGCTGAGAGGCCAATATAGCATGATAACGGCACTCTGACCTAAACTCTTCTAGTATTACACCACAAAAGACATGTAACCTAGCAACAACAATGCCAGCACAATTTTTAACTGTTTGGTGCACTCCCACTAATGTAAATAGGTTCCAGAACCCAAAAGGTTTCATACCCAGCTATAACTAAAGAACAGTAGGCGCTTCAGCACCACAGACCGTGCAGACTGTGACAACATCTTGTTGGGCAAGAAGCTACAGAAAGACCACAGAGACTAAAGAGTTACGACGTGGTGGACCCGTTCTCCACTTTCTTATGTGAAACAAAAGTTTTCTCATCTTAGGGTTTTTGTTTTCTTGTTTTTTTTTTCTCCTCAGCTCTCATTCCCATGTTCAACCGGACAGTTCTGGAGCCATACTTCAAAATACTCACTTTGAAACAGACAAACTCAGCATCATTTATACGTGTATCATATATCACTATGATCTGCATCCACTGCAAACAGTAGATTAACACTAGGAGGAATGTATGAAGGAATGGATCTATATAATATTATGGAATGTTGATAAACAAATGCTATTTTCGCTGTTCTCTTTATTTTAAAATCTAACAATAAACTGTGATAATCAGCTGTGGGATCATTGAAATAATACATTTAAGGTTGGTTATAGTGCTTCCTTTGGTGTGTTATTGCTTAATTAGTTCTCAAGCAGTATGAGAATGAGTAACTACTTAACAGTTATCAAGTTATCGTTAAGTACCATGGCCTTGGCCACATGGTTGGTTTGTTAACCTTTCTGTACTTATCAAACCAAAGCTTAAAGTGTCTCATAACAAAGAGCAAATGTGAAGTCATTAAGGAATTAATTGACTTGGTTGTTAGACTAATTTTACAGACAGCAAGATTTTTAGAAGGTGAGTTTATAGATCATCACTGTCCAATGAAAAACATGTATCTCCATAATAGCTAATTTACAGGAGAAGGGGGAAAAATGTAAAACTTTGAGTGGAATTCTATATAAAAAGGTTTAATTTCAAGTAATTTTGGAGCATTTCTATTGGTCCATTCACACAATGTGAATGAATTCTGCTGTGATCAAATGATGTAGTAAACTAAAATGAAGATACATGTTTTGCGTTGGACATTGACAATGTTTTATGGCAATTGAGCCAATAGTGTGGGCAGATCAAGTGAATGACAATGGTCATTCTTTGCTGAGCCCTGAGTGAGTAGAAAGGTCTTTGAAGTCATGGTCACTTTGTCCATTAACAGGTATCTGGAGAGTGATTTTGAAAGTGATGTGTGTTTGTGCATCTGTGATTTGCCTGAAGGGAGACGAGCATCTTTTGGATTAAAATGCTTAAACATAGCTTTGCCTTTTCGCTGAGCGGCTGTTTGAAGTTGACCGCTTTAAGATCCAATAAAAAGAAGAGGCATGCAATTGAGGCCTGCCCAGTAAAAAGAGGCCTTTAGATCTGATGGCTATAAATTGGTTGCTGAAGGAGGAGGCTCGAGAAGACGAAAACTGCTGTTTTATCTGTATGCTGCTTCAAAACAGGACATATTTGTTGGGTGGGGGGTTTGTGTGACACACTGCTGACTCGGGGATTTGTGTCTGTGATTGGTCTGGAGCCCTTGCTGAGCTGCTGTTAGTAATGGCTGTCTGGTTTTGATAGAACTATGATGTCAAACCTGCTTGAATGTGCTTGAAAGAACTTTTGCGTATGTGTGTGTTGAGCTTTTCCTTCTTTGTGAGTGCTTTACAGTTCCGATATATGTGTGTACGAGCAATGGGGAACACTTGGGGAAACAGACAGACTGAAGCCCCCTTTTCTTTTACACTGTAGTCCAGCCAAATAGAACAGGAAATTGGGGGTGGGGGGAGGTATGGGGGGGCTTTGGCTGTAACCCCCATTCTGGGGCACGAGCAAAGGGGCCCACTCAGGAGAGAGGGACATACTCCTTCTCCTCCAAAGTCTGACCTAGTTTCTCAGACAAAGGCTCAGAGAGAGTGCAACACTCAGTGACTCTCTCTCTCTCTCTCTCTTTCTCTCTCTCTCTCTCTCTCTCTCTCTCTCTCTCTCTCTCTCTCTTGCCCTCCCTTCATTACTTTCTCCTTCCTTTGTCTACCTTCCTCTCCAAAATCCCCCTTTTGCAGTTTGTCCTTTTCTTTCTCTCTTTCTGGCTTTGTTTTAAAGATGTGCTTTCTACTTTCTTGTGGTTGACTCTCGCATAATTCTTTTTCTGGTGACATTTATATTATAATATTAATTAATTTAATTGTTGTTTATTAATTTAATTTCCTTGAATTAACCGCTCATAGGGCCATATTACTTACTCTTATCACTTATCATCTTAACACAGCCATTCTGGATCATTTTTCGATTCTCAAGTTAAAAGTATCTGAATACGTACATAAAAACCTATATGAAACAACTTTTGGGGTTGTTTCTTTAAGCAATTTTTTTCCATTAGCCCGATAACCCAAATTCTTCTGTTCATGCTATGCCTACAAATGCATTAGTTTGTTACAGCTGTTGCTAAAACAACTGCAGTGGTGAACCATGACAGTTTGGAATAGGACCTGACTATAATGATAATTTCTCCAAACTTAATAATGGATTGTAATTGTATGTTAGTAGTAATCACAGTCACAAATTACATTAATGTCTAATTGGCTGTTCTAGTTTGAATATATATATATATATATATATATATATATATACTCAAACCTACGGACACTTTTGAGTCGCCAATCAACCTACCAACGTGTGTTTTTGGACTGTGGGAGGAAACCGGAGCACCCAGAGGAGGAATCGAACCCACAACCTCCAGGTCCCTGAAGCTGTGTGACTGCGACACAAAGATGTTTGAATATGCAGCTTAAAAATCTTGCCCCGCAAGTTGATGGGACTGGTTCCTTAGGTTTTTTCCACTTTATACATTTCTTTGAAGTATTAAAACAATTAAAATTTAAAACACTGTACAAACAAAATTTGCAGAATACAAAATATTACAGCCATTTTCATTTATTTCACAGTAATCATTTAGCCTTCAGATTCAATGGAATCTGTAAATTGTTTGGGTAACCACTGCTAATTAAAAAAGCATCTTGGCCTTAAGCCTTTCCAATAAGACACATTCCTACAGAACAATCATCACTTTGAGTTAAAGCTGAAAACTTTAGTGACAAACCCTGCTTTGATCCTCATATTTCTCTCTAACTCCTGTTTTTTACTTTTCCTTTACTCTTTTTGACATCCTTCACTCATCCCTTCGTCTCCCTCTCTCCTTCAAATCCAAGTCAGCAGCAGCATCAGGGGAATTCTTTCTGGCCTGTGGCGGACTGTAAATCAGTGTAATTACAGTGGCCAGACTTCGTCTTTGCCTTTAAAAGGTGATGAATGCGTCAGGCCCCTCATTTTCCACCTCGTTGTGCCCCACCTCAGGCCTGTTTGCCTTCCTCAACACCCCAGTGGCTCTGGAAACAAACATGGGGTGAGAAAAAGCACCCTATTACACACTGCAGGAATGCAGTAGGGAGTGAGTGAGGGGGCTGCAGACTGCAAAGTTGACTCACACGCCTCAAAATGTTTGTTTGTTAATAGCTATTTATTGTAGCAGTCAAGTCTGGAGCTTTTTTTTGGGGGTTGGTTTTGTTTTTTGCATGGTGGCCCCTTGTTCTGTTTGCTATGGGGCCTCTATTTTCTCAGGGCAGATTTCATCAGTAGTTAATGCCAGCAGTGGCAGTTTCAATTTTTTCAGTCTGCCACAGTTCAGATCCCACATCTAAGAAGTGTGGAATTATCAGACAATGTTTGTTTGTGCTAAAAAGCTGCTCAATTAGAGGTTAATGAGGCCAAACAGACACTGATAAGCTGCTGACGGATACTTCTGGTTAGAAATGCCAGTGGAACTAAAGTTTAGCCTGAGACCCAAGAAACCGTAGAAAAATGTACCATTCAACTGACACTGCTGTTTGCATAAAACTTGTCTGTAACCGCTAATCCAGTTCAGGGTTGTGGTGTGTCCGGAGCCTCACTTGATGCAAGGCAGGAACACACCCTGTAGGGCGAAATACACTCACACATTCACACACACCTATGGACACTTGTGAGTCACCAATCTACCTACGAACATGTGTTTTCTTAGTTATTGGAAAAACTTGTAAATACTGCAATGTCAATAGCCATATTTTATATGGACACTACAGTTTTTAAGTTGGTTGTATGATGCCACCATTTTATTGACAGCTTGTCAAGCCTAACAGCCCTTGTTATGAGAGAGGATTTGTGGGAACAACACGGTTTAGTCAATTGAAAAGTAACAGAGAAAGATTACTTTTCAGTATAGGTATATACTTCTCTGTATATGTTTGATGGGTTGTGTAGAGTATTCCAAACTTGTCATGGTTAGTCTAGACTGTGCCCTGACAACCTGGACGAGCCCCTTTGTGTGTGTGTTAACTACCCCTTAGTTGGCTAATGGAGCCACTTAGCCCCTTTCTCACATGCACAGTAATCCAGAAATGTTCTAGAGTTTACCCAGAGGAGCTTTAAGTGTGAACGCTACCACTCACAACATTCAAAACGGACTTTAACTGGACTTTATCCTCTCTGCGCCCTATGCCCCTTTCACATGCCTTTTTCACACATGAACTCTGGAGAATTTCTAAAATAAAAACAGCTCCAGAGATGTCCCGGAGTGATTGTTCGATACCTCAGAGTTTCTCTAGTGTGAAAGAAGCATGTGTGTGTGTCATAGCAGTGATGAGAGAGAAGATCCATTTTCTCATGAGACAAGCTTGTGGCTTTGTTTCCCAGATCAGAGACACCAGTGTACAGAGGGAGAAAACAAATATTTTGAGAGGGAGGACCTTTTACCAGTATATTAATTGCGTGTTTTGCTTTCTTGAGCCGCTCAGATTGTTTCCGTGGACGACCTTAACGACTCAAGTTTGACCTTTCCTTTCATGTATTAAGCCTCTGTAGAAATTCAATTTCAGAAATGCTTAACAATGTCAGATGCCTTCGAGGTCTGCTGCAGAACGATTAGTTATCCTCCATTTTATGTTCAGTTTAGGGAGTTAAATGTGCATGTATTATTGATTTATGTTTATTATAGAATTATTCTAAAATGAAACTTACTAAATAACAGTATGTAAAGCTCATTCAGCTATTACTATCAAGGCAATCATAATTTAATATTCTTTTTTTCTTTTTTTACAATACTGAGCTTATATACCTTCATTCTTCCCTTCTCTGTCTCTCAGGACTATTTGGGGTGCATTATTGACTGTGGAGAACTGCCTCTCAAACCAGATGAGGTCAGCACCCTCTTCTGCAACATAGAAGACATATATGAGTTCAACAGGTTAGTGTTCTGCTGTTTTTCTTTTTTCTTTCATTTTGTACAGTACAGAGACTAGTTGATTTGGTTCTTTTGATGAGATCGAGCAAGTACATCTTTATATGCATATAGCACGGTCACTAAAAGTTGTTTACAGTGGATTTTGAGGACAACTTTCAATTAGATGATAAGTAGGATGATAAGTCTATTCATTCAAGAGATTAGTGTTTCCAATAAACAATGTCCCTTACTACAATAGCCAGATAAGTACCCCACTACATACATAAGTATGTTAAAATGACATGTTGTTGTACACAGTGGCAACTCTTTTAAGTATAGATTTCTGCAACTTTAAGGTGCACCCATTACTGACACAGTGCACACAGTTTGTGTAATCTTATTAGAAAGCACTATAAAATGAATGAACATCCACATATATATATCATGCTCTATTGCAATAGAGTGGCATACAGTGTCCCCTCTGTGGAGCAATGGACCTTTGTTCTCTGAAGTGATGTAGCTCTAATACCTTTGGGATGAGTCCGATTGACTCAGAATTTTCAGAATTATTTAAAACAAGGACCTGACCTTTTGATTATGTGTCAAAATGCAATAAAATCCACACACTAATGTTCCCATTCCTAGTGAAGAATATTTCTAGAAAAGTTGAGGGTTTTAGAGGCATGCATTATAACTGGACCCAACACTTGTAAAGTAGTTTTATAGGGGACATATTATACTCCTGTTCAGAAGTTAACAGAGTCCCTTGCAATGAAATGTGGTTGGATATCCCAAGGACCAAACAACATAGCACTGTTCTGACCCTGTGTAAACAGTACCAACAGCTGGCGTCAACGTCTCTTGCTTTAAATGACATTGAGCCACTGTTTACACAAACACAACTGCGCAGCAACTTGACGAAAGTGAGAAGAAACTCACTTTCATATATTTTTGCTTGGTTTTCTTCTTTTTCATTCTTGTTTTCTTTTACTTTTTAACATTGTCTTTGTGTTCTTACGACGAGGAGGTGGGACAATTTGAAAGACTTGACTTAGAAAGCAGAGCAAAATCAGAACGACATGTGCTGTCCCATGTTTTCTGACTGTGGCAACCTACAGAATCTAATTGGGTTGGTTTGTTTCATAGTTTGTTGGTGGGTAGGCACACCAGATATACAAATTTATGCACTGAAAAAGTTATAATTGTTTTATTATATGTCCCATTTAATGTATTAGCTCACATACTAGCTTGATATTTAGCTGGCAGCATTAATTGCTGCATTGCTGTGCATTGAGTGTAACTGTGCATTATTATTAGCATTTTTTTTTAAATAGCTAGCAGCTTAGCTTGTTATATTTGTTTTGGCTTTTGGCAACACTGTATTTGCCTTCTACCTCTGACAGCCAGCACTCATGTCCAAAAACTGAATATACTCAGCAGTGTTACTTGTTGTGTTGTTTCTTTTTTATATGCATGACCACCACCACCACTGCCACAATTTGCTGGTCTAGGGAATTCCTAGTACTGATATGCCAGGAAGGCGCTTTGTCTCTGTGTATAGAAACCATGTCTGAGTCAGAGTTAGTTTGCAGAGTGTGCTTCTGGGTGGCGGGAATATCTGTTTAATGTGCATCAGACACAATGACTGGCTCAGACCCTAGGCAATCCCTACAAAGAGGACAATGTCCAGACTACAGCCAAGAGGGAGAGTTTGTTTTTGATCCTCTCCAGCAGACTGTCTTCACTACTATCATGCAAAGCTTTTAACAAGCTCCAGTCATAACTTCTTTTTCTTTACAAGCAGAAAGGGAGCATAAGGTTTATCACACCCTGAGTTCATACAGGGTGCAGTAGAGTGATTTTAATTAGTCTTTAGACGTTTATATTAGACTTTATATAAAAGTCTCCTCTCTGTCTCCTTTATGAGGAGACTGATGAACTGAACTGAACTACAGACTGTTTAAATGTCATTTTCATTTGGCTATACTTTTTTCCATGTTGACTTTTTCAGCACTGATTCTCTTAATCATCGCTGCTGGGTAGTGGAGCCTGTGGCAGCAGGGTTGGTTGTCAGCTGTTTTCTGATACCACTCATGGGTAAATGACGTGAATGTGGCTGTAGTTTGATGGATGAGTTAGCGGTTAGCTGTGATGTGTGTCTGAGAGTGTTGCTGAGTTCTTGGGAAGAGCCCTCCACATACCTGCCATTTTCTTCATTTTTTTCCCTTAGTACTCTCTCCCTGAGGGCCGTGTTTTCAAACTTTTTCCTCTCAGCCAAGTCGGCCGCTCTCATTACAGGCATTACTGGCGTTGTAGCTAAGCTTTAGAAATTGAACATAGTGCCTTGAACTAGCCCTCATGGGAAATCTACTTGCTGTGTTGAAACAGAAAATCTTACAAAAGTCCTTGGGTCTCCTTGAGGCATCTTGCTTTGTAACGTAGATAAAATGCAGCACTTATGGAGCAAAGATTTTTGTTCTCTCCTCAGGCACTTGAAGTTTTTCCTTGAAATTTGATTAGCTTGTAATGAAGAGAATGGGATTTCCGGTGCTGAAATCTGCCCCTCCATTGGTGCCTCATCCTCTGTCCTCATACTTTCCCTAATTGTAAAATTCATTGCTTACAGTGGAGGGCTGACCTCAATTTTCTCACACTTTAGCTGCTTTTCCTCCTGCTCTTGTTTGCCCTTAAAAGCCTATCCCCTCATCTGAATGGAATGCAGTCCCTGTTTTTACGCTCCACGCTGTTGTGTCTATTTTCTTGGCACTGGCCAGCATGCTAGCCTGCATACGGATGTCATTTTACCCGGAGCTTAAAGGAGCCAGGCTCTGAGGTAGAGCTTTAGCCCCTGCGGTGAACAGGCCACACATGACCTGTCAGAGAGAGAGGGCACAGTCAGGAGAGCAGTGCATGCTGGGCCAGCAGACAGGCCATCTTCAATTCCCACACTCGTCAGTCCAGTAATAGTACAGCGCTTTATATCGCACTCCAGCACTGGAATGCTACACTTTTTAGCTTTTATTGTGCAGCAACTGTGGCGGCACACATTGTATTTACTGGCTTCAGATTCCCAATCCTCCAGCTTGGTGATGAAAAGTGATTCCTCTGTTGACTCATGTCTGTTATTTTGCAATAGCTCTGCAATGCTTTGGAGCATATTTATCAGGACCGATGGTCTGTACTACTCTCATTCTTCACAACACCTCACAATGAACTGAGTGTGTTAATTCTCATGTACACTTGAGCTATTTTTCTGTCTTTTTAGTAACTTCTTGCAGTTACGATCTTCTTCACTTGCAATTTTTACAGACCATGTTTTCTGTATTCATATTTTAAACCTGCATTTTATATAATTCTAAATGATTAACTAAGACCAGGACTAGGACTTCCAAATCCTGAGGCAAGGTTTTAAATTGCCAAGACATACCAGTAGGTCCAAACACTTCATTTTGATTAGATACATCTAACCCTACACAATTAGCCTAGAAATTTAAATGCTTGTATGTTTATTTGCCTAATACAAATTATGATCTAAAATCAAACTTATAATTCTGACCTTTTTAACCTTTGTGTCCAAGTAATTAGGGTTGTAATGATTTATTCATCATTTCAAATAGGGCAAAAAGCAATAGAAGGAAAATGATTAACAAGATTTCCATATGACTATGATTATGTTATGCTTATGTCCCTAGGCCACCCCAGGCCTAATCTTTAATCCAGTCATATTTAATACACTTGTGGAGATGTTCCTCTGCTGACAGTCCCTGCAGTCTCACATTAATAAATTATTCATGATCAGAAGGCTAGTTAAATGCTGTGTCAGAACAGGAGATCTGACACAGGCATGTGGAACGTGGGAGGCAATCTTCAAAAGTGTATTCTTCACCCTTGAGGTCATGGGGGTAGTTAGTGGAACATCCCAGACAGACTCCTCTGCTAAGTGAGATCTAGCCCCTGACTGATTTCTATCCTCTGCATGACTTTTATCCCCTCTGTGTCTTCACTGGAGTTCTTATCTGTCACTGAGCCAAATTGTGATGTAACCCCTGCCATTTCCCCTTTGGGTCAAGCTGGCTGGCCTACTTTTTCATATCAGCAGCATGATGCACATGATTTTATTACAATATCAATAAATAAAAATATACAAAGAATGCTTACATCAGTGTATAGAAATTAAAATATGTGTCACACATACGCCCCTCAGTCTCTTCCAAAGGTCTCTCATTTGCATCTTGATATTGTGGAAACCACTGTTACTGATGAGAAAATGTGGGGACATCATGTCAGAGTAATGTGGGTGAGGAGAGGGAAGGGACACATAATTATACACTGGCCCGCATTCCATTATAAAAAAAAAGAGATTTCTTCTATTAATTACATATTCTGGGGTTTGCATTTTAAGTATGTGTTTTGTGAGTGGTCAAAATGGCAGACACTGAAAATATTTTGATGTATCCTCACCAGTCCATATAAAGTCATTTCTGAAATGTAAATGAGCACCAGTTGATCAGAATCAAAGGTCATAATGAACCTGAAAATGTTGGTTATGTATCTTTTGCATATTTATAACGAGGGGCCAAAACACATAAACCCATTACTGTCAGAATTAATCTGATATTGGAGCAATTAAGAAGTGTAGATTCTGCTCTCATGTTGAAGGAATTCTCACTTCAAACAAAGGAATAGAGTGGATGTGTGTATTCCCCTGGGTGGACATTTTGCCTGGAGTGCAACCAAAGGGTTGTCTGCTTTACAGAATATAAGAGTGAAATGAAATATTTGTCTTTATTGCCCTGGACATACCACTCCAGCCACATTAACAGACAAATGTTGGGAGTGGGTGAAAATAGCAAGACAACCGACAGTAGGCCACACCAGGGAATAGAAAAAGGGAGCAAGAGAGTCTTTGAAACAATAAAGGGAGAGGTTGAGGTGCAGATGGAAGGAATGAAGGCAAGTTAAGGGAGTTTCCGCATTTAAGGCAACTAGCAGGTGACTCCCTTTCCTGATCCTGCTCATAACCTCTTCTGCAGTATACAGCATTAGGGAGGAGTCAGACAGGACACTTCCTTTCACCCACAGTGTTAAATTCAGTAGGTCACTTCCCAGTCTTACCACATAAGGCTTTTTGGAATGCATTCATTATACTGTAGTCCATTATTAAACAATTCTGGCATGACAAAAGAGATTAATTGGCTCTTGCTTTAGTGGTTCCATTTATTGAGATTTCATTTCACCTCAAATATGCATTGCCAAACTGTGCTAACAGCCTGTGTAAGTGTTTTGTGATTGAGAGTCTGGGAAAGTAATAGCATTGATATAATAAGTATAACTTATAACTTATAACTTTTGGCACAAATGGCCTAACACTTTCCTGCAGTTCTGACTGTTGGTTCCAAAACCTCATAAATTGTGCCAAGTCCTAATTGAATCCAACTTGGTTGCCAAAGTGAAGACATGCAAGTGGTTGCATGACCTGTGATCACAGTATTGTACAAGGTTTGCCTTGCGGTATACATGATAACATCTTTTTACGGGCATGAATCCACCTGCTAAACTTCACTTACAGTATCATTCTGTTCTAGACTTAGGTCTAGAGCCGGGAATGACACCTAGCAAAGGCCAGCATTTTAATGTGTTTTAGAGCACAGAGTACTTGAATTCCCCTCTACTTTTGGTAAAACTGAAGTGAAGATCCCCTTACCACAAAGGGCAGCCACGAAATAAGCTCCGTCTACAGAGAAGGGGGGATTCTGAAGGCTAAAGTGCTGTGGTTTCCCTCCGAACTTTTCCCCTTCGCCACATGAAGGCACCTTCAGAGTGTTTACAGAGCTCCATGCTGTTTTCCGTCAGAACCTTAAGAAGAGTTCCCCTGAGACTGACCAGTCTAGTGGCTTGAGGGCCTCTAAGTGATGAGGGTTTAATGTTTGATAATGAACTGAATGAAGTCCTCTGTGGTCACCTATATAATCACTGGGCTCTTCTCAGAGAGTCAAGGGATGAGTGAACTGTTGAATTTACTCACATTATGTGGTCAAACGTGCACATCGTATCCTGAGTGATGAAATGTATTACTTTAGCACAAGTGTGCCTTTTAGAAGACTTTCTTTTGGGAATAATTGTGTTAATGAAATATATTTTATTCATGTGGAACCGATTGGATTCAAGAAACTTCAAATCCTTCCTGCTTGCTCCAACCCCCATAAGATTAAGTCTGCACCACAACACTCTGAGAAAGTCCACTTTCTTCTATTTCACATATGACTCACTATAGTGATTGTTTTACTAAAGCTAGCCTCAACTCCCGCTCCAGCTCTCCTGTCCCGCCGCTGATGTCGGCCAAGATAATCCAAGCCTGCTGTTTTTCATTCATTCAGAGGCTGAAAGGAGAGCTCCTCTGCTTTCTCCATGCTCCCTGCCTTTTAAAAGATGTAAATCATGTGCTCCAGGTTTTCAGAGAGAGAGACCGAGACAGAGACAAAGCAGTCTCCTACGTGTTATGATAAAGCCATGACATTTTTGTTAAGGAGAAAAAAAAATGATCTAGAAGTGTGTAGTCTTTGAAAGCACAGTGAAAGCACACTCATGACACTCATGATTATTTAGCTTTCAGGTCCTGGGGCTTGGCTTGTAAAAAAGGAGCTTCAAGGTTTGTTGTGGGGATCCGGGGAAAGTGTGTTGGGGGGGTATTCGGCTTGAGCCAGAATAAAATGTGTTCCATCTGTGCACATTTAAGCGATAGTTTGAGTTGAAACAAACGAACAATGTAGAAATGGAGACAGGAGTTGAGAGCTGGCTGAAACCAGGAGCATCCTCTTGAAACACTAGTCCCAGATGTCTCCATAGAAAAAGAATAACAGTGGTCAAACAAAGACGCACCTCAAATCCCAACTCAGGGACACTAGCCCCCTAAACTCTGTGATGCTACATTACAGATTTGAAACATTTGTCATTCACTCATGCATCAGTTCCACTGGATGAAGCGAGCACCATTTGCAAAAATATAAAAGTCAGTCACAGCAAATTGGCATTTTGTGAGAACATGAAAGTAAGACACAGCAGATTCATTTCTCACTGTGCATATCTCATTAACGTCTGACACAAAATTTTTCTTCTTAACAGTGAACTTTTGGAAGACCTGGAACGCAGCCCTCATGCAACGGCTATAGCAGAATGTTTTGTGGAGAGGGTAAGTATAGCAGTAAAGTGAGATTGTAGATATTTAATTACTGCACAAAATTAATCGCATGGGAGATTCAAATATGTTAATATGAAATAATGTCTTATTCAGTTTAACCACTGATCCAAGTTTACATATTTAAGCTTAAATTTAATGGGCAAAAGTGGGCTCAAAGGGTGAATCCCATTTCTTACTTTTAACCCCTACGCCTTGTTTTTGAGTGTTATCTTGCCTCTTGGAACTGAGTTACAAGGTGTAGTGTTTAAAATCTTCCCATACGGAGCAGGACGACCCTTCAGGGACGATAGGTCTTCAGAACACAAAAAAGAACAGAATTTGTGGCTTTTGTTATTGCTTGTGCTGCCATCTTGCCAGTGATTCACATAGCATCTTCATTTTAAGGAGCATTTTAGCCTTAATGTTTGCCTTTACCCCTCTTTCCCAATGAGATGCCTCTACTCCTAAGCAAAATAGAGGTGTAGGACTAAGTGGTAAATCTTAGGGGTCAAACGGGATTCATCCAAACTGTATTTGCAAGGTCTTATTTGTGTTACAGTTGTAAATAGTGTTATTCTTTAACATATATTCATGTTGTGTCTGCTGTGAAATACAAGACATGTTTAGTGCCTTTTGTTTTGCAGCACATTGTGAGAACCAACTATAGAATACAATTTCATATAGAATTACTCATGTGATTTATATAATTGTGTGACATATTGTTTATAAATATGGATGATATTTATAAATAGAGCAAAAGTACAGTGTCACTACAAGATGGCTGCTGTTAGTGTTTTTAGTTTTGTCACATACTTTTGGCCATTTTTATAGCTATCAGTGTGCCATACAGAGTCAGAAACCACACACGCGAGTCTATTTGAGCTTGTTTAACTGTTCACTGTGGTTTAGGCAAGTTTGTGATGATTTAGGCCTGCAATTGGTGCTTATAAACTTCTATTGTAGCCTTGAATTTCAAGAGCAACACACAGCAGAGAAGTAAACTTTGGATACCGAGTATGCCTTGGCTGATTTTGCATTTAGTCAGATAAAGAGAAAACATCTTTTGAATTTAAATAATTTAAAGCTTGTAAAATGTTCTTTTCTCTCTGCTCTGAAAACTCTTCTGGACTGTTCAGTGTGTGCAGTTATTCCTGAACTCTATCAGAAAGCCACAGCTGCTGGAATGAGCCATGTGTTCTGCAGTGTGTAGACAGCAGGCAGTAGTAGCATGTTGTCTGGGTGGTGGGTAGGTCAAAGACAGATGGGCTTTGTGAATCAATCCCAAGCATATCAGCAAACTATGGTGACCTTTGCAAGCGAGTGTATGTCAGCTGACAGAGTTTTCATGCACATTTACTGACACACTCCATGCCACAATGACATGACAATGAGCAGACCAGTGTGGCACGGGAGCACTGACAATGCCATCTTTGTTTGTAGTGAGTTAAATATGTAAGTGCTGTACTCTACTAGGATTTGGGAAAGAATTCCCAGTTAGAATTAATGGTTCTCTCAATGTTCTGTGCTAAAACTTTGACACTGTAATGCAATCTTACATTACATTACATTACTTTTCTAGGGGTGGCAAAGGGCAATATGTCTGTAATTGAGGAAAAAAAACAACTACTGAACTCTGGCTGAATAGGCCACTGTTTGGATCAGTTAGTATCGGCATAAAGTACATTTGATTAGGCCATTACCGGAGGGTTATTTTGGGTTTTAGCTTGATGTACCTCCCCACACAGGCTAAAGGCCTTCTGAGGACCTGTCTTATTTGGCATTTTCTCAGGATCCTCAGCGAATAAAGATTAGGTTCTCAGTGACCCATGAAAAAAGCATCAGTCTGTTTCTTTTTCCAAAACAAAGAAATGCTTTTTGGAATGGATATCAGGTTCCAAATAAAGCACAAATCAGATGTGTTTACATGCTGTACAGATGCAGTCCAGTGAGTGAAACTGTTTCTGCCAAGCAGCCCATATCTGGCCAGATCTGCTTCTGGCACTTTCACTGCCCAGTTTACAGAACAGGAGCATCACTTGATTATGTTGTTGTGTGTATTTTAATCTTTCTTGTTTTCTGTTGTTTAGAGTGAAGCCTTTGACATATACACCATATACTGCATGAATTATCCCAAGTAAGTGCAAGTCTCTTTTGTGCATTTTCTGTGCATTCGTTTTTCCAGTGGTAAACATAGAGCTTCGGATTTCTAACATATGACCGAAACGCACTAGTCCTTTCTAACCTACACTCTCATATTTGCAGTCAGTGACATGTCAAGGACTTCCAGAAAACCCAGATCAAAGTCTGTCCCATCTGTTAAAAATCAAAACATGATTGGCTGATCATTTCCTTTTGTATGTTGGTGTTTTATGTGAAACATATGCCTTAAGTTCAGCTCCTGAAGTCCTAACCATTGTTACAGCTTTGAAAATGATATTATTATTGTTTTTAAATATTGGTTTTCTTCACATGTGAAACCTTAAGCTTAGCCTCTTTGTGCTTACAACACAAATGTTACTGATCCAAAGGGATGCATTTTCATTTAAAAGAACACTTTACTATTTGTAATATGTAACCTTAAAGTTACAGCTTCAAAGTCATTATCATGCTTCACTAAGAAGAATGTCTCTGCTGTTGCTAGTCTGGACTCAACACAGAAGAAACTGCACTATGTAACTTTTGGAAGATGGTAGGAAACCACCTCCACTCCCTTCCCATCCTTGTTGATTTCACTACAGTGCTGTAAAAATAAGTTACACTAATTGAACCCCAGGAGCCAAAAAGCCAAATCTTACCTTGTGCTCCTTAAGTGTTCTTTAGCATGTGGACGCAGAAGCATGGATTCACTAGACTTATGACTGAGGGATTGTGTTAACCGCAAAATCAAACATGTGATTGGCATGCAAGATATTAAGGATTAAATGTAGCAATGGTCTTCATTATACAGATTTAGTTGCAGGTCTAGTGGAAAAATCAGGCATATGACTGGATTGCATGCTTTGGTGATGACTTCTCAGGCTTATGTTTCAAGACCGTCTGCTTTATTCCCATGGGCCACAAATGCAGCAGCAGCAGATGTTAGGCTAAAGCTGATTCCTGACCCAACTTTCACAGCCACAGTCATATTTACTCACACGTGTAGAAACACAACCAAATAACCTTTGCTCATCTGATTGGTTCTCGGTGTGCTAGTATGTGAATGTGAACATGAACCTGAACCGCATAACCCTGCATTTCCTCTAGGACCAGCACTTTTTCTCTGATGCATTTAGCAGACAGCCTAGTCTGTGTGTTTGGAGACGCTGAGTGTTTTTGTAAATACTGTAGACTTGGCTTAAGGGCTTTTACAGAGCCATCAGCTCAATGCATTACTGCAATGCTTATGGTAAGTTGAAGTGGCTGCCAGACAGACCTGCTTAAGTGATGAACCTCTCAGTGGACCTCAGCTGGCATGACCGTCTGTCTCCCTCTCTTTCCACACTAGCTCAGTGGCTGTCCTGAGGGACTGCATGAAGAACGAATGCCTGGTGCGCTTCTTCCAGGAAAGACAGGCCACCCTCTGCCACTCGCTGCCCCTGGAGACCTATCTGCTGAAACCTGTACAGAGGATTCTGAAGTATCACCTACTGCTGCAGGTCAGTATAGTAATTCTCATAGATGTGTATAGTTGTTTAAATCCATACTTAAATAAAAGGATTATTTTTCAAGTAAGAGTTGCCAAGCACAGAAAAAAAAACAAGCATAATAAAAAAGTAGCAGCTTAAAAATGTAAGTACTAAGGAACATTTATAACTGCTGTGAAGCATATCAGTATATTTAGCATCTATCAAAATGGGTATTGAATATTTTCCAGGCCTGTTCTAATTTTGATGCACTATTGGTCCAAAATAAAACCTCAACTGTCACCAGAGTAACATAATGAAATTGAACCATAAACAAAAAATCATTAACAAAATGTTAATGTTTAATAGTAGATTGCTGTTCCTGCCAATGCATGTGAGTAAATTTATCACATAAGAAAGTACAACGTTATAGTACAAATGCGGAACACATAAATATACCAAACATCTTAGTAGTGATCTTATTAAGCAAAGATTATCTTGTTTGTGTTTACTTTGTGTCTTAGGTGTTCTATGCCTTTGTTACAGAATTTTTTACAGAATCTGTGTCCAACTACATTTGCACAATTTAGTTTATAATTAAAATATATTATCAATGCACTGAAAGAGACATAAGGCAACCAGAAATACATTTCATTCAAGAGTAGGAATAGCCAGAGTAGTGCAACATACCTCCAGTCTATGCTGCTTCCACTTCTCAGAGTAATCAATGTCTCCCCCTACCGTCAGGAGTTGTCCAAGCACTTTGACAAAAATGACCCAGGTTATGAAGTTGTGGAGGAGGCCATCATCACCATGACTGCAGTGGCCTGGTACATTAACGACATGAAGAGGAAACAGGAGCATGCAGTTAGACTTCAGGTACAGGCTCTGAACTATTTAGTTAGATATACAAACTCGAAATTCTGTCAAAAATATAGAAGTGGATTTTTTATAATTTTTTACATTTTTTATACATTTTTTATAATTTTTCTGACAGGAGATCGAGAGCTTGTTGCGAAACTGGACTGGTCCTGATCTCAGTGGATTTGGAGAGCTTGTTCTGGAAGGTTCTTTCAGGGTTCAACGAGTTAAAAAAGAGAGGGCTTTCTTTCTCTTTGACAAAATGCTGCTAATTGCCAAAAAAAGGCTGGATCATTTCATCTACAGTACACACATTTTTGTAAGTCTTCAGTTGTTGTTCTTTTGAATACAGTTGTTAAAACCTTTTGCTTCAGTAGCTTGATTTGTCGTAGAAATTGTACCACTCTTTTTAGCAAAAATCCATTAATTTTCCACCTCTCTCTCAAGTGCTGTAATTTGCTCCTGGTGGAAAACATGAAAGATCCGCTCTGCTTCAAGGTCTCAGATCAGACGATCCCTAAACAACAGCATGTTGTTCAGGTAAGAACATTGTTTGAATAGAATTAAAATAAAAGATATACTAATATGGGGCAATTCAGGGTTGCAGTGCTTCTGGAGCCTACCAGGAATCATTGGGTGCAAGCAGGGAACACACCCTGAAGGGGGCGCCAGTCCTTCACAGGGCAACTCGTACCTCTTATGTGTTAATTAATTAATTAATTAATTTTTATTTTAAATTAATTTTTTTAACCTGTGATTCACTGACATGCCTCATTAACCCAACCAAGAACAGTTATGGGTGGAGTGGGTGGAAAATATTTTTACTTTGCAGATACACAATTTCACTCATTATACAAGGGATCACAGCAGGATTAAGTGGTCTTGTTTATATCAGTGCAATAAAAGTATATGAGTGTGCCACTTCTGGTTCTTTTTTTAAATTGTGATGCATGTTGTTGATCATCATTCTGATGTGAGATTTTTGCCATATCACTCATATTAATGGGGTTGCAAACACTGGTTTTTAATGTGTTTTTAGGCTAAAAATCAGGAGGAGAAGCGACTGTGGCTGCACTACCTCAAGAGGTTAATAGTGGAAAATCATCCTGCATCTCTACCACAGAAGGTAAGCCTTGGGACAAATGTACTAACAAATATAACTTAGAATGTGCTTTTTGTAGTTTGTAGACAGTGAATGCAATAAAAATATTTGTCATGTTAAGTGACCTGTTAAATCCAGGTCTTAATTCTGAAATAATAATAAGAATTATACCTTTTTTGTGCAGGCAAGGCAGGTTCTTGGTGATAATTTTTGTCCGTGTAAGTAATCCACATCAGTCTGGTTAGAACTGTAATGTTATTTGCAAATTTTAACTTACACTGATTCAATATTTTTATACGCACTATTAGTGTATTGCTTTGTTAAAATATGTGATTTGTTTTATTAATATTGTTTATCATTCAGCCCCTCATTTTGAGCAAGAGCCAAATCGAAAGCCTGCTCCCTCTCCAAGGTTGGATGATGTCCATGGTTTTCCCAGAGGAAGAAGACAATCGGGTGTGTGCAGCTTTTTATTAATGTATTTACCCAGTCTTATCTCCAGTTTTAAGTTGTTGTAGCTTTCACCCATTTAGATGGGTGTCTTCCACAATCACACAATGCTACCCACCTGGGCGGTTCTAGTACATGCTTCCTGTGAGACATGAAGCCATCCGTTTTTTTAAACTTCTGAACAAACACAATGTTTGTAGAAACCTCAACATACTTGATTCTCAGTTCTGTTAGCTGACAGAAACTGTTGGCAATCATTGGACTGAGTGATGAATGGGACGGCTATCCTGCATACCCAGAGAGAGTGAAGCCCATGCTTAGACTGTTGCGTCACTTCAAATCTCCTATCAAATTTGAATCAATCTATGTTACAAATGGCTACATGTTCATTAAAACCGACAGGACCGCTTCCAGGAACTGGTTTTGGCAATTTAATATGTGTCAGCACATGAAATTTCTTTTGTGAACTCAACATGCAATAGCTTGTGGAAAAAGATTTTATTACACATTATTAGTCATGTTCATTCGTACTATGAACATAAGGTGATTTGCTGGGCATCTACAGTTTGAGGTGCAAACAGAAGCACACAACTTATGGGGCAAATAGTGCAGAAAGCAAATACATAAATGCATATGCACTAGCCCAGTAAAGTGATTATGGTTGTCATATACAGTATTATTCACCTATATTGACAAACCCATAATTAGTTACCTTATACTTAGATTTTATTATGACTTTGACCTTTTACAGAACCCCCAGAGTTCATCTATACACCTGAGAAAGCCAGGAAAGGCCTTCCTCTTCTTCTGGAAGGGAATGGCACATACCGCCGTGGGCGCAGACAGTCAGGTGAATCTCAGCTATGTAGCCTTGCTTCAGAGAGTATTGTGAACAATGCTATAATCGTTCAAACATTCTAAACCTGATTTATCTGTATGCCCTTAGCACCTGCCAAGGACATAGAAGCAGTATTCCAGCAAAGTGGTGAGTGAGCTGACATTTGTTGTTGTGTTGCTAAATTGTATAATTGAAAAAATAAAACCTAGCCTTATTTTATATTTATTCTGTATTTAAAATGTGTAGCTAAATCTCTGAAGTTTACCTTTCCCCTGAATGTATACATTTATTTTTCTTTTTTTTCCCCCCCCTATATAATCATTGTTCCTATGCCATAAAATTTGTGGATGCCAGTCTCCTTAAAGGTAAAAGTAAACTTTCATTTCAACTGAGAAAATAGACCCAATATTCTTTAACTTTGAGATACTTGATATTTGTCCTAAGGTCTTGTATGCATTGGCTCTAGGCTGGCAGCGAAGGTGAGCTGTGCCCACAAGTCGACAGCTTGGGCTCCTCTGGCAGTACCAGCACACTTGCATCATCTGTCATTGAAGTGGAATCAGGTCGAGATACCTTGAGTCTGGCTGAGGATTATGATGAGGACATGTCCCCGCTACCCTCCCCACCTACCATGTCTATCACTGAGGAAATCATGCAGTTCATCAATCAGAACTGTGTACGAGAGGGCATGGCAGAGCTGTCCTGTGACATGGTAAGAAATGACAGGAATGCGTTTTTTTTTTTATTACAAAAAAAAAATCAAATAAAAAGAAAACCCCACACACATTCATGCAACCCAGATGTGTAATATTGCAGGTGTGTAGGAGTAAGGGATGGAGGTATATGCAGGAGACTTTAAAAAGGTAACAAGACAGAGGCAAGCAACACTAAACATTAAAACAAGGCTAAAAGCTAAACATTAAAAGCTAAACCATCCACCGCTTATCCGGGTCATGGGGTAGTCGGAGCAAAAACCCAGACCTCCCTCTCCCCAGCCACTGCCTCCAGCTCCTCCAGGTGTATACAGAGGCGTTCCCAGGTCAGTCAAGACATGTAGTCTCTCCAGCGTGTTCTTGGTCTGCCCCGGGACCTCCTCCCCTTTGGACATGCCTGGAACACCTCACCAGGAAGGAGTCCAGGAGGCATCCAAACCAGATGCCTGAACCACCTCAACTGGCTCCACTCCGAGTCTCTCCCAGATGTCTGAGCTCCTAACCCTGTAAGAGATTACATTCCATAAGCCAATTTCAGTACCTGAGGATCAGAACGCCAGGGCCCCAGACCCCGGCTGCCACACGATCCACAATGCACCAGACCCGGATTACTACCTCTCCCACAGGTGGTAGGCCCATGAGAGAGTGGACCCATGTTACTCCTTCAGGCTGAGCCGGCCGGGTCCCATGAGTGAAAGTCCGGCCACCAGGCGCTTGCCAACAGCCCCTCCCCCAGGCCTGGCTCCAGGGTGAGGCCCCGGTAACCCTACTCTGGGCAAGGGAGGCTGTGTCCCTGTTCTTAACCTATTCATCCTTGTTTTTATGGATCACTCTTTGTCTGGCCCATCACCTAGGACCAATTTGCCTTGGGAGACCCTACCAGGGGCTATTGCCCCCGACAACATAGCTCCTAGGCTCACGCAGGCACGCAAACCCCTCCACCACGTTAAGGTGGTGATCCAGGGAGGGGTAAAAGCTAAACACTTGTCAAAGCAGAACACTAAACATTAAACAAAGCTAAACACGGCTAAGCATTAAACAAGGCTAAACACTAAACAAGGACTATACAGAACAAAGGGGTGACGTGACGGACGGACGGACGGACGGACGGACATTCATTCATTCATTCATTCGTTCGTTCATTCATTCGTTCATTCATTCATTCGTTCATTCATTCGTTCATTCATTCGTTCATTCATTCGTTCATTCATTCATTCCACAAACAAGAACCACTGACAAGGACTATATAAAGACAACACAAACAAGAAACACCTGGGTACTAATTAAGACACATGGCACTAGAAACACAAGGGAAGGGTATCACATGACCAGGGAACAAGCAGGAAGCAGACACAAGACATGGGGGAAACAGTCACATGACAAGGGGGAAACAGTCACATGACAAGGGGAGCACAAACAAAGAACAAAAACAGAACAGAACACAAAACTAACCACGTTACAAGATGTAGTCAATCAGACAATATTGAGTAGAAGACACAAGCGGTCAGTTCATCTAAAAATCTTTTCACAAAAGTTTTTAAAAATTAGTATTTGTTCAAACACTGGGGGCAGCTACTTTAGAAAACAGGTATTCACCTTCTCTTCTTTGCACCCACACGCCTGAGTGACATTAGTGCATGTGAATGTGCCTGAATCTGCCACCATGGGTTTCTAAAATGGCTGCCCACTGTGTTCAGTGTCATGGTCAAGTTCTGTTCATTTTTTTAGTTCTCATTTAGTTCCAAACCACACAGACATGTCTTACACAAAAGACTTTGTGTGAATACTGTTTTATAGTTCTTTTATAGCAACCTTAGATTTGGAATTCCCCCTCTCAAAGAAAGAAACAATATTAGGACACCCAACAAGTCTTGTATCAAGCACATCTAGAGAAAGTGTCAAAATATGTATACTTGATTGTTGACAAAAATGAAAAAAAAAAATTTACTGTGACAAACAATTAATTTAACATCAGTAAATAAGATGATTATTGAAAATTATGTTTGGATTGATTTGACTTCAACACTGACACTTAAATGTACTGTACACATACATTTGAGTTGACTTGAATTCATAATTAATTTTTATTCACAATAACTTCATGCTGTCTTTTATTTGTACATTGTTTTTTCACAGTTTGTTCACAAGTCAGAGCCCTTGGATGTCCAGGTGACTGACCCACAGGACATATATGAACATCAGCTGGTACAGGAAGATGACCAGCAGAAGAGTGATTCCAACACTCCAGAGGACAAACAAACATCTTCAGATCTTACTTTAGACAAAGAAGATGATAGTGGGCATTCTCCACTTAGTGATTTAACAGCTAATTTCCCCTCTGAGGTATCATCATCATCACCCTCTAATATGTCAAAAAATATGTGTCAGATGGAAGAGACAACACCCATAGTGTGTAACCAAAGTGACCCATCTGAGCCAGTGATACTCGTACCTGAGGAGGCTGAGAGTAAAGCAGCTGAGGACAATATTATCATGGATGAAATACCTAATGCAACAAATGGCAAGGAAGAAAACATCAAAGAATCCTCAGCTGAGACCATGCCCCTCTGTGACCACTCTTCCACAACTAAACCTGCAGAGAAACAACAAGCACCTAAATCTGAGGCTGACGAAAAGCTCACCAAAAGTGACAAGCAGATCATTGAAAAGATTCGGAGCTACTATGAGGCAGCAGAGTCAGAAACAGTAGTGGAGGAAGGGCAGTTAACAAGGAGGAACAGCTTCTCTCAAATTCCCACAGGCCTGGTAAAAGATTCTGTGTTACGCTTCAATTTTGTTCACCAGGACAGCTTGTGTGACTCTGAAAGTGGACGCTCAGATTATAATGAGGGTGAAAACATGACCCCACCACTCAGCATGACTGAGCAAAAGATAAAAACTTTAAGTCAGCCTGAGCCTAACAGTGGTGCCCATGAGCTTCCTCATAGTGACCAAGGACAAATTCAAGGTGAATCAAAATGTAATGAAGATGAAGGAGACCAAATTTGTGACTTCAAGCCTTGCATGCAGCTTTGGAAGGAGAAAGAAGGGCAGGCTGACAATCCAAAAGCTTCTCCTTGTAAAGGGAGCAACTTTGCTGATGGCAAAGACACATGTTCAATAGAACCATGTTCCATAAATGATAAGATTCAGGTGCTCCATAAACAACCACTGCAAGACCATAAAGAAATCATAGAGCCAAAATGCCTTCTGGAAACCAAGAATGCCAGCAAAACGTCTTCCACTAGGTTGGGAGACAGAATTTCCTCTAATGAAAATCTGGATGCCCTACCTAGTCAGATTAAACTGGGGCGCCTCTCTCGTCATGGTAAAGTGGTCGCCTGCAGTAGGACACTTTATGAAGGGATGGCTGATGTACCTGGGCTAGGATTCTTTGAAGGTGTGCCAGTAGACCAGTGCCTAGTAGAGAACTCAGAAAAAATTCTGAGTAAGGTGCAGATGCTAGCACGCATGTATACAGCCAAAGCAAGCAGTATGAAAGTACCATTACACCAGAAAAGGACAAGAGGACCATGGGTAGCACCTAGTAAACTGAATACTCCTCCGAAGTCAGAGCTAAAACTGCATCAAGCTGATGTGAAGACACAAAATCAACTTGCAGGTGAGACCCTGTTTCTATGCATTGATATATTAAAGAGTCTATATAATGCAAAACCAAAAACTGTTCGCTCCTTTGTCCATCTCATCTATATATATCTATATATTGAAACTAAATTGCAAAAATGGCAGTTCTAGAAATATGGAAATTAATATAAAAATGTATTAGATTCATAAACCAAACCATTCAAAGAATGAACAAAAACAAACACATTACATCTTGTTCATGAATTAATGTAATATCATGTTTTCTTTTCTACAGATGATCAGATGGAGTCTGTTGTTCCCTCTATGCACGAGCCATTTGGACATGTATTTCTTAGAGAACAGCTCTCCAAAACCTATCACCAAGATAATGACTGTAACCTATCTGGACAAAAAGAACAAGTTGAAGTGCTCCAGTCTAGTGCAACAGAAAGTAATTCATTGGAATGCTTTACAGCTTCAACTGAGATATCATCAGGAACAACAGAGGAAAAGCTGGCTGAAGATTTGAAAGATGTTATGATATCACGCACCTCCTTAGAGAGCTCTGTACAAAAATATGAATTAGGCTGTACAGATCAAGCACTGCCGTCCAAGGAGGACCATTACACATCACCTCCACCCATCTGTGAATCACAAACACAGGATGTGCCAGAAACATCTTTTGATCAGTGTGAATTCCTGCCAGAGCAGAAGACTAACCACAGTTTGTATTCAATCACTGAAGATCAGCCACTTGCAGCAGAAAGACCGTTATCAGCTGGGGATAAACCAATTATGCCTTGTCATTCTGACACTAAGGATGAGCAAGTCATTGATCCAGTAGCAGCTCAGTGTCTCAAAGAAGAAAGCAACAGTACAGAAGAGAAACATAGCCCAAGTTTAAATTCCTGTGAATATATACTTTGCAGTGAAGAAATGGTATGTGAAGCTCAGCTAGAGACATCAGTACATTCCAGCGATTATCCTATACCTTCCATGATGGACTGCACAAATAAAATAACTCAGTCATCTGTTGATGGTGTTGATGGTACTGAGGAATCCTTTCCCATAGTGTCAGTATCATACGCAACCAGTGCTTCAGAAACAACAAATAACAGTCAACCCCAAATGGAGGACCCAGAGCAGTCATATTCTTCACAACTCCAACCTCAGTCCTCACATACCCCAAGCACTACAAATGTACCATCTCCACTTACACCACTGGACATGCATAATCTAGAACCTCTGAAAGGCAAAGAGACACCAAACAATGGTTTGCCTGGGTTAAGCCCTTCATCTACTCCTCCTCCATGTGGAAGTGCCACAGACAATCTTCCAAAATTCACCAGCCAAAGACCTGACAATCTGCCAACCACAATGGGAAGAAAAAGCTTTCCTGCTAATTGGGATACACCAAATCCTTCATCCTCCCAAAGGTACTGTACTGTGCATGTTTGTTTATTTGATTCCAGCTTACAGCAGCAAGACATGCCTGGGCAGTATCTAAAACTATTTAGCATTTGGCATAACAGAATTTGCACTGAGCAAGTTTACTCCTGACTTTTTTGAGTTAGTGATGGATCAATCCACATTTTTTTCAGTTCCAGATACACAACTGCTGATACCTATACAGATTTAATACAATGGTTAATTTTACTTTCATAGTGTCATTATTGTTAATGGTTAATTGTGTTTAAGGGTCATTTGAAATAAACAACACAGCAGTTATTATTAGAACAGCAAGCAATAAAGGCTACATGAATGCAGAGGATCTGTCTATCGCCTTTTCCCTCTTCCTGTTGCCATGTCCTAATAGCACTTTTCATATCTCTCTCTCTCTCACAAACGCACACAGATGATTGAGTTTTCAAAATCTCACCCTTAGGAAACGTTTCCAGAACATATTTTTTCTGTGCCTTAAAATTACGTTTTGTAGAGATGTGAGGCCAACACACAGACAACAACCTCCATTTTTCCTTTGCATTGGTGCTCAGTCATAGGCTGAAGTTGTCACAGGTTCATAGTATGATGTGGAATAGAATTTGGATATGTTTCTCGTTATGTTACAACCAGTTCATGGTCCATGGTTCATGGCGCAAACTCTGAACTGGAATATGGATCAGTAATTGGATTATCCCTGTCCATCCAAAATTTTATGAGTAAACGATGTCAATATAGAACTCAATAGAGATATAGGATCGAATCTGCCCCATCTCTATCTTATGAGAAACAGTATTACTAAACTGAAATGACTCTTGTGTATATGCATCTGTCTACTAGCAAACGTTAGCATGACTTGGTAGCATGAACATGCATCTGACCTTGCTTTAATGTTTTGTATGCTCAAACAATACTATATTTAAATATCTATAAGCCCTCACCTTAATATTATTTAGCAAAAAATGTTTAAAGTGAAAGGAATGGCACCCCCTAGGGTGTGTGAACAGGGTGTGTTCCCGCCTTGTGCCCAGTGATTCCAGGTAGGCTGTGGACACACCGTGACCCTGAACTGGATAAGTGCTTACAGACAATGAATGAATGAATGAATATTTAAAATGAAAATATAAGCATCTCCCCCAGCTTACCGCAGGACTATTCAAGTACCTGATTATTACCTCAGTTCTTCTTTTAAATTTTTTGCATGTATAATATATTCAGGTGTAGCTCTGATTAAAAATGTAACTAAATATTATTTCTGTTATGATTTCAGAGTACCGCTGCCCCAACCGTGGTCCAGGGAGCAACACCAGGAAACATCATCATCAGCTTCTCTGGCCCCTTCTAATATACAGTCATTCAGCAAAAAGTCTTCAAGCATTCCTGTAGATTCATGTTTTTCAGAAACAAAACGTCCCTCTGCTTTTAGTTCCAGCCTTCGCATGCGCTCTCCCTCCCCTGTTAGAAGCTCCCCACATCTCAGCTCCTCTACTTCTGCCCTTGCAAAATCACTTGCTGCTTCTTGTATCAGCCAGACAATCTCTCAAAGCATGGCCAAAAGGAATACTCGCAATCAGGCTACCACTCCACCTACAAGCTCCTCTCCTTCCCCAGCATCTACATTGAGACTGAGGTCTCCTTCCCCTAAAACAATTACCCTGGACTCATGTGTGGCATCGGATACTGGTAGTATATCCCCTGCTGGGATAGGAAATCAAAATCCACATTGTCCCATTTCCCCTTTCCACTCAAGCAGTCTGCGATCCAGCCCAGCATCTGTGCAGTCCCCCCCTCCTTATCATAGCCACCAATCAATGTCCCCTCCTATTACAAACTCCCACTCAGTAAGTTCTGGTTCTCATACAAGGTTAGATCATCTTGAACAGTCTAGTTTGAATGGTAATAATAACAACAATAATAGTATATGCAGTAATGGGTGGTCCAGCAGTCACAAAAAGCCTTCAGTATTGAATATGGGTGTAGCTCCTCATCACCATGGAGGAGCCACTCATAACAGAGTTGCTCGACCGTTCTTGTCCTCTGAACCAAACTCACGTGTCCAGTCGCCTTCAGCTTCTCCTTCTCCATCTTCTTTCAGTCGAATTTGTTCCCCACCACTTATCCAGAACAACGCAGCTCTATTGACAACTAAACCGCCCAATCCACGGACACCCAGGCAGAGTGTGACCAGCCCCTTTACACCTCTGTGTTTAGAATTTTCAAGGCCAAATTCGACTTGCTCTTTGTCTCCATGTGCAAGTCCTAGGGTCACCTCGCCACCTCCCATAGGTATTCCTACAACTGTATTGTGCATTGCAAGCCCTCAGCCAAGGAACCCAACAGTAACCCCTTCCTCCCCAACAAGAGTGGAAGCAAGTTCTACTTCAAGAGGCTCCCGAATCCTTTCCCCACTATCAGGAGTCTCACCATGTTTAGCATCTTGCTCCTCCTCTTCTCAAAACCACCGGAAACAAAGAGGCAGCAGTTTGCCGTTTGTGAAATTGTCTGGCAGGCCACCCAGTCCATCTGGAAATGAGCATAGATCCTGGGCTGATAATGGACATTGGTCAGTGGACATAGAGTCAGACATGACTAGCCCTTGTGAGCACTCCTACAATGGCACCCCTGTGTGCGTCAGTCCAGGACTTCAGTCTCCTGTCAGACTGACTGTTAGGAAGACAAGCCAGGGAGAGACCCACTTGACAAGCAATGCCTGGCCAGATATGCATGAACTGCTGACCAAGTATAAAACCGAGAACAATACTGAATGTGACATATTACCCTCATCCCCTTGCTCTGAAACTGGACTGGATGACTCTGAACTAGGAAAGCCTACTTGCAGAACTAGCCTTATTTGTGCTTATGTAGCACGGGCTCCCCCTGTATCTGAACCAGACATTGCAAATCAGTGTTCAGAAGAAGGACAAACAGAGGACAGTGTGCCAGTACAAGGGAAAAAGCCCTTAAAAACAAGCTATGCAACCACCGTCAACCTTCATATTGCTGGGAGTGGGAGAATTACATCATTTAGTAATGCACAGGTAAGCCTGACCCAGACCCTGGCACCAGTGACCGACACCCAGGGCATGAGAAGGGTCAGCATAAACAGCTGCAACCTCTCTTTGCAGAATTGCAAGAGGCTATAAGTGGAACTCCTCTGAGGCCTATTAATGTGCTTCTTGCTTTAATGACACTTTTTACGGGCACTTTAACGTGTAGCAAAGGAGTCAGGTAGAGATCCAGGTCCAACTCACTGAGCTGAAATGAAAATGTACGGGTTTCAAAAAATATAGTGCTAATGATCAGTGATCATTACAATTCCTTACTTGCAAATGGTGCTTCGAATTAATGTGGATTACTTCTTAATCAATTTTTTTTAATTCACACTGGTGAAAGGACTGTGTGTTTTGTATTTAGCTGTGTTATTTTATTGCTCCTTCAAATTTCATTTCTTTATGCATAATTGAACCAAAGCCTCTGTCACTAAAAGCCTTTTTCATTGGTTGGACCTTTCTTTTATTTATGAAATTGTTTTTTTTTTATGGCACTTATCTTTTTCCCCTTTGTTTTGCACATTTCCTCATGTGATACAGACGTGTCTGTAAAATGTTTGTTTTTGCAGACAAAATAATCTCATGTATGTGAAAAATAATGTGTTTTACATGAATGGTATAAGGTCTATATTTGTTTTAAAAAAATTGTATTCAGAAACAAGGGAAGGTAGATAGATGCTGCTTTTACCAACAAATGTTTTTAACATTCCTTCATTCTAAATTCAAACTGCATTTCCAGGGCCTACAGGGCAAGAGTATTATTATCGGTTTCATCATCTGTGATGGCTGCCTGCCCACATACCCAATAAAGAAGAATTTGAAATGTCTATTATAACAGAAAATGTATCAAAGTGCATTTTATTTCATAAAAGCAGTGTACAGATGCTTTACTCTAGCAAGTAAAGACCAACCCACCATAGCCCTAAAGCAGTTACATAACCAAATCTTTTTATGGAATTATGTACCATGATGGTGAAACCAGATTAATACACCTTTTTTCTCTGTTTTTAAGCTAAATAAATAAAAAGTAAAATGATTTGTTTAATGTTTACTGTAATTTCTCTTGTAGTTTACAGTTTGAAATCATTCATTCATTCATTCATTATCTGTAAGCGCTTATCCAATTCAGGGTCGCGGTGGGTCCAGAGCCTACCTGGAATCATTGGGCGCAAGGCGGGAATACACCCTGGAGTGGGTGCCAGTCCTTCACAGGGCAACACAGACACACACATATTCGGACACTTTTAAGTCATCAATCCACCTACCAATGTGTGTTTTTGGACTGTGGGAGGAAACCGGAGCACCCGGAGGAAACCCACAAAATAAAAATATTCAGTTGAAAAATTGGACGTTCTACATTGGACATCTAGATACTTAAGAACTTCAGGACTTGGAATATATTAAATACTTTTTGTTTATATACTCCATAGGAATACACGTGTAAACATTTAAATGAAACAGGCCTAACCACTTTAACTCTGAACTCAGAAACACTAACAAACCAGAATTCAGTGATGAGCGCCAAAGCATAATCCTGCTGTGGACATAAAAAACACTATTCATGCCAAAGAGCATACTGACACAGAAGGACATAAAAGAAATAAAATTTTGTGAAAACGTACATTTAAAAAAAAACAAGCACAAAGGCAACATCTACGATTGTGGGAAACTGCTCACTGGATCATGGCCGTTTGTTTTTAGCCATTTACAGAGACTGTTTTCATAAACACATTAGACCAGATCCTAGCATGCAAACATTTTGGGAAGATGGTGAGGAAATATTTGGTGATCAAAATATATCTGTATATTTGCCCATATAGGTTTATTTTTTAGTTATTGTTATCGGTCCAGGCGGCACGGTGGGGCAGCGGGTAGTGTCACAGTCTCACAGCTCCAGGGACCTAGAGGTTGGGGATTCGAGTCCTGCTCCAGGTGACTGTGAGAAGTTTGGTGTGTTCTTCCCAGTGTTTGCGTGGGTTTCCTCTGGGTGCTCCATTTTCGTGGATTGGCGACTCAAAATTGTCCATAGGTGTGAGTGTGTGTCACCCTGTGAAGGACTGGCACCCCCTCCAGGATGTGTTCCTGCCTTGCGCCCAATGATTCCGGCTAGGCTCCAGACCCACCGCGACCCTGAATTGGAGAAGCGGTTACGGACAATTAATGATTGAATGAATGTTATCAGTCCAATTTTAGAATTGTAGCTGATATTACAACCAACTTGGTGCCTTTTTTCAGTTTCTGCAGAGAACAGTTTCTGGGATTACATTCCTCCATGGTGAAATGTAATTTAATATATCAGCAACGGACACACAGATAGCAGTGTAAACACACACACACACACACACAGCAGGTTAAATTACAGAAAGATATAGGGTATCTGCTACTCTAAGGTGCTAATTATCGGTTATCGAAATCGATAATTCAAAATCGGTGCATCCCTAGACATATACTCTTTTTTTGAATAAAATTGTGACGTGTCTGGTAGATTTCAGGGAAATTGTCTGAATGCAAGATTTGTGCCCATACTGTTCTGTATAATACCATGAGTTGCTTCAACTTGTATTAGCGAACCACTGCTTAATGGGATCTGTTTAGAAGTGTGTTGAATATAAATAATAATACTATCTCAGTTTCTTAACTGGTAACATTGGTCTTATTTTTTGGACATGCTTCTCAAGGGATACATGCAGTCTTGGAGATGTTACTACTTGTCAAATGATAAATGAACATTTACACAAATTTACACAAAAGTCACTGACAGTAGTTCTAGAACTATTAAGACCATGTCTTAATGGTGTGCAATTTTATTTTGAGTAGAATTACGAGCTCAACAGAAATTCTGCTGTTTTATCACAGTTTATCAAAAGGAAGTTCTTGATCATTTAGATGTTTATGTCTTTAATACAGTCCTTCACAGGTGAACAAAAGTATTGGGATACACCTCCTACTCAATTAATTTAGCAATGTCATTCAGTCCCAATGCCACAGGTGTATAATATTATGCACCCATCCATGCAGTCTGCCTTTACACACATTTGTGAAGCACTCGTGTTAACACAGAATCCAACTCCCAGAGAGTCATGAGTATCTGAGTCTGTCATTATATTCTACTGTACATACTTGAAAACACGATTGGTATAAGTGGTATTGGCATGGATTATGTTATATCTTACAGATGATTTGTATTCATATTTAGGTCTGACTATCTTTCCTCTCACATGGTGTTCCCAGTGCACAGTCTTTAGCCTGTTACTTTATCACATATTTGCTACCACTGGGCAATAACATTAGACAGCATGGCTTTCATTTCTATTGTTATGTGGATGATCTTCAAATTGATATACCTAAAATCATGAAATAGAATTCCACTGTCTGCTTTCATTAACTGCTTCTCTAATATAAAGGTCTGGAAAGCAAAATGTTTTTTTTTATATTTTTCTTCTACAGCCACCCTGAATAAGCCTAGGTAACCTGCCCTGTCTATTCCTGATTGTATAATATTAACTTAGATTATAAAATATGATGAAATAGACATATAAAAAAAACATTTTCAACTTAAAACCATTGGTGGCTATGTTAGGGTGACCATAGTTTGGTTTTCAAAAAAGAGGACACTTGCGACAAACACATGCCTTGAAAAGATAATAATCCTTTCCATTCAACTTAAACATTAATAACAAACTATAAAAATACAAAACTTTTGAGATGAAATTAAAGCAACTTGTTTACCTGAAACCAACTAAACCACATTTTAACATTTACGTTTTTGAACATTTCTAAAACCAAGCACCTTAACGTTTTATCAACCAAGTAATCTACACTCGATAAAGGAACAGGGTAACTCGTTATATAGCTACTGACTTACATTTCTATAAGGGTCTGAATAATAAAACGATGATGTAACTAATACACAGCCTCGTTTATATTGATTAACATCGCTCTGATGTTCTGGCTTTAATAATCTGGAGATTTCGCCCGTTTTCGAGTAAAGATAAACAAGAACTTCACTCGTCATACAGTCAGTAACGGTGAGATGTGCCTGTGTATTCGTGTCGTTATAGGCAAGATGACTTTATTTTTGATAAATATATAGTAGAAAACAAAAGGCTGGGTCACAGAAAGGCCTCCAAGCATAAACAAGAGACTATGATAAATATGACCTCAACAACGTTCAACACATTTCTGTTTGTTATGAATGAGGTGGAAAAAATCCATATATTCGCCTTCTCTGCTGCTTGTCTGAATCTCTTTTTGCCTGGATTTATGACCCTGTTTTGTAAACCAACTGATGGACCAATAGGAAAGCTTTAGCTGGACCAAGCTAACCAATCAGATCACTGATTTGTTGCTGTCACCTATATCGCTATTCCACCAACGGAACTCTGGTTCTTGAACCGGTTCGTTTCCTGATTCTTGGAATCTTGGTTCTTTCCTGTGGACCACTGCGTCTGTAACCAAGAGCCCCGGCTCTGACCAACGCCCATGGCATTGTGCCTAACATCACAAGAAGCACATAAAAATGGGGCGTGTTCCTGTTTCATTTCCTATTATTTATTTATATAAAACTTTGTAAAGGAACCCGTCAAGCTCCACTGGGCGATCATGCTGTACTCTTGGTTACGTTTCTCCGCTGTTCAGAAGCTCAGCAGGATGACTCGTCTTGAACACTTCAACCCTTGTGCAAACAACGTCATTAAAGTGAACAGTTGGCTTATGACAAGAAATAGGACAGGATAAAGCCTGCAAACAGCAAACTCCCGGACATCCGGTCACGTCTAGGCTGTGTTCCCTTCTGTTCATCACAGAGACTTTTTTTACGTCCAGACTTGAATACTATAATTCTGTTCTGTTTGGAGACGTTTGGTGTGTTCTTCCCGTGTCCGTGTGGGTTTTATCCTATGGTCCAAACACACGTTGGTGTCAGTGGCGGATGCTGGTCTTTCAAGGAGGGGAAGCTCAATTTCGGCCTACATCATAAAATGTGTTGGTTTATTTATACGTAAATTCTACCCTCCGTTTCTTTTTAAGAAAATGATCTGTGACCCTGTCGTACCAACAAGGCGTCTTTTCCAGGGACTTGGCTAGTGTCCTCTCAATGGCCATCAGAGCTAGGCTGCTTAAACGGCCTTGGCCCATGTGAAGTGTGTCCGCCTGTGCTCCCACGGATCTTTACACCAAAGGATCACTGATTCGCTCATTTAGCTGTCAATCAAAAAGGGATTCAGCCTCAGACAGATCATCCAATCATCATGTAGAAGCTGAGCATCCGGGCCAGCCGAGGCCAGCCCACTGCCCCATAGACCCCCAGAGACGCTGAGCGTCCGATGGGCGGGACAAAGCCCAGCATTTATCCAGTGACTCGTCCGTTTCACGGCACATCGCTGCTTCACTATTGAACTCTGTGGACTCTCAGCATCTACACTGTTTAAAGCACTGTGAATGATTGAGAGGAAAGTCGTGTCTTTACCAGTGATAAGCTGTTTCTGAACAAAAGTTGAGCGTGTTGTAGTATTTATTCAATGACACGTACACACAACAGAATATATTTGATCACTTATTTTTTGACATTTTAGGGGAAGCTGAGCTTCCCTTGCAGTCTTGCGCTGGTTGGTAGGTGGATTAAAAAGTTTCCATAGGTGTTAGTGAATGTGTTTGTGTATGTGTGTGTGTTGCCCTGTGAAGGACTGATGCCCCCTACAGGGTGTGTTCCTGCCTTGCTCCCAATGATACCGGGTAGGCTCTGGACCCATCGTGACCCTGAACTGGATAAGCGGTTACAGACAATGAATGAATGAATGTTCTCTTTGGTATTGTGGTCTGTGGACTGAAGAAACTGCATCTTACACTTGGGTGACAGTGGCAAATGCCATTGACATAGGCATCTTACATACGGGTGACACAGGCATATGCCAATGGCATTGAATTTTGAATGTCGATATCATTGACATTTGTTTTTGTGACACTGGCATATATTCCATTGTGGAACATCTACCATTTAACTAGAACATGGATGTTTAAGCACCTAGTTAACATAGTGTGCCTAAACATCCATGTGCTAGCTAAACATAGGCCTTAAAGTAAAACAAATGGCATATAGAAACATAGCATCCCATATTAGCACATAGTCCAATGTAAATGTATTCACAGACCACTGAACTACAAGTTGTTCTCATGCTAATATCACGATAAATATCTGTGTCAGCACAAAATCAAGAGAACTGAAAGTCAAGTGCCAGTATCTACTGGCAAGGCAGGTGGTACATCGCATTGGCAAACCTCTGCATGTCAGGTACTTGAAAGCTGACATTTCAAAAAGATAATTATGACTTTCTGAGTTAGGTTCATAACATATAACAGGCAGTTCTAATCATACATAATCCAGATTTCCCAGAATTATTTGTATTTGTCTGTCTTTTGCAAAGTTTGGACAGCCCTGAATAAGTTGTCTTATTGATTTTCTAAGTGACAATAAATGAATAACCTCTAGAGGTAACAAATGTCTGCTCATTTAATTCATCTTGCAGGGAAAAAAAGTGAAACGTGGCCTGTCACATTAAGTAATTTTATTCTAAAAACAAGAATAATAATTATTCATTCATTATCTGTAAGCGCTTATCCAATTCAGGGTCACGGTGGGTCCAGAGCCTACCTGGAGTCACTGGGCGCAAGGCTGTAATACACCCTGGAGGGGGCGCCAGTCCTTCACAAGGCAACACACACACACACAATTTTGAGTCGCCAATCCACCTACCAACGTGTGTTTTTGGACTGTGGGAGGAAACCGGAGCACCCAGAGGAAACCCACACGGACACGGGGAGAACACACCAACTCCTCACAGACAGTCACCCGGAGCGGGAATCGAACCCACAACCTCCAGGTCCCTGGAGCTGTGTGATACTACCTGCTGCGCCACCGTGCCACCCACAATAATAATTAATAAACAAATATATTTTTTTAAATAAATAAAAATAGTAAATAAATATAAATAAATCACTAAACCTTAATAATATATTTCAAGCCTTTTTCTCTGTACAGGTGGTGTTGTTTTTCATCGTTCTTTAAACTCGTCCTTTTAATAAATATCTACATTTGGAATTAGAATTACAGAAATGTGATAACACAACGGGCCTTTATTTTAAAATGACATATAAGAATGCATCGATATTAAATGAAAGACACATTCATGTGGTGTACTATCATTTGTACATTAAAAAGGTTAAGCATTCCTTTATAATAAATTTAGTATAAATTTGATAGAAATGTCATCATTTGAAAGCGTCCATATTTTAACAAGACAATGTCTTGATATCTTCATGACTTGTGGCTTTTCTTTTAAAATCAGTTTACCTACATGCTCTTACCCTTTAGGTACGTAAGATATCAATGTCACTGTCACCCAAACCTAAAATGCAGATGCCATTAACATGTGCCAGCATGAACCGAATGTAAGGTGGTGATGCCTTTCCAATGTAATTACCACTACTGATTTTACTGTGGTAGAACACTTTGAAACTCTAATTATAAACACCTCTGAGATTAAACTAACCACATTCCCCAAAAAGGAAAAAGCCTATTTTGGGTTGCGTGAAATTCATGATTAATTAATATAGAGATGTTTTTGTAGCTTCCCCCTTGTCTCTGTGCTGTCTTTTTTCTTGTTTTTCTATGTCTGACTTTATCTTTAATTTGAGCTAGATTTTATGGTCCACATTAATTTGATTATTATTCTGTTATGGTAAGGTCTTTATTGTTATAACTTGAAAGGTGCTTATAAATATAATTCTGTTATTATTATTACTATTATTAATATTGTTATTGTTATTAATATTACAATTATTGGACATAATTTAAAATGTCCAATGCCCTTCTTGTGGATAGGGATAATACAACATTTATTATGCTAGCGGATGTCAGACATATTTTAGCTTCGTTTTTCAGTCACTGTTATTCTGTGAACTCATACACTGATTAAGGAGCTTATTTCAAGTTACTGTTATGTGACTAGTTCTCCTCTGATTGGTGTTCTAGGCCCTGGTTTCTTCCAAGTTTGTTTATTGACATCCATGGAGCTGTTTTTGTTGTCAAATGCAGGCAATATTTTGGCCAAATTCAGTAAAATATTTGTGTTGGCTTTTTGTTTATAACCCATTTATGTTTATAACCCTTTAACCCTAATAGATATTTTCAGTAATGGAAACATTATGCCAGCTGGAACAAAATGAATGTGGAAACATGGACACTCCTGTTGCTCTGGAAAATTCTTTTTTGGCTCCATCATTTTCCCATGTCATAAACTTGAGAAAACCTCAACTGGATTGGTCTTGTTGCACTGCCACTATGATAGTTCGCAAATGTTAGTGAATGTTAAAAGTTTTTTTTTATCTGTACTTCACCCATTCCAACAGCAAATTTGTCCAAAGCTTCCAAAGCTTGTCTGTCTGTTTGTCACTGGGTAATATAATATAACATATTAACATACAGGTGGGAGTGGCTGTTTGGTTTTTAATTTAGTACATGAGAAACCCTGCCCTTAAAATATTGCCCTTTCAAAATATTTTTCTGTCATTATTGCATTTAATTTAGCCATAAACCTCCTTTCAGTGTTGATTATGTATACATTTAGTAATATAACAGAACTTTTATTCTTGCAATTGCATCTTGATTTCAGCTAACAACAAAAACACTACAAATTTGACCAATTAATCCTCTAGAAAATTACTGTGCACAATATTTGAATATGCTGTCTGTACACCCACCTAATTACATAATATAATATAACCTTTCAACAGTACCACAACCTGCAAATAGCTCCAAAAAAGGGAACACTGTCTTTGCAGTAAAATCACTTTCTACAGAAGCTCCCTGCCACTCAGTGGTCAGAGTAGCTAACTGCCTTAAATTTATTTTCAACAATCTAATGCAAGAAGTATTTCAGTTAGGGTTAAATTGTCATACATTTATTTTCCCAATTCTCTATTTTACAATGAGCTCAAATCATAGACGTGAAGAGAAGAAAGGAGGAGGGAGGAGAAGACAAGAGAAGGGAAGAGAGAAACCAGCACAAATATTGAATGAAAATAATGAAACAATGAATAAGATGCTTGTTGTGTGTGGCGCAGGGGCTGACGGAAGCTACAGCTCTGACAAAGAAGCCATTTGTCCAATGGCAAGAGGAGTAGCAGACTGTGACCTGAATGGTAACTCTACACATTTGCCTCGATCTGTTTTCATTAAACAGTAGAATGAAAAACCTCTCAAACGACATTTTCTCAGAAGAATTGCAGTCTAACTTTTTTATATATCTGTGTCAGCAGTGGGGTCCTCCTGAGTCTCCTGACACTGATGCACCTGAGCCTGCAAGATAGCTTGAATTTCTTTGGAACCTGATTGGGGCTGCTTATCCACCATCTGGACTGTCCTGCATTGCAAACTTTTATCAGTTTTTCCCTTCCATCCACATCCAGGGAGATTAGCTACAGTTCCATGGGTTGTAAACTTCTTGATTATGTTGCACACCTAGACAAAGGAACATCAAGATCTCTGGAAGTAGACTTCACCTTGAGATTGTTGATATTCTTCCACAGCCCAAAAAAATGTTTAAAAATACAGGATTGGAATTTTTAAACCCATAATATATTTTCTATTAATTCTTTTTCAAGGCAAATTTAATGTCAAACTAATATAACACAGACAGTAAGCATAGGTCCAGTGGCCTTAAAAGGTCAGTACCCAGCCGACTGTAGGCCACTGCTGGTCCACCTTTGAGACCCTCATAATCGTGTCCTGTGTACAAGATCTAACTAGTTTTTAATCTCCTCAAACTGATTTAAAATTTTATTATAGGAAAATAAACTAAACAAAATATCAACATCTGTGAGAGATACAATAATGAATATGCCTCATGAAATAATTATGCTGAAACTTGACTCAAATAATTTACTAATTAACTTAGTAAGATGATTGTGATTTTACAGGACTTTATTGTTTACTGAGGTTTTGATCCCTGAAACTGAGTTATCTAGCCATTTACACAAACGGGACCTAAAAATGCGTCCGGATTCCAAAACTGTCCGTTATTTTGCCGTCCATAGTCTTCCCCTGTCTCAATTTCTTACAATAAGCCCTAATCCCCTTCTTGAAGTGTGCACATCGATGACGTATGATGATATGATATTAGGTGAGCAAAGGGGGCGCGCCGGGATCAAGTGTTCAAGGGGTCGGAGCTCAGAGCAGAAATGGGACACAATTCGCCGCGTGTACATGCTTGTACTTACATCACTTTCAGCCGAGCTCCGCTCCACATCACAGTGTTTTACAGGAACCACGAACAGAAATGTGTTGAAAGTTGTAAAGGTAATTTATCATAGTCTCTTGTTCGTATTTGGGAGCGTTTCTGTGTCACACGAGCCTTTCGCTTTCTGCTCTATATTTTACAAAACTAAAAGTCGTCACTTCTGTCCCTATAACGACACAAATACACGGACACACCTGACCGTTACTGACTTTCTGACGAGTTCATCAGTTTACATCTGCGCTGATTTTCTGTTTGACATTAACTTTAGAAGAAAACAGGTCAACTCTCCGGATCATTGAAGACGGAACTGGGGAGAGACTGAATTATAGATATCACACACAGCACGTTTTATCAGTCAGACCTTATAAAATATGAAATATAAATATTTTTACATAAATGTCTGGATCCTAGCGATGCTCTGATCGTTTATCAAGGCTTTGTTATTTCTGGTTGATAAAAATCTGGTGCTTGCTTTTAGTAACGTTTAAAAACACAGTTAAAAAGTAAACTCGTCAGTTTCTGTAATGATCATGAGTTTTCTGGTGTAAACAAGTCACACACAGGGCTTCAGTTTTGAAGTGTGGTATGAACAGAAAATAATAGGTTCCAATGATAATAAACTGTCAAGAAATGACAAAAATGTTATTTTATTGTTTTTACTTGTGTCCAAATGTTGAATGGAAAGGAATCTGTTTGTGTATTAAATTTCCGCAGCATAGTTGTATGGTTATGGAACAATTTGTGCTGCAGAGAGTAAAAAGCAAAACTGAGAATCTTATCTACTATGTCTCACGTAACACGTATGTTTCAGCTTTGTTTATCATTACGACTTCAGTGCACTTCACCCTTCTCTCTCGTGTCTCCTTTTTGTCTCAATCTGGAATTTCAGCAGAATCACCATTATGTCTCCGGAGCCATTACTGTGCAATAAAATTTTCCTTTGGAAATCGATTATTTCTGTAACTCAGAAGCCTCAGACACTCTGAAAGTCATGTGTCCCCATAATGACAGGAAAACTCCATCATCAGGTCAGATTGTGAATGCCTTGCTAATTATGCACATAGTTATTTTAATGTGCACTATATATTTTAATTAGCATTTTTCTATTTTGTATGTGTGCATTTATATTTGTAGTGTGCATCTCTATTTTCGGGCAGCAGGTAGTGTCGCAGTCACACAGCTCCAGGGGCCTGGAGGTTGTGGGTTCGATTCCCGCTCCAGGTGACTGTCTGTGTTGGTGTGTTCTCCCCGTGTCCGTGTGGGTTTCCTCCGGGTGCTCTGGCTTCCTCCCATGGTCCAAAAACACACGTTGGTAGGTCGATTGGTGACTCCAAAGTGTCTGTAGGTGTGAGTGAATGTGTGTGTGTCTATGTTGCCCTGTGAAGGACTGGTGCCCCCTCCAGGGTGTATTCCCGCCTTGCGCCCAGTGATTCCGGGTGGGCTCTGGACCCACCGCGACGCTGGATTGGATAAGCGCTTACAGATAATTAATTAATGAATGAATCTCTATTTTTAATATTCATCAATATTGTTTTAATATAGGTGTGCACTTCAGGGCCACCATATGTCACAAGTGTTGTTTTTTCTTTCTGTTAAATTATTTGGGTGTTTATGTCACAGGAATTATACGTATTTTGTTTGGTAGTACTTTATTTTAACTATTTAAAAATGTTTAAACTATTTTAAATTTTAACTGCTATGTTCCAATGACAACATAATATTATCATGTCATTATGTCCATATATATATATATATATATATATATAGGTGGATTATATAGTTGGACGTAATATATATATATATATATATATGGCCTTGTGCCCAGTCATTCTAGGTATGCTTGAGACACTCAGCGACCCTGAACTGGACAAGCATGAATGAATGTATATATTATTGTGCTGATATTTTAGAGAATTGAGCTGAAAAACTTTACCACATTTGACAATGCCCCTGTCATTTCTTTATTCTTTTTAAAATGATCCTTACTTGACAGTTTACCTCTTTAGATTTTTGCTTGTTTTCTACATGAGATAAATGAGAAAGGCGATAATTTTTAACGTTAGAATTTCTTTAATTCCACCATGCTCATACACAGCCTGTAACAGATTTATTTAATTTGTTGTCCTCAGGCTTTGCATACCAAGTGTGAGTAAAAAGATCAAGACAGGTCAACCAGAAGATTATTTATTAATTTATAAAATTGTTTGTGTGTGTCCACTCTCTCTACACTACTCTCCTTGCTCTCTCGCTCACTCCTCTTCTGTCCTTTTCTTGTTCACTCTGTCTATGATTTTTCCTCATCATCTGTTTGCTGTCTCATTTTGTTCTGTCTTTGCTCTCTTTTTCTTCTTTTCTCTATACGCTCTCTTTCTCTGTCTTTGCTCTCAAGCACGTGTTAGGCAGATGTGATTCTCATTCCTCATTCCAATACTTTCACCCTTATGGAGCTCAAGAGAACTTGGCCAAAGAATGGTACAAAAGCCAAATTTGGAAACTTTGGTCAGATTTGGTCAGGTACAGATTCAATTGGGAGAAGACTTTGATCATTTTGAGTGTAAAAGAGGCAGGATGTAGAGTAATCTGTTTGATGCATAATGCAATAAATACATATATTTTGGGACCATTTTTTATCTGCCTTATTACCCTTGTAGTGTTTCTCATTGTTTTGCAACACACTACATGAGTCACACTTGTGTTACATACAGTATAAATGCAGCAATGATGTAGAATTGCTCTTGACATTGGTGGGGACCTATGAATATACCACCCCCACCCCCACCCCCACACATTGCCTGTTTTTTTATGTTATTTCTTTGCTTTGTGATAAAAAGACAACGTAAGAAAGCTGACAATTGGCTGTTTGTTGTGCAGTTAATTTCCAAACCATGTTATTCATAGCTACAGGTGATTTTAGCCTGCTGTAATTATGATGGACTCATTTCATTAGTGAACTTGACTCTTAAGTGAATTTACATGTTTCTTTGAAAAATAGCTCATGTCCACCTTCTTTTTTTGCTGCCACCCATGTGTCACCCACGATGCACTTGCACAGTAATACTCTCTTATTACTGCAGAGTTTTCCTTCCAGTTTTGGTGTTGCTAACAAAGAAAAAAAAGAGACTCATGTGATGGCAGGGAATGGCACAGTCAATCACACTGGCCATATGTGTTACGGGGACATAGGACTTGAGTAGAGAACATGATTTATCCCTTTCCGCACCACTAGGTTAATGAGACGATGACAGATCGCCCTTGACATGTAGTATTGTAAATGCTGTTTTAGGACAAAGAACCCTACACTTTGAATTTCCATACACATATTAGAATATGTAACATCTCCTCATTGTGCAAAAGCATCCATCTACACATGTGATGCTCTGTAAGAGATAAGCATATAATAGCTGTGTGTAGTGTTTTATTGAAAGGAATCAGTTTTGAAGAGAAAGAACGTGGTTTTGAGTTGTGCGTTTTATTTTGCCAGAGATTTGTGTTTTTTTATTCTTTTATTTTTATTTTTTTGACAAAGTAATAAACTCTTTTGAGTTTTTGTTTAGAGTTTTGATAAATGGAGACAAGTTTCTGGAAATGTGTTTAAATGTCTGAGGAAAACTGTATAAGAGGTCTAGTGTATATCATATGGGTTGCACTTGATCAAAAATTATTATTATTATTATTATTATCATTATTTTAACTTCTTTTTGTAACATGGAGAGCACCAATTCTTTTTAAAATAATTCTGTCTATGGCGCCCAGCAACTCTACTTACCAGCAATTCCATATATCCATTTATACATTCATTGTCTGTAATCACTTATTCAGTTCGGGTTCGCGATGGGTCCGAAGCCTTCCTAGAATCCCTGGGCAAAAGGCAGGAACACATCCTGGAGGGGGCGCCAGTCCTTCACAAGGCAACATACACTCACCTATGGACACATTTGAGTAGCCAGTCCTCCTACCAACATGTGTTTTTGGACCGTGGGCGGAAACCCACGCGGACACAGACAGTCACCCGGGGCGGGGTTCGAACCCAGGACCCTGGAACTGTGTGACAGCGACACTACCTGCGGCACATGTTTTATTTATTTATTTAATTATTATTATTATCTTATATTTTCCTCCGTTCACAGAGCAATAATAATAAAACAGTACTATTATTATTTGTGGCTCAGAGGTCCCGATTTTCATATAATAAAGCACTAAGTGCTTTTTCCCCCGCTGTCCCGCTGTTCGTCTTCTTAGTTTTAACATTAGTGTAGTTTGTTGACGGCCCCTTAGCTGTCGCTGAGGCGGTGGCAACCCATAGAAATATAAATATATATATTGTTTCAAAGGGCAAACATTTCCGACATTAACGAAGTTGTAGCTGCTTCTTTGCTCCCCAAAACAATAATTTGCAAGTTTTAACACGTGTATGCACCGTCCGCGAACTATTGAAGATCGAAATCCGAATATGCAAAACTGAAACTCCTCCCTAGCAAAGGACGGTGTCCCTGTTCTTATATACAAACACACATGACCCTCAGAGAGAGAGAGACCACGGAACATTTCCAAAAAATAACTCCACCTTAAAATGTTGTCCTAACACACACGCCCCCAGAAAGAAAAACCTAGAGCATGATCTTACTGTCTTTCTGGGTTTTTTTTTTTTTTTACCAAAACCCCAGCTCCGCTCAGAATGAAAGATGCGTGGTTGTAGGGGAAGACGAGAACCTTCTGTTGTGAGAATATTTTTTTATGAAACAGACTCTCAATGGATCATTAATGAAGAGAACTACGATTTGGACTTTGATAAAAGACATTATCACATTTTAGGCTCTTTTTAAGAGCCATGCAGGTATGTAAAAATCACATTCTACCTGGTTTAATTTTAATTTTCAGTGCAACGTTTGCTGTTATTGCAGGGATTTTCATAATATGTTAAAACTAGTTGACTCCAACAGTATTCACCGGATTGAGCTTTAAACTTTAACTGCGAAAATACTTCACGGAGATTTATTTTCAGCACTTTTTCTTTACATGCCAAACACATTATGGAACTTGCGTGTACCTCACTCCCGTATTCACAAATATACAAACATATATCGATAATCAATGATATTATGGACACTTCTAATCTCCACTCACACAGGAGCACTTAGTAATTAGTCGATTACAGATATCTACCTGTTTACACTGCAAATTAATCAGTTAGTTAACACTTAGTGTTAACAGTAATAGTGTTGATTTAACACTGGAGAATTTGCTGTGTACTTTCACTCTGTTCTATAATGCTCAGAACCACCAAGGGTAGATAAGATTTGTGCAGTGGAACATTCTGAGTGCTGCAGTGACTCTGATGTGATTGGGTGTTAATGTTTGCTGGACTGGTCAAGTTCTTAAACCCTCAGGGTCAATGGTGGACTGAGAATAGTCCACCAACCAAAAATATTCAGTCAACAGTGTCCTATGTCCACTGAAAAAGGACTGGAGGGTGACCAAGTCTGACATTGAGTGGACACAGTATTTAGAAATTTCAGCTGTGTCTAAACCACTCAAACCAGCGCAACACACATTAACACACCACCACGTTAGTGTCACTGCAGCAATGAGAATGATCCACTACCAAACTCATACTTGTCCTGTGAGGTTCCTGCACCATTGAAGAACAAGATGAAAGGGGGCACACAAAGTATGCAGAGAAACACATGGAATATATTCTGTATGGTTAGTGGAGCTGAAAGAATGGAGTTGGTCATAATATATTGATTGATTGATGTACATACATACATACATACTCACTCACATAATACTTTTTAAGCTAGGATTTGCTCCTTAAGAGGTGCTATTCCTCTCATACTCACATTTAGGGACTGCTTCACAAGGTGCTATGGAATGCTTCACATTCAAGACAAGTGTCCTTGTTAAATTGAATGTCCTCCCCTGTTGATTAAAATGAGAGGTTAACTGACTGGGAAACATTGTAATAGAGCTTTTTTCACATCACATTGTCTCTGGAAATGTAGTGTTATGGCCACCATGCAGAATTATATGTCAAGTTTATAACCCTTAAAGTGGTAAGCTATTGATTTGACTAAATATCATCATAATTAAATCAGTAAGATTTAGTGATCACTAAGACAGTAAAGTCACTGTGATATGAACGTTTACAGATCAAATTGGAGCCTTACATTTGTTCACTTTAGTGGGGACAAGAACCAGAGAGTTGTTATATGGAATGACTTCTAAGAAAGGATGTTGTTGAGAAATAATTCTACTATAGTTTTACTAGTTTTAGCCTCAGATATATTTTGTGACAGTTGTACTTGATCTTTCTTATTTTTATCTTCAGATAAACCTTGGGAAGTGCATGTGTGGATTATCTGACAGTTTTAAGAGATGAGACATCGTGAGTGAAGCCCTGATGTGTGGGGATGGAGATGTAGCCCCTGTGCCTTAGCACATTGCCTCTTCACAGTGTGAGTGGTGGCCCATATCTAGGATTATGTCTGGGAGAAGGACGGAACAGCACCAGTATTACATGGATTTTGCACCTTTGCTTCTGTACTTTGCCGCCATGATTATAAAACAGGCCAAGGGCTCTCTCGAGAGTATAGAGGAGGTGGACAATTTAATTGAAAAACTGAGCAAAAAGGTGTGATGTGGTTTTTTTTTCATCGTCTGATTTATATTAGTTTCCAGCCTTTACCCTAACTGTGAGAATATCCAAGCACTTCACTGCATTTGCTTTCATTTTGTTGTTTTAAATCACATGAACAGCCCAACAGAAAGTGAAAGTATTTCACCTGTGCATGGAATGTAAACAGCATTAAATAGGTTAAATAGTCCATTTCACAAACATCAGCGGAGTGTTTATTAATCCTCTTCTATTAGTCTCTGTGTAGAGTGAAATTTAAATATATACTGTTTATAAAATGAAATAGATGTGTTGGATTACATTTGATATTAGTTGTGTTTTCTGCTTATAATACTGGAAGGACAGTACAACCGTGAAGATTTTTTTCATATATGAAATAATCTGGAAATCTTTCTTTAAATTAGAGATGAATGCTTCAAGTATTTGTTTCTAATAGTAACAGCGACATGTTGAGGGTTGGTGGGATATTTAAAGCCTTAGCGTAACGGATTGGTAATGCCCAACCAATAATGGTCATTTGTCCAGACACTGACTTCTAATGAAGGTCTAGTGTTTGACCAATACATTGTGAATAGGCCTGTTACAATAATTACATTATCATGCAATATATACATTTCCTCAAAAAGTTTATGCTCACTTCAATATTGCCCGTTTTCTTGCACATTTGTGAGAATGAACATCATTAATATTTGAGCCAGTATGCTTCTCTGTTCACTGTTTTTTTATGATCTGTCTAATTTTTTGTTCTTTTTCAAAAACCAGTATATTCTTTCTGCATATTCTTTCCAACTATAATTTTCCTAAAAGTTAATTGCTCTTAAAGGGTGTAATTACATTAACATACATTTATATCTGTGGTATAAACGTGTCTTAAATGACAGTAATATCATTTATCAGTTATTTCTGAGTCTATATCAACAACAAAAAATAAATGGCTATTGTAACATTTTTTGATTTACTTACTGTAGAATGAACAAATTTAAACCAAGCATTTTGCAGTGAATTAGATGCTTTTACCTCAACTGTGTTTATGTTTTTTATATAAAATATTATATAAATAGTTTGTATAAAGCTATATTGAACTTTGTTTAAAGTTTATCAGGAGTGACTACAAACAATCTTGTCTGGTTCTGTTCAGAGCAGCAAATTATTTACATTGTTTTAATGCAACCTCAGAAAAACAATTACGCATTGAACAGAGACAGGCTACAGGGTGAAAACTTTTAAGAAACAATAAGCTTAAACCTTAAATATTTTTAAAGGAGTAGGTGAAGCATTTTTATGCCAGTGTAACTATCTACATCCTATTTTGCTCTTGATTGCAACATATATACATTCTTCATACTGTTTCATAAATTATTTTGATTATAGAAATACATCCAAAATGAAAACAGTATCAAAATAGTATGGTGAATGTAACGTTTGGTGGATGGCAGAAAAACAGTCATATCACAGAATTTATAAAATCAGAAGAAAATCAAACAACCAAGCATGACTAACAAATAATGGCAAAAGTAAATAGTTACCAGACATTAAGGCAAGAAATAAAGAAACTAAACAACTAGAGCAAGGAAACCTGGAAACCACACTAAGAACACAAAACTAGTTAAACATAAGAAACAAGGAAACTAGTAAACTACAGTGAGAGAAACAATATAAACACAGCTAATCCATGAAATCAGAGAAAAACCGGAATTGGCAGAACAACATTCTCTTCCTACCTGACTGCTACAAACCATGTGGAACTGACCAAAACACAAACTAAGACAAAAGGAAACAAACTAGAACAGAGCAAAAAGCATTCCAGACAAGATATAGATTAAACAATAAATAACCAATTAGAACACAATAGCTAACAAGATAGAGGTAAATAAACTAGGCACAAATTAAGCTAAAAATACTAATTAAGAAGGTACATTAAGGGCAAACATTTGTAAGCATACAAACCTAGAGGACACTAGAGATCAACTAGGTGATAAGAAGACAAAGAGAAGAATGTAAGTGCAGACAGACCAGAGGCATTACACAACTCACCAAGAGAGACTGTATAGTTGAAATGTCTACCAAAAACCACACTGAAACAGGGGCTTTTTATACAATTACCTAATGGCAAAAATGAGCAGAAACAGCTGGGTGTGTTTGGACAAAGGGTGGAGCTAAAGGGTAAATTAACTCATTTCACAATCACAGTTGACATTGTGCAACTTTGAAAAATAAGGAATTGTTGTTTTGTTTTTTTATCATATCATTTTCTATGATAATCATACTAGTGTGTCTGTCCTAACAGGAACTTTACTCACAGGATTGCAAGCTGTACACACCATCTGTACTCGATTATAGGGTATGTCATTTGAAGATCTATAATAGATTTTTATGTTTTGAATTTGTTGAGAATTAACATTGATTCTAAAAAATTCAAAATCTACACATGAGCCTTCTCTCAGGTTGTCAGGTGCATATTCTCAAGACAATCTGTCATTATTGTTGTCATTATTGCAATATTGACACAAATTGTTAACATGACATTGGATTATGAAAACAATTAGCAAAAGCAATATCCTGTACATAACAATCTACAAAATGTAATATCCATATAATTCGATTCCAGAACACCATTCCGTTCAAGACTCAGCACACACACTGTCGAGAAGATTTATACACTAGAATGTTTTGTATTGTTAGGTTTTCATAGATCTAAACTCACTTAGCACAGAAGAAAACAGCTGATAATTTATAAGTTAAAGCAAATTGAGCAATGCCTGAACAATAGAATAATAGCTGTTTATTCTGTTTGGACATGTTAACGGGACTGTTTTATAACAACTCTAGAAACCGAAAGTGCAGTAAAATCAACTCCAGACATAGCTGTTTTTGGTTAGCTCATGAAGAATTTTTCTTTGATATCTAATCAGACCGGAAACTGCTATTTTCTGTTTCCAGCAGAACTGCTCCAAGTCTACGATAGAATGCTTTTTAAAGGAGGTAAATGTTCTTATTAAAGAGACCAATGCTAAGGATCAAGGATTACTCACACTGCTCAAAAAGATTGTATATCAAGTAAGTACAACTGGATTATGTCTATTTCTACCATTTATTGGGTCCCTGTAATCACTGATCTGTTTTAAAAGAACACAGATTCGTATTGTTGACTTTTAGTACTATCAGGAAATGACATTACCCACCAGAAATGTGCCTCATTGTTGACTGGATCTAAGATAAGGACTATTTCATTCTCATGTAGTAGTTTTAAGAGATGAATAATGTGTATTTAAATATATACACTTAGCAGCTTAAATATACACTGTCCTTTTTGTTAGCTCCTCTTAACTTAAGGAGTGTGCCATTCTAAGCCTTGCATACTTGGTTTGCTCCTTTCAACCTGTTTTTCTTTGATCAGGACCACCAATAAGCAAGTATTATTAGGGCAGTGTGTCATTCTCAATGTTAATTTAAAACTGCATTTTCTGTTTACTTGGTTTATTTTGGCCTAATATTAAAATGTATTTAATGATCTGGAATTTTCAGTTGTGACCAATATGGAAAAAATATCAGAAAATACTTTTTTCACAGCACTGTATATGTGAACTTTGATATTCCAATAATACTTTTGGGATGTGTTAATGGGGATATATATTGACTGGAAAAATGAAATGAGGCAGAACATTATTTTGTTTAGTGGAATGTTTCTGTAGTATTTAAAAATCTTAATAAATCTTTAATTTTATTTCACTTTTCCCAGTGTAAAACAAAATAATTTTTCAAATTATCTTGTGATGAAACATTCCCTTGCATCTAGCTTACAATTCTGGAAAGTTTTGGAACAAAGTACAGTTTTGTAGGTATAGTCTGATCAACAGCCCCTGATGTACACATTGTAAAGTCATACTCTCTGCTGCATTTATTAAATGGATATGTATACAGTACTGGTCAGCAGATGGATATCACATGCAGTGCAATAATTTTCAGCAACTGGTCAGACCCCAGACAATAACAACACAAAGGGGAGAGTAGAGTAACCTTTTATTTTGCCCCTCAGATCCAGGTAATAAAGCCTGAAAATCTAAAAAGGTTTTTCATTTCAACTTGAAAACACTAAAATGTTATTAAAAAGCTAAATGAAATTTGTAATCATGGATAACTGCTAAATTTGTTTATATTGATACTAATATACAGACCAACACTATTATATTTATGGAAATGAACAGATATTTTGTTAAACATATATTTATGGCTTTTGTTTGTAGTGGAAGAAAACAATAGGTTTAAAAAATATATTAATAATTATTCAGCATTTGAAAATGTTCTGGAAATATTTACTGATACATTAAAAAAATTATTATAAAAATATTATTGAAGTGACACGACTTAAATATGACTAAAATGTATTTGTTGCTTTTGCCATTTACTTTCTTTTTCATGAACCTACACCCCATATCAGTCAATTCGGGAAGTGCAGCGAATGGGAGGTCACAAAGGTGGTTAGGGTTAGCATCAGAGTCAATGTCAGGGTGTACCACTCACTTTGAGCTGGCTCTGCCAATCGAAAAAAGGCTGGTATTGATACTTGTTTATTTTAATACTAAATAATTAATTTAAAATACATATTTTGGACTCTCCGGATGCTCCAGTTTCCTCCCACAGTCCAAAAACACACATTGGTAGGTGGATTGGTGACTCCAAAGTGTCCGTAGGTGTGAGTGTGTGAGTGAATGTGTGTGTGTGTCTGTGTTGCCCTGTGAAGGAGGAAGGTGTGTCTTGCACCCAATGATTCCAGGTAGGCTCTGGATCCACCGTGACCCTGAATTGGATAAGTGGTTACAGATAATGAATGAATGAATGAATGAATGAATGAATATTTTGGAATGCAGTTTATAGAGCATTGTACAACACCACTCCAAAAGAAATAACATATATTCCACCAAAAATGTCTCTTGAGCCCACTGATCACTTAGCAATGTCTATGCCTTATTAAAAATCACAACTTTTATAAAAAATATTTAACTGAACTGAACTGAATAACTAAAAAATTTAACTGACACAGGTTTCAGGTTAAAAGAGAACAGGTTCCATTCTTTATTTAAACAGGTTAAAATATAATTACATCAACCTGGGTAAGTCTAAAGAGATACCAAAAAAGCATTCATGAAAAGCAGGTTAAGGTATAGACATTAACCTGAGTAGGTCTAGGAAGACGTACAAAAAGCATTTGTGAAACTCTCAATTTATACAGTATTCAGAGGTGATAAGGATATTATCCCACCTTTTTCACACACTCCATAGGCTGAATTACATCCCATTAAAATCAAAAGGTACTTTATTCACTCATGTACATACAAGGACTTCTGCTTCCGGTTAACTTTTCAGACATTGTTTATTAGACACTATTAGGTTCAAAAGAAAGTTTGTGTGCTTTTTTTGGAAAAGGTTCTATTCTATATTCAAAGCCATTTTACTCTTTCCCATGAAATATGTTTTTGTTTTTCACATCCTCACTTGACTAACACCTGGCTTCTCCCTGTTCTCTGAAATACATCACACCCCTTAATTATTATTCGCAGACTACATGATTTTTTTTTTTTAGGTTGATGAATGTACATTATTTGTTAACAATGCTTTCATTATATTTAGACAAGTTTTATCAAATAACAATCTCAGGCTTCAGGTCTAAGACCAGTTTTGGATGTTTGTGTTAAGTTGCAGGACAAGAAGCCACCCTGTCCAGCTTGTGAGGTGTATAAAGAACAAAAACCGGAGGATTTCCTGAAAAGCTTAAAGACTATTTTGCAAATGATGAACACCATAAATGAACTGCAATGAACAGTGAAAGACAATCTGAAGCTTTGTCTTTGAGAGAATTTTCACCAAAAAACAAAGACTGTACACAAGTATGTAAATTGTGCATATAAACATAAGATTATATATATATATTTTAGATTACTAAAATTAAAGAGTGAGAGTTTTTTTTTTTTTATTAATCTCTTTTGACAGGAAACTACCTCTGATATGACAACTTAACATGTTCAATTGTTATCACATTTTAACAGGTTTTAGGAGATAGCATATTGAAAATTATCACAAACAACCAGTCAGGTTGAAATTGGTTATTTTACAATTTATGTTAATATATTGACTTTGTGAAGTCATTCATTAATTCATTCATTCATTGTCTGTAAGCGCTTATCCAGTTCAGGCTCACGGTGGGTCCGAAGCCTACCCGGAATCACTGGGCACAAGATGGGAACACACCCTGGAGAGGGCACCAGTTTTTTTGTGCAGTCCACTTTTTCTTAATAAATATTTTTCACCTCTGTCACGCCCAGCAGCAAAAAAAGAAGAAGATTCATACACACAGAGTGGCACTAGCACATGCACCAAATGCTTAGAGTGATGCTTAAAAAGGAGTTTTCTGATTATAATAATTTAATATAATCAGTAAGTTTAAAGTTATATGTTAGCAGTGTTTACATATCAAAATGCTCATTTTGATTTCACTCTTTATTATTTCCTAATAAATGCAATATTTTCATGTGTCTGTTTATGAATTTAGAAAAATTTCATTAAGAACTATATGCATTGAATATTGAGTGTTTGAGACCAGGCTGCTTTTGGATAATGTACAATTAAATATGAGCAATTTTCATTATATATCATTATATAAAGGCCTACAGATAACTGTTTATTTCTAAGTTTTTATTTATGTGTATATGTATTTACAATTGTAAAAAATACAAAATTTATATATATACTTTTCATTTAGGTTTTCAGGTATTTTACATATTGTGCTTGTTTAGTTTTATTATTTGAACTTATGTAATATAATTTTAGGAGTAGGACCATGCCCGAACTTCTCCTCTCAGCCCTATATATACCCTGCAAATTCACGTAATTTCCACGTTGAACAAACTCGACTGCTTCACTATGTCAGCTCGCTCCTCCACACTGGGTCATTCCTGCTGATCACCAGAGGCTGATTCACCTCCCCGTTTCAGCCTCTACGGGCGTGGTCCGTACTAGCAAATTAACTTTTAAGGATATTCAGTTTTGCTTTAGTACAGAGGAATTTGTTCAATCATGGCAGCGATTAGAAATAGGTATAATAGCTGAATGTACATTTTCACCATTTGCATTTACAATGGCAATGGAGTTAGTAATTAGGATACCTAAGTGGGTCGTGGGCAGGGAGAGGTTGGTACTTGGTTCCCTCAAATTAGGGCTTACATAGATGACATGATGACACTAACAACTACTGTGCCTTGCACACATGGGGTGGCTGGGGAAGTTAAATGATAATCAAAGGTTGGCTAGGCTGAAAGTGAAAGCAAGTCTAGAAATCTGTCAATTGTCAAGGGAAAACCTGTACAGGAAAATGTTTTGATGGAAGGAGAGAAATGATCCCTACAGAACTGGAGAGACCAGTGAAGAGTTTAAGTATTTGATATAGTGCAGCACTAAAGGATGCTGAGCAAGATGTGGGACTAAAAGCTGAACTGGTAAAGGCTGTTAATAGTACTGATAAGTCATGTTTGCCAGGGAAGTTGAAATTATGACATCTGCAGTTTGGCTTATTGCATTGTATTAGGAGGCCATTTTTAGTTTATGATGTTTCAATCACAGAAGTAGAGAGGATGGAAAGGATTATGAATAAGGCCATAAGGAAGTGGCTGGGGGTGCCACAGTGTTTAATTAGCGTGACATAGTATGGGAGAAGAGTACAAGAGTTACCACTCACGAGTCGTGAGATGATTTTGTCAGGATCAAAGGATGCAGTGGTAAAAGCAGGAACACCAGTCGCAAAAGCAGGAAGGAAGTGGAATCCAAAAGTGAACGTGCAGGTAGCCAGGAGCTCATTAGAGCTAAGGGATATGATTGGTCAATTACAATACAGAAGAGCAGGTCTTGGGTCAGATGATTTGTGGAAAGCTTGGAGTAAGGACACATTATCAGAGAGAAGGCAAATGATGACGAGTTTTAATCACGAGCAGGAAGAGGAGGCACAGTGTGCAATAGCAGTGTCACAGGCAAAGCAAGGCCAGTGGCTTTGATGGGAGAATCTAGAGAAGCAGAAGATTCCCTGGCAAGGATTGTGGGCAATGGAGGCAATTCGTATTACATTTTTGCTGGGAGCAATTTACAACGTCCTTCCAACACTGTAAATCTTGGACAGAGGGTAGTTGAAGACCCTAGTTGTGGATTATGTACAGGGGTTGGCAGGTTGTAAGCTTGTATAGTTAGTTTGTCACAGGGTCGGTATATATGGAGACATAATCAGGTGCTAAGGGTTTTAGCTTGTGTGTTGGACAGCAAACGGCTAGAGGTTAATGCATTGACAAGTGGATGTAGTAATAATATGGTTTGGATTGTGTGTGAGTGGGAACGTTTTCGAGAATTTGTGCAGTCTACAAATATTGGTAGATGGGGTTAAGCACTAGAGTGGAAATTGTTAGTGGACATAGGTATAAAACTGCAGGTCTCTGAGTGCATTGCATTAACTACACTGAGACCAGACATGGTGCTCTACTCTGAAAGTAAATGGATACTTTCTTTCATAGAATTAACATTTCTATTTGAGGATGAAGTAGATGAAGCATTCGAAAAGGAAGAAGCTCAAGTACATGGACAGGGCGGCTGAGGTGAGGGAATGTGCGTGGCAGGCATCAGTGGAGATAGGTGTTAGAGGATTTGAAGCCAATTCTGCCATATCCCTGCTTGTGCAGATTAGCATTGGGCCAAAAACTAAGGGCAGCTGTGAAGGAATTGTCAGAAAGAGCTGAAAGGTCTAGTCAGTGGTTGTGGATAAGGAGAGCACAAATTACTTGGGGAAATGCAGTGTAGAGGTGCTATTATGGTTGTTGGTGATGTAGCATGTAAAGTTTGCATGGAACTGGTGGCACTGAGTGTGCATTAACTGTGCCAATGTGGCTAGGTACAGCCATAGTCACCAGGGAGACCAGTGTGGATTTACGGTTGTTGATGGTAAAGTGTAAGGTAGGACTGTAGTTGTTAAGGATAGCTGGTTGCTGATCAGATCATAATTGGCCACAGCAACCCTAGTGTGTTGGTGTAGGATACTATTAAATGTTGCTAGATGTAGCTGGTTGTAGCATAAACGGCCACAGCAGGCTTAATGTTGAGGTGCAGGGTTCAACAGGAATTTTGGTGGCTACAGATAGGAAAAGCATGTAGTTGGCCCTATGTGAAGTTCTAATGGATTGGCATATATTTGCTATATTGCTATATTTAGGAAACCAAGCCTAAAAGTGGTTTTGTATTTGTTAATTGCCTTTCTTTGCTGTAATTTACAGACACAAAGAAATACAGACAAATTGTTGAGACATCAAGGGATTGGTGTTTAGTGTGACCTGTTTATACCAATATAAAAATGGTCTATTTACTTTTTACTGTTTTACTGTTTTCTGAGAGAATGGTGGCCCACTGATGGAAGATTGTTTGCTGGATTCTCCTGCAGACCAGACCAGACCAGACCAGCTGCTCACCTTATTATTATTATTATTATTATGTAGCATAATGACACTTCATTGGTGATCATTTAAAATTCAATCTATAGTTTGATCAGAGGAGGATGGGTCCCCTTTGTGAGTCTTGGTTCCTCTAGCCTCGAGGGAGTTTTTCCTTGCCACTGTCGCCTTCGGCTTGCTTGCATTGGGCTTTGATTTAAATGTTCTGTTTTGAAACTGTGAAGCTACTTTGTGACAACGTCAGTTGTAAAAGGCGCTATACAAATAAATTTGATTTGATTTGATGATCTATGGAAATAGAAGTTAATTCTGTGGATCTCATGTTTTTGACAATGTTGAGGACAAGAAATAAAATAAAAAAATATATGTTAAAAGAGCAGATAAAGCTGTGTCTAATAATAAATATATACAGTGGCCCATATACTAATGTTGGTGTAATGATTTGATGTACTATATTATAGTATAGTGTATGTAAAGCATACAATATTATACTGTACTATATGTATTACACACACTATATTAGTAATACACTACTTGTCTGTCTTGGGCCATCAGAAGCTGACAGCAAGCATTTCCTCTTTAGGTTTTTTGTTATTTTGATGTGCCTGGAAAACTTTATGGGGAAAGGATCTGGTAGGGGTAGATATTCATTCATTCATTGTCTGTAACAATGAGCCTACACAGAATCACTGGGTGCAAAGCAGGAACACACCCTGGAGTGGGCGCCAATCCTTCAGGGTTATATAAATTTATATTTACATTTACAGCTTTTAGCAGATGCTCTTATCCAGAGCGTCTCACAAAAGTGATTAATATTTCATTTCATTGCCCCATTGGCACTGTTAATGCATGATCAGTGCCACCAGTTCCATATGAACTTTAAATAATACATCATTGGCAGACACAATAACACATCACAGCACCCCACTCACCTGTCCTGTCCTCTTCATACTTACAACACATTTACAGTGTGTTTCCCCAACTACTCTGCTCTCCTTATCAACAGCCACTGCCTAGACCTTTGAGCTACTTCTGATAACTCCTTCACAGTTGCCTAATGCCAAATTGCACAGACTTGGCTACAAATCCCTTAACACCTATATAATATATAACCAGGACACCACTGGTTTTACATGCGCCTGCCACCTGCAGTTTTGTACATGCATCTGCCAGCAATTTCCAGTCATGAGCTTCACCCCATTTACCAATTTTTAAAGCCTGCACACCCTCCTGACTCTCCTGACTATTTCCCCCACTCACGCACAAACCTAATCACTTTATTTCTACAACTGCTCAGCAATATATTAACCCCTAGGTGTTTGTTGTCCAATAAACATGCTAATACCCTAAGTACCTGATTATGAAAAACGAAACTTAAAAGCTAATAGAATATGCTTCAGTGTGCCAACCCCTGTGCATTACCTACAGCTAAGGTCTTCACCTACCCACTGTCCAAGATTTTGTGGAGTTGGAAGGATGTTGTAAGTTGCTCCCAGCAAAAACTTAATATGACTTGCCTTCATTGCCCACAACTCTTGCCAACTGATCTTTTGCTTTCCCCCAGTGAAGCCACTGGCATTGTTTTTCCTTTGACGCTGCTGTTGTGCACTGTGATTCCTCTTCCTTCTTGCGACTACAACTCATCCTCATCGCCTTCTTTCTGGTGATGTGGCCTTACTAGTGGCTATCCATAAATCAAGGCCTGCTCTTCCTCATTGCACTTGGCCAATTACATACCTGCCACTAATGGATTCCACTTCATTCCTGCTTTTGTGACCACTGCTGCTTTTACCACTGCATCCTTGGATCCTAACAAAATCATCTTGTGACTTACATTCGCACATTTAAATTACTCTGTGGTGGTGGATTTTTGTACACTACAATTGGAAGAATTCAAATAGACCCAGGAGCTGAATTTGAAAAGAGTAGAATAGATTTATTTATTTTGCATACAAAGGATCCTGCAGCAAGTGACATGAAAGTTGCAAGCTCAAGGATACTGATAAAAGTTCACTGTGATCTTTTATACAGCTCTAGCTCGCCCCACCTTCTCCTTTAATGCTCACACTCACAATATTTCTGCATGTGATCATGCTCTAGGGCCAATGTGTCTCTTTTAGGAGCACATTCCTAAATGTGTTTGATGGTCGTCCAAACATTACTTCAAATGGTGATTTTTGTTCTAGATGACACTCTCTGTTTCAAGCTCATGCAGATTAATGGCAGGGCTTCCACCCAATTTAACCCTGTTTTCTGACAGACTTTCATCAATTTCTGTTTGATTGTTCCATTTGTTCTCTCTATCAGACCTGCACGTTATGGGTGATGGCACGTTGAAAACTTTGAAAACATGTCAAAGATCACAACAATCTTTACACTAAACATGTAATGTTCCCCATACTCATTCCTAATGTCACAACACACGATGTTCATGTGCTTTGAGGATTATTTTACCATTTATATAATTTTTTAATGGTACAAGAATCCTCAAAGCACAGTATCGCTGCTTAATTTGGTCCTGATCGACTACATGGTCGATGCTCTTAAGTTCTTTCACTGTTCACATCCCTTTCGAGCCAGCTCTAATCGTTTGTCTACCTAGGAATCACTGGACTCGGTGCCACACCGATCCTCAGGTGTCGGGCTGCCGCGATTGGTCGACGTAGTCGATGACGTCGACGCTGAAAACACGTCGATGTCAATATTTTAAGTTGACGCATCGGTTTTGTTTTTGGTTATTTTTTTATTTTTCAGTGTTTATTAACGTTCCCTTTTGATTCCTAAAATATGTCCGCTCAAAGAAATGCTTTTCCTAAACGCGCGTGACGTCAGTGAGTCTCAAATCTCATTGGTCAGCGCCACTCAAAAAAATGGCGGCTGCAGCGGAGAAAATGACGTATAGTAAAGAGTTTCATAAAAGTTTTCAAAGACCAAAAGCGTCCAAAGTATGGAGTTACTTTAAATTGGCTGAAGACAAAAAGGTTATTTGTACACTCTGCAATTCTTTAACGGCATATCACGGCAGCACCAGCGCGATGCACGAACACCTTAAATCAGTGGCGGATGCTGGTCTTTCAAGGAGGGGAAGCTCAATTTCGGCCTACATCATAAAATGTGTCAGTTTATTTATACGTAAATTCTACCCTCCGTTCCTTTTCAAGAAAATGATGTGTGACCCTGTCGTACCAACAAGGCGTCTTTTCCAGGGACTAGTGTCCTCTCAATGGCCAGCAGAGCTAGGCTGTTTAAACGGCCTTGGCCCATGTGAAGTATGTTCGCCTGTGCTCCCACAGATCTTTAAACCAAAGGGTCGCTGATTCGCTCATTTCGCTGTCAATCAAAAAGGGATTCAGCCTCAGACAGATCATCCAATTATCATGCAGAAGCTGAGCGTCCGGGCCAGCCGAGGCCAGCCCACTGCCCCATAGACCCCCAGAGACGCTGAGCGTCCGATGGGCGGGACAAAGCCCAGCATTTATCCAATCACTCGTCTCGTTTCGCTGCACTTCGCTGCTTCGCTATTGAACTCTCACTGTTTAAATCACTGAAGCTGCGGGAAAGCCGCGTCTTTAACAGTCATAAGAAGCTGTTTCTAAACAAGAGTTGAGCGCGCTGTAGTGCATATTTAATCACTGACATGTACACACAACAGTATATATTTGATAACTTATTTTTTGACATTTTAGGGGAAGCTGAGCTTCCCTTGCCTCTGCCTTAAATGGAAGCACACGGGCGCCACCGTAAGTGTTTCTATTCATGTTTTACCATTAGCAGGGAATGTATTTTGAAATATATTGTGCGAGTAAATGCTCATTATTAAAGCCATTAAGTCATCTGACTTCTCCTTTGAATTTTCATTAAATAAGTAGCTATTTGATTAAATGTTTAGATTAGATCCTGGGCTTATTCTGTGTCCTTGGTGCATGCTGGACATGACGAGACATGTCCCTTATCTGTTTTATTTTTGTTATTATTTTAAGTACATTTAATTGGGTATGAAATGTAATAGACACAAAAAATAGTTGTAATAAATTAGATAAAAATAATTTAATTGTTAATAATAATAATATAATTCATTCATTCATTCATTATCTGTAACCGCTTATCCAGTTCAGGGTCGCGGTGGGTCCAGAGCCTACCTGGAATCATTGGGCGCAAGGCAGGAATACACCCTGGAGGGGACGCCAGTCCTTCACAGGGCAACACAGACACATTCACTCACACTTTTGAGTTGCCAATCCACCTACCAACGTGTGTATTTGGACTGTGGGAGGAAACCAGAGCACCCGGAGGAAACCCACGCGGACACGGGGAGAACACACCAACTCCTCACAGACAGTCACCCAGAGCGGGAATCGAACCCACAACCTCCAGGCCCCTGGAGGTGTGTGACTGCGACACTACCTGCTGCGCCACCGTGCCGCCCTATAATTCATTATTCATTAATAATTATTTTTTTCTCTTTTCTTTCTGTCTTGATCTTAGTATAAGGCAAAGCCAAGTGAATTAATTCCTGCAAAGCAAGGATTGCTCACCAAAATTTGCAGCAGCTCTTACTCAAAGTGTACTTAACATGATCGTCAAAGACATGAGAGCCCTGTCAGTGGTAGAAGATGAGGGTTTTTGTGCTATGCTTAAAACATTCCAACCAGGCTACATTCTCCCAAAAAGAACATGCTTCACTATCATGATGGAGAAGATGTATGAGGCTAAATACCAGAAAGTCAAACTTGCCATCTCTTCGTCCAGTTCCATGATCAGTTTAACAACATGGTCAAACAATGCCACAGAAGCATACTTGGGCATAACCAGCCATTTCATTAACAATAACTGGGAGCTCATAGGCTATAATTTGACTAGCATGCCACTCAAAGAAAGGCAAATATTGCATTTTGGATTGAAACAGCAATTGAGAAGTTTGGAATTTCTGCAAGTAAAATCCAAGCAGTGGTGCATGACAAAATAAGCATGGGCTATCTTCAATCCGCTGTGACACACACACTACAACTAGTGGTAAATCATGCACTAAAGAGTCCCCAAATTTCCAAAGCAGTTGGAACGGCAAGGTGTTTGGTGGAACATTAAAAAAAAAAAGTGAAATAGCTAGCTCAAAGCCGAAAACAAATGGGCGACCCTGAACACAAACTGACTTAAGATGTTAATGTGAGATGGAGTAGCTCTTATTACATGATCGAGGGCCTGCTAGAGCAGAGGTGGCCTATTACAGCATGTCCGTAAGGCCCAGACGTTACACAAAGAGCAAAGCACTTCCTTGACCTCAAATCTAAACAGTGGATCCTGCTGGAGGAGTTTGAACAAGCTCTCAAACCATTTGAGTGTGCTATTGTTTATCTTAAGAGGGAGTCATATGTGATTTTCTCCTCTCTGCCTGCACTCATTAAAGGACTGATGAAATCCACACAGAATGCAGCTTTTGAAAACATTCATTTACAGGCATTTCAGGCTGCTGCAGCACAGGGAATCTCAATAAGGTGGAAGGATGAGATGGCTTTCAATAATGATGCTACAAACACCAGTGTAATTGCAGCTGCCCTGGATCCTAGATTTCTCAGACTGAAATTCTTACCCTCGGTGGAATGCCTGAGACTGCAAGTGAAAGTGCAAGTCCTTCACTGGAATCAAAGAGAACTGCGAATGAACAGCTGCATCGTACCACAGAGGCCCAAACATCAGCAGATGTTATAGAGAAGAAGCTTGTGTTTTTGCTGGACACTTTGCTTGGATCAGACTCAGAAGAAACAACCAGCGTAAATGACAGTGGGGATGAGGCAGATGTTATCAGTCATTCTGTAAGGGAAGAGATTGTCGGGTATTTTGACGAACAGCCTTTGCCCAAAAGTGCAGATCCTTTGCAATGGTGGCAAGCAAATGAGGCAAGGTTTCCATCTCTGGCTGTTCTTGCAAAGGCACACCTTCTGAATGTCTCTTTTCTGCAGCTGGAAATATTGTTTTCAAGAAAAGAGCTAGCCTGAGTCCAGAACATATAGACATGTTGACGTTCTTAGATTACAACACGTCTAACAGATGTTAGATTCTAATATTTGTGATGGACTTTAACTTCATACCTTACACTCTAAACATTTTGCACTTTATATAATATTCAGACATTTCAAAGTGTTTAAAAAGAAACTTGGATTTCGGTAGAAGTTGCACAATCAATTTAAGCCAGATTTTTTTTGTTTACTATGCTGAAGATGGCAGTTAAAAAGCAGTTTGCACTTTGTTTAATATGGAAAACATAAATTTGAAAAAGGGTTTAATAGAAACATGCATTTTTTTGCAAGTTACATGACTGTTTGAATATACCCTCTTTTTTGTTTATGTTTGCTATGCTGGAAAGTAAAGTTTTGCACTTTAATATAAATCTGGTTTACATTTTGTTTTGTGCTGCATTATTATGACAGTTTGTTATCAGAATAAAATTAACTTACATGAAATTATCAGTTTTTTTTCCTTTGGAAGAAAATTAATCGTTTAGAGTAGTTGACGAATCAATAAAATAGTCAATAGTTGAATCGATAGAAAAATAGTCGTTAGTGCCAGCGCTACATAGTAGTTATATTTCTCTTATACTATAACTAATCTTTATAACTTATATTATAACTATATAACTAAATTGTTCTGACAGTTCCATCACAGATGAATTTTTCCTTAATCTATATTCTTATATATAAAATCATGCTGCTTATACAGACAGATTTTAAAAGGGATCTCTTGTGAACCGAATGCCAGATATTAAATCATTTATTTATTTAACTTCCACTTACTTCCAGGTCCGTAGATGGGTGCGTCCCTGAGCAAGCACAGTCCACTCGTCTACTCCTGTACCTAGTGCAAGATCAGATCTCCTCGAGATCTGAGCCTGTTGCTCAGTGGAGCATCCTCCTCGAACCTCTTAGCCTTGCTCGGCGGTTCGCCTCATCCTGTTTGTGACGCCAAGTTTGTCGTGGAAGTTTTGAGTGTTTAAAAGATTACTCCTATTAAATCAGCACAATAGCCAGCTTAAATGCAATGAGGAGTCTTTTATTTCTTCTACAAATGAATTACCACAAGTCTGAGAGCTGCTCTGGTCTATTGCAGGGTGGTCCACGTTTTGTACCTTTTACTTCTGTAGCCTTGTACGGATATAAAATACACTTTCATTTCTCTTTTACTGAGAACTGCCATCAACCTGTTCTGTGCATGCCGCTAACAAGTGGAACACACAGAATAAGTTCTGCTACATGTCTCACTCAGAAGCAGATAAGAACCCCCACAGACTAGAATACACTTCAAAACAAAGACACACACACACAAACAACAGAAACATTGTGTTGCACAGCACACGCCTAATTAGTTGAAAGATTCTACTGCACACATGTTATATATATATGACCAAACAAGTTTCTCCTACGTTTCCCAGACAGGTTAAAAACATTTTGAAAAATTGTGTGCATTTGAAAAACCTTTTACAAACCACTTTTGTTTTGCTGCACATTTCCCTGGAAAAAACAGATTTAGAGTGGTAATCTTTCAATGCAGTGTTGAAGAAAGATGTTGACTCAGCATAGCCTTGTGGAACACAAGTGAAAGTATACAATTTTCCCTGAAAGAAAAAAGCAAACCAAAATTGTGAATCCTTGTGCATTTAAGACTAAAGAAGGGGTTGGCCAAATCAATCACACTGAACCATTTTGAGTCTTCTGGTACTTGACCCAATATGGTATGTGGATTTGGCACCTCAGGTGCTTGAGCATGAATGGCTTTGTTTACTGCTTGAACAAATCTCCACTGTGCAGGTTCTCCTGAAGGAGTGAATTTTTTTACAGGCCAGGTTGGAGAACGATACGGTGAGTCCGGACATTCAACAATAATTCCCCTTTTTAGTAGACTACTGAAAACAGGTGTGGCACTGGGGTGCAGCAGGTAGTGTTGCAGTCACACAGCTCCAGGAACCTGGAGGTTGTAAGTTCAAGTACCGCTCCGGGTGACTGAGTTTGGTGTGTTCTCCCAGTGTCCGTGTGGGTTTCCTCCGGGTGCTCTGGTTTCCTCCCACAGTCCAAAAACACGTTGGTAGGTCGATTGGCTAACCTAAAGTGTCCATAGGTGTGAATGTGTGAGTGTGTGACTGGTGCCCCCTCCAGGGTGTGTTCCTACCTTGCAAGGTGCTTGTTTTTGAGTTGGCTCCAGACCCACGATTTCAGACAATGAATGAATGTTGAAAACGGGTTATTCCATTGAAGCCAATATTTTTTTTTCAAAGGATATTGGCTTGTGCATGGTCTATAATCACTCTTAGGTGTTATGATTAGTTCTGGAGCTCCTTTCATTAGACCTTCATCATATTTATTTTTTGACCATAGCCATGGTTCTGTTGAATCAAGGAAATCAACTTGATTTGGAATATTAGTGTGACAAAAGAGAAACAGCATGAGCTGAGAAACTGTGATCAATCAGTGTCTTATGCACTTTCAAATGATCAGAATACTCCCAATTTTCACTTCTAAATATGGCAGAATGAAGTCTTTCCACTGTTGGTTTTGTTATTTAGTTAGAGAAATATTAGATACCTCCCCTTGAAACCACAGTTGTTGGTCTGATGTTATATTAACCGTACAACTGGCCCATTGTTCCCCTTTGAGCAATGCATCAACAGAGGCAGATCTCTATTTTGGAACAAACACATCTGCTCTAAATCAAAAAGCCAATCATAGACCCTCGCAGTACAATGAAGATCATTCACATGCATTACAACACTATTAAAATTCTCTAAAATGGGAGACCAGATGTTTGATGGATGCCATCCCATCCAGACGCATGTAGAACTGGATGAAATCTGTTGCAAATTTAAAGTAGCAATTTCAACACCCTTTGTAGTACACGACAGTTGCAAATTTAATTTACACATTAAATCTCTAACCAACAAATTGACATGACAGCTTGACAATAAAAGGAAAGAATGTTGTAGTTCTGTGTTACTTTCAGCATGATAACACAATAGCCCATAAGTACAAAACACTCAATGGAATCCCACCTGCTCCGACTACAAATGTTTGCTTCCCTGATAAATGTGGCTCAGGCTGTAGAACCCTGTTTTTAATACTGATATAGTAGCCCCACTGTCTACTAAAAATGGAATAAGTTAGCTTGCAATTATCAGCTCTAATGCAGGTAAAGCAGAGGGTTTTGTTAATAACATTTGATTGTTTAGAACAGTCTTACCAGATTCATGATGTGTAAGCAGTGTGGTATCTGGGAAATTGATTTCCTGTACTCCACCCCCTCAGACGCAAACTGGATTCACAGGATTCAGCTCTGTGTGGTTTCTGGCAGTATGCCTCATTTTCTCACATGTTTAGCACAAGTATTTGGAAAGATTTCTTGATTCATCAGGGCCAGGCTTGTGAGTGTTCATCCTTCCTCGATGCGCTGACAAAGCCCCATGATGTGAGCCTGATACGGGCTTCCTGCAACTGCATCAAATATAATATCAGCTGTCAAAAGCAATGTACCTTGAACCTTTGTCCAGTCCAGTTTCAATTCCTAGGCACAAACTCTTGCTAGTTCATTTATTGAAGGCTTCCAGCCATCAATGAATAGTCTCAGCTTGACCACAAACTTGAACCCCCTTCAAAAAGATCCTCACAAACAGTTCTTATGTCTTCCATGATCTGAAAACATAGGCTGGACTGTTTGGTCCCATGACTTGAATGTTAAGCATTTGAATTTTGGAGTCAATGTCCTGAAGCAGTGCTGGAGCTGTTGGCGTTACACATGCTGTCTCTGTCATGACTTCTTGCTCTCCCTTTCTATCTCTCAACTTGTCTATTTCTTTCTGCAACTGATGTTCTTTGTCCCTCAGTCTGTGTATTTCATCATCTCTCTCACAGCTCTTTGCTCTGGATAACGCGGTGACCCCAGTTCCTTCAGTCTGGGTAGTTGGATCTAGTTGTCCTGCTTCTTCTCATTCTCTGTCCAGTTCTTCCAGATCCTCCTATTCTTCTTTTGCTGATGAGGAAAGGAAGTACTTAATCCATTCATTTATTGGAGCGCAGCTATCTGGTTCCCTTCGTCTAATTTCATTTATTAATTTGCCATAGGGTGAAACACTGCAATGCACTATTGGGACCAGGAAAGGTTTTCCTTTCACATTTTTGGAACTTCCATTCTTAACTGTTTTCTTGGAACGACAAAGTAGATTTAGGACTGACCTATATTTAGCTTAGGTACCCTTCTTATGCTAGTACTTACAATAAACCATTAACACTTAAAACTCAAATCAGCTCACTGTTTGTTGTTTAGACAAAAACCCACCAAAAATTCTTTTTGTAGATTCCAGCACGCTGGGATGGGAGTTCTCTTCTCATTTCCCTTGCTCAAACAGGTGAGTCCAGACGGGAGGGGTGGGGGTGGTGATCAGTCCCTCAGTCCCTGGAGATGTCATCCACTCTGTGACGGTGTGGAATCCTGCAGACAACGCCAAACTGTGGTGGTGGAATTTTTTACACTACAATTGGAAGAATTCAAATAGTTGGGCTGAATTTGAAAAGAGTAGAATAGATTTATTTATTTTGCATGCAAAGGATCCTGCAGCAAGTGACATGAAGGTTGCAAGCTCAAGGATACTGATAAAAGTTCACAGTGATCTTTTATACAGCTCTAGCTCGCCCCACCTTCTCCTTTAATGCTCACTCGGAGAACACTTTGTTCTCAAAACTAGCCTAGACCAGAAATTTATGAAAAGGACAAATGGGTGCTATGAAGGTGCAGTGGATACTGAACGGTACAAAATATGTTTTGTACCAGCAAAGTTGGAAACCCCTCCCTTTTGAACTGACACATCAATTAATTTATTCCCTTTCAAGTATGCAGCCAGTCTTTGTGCTATCACACCAAAGAAAATCTTACCTACACATTAAGAAGACTACATACTCTCTTCCCCTGCTTGCCTCCACTGTTTTCTAAGGGACCCTACCTCCTTTGTCTATTTCTGCTTACCACCTTGATTTCACTGTTAATTACAGTTTTTCCTTTTTCTGTAACCTACCAAATAATTCCATATTCATAAATAAATTTACATACACTATTCAACTTACTCCTAATAACCTCCTCAAACCAGTCAGTATATCTTTTGGATCATCATTTATACTCTTGCAACCTACCTTATCTGTTTATCTGTGCACCTGGCCGACGTAACTTTATTCGCTGCACAATTCCTTTATTTAAATGGGGTTCACACACTTAGGGCTCTGTGTCGTCATTGCCAAAAGCACAATTCCAGCCAGTGCTGGTGTCTGAAAAGGTACATAGTTAGTGTTCTCCAGGCATGTAGAGCTGTTCAGTGACCTTGTTTTAGAGGCATTTAAAAAAATGATTTGCTTGGCCCCACCCTCCAATTTTGGTGTACTGTGACTCTGGGAGTAAAAGAAAAAGTGAGAGACGATTAAACTGGGCAGAATACTGGATCATTTTGGGAGCATGTTTGTTAGTTCGCATTCCTGTAAAACGTATTTTGGGATAAGAATAAATAAATCAATGTTCCTTATTACTGTCCATAGTGGAGTTTCATGTAAACTGGACAGTCGCCTCTCCCTGTCCCTGTCTTTAGGGAATGTCCGTTTTTCAGCTCCAGGGCGTGAGGCAGCGCTGTTTGCACTCAGCCCCCGATTCACAGAAACAGCGAAGGAGAGAAAATAACCACCGCTCTGCAAAACACAGCAGAACAGGGGATAAATCAGCACAGAAAACCGACTGGAAGGATCTCATTCACATCTGAAGAGCTTTATTAAAACGGTGAGTACGAAATGTTTCTAGTGTATATTTTTAACATGCGCTTTTCAGTGTAGTTAACTGGGACTGCGGTAAAGTAACGGTGGCTAATCCCTCTGGGTCTTCACACACATATCAGCGCAGAAACGCTTAGGGGATTTCCAGAATGTAGCTTGATTTCCGGCTTTTTACAGTCCCGTTGTGTTGATATTTAATGATACGTAGTGGCCTTATAAACTATAAGCTCTAGATACCGTTTGCCGCTGTAATAATAGCTAAAATGGTATAGCTAACGTTAGCCAATGAGGCTTTAACGTTGACGTCTCCATTTTGTTGGTCTTCCCCAATTAATTAAAGGCTTCCAGCGTTAAAAGGGTAAATGTAACTTGACTTTACGTTTGGAGAGGTTGACCTACGGCGTAAGTAAACACATTAACTAACATGAGTCGCATTCAAAAAGCAACCTCTAGCTTGTTAGCATACCAGAAGTGAAACCCTGCTAACAACACTGGTAGCTAGCTATCAAACATTGGGGAGAGAGCTTAAAGGGCCCATACCACGGAAAAAAAGCGCTACCCTCACGTGGTTTTCCCAAATGAAATATTTTAATGTAGAAGCAAGAGTGTAAAATGCATGTAAATGTATTAACAATATATACAGTTCAGTCCATGGGGGGGGGAACCCCTGCATGTTATTTCATTTTCTATGCGACATCATTAAACCAACACTTGTGTTCACACAATCACCACATACAGAAGTGTAGCATCAACATTTCATCAAAGTAATTTTTGCCCAGTCTGCTTTTAGATTGGCATTTTTTTTTATTTCAGCATATTACGAGGCAGCCGTATTTTCAGTTAAGTCAAAGTCAAATGTATTTATACCCATCAGAAATATTTATATTATATTTTGTATTTGACCAGTTATTTTCTTCTGGCTAGAGATGACAGGAACAAATAACAGAAGTCCATATGTTGTTGTACTTGATCTGTTAATTATAATCTTGAAATATATTTACAAATAAAATTTTACTAAATGTGCCAGGTCCAGATTTATTAATAGACCTTGAAATTGTTGCACATTATTAACAATCTTCTATGCAATTCCAAAATGCTGTGGTAATCTCTACCATGTTTTAGTGTATTCTAATAAACTATAAACTAAGAACAGCAAGTGTAAACGTTCTCTGGTCTGGTACCTGTCAAATGCAAGTCATGTCTATAATAACAAATAGCTTAATGAGGGCATTTTATTATATGTTGATCTGTGAAATTTATTTGAATGTGAATTATTTAACCCCTAAAACACCATTCCTGTGCTCATACAAGCGGTGTTGGTAATGTAATGCTTTGAGGTGTTTTTCAGCCAGTATTTCAATAGTAAACATCATCATGAAAATATCAGACTACATTAATGTATTTTGCATGTATGTCTTTTACAAATGAATATCAGGTCTGGAGATTGATGTAAACACAGCTTCACTACATTTTACTGATAATATATATGTTAAATATCATAACAATCTTATACTTCTCTCTCTCTCAAATATACACATGCACAGAGAGCTCCTTATTCATCTACTAACTCTAATAATTTACAATTTATTGCAGCAAATTTTGCAATTAATGTAATTCAATTTTATATAAGGAAATTGTCTGTATAGCAGTTGTTTTTGCAAGAGGGTATAGGGGATTAATAGTGTAATTATATAAGTATAATTAGTATTTGTATCGTGTTTACAGGTAAAGCAGAGAGATGTCAGACAGCGAAGACAGTGATTTTTCAGACAACCAAAGTGAGAGGAGCAGTGAAGCTGAAGAAGTGGAGGAGAATGAGGTGACATCTTTCACTAAAGCTTTAGATTTGTTCCACATCAGTGCTGGAATAGTTACTAAAATGTTGTTACAAATAACTGTTTTCTTAACTTGTTGCTTACTGGAAACTGTAGAAACTTTCACTACTTATAACTTTAGTACCATGCTACTTTGTAGACTCATCTACTGTTCTACATTTGCAACACTTCTCTGATACTAAGTTTTTTTTCTGTTTGAAAATCATGCTTTAAGACAATTCCTTATGACATAAACTTATATAATTAAATAATTGCAGCTCTGAAAACATGTTTGAGTGTGTCACTATTTACCACCCAAAAATTAGAAGACATTTTTGTAAGTAGGCATTTCACATTACGATTTGATAGATTAGCCTATATTGTGCCTAAGAAAACATGCGATACCAAGGTAAAGAAAAGGGGAAAATTTAGTTTTTTCAAACTCTAATTATCCCTCGTCCACTGTTTCACCTTTTTTCTCCGCACTATGCTTTAGTGCTCTTTGTTGTAAAAGCACACAAAATATATTTTTGCATTTTAGTACAGTTTGCAGTGAAATGTAAGGTGTTAGATTGTAGAGCGATGTTTTTTTTTTCTTTTTAAAAGCTGCAATGTAATACGTTATTGCTCTGGAAATTTCTTTTTGAATGATTGTCAGTGAAACTGAATTTTTCTTTTAGGAGGAGGAAGGACAGGGAAGTGTGGCAGGCAGTGACAAAGCAGAAGAAGAAGGAGAGGACTTGGAGGAAGACGAGGAGGAATATGATGAAGAGGAAGAGGAAGATGATGACCGACCTAGAAAAAAACCTAGACATGGAGGATTCATTTTGGATGAAGCCGGTAAAATCTAGCACCTAAATCCAGCACTTCTTGTCAAATTCCCTGTAAAAGGAATATTTGTATTAATTAATATTCTGGTTTCTGTCTTTTGCCTAGACGTGGACGATGAATATGAAGATGAAGATCAGTGGGAGGAAGGAGCAGAAGATATTCTGGAAAAAGGTGAGCTTTGATAAAGTTTATTATGATATTTATAGGGTTTGCTTGTTTTTGTTTTTAATATACAGTAGTTCTAAATGTACTGATATTGTTCAGATATTTTATGGTAAATCCTGGGAAATGCATTTTCTTACAATTAAAATGTAATTTTATTAGGTTTTAATATGATTACATTTTCATGTTTACTTATTAAATGGATAAAGTGGCATGCTGTATATAGACCTGTAGGGCTAATATAACATCTGTAATCAAGTTATAATTACAGCCATTTTAATCAGATGTTAATATTTAGCATGTCTAGTTGTTTACACATTGTATACCTTGTACTCATAATTCTTCGTCTCTTGTGCATGCCTTCTTCAGTTAACGGTAAACCAACTCCAGATTTTTCTGATCTTTATGTTCTCCCTGTCTAATTGACTTAATTCTCATCATTTTCTCACACTCAAAATCCATACCCATAGTATGCAACCCGTATAACATGTCTGCCGTGTTGTAATGTTTTTTGTAATGTTTAATTTGCACACCTTCTAATCAAGGAGCATGGATGGCAAATACATGTTTTGGCTTTTCTCTTTGACCATGGATATAGTCTTTAACTGTTATGACTGTTATGAATGAATAAAGAACTGAATAATTAGGCATGTAAAGTTCATGGTGAGTTCTCAAGGGAAACCAATTGTGATCGTTTGCCTGAACTGCTCCTTTTGGGAGAAAAATGTAGTGAAGTCTCTACATTTCTACATGAAGTCACATGCTTATTGTATTGCATTTGCTAACAATAACATGACATTAGCATCTCATGGTTTCCATCTCTAAAGTACGTATCACCTAGTGCCTGCTCATTACTGATGACTTTCCTTTTCCTTTTCTTTTTTAAAACAAATTGTTTCTGTGTACGATCTGTGCCCTTGCCTGCAATTGCTGTGCACACATGACATTGTATTATGGCTCATGTTCCTCCTGCTACCTTCGATGGACTTGAACAGAGGAGGCTGAAGGTATGTGTTTCCTTCAAATAAAATCAATCTATAGCAACTGTGTTTTTCTTGTCATAATGCAGTATACATTATGCAACTATTTTAAATAGTTTTTTTTCTAAATAAACAATTAGTTCCTAACAACCATAGAATTCTATTGTGTGTTAGGTGTGCACCACTGATGATTTTCTTTAGACAGTTAAGTTTGAGTCAGATTCAAATAGTTTAATTCTGTTTTAACCTGATTGTTTAATGTAACTTTAGGTTCCAAATTATCTGGATTTAGATAATTTACATAATACATGCATAACCTAGATGGATTTCAAACAGATATATATTTAACTGCTCAGAACACTTTTAAGAGGTGGTTGAAAACACACACTGCTTATCTTCATACTTAGTTCTTCAACTTTCCAAATCATATTTAACAATCAAAGCCCCTCATAATACTATGATGGCATCCTTCCCCAACCATTCTACATACATAAGTAATAGACCCACTGGACTAGGATTACTAACACACTTGAGTTCTTAAAGTGAAATTTATTCAGAAGACTCAAAATAGGAAAAATCATTCACTCAAAAGTCATAGTTTTGTTTGTTTTTATTTCTCTTCACCATTACTCACTGACAGGTTTTCCATCCACCAGGTTTTTGAGAATTATGAAAATTGGGAATAACAAACTGAATGGAGGCCCAAAATTTGCAGAAAAACCCAAATATTGAAAAAAGGGTTTACTCTCAGTCGAGGTGGAAAATTTATACTATAAGTTTTTTTAAATAAACAGATATTACAGCTGATTCATGCCTAGTCCAGTACATCCAGTATATCTTTGATCAAAAAAGGCATTCTAATTAAAGTAAAACCCTAATATATCAATCTCCATTGTTTCAGTGAATCCTAAGATCATGGGGGCCTATGTCATCTGAAATTGATTTGCAAAAGTGTATGAAATCGTGACTTATTTTGCAATAATGTTTCTGCCTATATTTCTTTACTGAAATATCTCACTACAACATTATGTTCATTCTTTCAAACTGTTCAGTTTGCAAGTATAAATTTTAATATGTTCAAAATCTTATGTCACAATTTATAAACAGTTTTCTTAAAGTAAAAAGGTTCTAAAAAGTTACTCAATTTAAGTTTTGTTGAAGCTCAATTTTCAGACTATGAATGCACAAATTTGAAACATTTAGTCTGGTGGGTAGGTTTAAATCTTAACACTTGGTGAGTCTTGTAACTTGTGTTATAAAGTCTTAAGAGCTTAATGGTTTTTGCTGGTAATTTGCACACTTGTAATGTGCATGCATAACTTTATTTATTAAATACTATTAATTAATTTATTAATTATTCTCATTGAGTGTCTTTTTCTTTCTTACAGTTTCTAACCTTGATCATGTAGCTTTGGATGAGGATCACTCTGGCTCCCGTAGGCTACAGAACCTCTGGAGGTAGGAGGCCTCAACAAACCTCTCTAACCTCTGTTTAAAGACAAATCTACAAAAACATGTTAGACTTTAACATTGGATTTTCCTTTTATTTACAGAGACTCTAGGGAAGAAGCTCTGGGAGAGTACTATATGAGGAAATATGCCAAGTCCTCAGGGGGAGAACAGTAAGGAAATCATGTGGTGTTTTTGACTTATTTGGGATTTTTCTCCTTATTTACTGCAATTATCACATGTTCCCCAGGGAGCCATTTTAAGTCCTATTCTATTTAAATGATTAATATCTAAATCAAGATAAGACAGATAAAGTTATCTTTAGAAACCCACTTCTGCTAATATCATAGCTGGGTATTTGGGATCTTTATCCACAAATGTACATTCTCACTCAAAATCTGGGTGTCTTGGCATTAGTCAGTCCAGCCTCTCACATCTGCAGCTGATACAAAATGCTGCTGTGAGGAGTCTGAAGTTCATGTGAAATAGGGGGAGCCTTACTTCTATTCTGTACTCCCTGCGTTGGTTGCTAGCAATATCCCAGATCAATTTTTAATGTTAATTTATAAGGCATTAAGTTGTATGGCACCCAGCTGCATGTCTGACCTGCTTAGTCTTCACTGCCCCCTCAATCAACTTTACCTAGATGTTTCACAGTTCCAGCTAATGTTCAGTGGTGATCAATCATCACCAAAACTTTGGAACAGCCTTTCATTTTATGTAAATCTTCCCCTCCAGTAGAAATGTCTAAGGTAATTGTGAAAAATGTTATTCTCCTTCTTAGTTGTTAAATTCCATTTCAAATTACTGGAAATTTTTTGATATAATATAGTTTTGATTTTTTTTTCTTGGGTCTAAATTTGTATATTTTTTTCTTTTAATCTAATTTATATTATTTCATTCAACATTTAGATTGCATTCTTATTGTTAAAAACTTTGGCTGACACTTGCTGTCTTTTTAAATGTGCTATATATAAGTAAAGCTGCCTTGTCTTATAAAGCCAGATATAACCATATTGTTTTCTATCTAAAATGAGCAGTAAACATACAAGTGCCTTATGATGTTTTAAATGTAATGCCAATTATGGCAAATCCTATATTATCTGTGACTAAATCCATTTTGTCTAACATGTATTTAAAAAAAATTGTTTATTGCAAACCTTTTGAATAAATATGACACCATGTAACATATTTGTAATCATGCACTTCAGTAGCTGTTCTTAAAGTTGTTCTTGCATTCCTATTACTACAGTCATATCAATATAATATATATCACTTTGTTTACATCTTAAACACATTTAATATTGTAAAATACAATTCACATTCTAATCTTTTACTCATTTTTTTTTTTTTAGTTTTTATGGTGGGTCGGATGATCTCTCAGATGACATCACTCAGCAACAGTTGCTCCCAGGGGTCAAGTAGGTTCATTCACTTTTCAACTACATCAACTGTGGAATGCAATCAGGGAGAGAAACTTTTTATAGCATGGTTAAAAAAAATGCTTTTGATTTTAGGGATCCAAACTTGTGGACTGTGAAGTGTAAGGTAAGTAGTGTGTTAGAATATTCAAGTTATGAGTAAGTAGTTATTACAATGCATTTATCAAATTGATGTTTGTGTTTCTGTGTAGATTGGTGAGGAGAGAGCTACTGCCATTTCGCTGATGAGGAAATTCATTGCTTATCAGTGCACTGATACTGTAAGCTATATGAGCTGTCTTTCTATCTACCTGAGCATTTACATTATGCAAAAATATCCTAGTCATGTTGAGCCAATTCCTGTTTCCTGATTTCACACAGCCACTTCAAATCAAATCAGTGGTAGCACCTGAACATGTGAAGGGTTATATCTACATTGAAGCATATAAACAAACCCATGTGAAGTCTGCCATTGAAGGAGTTGGCAACCTGCGAATGGGCTTCTGGAACCAACAAATGGTGCCCATTAAGGAGATGACAGATGTCCTCAAAGTGGTCAAAGAAGTGACTAATCTTAAACCAAAGTCCTGGGTTCGCCTTAAGAGAGGACTGTACAAAGACGATATTGCCCAGGTGTGTTGCTTAAATGTACTAGTTTGACCTTGCATAAGAAAAAGGGAAGAAAAACTTGTTCAATCTATATTTAACACACATCCAAAAATGAATAGACATCCCACAATGTTGGCAGGTGATGGTCACTTTTTTAGCCTTTTATATTTTTACAATTCTTATTTTAGGTTGACTATGTGGAACCAAGCCAAAATACAATATCACTGAAAATGATTCCTAGAATTGACCTGGACAGAATCAAGGCAAGAATGAGCATGGTAAGGACTGAATTTTTGTTGTTATTATATCAAAACAACTAATTAAAGTTTTATCTGACCTAAAGCTTTCCTGATAATAACTTGCAGAAAGATTGGTTTGCTAAGAGAAAGAAGTTCAAGAGACCACCTCAGAGACTCTTTGATGCTGAGAAGATTAGGTAAGAGAAGGTGTAGTGTCCAGTATCTTGGCAGAATGTTTGCGGCAGTTTGAAAAAAAGAAAATGCTAGTTGGCTTCACGTATTCACAAGAAGAATTTGCTAGCTTTTACACGTCCTGGGTAAATATTAGTGAGTTTTATTCTGGAATGTTTTTGCCTTAACTTTTTGGAAGCATGATCTTTGGTTTGATTTCTGCTATGAGTGTACTACTGTATTTAATTTCAGGTCTCTGGGAGGGGAGGTTAGCCATGATGGTGATTTCATGATATTTGAAGGCAACCGCTATAGTCGCAAAGGATTCTTGTTCAAAAGCTTTGCCATGTCTGCTGTGGTAAGTGTCATATTTGCATGGTATTTTGTAGTTTCGTCTTTGTTAATATTAACACAAATGCTAGATCTGATGGAATTAATGTTAACATGTTTTCTCTGCCTGTTTGAAGATCACAGATGGGGTTAAGCCAACACTCTCAGAGTTGGAGAAGTTTGAGGATCAGCCTGAAGGCATTGATCTGGAGGTGGTCACTGAAACCACAGGTGTGTGTGTGTGTGTGTGTGTGTGTGTGTGTGTGAGAGATTTCCTTTTTCATGGTTGATCATAATTTAAATTAATTGTCATTAGGTAAGGAGCGAGAGCACAACCTCCAGGCAGGAGATAATGTGGAGGTGTGCGAAGGCGAGTTGATCAACCTTCAAGGAAAAATTCTAAGTGTGGATGGTAACAAGATCACAATCATGCCCAAACATGAAGACCTAAAGGTGTGTTTGAAGATGTATTCTTAGAGAAGTTGTTACTTCTGATGTAGATACTCTGTAAATCAAATATGAGTAAGGGTAAAACATATCTAAGCTGGAAACACAATTGCTTAATATTGCCATGTCTGTAATGTAAAGTATTTCAGCTGACCTTGGATTTATAGGTTTTCCACTTTCTGTCCTCAGGATCCATTGGAGTTTCCAGCTCATGAATTAAGGAAATATTTCCGTATGGGTGACCATGTGAAAGTTATTGCTGGTCGCTACGAGGGTGACACAGGACTTATAGTGCGTGTTGAAGAGAATTTTGTTATTCTCTTCTCTGACCTCACCATGCACGAGGTGAGCCACTTCAAACACAGCTTCCTCCTTTAGAAACAAAACTATGTCTACGTTTTAATATTCTGTTTGCAAGTATGAGGCCCCTTTTTCTAAAAGCAAGAATAATGCTGTCATGTTAAGATCAGTCACAGTTGTCAAAGCAACCCAATTTTAGTCATTATGATATAGGCAGATATTTTATTTAAATAAAATATGAGGACCCTGCAGACATTTTCAAATGGATCACTATTTCAATCCACTGCTTTTTAGTAATTTATTCATCATACTCTAAAATAATGGAATTTTTTTGACAGTCACTGGTAATATAATGGGATCTGGTTCTAATTTGTACAGTTTGAGAATGTGTTAGCATTGTTACTTGTTTTGCTATGCATTGGCAGACATGTACAACCCCAAATTAGACAAAGTTGGAACAGTTTTGAATAAGCAAATAAAAGGAAACTGTAATTACAAAGATTTTTAGAACTGATTAGAACTTATGATTATAGTGAGGCGGCGCTGTGGTGCAGCAGGTAGTGTCACTGTCGCACAGCTCCAGGGACCTGGAGGTCTGTCTGTGAAGAGTTTGGTGTGTTCTCCTCATGTCCGAGTGGGTTTCTTCCGGGTGCTCTGGTTTCCTCCCACAGTTTAGAAACACACATTGGTGGGTGGATTGGCGGCTCAAGTGTCCGTAGGTGTGAGTGTGTGTCGCCCTCTGAAGTTCCCGCCTTGCGCCCAATGATTCCGGGTAGGCTCTGGACCCACTGCAACCCTGAACTAGATAAGCGGTTTCAGACAATGAATGAATGATTATAGTGGCCAAAATGATCAGTTATCAGTATTGCCACGGTAAAGTGTGCTGCAAAATTTAAAAAGTACTGATACACAATATGGAATAATTTTACCCAGTTTTACATTCAACAACACAAAAGCTTCAATTGCAGAATATCACCAAGCACCATTTAAGGTAGAAAGAATCTCAGAACTTCAAAATTTAATGTTTTAGGGAAAGCTATCCTGAATATAATTCCATGTTGCAACTGAATCTAAGTTAATCTAAATCTAATTAGCCCATAGTTAGCCTACTTATCCACTGATTCTTCAGGAAATACAAGCCTAGGTTATGTGCTACGCAGTGTGTCTGAGAGATATAAAAGCAGCAGTGCAAGCCAACAATGCGTGAGAATAATTTTGAAATGTATAGAAGCAAAGTTCCTCAAAGAAAATTAGGAAGGTATTTGAATATTCCAACAATCTAAAGGTTCAAAGAATGTGAAGATTTTTCAGGCCCTGTCCACACGTATCTAGGTATATTTCAAAATTTGATTCAGTCTGCATTTTTTTTTATTTCCTCCACACCACCAGCATTTTTTTTTTTAGAAAATATCCATGTCTAAACGAGAACACACAGTAACTCAAAAAGCTGTTATTTCTCTTATGGCCTTTCACTCTTCTCACATCCACTCACTCATAATCCTGACATAGACAAGTATGAAATTCTGAAGATGGTTCATTCATGTAAACAGAAATATAAACATGTGACTCATAGTGTGGATCAAGGATCTTCTGCAGTATCCAGAAAATTGGCCCAGAGACAGTAAAAAGAAAGTTCATTGGAAAGTTCTCCAGGATTTTTCCTGTCATGAGGTAATGGTGAAATAAAGTGTGTGTGTGTGTTCCACAGAGAAACACTAAACTGCATGTAGTTCTGCCAAATCCAGTCTTATAATAATTAAGGAAAATGCCCATGAAAGTAATAGCTCCCCCTGCATTGAACAAATAATTTAAGGTCAAGTTTGATAATTCAGATTAGGCAGAAACGACACTATAATTAATTAAACAAAAATTTAAATGGGTGCGTGCTGCCTATTGTTATGGTTATTGCTTACATTTATAGTGCACTGAGGTGCAGCTGGTTTGTTTTTTGTAATTAAAGTTTTTATTACACACTTCATGGGGCAGTATACAAAATGTTATGGCAATTTAAAAATAAAAAAGGGCAACGTACATACTCATAAATGAGTAAAAGGACAGATGCAGATTTCTTAATATATTCATCTAGTACAGATATTTAGTTAAATGTAAAAGGTGGTGGAGATGCTGGGCTTGGACGGGGGTATTTCCGATTACATTACACCAAGTTTTATTTGCTCCCATAGGTCAAGCCTCATTTCTCATTATAGGTTTTGACATAAACCTTTTAACCCAGCATAATTGACCATAAATTATTTTAACATTTGACCAGTTGTATGTATTTCACTTGTGTTCCAGCTTAAAGTTTTGCCAAGGGACTTGCAGCTATGTTCAGAGACTGCCTCTGGGGTGGATGCAGGAGGCCAGCACGAGTGGGGTGAGCTAGTTCAGCTGGACCCCCAGACCGTGGGTGTCATAGTGCGCCTAGAGAGAGAGACTTTCCAGGTAGTGTCTATCAAATAAGTTCCATTTATAAGCGACCCAAATCTACTGCTCCTGTGCCTCTTTGTTTTCCTGAAGCTAGTATGGGTAAATGTTTAAGGCATTGTTTTTTATTCTTGTAATGTGATCTGTCTGCTGTTGATCCCAGGTTCTCAATATGCATGGGAAAGTGTTAACAGTGCGGCATCAGGCAGTGAATAGGAGGAAGGACAACCGCTTTGCTGTTGCTCTTGACTCGGAACAGAACAACATTCATGTAAAGGACATTGTAAAAGTCATAGATGGACCACATTCGGTAAGAGTTAATTTGGAGATGATGTTGCACATCATTAGAGAGCAATCTATATTTAATTTTATTTTTTATATGTGAATTGATATGTATTAAGATATTTGGGGGATGGAGTGCACATAAATTTCCCTCTGTATATGTTGTAGTGTATTTGTTGTTTAAGTTTAATAATATTTCCAAACTTAACATATAAACAAAAAATTTACCTCATGCCTTTAAGAAAGGCCAAACATTTTTCTGTGACTGTGTGTGTGTGTGTGTATATATATATATCAATCATAAATATATCTAATGAAGTGTGTTTGTGTGTGAAAAAGGGTCGCGAGGGAGAGATTCGGCACCTCTTCAGGGGTTTTGCATTCCTTCACTGTAAAAAACTGGTTGAAAATGGTGGCATGTTTGTTTGTAAGACACGTCATCTTGTGCTGGCTGGGGGTTCAAAGGTAAGCGTGTTGACATCTATACTGTGTTTTTGGTAAAAATAGCAAAGATATTTTTATAGACATCACTTTATGATGTTTATAAACTTATATTCAGTCATCATGATGCTTATAATAATTTGACTATAAAGGCTGACACAATTCTACCTAATTTCCTATTATGCCTAGTAAGTGCTTCCTGACAATTCTGTATTAATTCATTGGAAGTGTCGCTAGTGAAATATAATTCTAAATTAAATTAGACTTTCAGTATTCTTACACATTTTTACCAGTCTTATAATATGCATTTTTATTTATTATTATTTTATAGTAGTATCCAATTTTTTTTCCTTTTGCCTTTTAATAATCTTGAGAGTAATCTGGAAAACTGAATATTCTTTCTACATTTTTCTCTCAGCCTAGAGATGTGACCAATTTCACTATTGGTGGTTTTGCTCCCATGAGCCCAAGAATCAGCAGTCCAATGCATCCAGGAGGAGGGGGTAAGTGTTGCATCTTTTCTAGCAATAGGCTAGGTTAAAGTCTGACATGTGTAGAATAGTTTTAATTTATTAATTAATGTTTCCTCTGCTTATCAAGGTCAGATGCAGAGAGGTGGTGGTGGAGGCGGCATGGGGCGTGGCCGCGGTAGACGAGACAACGACCTAATTGGACAGACTGTCCGTATTTCCCAAGGACCATATAAGGGTTAGAAATATTTTATGTATTTGTATACATATATTCAAGAAATTCTTGACCTGAATAGTTGCTTAGATGAATGCCACATTCGATAATTTAGGCATGTTGTCGTCTTTGCTGAGTCTGGGTTTTATTTTAGGGTATATTGGGGTGGTTAAGGATGCTACTGAATCAACAGCAAGGGTAGAGCTGCACTCAACTTGCCAAACTATTTCTGTGGATCGCCAGCGTCTCACCAGTGTGTAAGTAATTTGTTTTAAGTTTAATGTCAGAGCTTCATTCGGGTGGTGCTGTGTTTGGACAAAAAAGAAGTTATCAGAGGTTGTGCTGATGCACAGTCAATGTAAAATCTTTGAATGAGTTTCTTCATTTTAAGGTAGCATTTCTTTTTGTCCTTTTATGTATCAGTGGTGCAAAGAGACAAGGAGGAATGACTTCCACTCATGGACGGACTCCAATGTATGGCTCCCAGACGCCCATGTATGGTTCTGGCTCCCGTACCCCCATGTATGGCAGTCAGACACCTCTGCATGATGGTGAGACTCCAGAGCAAAACTGACAAGCTATTCAGTTGAAATACGTTTCTATGTTGTTGTTGTTGTTTTATGTTTCATTCTTTACAGGAAGCAGAACCCCACATTATGGCTCTCAGACCCCCCTGCATGATGGGAGCAGAACACCTGGGCAAAGTGGAGCTTGGGACCCCAACAATCCTAACACACCCTCACGGTATTCCAGACTGATTTATCATTAGATTTCTTCCTATGCATATTTAAATGTGGGGAAAAAGGGGATATAAAAGAATAGCATGTGAGGACAGGGGGACTACTTGGCTTTAAGTTACTGTTTAAACATTTAAGCAATTGTTTAATCATTTTTACTAAAGTAATTGTACAAAACTTACTTTTACTTTAATTACTGCATCCATGTCTGCAGCGGCATTTCTTCTTGTGTTTCCACTCAATCGTTTGTATGTTTTTGACAGGCCGGATGACGATTATGAGTTTGGATATGATGATGAACCATCCCCCTCCCCTCAAGGTTATGGAGGTACACCTAATCCTCAAACTCCTGGGTATCCAGAAGTGCCCTCCCCACAGGTCAACCCCCAGTACAACCCACAAACCCCTGGAACACCTGCAATGTGAGGGACAATTATTTTTTTTATAAATGATCATTGATCATTTCAGTTTACTCAATTCCCAAATTTTACTTGTGACATTTTGACTGTACTTCAGGTACAATACAGACCAGTACTCTCCATATGCAGCACCCTCACCACAGGGCTCTTACCAACCCAGCCCCAGTCCTCAGAGTTATCACCAGGTGGCTCCTAGTCCTGTGGGCTACCAAAACACCCACTCACCTGCCAGCTACCACCCTACCCCCTCACCTATGGCATATCAGGTACCACCACTAAAAGCTAAAACTGTTTTTTTTTTTAAATGAAATATAATGTCAGTTGATGATATCATTCATTGGAATTTTTAGTCCCTTGGAATTGGAATTAGACACAGAATCTTGAGTCTGTGTGTGTCACTCCTTTTTAATAGTCCTTCTGCACATGGCAAAACATTAACCCATCCTAGTGATGTGTCAGCTCCTAAAGGACCTCAAATTAAGCAGCAAATTGTAATGATCAACTCTAGCGCCAAATTTGGGCCAATTTAACTTTTATTTTTCCATTTATTGGCAAATTTTTTGCAGTGAGATCAAAACTTATATCTCATTATTTGATGTAGTGCAGGGCTATAAAATCTCAATTTGTTTCACAATACATTTTTGCTCAGCTAAGCTTTGGTCAGTAGAGTTAAAAATCATTAATTTCTATTGCCTGTCTGTGTAAGAAGAATCAGCCTGATTATGCAACACCCCATCAGGCACATGTACTCATGCTGTTAGCGTAAATGAATGTATGAGAATGTGAGAACGTAAACTATAATATGTTTAATTCAAGAGCTTGTGTGAATGAATTATATACATTTATAGTCTCCTCTCTGCCCCCTCCACGGTGATCGATTGAATACTTCAGCTGAATTAAATTATTAACCCTGTGATTGATCCACAGGCCAGTCCGAGCCCCAGCCCTGTAGGTTACAGCCCCATGACTCCTGGGGCTCCATCTCCAGGTGGCTATAACCCCCACACGCCTGGTTCCAACATTGACCAGACTTCCAGTGACTGGGTAACCACAGACATTCTGGTGCGTGTGAAGGACACTTTCCTGGATGGAGGTGTTATTAATCAGACAGGAGTCATCCGCAGTGTGACTGTAAGTATGTCCCTTGTCAAAAATCAAAGGCAAAAACACCGGTCTCTATTTCTGCAACATTTTTGATTGGCATGTTTTTGCATTACCACAATGGTGTTTGATGTTATGATTTATTAAAGCTATCTGCCCTGACACAGAATTGTTGAGCAGCTGGCTGATTTGCATATTTTCTAGTGTTAAAAGGCTTTCATAAATCAAGAGTGCAGAAATACACCTGAGGGCTTTTCATTTTTGGTTGGCACTTGAAGTCTGGTTTATCCTCTCTACTCTGTCTCGCGCTCTCTCTCTCTCATGCGTGCACTCCTTTTATTTATTTTTTTATATATATATATACTCAGAAATATACAGTTGTAGGAAAATGGTGACCTACATGCTTATGTCTCTGACATGATAATGTTCTTGTTTATTTACTGTAGATCTTTTTTTATATCAGATATTTCACTTATTTACGCCAGAATTTGTCACTGAGGGCAAGTAGGGGAAAGTCAGCAAGTGGCTTCCAGACAACTTGGAAGATACCCACTGATGACTAAAGTTCTCTTCTACACCCTCTTTGACTCTCGTTTCATAAATCATTGAGTCATATTAGCTTTGTGGCAACAATGAAAACATAAGCTAGGGCACTGAAAGGATCTCTTCCTTTTTGTGTTTTGCACACAGGGGGGAATGTGCTCCGTGTTTATGCAGGACACTGAGAAAGTGGTCAGCATCTCGAGTGAACACCTGGAGCCTGTTACACCGACCAAAAACAATAAGGTATAGCCCCTTTCCCCTCTTGCACATCGCAATAGTTGGGCACACGTTTCAAAATCCTTTTCTGCTTTCCTTCAAGTCCCACTTTGGTAATTGATTTACTGTTTTAAAAAACATTGGCTTAATTCAGAGTAATTTTGTGTTCTTTGAGCAGTTTTCCCTGACTTAAACTAAGCTTAAATTTGGACAGAAAAGAATGTTCATTTGTCACTGCTAATGGAAACTTCTGTATTTATACTTGTGCGTTGTCTCAGTGCTGGAAAACCTTTGTCCATTGATTGATAATCTTGTGCAAATGTCACTTTTAGGTGAAGGTGATTTTGGGCGAGGACAGGGAGGCCACAGGAGTTCTCCTCAGTATTGATGGAGAGGATGGTATTGTCAGAATGGAACTGGATGAACAGCTCAAAATTCTCAATCTCCGCTTCCTTGGGAAACTGGAAGTGTGAGGAAAGTGCACTCTACGCCAGACAGAGCAGCAATGTTGTCAACAAACTTTCTTTTTCTGTTTCTGTTTCACATCAGATTTAAATCACACTGTGGAAATTCATGTGGTTTGCATTTTACAACTTTTTTTTTTTTTTTTTTTTTTTTTTTTTTTTTTTAATTATTAGTCAGAATTGTTTTAGTGGCTGTAGTTCATCTTTGTAGAAACTTCATTTTGGGCAAACGGATTCCATGTCAATAAAATGTGTACCTGCAGTGTTTCACTTTGATTTTACTTTTTAATAAGGCGTGTTGAAGTGATTTACAGTTGTTTCCAAGCAATTACGTCAAGCCAGTTTGAACATATTCTTACTATTCAGCCAAAATTTGCTGCATCTGTTATATGTTAATTACACACTTTTAAAAATTGTCAAGTGTTAATGCCTTAACTCTTTAAAACTCCTGTTTGCCAGTAGCTGGGGTCAGACACACGGTTCTGCAGGGTGTTCATAATCTATTGGGAAATAGAAGATGGCAGTGTTCTTAGGACAAGGATGCCCTGTAGAATTATTTGTGTCCGTGGCAAACTTCAGTTTGTGTTCTCTGTCCTCTTTATGGCATCCTAGAGTGATGTTCTTTGAGATGTAGATCTTTAACTGCACCAGTGCCTCTCGCTCCTAAATTGAAAATGTGGTAAAGAGTCAAAGGAGAAAAAAAAAAATCTCTCTCTCGAGAGAGTTTTTTTTAAGTACACTACAGCAAAAAGTACTTGAGCACCTAACCATTACACCTATATGTTAATTCACAAACTAAAACAAACCAAATTAATGCATTTTATCGCCACACTAAAAAGAGAAGATTTGCAGTGTGTCATTGGAAATTGTGAAATGAGAAATGGTGCGTCTATGATGCGAAGCACAGAACTACATCCACTTTTGAAGCAGTACCTAAAAATGTGTGGGTAATAGAACTCCTTATTTTGTAATTTCTCACAGAACGTGGGGTAGGTGGGGGCATTTTTCCAGTTAGGTAATGTTGGCAAGAAGGTCTAGACTCCAACTGGTATTCCAGTTTATCTTGAAAGTTTTGAGCAGGGTTAAGTCCAGGGCTCTGTCATATCATGTTTTATGATGCTTGCTCTGTATACAGTCATGCCATGCTCGTACATCCACATCCGAAGCGACATCCACAAACGTGCCACAACGTTTGAAGTTGTACATGTTTCTACATGCTGTAGCACTGTTAATAATCTTGACAATAACGTAAGGTGCAATATCCAAACCCTGGAAAATGCTGCTTCTGCCAAACAGACCTTCCAAATAGTGAAGCATGATTCTGGCCTGGATATTTTTGAGTGAATCAATAGTATCCAGTACTACATTGAGGTTTTGTGGTCTATCAATTTTTGGCTGAACAACTCTTGCTCTTTTATTCCATTTCACAAAAATGGCACTTACAGTTGACTGTGCCAGATTAAACAAGGCAGTGTTTTTATGAACTTAACCGAACTCAATGAATTCGGTCGGTTTTAAATTCCATTTGCAGGTCGGAGTTTCTCTGTGGAGACTGCTTAACGTTCTTAATTTCATGCTACTTTTTTGTAATAAATGTCTAAAACATCTACACACAGTAATCAGAGGTGTTTCCACAAATGCTGCCTGGCCAAAAAAACGGGATTGTCATTTGGATTTAAATAAGGCTGTGTTGTCAGAATTACAAGTGTTTAAAATATCTCAACAGACAACTGTTTTTGTCCTAAAATATGCTGTGTGTAGCTTATTCTTTCAATTTACAGCTGGTCTTACCTGTTGTTCTGTTATAAAGGTTGCTTATGATTTAGAGGCAATGTCACAGCAAATATATGCCATGTTCAAAAGAGATGTTATGAGATATTAGTGTGCATGGGACTTGCACTAGTGTGTCCTTTTGGCCAAATAGCAAATCAGGTCTTGCCAAGTTAGTAGGCACACCTATACTGTTCATACTGGGTTTTTTTTAAACTGAAGCATGTATAGGTGCACTTTGTAGTCACTGATTGAAGTGATTTGGACCATACTCAGTCCAGCGTTTGTAATTTGTTTGTTCCATAGGGGGAACCAGTGTATTGTTTTTTTCAATAGAGAGATGTAAATTGTCCGGGATGTTTTTTTTTGTTTTGTTTTTATTTTTAATCCTGGTATTTTCAAACATAGCTGGGTAATGCGAGGAATTCAGAGTGCCTGGTACTCCTCCCTTAATCACAGATACTACAGTTGATTGATTGAGGAGAACCCGTATCATAAACTCTAAGGCTTGGCACATGGGCAAGAGGACATTGACCTCTGGGCCATGGAGTGAGAGCTGTAAGAGAAAGTTAAAAAAGCGTACAGATCAAAATATGGTGTCGAGATGAATTTAGTACACTAAATAAATGTGTGCCTCTGTCTGAGTTTGATACAGTCCTAGAGTTAGTTTGCAGTCCAATAAACAGATGGACTACAGTATGTATTTTGTAGAGTAGCAAAGTGCAACGGTACGACCAGTGGAGCTGATAAAAATAGACAAAAAGTATAGATACAAGGAGGTGGTGTTCATGTTATGCATTATCAGTGTATTTATTCATATCCAAGGTACGTTTTGGCATTCATTTTGTAACATATCCTATGTTTTATTTAACATAAAGTACCACTCAAATGATGTGTTAGGTTGGGTGATGCTCAAACAAGGTGTTTATTCAGAGTGTAATTTAATCTTTTTTTTTTCCTGAAAAGCACTCACTAAACTAGAATAATTAACTTAATTAAGGTGTTTTTGGTTTGAAAGAGCAGTAATGTCCTATTTCCTGAACAATGACTTGCATAAATATTTATCTTTGTCCTCACCTTCTCATCCTTCACACACTGTAACACATAATTATCTCCAAGGAGGGGTCCCAATGCAGCGTCCAGGTCTTCATGCTAAAAACACAGAGTAATTAAGTAATGACTGTACAGCTTTACTGCTACTTTAATTGCTATATTACTTGACTGCTATTGAATATGGATGGTCCTATCAGCAGTATTACCTTGTACGAGATGTTGCAGGAAGGCAAGATGCCTGCACTTATCAGAACACTGTATAAAAGGATGTTATGGAAGTTACCGATAGAAATATCCAGACATTTTTAGTGTTTAAGTCTCAGGTTTGGTGTGTTTTATTGCATAGGGCACTTACGTATCAATGTTGAAGAGCATCCGAAGCTTGAGTGAAATTCCGAAATATAAAGCTGGAGAACCCATGTCCTCCACACAAGCTGCACAGGTTCCATGTTTAAACCACTCATCTTTCCTGAGCAAATGCATTAGAGATTAAAAGAATAGTTAGGATGCAAGAAAAATAATGTGATGTAATCTTCCTAAATTTACAGGTTTATTATTCAATGTACACAAATTAGCCACAAGATTAAACAATTGTATATCTAAAAATGTAATTAAATTGAGGGTGAATGGTGGTGCAGCAGGTTAGTGTCACAGTCACAAAGCTCCAGGGACCTGGAGGTTGTGGATTCAAGTCCTGCTCCAGGTGACTGTCTGTGAGGAGTTTGGTGTGTTCTCCCTGTGTCCGCGTTTGTTTCCTCCCACAGTCCAAAAACACACGTTGGTAGGTAGATTTGCGACTCAGAAAAAAAAGTGTGTAAATATATGTGTGTGTGTTGCCCTGTGAAGGACTGGCGCCCCCTCCAGGGTGTATTCCCGCCTTTCGCCCAATGATAGTCAAAAATAGTAAATAGGGTGTTTTCAGTGAAATTTCTTGTTGCCCTTTAATTGGGTTATTCTTGTGTTAATGTATATGTTGATATACAGTGTATTTGAACTATTTTTGATAATCCCAAACAAATGTGAAATTAGCAGGACTGTTGGTAATGTCCAGGTGAACCCAGTTTTCATTTAAAATTAGTTTTCATGACTGTCTTATTTGTTGATGAAGTTGAAGCAGGATCTGGGTGTGATGCAGAATAGGAAATAAGACAAATTACATCAAACTAATCACTATGCAACATCCTGATGTTTACTTTAAGGACATTCCATAAATGTAAAACAACTTGGATATATATTTATGACATGAATTTTTTCATCCAGGAGTCTTAATTCATATGATAATTACTAAAATTCTCAACCTTTAATTTTTCTGGGTCTCAGGAGGATATCCAGCATGAATATTTTCAGCAGATTTGTCAGCTACAGTATCTCTTCTATGGGATTGGACTAATCAGGGTAAACTGGGAACAACCCACAAGACCTGCCTTTTTGGAAGTGCTCTGACCAAAACATTGCCAGGTACTCTTAATGCCTGATATACTCAACCCTTTGATAGGTGCCATTGTAACAAGATAATCTGTTCATCAGCCAGTGGACATCTTGGTGTAGTTTAATGTATTTGCAAACTGCTTTGAAACTAGCCTGTAAATTACACAATGATTAATCAACTGCCTCAGACCCTCAGTAGCTAGCTGTATATGCATTTCCTGGCTGGCACACCATTAAACAATAAGGACATCTTTTGCATTCTAAATATGACCTGGAATGCTAAGAGAAACCTCAAATCCTCTCATAGACTTGGAAATTATGCCAAATAAAACCCACACAATGTTGTCAAGGTCAAAGCCAATGTAGCTGTTCAGTCATTCACTCATTTACCAGAAACCAAAATCGCTCTTTGTTTTAATCAGAGATGGCCACAGATGAGAGAGTTCAGCCTCCAGTTCCTGGCAAAAAAAAAACAAAAAACAAGACGGCATGTCACAGTCCTGTTTGTTTTAGGTCTCATAGTCTGAGGTTTACTGCCTCAAATACTCAAATTACCTGAAGATGAGAGAGAAATATTGGCCAGCAAGTACAGCAGCTTCGAGCATTCTCTGGCCTTTAGAGAAACCCCGAAAAGAACAATGCCGTTTTAAACTCTGACACAGAAACCTTATTAATCAAATGTTTCAGTTATTGTAGAGGTTTAAACTAGACAACTTTAGTAAACCATTTTAAGTCCTGTCTGGTTGGTCCATTGTATTTGTTTACCACAGGCCATGAATGGTCCAGTTGTGAATGTCCTGTGGGATCTTGCAGATATTTTTATGTTCCAGGCTCTGTGAGAAAGCAGTAGTACAGAAAATAACTCACAGATTCTCAGACACAGTAAGGGTTAAACAGAAGCATAAATAAAAGTGGACTCACCAGACAGAAGCTTCCTGGCCACTGCATTGTGAAAAGCATGCACGTCCAGTTGCAAGAGCTGTACATAGACATACTGAAGTTATAAAATGCTCTTTTACTAACTTTAATTGAAACAGCAATTACTGCTTTAACGTGGCGATTAATTACACAGTTTCCATTCATTTTTTGTGCTCAGCATAATGTTTGGGACAATGACACATTTTTCGTGAGATGCCATTCTGCTCCACTGTTTCAATTTTAAAATCACCTTAAATTTCATGGCACCAAAATGTTTGGGAAGTCAGGCTTCTCAGGTGTTAATGACTACTCAGGTGCATTCCATTGTTTCACCTATTCTTGCTTCTAGAGTTTCAAACATTCCTGTAATTGCCATTGTTCAACAACAGGATGAGTGCCAATAAAATTCAGAGTAGTTGTTATGAGGCTGAAGAACAACAGTGTGCTATATTATTAAGAGGAAAGAATGCACTTGTGAGCTGATAAATCACAAAGGTTCTTGTGGATGAAAGAAGAATCCTTCTGTGAGAATCCTATAGTAGAATCCTCTGTATGACAGACTCTCACACTCTGCAGGCATTTATTCGTGAGACTACTACCCACAGATGAATCCATGAACTGTAATACAAAGTCTACACAGCAAGAGGCAAACCACAGTAGCCACAAAATCCACTGGCCACATCGCAATCATTAAAAACAGACAGGCCAAGGCAAAGTAAGGCAAATTTATATATAGCACATTCTATAACAGGGGTAATTCAAAATATGCAACAAAATGTACAACATTTGATTCCACCTCCTATCTGCAACATGGAAGCAGCCTAAACACCGAGGCCGACCAAGTGACTTGAGCAGCTTGTACCAAAGAAAACACAGTGTCTACTACCCTATACCCTATATTATTCACTATACAGTTCACTATTATAAGGAATAATAAAATACTAAATTCAAGAGGGTCGTGAATAATTTCAAACAATACCTTGTGTGGGTTTTTACCAAACAGTGGATTATGGGTAATGTGATATCTGTTAGTGTACGTGGGTTGTACACTACTTTTTGCAGTGCACTGAGGGATTGTTTGAGTACACTTAAAATTGTCCAATATGTTTTCAGTCACTACTACAAAATGGTGGAACCCCAAAATAGTGCACTATATACTGAACAGAACATTTCTGACACAGCAATAGATTGAGGAAGTTTATTCTAGCTGAAAGCAGCATAATGTCTAAAAGCATTCACTGTTAGTTGGTCGAGCTGTAAGACTCAATTTTAGCAGCATATCAGAAATATAAGTAAAACCATGTAGTGATTTATAAACAAGAATAATATTTTAAAATCTACTCTGATACTGACAGGGAGCCAAGTACTGGTGCCATTACAACAGTCTAGCCTACTAGAAATCGTAGGCTAAAAAAGTGTGAATGGGTTTTACTAAATTTTTAGCAGTGATAAAGTCTCTTGATTTTGTTGTTTCTTACATGACAAATTGTGCTTTTGCAATGGATTTATTATGACTGTTTTGGGTAAATTTTACTTTACTTTTTGACTTGAAATGTATAATTTAAATCCTTGGATCTTTGTTTTTATTGTGTGTGTGGTTTTTTTCTTAAATTTTTTATAATTCCTGTGAACTGGATACACTGTGCTATCTCAGCCAAGTCTCCCATGAAAAAGTACATTTTAATCTCAGGGGATTTCCTGGTTAAATAAAGGTAGGCTAATTTATTTATTTATTTATTCATTCATTCATTAATATGATATTATGTCCCCTACCATTTGTTCTTCGTTTGGGGCAAACATAAGCAAGTAATGTAAATCTGGGTGTCATTTGCATAGCAGTGATTAGCAATTTTATGGTCCTGAAGTATTTGGCAGTAAGTGGTAACATGTAGAGATGCCAGAATTGATCTTTGTGCGACTCTAAGAGAAATTAGCTCAAATTGGTTGCTACCAGGTGTAATAATGTAGTCTCTAGAGCTAAGTAAGGTTTGAACCAGTTTAGGACACTTCTAGATGGTCCTACCTAGGCTTCTAATGTATATACCATAGTATACAATAGTCCACTGTATCAAAGGCCATGTGCAGCACCTGTTTAGTCAGGAAGTGTATTTCCCTTAGCAACATGCACCAGTGTAAAACTATGTTCAATTAATAAATTAATAAAACAGCTTACTGGATTGTGTCACTAGGGGTCCAGTGGTCTTCAGGACCCTGGGTGAAAACACATCCAGTCAGTAGAGCAGTGGAACAAATCCAGAAGAATGAAGGTTTACCTGAAATTTTAAGAAGAACATATGAAATTAACTTTCTAGAGTTACTGATGTCCTGCTCAAGTTAACTTTAGAGAATATGTATTCTGTTTTTCGTTTAAGAACTGTTAAGAGAGATTTACTTACAGCAGGCCATGGCAGTTCTCAGGACTCTGTAACTGATTCCTTTTTTTAATGACTTTTACAGAGCAACACTGAAGTGAAACCAACCACAACACAGATGAAAGTTCCATATTTGGACACTAGCAGAAGAAATGAAGAAGTGATACAGAAAAAGAGATTGAAAATATGGCCAGCAGCATTGTTCCAGCATCAGCACTGGGGTCATAGCTTGGGTTGGCAGAGAAACGTTACTGAGTTTGGTTTTGAACTTCTTATAACTGGGATGGGGAAACCCTTTCCCTCTGGAGACCATATCATCCCTATCCAAGTAAAAACATGTACATCCCAAAACAGTAACTTGCAGGAGAAGGAAAAAACTTTAATTTCAATGGAAGAAGAAAAAAATATTCCAAGTAATTTTGGAGCATGGTTTATTCATCATGATTCACATGATGTAAGGACAGCTGCTGGGTTAAAATGATGTAGTAAGCTAAATATCAACAAAAATGGTGGTAAATGTTTTTAACTGAAGAGCCATATTTTGTAATTGATATATTGTGCCAGAAATACCTGCGATATTATTGTAATTTAAAGACTTTTAAATGGCATTTCATGACACTAATATGATGGTAGTATGTTAATATAATATACTTAGAATATGTATACATTGTAACTGGTATATAACAAATGTTTAAATATCAAAATAAATTAAACTAAAATAAAATACATTTTAAACAAATTGACATAAGAGCTCCAGAACACATTGAGTGGATAAAAATGCTTTTGATATTCATACTTACGTGACCAAACACACTGAGTGATATTAAGGTCAACATAAATTACTGAAGGAATGTCCAGATGTTGTTAAATAAGTTGATAATGTGGGTGGCCCTGAGGCCCAGTAGGTAGTGGATTTTTGTGGCAGGCCTAGCCACAAGCTTTAACACTGTCCAGCTATTGTTTAGTTCACTGGAACAAAAATCAAACTGGGTCGTCAGATTATTTCTGAGAATGTTCAATTCTTTAAATATTGTTTTACTTGAGAAGGTCAAGGGTCTCTCCCCACATGAACCCCATTGACTTTCCTTTTAATATTAATGCCAGAGAGACAGCTATTAGGTGAAGCTGTCATCATGGTTATTACAGCCAACTGGACTGACTGTATAAAGTTGACTGTAGGGTTATATATTGCCTGCGGATCAGACCCCACCTCTGATTTAAAAGATTCCAATTGTGCTTTGTACAAAAGAAATGAGCTAAAATGCCAAATACCCCGTGTAATATTAAATGTGCATTAGTCAATGTCAGTGGTGTGTATGAGGTAGTGCATGAGTTATGGTGACCCCTAGCAGCAGATGAACCACATCAACAAAAACAGCCAATTCTCTTCCAGCACTCAATCTTTTATGGTGAATTTGTACTAGTTATAAATGTATTGTTTTTTTAACCTTTAAAAATTTCCTTCTATAAAGCTATCATATGAGATGGAGAGTTTCAGGCATTCACACTTTGGTATAATTGAATATACTATTTATAAAGAAGTCGACACATGTTTGTGAACATCCATTACGAGTCCTATCCTGTTTATTCAATGTGCACTTGTCCAAGCAGGAAATGTCAAGTGTTTATATTACAGTAATAAAAGAAAACATTTGAACAACAACAGCTGCATTCAGGCTCTTTAGCAGGGTCAGTTTCTGCACTGTTGTAGGATTGGAAAGTCAAATTCTTGAGTAGATAAGCCTCAACATCTGGAACAATGGTGAAGTCCAGTCTACTGTTAAAAGATTGTTCCCTCCAGTCCACCATAGTTGGCTTTGGTCCAGAGTGCTTAAGAGTGTGTGTGTGTGTGTCCTTGTATGGACCCTGAGCAGACAAGCAGCAGCAGGATTCACAGAGAACAGCGCTGGACATGAGGCACTTTCTGGTAAATACCTCTGTGTTTACTACTGAACTCTTTATTGGCCACTGTTTCTGTGGAGTAGTTCTTATGAGGAAAAAAGGGAACAGAAAATCACTTTAAGTAAAAGTAAAAAGTGACTCACAAGTGACAAACAAGATAATAACAACCAGATTTATGCATTTAATGACTTTGCTGGAGTTTAGCACATGTTCACTTAGTTAGCACTTAGTTTGGCACATGTTCAATTAAACAGCTTTATCTCGTTATGAACTTTGTTAGTGTAAGAACAAGCCAAGGCAGTAGATAGAAATGTGCTGGGGGGATTACAGGCCTGAAATAACCTGTCAAATGATATGCAGCCTCCTAGTCTAAGACTAAATAGCACGCTGTAGAAAAGTTTAAATGTTTTAAATCTCTTTAAATAAAGAGATAAATCTCTTCAAATATCTATTTCATTTGACCCTCAAAGGCCAAATGATTGCATTTTTTACATTTCAGCATGAGATTTATTACATCCTGAATTTTAAAAAATGCTGGGTGGTTCACATATTTATCTACAAAGTCTGGGTAGAGTTAATGCAGGTCATGGTTACTGTTACACACTCCAGGTTTAGGCTTTGTGCGTGTAGACACACACATACACAGAGGAAGAGGTCATCTTTTTGGTTCCTCCCTCTATCTCTGGACTACACTGATAGGTCATTTCTCAGTGTTGCGCAGTCCTGGTTGCGACTGACACCAAATCAAGCTCCAGTTTCACTTGCACATTTGACCTTGGGAACCGTAGAGTGCTATGTGCTTGATTAATGTGTAATATTCAGACAGAGAGCACCTCTTTCAGTGCTGAACTCAAAGTGAGAAAAAGTTAGACTCTAAAATCCTTCCCAATTTTTGGACCCTTAAAAACTTTCAACATCCAATAAAATATAATCTTACAGCACTACTTTCCTTAGAGAGGAATTTTGTTCGATTCCTATTGTGTATATATACTCTTCATAATTCAGTTTGTCACCCAAAACAAATCCTTAAAATCAATGACTTTGGGGTGGTGTTCCTGATCATTGCAGATCAGGGTCAAAGGGCATAGATGGACTATAATTTTAAATTGCATTGGCAAGTGGTAGGTGCTCCTAATCCCGTGATCATTCATTTTATATACACATGTCAGATATGTCAAAGACTGCTATGATAAGAAAATTACACTGCTTGGCCTCACTGTGCACTAAAAGATACTAACTGTCTTGACTTGAAAAGAAAATACAGGATCCAGTTTGTTGTGTAATATAAAGAGGAACATGTGAGAAAGAAATAACCTGCTCATAATCTTGCCTCATCTCAGTAGAGCTTGTAAAGCTGCCAGTGGAAGTGACTCACATATTTATGTTTGAGTATCTATTGAATGTAGGTTCAGAACTAATTCCAAAGTTTGCATAAATGTCCTAACAGCTCAGATCAAAGAGAAGACCTCAAACTCGTACATCCAATTTAAACGCCTAAAAGGCCACAAAGAAAAGAACTAATAAATATAGATTTAGGGGCGACACAATTGCAGAACATGTAGTGTCACTGTGAAATTATGGATTACATTGTATTTGCATAGAAATGCAAAGAAAAAGAGCAGTAGGACACCCTAGTTCCTTTATAGCTTCAAAATAATCATGATGCTCCACTGACCTGTAACAGGGAGAGTAAAGCCTCTGTCGTTGCTACTCTGGGCTCAGCAATTGCCCCACCCCTCATGATTTCAGGACAGTGCTATAAAAGTGAATTACACTCAGCAACTTTAGGGTTCAGGCCAGGAGCAGAATTACCAAATTTTCCGTAGTGTTCCTTTGAGATGTATGAACACTCTCTTTTCTTGTGTGGAATATTTCACCAGAGCCTTCAGCGGGTGGCCACCCGAGCCTTTAACACCACAGCCAGGCAGATGAAGAACAAAGTTCCTGAGAAGCAGAAGTTCTTCCAGGTGAGGTGCATAAGAAATACCCATCAACACAAACACACTGTTCATTGAGGTGAGGAATCTGGACTGCATGTACACTTTTAACAATATGTGCAGATCTGAAAGAGGAGACCAAATGAAATGTGGTGCAAAAGTATTAAATATGTGGATACACACTAAAAGAGAGGGACTAAGCACGCTTCACTAACCAGGGCTTAGGAGAAGAAACACTATGAAAGTATGCATAATCAGCTGTGCACTTTTTCAGGAGGACAATGGCTTGCCAGTCCACATTAAAGGGGGAACCACTGATGTGCTTCTCTATCGCTTAACCATGACGCTCACTATCGCTGGTATGATACTGCACATGATGATCCAAAAATTGGAGCAGTACAGTAGCAAGACATATTGCACATAAACATATATACATCATAAAGATAAAGTTAACAGATGATGAATAAAGTCAATATATAAAAATGTTTTACATGTGATTCACATTTATAAGATAAGCATTAGTAGGTATTGATGATCTCAAACGTTGCACTAATATCCGTGATATTTATGACAGCATCTTTATCAAGTCTGTTGGTGTAATGCTTTGCTGGAGCCTTGTATTTTTCTGCAATTGATGTCTCTCTTCTCTGTCTCTTTACAGGATCTGCACTTTCCTGTTACTGGCTCCTGGTGGCCTCTATGCCCAGGAGCAAAGCAGACTGAAAAGAGCAGATGAGAGTACTGTGTGTTTGTTATATGAATTCAATTGAATTCACTTTCATGCTTTGCAAATACAATTCCAATTAAATGTACAGGGTGTATAAATCCAATCTTGCCACTGTGCCTTTTTCATACTTCCATGCCTAAGCTCTTCAAAGTGTATCTGTGCTGTGGAGGTTTAGGCAAGACAAGGCACGTTTATTTATATAGCACCTTTCGTACGCAATGGCAATCCAAAGTGCTTTACAGTGAGATACAGAAAGATTACAGTAGAATTTAAAAAGTACGTGAAAATAAAAACAATTAGAAAATATTATATAATTATTATTATAATTACGGGCTGTTTTTGTTGAAGATAGAAATCTTCCTGAAATCAGACACCTGAATGTCCCAATTTTACAGTGATTTTGTGGGAACTGCATATTATACTCAACATACCACTGAATACTACAAATGGTGTTCTCTCTTTGGACATCAGACTGAGTAAGAGGAAGGAAAATGTCCCGCTTTTTGTGTGCTTAACCCAAGTTAAAAATGACCTGGAGGTGATTAACATTACAAGTTGCACCTGCTAACATTCTAAAATTTACTTACCATCTGCAAATGATTCATAGGCAGAACATAACAGCTTTATGATTGTTTCACCAATAAAGTCTGACACTTCATAACTATCACTTTCTAGGCAGCCACACCACCACTAAGCCATGGGTTTTGCAGTTAGATTGTTTCAGTTTAAAAGCTATATTCATCTCATTATAAAAAGCGAATATATTAATATATAAATCTCATATTGTCTCAAAGATATCCATCCTGGTTTGCGAGGCTTTTCCATATTGAATTTCTGGAATATTTCTTTAAGTCAGATAGCAACTGCACACACGACTGCATAAGAACTTTGGCACTCATTTATCAATGACGCTTAAAGACTAAACTGACTGTAATATTAGCACACACACTGGCATACCTAAAAACAATACCCATGTCTGGCACTAGCCCATATATATATATATATTTATTTATTTCAGTGTAAACGATTAAGAATGTGAAAAATATTAGCAGTTAAATAAGCAAAAATATCAACAGCTTCTATGATAATATTATAAACAAACTTTGTGAACATTACTATGCAGTACAGAAGTGAATGGAATAATTAGTTTTTTTACATGTACACTGATATAAATACTGCACCTACTCTACATTCTGATGAAAGACAGACATATTGCACTGTGCTTTTATTTACACCAATAAAACCCCCAAAACAAACAAAGCTACTGCTGTGAAAGCATATAATATATGACAATTATATGTTTATTATATTTACGCTTAAACAATATATTACTGGAATATATCCTTGTCTTAAATTTGACTCGACTGCCACCTTGTGGTCAAAGAGAATCTCTGCAGATGACTTGGTAAAAATACAGTTCAAGGGCTGACATACACAATGAGCTTAGCTTCCACGAAGTACAAACAAAGCATTGGAGCGAGTGATTATATTTCAAATCCATTCCATAAAAACAATATCATTACACAACAAAAGTAAAAATTCATTTTTATTACTTAATACCATCATTAATACAAAAGCAAAGGCTGCATTTCCAAACATGCTAATAAAGTTAGCCTGGGTGATTGGTATTCAACGTTTTACTCATAGTAGTTTTGTCCAGATGATTATAGGTCTTTAATGTCTAGTTAAGTAGAACTTCTGAGGTAGATTTTTATTCAAACATTGCACTTTGAAAGCTTTGAAAAGCTTTGAAAGTGCAAAGTTACTTGAAAATGTTCTAGTTGTAAATGCATTTGTTAGTCTCATCAATGAAACACTGTTTGTGATACATGCTCCGCCTCCAGGTCTTAAAGACCTGTTTTAGTGTAAATAAACTATTTTCCACATATAATACATTATAAGTACAAAGGTTTGTAGACTCTATATAATTCAACATATTTTCTAATATCAAATGCATTTATAGTGGATTTTGTCTCTACTGTGAAGCTTTTACACAGTATAATCTTACAGCACTACTTTCCTTAGAGAGGAACACTGCTATTTGTCTGCATTCAGAACACAGGAACATTAGCCCAGTAGTTCTGATGTTGGATGACTATATCTGGATTACAAACACCACTCCAGACACATTTGATCAATCTCAGTTGATTACATTGCTCCAATCAGCTTTTCTATGCACAGCTGAATTTGTGTCAGCAGTATGTGCGCACCTTAAAGTTACTAAATTCTTTCATTAGTGAGGGTGTCTACAGACCTCTGGACATATAACCTGCAACCTTTTAAAATGTTACTGCTTTTTCTTATTAATCATCAAGAGTTTGAAGACACCATCTTGTTGGCTGTCTAAAACATTTGAGGCAAGAAGTTGATTAGAGGATGCATAAGTGTATGCTACACAGGACGTTTTTGTGGTATCACTACAAGCACTCAGAACAAAAACAAATATGAAACCACTATTTTAACTGAAAAAATAATTGAATGCTATTAATACACAGCTGCAACATGCTACAGAGAGAGGAGCAATTTGTTACCAATGGGCATGGGTTCATGAAAGGAAAACGAATATTAAACAAATACACAAAACAATACATGGCACTAATTTATTACACTCAGTTCAGTACAAATTATGCAACACAACAACCTTGTTAGATACACCAGTCAACCTAACGTTATGACTACCTCCTTGTTTCTACAGTCACTCAGCTCCATTCTTTCAGCTCCTCTGACCATACACAAGCACTTTGTTATTCTACAATTATAGAGGGTAGCCCATCTAATGCTCTGCATACTTTGTTTGCCACCTCTTACCCTGTTTTTCAATGGCTAGGACCCCCACAAGAGCAACACAGATCAGGCACCATTTAGCTGGTGGATCCTTCTTAGCACTGCAGTGACACTGACATGGTGGTTCAAGTGTGTGTTGTGCTGGTACGAGTGGATCAAACACAGCAGTGCTGCTGGAGTTTTAAACCCCTCAGTGTCACTGCTGGACTGAGAATTGTTCAGCGATCAAAAATATCCAGCTAACAGCATCCTGTGTGTTTAGTGACCACTCAAAGAACTAGAAGACAACCAACACAAACTGCAGCAGCAGATGAGTTAGTGTCTCTGACTTTACATCTGCATGGGTGGCCAACAAGGCCTTAACTTTAACCATTAAATGGACTGAACTGCATTAAACGGTTGAAGTGACTGGCTTCTGAGGGGCAAGCTTTGAATATTGTTCTTCGTTAAACAAGATACCTAATAGTTATTTGATAACATTAAAGTGTTCAGCTCTCCTATTTCTCTGTTGCTATTTATTCCCTCCTGTCCTCCATTCTTCTCCTTGACTTTATTCCAGGGAGGAGAGGAGCAATACCAAAGAAAGGCAAGGACAGGAGGAGCAGCAAAATTTCTGGATGCAGGTTTTGAATAACTACTGATAACAGAGAAACACTTTAACTAAATAAACTACAAGATCAGTTTCTAGTAATCTTTAGGGAACTGCAATTCATTTTTTAGTAAAACTGTAAAGTCATATAATCAAAATCCTTAAGCTTTAAAATAAAGACATTTTTCAACCAAGAGGTGAGGTAGTGCAATAAAAGCTATATATGTTGCATTATTCCAAACATCTGCATTTTTAATTATTAACATTACCAAAACAGATGATGCCAATATCAGTAGCCTTAAATATTGTACAGTTATAGCAAGTTATGCTTTTGTAATATTTAGAAATTTGAAATATTAATATAAATTCTGCATTTTTATTTCAGCCTGCAGGAAAAAAGGACTAGTAACTTGGTTAACCTTCATATCCAAACTATGTAAGAATAAACATAACAGTCGGCACCACATTTAGTCCCAACTTAAGAAGCAGTTAAAAGTCTAGCATATTCACAGTAAAGCCAGGCAAAGTCAGATCACAGTAATGTTTCAAACATGTCATCAGCTTTAAAATTGTAGCTCACCAAACAAAATTATACATCACTCATATTTCCAGGCTCTGAAAGTTTCATTCCAGTAAATCTTATTTTCATAGTGCAATAAACATGGAAGTATAAAAAGGTTATAGTAGTGAAAGAGGCAAGGCAGTGTTGGAGAGTAAGGAATACCTCTGAAGACTGAATCTGTTCTCTGTGCTCTTTAATAAAAAGACGCTTCATTCCTTGGTGCTTCTTTCGAACTCACAATGGTCTATCGCAGAAAACGGATGCTCATCTTGTGGTCAATATTCACCTTGTCAAGTGACTAATGAAAATAGAATAAGATCAACTTAGTCCGATTTTTAAAACAACATTTTAGATGTGTACATCCATAATTAAATTAGATGTGTAAATCAATAATATAACTTGGTAAAATCTTTGATATATATAAATATTACATTTCTCATATGTTTTATATAATGTCTTTTTATATTTATACAAGCAGCATGCTTTTTGGGAAGACATTGGTTTAAATATATATAATTATCTTAGGTGCCTTCTGCACTGTACAGTATATATCTTGAATTTAACTGATAAATGTAAAATGTAGATGAGACCTCAGGTGGTACTGTTTGAGTAACCTTCAAGCTACTGTGATGGATACAGCCACAAAGGCTCTGGAATATCATTGTCGTTTTATACGGTCTGAACTATATTATGCAAAAAATGTAAATATATATTAAGTTATCTGAGATGAGCTGAAATGTGTTCTGTGACAGGTCAACATTTCAGCAAGTTTCTAGAAAAAAATGGGCACCATCCACACTAATAATTTTTATATATATATATATATATATATATATATATATATATATATATATATATATATATACACCCACACACACACATACATACACACACACTAGCCACCATACTAGCCATTATTGCTATGAAACCAACATGGAAGTTATGTAGTTGCAAGAAGCAGTAACTGTGGAAGCACACACAATCCTTTCCCATAATAATGGTTTTGCTAGCATAGACCACGCTCAGAGGTGAACTCAGAAAATTTGGGCTGGAGTTCGAGGTGGCTTTGAGGCGTGTAAAGGCTTAAATGGTCAGAATGAAAAAATGGGGGAGATGAGGTGGTGGTGGGTGCGATGTTGTTCGAAACCGGGATGGAGTTAGAGTGAAGGGTTATAAATGAGTCTGTGGACAGGTAATTGGGGCATGGTCTAGCTCCCAAAACTACATCACATGGTGACTTCACTAAAAGTGAAAGCACTGGAAACATCATTGCAACTATAGGTATATACTATATGCATCTGAGGTCCACAGAGGTTTTAATCATATTTCACCTTTCTAAACTCCTCAAACGATATGGCATCATCTCTGTCTAGGTCTGCTTCTTGAATGGTGCGGTCTGCTATGCTTTCCAGTTGTTCCTCTGTCACTTGCTTTTCCAGCATAGACCGTAGGACCTGCAAATCACTTTACTCTGTCATTTGCTTAAATGGAGCAGATGCATACATATTCAAGCACAGTATACAAACAGAAAAGCCATGTCTCAAGGTTAAGGCTGCATTCCATTTTAGGAAATGTACGTTTTAATAAAATGTTGAAAAATGCACTTATAAAGCTCTACTTTTAAGTGTAACATTAAAATGCACCTAATTTCTCAAGGCAGTAAGGTGGGATCTGTCAGTTGAGTTTTCTAAGACCAGTTCGACCATGTGACTGAGCACTGAAAAAGAGCAATCTGTCATTGTTTTTTTTTTGTTTTTTTTACCTTGTTTGGTTCAGACCTTCTGACTCCTAAATGTGGTCCAAACCAAAACAGAGTGTATGAAAATTGGCCAGACCAAGTGACCAGATTTGGTACGAAAAGTGGTGAAGAGTGAATGAAGATCATGTAGAGTCTGAAAACACTTGTTTGGATGGTTCAGACTTTCACAACACTAACCAGGACTTGAGGCATTATAAATCACAGAACAGAGTTGGACATGGTCACACCATTTACTCACTGCCTTCACTCCAAAAAAATTTAGAAAACATTCATTGCCATAACCATACCATGCTGCCTTAAGTGAATACTGTGTCTTCAGTAAACAGTGAACATAATTAAATATACAATTTTTAGGTGGTTAGGCAGGTTTTTATGTTCAGAGTTCAGAGTCTACATGAGGGACCATAAAATACACTGAACAATCAAAGGATTATGAATACTCACACTATCCTGTGTCTTTAGTCGTTGTCAAAAACCAAAAGTTACCAGATCAAATGTTTACAATGTAACAACCATGAATCTTGGTTCAGATGTTGGTTTGATTATTTATTAAGTAAAATAAGAAATCAGATTACTGATATGAAAGATATGGATATGAAGAGGCTTAATTTTAGACTTGTCGTTACATTTATGCATCAGATTTTGGTCAATGACAGGATTAATCTAAATTTAAAAATCTTACAGATACTAGGGAGTTCCTAAATTTTGCTACATCTTACAAAACCCATGTATTACATTAAATAAAAAAACTACATAGCCAACTTAATAAGCCTTGAGCATTCACACTTGAATACAGAAAATACTGCTTGGTAACAAAAAGTCACTGTTTCAGCAAAGATTCATATGCACTGACCTGTAAAAGTTCATGTCTGGAAATCTTGCCATCCTTGTCTTGATCATACAACTGAAAAGCAACTGTAAAACCAGCAAATTAGCAAAGAATGTACAATGATAAACCAAAACATTAAAAATGACCCGTTGCATTGTTCATTTTGCTATACTTACCACATAAGCACATTTTGTAGTTCTGCAATTAGACTGTAGTCTTTCTTTTGCTCTGCATACTTTGTTATCCTCATTTCACACTGTTCTTCAATTGTCAGGACCCCCAAAATGCAAGTATAATTTGGGTGGTGGAACATTCTTAGTGCTGCAGTCATACTGATGTGGTGGTGGTGTGTTAATGTATGTTGTGCTGGTATATGTGGCTCAGACACAGCAGTGCTGTTGGAGATTTTAAAGTGTGCCCACTCACATCTACGTCATGATTAACTTTACAGATGCAAAGTCAGAGGGTAGTAGCTCATCTGCACAGTGTGTTCATCATCCCCTAGTAGGTCATCACTGGTCACTACACTCAGAACTCAGTACATTTTTTATTTTCTAGACTATTTTCAGTCCGGCAGTGACACTAAGGTGTTTAAAACTCCAGCAGCACTGCTGTATTTGATCCATTTATACCATCACAACACACCAAAACATGCCCCTCCACGTTTCTGCAATACAGTGCTGAGAATGATCCACAAACCTACAGATACCTGCTCTGTGGGGTCCTGACCATTGAATAGGGGGCAACAAAATATGCAGAGAAACAGATGGACTACAGTCTGTACTTGTAGAATGACAAAGTTCTCCTGTACTGTTTGTCTAGTTAATAACAATAATAGATACAAGGAAGTCATTTTAATATTTTGCCTGATCTGTGTTATTATATTTGTGCCTAATACATGTCATATATTGAAACCCCTGAAAGCCATTCTTAATGTAGTTTTAAATTCCAGTAAGGTAAGACTTCACGAGTTTTGTTTTTCAGTATATAATTTTTTCACTATCCATGTAAACATACATTTAAGTTTGTTGCTCCTGCTGTTAATGGGGTCTGGTGAGTTGGGTTCTTTGGGTCGGTTCTTGTCAACGGGACGAAAATGTGCCAAGATCCTAACAAAGGATGGGAAGTCCAGTATCTCCTGTCTGAAAGGAACATAAATTAACTTTTGACCATAGGCCTGAACAACCACATTTTATTTTAAACCATGTTTATAATGAGGAACAACAATAAAGACCACTCGACTTGATCCCAAACATTCCACAGTACAACCTGAACTCATCTTTAAAACGCTGTTGAACACAGTTCTGTCTTTAAAGGACGCTACGTTTGCAGACCTGGCAACCCAGAGGGTTGGGACTGTAATATGACTGGACAGAAGGCAGATCTCAGGCTGAAATACCAGCAGAGCTAAATTTATGATAAAAACATAAATGTGCATTTTATTATTACTATTATTATTACTGTTATTCTGATTAATCCATTAAACTGATTAATCAAAAAAAAATGCTCTTACCCTGAAGTGAAGAAGGCCCCGATTATTCTATCACAAATGGGATTCATGGCCAGCTCCTTTATGGCTCCGAAATCTTGGGGACTTCGAGAACAACAGGTTGATGAGACTTTTTGGTCAGTACCATGAACTACAGCAGCTAAACTGATTCTGAAGTGTCTTACCAAAGATAACCTTTGTTGTCTTTATCCAGGGCTTGGTAGCGGTCATACAGACGAACAAGATGAGCAGAAGCAACTGCAAAAGTAACAGGACATTAAAGCAATAAAATACAACACATGCATTTTTTTTTTTTGCTGTATTAGACAAAATGCCATAATAACAGCACATAATAGAAACAGAAAATATTGATGAACTGGGTCTCAAAATGTGTAAGTCAGTTTGTAATATTTGTAAATATATGGCCTCTGTGGAGGACAAGTTTAATTCCTTTTTGCAATATCAGACATTCCATCCATCCATTATCTGTAACCGCTTATCCAATTTAGGGTCGCGGGGGGTCCAGAGCCTACCTGGAATCATCGGGCGCAAGGCGGGAATACACCCTGGAGGGGACGCCAGTCCTTCACAGGGCAACACACACACACACACATTCACTCACACCTACGGACACTTTCGAGTCGCCAATCCACCTGCAACGTGTGTTTTTGGACTGTGGGAGGAAACCGGAGCACCCGGAGGAAACCCACGCGGACACGGGGAGAACACACCAACTCCTCACAGACAGTCACCCGGAGCGGGAATCGAACCCACAACCTCCAGGCCCCTGGAGCTGTGTGACTGCGACACTACCTGCTGCGCCAGCGTGCCGCCCTCAATATCAGACATTTCAGTTAAATTGAGCGCGAGGTTTATTAAATTTAGGAAACATGTTAAGACTTTAAATATTTTTTGTCTATATTTACATCTCAGGGGCTTTGTAAAAATGCTCTACACAAAGGAAAAAAAACCTATATGGGCTTTCAACATTCAAGCAATGGTGTGCCTACTTGCCTGTCAAGTTATGTTGCATACAAAATTTTGTGACAAGACCCTTTCTGGATTTTGATAATTCATTGATTTATCCAGTTCAGGGTCAAGGTAGGTCCAGAGCCTAACTGGAATCACTGGATGCAAGACGGGACATGTTGGTAGGTGGATTGGCAAATCAAAAGCTAACAAGGTAGCTAAAATAATTATTTGCCTCAACATATTTTTTTCTAAATTTAACCACTCAAATTTTAAAGTTACCAATAGGCCAATTATTAAATCCTAAAAACTTTTTTTAATCAATAAATTAAATATATTATAGGTTATTTCAAAGAATAAAGATTGCCCAATGGGAAGCTTCTGTTGTCATTGGCTCTGTTCATAACTATTAAGGACAGAAATGTTCGGCAATGCCAAGTAGCAGAAGGTGTCTGGTTCCGTGGTCTTAGGATCCCATGTCTGCTATTTGCAGATGATGTGGTTGTGTTGGCTTCATCGAGCCAGAACCTCCAGCTCTTGATGGAGCAGTTTGCAGCCAAGTGTGAAGCAGCGGGTATGAGAATCAGCACCTCCAAATCTGAGTCCATGGTACCAAGTTGGAAAAGGGTGGAGTGCTCTCTCCAGGTTGGAAGGGAGATCCAGCTTCAAGTGGAGGAGTTCAAGTATCTCTGGGTTTTGTTCATGAGTGAGGGAAAATGGAGCAGGAGATTGACAGGCGGATCTATGTAGCACCTGCAAAAATGCAGACTCTGTACCAGTCCGTTGTGGTGAAGAGAGAGCTGAGTAGAAAAGCAAAGCTCTCGATTTACAGTTCAATCTACATCCCACCCCTCACCTATGGTCATGGGCTTTTGGTAGTGACCGAAAGAATGAGATTGTGGTACAAACAGCTGAAATGAGTTTGCTCAACGGGGTGTCTGGACTCTCCCTTAGATATAGGGTGAGGAGTTCGGACATCAAGGAGAGACTTGGAGTGGAACTGCTGCTCCTCCATGTCGAGAGGAGCCAGTTGAGGTGTTTCGGGCATTTGGTCCGGATGCCTCCTGGACGCGTTCCTGGTGTTTCGGACATGTCCAATGGGGAGGAGGCCCCAGGGAAGACCCAGAACACACCTGAGAGATTATATGTTTCGAGTGGCCTGGGAATGCCTTGGTATCCCTCCTGGAAGAGCTGGAAGAAGTGGCTAGGGTCTGGGTTTCTTTACTCTGACTGCTTCCCACACAACTTGGACCCAGATAAGCTGTGGACAATGGATGGATGGATGGATGGACAGTGCATTATTAAAAAATTAATAGCTTGGTTCTTTAGGTTTGTGATTTTATATATATCACACACACCACTGACATGGTCCGTGTACCTTTCATTAATTGGCTTTCCATTTTCATTTTTAATCCTGCAATAGAAAAATGGAGAACGGCCCATTCCCCATTTTGAATGATATAAATATCATTGATTTAAGGAAAACAACCCGTTTTCTGCAATGTAATTAAATTAAATACAACAAAACACGAAAAATGAATATGAACAAATATGAATTAAAATAACGAGCTTATTTCATTCCTGCTTGTGGCTAATTATGGGTTGGGCTGCAGATTTTAGGCAGAACCGGAAGTTTTTAACACTAATAAAACCATATATTTTGAAACAGAGGAACGTTACGCTGGTAGAGTATAGATGAGCATACTTGACCCATTTCACGATTTAATTAAAAATATGGTCTAAGACTATGCACGTTGAGACATGGAGAGGTCCGGAGAGGGTAAGTTTGCGAAACAGCAGAACGATGACGTTTATCTAGCTATATGTTATCTTCCTGTTAGGTATGAAAAAACAAAATGTCAATTTATAGTGAACTAAAAAAAAAAATCGATTCCAATATTGTCTGCATTTGTGTTTTTATGCGTTGGAAGAAAAAAGCTATAAAATCTACTATCTCTGATACTGTTGATAACATATAAATATAGTGAAATGTGTCGTTCTCGGTTTTTCTACTGCAGGATTAGAAACGGAAAACCAATTAACGAAAGATACACGGACCCGACATATTTTGTTTCACCTGAATGCGTTAGCTGGTTCACAAAATGCTGCAGTTGCTCGAGAAGAACGCACTTTACCTGATGCCAAAGCGCAAATTCAGAAAAGTAACAAATAGTCAAACTGGATTTAACGTTAGCTCATGTAAAGTTACAATGAGCTCTGAGCTCACATTCTCCACTCAGCTATCGCTAGCTAGCTCCAAAGTTAGCGAAACCACGTTTTACCAAGCCAACCGTTACTTTATCACACCAGTTAGATTCATATTCTTTTCCACTTTAAAGTAGTACAACAGATCACGCGTCCGAATGTAATGGCTGCTCCGTACAGGTTGTAAAGGGATTTCGAAAATGAATTCGGTTTCTGATTCGATTTTTGTTCCACATTAAATGCGCAGCTGTTAGCTAAATTATAATCTGTCGCCTCATCTGCTGTATAGCGGTAAGGTGGAAGAGAGTTATCCTATCAATTTCAGGACTTCTTGACTTAAAAGCTATCTCCAGCTGTGCTTTTATTCAAGCAGCTAACTACACCAAGCTGCACGGTGTTTCTATTTTTAACAGGCCAAAACTCATCCGCAGTTCGGGACCTCATTTCTCTCTTTTCAGTGAACTACCGAAAGCCGGGCTTCTGTTTCAGCAGCTGTCACTTTCCATTCACCCCCACTCTCAAAACACAGCGCTAACGATAACAGTCCATTCCCTGTGGCCTGGCGGTCACTTTATAATTACAATAAAATAGTAATAGCAATTGAAAAACCATATGATCAGTTGTGTTCTGTTAAATCAAGGCCATTATTATTCATTAAATGTTTATGGAATGGCTTGGGCAGGTATCTAATATTAAATTTGCCATCTAAAAAGCCTAGTTAAGCATTTTAAACAATCAGTGTTGGACTGTTAATAAAAACGCCCACATGACCGAAAACCAAGACCACCAACTTCAGCCCGAATTTACTCACAGCCCGTTTCTTGCATCAGAGCCTCGGCGTTGGGAATCTTTGACAGGGCAGAGCTGTTCGAACCCATTTAATATTAATCTATAGTCCGTACACGAACCCAGACGATTTCATCGAGCTCAAATCAACAAAACACTGCCCACAGACAAATCTCAGCCAAGACTACAACGGGTTCAAGCTTGTGTTCGCGGACACAGACCCCAACCAATCCGCTTCGACGCTCCAGTCTCCAACGATTAACCTGATATTGGCTTTTTTATCGCTCTCTGTTTATTACCATTTTAAAATAAACTTTACTGCAGCATTTACACTCTGGCATTTGTAGTTTATATCTACGTAAACAACGGTTGTTTATTCTGCTTGTTTTCTGAAAGGTCCCGCCTCCCTACACCATGATTGGCTGATAACATCCAGCGTCCAGCTGTAATTGGTCAGTAAGTATTTTCACTGTCCTCCTGTTTAATTTGTTAAACTTTAAGCAAAACCAGAGAAATATTTGAGACAGACAGTCGCAATGAAACATTATCCTCCAAAAATCTGTTCCACTCTCAGAGCATAGGGACAGTTGGATCAGATTAATTACCTTGTAAAGAGTGGGGGAATGTAAGACAACACTTTATTGTTCCTGAAGGAAATTGCAGTGTCACAGTAGTGCACGACAGAAGACAGACAGGAATAATAGGGCGTGAAGAGGGTAACAGAATGAAAAATTGGCGTAGTATTAATATGTTGTGGACTTTAATGTAATAAAAGTGAGGAAGGTCTATATGAGTTCTGTACATGACAGACTTCGCAGGCACTAGGATGAAACCATGTGTCTCACAGTCTGTAGTCTCTTACACGCTAAAACAAATCATTCATTATTTCATCCATTGTCTGTAACCGCTTTTCCAGTTCAGGGCCACGGTGGGTCCGGAGCCTGCACTGGACTCATGTCCTGGAGAAATATTTCGTGAAAAACTTTTTCGTGGTGTCGTTCCCACAAATTCTCATTCCAAGTTATACACTCTAATTTTATTATTAAGGGATGTGACCAGTAGTATTTTATATTTTAACTATTTTTAAATATATTCAAACACTTGTGTCTCTGAAGCATTTTGAACTGCTATGTGTATTAAAAAGGGCACACACACTGCAGAGTGCAAGCGTCCATCCTATAATAATAATAATAATAATAATAATAGTAATAATTTTGCTAAAGTAATACAATGCTTTTATTTCTATATTCTATCCAATTTAATATAAAATTTCAAAGAAAATGAGAATTGTGGAAATATTTACATACATTTAAGAAGTAAATGTTTATTATTAGTTGTAGTAGTAGTAATAGTAGTAGTAGATTTTATTTATTCATTTGCATTGACATCATTTTTAAGTCTCAAGAATTTTGGACCAGAGGCAAAAGGTTGGTGTAGCCTCTCTGTATTATTTTTACAATTAGTATCTAGGAGTATATTAACATGTAACACTGGATGGCGCCATTGATTTTCCGCAGTACTGTTGGGGAGACAAATTATACGCGTGCTCCTAAACTCCAGTACACAATCAAGGATATTTCTTTACACTTAAGGATCCCAGTCAAACTGAGTACTTACTCACCTCTACTAATTATAGACATGTTTTTATGTAAGCAAGAGTGACACAAGTTTATTGCCTTGTGCTCAACGATTCCGGGCAGGATCCTGGTAGAGCTGGATAAACGGTAACAGATAATGAATGTTTATTAAAATAATGTTACAAGGTTTATTGGCAGATTCCAGGCCTTATAAACTCATAAAGTAATAGACGCTCCTGCATTTAGTTGATCTAGTTTACACATATCTGTGTTTTCTTGGATTTCATTCCTGGCCAAGCTCTGTCTTTAGATTTTTAACAAGGCATTGCAAAATTAATGAACTCACAAAACTAAATCAGGAATTAGGGGCATTATTTTTAATAATATGTTCATGTAACATATTCCTAGCTAAACTTTAATATTTAAAAGACTGTATATTTCTCTCAACACAGCATAAATGCTGTATAATAACTAGAATGTGTTGACCACTATAAATGACCAAGGAAAATTTTAAGAGCTTATTTTAAAAGATTCTCTTCTGAGTTTCCTTTATTTAACATTATGTGGACAGCCAGTTATGTGTACACCATTTACATGTGGAAAAGAGCCCACCAGGAGAGTGGTGGGTGCGTATACACATTTTACTTGGGGGAAAAGGTGGCCCCAGGATGCACTAAGGGAAGAAGGCATGCCAAGGGGATGACCTATAATGGCCTCTGCAATGCTTTACTGGGAAGCTTAGAGTCCTGGCATTCATATGGATGTTGTTTGATATGCACTACCAACCAACAGTATCCTTAAATGAAATGGCTGCTTTCAGGAAAATAATGCACCACACCACAATGTTTCATATTTATCCTACAAACCAATATTAAGAAATTACTATTTACTTGCTGTGTAATATTTCCCACCCCTAACAGGGGCTATGTTTCAAAAGTATATCATGAATGAGATAAATTTAAAAAAATGGGGATAAATTAATTAGATCAAAATATGTCAGTTCTGTGCAGCGCTGAAAGAAGCTTATTAGTGAGATATATTTTTATACATTATCTGTATGAGGTGTTTAGATTTTGGCCTGTTGAAGATCACCATGGCTATAATTTTTGTTTTTTGATTTTCTGGGACATTTACACAATATCTGTCAGATTACATATTGTAAGGCACAGATATTCAATTCACGACCTGTATTAATTTGTAAAAGAGTAAAATATAAGTAAATGGGAGATACAAATACACAGTGCTTTTACAACAAACATGTCCTCTGTATAGATGTTCAGTTCTTATGTTTATGCCTGTGCTATATTTGGGGTGGCATGTTGGCGCAACAGGTAGTGTCACAGTCACGCAGCTTCAGGGACCTGGAGGTAGTGGGTTCAAGTCCCGCTCCGGGTGACTGCCTGTGAGGAGATTGGTGTGTCCTCCCTGTGTCCACATGGGTTTCCTCCGGATGCTCTGGTTTCCTCCCACGGTCCAAAAAAACATGTTGGTACACGTTGGACTCAAAAGTGTCCGTAGATGTGTGTTGCCCTGTGAAGGACTGGCACCCCCTCCAGGGTGTGTTCCTGCCTTGCGTCCAATGATTCCAGGTAGGCTCTGGACCCACCACGACCCTGAACTGGATAAGCGGTTACAGAAAATGAATGAATGAATGTACTATATTTGATAGCTGACAGTGCAGTCTGTATATTTGAATATCAGCAGTGCACTGCAAGTATGGGATGGACATCAGGGAGAGCTCTGTCAAAACCTTTAATCCTACAAATATAACACTGATGGATAAAGATTGCTGAGCTGGAGAAGAGCCCTACACAGACTACAATCTATGTTCAGGAACAGCTCTGTGTTTTGCATTTGATTTTATTTTGAGACAGAAGTTTCTGGACAGTTTCTAGGGATGGTCTCTCAAATTTCAAACAGCAATTGCAGTGTGATGTTTAAATAAGTGATTTGTTCCTTGTTAAATAAATAAATGTCAACGATGGTTGGATTTTCCCTGCAGGTGTCTGTGGTTTTTAATAGAGTAATGAAGAAGCAGAATAATGATATTACTTCTTCCAGGAAGTAAAAGAACACGTTGAAGTTTAAGCAATGAATCATTAATTCATTCATTTATTGTCTGTAACTGCTTATCCAGTTCTGGGTCGCAGTGGGTCCGGAGCCTATGGACAATTTTGAGCCACCAATCCACCTACCACATTGGTTTTTGGACTGTGGAAACACATGTGGACAAAGGATCAGTCTTTTGTAATGAATTATTTGTAGAGTAACCACCTCAACACTGTGTATGAAGCTGATGACAGCAGTCAGAGAATGAATTTTGTACTGAAGAGTGAGAGGTCAGCAAAAGACTGAAGAGATGGTTGGTCAACCTACTTGTGTTTCTTTTCTTTTTTTTCCCCCAGATCAGGTGAGGGAGGACCTGATATATATATATTATGGTTTAGGGTTTGTGAGTTTTCTCTCCAATCATTAGTTAGCACCAAAGTCACCCAGTTAACTAGGACTTTTTCAATCACACATAGTACTGAAAGTCTTATACACATAAAGCCAGCCAACACCCTATTAAAAAAAAAAAAAAAACACAAAAAAAAAACACCACCATACTAGCATCTTTGGCCATTCATCCACCAAGGGACTGAGGACAATTGTGCTCTCCAGGGCTCCTGGCCTCAATGGTTGGGTCATCCCCATGGATCAAATAGAAATACAATTTTTGACCAAAACATTAATTTAAGCAAACACTCATACTTACACCCACACAAGAATCTGAGATTACAGTACACTTGGCTGCCATACAGATCTTAGAGATGTGACAGATAAGCCTGTTTTGTTTCTCCTCAGCATGTCTAGAAGTCTAGAACGTCTGGAGTTTCTCTTTTCTTTCACCAAGACATAGACAATTTCATGGTTAATTTTGAAAAACTGTCCAACAGCAACATGAATATAAGGTTTAATATGTGGGATATTTCATATTTTATTTTTGTATGTGTATATCAGTTAACACTATGGCTTACACAACAGGACTCTACTATAATCTACAAGAATATACTAAAAGAAACAGTGTGTCCTAGAGGCACAGAGAAAGGTATTACCTTTGTTGGCTTCTCTAAAGTAAACAACATCTATTCAGACTGAATGATCTACTCCTTAGCTCTTTTGTAGAGGTTCTAACCATGAACTTCATTCTGATTGTCCATGAAGAAAAGCAGTCATGCATGTTTGTGACTCTTTGTCTTTCGATTCCAGATGTGGGTGTTAGCAGAGCTGTATAAGCTAATTTGCACTTGATCACACAATCATCAAACAGTAAAATGAAATATTAAGTTGTGCAGTCTCTACTTTTTGTCATGGTCATATTTGGTATGAAAGGAAGAAGGGGAAAATAATCTCTTTGCGGTTACCTGTTCAGCCCTTCCATACACTGATGGCAATTCCTGTAATTACAAGGTTTTAAAAAAACAGCAGCCAAAAATGAAAGTACATCAAGGACAATTAACATTCCAGAGCGGCTGTTTGTAAATAAACAGTGGTATCGGTGAGTCCACAAGTTACATCATGAGTTGTGAACAAGAAAATTCCAGTGTCCTATCTTACTCTGTCACTATATTGTGCCCCATCAGATGTTACTACTCACACAGGACACAGCTCAGTCCTAACTTCCAAACCCAGGACAATGAAAATGGAAACTGGTTCGACTGTTTTGGAACAATAGGCAAGATTAGCTATTACTCCCAAATCTGCGCTCACAACAATTAAGGTCCACATAAACCTGTCTCCTAATGACAGTCCCAAAGCAGGGGTCAGCCTCAGGTTGTTTAAGGGCCTGGGAGGACAGATTTATTATTTTCTAGGGATATTCCATGTCCCAGTTTAAACTATGCTAGCTATGTTTTAAAGCTTCTTAAATATGCTGGTACTTTTTTGAAACAAAACACGTGCTAAGTCACTGAAGGTTGCTTGTAGTTGGGGGGATTTACAAGTGGAAAGAATCAAATAGCAATCTATCATCATTTTGTTCTACGCAAGAAAACATCACATGTGCAAAAGCAGATTCTGCCATGTGCAGTATCTTCTTATTAGCTTTCTTTTATTTTCTAGCCTTGTCCATTGGCAAGCATCCAAACCCCTTGAAACTGGTCAGTATGTAGTTTCATTATGTCAGAGTACAGGGATCTCCAGGCTGGTGAACTCAAGGTGAGCAGAACACACCCTATTGAATCCCCTTGGTCAAGTACCTTTATGATTCATAGCTACTCCTGGCCTGGTTGGGTAAGAGGTCAGATGAAGATTTCTGTTAATGTTTGTCTGTCTTAGTCACTGCATCTGTTTACCAGAAGGGCATTTTGAAAGATTGCTGCATAATAACGCTCATGGCCAGATTATAGGCTGCACTAAATTTGTGACTGAATACCTTAAACTCAAAGGGCCTGTTCAGGCTTTTTTTCTTCTTTTCTAATCTCATTTTTGTATCCCCAACATTTCTGCTGAATATTTCTGTGATTCAGAGATGGTGCCTTCAGCCTCTGAAGAGAGTAAGGTTTAGAATGTGCTTCCTCTGAGGCCAAGGTACTGCTTTTTTTCAAGCTGCTGTTTAGCAAGAAATTAACAATTGGATGGGCTTTGTGTGAGGCTTGGGTGGATGACTGTGTAGCACTGTCTTATGTGTCTTGGGTTCCCCTTGCATACTCTCAAACTAAAATTCTGACTTGTGTTAATGTTAATGGAACAACCAGGAAGGTGAGTATTTCCACATGAAGAATTAGCGGTGTCTGACTGGGTATGCCTTGGACCAGCCTTGCACTGCCAGACTTTCTACAGAGAGTCTGTTGCCTTTTGTCATTTAATGTGGCCAAGGACTGCAGAATAAAGCAGGAAAAGAATTCAGTGAATTCTGTGGCTGATATTGCAATGCCATTGGACAGCTTAAGGAAACACTATGTAGCATGTTTACTTCAAAATACTTTAAAAGCATTATGGTGCTCCTTTGAACTCTTATAAGGATCTGAGTAGCGCTTCTCTCACTGCTCTCTGGTGTTACTCCTTTAAAACCTAGACTCTGCAACTTGAGAATCCCGGAGTGGAGGACTCTTGTGAGAGTTGTTTAATGCACATATATTTTATGGCACATATCTTGTGGGTGTTTAGTTTGGGTTGCTGTGTTTTTCGGAGTTACTGATTACTGATGAGTGATCCAGTTTGTGGCTGCTAACTTCAGCTGGATTAAAGAACTTCTTAGCGTTAGACTTCGATTCTGGTAATAAGTGCTTTTCTGTCATAGCTGTGTGGTTGTAATGGCCAGAGTTACCCAAGCTTTTTTGACAACAGTGTTTTTGAAAGTTACCGATGAACTAGGGACAGTGGGATCATCTGATAACTTTAGCTTTAGGATCAGTGAATGTCTTGTCTTAAGCCCAACATGTACTTCTGCGTCAAACCTACGCCGTAGGTAATTTGTTGAAGAGAACACTATGGCATACCCTGATGCGCACCTCTCCAGATATGTAACTACGCATCATATCGACACAGACTGTAAATGACTGATTGATCAGTAGTCAGATGGACATTGTTTAAGTAGAACAGAAGAATTTCCACTCCTTCACACTACAGAGACGCAGGCAGCAAATTCATGGTGAAAGATTCGACATGTGGTGTGGAATAATAATAATATTGAACAAAAAATAATATGGATGCACAAAATTAAATGAGTCGGGAGCAGATGCACATGAGCTTAAGGACACCATGCCTTGCTGCCCTGGTTTGAGGTGCAATGGAACTATGTTCTTTGGAGTGATGAAGCATCACTTAATGAAGTTGGAGTGGCGTTTGTGATCCACAACTAATCATCCACTATCCGTGCCTGACCTCACCAGTGCTAGCGTGGTGTTGTGAGATTTTGTGAGGAGAATAGTGCTCTCAGTGGGGTATTCACTGCTTGCTCTCGCTAAAGAGTCCTTTAAAGGGAAGGTGAAAAAAGAAGCGCACACTGGATGCCAGCCAGGAGAGGTGCACACAGACCACCCAGTCTGTGGCCCCTGAATGATCTGGCAGCAATAATGCAGACACAACAGAGCCACTATTGGAGTCCACGTGCCAAAACCACAAACCACAATCTGTGGCTGACAGACCAACAACACAATACATGTTGTGATGTTACCCCCATGATACAAAGCATTTAGCTGCCTTGTAATGTGATGAAAACTCAACGAGGCTTTAAAATAATCAAATTAGTCAGCCAGCGTGCCATGGGGCAAATATTATTTACCAGTGTTATCAGATCCTCAAACATTTTATCACTAATTAAAGGCATAGTTCACAATTTTAATCAAAAATTTAGATGTTTCCTAACCATCCATTTACTATCTCTCCAGTCTGTTTGTGTGGTGAAAACCGGTCTGATGTGTTTACAAAGCCCCAGTCTCTCTCTCTCTCTCTCTCTCTCTCTCTCTCTCTCTCTCTCTCTCTCTCTCTCTCTCTCTCTCTCGGCTCCTGGGAGAGACGTCTGGAATATTTTTAGACAATGAAGAGAACGTTTGGATCACTTAAGGAGGAAATGTTTCCAAATTCAGAAGATGGTTAACAGCCTTACTGAAGGTGCTACAAAACTAAACAACTTGAGCAATAGATGAGTTTCTGTGGTAATTCAATAAACAGTGTATAAAAACTTACAGACAAGTTAAACTTTTAGCTTCAGAATGTAAACAACCAGGGGCAACATGGTGGTGCAGCAGGTAGTGTCGCAGTCACACAGCTCCAGGGACCTGGAGGCTGTGGGTTTAAGTCCCACTCTGGGTGACTGTCTGTGAGGAGGTGTTCTCCCTGTGTCTGTGTGGGTTTCCTCCCAAAAGTGTGTATGTGTGTGTCACCTTGTGAAGGACTGGCGTTTCCTCCAGGGTGTGTTCCTGCTTTGATTCTAAGGCTTGAGAATGTAGGTTTGCCCTTTTCTTTTTTATCATTTGAGTATTACAGGTGTGCCACAGCAACGATGACAATAAAAGCATCCAGGACAATGTGGTACTTTTTAAAATAAAGATGAATGTCATTAAATGCCATTCTGTGTTAGGGGAATTTACAATGGAAAAAATCTAGGTGCTCTGTGACCTCAAGCCTTTTTAGCAGAAGTTAAACAGAAAATGAGGCCATTGTGTGTCAGTTACTTCCAGGAGACCCTCATCTGTTACCAATTATTTTATATCTGTCCCAGCAATGGGGTTCGAACCACAGAATCTAAAGCAAGATTGAGGCTTGCTTTTATTGCTCAAAGATAAAACTTATTCTTTGAACTCTAATTCAGGAAATTCCTGCAAATATACATTCATTCATTCATCGTCTGTAACCGCTTATTCAGTTCAGGGTCGCGGAGGGTCCGGAACCTACCCAGGATCACTGAGCACAAGGCAGGAACACACCCTGGAGGGGGAATCAGTCCTTTACAGGGCAACACACACTCACACATTCACTCACACACTCGCACCTAGGGACACTTTTTTTCAATCGCCAATCCACCTATCAAAGTAAATCTTTGGACCATAGAAGGTGCGCCACCATGTTTCTCTTGTACATATACAGTACTTTGCTAAAGTTTTAAGCATCAGAGATTATGAGATTTAAAAGGCTATTTATCTGAGAAGTGTTTATTTGCTCAAATAAACAAACAACTAATAATGCTCAAAGTTAAAATAAAACCAAATAACATTATTCCAGATAGTGTGATGTTCTGTGTGTGAATGTATTGGTTTAACATTTTCCAAATCTCTCCTCATTCCAGTCCATATTATTAGAGGTTATCATCCAATACCTAGTTTTAGCAGTTAATAAATAATGATTTTAAATAACGTGTGCTGCTGATTGAACAAATTCATGCAATCAAGAAGAATCTGAACAAAACATTGTTTTTCAAACTCACTCTCACCTACTACTTAAATCTAATATTTTCTATTTGTTTTAGATTGTATTATTATTTTTTGTATTTACTGTGAATATATATAACTTTATACAAGCACGACACCTACTGAGCAAGCATTGGTTTAAATATATATAATTATCTTAGGTGCCTAAGATTTCTGGGCAGTACTGTAAATATTTATTTTCTACATTTTTTTTATAACTATAGTATATCTGGGACAGGTGTTAACTCTCTCTGGGGGACTAAGGCTTGTCTGGAGAGTTTAACAACACTGGGCAAGGTTTATAGTTTCCACAGCAAAGTGAACAAGGTTCGTTCAATGTTTACTAAAAGGAGAAAAGTTTTATTAAAATGCAATGGTTACATAATGATCTAAAGTGACAGTAAATGTGATATCCAAAAAAGGGAGGGCTTTCCCTAAGTCTGTTGTTGTGGTCTAGAGGCACTGGAGAGAAACAAGTTAGACTGAGCAAGTACAATGGGTGAAGTGGTGAACAATGTGCCCAGCTTGATACCTTGCTGACAGATGGAGGGGAGGAGAAAGTTTCTTGGAAAACAACCAGCTCTTAATTACAGAGTGTCTGAATGGCGGACGGACGTCTCATTAGCACGGAGCAAGCCTACTAGGACTAGCACCGGACCGGCAGTTGACAGCATTTCCCAGGGGCCCTAATTGCACAAATTACTGAAACACAGGCCTTGCTGCTCCACGTCACCATATGAGGCTCCTGTGGTGGAGGGGCATAGAGCTACGCCACCTGTGGCCAATGGTTAAAGCAAGGGTTTTATAAAACAGAACCATAAAGGTTAACTTAGCCCTTGAAGTGAATCAGAGGGAAGAATGCGCTAGAATCAAACTTGTGCATTTTTCATCGGATAGTATTGGGCACTTGAGAATGAAAGGAAATTAGCTAGCATGCAAAAGCCGTTTCCTCTGCCTCCTATACTGACTAAAACCACTGATTGAAGACAGGAACCAAAGGCCTTTTTCAGTACCAAGTGTAATGAAAGAAGGTGCAAGTGTGCACACTCATTTTGATGCTCTTACTTCCAGATTCTCCTATTACTACCCTTTTACTGGAAAATAAATATTTGCTTGACAGGTGTTTCCAGCCCACGATCAGGTTGATGCCAAGAAAAACAAAATCAGGCAATACCCCTTCACAAACCCCAAGAGTATACAGTAAATATGATATCAGAAATAAAGAAACACATCAAGACTAGGACTATTATGATTATTATCATTTGTTTATTAAGCAAAAATATTGGACATGCTCTGTATTAACCTTTTTAATAATGGACCTGGTTTCTCCTCATCACAAATTTTATCCTTAAATGATTCTGATATGTCTAATGATAATTATTAGAGTCATAACTACCCACTTTAACATTTCCTAATGAAAATATGAAGATTTTGAAGTTTAACTTTGATAGTGTTTAAACATGTTTGTTACTGTTATTGTTGTTTTTGTAGGGACAATATACAGGTCAGGGTCCATTGTTTTCAGCGGGTTCTTTTGGCAGGTGCATAATTCCATTTAAAAGCCTGTACTTCACATCTAGAGGGAATTTCCAATTTCTTTAAAGCAAGTTCCTGCCATACAAAAACAGTCAAACTTAACGACCAAGGCTGTGATTTATTGTAAACCATTGCCAGTCTTTTCAAAGCATTGAAAAACGAGTAACTCTGATCTAATGTACAACCTGTCATGTTATCCGGTTGTGATACTGACGTGTCTGTTATCAGCACAATCTGATAATGGAATGGCTGAGGATTGGAGGAAAAGTTTTGGACTTTTTTGGGTTTTCCTCCCTGTCACCTAACAAGGTCTACCTGTCCTGTGTTTATGGTAAACAGGATTCCCAATACCTGATTGGCAGGTTGGGTAAGTGAACAATTATAACAACAGTAGGTGTTTATCCTAGAACCAATAATCTGGTCTTAGTCATATAATGTGTGTAGGCCAGTCAAACATAACTTGGATTTGGACAGTGCTTACAAAGTGTTCTTTGATTCATGTGAAGTTGATATGAATTTGACCCAAGTTTAATATATCACCCAGATCACAAATAATTTGTTCATAACCGATGATATATTTTGTCACCTTGACAATAAAAGTACCCGTTCAGTGGCCTAGAACACTGCCAGAGGATATCTGCCAAAAGGAAAAGGCGTGCAAACAAGAACAGTCATGCTTTCAGTTTTGTTTTGTGGCACATATCCTTTTGCATTTGTGACTGTCATCCATTGTTACCATTCTGACCTGTAAGGACATGCACTTTGTCACCTTTTTAAAGTTATTTCTGAGAAGGCTTGATGCTAAGGATGAATTTCTGTAGAAAGGTGTAAAAGAAGAGGAAATGAATGAAAGCCTTTTTACATCAACCATTTCACTCTGTTCAGTAACAATTTTTAACACATTTACAGAATAAGCAAATCTGACAAAACTGTTCAAACAAAGCAGTTGAAGAAACCAATATTGCCCATTTATTCTGCAGGTCACATGGGCTTTAGGAAATTCAAGACACTCACCCAGCAGGTAGAGCCACTGGTAACAGCTCCAGTGTCGCTGAGTTGCGTATTCAATCTCTTCCTTTGGTCACTGTCTGTTTGGAGTTTGATGTGTTCTCCCTGTGTTTGTGTGGGTTTTTCCTCTGGCTACTCTGGTTTCCTCCCACAGTCTACAAACATGTCTGTAGGTGGATTAGTGTGTGAAATAGGCCACAGGCTTCGGTATGTTATGCCCTGTGCTGGACTGTCACGCTGTCCAATGTGTGCTCCTCTCTTGTGCCTGAGGATTTCAGTTTGGACCTTGAAACACAGCAACCCTGAGAAGGATAAAGAGGTTACAGAAGATGAATGAATGAATGAAGAAACACCTGTACGTATTTTGCAATTTCACAATTATTATGTTTTTGTGAAGCATGTCTGTGAGGGGTTTGGTGTGTTCTCTGCGTGGGTTTCCTCCGGGTGCTCCGGCTGCCTCCAATGGTCCAAAAACACACGCAGGTAGGTGGATTGGTTATTCAGAATGTGTCAGTAGGTGTATGTGTGTGTGTGTGTGTGTTTCACCCAGTGAAGGACTTGCGCCCCCTCCAGGGTGTATTCCTGCCTTCTGCCCTATGATTCCGGGTAGGATCTGGACCCACCGCGACCCTGAACTGGATAAGCGGTTACAGACAATGAATGAATTAATGAAGAACTGTTGCCTTATGTTTACAATTTAATTATATTTGACTTGTAGTTTGGGTGGAATAGTTTAGAGTTAATAGTCCATGGGTGGAATAGAACCTGATGTATTATTAACCAACAGAGAAACAAATAAACATTAGATATTTTGGACAATATTCTTCCAAGGTTTGAGCAACATGCATTAGTGCCTAAAATGTAAGTAAACTACTAAAAGACCAAACTGTCTAAATCACTGTCTTCTATACACTGATAAGACTCTGCCTCATCATAATTTGTAATTATTTTATGTTCACTAAGGCAGCCCCCATGCACTGGTTGCGCTGTTTCACTACATACACTCAGTTATTTAACCACACTTTCAGTTATTTAATCTAAGAAGAGCTCTGAAGACTGTTTTCTGTCAGCAACAGCTTTACACAAACACAAAGCTGCAGGTTAGGAATAGGTTTAGGCACATGTTTAGTTTTGAGGGATGTTAGGGAAAGTTTTAAGGCTGCTATTTCACTCACATGTTTGCCAGATATGCACCTTACAAAATTTACAAATACCGGAAATGGTCTTTTAGTGAAATATATAAGTTTTCACCATGATATTAGGTTGGGCCTGAGAGTATTGTAACAGGCATAATTCATTTTATAATCCATTTGATAGCAACCAGATGAACCTGAGACATGGAGAAAACTAGAGCTTGCAAAAACTATTACTAGAAACGCCTGCCTTTTGTTTTTTTTAAATTAAGGGTATTTTAAATATTGTTTACCTCTTTTCTGCTGTAACAGACACTGCTCTTCAGGAAGGCTTTTCAAAGTATCTTAACCCTGCTGATTACATTTTTGCATCAAGTCACAAGATCACTAGTCATGTCACATACTGATGTTTTATACCTCTCCGGCAGAGTTTTTTCAGTGAACATGGATATTGCAAGCTCGTATGCAGCTGCTCCGTACTGTCCAGGTCTAATGGCTATACTTTTCTATATGGAGATTAAACAGAGTTTTGAATTAAGGGTCCACTGGGTGTGATTATCAGCTGTAAATAATTTGATTGATAAAATCCTTAGAAGTGATCTTTTATCTGATTGAGTCCATATCTGAATATTATTTTAGGAATTGTGATGGAAGAAGAAAGGCGTTGTGGATAAGTAGTCATTATAGAGAACACTGAAATGTTTGATATTGACTTGAAATGTTCTATTGATCTCTTATCTCTAGAAGTCCAGACTGTGTGAAGTTTTGCAGAAAACAATTTCATGCATTCATTATCAAATTTTGATCTGCTATTTTGTTTTGTCAACACAATTATGATGTTTTGAGGTTGGGGTTGGGGTTGTGTTGGGAAGCTGTATTTCATTTAGTTTTTTTTTTTTTTTTTTTTTTTTTTTTTTTTTTGAGGTTTCTCACTTGGATTCCCACATTATTGAAATCTACAATTTGAAATGTTTTTGATACACACAAATATGGTTTTGTCTTTCTGTAGTATTATATAATAAACACAGTTTGATGAATATCAATTATATAAACATGACACATGGTTCAACCAAGTTCAAAATTAAAGACCAACCATTCATTCATTATCTGTAACCGCTTATACAGTTCAGAGTTGCAGTGGGTCTGGAGCCTACCCGGAATCACTGGGCGCAAGGCAGGAACACACCGTCTAGGGGGCGTCAGTCCTTCACAGGGCAACACATACTCACACATTCATTCACACACCCTGGAGCTGTGTGACCGCGATACTACTCTGCCGCCCCTGAAGACCAACCAAGATGATTTATTTCCCTTTGTACATCATTAGCACTCAAAAACTTTACATATGAAAACTAGCACTGTGCCAGAATGTCCTTTAAAAATAGTTTGGAAATGTTCATGAAATGTTTAATAAATATGACTGTGAGTTTTGTAAATGCAAACCCCAAGCATTAGAACCTAGAGTAGCTGGTAGCTGTTTACAAAATCATCACTGTCCAATTAAAAACATGTATGTCAATTTTATTTGACTATGTTATATGAACACAGTATCTGTCCTTCTGTCCACAGTATCTGAATAAAATCTGAAATAGATGGCAAAGAAGAAAAAGAAGATGGTGATAATGAAGATAAAATCTTATTAGATTAATTTACAATGAAAATTGAGAACATATATATATATAGTCCTCCCAATCTGCATGAAATTTTATTTTTTATTATTTTCAGCATTACTTGTAAAGTTTTAAAAGAAGACAGTTGCCTTTACTGGGCTGTTTAGTAACAACAGCCTTCTGTTGCTTTGGGAGTGGGAGCAATTACGAATACAAATTTGTTTTTTTGTTTTTTTTGTTTTTTTTTTGTTTTTTTTTTAGTAACAGTGAATACCCCTTTGGAACAAAAATCCCTGAACATTTTGAAGTGGCCAAAAACGTTTGCAAGTTCTTGGAATTTACTTTGCCTAGTTAAACTAGAATGTTACCAAAGCCACAAAATCACCTACATTCCACAGTTCTAGTTGTAAAGGGCAGGGTAAACCATTTAAAATACATTTTTGCAGAAGCAGTATAAACATTTTTGTTACAAATGTAACTTTTGTTTTGATACATACAGCTTGTGAACCATTCAGCTGAAAGTGGCATATATCAACATGTTTTCATTGAGCCTGTGAGCAGACGGAATTTGTTACAAAAACATTTGTTATAAAAGTCTAGCAAACTAATGCAGACAATTCACCTCAGTATACATAAGTGAGCTTTTTAATCTAAAAAAATTAATATGATTAGTGAAAATGTTTTGACTGCATATTAAGACACCAAAATTAGCTTCTTATGACCTTTAAAGCACAGGTATATTGCCTAGGCATAATGTTTACTGTAGTGGGCTTAGTTCATCAGAAATATCTTTGGAATTTAGAGGTTAGAGCTTAGTTTGCATGCTAGCTAATTAGATCTCACTCTGTTATTTAATTTGTCCTTTAAGTCACTGGCACTAGTGAGACTTACTATTTTTTAGTTTTTTTTTTTTTTTTTTAAGACATTTGGATTTTTACAGCAACAGTAAGGAGTTACTGAGTTATGATTTTCACACAACAGTCAAAATGTAAATATTGTGTCAGTGTTATTACAAGAAAGTGAACAGAAGCACTGTTCTTCTGTATTCCCCTTTGACATGCACATTTACATACTTTTCAGGTAATGAAGTCAGAACTGCCCTGGGGAAGCAGTAGTTGGACAGTCAGTTTGAACTGAAGTCACATCACACTGCCTGTTTATTTTAATAATTTTTTTCTTTTTTGCATTTGTACTTTTGAGTTGGGTCATACTCAGGATGTTTTCATACTAACGTAAACTTTCCCACACACTAAGGCCCTGTGAAGTGCAAATGTCTCAGGGTATCTGTAGACTTTGATGAACCAGATACTAAACATTGTGTGTGACCCAGCCACTGAGAATTCAGTCATTTCAGTTAAGTTCAATATTACTGTTGGAGGAATTAAAACATTTATTTGGAGTTTTCCCACAATTTCTGTGATATTTTGGCCCATATCATGTACTAATTAATTGATCTTACTCTGTGCATCAAAATTGCATAATACCAGCACAGAAAATACAAGATGTTAATATATTGCGACTGTTGGTAGTGGTAGACAATCACACTCCTAATAGTCTTTGTATCAATACATTCACATGCAGATGGCATTGAAAAATTAAATGATAAGTTGTTGTAATGTAGGGTATATATATGCATTATATGAAATTTGGATATTTAGAAATACACTTGAGTAAATTATTTGGTCAAATCATTAATGAAGTCAAATTCTATATCTATTCTATTCTATTCCTCCATTTCTAGTTGTTGTAGTATAAGGTTAATTTATTATTTCTGGCATTATTTTTTTAATGAAAAATATTACTTGCCAGTGGAATCAAATGTTTGCATTAATATCATAAATCATTCATTTATTGTCTGTAATCACTTATCCAGCTCAGGGTCATGGTGGGTCCGGAGCCTACCTGGAATCACTGGGCACAAAACTGGAGTAGCATAAGCAAGTAAATAATTATTGTTGTTGAACCAAAAAAATAAATTCCATGTAATATTTTAATAAAGGAGATTTAAATGTAAAATTAAATAATAAATGTAAGATCAATGCAATGGAGTAATAAAATATAATTGCAACAATACAATTAAATGTTAGTACTTGTATTTTTGGGAGGAAGATGAATGAGTAGCGTGAAATGCATGAAAAACTGGCAAAAGGACAACGTTCTTTTTTTTTTTTTTACTTTATTATCTCTCAGTGTAATTTTGATGATTAATGAATAATCTTATTGTTCTGAGTAAGTTTCTTATTTTAAATTGATGAAAGGAGGCTAGTTATTAAAGCAACTTTTGGAGAAAAGTTGAAAATTTTTACTGAGAATGCGAATGCTATTAAATAACAGTTCAATAAAAAGTGCTTAGGTACAAAAACAATGTACGTGTGTTCATTACTGTCCATGGCTGTTCTAGATTATTTTGTAGGCTCTAGTTTTTCACAGTGACTATTTGGACTAAAAGCATATGAAGAGAAACGTCTACCTACAATTCCTCCCTTTGTTTCCTTTCTCAGGCCTCAGGCTGTTATTTCGGAAAAGAAAAAGAGAGTAAAAACCTTCCTAATTGCTGCAGCTTCCCTCATTTCTTTGGGTTTATTTGTTTAGTCATTTTACAAAGATCATTAGATAATGGCAATAGTGCTACTTGGTTGCAAGTCTGGGCACAAGAGAATGAGGAAAAATAATCTTTAATTTTGTATGAGAAGATAAACAAAGCTGTGTAGATAATTCTGGTGATGATGTGTGAGGGGTGCATGCATTCCTCCCAGATATGCAAATAATGCGTGTCACACTACACTTCGGTGCAATTAGAAAACACATAGACAGAACCAAATGCTGAGATTTATAACCTGAATGTGTTTTTTTTTTTTACTTGAGAGAAAATTATGGCATGGAAGACTTATCACTGCCACTTCATTCCACAATTGCACTACTTCAGTCATGGTACATCTACGTTCAGTTTTTTAAGAAGCTGTGCACCTTCATTCATTCATTCATTGTCTGTAACCGCTTATCCTGTTCAGGATCACCGTGGGTCTGGAGCCTGGAATCACTGGGCGCAAGGCGGGAACACACCCTGGAAGGGGCACCAGTCCCTCTCAGGGCCATACACATTCACACACACATATCAAGGGAACACCCGGAGGAAACCCACGTGGACACGGGGGGAACACACCAAACTCCTCACATACAGTCAGAAGGAGCAAGATTGATCCCACAACCTCCATGTCCCTGAAGCTGTGTGATTGTGACACTACTTGCTGCACCACTGTGCCGCTAGCTGTGCACCTTTTGCATTAAATCCACATTTGCTCAAGCCATGATTCTTTGGATATTCCATCTCCGGGATATTTAGCAGACGGTAAATTTATTATTACATATTATAAAGGCAGATGAGATGAATTCTCTAGTTACATAAATGAGTGGGAAAGCTTAAAACCTTCCTCATGGTGAAAAAAGTTCCAGTAAAAGAAATGCCCAAAGCAGCTTGATGGTAAAGATGTAGGAGGGAAACTTCCTTGTTTTAAATATATGCCCATGCAGAGCAACCAGAGCTTGCTTTTGTTACTAGAACCAAAAATAAGAACTGTTATCAGGCAGTTTTAGCTAGTTTTACCAATGATTTCAAATAGGTATTTGGAACATTAATGTGGCTTTCTCTTTTTTGTTTATAGTCCTCTCTGTGTTCAAAGAAATAGGACCCTGGTCTTGTAGACTGGCACAATGATAAAATAGCTGCAGAGTGTTTTACTTTGAGGACATTTCTGTTGTTTGCAGATTCTTTGAAAGAGTTTCTAATTGGATTATGGGTCCCCAGATAGATCCACTTAAACATATGGAAAACATTGCTGCACATAAAGCTAGGAGGGTTCCCAATGAGCTGGTAACATTTCTGGCTGAATAATATAAACACAATGTAAGGTGGTCTTATTAATTATGTGCTGTAAGCCCACAGTATCTAACCCAAAATATTACTGGCCCACTGGGCTCTCTACTGATCAGTTCAATTACCCACAATGGCCTTGTAAACAGCACTCTAAAACAGTAAACATTACAACCAAGTCTAAATTTATAAATTTGAAAACTGTCTGTCAGTCCTACCTATAACAATGACATCAGCATTATTGAAAGAAAAAATAATTTACAAGCACTTTTTTGCTTTCAAACCTCAGGAACACTTCAAATCAATTTCTATTTTTTTATGTTTTTTTTTTTTTTTTTTTACAGTGTAATTATTTAGGGAGAGTTGTCTGAGTTATTGGTGATATAAGCCTGAGTTTGTCAGTTAAGGCATCTTAATAAAATAGGCAGTCAGTTTGAATCAGCTACTTTGAAGTTCACCCGTTATGAACACAGATGTTCAATCTTTCAGACCAAAGCTAACCACCAATCAGCCACACGATTAAATGCACTGAAGCTTTGGTCAGAGCTTCTCCAAGAGACAGGTCTTGTGATCTGAAATGTGAACTGACCACATGGTCCTGAGCACTCAAGGCTCACTGAAGCATCTGTGGAGTGAAACTTGTGGGTTTGATCCACAAAAGAGCTACTGTAGCGCAAATTCCTGAATGGTTTAATGCTGGCTATGGCAGAAAGATGTCAGATCACACAGCACAAAGCAGCTTCCTGCACATGGTTTGGATAAACACAGACTGGTCATAGTGCCCTGTCTGTCCCCTGTCCACCATGGAAAGTACCTGCATTGTGTGCCTGTGCATCAGAACAGGACCATGGAGGGATGAACAAATGTGTCCTGGTCTGATGAATTACATTTTCATTTACATCATGTGGATGGCCAGATGCATGTATGTTGCTAACCTGGGAAACAATATGCACTCTGCCATAAAGCCTGTTATTTTCTGTACATACCAATCTACAGAACTAAAGCCCTGTGTTGAAAAGAGAGTAATGCAACTCAATTACACTAGAATATTCAACACGACAGAAACCTCCAACAACAACAACAAAAAAAGGTTTTTTAATGTTTCTTAAAACAAACACCTTAACATTTTATCTGCCAGAAGTAATCTATTAGGCATCATGGGAACTTAACAGTCTGACTGTAAATAATTCATTCATTTATATTTAGTTAACATCTCGCTCTGATGTTCTGGCTTTAGAAACCTGGAGTTTTTATATACTTTTTGGAAAATTAAGCAGAAAGGAGATGTAATGTATATGTCTGAAAGTTGGTAACGTGAGGTGTCCATGTATTTGGGTCGTTATATTGACAAAAGAGATTACTTTCCATATTATAATTTGTAGAGATGAAAATGAAAGGCTCTTGTGTCACAGAAACACCTCCACACATGACGAAAAGCCATGGACCTACAATGCTGAAGCTGCACAAGTGGGTCCCAGTTCCAATGTCAGGTCTCTGACCCCTTGAACACTTCAACCTATATACTTTTACACGTTTCAACAACAATTGAACATCGTGAAGATGCACAGTTCAAGGAAGGCCTTAGGGCTTATGGCAAGAATTGGGACAGGGGAAGAGAACAGACAGCAAAATCCTGGACATTTTTGGCGATTTAAAAATCCTGGACATTTTTGGCGATTTAAAAATCCTGGCTGGATGCATCTTTTAGGTCCCAAAAAGAACCAGACGTGTCCTGGGAAAAGAGGACATCTGGTCAACCTAATAAAGGCAAACTGACTGCAACATTTTTTGATGTTCATTGACCAAATCACTTACTTGAGCCTTTTATTTCAGACAAAGTACACCCCTTCAGGGCAACAAAATACTTTTTTCTTTACCAGTGGCCTCTTTCAGTAGGATAATGCACCATCTCACACTGCAAAAACTCTTTTAGGAACATGACAAATGTGTTGATCTCAAAATTTATCAAAATAAAACAAGACTGATCCTTGGAAGCTCCACCCAACAACATTCAGGAATTTAAAGAATGTGGTTGCCATGCCTCAGTGGGTCAGAACTGGTTTGGGGGGACAGAAGGAGGACATTCAAAATACTAGGCAAGTGCTTTAATGTTATGGCTTATCACTGTATATTGTTGCTGTCACTAAAAAACCAACTGTCAAAAACATGTAATGAACGTGAATGTAGGATTATTATCATCAAATTATTGAACTGTTCTTTTGGTCTGTTCATCATACTATTTTCACAGAAAAGTAACTGGATTTTAAAGTCAAAGGATTTAAAAATGAAAGTACTGGATATACAAGGGTTTGTTTGACCTGCTAACATGAAGACCAATGTCATTTTCACTTGTAGCAGTTACCACAAATGTTTTACATAAGATGTTCCTGTTATTTTGTTCAAATCTCCAGGGTGTAATTTAAAAAGCACTTGCTTCTCTCTCTCTCTCTCTCTCTCTCTCTCTCTCTCTCTCTCTCTCTCTCTCTCTCTCTCTATCTCTCTCTCTCTCTCTCTCTCTCTGTGTGTGTTTGCGCACACTTTAGGCCAGAATTACAAGCCCAGTGGAACACATTTAAATGTAATTAAACTTGAATTGGTGGAAGTCTTTGATGTCACAACAGACTGGACAAAAAATTCCCTGATCCTGTGATAATTCTTGCTGTCTGCTATACACTGCTATTTTAATGTCATTTTGATAGTGTCAAATCAGTGATCTCTCAGCCATGAACTCAGAAAGCACGTCATTTTCGAAAGTATTACTACACCCCTGAAAACCTCTGTAAGGTCACAAGCAGGACTGACTTTACTGCAGACTTAGAGAAGTTAAAACGACTCATAGCTTGTTGTGCATTCTACACGAAAGGATTCTACACGAAAGTAGTGAAGTCATAATGGTGGTATCCTGAGAATAATACAGGTTTTATCACTAACCATGGGAATTTTTGACATTTTGGTACAAAAGATCTGACCATTAACAGTTGGTTTTAATCAGTTTGTTATTTCCTTCATTGAAGGCATCACAACAAATATCTGAAGCCTTACCAGAATAACAAACATATGCTGGGTCATGTAGTTCCCCTCTTTAACGTCAGCTTTATTTTCTGTAATTACGCTTGTTCTTGAGGCATGATGAATGACACAGGAAGGAAGGAAGACAAGCGAGAGCCGTTTAACAGGGCAAACTCTTGCCTTAAAAAAGGAAAATGTGAGTTTCCTACCAAGAAATTCATCTACACGTCTCTTGATTGTGCAACAGGATTGTTTGCAATGCCTTTACTAATAAATCCTTATGAATAAATATACAGTGGATTCAGATTTACAGCTTCAAGTACAATTTATTAATAGGTTTGAGTAAAGCACAATATTTATAAAACAAAAGAAGGACATATATTAATCATAAAAATGAGCATGGTTTTGGATCATTGGAAATATAAGGAGATCTTATTGTCAGAGGCAACCCTTCTTTATTTATTTATTTATTTATTTATTTATTTATTTATTTATTTATTACTTTTCATATCATTAAATAGCCATTATGTACTACTGATTTAATTCTTAGAGAGATTGACTGAATGACATTAGATATATGATAAACTTTATAAAGAAGGAAAAAGAAAAGGGAAAAATCAAATCTAAACAAAAAACAAACAGGAATTTCCAGAACTGGAGGCCAAAAGTTTTTGAAATATCCAGAAAATGGGAACAAGACCTGGTAGAATACCAAAACCGTAATCAGTTATAAAGTTCTTGGATCTTCCCAAAAAATATCAACTACACAGCTCAAAACACTAAAGCCTTCATAATCAGTCTTAGAGGATCCAAAAAACAAACAGCTCACTATGACAACTTGAAGGATTGCTCAGGTATCAAATACAATCTGACACATCATTAACCCAGCGCTCCCTCTGCCTCGTTCCACTGCCCGCTGGGCCTTTTCAATACGCATCCTGTTTTGCCTGTGCACAGAGGACCAGACGTGAGATCAGGAAGCTGCTGGATTGAGGTTCATTGCTCCTCTTTTTAAGAGCGAGAGGGATGAAGGAGGGTGGGCTCCACTCTGAACTTGAACTAGTTGATGGCATTAGGCCAGTCAAACAGCAGCAGAGTCATGGGCCTCTGCTCCAGGAGCACATTCCCCAAATTCCTCCTATTAGTTCTACAAACATGGCCATGCCTTTGTGAGGTAGCAGGTAATGGACCATGTCCTGAGGACAGTAATATGGTGGAACAATCACGTACTGCTTTACACTAAAAACTTCATATGTAACACTGTTTCCCTAAGAGTGAGTTTTCTGAAAAACAAATAAACAGAAAGCAACAACAAAAGCAAACAAACAAGAACAGTATTTTTTTTCTTTTTTTTTTTTTTGCAAAGAGTTGTGCTCCTTTAACCATTTGCACTCATTTAGAAGCTTTCCTGTGTTTAAAGGTGACCATGCCAATTGAATTGATTAATTCAAAACAAATTAATTCTTCTAACCAGCATACACAGACCAGCCATAATATTAGGATGACCTCCTTGTTTCAACACACATTGTCAATTTTATCAGCTCCACTTACTATAGATGTGCACTATGATCTTTATAATTAATTAATAATTAATAATACCTGCTCTGTGGTGGTCCTGTAGGGGTGAAGAACAGGGTGAACTTGGACAAACATTTTATGTTCAGAGCAACAGATAGGCTGTAGTTGTAGAACTACAAAGTGCAGAAGTCATTTTAATGTTTTTGCTAATGGACGTATAAATAAAAAATGTAAAACTAGGATTTCCTCATCTTTTACAGTATTTATTTCAATGAGTTTTACAGAATACTATATGGGAATGCTGTCTATATGGGATATCGAGTATTATGCAAAAAGTCAAAGACCAAGGGAAAATTATACAAGTAAAAAAAAAATTATACAAGATATATAGAACAGGGGATTTCTAACAAGACTAGCTTACACAAACAATCATCAGGTAAACAATATTTAAAATTGACCTTTATGAAAAACAGGAGAATAAAAATACCCACTCTTACTGCAGATCCAATACATCCAAAGGTTTCTTTTGCAGGTTGGTCTCAAGGTGCATATTTTAGTAAAAAAGACTTTATCCAGAATTTGTACAATGTGAACAAATTACAATATGCATTTCTCAGATCTTAAATGGTCTTAAAGCCAGTAAAGTGGGTTGGAAAAACTTGCAGCTGACAAGAATCCCCTACTGTGACAATATATATATACATACATATATATATATATATATATATATATATATATATATATATATATATATATATGGTCAGAACAATGGAAATAACAACACCATCAATCCCATCCCATTAAAAAAAAAAAAAGAAGAAATTAAAAAAAAAGGAAAAGAAAAATTGGGACACTAAGCCAAATATAAATTAAAATAGGATGCAATAATGTATAAATCTTTTTAACTCTATATTTCATTGAAAATAGAACAAAGACAATACTTCAAATGTAGGACCTGGGAAATTTTATAGTTTAAAAACCAGTCCAAAACCAGTATTAGCTGGCTGTGGTCTTCAGGCCCTCAAACAGTGCTGAATTAAAACAGACACGAATGATATTATGGAAATGGCTGCACGGGATCAGAAACGCTTCCCAAATCCATTTTTTGTGAACACAGTTCTTCACCACATCCACCAAATCCAAGTTACACTCAAAAATGCAAAGAAGAGACCATATATAAATAATATGGCATATGACAAAGCCAGGCCACATTCTGCATAGGTTCCTTAGTAAGAGTCTGGCTCCTTAGTAAGAGTCTGGGTGCTAAACTAGTCCAAATCTGTCACCTATTGAAACCATTTTGCACATCATTAAATGAAAAACAGGATATCAGAGACTCAGAGCTGTTGAGCAGCTGAAATTTTGTAACAAGCAACAATATGATAATACTTTACTTTGAAAATTACAGCAATTGGTCTCCTCCGCTCATAGTGTTGATTGGTGATGAAACACAGTGGTAAACACTGCCCCTGCCCCAGCTTTAAAATAGTCATTTATTGTTTAAAAATATGTAATATTAACATTTAAAAATGTTGTCTTTGTACTATTTTAAATTAAATGTAGGCTTTATATTATTTGCTTATTGCATGTTGTTTATATTTACATTTTGCAGAATCGTCCACATTTTTGTAAATAGGGTTGTAAATAAGAAAGCATGCACTGTATATGAATATTGTGAATAGGTTCAGAAACCAGGGGTGGGAAGGCCATGATGATATGAAGATATGGAGACCATTCCTATAAGTTACCTATAAGGTAAACCAGCTGATCAGCTGAAACAAGTTTGGCTCATTAGGTGGGCCTGATTTGATCTTGGTGTGTTGTTGTGAGCTCATCGTTAGGTAGACATGTGTCTGGTGGCATGTTTTGCCCCTGGATCTCACTAAACAGCAATCCAAATACTGCCTGTTAACTTGCATTTTTTCCACTGTCCTTTTAAGTGCCAATTTGGCTGTGTCTCAGTGCCAATCTATGACCCTGCCATGGTACTAAGTATACTTTAGTATACTTTAATGCTAGGTGCATTTTAGACACATTCCTTTGAGGAGGACCTACCAGACAGTCTATGAAAAGGTAAATAATAAAAAAGGATGGAATATCACAGTCAACTTCAGCTAAACAATATCATGATGTCAGAAAATTTAAATGGAAAACCTTGTAAAGGAAATGAAGCCAAAAAACTTGGCTCTTTTTTCAGATTTGGTTAGATAAAACATGGCCATTATCTGTTATGCATAGTATGATGAATCTGCGGCATTTCACAATGTCCTAAAAGCATTCCCCAATCATGGATGTCGGCAGAAATGACTGCAAGGCTTAATACGTTTATCATTACCACAATAGAGTTGGACCTTGATTTGTTCAAATGCACAGCTGCTGCCCATAAGCCTGAAATGACTAACATGGCTGACTCAAAGAGAAAAGGTAGTGGGAGATATGGCTTTTTGAACTATTGCTGTTTATTTCCAGAAACACATCTGGAAAATGTAATGTAATCCTGGCTATAAAAGTACAGTTTAGTGTTTTACTTATTTGGTATGCACTTTTTTGTATCTTTATGCAGGCTGCATAGTAAAATAATATAGAGAAAGACATAAAGAGGAGAAGCAGTATGGGTGGAAGAATAAGCACAATTTAAATTGTAGCAGTGAGTTGTTTAAAGTGAAGCTAGGTTTGCCACCTCAGAGTGGTGTTCTCTTCCACCAAGTATGTTACAGCCAACAGGACTATATTTCTTAATCTTAAATGAACTGAAAAAAAAGAGCAGGCAGTTGCTATGCATTCAATAAGAGAAAAATACAGCTGATTCCATTTTTCCTGACATTTTTGGAATGTTTATCCAAAAATTGCATAGGAACAGGGTGGAACGGTGGCACAGCAGGTAGTGTCGCAGTCACGCAACTCCAGGGACCTGGAGCTTGTGTGTTCAAGTCCTGCTCCGGGTGACTGTCTTTGAGGAGTTGGTGTGTTCTCCCCGTGTCCGTGTGGGTTTCCTCCAGGTGCTTCGGTTTCCTCCCACATCCAAAAACACACGTTGATAGGTGGATTGGCGACTCAAAAGTGTCCATGTGAGTGTGTGTGTGTTACCCTGTGAAGGACTGGCGCCCCCTCCAGGGTGTATTCCCACCTTGCGCCCAATGATTCCGAGTAGGCTCTGGACCCATTTCAACCCTGAATTGGATAAGCGCTTACAGATAATGAATGAAAGAATGCATAGGAACAGATGACAAAACATTGCATCATATTAAAAGCAATGTTCATGATTTTAATCAAATAGGCTTCTTATACATTGCAGAGAATGTTTCCTCACTAAATGCTAGATCTCTGGTCTGTGTGAGTGCTGAAAAAAGCTTTGTTGTTTATCTGTAGCCCTGGCTCAGGGAAACAAACTAAGTGTCTCAGTGTGGAATGGCTCAGGCTTTCTCCTTCTGTCAGCCATGGCCAAGGAAAGGCACCTGGAGGCGTTTGGACCAAAGAGAGACCTCCAAAAATTGAAAAGCTTGAAAAGCAATTAGGATATTGCTCTATTCCTGCTCCATAAGTGGGTAATATTGACTAATGTTTTGCTGTTATGTGTACATTACTTAAGAAGGAACTGCCTAAAAATGTAGAAACTTTTTAACTAGGTGACATTAAATGCATACTGAAAGAGGTGTCTGTGGTAATTCAAAGAGTGTATAATTTTTTTTATGCAAGTTAAACAAGCTCTAACATACCGGTCCATTTTAAAAGATTCACTATGTTACATTGCTTAAGGTGGAAATAACTGCAAATTCAGGAGACTGTTAACTGCATGAAATTTAGAGCACACTGAAAGTATAACAAAACACAAATGAGTCTCTGTAATAATTCAAACAACAATCTGCAGGCTGTTTCTCATCCAAACATGTCATTCCAACTTTAAAAATGCTGAGCTTCTAAGTGAACACAAACTTTGGGGGGTTGGGGGTGTTCTGTAAGAACAGTCTTTCTTAAGAATCATTAATGTTGCCTTTAACGGGTCAACTCTACTGGATATGAAAAACACTTAAGCTTGAATAATTGGTGCTCTTACACAAAGCATAATATGTGGCGGGTTTAAAGATGCATTGCATCATAGTAATCATGTCTTCCAGTGTAAAAGTAGAAGGAACGAAATGGAATAATTTTCCATGAAGCTCCATCTCTGAATTGCATGACTAGGTTTTGTGCAAATTCCAGCAGCCTTTCTGGCTTATCAGCCATCCTTGTTTTTTTTTTTTCTTTTTTTTCTTTTTGAGCTGATGAAAAGAAGATTACATTTTAAGTGAGAAGCATAGAGCTATGTAGTCAAAGGTTAACCCATGCAGACCACATCTTGCCTCTACTTTCAGCCACCTATCCACTGAATTAGTAGCCTTCAGAATTGTTTCGAAATTGAACCTTATTTGTACATGATAAACATTACTAGGGGTCATTGCTCTCTTTTCTCTTGCTCAAAATGAAAGCATCATGGTTTAGATTCCTTTTTGCTGATCTCAGTCCTTATGTAAATTTTGAACACTTCTGTGGTTTTGTGGCTCTAGGTTGAGTCTTGCTCTATAGTTATCAATACAATCTCATTTTTAATTCTTAGGAAGTCAAACCTAAATTCAATTTGAAAGGTGGAGCTGGGGTTTTCTAGTCATATATATTCTCAAAACATTATTCTTGAGAAAATCATCATAACCAACCTTATTTGATTCCTGTACAAACTTGCTTCTTGTGTTTGCACCATGTGAAATAAATCCCACAGCTTTTTTTATTTGTATGTTTGTTTGATTGTTTCTATTTCTTGATAATTTATTCAATTTCATTCAAAGTTTCTGATACATGAGACATTATTTTGGAAATTGTCCATATTTTAACGTCTGTAAATTAAACAGCATCTGTTTACTGTTCTGTATTATGAAGATATCCTCTGAAATTGATCCTCTTTAATTGCATGGGCTGACATTTTGTTCTACTATCACAGAACATACCTTTATCATTATAAATCATTATAAATCTAAATCATTATATACTTTGTAAAGCTTTTCTGTCTTTACTTTTACTTTTCTCTTTTTTCTTAGTCTGCTGTGTGTGCAGGGTCTTTGACCTTGCAGGATAAATCGCTTCCTCTGACTCCTGATGACAGTTGGCAGCTTAGCGCTCTAGGGACGGTTCAGAGGTCGAGGAGCTCCCAGTCGGACTCAGCCTGACCAATCAGAGCACAGGATCAGCTGCAGCAGCTGACCACAGTCCTACTGGAATGTCCTGGAGCTGGAGGTCCAGAGAGAGGTCTTTCAAAATCAGATCTCCTAACAGTAGAGGCACTGACCCCTGCTTTTCCTGTTATTAAACCCACATGAGTCTGTATGCTGTCCTTTGCATAAAAGGGAATGCCTATTTAGCTGAGAGTGTATCAGTGAGATTTTAATGTGGCTGCATTTAATGCCCAAAGTGTATTCATTTTCTGTTCAAATGAGAAGTTTAGAGTGGCCTGTAAAACATTTGCTGATGTTGTGAATATAGCATCAGAATGAAAACATTTGTGTGCCCACATCATTGCTGGTAGGCATAAATTTGTATATGCAAAACATTTTTTTGTCAGGAAACAGATAAAAACATTATTAACTGTAATTAATACTAATACTGGTTGTATAGGTTTATTCTTCAAAACAAAAGGGCAAGAAGGGCAGCTGGAGTTTTCCAAATAGGCAACAATGATGAAAAATTAGTAAATTTAGTAAACTATTATCTATTTAACGCTTTGTGGTCTTATGCATGGTAGAAAAAAAACATGTATGAAAATATTTATTTAAGTGTTGATATGAAACATACACATTATTTTTTAGCTGTAGCAAAATTCTACAAATTTAGTAATCTTTTCTAGATGTGCCAGGTAGGATTTTAGATGTAGCATTAGTTAAAGGGAAATTAAGGGAAAAAAAGTCTCCTTTGGATTGCCTGACACAACTTTCCATGTACGCCTCCACCAAAAAATGCCAAGGACTTAAGATAAATGTAAATAAAAAATGTAAAAAACAACAAACAAATAAAAAATTGAAGATTGTGTAACTGGCATCTTGCTGTGTAAATCTATATTTTGTGCTAACTTCCTGTGCTTTTAGAGGTATTAAATGTGCTGCATGTGTTAGTCCTGTGAACATCTCTTTAAAAACAAGCCTTTTAAACCAGTCCTTTCTGAAAGGAGTTACGTCCCAGTGTTTACAATATACAGGAAATCTGGAACAATCTGTGGAATTCCTCTTTAAAACATACAATTAGTGTTTTTCCAAAAATTTACAGTCATGTTTCTAGGCAAAACATGACATTGCCAAAGTTTGTGTTTCATGTAAATAAATAACACTTTTCTTCACTGGTATTTGATAAGGGTTTGCTATCATTATCATTAGTTCCTAAAGTTTTTCAAACCGAAAGTGTGTTCCTCGGAGCTCAGCAGGATATCCTCTACTAGGATTGATTTCCCTTATATGAGATAAACATCTCATGGTGAAGAAAAATACTGATCAAAAAAACTTCTTCTTCCTTCGTCTTCGAGCTGTTTTCTTCATTCCAACACCTTAGTAACTTGTTAAAAATCCTTAAAACTGTAGTACATTTCCTTATACTAATGTTTATTTGTTGTTATTCTAAAGTTTTGTGTGGTTTTGTTTTATTTTCCTGGCTGCCCAAGACTGCTGCAGTGTCAGTATTTGCTGACATCAGGCTGTGTGATGTATTATGGGAGATGGTATTATGTTACAACAAAGGTTATGACAAGTAATTTGGGAGCTCGGTATATTTTAAGCACATCAGAATGACAGAATGGTGATGAAGCTTCCAGAGAGCCTTGCACATACTGAACAGAGTTCAAATAGACTTCTATAAATGCTTTGGCACTTTGTGGTTATACTGAAATAAACCGTATAAAAGTTGGGATGGGAGTTTTGATGAGAGTAATGACAATGTATGATTATATTTTTTTCCACCTTTAAATCAAGTGAATATCAGAGTCAGGGGTGTGTCCACGGGTGAGCTTGGAGAAATCCAAATGACTTATCTAATCAAATCTATGAAAAAACACATAATAAGTATTCTCTATGACAGTTTTCTGCCTGGGTGAAATGTACCAAATTCTGAAATTTCTAGAGTGAAATCACGTGTTTGTGAAATCCACCTATATTCAACCATAGACTGTTCAGTTCCTCAGAGTGTTTATGATTGTAAGATCTGGAATGTACGTGTCTGAACTAAACCAGACTTAGCAAGAGTAAACAAAAAATCATACTGCATGGACATCAATTAAAAATGATTGCTTGGTTTTATTTTCTGTTTAAAAAGAACAGTAGTAAATAATCACTTGCCATAATCCAAAAAACCCACCCTTTATTTGTGCTTCATTTGAGCATGAAAACACCACTAAAAAAGGAAAAGACTTTAACACAGAATTAACAAGTTCATTGCAAAAATGCAACAGACAAAAACAAAAAAAAAATCTTTTTTTTTAATCCATTCAACACAGTCAATGCAAGAAATTAAGAGCAGTTAATTTATGAAACAAATATTAATGGCCAATATTGTGAATTTTAGATCCAGGCAAGTCCATCTTTTATAAATCAGAGTTAATGCCCACAGTGATACTGCCACGAAAAATAAATAATTGTAAAGTGAGGGTGGTGTGAAGCTGTGGAGTTGAGAGGCTGCAAGCAGGCATTTAAAGTAACTCTACAGCTAATGTAAGATTAACTGATTTGACATGAAACATAGTTCATTCATTCATTCATTATCTGTAACCGCTTATCCAGTTCAGGGTCGCGGTGGGTCCAGAGCCTATCTGGAATCATTGGGCGCAAGGCGGGAATACACCCTGGAGGAGGCGCCAGTCCTTCACAGGGCAACACACACACTCACACACTCACACCTGCGGACACTTTTGAGTCACCAATCCACCTAACAACGTGTGTTTTTGAATGTGGGAGGAAACCGGAGCACCCGGAGGAAACCCACGCGGACACGGGGAGAACACACCAAACTCCTCACACTCAGTCACCCAGAGCGTGAATTGAACCCACAACCTCCAGGTCCCTGGAGCTGTGTGACTGCGCCACCACATGGTGAAAGCCTCACCTAGGAATAATCTACATGTTAAGGTTTTGCACAATATTGCATTAACTAGTCCAGGGAATAGGCTTTTCACTTTCATAGAAAAGAATGACTTTATTGTCGCTCTCAGGAGCTGCCAGACAGCACACATGGATTTCGGGTTGCAGCACTTCTGCATGATAGAAAGCTGGTCAAGCAGAGCAAGCAAGCTTGATGATTGGGGTATTATGGCTATGGATATATTCATAATGTCCAATTGGCTTGTAGCATTTGTCTTTCGTTTACTATTGACAAAATATTGTAAGAAGTATTACAATATGTTGTTGTCCAAAGAAAAGCATGTATCACCATTTTTAGTTTACCACATTATTTAAGCAAAGCAGTTGTCTTTCACTCTGTGTGGGTCCAATAGAAATGCTCCAACATTTGGCAGAAACGTGTCTTTTTGTTTTTTGTTTTTTTTACAGCGATTATTTAATACAAAGCTAAAACATAGGCTTCACGTATTTAAGCATGAAATTGTTCAAGCATGGCTTGAATTTTAAGTCTGTAAGATGACCACCCTTTCCGCTATAAACGCAAGGTGTTATCCTGGGAAACAGGAGAAAAGACTTTGATCTTGAGGAGGTTCACTCTGTCCTTTATCACTTCTGCTTGTCCATTACCCTCTCTTCATCTCAACACCATCCCCCAACCTTGCCTACAGCCAAACTCTCTAGCCCACTGTTAGCAGCAGTGTGGCTGATAGACGGCACACTTCCTCTCACCTCATGTCCACTGTGGGTGTCCTAGTCTCATCTCACAGGCTACTTCTCACAATACATGTGAAATAATACTCAGCCCTGGTTTATAACTATATTTATGATGTTGGTGGACACTCTTATCCAGAGGAGAGTGATATTACCCCATGCACTATTCCAATCCAATGAAATTCTAACCATATTTGCCTGTGGGCTTGTGTTTTTCTGGTTCAGATGATGTTGTGTATATATTTTCATTAACCTGTCTGTAGCTTGTCCCTCATATTATCAGGAAACAAACTATTACCAGATTTCTCTAGAGATAGAGTCCCTCTACATCTATGTACTTCCCTCAAGCCTGGCAACCAAGAAGAAAGATACTTTGGCAAGTCCTAGTTCATAGTTTACGTGTGCTGTAGATTTGGGCAACAAAAATGCAAAAGCATGAGTCACATTCTGTCGAAAGTAAGAAAAATTCACTCTGCTATTGACTTTAAGTTATGACGCAACTCTGTACTATTTTTATTCTGGAACTCTGCGAGCTAATGGCTGTAAAATTGTCTGTGAACAACTATGTTCTCAGATAAAATATCCAGCCTTACAATAATATTTAAGTTAATCCAATTCCAGTCTGCTTTAGACTTAATGTCGTGTCAAGTTAATAACCCTGTGGAGGAGGAGCAAAGCATTTATAAAGAAATGACCTTTATAGAAGAGACTGCTGTTAAATATAAGGGTGCAATATCTGGAACTCTTCAAGAACATTGCATCACACTCCTTTCAAAAGTCTGTGACTGTGTGGGACAAAAGCTGCAGTGGTCAGCAGATCCTGTTTCAGGAGCAGTCTCTTTGAAGTGCAGGCACACTTTCCTCACACCCTTAGGTGTGGCTGAGAGGAAGAAGGAGAAGGTTGTGGCTGTGAGAAATGACCATACCTTCCCAGTCCTGTCTGCCCCTCACACTTAATTTAGTCTTTCATGTTCATGGGAACAATCTTTTCTGGATGGAGGGACACTTCCTCTTTCATTCAAGTACAGTAGGCTTTCTTCTGAAACCATGACTTTGCTAAAACTAAACAGTTTCTCACTGGTGTCAGAGGTTTGAGAAATTCTCAATTTACTGTTACTTACAATTCAAGTCATTGAAAACACCAATAACGCTGAGGTCTGGAGCTCTCTTGTACCAGGTCCACGGTTCTAAGACCGGCAGCTTCTTTGTTTGATTTGCAATTATTTTTTTAAATTAATAGGGCCACTGTAAAAAAAAAAACATTCTTAAAGATCATTATAAAAGGGGCTAAAAAATCCTGGGGAGAATTTTTACTTTTAGATTTTACTTTTATACCCTTGGTTATTCCTCTGAAAGTATGTGTATCTGTCAATATGCTATTATTAATAAAGAAAATAGATAAAAATGTATTTTATTTTTAATCTGCCTGGCTTTCAGACAATAAACAAAGGGGCAAAAGTAAAAAGTAAATGTAAAAACCCTCTCCAGGATCTCAATCCAACTGTGTGGCTACTCTGATCACCTTAAACCACCCTCAGAGTTATTAGGGCAGTTTAAACAAAACTCTATGAAGGATTTCTACTTTCTGAACATGAAAATTCCACATTTGCTCATTATTGTCCCACACTCTCAATCTCAGAAAAACAAAATAAATATAAAAAACAAAAAGTAAATTAAAGAAGGATGGTTCCTGACTTTTGCACAGTACTGTTAGCAAGGAACAGGCTTTGATTGTGTAAGAATCTAAAACCTTTTTTTTTCTTTTTGTACCATTCAGCAACCACTGATGAAACCTGAGGTTAGCACCAAGTTTCCTTCACTCCTTCATTGAGTATCGAGATACTAACGAGGATTGTGCTGAATAAATTTAGGGAAACTAACAAATTTTCACATCATAACAAACTAGCACCCCTCACTCATGTGCTTCCAGCAGCACCACCATCATGAGTTGAAGGTTTTGTGAAACGCTTATTATCTCAGGACTAATGGAAAGCTGTGGGTTCTCCCTTTGCAAAAAGCACCCTGCTCACCCTAGTAGATACATATCATTGTCCTTCCTGAGCAAGAACGAAACCTGCATCCTTCCTCCTTTCCCACACTATGGGAGAGTGTCACTGTAATGCTGGGTGGAACAGCATACATGAGCAATTCCCCCAGCCAATGACAGGCAATTCAGTCAGCAGGGCTCTTTGAGGGGTCTTGTGGACATTACCCCTGCCTCACATTTTTACATCAGGAGATGAGAAAATCCTAAAAATGAAAGCAAAAATGCATCAGTGAATGAATCATAGACAGCTGCTATTAGACAATGATTTGGCCTCTATAATTAGCATCCTGTTTAAAGTTTCTTTGCTTTTATATGTTTCCTGTTAAGAATAGGTTTCTTTGCACCACGAAATCTAGCTTCTAAGGGCCATATATGGTAATACTCCTTATAAAATTGGTAAGAGGAACTAAATTGAGATTTCTCGTAATACATCACTGACAAAATCACAACCTCTTCTGCACCTCTGTGATCATCTTTAATGGCTATTTCCTTAATGTAATTCACAATTCATAAATTATTTTTAATATTTGACCTATGCCCATTTAGTCAAAATAAATCTCTGAAAGAACTTCCTCCATTGCTCCCTGTGCTAATCAGTTCTTCTTCTAAACCAGGTCCTGTGCAAGTTTTCTCTGGAGTGTCTCTGGATTTTTCTCTGAACTATGAGGTTGTGTAAATGTCAATTTAGAAACAATTCTACTCAATGCTAACAAGCTAACTTTCCTCTAAAATGTAATTAAGCTGCCACACATATTATTTACCAACACTAGCACCTCAAACTGTATACCTCCACTGTTTGATCAACTTAACAGTCAAACAACCTATCTGGTTGGTGGTTTGGTGAAGCTGTCAGTGGTATGTTGGCAGTTTTGTGTACAGCAATGTTTTCTTGCGTTTAGTAGATTTCTAATTTCAGTTATTTCTCATAGACAACTACAAATTCACAGTATGAGATGAGAAGGTGGATGAGCTACCTTAAACACAGCCTAAGTAAAGGAGTTCAATGGGAGAAAGGAGGCACTATGGTGTGAAGCTCTCACTAGCAACCGTCCCTCAACCCCCAACACCCCCCCACCCCTACCCCCGCTTGGGAAAAAAAGGATTTCTGCATCTCCTGTGTCTAGCAGAAAGAGGAGGGGGACAGGTGTGGGGTCAGGTCTGCTAGACTCATCTGTGTTAATGCTCTTGGTCACGCTGGCTCTCTGGGCTCTCTGTTTCCCACGCTGCCAGGGGTCAAGAGGGTAGCAGCATGCCGGATGTTGGGCTCCCCTGAACACCCATGCTAACTGGGAACACTCAGGTAGCCCTTAAAAACCCTTAAGCCTATAGTTGTGCAAACTAGACTTGTCTAATTATCCTTAAAACATAACTATAAAAACTAAGCATTCAGTTATGAAAATCGATATCAAAACTTGGCCAAAACAATGAGCCCTGCATCAGTGCTAATTTCTGTTAAGAACCCTGTGGGATTCTAATAGTATTTTAGTGCTAAATTAATGACAATGCACATTTTCAGGCGTGTAAATGATTCTCCATATTTAATTAGTGACAGATCAGTTCGTTTATTTTAAAAGCATACTTTAAAAGTCAATCTGAGACATTTTGGCCTTCGGCTCAGCTTCTTTAGGCATGAAAAATGGGAGAACTTACATCAATGAATAGTTACCACAAAGAAAAAAATAACGTTTAAAAATTTTACTCCACAGAAATCATTATGCCCTCTTTATAAGCCTAAGATCAGCATCCACACACAGGTGTGTCTGTAAGACTAATATTCTTTTTAATACCTTTCAAATCTGGAACCATAAAATCTGTCAACACAGACTTTCTTAGTGTCACCCAAGAAACTCTACAAAACAAAAAGATCTATAAATCGTAACCCTTCGCACACTTGTCTGACCCCCAACTCACACACACACACATACACACCACAGTGCACAGGCCCTTGGAGACCTCCAACAGCATGCCTCCTTTGAGTCCGGATGTGCTGAAACAGAGTGGACTTGTCACCGCCATCAACCACATGTGTCTTTACCCATGTGTTGAGAAGGCAGAGAGAGGTAAAGACATCTCGTAACTCTTCGTTCTGAGAACATGTCAGGAGAGGGAGATGGTGTAAACTCAATACGTCATGAAAACCCGCTTGCACACATTGATTTACAGCCCCCGCCCCCACCACCACCCACTTCACCACCACCACCCTGATCCTAACCAAAGCTCCAGCCTCAATCAGATCTACCGGAACACAAGAGAGGTGATAGGAGGGGGCTCTGTTTTCTCGGCCTGAGACCTACTGTTTTTGTTTTGTTTTATGTGCAGCCAGAAGATGATTCCATCTGTTCCCATGAGAACTGTTTTTTCTAGAGAAGCTATGTAAGAAAGGTGAAATTACTGCAAAGGAATCATTTTTCAGCTCATTTTACTTGGTACAGAAGTAGTTGTAAGACAGAACCTGGGGAGAGCTGTTCTGCTTTTGTGAGGTCCCTTGCATTTAATTGAAAGCGCCACTAAAAATGCTACATATAATACCTGTCTGTCAAAAATATGTAAGAGGCCAAATTGTGAGCACTGAGCCTGTTTGTCTTGACCACACAGAAATGTACTTTCTCTCATAGCAGAAACTTATCATCACTGTCTAATTAAAAACATGTATCCACATTTTTGATGATATTTTATTTACTACATGATTTGAACACAGCAGCTGTCCTTCACATTGTACGAAAAATTAATGATGAATGAACCAATAGAATTTCTTCATAATATATTTTTTTGTATATTCATTCCATCGAAAGATAAGACGTTTTTTTTTTCCATCAATGAAATTACTATTTTGGGAGATACATGGTTTTAATTGGAAAGTGACTATATATTTATATCAGTTTATTGTTTACATTTTAGAGATGTAAGATTAACCTGCTCATTTTATTTGTTTATTTATTTTTTTGTGGTTTTAGCACTCAAAGACAGAAAAAAAACCTGATTACCCCTCATTTATTCACCTTCCTATAACAAATATATACATGTTTAGTGAAACATGTAAAATATATTTACATGTTTCACTAAAAATAATAGAAGAAAATCCACAGCCTTTTACTTTTCTTTAGGATTCACACATGACCAAACACAGTCTAAAAGTTTCGCATACCTTATCTACATGGGAGAAAAGTATGTGTTCTTAAAACATAATCTAAGTACAATAAGCGGGGAGGAGGGGCAGCACTTCTGTTTTCTTTTGAAACGAGTTTTGTTGACTCTGTGCCTCACATGGCTTTCTGCCTGTTTTGCAACAGCTCAGCTTGTTGTAGCCCCCCCTCCCCATTACTCCATCTGCCCCCCTTTCCTCTCTCCACATCCCATCCGTAAGACCACTCTGTCAGTGGCACCTATATTTGTGTTGGTCACTTCCTATTTGTTCTGACCTATGACCTCAGAGGCCACCGGCATCTGGGTAGAGTAGGCCAGTGTAAGGTCCTGACACAGCTCCTTCTCCTTCAGTGCTAACCACCTCAGGACCCAGTACCTTATCAGCCGCAGCTTTGATCGCATAGAGGACATGATACTGATGCTTTTACTGTCACAGACTCATGGGGAAGTGTTGTAACAGAAAAAAAAACCTTTTGTCTTCTATATGCTGCCGAAATACGGTAAAAGTTCAGCTGTGGGACAGGGAGGTTACCGCATGGCGTGTAGAGTGTAGGTTTTGTATATCCCGCTGTATGTTTGCTGGGATGTGTGTGGCCAGGAAGGTGCTTCGTTTCCTCTTCTCTCTAAAATAAAGAATGGGGCTTGAAGAGTGATGAGCATGTCAGAAAAAAGGTTCACTTCCCTTCCCATGTCAGCACCTATAAATACACTGAAAACAGGAAACCAGAAGCAAAGGAATTGTGGGCAAATTTAATCCTCGATAGACATACCACCCCTGCTTCTCCCATTTGACACACAAGACCCACACTAAACGATAGCAAGACAAACAGCAAGGAATTATTCACCCTTACAAAACCCTTACTCTGCATTTTCTCTCCAGAAATACAGTGCAAAATGTGCCCTGGGTAATGTACCAATAGTATGAAAAGAAATTCAGCCCCCCACTAGCTACTGGAATACTGCTGTGTGGATTTGATGTCACTCAGCCAGAGAAAAACAAGTCAGGGCATTAATTTGATGATTAGTTTTTAATAAGTAGGATCACAAATAGCACTTCAACTCATCTCAGTAGTTCCATCACTCAAGGGGTGCAGTTCCGCACCTGCAAAATCAATGCTACTGGGCTTCATACTATTTTCATTCAATGCTCATTTCATTCAATGAAACTGGTATCAAGGATTGGTGTATGGACTCGATGAAGCTTAAAAAATATCCCTTGTTTATATTGCATATTATATTGTATATTAATTGTATATATATTGTATATTAATTGTTCTGTTTTATGTACTTGTGTTTTTTTTTTACATTAATATATACTAAATCACTAATAATATGTAATGTATTAAGTTGCTCTTATATTAAGTTGCACTTAATATATTCATATATTATTTTCAGTGCAATTTTTCTAATACAATTAAAGTATGTTTTTTGAGCTGTGCATTTGTGAAAAAAAGTGAAAAAAAAACTGATCAAGTAACAAATAAAAACCAAGTTAGACAAACAAAATACAATAATACATAGAGTTAAATATTACAATACTTTTTACATAGAATATCTGACTTATTATATATTAACCATCTAAATATATGTTTAAATTGTATTAGAAGAGTAACTAAAATCACAAACTCTGTACTAAGCATATATTAAAATATAAATGAATACAATTAGATTTCAAATTAGTAATGGTTTAATACAAGTTTATGGTTCTGAAATAAAACAACTTATGTACATCTGCACATTTAAAGCATACTTTATGGTTTTTCCTAGGAATATCTGGGGTGAAACATGGTCCAGTTTTGTTCTGAAACTCCTAACTGAAAACATATTCTGTGAGGGGGAGCCACCACTGTGATAGTTCTGGTATTTTTGGTGGTAGTGTAGAAACTCTTGCTCCTTCATGTTATTTCACGGTTGACTTTCCCTGAAAACTTCCCATCGTGTCTTGAAAACAGCGAATCCAAGCTAAAGTGCTAAAGGTACTCTTAAAGATCAGTTCAGAAACCAGAGTTGAGGAGCAAGTGAGGTGTCATTCTTGACATGCTTCTGCTTGTTTGCTTGTATTTGTGTAAATGTATTTGTAAGGGCTGCTACAGTTACTTCCTGTTCCTAAGGCGGGATGGTTATTTGCAGATTTTTTAACTTCTGGGTGGTTCAGTAAAATATTGTGTCATGATTAGATTTACTGTTCACTGACACAGTTATTAATCTTCACGGAGCTCAGTTATTTCTTCACTGCTTTTCTGTGGTGCATAACAACAACAACAACAACCACAACAACAACCACAACAACAACAACAACAACAACAACAACAACAATAAGACTTCTGCAGACTCGTTCTGTAATAGCCATCAGCAAATCAGCATTTGTGTAATTTGCCTATGAGCAAGTGAAATATTGTTTACACAAACTAATGATTTGTCTTACAGTATATATTAGTATGTGCACAGAAACACATTTGGTGTCTAATGTGTACAATTCTTGGCAAAAATCAGAAACCAGCATTAACAAAAAATTACATTTTCAGAATCAAAGAGGAAATTATGTAAGAGAAAATGTAACAAAACCAACACTTTGTACATCAGGTTCACTTCCACACATGTAATATTTACTCCTAGCTATTCCACCACAAACTACAAGTCAATATTCTTAAACTTTACAAGTATACTCCAAATTATACTTTCATTTTTGTATAATTGCCAGTATAAGCCAAGCATTTTTAAGTACAACTGTGTTCAGTATATCACTGAAATCACATTTGTGGCACTTATTAAATTTCTGCCATTTCTTGGTAATCAGAGGTGCGTTTGCTGTTTAGTATGTGTGAGGTTATTTTCTCTTATAAAATCTACCTGTCTTTAGACCAGAGGCACTGAAATGTGCATGAAACTGAAGCCAGCACTCACTTTATCAAACCAGTACTGTTTAAATTAATGTCAAAATATATCATCACAAAAATGAAATAACATTTTTAACAATTACCTAGTATTAATTAGTAAATGTGATGCTGGGCAAAAATCCAGACCAGGCTATTTGTAATAATATGAAAAACAGTTCAGTTTATTAATTGGCAAGTTCAATTTCTAGCAATTCACATTACAGTGTCTCCTGCAGCTTATCGAGTGGTTTGAAATGTTATGGGGCTAACTGTAACAGTTGGAACTGGGTAGAAATGTTGCTGCTATTTTGACAACATGATTCAGAACTGCTCCCCTCTTTGCCTGTTTCCTGTGTCTCTGTCACACAGAATTGAGGCCAGACATGGTCTGAACAGAGAGGAAGAGTGCTGAAACCAGCAGTGATTAAGTGATGACAGGTGTGCCTTTTATCTATGTGGGCTGCTCCCTTTTACTACTCTCGTTCCTCTTTCAAGAAGACCTTTTTACATTACTCTCCAATCCATGTGTGCCTCTTATGTTGAGCAGAAAGTAAAAAATGTGAATTTGTGATGTCATTTCCAGTGTAAAGTCTGCTTTAAAATAATCATGTTCTGTGTTCTAACTTCGAAATGACCTCTTAGAAAGAACAAACACAACCCTGAGGCAATAAATAATGTCGTGAAGCAGTAATGAAAACTGATTCAAAGATATCAGCAGTAAAATGATATTTCAAATTTCGTTTGAAGTGTGAACCTATCTTTCCTAGTCAGTATAAAGTAAATAAACTGTATATCATTTTCTGGACAACGAGTTCTCTCGACAGTATTTAGACACTTAAAAGATTTAACTACAATTGCTGCCACAGCACCAGGGTCCTGGGGTTGTAGGTTTAATCCCCACCTCTGGTCACTGTTTGTGAGGAGTTTGGTGTGTTCACCCTGTATCTGTGTGGGTTTCCCACAATCCCAAAACACAGGATTATTGTAGAGCAGCCCATAAGTGCGAATGTGTGAGTGTGTGATGCCCTGTGATGGACTGGCACCCCACTGAAGATGTGTCCCTGCCTTGCACCAAACACTTTCACACGGACTTCAGACCCACCACAACGCTGAACGCGATGAAGTAGTTAATATGAATAAGTGAATGAACAAACATACAAATGAATGATTAACTACAGGTACATTTTACTGTATTTAAATGGTATTGTCTGTATATAGAGGGCTGCATATAGGGGGCTGGCAGGTAAAGTTCAATGAAACACATTAAGACTACTGCCCGGGTACATAGACATTAAGACAAGTGCAGTTGCTGTGGTGTGCATTATACACTATATAATTTATATTGTAGAAACAGTATTTTCTAAAATAACTAGATAAGAATGAGTCAGTTAATACCGAGTGAACTAGTGACACAGAATGAAATTCTACAGACACTGATAATATGCTTAACTCACTTCCTAACATGTTTACCAAATTACATCTGTTTCAGAGAAAAACTGTTTTAGCACAACATCATACTTTTGTTTGGAGTATGTCTAGAGAAAATTTCCTGCCAGACAGTCCTCAGGGTAAAATCTGGGGCTATTTTTTCTCATAGAATTTATGGTTTTTTGATGAGATTGTAAACAACCAAAATGGTTTCACTTTCCCTACATGGCGACCCAGCAGTGCCATTTTGTAAAATCCTATTGAGCTGAGTGAATTTTCCTAGAAAGAGATGTTGTATTTTCAGTTGTTACTGAAGATATCTGTGTTTTTGTTTTAATACATTACGGACCTGTGAGCCTCTAACAGTTGGAAGGTCAGTTCTGGCTATCTGGAATCATGTAGGGAAATTACACATATACCTTATCTTGTGCAGATTTGCCAGGGAAATGTAATTCTCTTTTAAAGTTACACTGATTCAAATAAGACTGATGAGTTAGATCAACATCTGAATTTCCCTAAAACGGACCTCTGTGATTTAGTGTGGAACAGATTCCATTGCGTCTCCCATTCTTCACCAAAACAAACAAAAAATAAAATAAAACATAACATGCAGTTACAGTGTTTTCTTGTCAAGGGTCAGCCTTTCAGATTTCTTTTAAGCTTTCAAGTGGCTTTGAACATTGCCGGACAACAATCAGCTAAATGTGGACAGCAATCAGGCAGAGGAAAGCGGGGAAGCCTTGTCTCCTATCCCGGGTGTTACCCACTCCATGCTACTCCCCTCTGGGTAAACAGGATGCTGAAGATGCCCCCCTGCTCTAACTGCACCCCTCTGTCACTCTGTGCTCCATATACACAAGTGCATCCTGTTTTCCTCCAGTCTGAAGAGCTGATCTTACCCTACCTCAAGAAGCAAGGAATTTTTTATAGGTGAGACCAGGCCATTTAGCAATGGGCTGTATTATTTAAAAACATAAATTCCTACAAAGATAGACTTGGATTAAACCTGTGCATTTTGGGTTATAAAGTTTATGGTAAAATCATTGGCCCTAAACAACCAACTCACTGAAAATTTGAAACTTGAAAATTTGAAATTTGAAAAACTCCAATTTACTAATTCTATTAACAGTAAAGTACAGTACAACCAAATTTAAATAGGCAAGGTTTGAACCCACAACCCTAGGACACTACCTGCTGCATCCAGTTCAATACTGAGATAAATAAACATATGCTGACACAAATGAACTTGTGCACAAAGTGTGGACTTTGGGACAGCCTGTGCATGCAGAGTAGTTGTCTGGCTTTCTACAGCCTGCTGCCCAACTGGCTCAGAACACGACTGCGATAAGCAATAATAAGTAGTATTAAGTAGTAATGAGAGGTCTTAGGGGAAGAGGTGAGCGCAGAGCGCAGTGAGGCTGTAGTATGGCAGTCAGGTGGTGGTTAGATTCCTTTGCACATGTCATCCCAATACTGCATTCTGGGCATTATCAGCACATTCATGGAGCCTGGGGTAAATGATTAAACACTTGTCTTATCAGGACAATGGCAGGCAATGACTATAAATATAACATAACCTTACATGAGCCTATATTTCATAGGAGTCTTTTGTGCTTTGGAAAGACAAATCATGCAATACATGAAGGAAAGAGCTGATTATGATTTGGTGAAAATTCAAGCTTTATGCTTTTCGTGCCTTATCCAATATGAAGTGAGTCTGTCAAAATATTAGCACTTTTCCACTGCATTGTCTCTACTGGACTCAACTCGGCTCTAATAGGGTTTTTTTGGTTTTCCATTAGGCAAATCTGCTACCTGCAACAGGGTCGTTTTTTTAGTCCCTGCTCACTTGTGGTTCCGAGTAAACTAAGTAGTAATCAGCCAGAAACATGTCTACGCTATGTATTGCAGAGATCCAGCAGACAATAAAATTACAGTAGAAATCCCATATATTTTTATCCAACTCACAACAGCAGCTAATAAAACTCTTCTTTTTATAAGAGGTTCAAAATGCTCCTTGAACTTGTGGCTCATGAAAGACTTCAACTAGAACTGGACAATGCAACAATAAATGAAAAACTCTACTGATCTGTCTAAAGTGGGGCACAGAGCTGTGTCCAGTCCCAAAAAGCAAAAACAACATGCAAATATGTGATGAATAACAAGACTTAATATTACTGCTGCCATTGTTGTGGTTGCCAAAGCCTATGGTTCCCGTTAGAGATGGTGTTTTGAGGCATCACTGGCTAAATTTTGGGGTATGGGTGGAGACTATTACGGAAAACCAACCAGTTACCATGCGAGTAAAGCCGAGTAGAGCTTTGAAGATTAGAACAGAGTAGGTGCCGTAAACTGGAAAGATGTATCCTAGTCTTATTAGAAAAAAATAATACAGGCCAGCAAATGCAGTAGAGGCTGAAACAAGGAGGTGAACTCAGAAGTCTTTGGGGAGGAGTTCAGGGTGGCTTATGAATGCGTATGAAGCCGGACCCCCCACCCCCACCCCCCAGTGGAGTTCGGGTGTGGTCCTACTCCCAAAATTATGTTATTACATAACTTCAATTATTTTGGTGGGTTGTTATTTTGGTTAAGAAGCATAACCACACTGGGCCAGCTAAAGCAGCACAGCAGCACAAAGACCAGCATAAACCAGTTTATAGCAGCATAGAACACATATGGACACCAGGGGCACAGTGATTTTGTGAACCATGAAATCCTATGGCTTGTTATGACATGTTAAAACTGTTGTAGTCATCTTGAGCCATGGTTTAAGGGCAAGTGTGATGGTTTCATTATGCATTTAGCATGATTTTAACTTGAGGGGTATAAGCTTGCATTGTTTGTTTGCTCCTTTAACATCACAATAGTATTGCAAATGTATAGAAGCAAGGTTAACACATTTTTGTCAGCAGTTTTTGGGGAGCTTTGTATTTTGTAAGTGATATAGAAGGAGGCATGAAAAAGATCTAAAAGTGTGAAGGAGAAAGTGAAAGTTCTGTGTGGAACACGAAAGACCAGAATGGTCTTATCTCAGACTGAAATCTCCTGTGTGCTTGTCCAACATGCAGTGGAAAGTTAATTCAACCTGAATACATATACGCCAAGAAATCAGCTGTATTTACCCAGTTGATTACAGAAGGTTAATCCCATTTCACTACACTGGAACATAGCCACTCCTCGTACACAGTGCAGCCAGCGTCAGCATGGCCAGCTTAGCAGCAGATTTTTAGCTTATCTGAACAACACAGTTTTACAGTTTTACTCAAGCGGGGCAGCTGTATACAGACAGACAGTCAGAGTGTGTGTGTGTGTGAGAGAGAGAGAGAGGTTGACTTTTAATATATTGTATTGCTATAAAATCAGTGTCCAGAAAAAAACATTAAATAAGTTACAAACGTACATTGTCCTTACATTTACATTAATTTATATGTAAAGTTTTAAACAGATGATATTATACATGTTTTTCCGGGTTTTTTTTTTTTTTTGTTACATGTTACATACGGTAAAAAAAGCCCTGAACAGCATGTTGAACTATTTCTATCCAGTTGTTGTTTTCTTGAGTCTAAACATTTTTCAGAATTAGCTTGATCTATGAACATCAAAAATCACATTATAAGATATTATTAAGTTTAATTCAGGATATTCCTTTCAAAGGCTAAATAAATCCTTATTACACTATGCTCATTGTATTTAGAAAAAAAAAAAGTAAAAGGTAAAATAAAAAAGAATCTACCTGCCTCTGTAACATGATCAGATTGTAAGTCACCCTGGATAAGGGCAAGTGAAAAGTGCTGGCACAACCCATTTCTCAGTAAAAACAATCTTTCTCATGAGCATTCAAGCAAAACAAGAAAAAAATCCCAGCAGAAATGATACTACAACTGCTCAGCTGTTACAAGTCAAAGAGTTTTGAACTGTTGTATAACGGCAAAAAACATTCTTAGATTAGTTCAGCTAAATGATAATATGATGTGAAATATGTCAGTTATTAGATGTTATTTGACAAACATTAATAAACAACAAGATCCTTGTATTGTGTGATCCATTTTGTTGTGCAAGCTCCACATATTTCCCTGTGAACTGATCATTATCCCTGGCTTCTGCGGGTTTGAAAAAGTAGGGGACAGGTGTTAGACTCCTGAGGAACAATCAACACAGGGAGGCCTCCCCTCCCCCCTTTAAACAGCAGGAGGAGGTAGAGGAAGGGCAGAGGCTTGTGAGTGGCAGGTGATTTCAGTCTGAAAGTCATTAATAACTTGCCACACAGAGAAAGCCGTCACACAAACTGTAAAAGAGAGTAAAACAGAAAACCTGGCTAGTGCTCTGATTAAATGCCATTGTAGATTGTAGATTTCTAAGATTGGATGCCAGTCCACACATATGTTCCACATGTGAACTGGACGTTTGACAGGGAGTGAAAAGGCGTTAGCATACATACACAAGGGCAATGAGATGATGGTTTAAATCTGGTCTTTAGAGAGAGGCATTGTATGCTGTGAGAGCTCTGCCTGAGGCTTCGTGGAATTTGTTCTTCAGGATTAATCTTGGGTGAATCATCTAGTTGGATGTACAACACTTGGCCCCAAGGCATCAATCTGCTAGTCATTCAGCTGTGAGCAGCATTTTGCAAAGAGGCAGATATGACCACCAATTTTATTGACCCCAGGGTAATAAATTATTTCCCTAAGAACTAAATCACTTAGAGCAGGTTCCCTCTCCAGGCTTTGAATTACTCATATCCAACACATTAAGCTTTACTCATTGGTTTATTAAACAAATGTTTGAATCAAGCACATGACTATGAAGCTGAATTTCTAGGTTACACGTATTCAAGATGTTTAGCAACTGGTTTCTGGTTTGTTTAAGGAAACCTGCCTCTAATGTTTATCAGCAGGAGGAAAACCACAAAGTAGTTAATTGCCGGACATTCCATGACAATGCAAGATGCTACACTGCTCATCAAGTGCAGACGTTACTGGAGGAGAAGGAAATTCTGGTGATGACATCACCACCAATTGCAATTGAAATCCTGTTAAGAACCTGTTGGACTGCACTGGGGAAAATGTGTGGAGAAGAAAAAGCCAAACGCTATGGACAGTCTGTTTATATCATCAAAGAACACTGGGGTAGCACTGTAACAAAGCAGTTTTGGGATAGCATCAAGGATATAACAGGTCTTAAAATGTACTGATAAAAAAACAGATAGGGCATTGTGCATATTCAGAAACTACCCTCTGAAGAAATAAGGACTACGGCAGATGAAAGTCAACTGGGAAGGAAGAACAAGCTTCCTGGAATTAAATAATCATGATACAGAGAAAAGGAGACACCTAACAATCAAGCAAAGTCTGATAGACCACACTGTCATTCTTAAAGCTTTCAGGAGTAAACCAACTCACTTCAAGTCTGAAAATAAATAGAGCTGAGAATTTTTAGATAAAGAGGAGAAAATGCAGTCAACTTTGGGGAAATGGAAAGATTTCCTCCAAAGTTCTTTGAAAATTGAAAGCATGCCATCTAATAAAGATTAGAAGCTGTTATAAGGCAAAGTAAATACACACTAAAGATAACATTTTAACATTATCTTTGCATATGTTCTGAGTAATTTTCTGTTAACTATAGTTTTATTGTGATTTTTACAGTAAAACTTTTTATACTTAATACCTATTTTGACTGGAAATTTAGTAGATGGAACGTGGTCTCTGACTTTAAAATGACTGTGATTTTTGTAATTGTTTTATATGTTCCACTATCAGCCATCACTAAAAAGCAGAGTCTACGCATTTATTACTGCTAGGAAATGAGTAAGAAATAGCTCCTGGGCTGGCTTGACTACCCATTTTCAACATCTTCCACAATATTGAGCAAGCAAGAGACAAGACACAGTGGTAGGTTTTATGATTTAAACTAAGAAAAATATATATATTTCTGAGTTTGTGATGATAGGCACATAACAATGACATATATACAATTCTCTTCATAAATACAAATTATATACAATCATTAAATAATAAGAATATCTCAAAGTTTTGCACAACATTGCATTGTTAAATTAATGAGGATATTGATATAACATATATATAACAAAAGATCTTTTTGGTTTAAAGTGAAAAAATATATAATGAAAATTCTTTAGTGAAGCCTTTCACTCCAGAAGGATGAGGTCTTTTTTGAAAAGACCTCAGTGTACAGGTTCAATAAACCAGGAAATCTTGACAATGGTTGAGGCTATCAGTACGAAATGCTTCTTTGAAGTCATGGGAATGTGGGAAATAGCCTACTGGCAGTAGACTGTGACAGGATGAAAACTGTGCATAACAGCACCTATCAAGTTGTGCTCTATAAGCAATCTGTACCCAACTACTGCTCTGAGACAAACTGCTGAAGTGTGAAGCATATATAGTTCTAATGAGATATTTAAATAAGCCTATCAAATATTTTACAGATTGTATAAGGCTACAAAATATGTGATATTCTGTGTTTCTAAGCAGTACCTTTTTGTCATTTAATAGTGGTACATATAGGATCAGGCACTTGTTTGGATTGAGTTCGCTTGTGTTTTCACTGATAGTCGGCACCATTAAAGGCATTGGGTGTTGTGTAATGGATTCTGGTTACACAATGATTTCAGATTTCCTATTTACTGCCCACACTCCCTGCAGCAGAAACCAGCCAGTCTGCCGGTTGTCAGATACATCCTCAGTTATTTGGAGCCAACTTTAAGGAAGTTCCAAAACGTATTCCATGTTCAGGCTCCAGGATTGTTCAGTTACATCTCCTTGGTCTCAGCACAGAGTCTCAAGGTTTGATTGACTAGATGCAAGGCCTTGTGTGGTAGAAAGCATCTCTCTTTCAGATTTAGATGCACTTTTTTCACAATGTAAGACATCTGGAATGCAAAGGTCCTGCCTTGTTTTTGCCATGAATGGTTGAGGAATACTCTCCATTTTGTTCAGAGTTCATATTCTTTTGTTAAGAAGTATAAAAAAAGACATATATACTTGTGTGTATCCGTAGTGAATGTTTAAGAAAAAAGAAATTGTAGTGCAAATAATGCTGGCAGTCCCTCTCCTCTCCCAGCCCTTCAGCTTCTCCTGCTTTGTCTCCGCAACAACATTTTTGATAATAAAAAGTAGTACTTTCATTCAGAGCAGCATGAATAAATATTAAATAATATATATCTATATAATATATACTCTCTTCACTTCCTCCAAATTGTCCTTTAAAATCATGTAAACATGGTAAGGCAAAGCTTGATGATGCTTGAGGTGCTCCAAATCACAAAATACTTTTAAACCTGAAGGAAGAGGAAACACATAGTTAACAAAGAACAAACAAGAAGCTTAAAGACATTTCTTTCTGTGCTGTTATTTGGACAGATGCTTACCTCAGTAGCAAAAACACAGGGATCCATTTGTTCTGGTATGATGTACACAGGATGATATAAACCTTCTTTAGGGAAGCTCGAAGGTGGAACAAATATACTGGACTCTGACTTTTTCCTGAAAAGACAACATCCAGATTAGCCTCAATTATGTTTTACCACACACAACTATCACCAAAGATGTTTAAGCCATATAAAACAGTACAAAAAAATAGATACTAACATGTCTAACTTGTCTTTTGAAAGTTTCTCATCGTTGATCAGATTGTAGTCCACCATCTTCTGCTTGTTGTTGGCCTTGTCATTTGCATATTTGTCCAGGATGCCAGAGCTCAGGGCTACATCTTTGTTGGACACTTTGTATGGCCCGCCAGGTATGAGCAAAGCCTCTTTCTCTTTGAAGCCGGACTGAGTGGTGGAGATCACAGAGGTGCGGTTGTTGACTGTGTCCAAGTGGTTCCGGACAGATGTGGATGGGGCTTTGCCGCCATGCCTTATTTGTCTCAGGAGGATGATGGCAGCACACAGCACCAGGGTCAGAGTGATTAGGCCCAGGGTGAAGGAAACAGCAAGGGCTGCAGGGAAGCTGCCACCACCATTTGTGGGGGGTACCCGTGTGGGCGGCTGGCTGTACTCACAACGAGAGCCCATAAAGCCAGGGGGGCACTGGCATACAGGTCCTGTAATGTGGGTGTAGCAGGTACCGCCGTTCTTACAGGGCTGGAGGGTGCATGCATCTGCACGGATGGTGCAGTCCTTGCCGGAGAATCCCAGCGTGCACTTACAGGTGTAGTCATTGATGCCATCCACGCAGGTGCCAGCATTGCGACAGGGGTTGCGTGCGCAGTTGTCTATGTTGATCTCGCACCGTGGGCCACTAAAACCTGGACGACACCGGCATACCAAGCTGTGGCCCGAGTCTAGGCACTGTCCACCTAAGAAAGAGAACGTGTTTAAATGCTGAATCACTGCATGGCTACACACATCTCATTCTGTGACTTTAACATCTACCAAAATTATAGCTGCTAAAATCCATGTCTAAACACTGACAGCCTTTAAGAGAGAAGAGCTTAAGACATTAAATCATAGGAGAGTATGCTTGTTTTGTTGTCTTAGCAAATAAGTCATACATTTCAAATGAATAACTGAGTAATAAGTTTTAGGGTCAAGGGGTTTCTCAAATCACATTCCATGCTCCTAATATCTGCCACTATAAACTGCAACAGCGATCATACACACAAGAGCAGAGAATGAGGAGCACTCTGCATAACACATATGGGCAAATGGGGAGTGCGTAGCTTAAAGATGTTAGAAGGAATTTAGCAGTGGATAGATAACGCCTCAAAACATGCTCAAGTAAGTAATTAGAACCCTTGGGAAATGAGGGTTGTATTTTCTTCGCAGTAAAACGTGTTAGGTTTGTTTTGTTTTAATGGTGCTATCTCTGCTTTCATATCAGCATGACAGGCACACTGGCGTCTCCCCTATCCTTCTTGAGCAACAATCTTTCTGTGGTTGACAGCGTTATGCTAAATGAATGCATCTCAAAACAAAAAGTTAAAGGAGTATGGCATATCAGACCTAGGAGAACTCCCACTGAGGTCGAAGGTGGCAACAGCCAAGGTATGCCCTTTTCACATTAATAATGCTCATAACAATTCCCAGAAAATAGCAGATTTTTTTCTACATGGTCAAATTGTTGTGGTTACCATTAAGACAGGGGTCACTGCTGCATCTGTCGATTTTCTTCTCACAGTTGGAGCCTACATAACCAGGAGGACAGCGGCAGGAGTAGCCTCCAGTTTTGTCATCGACAATGCAGGTGCCTCCATTGAAGCAGGGCCCATCAGCGCAGGTCATGGCGCTGATTTCGCAGTTCTTCCCATAGAAGCCCTGAGGGCATGTGCACGAGTAGTCGTTTACTAGATCCTACAAGGGAAGTGGAAATCCTGTAAGCGATCAGGTTTCAGCAGTAAACAGTAGCTACCTGGCTTTTGCAAGAAAACACTACAACACAGATGTCAAACTGCTAGACATACGTTACAACTGCCGCCATTCTTGCAGGGGTTGCTGTCACACTCGCTGGTCTCAATCTCACAGTTTGTGCCACTGAAGCCAGGCTTGCAGGCGCAGGTGTAGCTGCCCTGGCCAGTGTTGGTGCATGTCGCATCATTCATGCAGGGCTTGTGGTTGGTGCAGAAGTTCAGGTCCTGGTTGCAGAATAGTCCACCCCAACCCTCCTTGCAGTTGCACTGCCAGGGCTGGCTGCAGGTGCCGTGCAAGCAGCCCGGGTGGCGGGTGCACTCGTCGCAAAGGGATCCCTGCCACCCGAGGCGGCACATACACTCGCCGGGGTTCGTGCAGTAACCGTGCTCTTCGCTGCAGCCAGACGAGCAGATGGCTGTTCAAAAAGAGAGGGAGAAAAGAAAAAGGGGGGAAATTAGAATGAAGGTGCCCTGGTCTCCCCAGCACTAAACAGACCCCCTCCCTTCACGAGGCTCAGACACATCAAGTATTTGTTAAGTACTAAAACTAAGCAGCTGGGACTGGCACAAAAGAAACACATGCTGTCTTTTTCACGCAAGGCAGAGCACATTAAGTTCCAACGCGTGTGCCTGTTAAACCATGCTCCTTGCTCCCATTGTCAGGGCCAACAAAAGAAGGCTGATAGACCCTGATCTGCTGCAACTTGAGACTTTCTACTGGCCAAAAAATAGACTGTTGCTGCATGGTGGTTTTGAGTGAATTTTTTTATGAAACTATGAGAAATTCCTCATTTCTAAGTTTATGCAGTATTGGTGCACTAATAAACAAGATGATACTTACGTTCTGTGCAGTAATCTCCTTTCCAACCCTCCACGCACATCCTGTTGCCAGTGGAGTCACAGGTGAAATGGCCGAACGTGTCGTTGCGGGGCCGGCAGTAGTCTGAGCAGCTGTCACCGTAGTAGTGCTCATCACAGGCAACGTAATACGAATAGCGCAGCACACTTTGCTCTCCCTGATGTACATCCTGGGCCGGTTCCTCCCCGATGGCTAGTGTACGTTTGGTGGCCAGACGGCTGATGAGATTGCTCTGATTTTCTGCAAAATAAATAAAACTTCAATCATTCCTCCTTTCCCTTTGCTTTCAGAGTTAACAGGAAACCTATTGAGCTGGTGTGAGGGAGGAGAGGGAAGACGGTTCTTACCAGTAGACTGCACAGAAGAGGACTCTGCACTCCATACTTCAATTATCAAGGAGAATGTACCCTGTGGGAGGAACCATATTGCATTTAACGAATATTCACACATATATACATACTACATATCATATCATATCATAATCATATCCATATTACATACATATGTGATTTACTGCGTATTCATGCATACATAGATACTTCATACATGTATGTACCCAGTTGTATAATGTATATATGTATTCTAAAATATTTAATGAAAAATCAATTCATAAGTTTTAAATTGCGTGCCGTTCTGTGTAGCATGATGAAATCTTGCGCCGTCCTGATCATGGCGTCATCTCCAGCGATGTACATGTTATCCGCGAATCCATGGATAAGGATCCGCGGAAGGTCTTGGAACATATCCCCTGCTGTTACAGGGGACTACTGAGTGTGTGTGTGTGTGTCGTACATTGAAAACTGACCACTACAGTACAGTAATGAAAAAAAATGTGTGCAAACTGAGAAAAAGAATAGTGTTATTGTTGCAGGTGTAAGGTTGTCATACATGAATATACAGTTTTATACAAAGGTTTCACCTTCCCCTATCAAAATACACGCTTAACTGAATGCACTGCATTTATCCAATTGAACACACTGGAGTAATCGAATACTTTACAAATGGCATCTTTATTGCTGTAGTACATTTTATGTTTCTCCATGTGTTAAACCCTGTAGATAATTACAGCATGTGGACATTGACTGAAAATTGCAGTCCCAGCAGAGGCTGTGTTCACTTCCCTCCCTGGTGACCTGATGTGTTGTATATGGAATTATTCACTCAATTGAACATGTAGTCGTAGGGAACAGACTTCAGATACATCTGTCAGAAATGTCAGAGCATTAATGAGCAACTCACCGGCCATTTGAACTGGAAGGGTACTCTGATGGGAGCACTGTTGGAAATGGAGCTATGGTCAGTGCGGAAGGGCTCCGTGAGGCCAGTGCCGTATGTGCAAGGGGGCTCAGGCAGGATCACATCCTGAGAATGTTTCAGACAAACTCGCACAAAGATGCGGCAATCGACCTTGCTCGGATCACACTGGACACGTGCACTGCGGAACTCATGAACCTTCAGCTCGAAAACACCTGATGAATAAACCTGAGAGATATAGAGAAAGAATGAGTGACCATGCTTTGTCAGAGATATTTATTGATGTATTTATACAATGGGGTAAAACAATAACATTACCACAACTTCATGTATGTGGTAAAACAATAACATTTGTCGTGTCAATCATTATATATATATATATATATATAGAGGTGGGGCAGGTGCTGGAGTCGCCTATCTTACAGCTGTGGTCAACACACACACACACACACACACACACACACACACACAGAGAGAGAGAGAGAGAGAGAGAGAGAGAGAGACAGAGATTATTTAACAGTGTACTCACAAGGTGTGCAACTGAAAACAGAAAAAACAAGCTCGATGTTGAGACGGACGCCATCGTGTCGGAGATTTGTCCGTTTTCCCGTGACGGACCGTGGAAGGTGACCTCTGGGCTCGGTTCCAAATCAAAAAGTTAAGGTGAAAATCAGGAAAATGAGAAAACCCTGAAGGATGCGCGGGGAAGTAGGTTGAACCCGAATATACCGCAAGTATCCAGTTATCCGGACAGTCCGAGCCGAGAATGTAACGAATGTAGCCTAAAAGAAAAAGGCTGTAAACAACAAAGTTAAACCTAAACCAGAGCAGGGTCCCAGAAGAATTAGCACACAGCTAAAACAGCTACAAATAAGGAAAGCTGGACGCTGCACTAGGTTTGTTTGTGTCAAGCTTAAAGTTAGGAGCGAACTGTACATTTAACTCTCTCTCTCTCTGCAGTGCGCTAACCTCTCGCTTTCTTTACAGCAGAATGGCAATGCTCTCTCTCTCTCTCTCTCTCTGTCTCTCTCTCTCTGCGGACTTTGGACTTCAGCGCGTCTCTTCGCCTCTTAATGTAGGCTAGAACACGGGGCGGGCCATATGCAAACGAGCCTCGACACAACTCACTAGTGAGAAGCCGTGAATAGGTCAAAGTTCTCCGATAATTTACACGTCATGCTCAGGTTTATTTCAGTTTTAAATAATGACAATAAAGACAACGACTGTAAAACTGTATAACATTCTTACACACGTCACAATGCGGGTATAGATTTATTGTGAAAGCGTGTCTCCTGGACGTGCTGTGTGTATTTGCTGTAGTTATTTATTAAATCATATATGTGGAAACGAATTGTGCATACTTTTAGAAGAGAATTTCGGTCACTGAGTTATATATTACTGTCCCAGTAAACAAGGAACGTCCCTGGACGTTCAAAATAGGTCTAAAAATAGTCTGTCCGTCAAGGACATATTTTAAACGTCAGTGGACGTCCAAAATTCATCTTAATAAGTTAGTTTAGTGGTGACCAATCGATAACGTCAGTGGACGTCCAAAATGCGTTTTATACAAGTAATTTATTTCGGGACTAATTAATAACGTCAATGGACGTCCAAAATACGTCTAATAGTCGTCTTTTCAATGTCTGGGTTTGGACGTCTTTTCAATTTTCATTTTCAACCTTAAGAGAACGTTGATTAGACGGCAGTCATTACGTTATTTCAACGTTGAATCAACGGCTAATTGTTTACTGGGGTGGCTCTGTGTGGAAGTTGGTGTGTGTGTGAAAGGGTTTTCTCTTTGTTTTGTTTAGTCTGTGTCAGTGTGCTTTTAATGTGGAAGTCTTTCTCTCTAAATTCTGTCGCGTGCCGGGCTTTTCTCTGGGATTTTTGGATGGGGAGCTTGTTCTCACTCCCCTTTTAATTCAGCTCTGAAGTGTGTGATTGTTCTGACGCGTGTGAGTCGTTAAACGGGCAAAAGCGACACGAGGGCGTCTTTTATTGCCCCCTCCCTTTACGCATAAGATCCGGGGGCTTCTTTTGTTATGTAAGGACTGCACCGCGGGCCTTGGAGGCTGGGGTGGGCGGTTGGGGTGATTGGACCTGCTGTGGGGGTGGATATGAGCATTTCAGATTACAGATATTTCGTTGTTTCTCCATCTCTCTCTCTCTCTCTCTCTCTCTCTCTGTGTGTGTGTGTGTGTGTGTTGACCACAGCTGTAAGATAGGCGACTCCAGCACCTGCCCCACCTCCATTTTAGATTTACGGCACGCGCCACCGCCGCAAACCGGACTCAAATAAACGCTGGAAGACCTACTGACAACATAAATCGCATTCACCTTACGAAGCAGAAGTTCGCTTCTCTTAAATGTTCCAGTGGTTACATTCTGGAGAGTAAGGGTCACCTTAAAATGTGTGTGTATTATTGTTAACCTTCAGGTCTAGACTCGTGAATGGCTGTATACTAAACGCAAAATTGCGCCGTAACTAGAAGACGGCCTTTTCTCCACTCTTTACTCAAAACTGTTGCTCGTCTTATGGCCTGTTGTTATGCTAATACAGCCGCGCGTGCCTCCGCTAGCCCGAGGGAAGGGTGGGTCTGGGGATGGCTATTGTTAATTTATTGTAACACAATTACTCAGACAGTCTGCTTTCGCTGCTTGAGTTAAACAAAACAATGAACACGTGAATATTGTTTTTATTCAATGACATTTCTTTTGCAAGCATGCCCAGGGGCTGCAGTTCCCAATGAGAGTCTCAGAAATACAGCTTCAGACACTCAAGGTTTTTAACATCATAAACCTAAGGGACCAATTCCAGTGAAGTAGTGGGACATTCAATCTGCGGCCGGTGGCAGTGGAGACATGCACTAATTACACATTCATATACACAGATCAACCATAACATGACAACCTTCTTGTTTCTACATTCATTCTCTCAGCTCCACTGTCTACACAGGGGCACTTTGTAGTTCTACAATCACAGACTGTAGTCCAGTTGTTTCTGTGCAAGTGTTGTTTGCCCAGATTCACCCAGTTCTTCGATGGTCAGGACCCCCACAGGAGAGTGTGTGTAGAAACCAGGAGGTGGTTATAATGGTTATGGTTGATCTGTGTATCCATGTAGGTAAAGGTGTGGAGTTATATCTAATGGACATGCATATGATATGTTACATATTATTCTGTGTATATTTACAGTTATTAATAATGATAATGTGCAATTATTTTGTATTGTACAATATACGACGAAATGTGTCTTCAGCATTTAACCCATCTGTGGCAGTGAACTATTTTCATTTTAATTAAATAGCACTTTTAAGGTATTATTGTATTTTTTAATGGAACTCTCTTCCAAATATACATTTTTTTGAGGATGTTTTGGTGTTTATTCAATGACAGGTGTAGGAATGTATTATACTCCACAGCAACCGTAAATCTATAGCATTAAAATCACTGTAGGTGTCAGCAATGACTTCTGACAGAGTGAAACCAACCTCAGCAACACTGATTCAGCTTAAGCGTCACTCTGTGTACTGTAGACAAAGAATCATCCACAAATAAATAAATAAACAACTCTACCGATACACTGACTCCATTTCAGGGTTACCAGACTATTTTTTATTTTAAAGAATTTACACTTGGTGATTTTGTTAAAATGTTGCATGTTGGGTTTTAATTCTGGGGTAGTTAATTTTATTAGAACTTTATTAAGTACAGTATAGATGTGATAGATTTAAATAATGTGATATTTAATAAAAGAGTAGTGTTAATGTAGTGTTATGGTAATGTTTTTGACTGTAGAAGGAGCCTACATAAATGATTTAGAATTATATAAACATCATCAACAGTGGCTTACTATCAAAAATGTAAGGTCAACTAATTATGTTTATGATATGCTTTAAGAACTGGAAGCTCTGATTATATTTAACGTTATAACTGACACATATGATTAACATACACATTCTGTGTCAACTTATGAGACTTTCTTCACAGTGGTGGTGAATTGAGAGCCAAGGGTCGTACGAATATTGCCAGTACTCTCTAGAAACAGTAAGCCTACACGTGTCTTCTGGGTTTTATAAACAATTTCTTAACCCTAAAAAAGTAACAGTATTCCAAAAAGTAACGTTTCAGTGTTCGTTTCAGGTTTCATTTCCTAATATTTTTATGGCAGTGATTATTTAGCCCCCAAATGGCCAGAAAATGTTCCTGTACTTCGTTTCTGTGCACGTTGCAGCATCTCTACTAGGCCACTCGGGCACGCGCACACACAGGGGGGCAACGAAGGAATAACGTGATTTTAAAAATGGACGGCCATCTGGCGCGACGAGCACGCGCACGGGGCGCGACTGCCGTTTGCAGACTCATCGATAAATCGATCAGCTCGAGGGAATGATCGATATAGCGGGAGGAGAGTCTCCTCTGAGAGATCACGGGTTCGTTTCGACCCCAGATGTGAAGGAGACAGTTTGAGGAGCGGTAAAGTGTCTGAAGTCACGGATTACCGGAGGTGTGGAGACATTTGTTGTGAGCACGTGTCCAGCCCCAGACGTGCAGGAGCGTCGCCTTTTGCTCTGCGGCGTGTGTCTGCACAGAGGTGATGAAGGGGAGGAGGGGAGGAGGGGAGGGGGTTCAGTACGAGCGGAAAAGCACACCTCAGAAGCAGCCGGGGGTTCTGCGGAGGTGTGAACAGCGGCAGAAGGCGCTGCGCCATAAACGCGAACTGCGCGCGATCGAGGTGTGAGCATCAACACCAGCGACTAGAGACACACGCTGCCACCCTTCTCTCTTTTTCTCTCTCTCGTGCACGCGCCCAGTGGTATTAATAAGTAATTGGTGTTCTCTCCTGGAGACAGTACAGAATTCATAGGAAAAGCATCCATTTTAACCAAGACGTGGTTTTGGCTGACGTTTTCTTGGTTAAGTCTTCTTAGGTAGCGATCCAATACTCGTTTAACACCTCCAGGGGTTACAGAGGGGAATTCCACCCATCTATTTTCCAAATTTCTTCAAGGTTTAGGTGTAAATAAAGTTATTCAAAGCAATTTTATGCGAAAAGTCGCACTGCAGGGAAACGCAGTTCCTTTACACTGGGATGACTACCAGGGTTCGTGATATATTCAAACGTAAATTTAACCATCACATTTGCCATCCAAACTCGTGTCAGTTAATAACCTGTAATACAAAAAAAAAAAAAAAAATCTGGGCAAATTTTATTTCAAAATTAAAAATTCAAAACAAAATCTCAGACAGGCAGGGTATTCTTTTCTGTGAGGGAGATTTCAGAGGCATTAAATAACTATTCCCCGCTGTAAACAATTCTAGCTTGACAAGTTTCTCAACTTTGGTTTTCACTGAACCTGTCTGAATTATTGTTTACCGAATGTTTTAATTATTTCAGTTGTATTTTTTTTATTCTGTGGAATATCCCTCTAATTTATGCCACAGTATTTCATTTGTACAGTGGGGATTTCAATTTAACAGATTCTATAAAACTGTTAAATGAACTGATTTCTTTCTGTATTTAATAAAATATATATGTATATAAATAAAATGAATCCAGTAGTATAACTGAAATTAAGAAAACTACTACGGAATTTAGTAAAGCATCCAGTTGTACTATACTAAATATGAGCGTATTAATCCAAATTTGAAATGTAAATAAATCATAATTCAATTAAATTTTCATTGTTTTAGACCTGTTAGAAACAGAGACATATTTCCTGTTAACGTTTAGTTGTATTTTTCCGATATTAAAGGAGTTGAAGTTTAAATGTGCGCTGTGTGTGTTGTCGTACTGGCTCGCGCTCGGATTCCGCGGTGACGTGTGCGCTTGAGGTCACTGTGGCGCGTGGCTGAGCGTGAGGTGTTGAGGAGTGAAAACGAGAAACAAAAGCAAAAGCTTTTGACACCTATGAGCCGAGGAACAGCGCCCTCAGCGCCTCCCCGCAGAGAACTCTGAGCTTGTTTACTCATAACTGCATCACCTGGCAAACAAAAGCCAAAAGCTAAAGCCAGCAAAATGGACAGTTAGCACCTTGGTGTTTAGACTCAGCAACTGGCCCAAACCTTCCCATTCCCATCGTTAAAAAAGACACAGGTCATTAGTTCAGCTCTGGAGAGCAGAAGACATCTCCAGATTTGTTTCTGTGGTCAATCTGCCTGGACGGCTCTCCTGCATGTCTGAGCCAGAGGTATTTAGCCACTTCTGCAAAACGTTATACAGAGGGTTCATTGTTGACATAAGCGTTCAACATACAGGTCCTAAGAACTAAGTAGGGTTTTTCTGCATTGCTACGGGTTTAGATGTTCTCGAGCAGAGAGCAAACAATGCTCACTGTCACATGTGGACTACAAGTGCTGTAAAACCCACATACCATGTCATGCTGGTATGAGTGATATCTGTGATCCAAAACAAATCATCCTGACTCAGCAGAAAAGAGAGAGAGAGAGAGACGGTCAAATAAAACACTTAATTTCAGAAGAAATGTTGAATGAGCAGACAGTATCAAATATTTGTTGATACAGTGCATAATAGCTGTCCTAAAGACATTTGTTCCCCCACACACACCATTAGAAGATGCCAGTGGCTTCCATCAGTCCGAGGAACCGTGTACCTGCTCCCTGCAACCCAAGGTCATATTCAGCTGCTCTAGAGCATCTCATTTAAATTCATGGTGTTTTATGGAGTTTATACAAGCTGTGTGCACTGTCTTATGTATTTAAATCTTTGGACATATATTACACCAATTACCTAGGCGTAGGTACGTAGGTTCTGAAAACAGGACTCCTAGGATTTCTGTTGTTCAGTATCACCAAAATACTTTGATATGTAAACATTTAAATTTATTATAGAACTATTAAAATATGTGGGTTTTGTTTTTTTAAGGGGAACAACTTTCTTTTGTGGCATACACTCATGTTAAAACACCTGAAGTGCCACTTCCTGTTAATGGTGTTTGTGGTCTAAGTACAGAATCAGCCACTGTACATTTCAGGTTAAATGATCATCAGACTACTGAGGGTTTTTCTGCTAATGCTCTTGATGACCTTTGAAATCCCTTTGAAAGTCAATGGAAATCCCATTGGCTTCCACCAAGTTCATCACTCGAGAACCCTGAGTATATCAGAGTTCAGCTAGTTTCAAACTTTATGTTAACTCTGTTCAATCTGATCCAATGTAGCTGCGAAGTGCACATAATTGTATCTAGTCATGTTAAAAATAATTAGTAAATGAATAAATATTTGAGTTGAAATTAATGTATTTAAACTTCTGTATAAATAAATAGATAAGGTTCTGTGCTGACAGCAGCAATATCCAATCCTTTCAGTGTTTCACACTGCTATTTGTTATATTAACCCTTGAACAATTCCTTTTAAAACAGGACTCCAATGCAAACAAGACTTTGGCCAAAGGTGGGCTATTCATGTAAGCTAAATTCGCAAAACCTTCTAATTTGGGACAAGTGCCTGTTTTTATTAATCCATCAGTGAAAATTTAAACTTCCTTTGATCCATATGCTCTAACATCTGCCTCAGCCAAAGTCTGAATTATTTTCTCAGAACACATGGATATAAAAAGTGAGGTTCCACCTCTTAATTTAGCACATTACACAGAATACTACTTATGTACTTAAGAAAATGAATACTTCTGATATCTGTGAGATCCTGTGTGCGATACCAAGCAGGCTTCTGACCGGGAAGAGATTCGTTTTTATGTAGCAACAACCATATTTACATTTGACCCTTCAGGGGTTAGCTGTATTTTCCTAAAATAACCACTGATTAATTTGCTCCACTCAGGGCTGCTGTGTCCACAAAGATGTAAAGAGCAAAAATGATACCTGTGATTTCAGTTTGGCTTTTACTTGATATAATGTGCAGGTGGTTTAACACAGGATCAATAAAGTGTTATAATTCCAACTTCATTTACAAGATTAACACCTCTTTTCTGACATCAGCAAATATTCAGCCTTCTTCCTAAGAACCACACATATGAAGTTTGTTCGTTTGTTTAGGCTTCTGTGCTTAGAGACGGAGCAGATTAAGTTTTTCTAATGTTGGTGAAACATAATTATGACACAATTGTCAATTGTCAACCTGACCATCAGGCACTGGGGAGAGGTCATTTACAGTGCAGACAAAGATTTAGTGCAGGGTTTGAAGTCACATTTTGAAAAATCCCAACAATTCCTCTGTGTAATTTAATATAAACAAACAAAATAAAAACATATATAAAACAAGTAATTAGTTATTTTACACGTAGAGCATTTCCAAAATCTAGAATTATTCTTACCCATTAAATAACTAGACATACACACGTCCAAATGTTTAGTGAATTCAGCTGCTGAGTTACATACACATCATCTACTAATATCTATAGAAAGCGTCAAGTTAAATGTGTTCTAGGGCAACGTGCCCCGTACCAAGCATGGGCTAGAAAGAAACAAAATCCCCCAGATTTGGGCTTCAAAATGAGTGGAACTGCTTTCTCTGGAGTGATGAACTTCATTTGAAATCATCCAACATCAGTAGCTGTCCTCAGTTAAAGGTTCTCATGGCTGAAAAGCAAGTATTTACACTCTAGTTTAATTTGTCACACACACACGCACGCACACACACACACACCTTAGAGGGCTCTAAATTACATCTTGTAATAAAAAAATAAATTAATAATAAAATAAAAAACAGTTCAAAGTCCAATGCAGCTTTCTCGAATTTTTGTTATTGACCTTTGTTGCGCCTTAAGGCACTGACCCCATCTTTGGTCAAGTTTGATTTTCACTGATACCACAGCCATCCAGCTGTGCAAAAGAGCACAGCTTATCTTGTGGGACATCAGTAGGTACATGTCACTCAGTGCCATTCTAGTGACTGCAGCTAACATAATAAAAAGGGGCAAGGTAATGTTCTCCTCAAAGCATGCTGTGTTGACCACATCTGGCTTTGATTTTTTGTGGAAGAAGCATATGCTAGGCTTTCCCCCTCACAAAACCCTAGGAAGAGAAAAAATACGGAGGAAAAAAAATGTATCAAATTTAAGTCCCAATATTTCCAATGAAAGAGGTAATTGAGTATGTCAGATCACCAGTATTACAGTGAATAAAGAGCAAGCCAAGACCAGGATGACAGGTTTTCCTGTTTCCCAATAAATCAAGCCTTTCCAAAGAACTAGGCAAATTGCATAGTTTCACATACAAGCTATGAGACTGAACAGCACTTAACATTTAATCTCTTATATCTTTTAAATTACACTGCAGATTCCAGGTCATTCCATGAATTTGGTCATGTTTCATTTCCTACATTTCTTCAAGAATGTTAATTCAGATGTTGTAATTAAAAACAAGTGATATAGTCTTAGTCTCATCTGCAACTTGGGGGTTAAGCCTGGGTGGAACAGATGTGTTGCAAAATGACTGTTTGGATCAGTTGATCCACAAAAGCAGGTGAAAACAGAACATCTTTTAAGTAAAATAAGTGAAGGTGACAAGTTACTCAGATTATAGAAAGTAATACATACTTTGTTTATTAAAGGTCATTTAAGTGGTTTACATCGAATGCATTACACAGACCCATCAACAAGCACATCTCCTAACAAAGTGGACCATTTTACACTTGGGTAGAAATGACCCTTGTCAGTCTCACTTTTAGATCGGATTTCCACTGATATAAACTACGGACTGATATTATTCAACTCAGATGCAGCCTGTGCAGCAAAAGGATCTCCTAATGTAGAGTGGGTGATCATACTCCAAGCACAGCTTTAAACTCAGGCTATTACAGTCTAACTTGGATCTGAAAGAGACCGCTAACCTTCACATCATTTCAGAGTATATCCAACACAAAGTGTGACTGCTAATATAACGTTTTTTTTTCGCACAAATAAAACAAATGGGAGTAGTGGAGTGGGTTGAAATGAGTCCAAGTATGAGCTTTCTTCCTTTTCCTTTGAAACCATTGACATCTTTGACAAACAGAACAAATGACATGAGACAAGGGCACGCGGTAGGCTGTGCAGTCCAGGGGATGCTTTTACCATCACAGAGGAAACCAACATTTTTTTGGAACAGGTCTCTGGTCAAATCCCACCCCAAAACACTCAGTCATTCAGTGATTGTAATCGAATGTCTTTTCTTCCGTCTCATGTCCCGCTATCCTTCTGCACCCTCCCTCCTACGCGCCCGAATATGCCGTCCACTACAGTGACAGAGACCCTGTCTCACTGGCCAGTCACTGCCTGTAGTCCAGACTGCGGCTGGAGGCTTTCAGTAAGTCCTCATTGCTGCTTGCGGGCCCAGAAACGGCTGGTGATGCCGCTGAAAGATAAGCCTTGCTTCTTCTGCTGAGAATGTTCAGCCAGCCTCTGCTCTTCCTCCTGAACACAAACAAACATACAGCTTATTTCACAGCTAAAATTTCAACAAAGAAAGAATGCTGCTACAAACCAGTTGTGTAAAAGACACCCAGATTTTGTAACATGAGAACGTAACGACTATTTTGCAGAAATAAATCAGACCATTTCTATTATTTATATCATTGTGAAACTTACACATGTTAAGAGCAGCATGTAAATTACACGTGTAATTAAAAACATTAACATATATAAATAAAAAAATAAAAGTTCACTGAAATAATGTGAAAAATGTGTTGTTCTATTAAGTTCCAATTTCAAAGTTACCCTCTTGGAAATTAAATGTTTTGATAACAACCAACATTGGTGTGATCCCAGACAGCTTAAAACTTAAAATAGCCATCAGGATCATCCTTAGCATTAGGAAGAGTTGAGTTCAGGTTTTGGGTTAAAGGAACACTAGGTACAATTTTTACCTCAAATTTTCAGCTTCAAAATCATTGTGCTGCTTTACTGACTTGTAATAGGGAGAGTAGAGCCTCTGTCGTTGCTGCTCTGGGCACAGCACTGCACTATGTAACTTTTGGAAGAGTGTAGAAAATCCCCCCATCCCCCACCCCATGAATCTCACATTGACACTGTATGGGGGAGCCAAGGAGCAAAAAAAAAAAAAAAAACCAAATCTTACCTAGTGTTCCTTTAAAGTAGTATTAGAGTTAAGATAATTTAACAAACATCCAAGTGAACTTTAAACAATGACAAGGTGAGTGTCAAGAGTTGACCACTACATTAACACGTCACCAGTACATGTAGAGGACAACACAACCTGACACACTCAAGTGATCAACACTGCTGATTACCAGTGCAAGTTGTGCTTGTCTCCTTTTGAAGGCTTCAATGGGGTCCTCTTCATGGGCATAATTTTCCAGCACAGTGCGAACATCCTCCACACCACTCATCGCAATCGCTGCAGACAATCAGTTAAGACGGTTATGACTTTGCTCTAAACATTCTAAAAAACCGGGGAGCTGAAGAATACATACTGCATCTCTCACACCTTCTCTAAATAACTATGATCAAGAACTACACTGAAGGTTCTTACTCTTGAGGAAGGCAGCCAGGTCGTAAAGTGTGCGGTCCTCCGAGTTGCCGTCCCACTTGCGCAGTGCCATGCCATTGAAGGGCTGCAGACTGAAGGCTTCTCGTTTACAGTCCACTACAATCACTTTAGAGGTGTCTCTGTTCAGACAGGACACATCCTGTTAAGAAGAGAACATGATGAATTTTAATCTTCCACCCACAGTCCATTTATGTTTGTTTAATGTCGAGTATTTATTCACTGTTTGAATTACCACGGAAACTCAATTTGCTAGTTAAGTTGATTAGTTTTGTAGCACTTTCGGTCTGTATTTACATTTATGTAGTAGGCACTCTGTCAAATTTAGAATCAGTTCCATTCACAGCATAAATAAGCCAATATTACCCACCTATGTAGCAGGAATAGGGCAATATCCCCATCTCAGCTCATGCTTTTCAAAATTTGGAGGTCTATTTGTACTCTAAAAACTCCAGATACAGTTTTTCTGCTGTGAGAAGAGAAAGAAAGCCTAGCATACCAGACAAGACCCTTTGTTTTGTTTTCTTTATTGCCCATTTTCAGACTCTGGGTCTTCGTAAACACATTAGGTTTCGAGCGTGCAAACAGACTGGAGAGCTAGCAAATGATGAGGAAAGATCACCTTCAAGTAAACGGGCTGGGTTACACTACTTTATTTTATGGTATTTAATGGCAAAACAACACATTTTTAAAAATGGTTCCTGAAGCTGTGTCTGGGAGTAGTCCATTTTCAAACATTTAGTGTTTCCATAATGCACATTTTAAACTAGTCTTTTCCCTTCCTCCCTGGTGTTTAAATCAGTGCCTGAATTGATGCACACAAACGGAGATTAAATATAACTGCATCAAAACAAGTAATCCACGTTCCTGTAATGGCAGGAATGTGAAAAATAGTCACACCTATGCATCTGTAGAAAAGTGTAAACTGTTAACACCCAATCACTGACCCCTGCAGTGTCTTCCACTCCCTCACACAAACATGCGTGCACACACAAAAACTTTCTCTGCAGCAGCTGTCTTGGTGGTGGGCCCCAGCAGCAGATGGACAGGGACGCTGCACTCTCCCTATCACTGGGGTCATCTGTATCCCCCTGAGGGGCTGAATACAGGGACAGAGTGAAGGGGGTTGGGGGTGGGGGGGTGAGTGAGAGATACAGAACTAGAGAGATAGAAATGGCTAGAAGTGAGAGAGAGGTATAAGCGATACATAAATACAGAATGAAGAGGCCTAAAAAGGAAACCCCTGTGGCCCCGAAGGCCCAAACAGCACGATTCACAATAAATTGCTTACATCTGCCTGCCCCAGGAGACACAGCATGAGTCCACAGAGACAACATGCACGCGTGTGTGTGTGCCTGTATTGATCAGTGTGCAAGTGTGTGTTTCCCTAAAATTAGGAGGTTAATGCACTCTGTGATGGTATTATTCAAAAGGTGGCTTGCTCTTTACGTCATATTATATATAAGAACCGATTTAGCTAATGGAAGCGTGAGATGAATAAGACGGGGAGAACATGTGCATCTTTGAATGCATTTTGAAAGCTGAGACGGAAGAAATTTGTTGACGTCTCTGTGAGAGTTAAATCCAGTCTGGTTGCAATACTGCAAGATCTGATACTCATGGACAGACAAAACTGAAACCGCAAGTAGACATTGACTGGAAGACTTAAGGATGGAGCAACTGTAAAAGATACTGAAAAACTGAGGTTTGAGATTGTGAAGGGCTTTAAAAGGTTAGCAGTAGTATGTTGTACTCGGTGCAAGTTGTGACTTGTAATAAGTGTCAGTTACAGAGAATGGTGGGTGATATGAGCACATACTTTTGTGCGTAAAAGGACCATAACCTCAGGGTATTGTGCATACTGTAGTCCAGAAATTAGTTTGCAAAACAGGCTAATGGAAAGGGCATTACAGTAGTTCAGATACAAGGTAATATTGGCTTGAACTAGTGTTTCTGCACCTTTTCTACTGATTACAAGACAGAGGCGTGTAATGCCGTGAAGACAGGAAAATTAAGTCTGGACCAAGGAACTAACATGGGATTTAAAGATAAACAAAGGGTCAAAAAATATCATCATGCAGTCTAGGGAAGGCTCAAACAACACACTGTGTATGCTGACAGTAAGTTCTAACCACTTTACTAGTTCATTTAGACAAAATAGCAAACTTTCGGGTTATCAGAGTTGAGTTTTTAAACAATTAGCAAGCACACACTGTTTATTGTTGCAGATTTAGGAAACCAATTGAAGGGACGACATATGGCTGTGGCATGTGACCAATGGAAAGCATGTAACTTGTAAAAAGAAGAGGACTAAGAACAGATCCCTGAGGGACACCTTGAGTAACCGGAGCAATGGAAAATTTGTCTTCATGAAAAGAAATGTAATACTTCCTATCAGTGAGAAAAGAAGTAATAATAAGACATCAATGGTAAACAGAGAGGCCACAAATCACAAAAAATATAAAAGGTGCATGGTATTGGCTCGGCTCAACTGAGCTGGCTTTCAATCGTCTCTCCCTGGAGTTTTCCGTCAGCCACTGATCTTAGTAGCATTTGAATCTCTTTAAAACACCACAGCTAAATGTTATGAGCTGCCGTTGTGAGTTGGACAAACAGAAAAAGGGGCCGCTGCTCTGTATTTCATGATGACCGAAAAGTATCTCAGGCAAATCAGAGCACTGCAATGTTTACACATCATGTTTAGTACCAACTTGGCTCGTACCAGGCACAACTGGAACAAAAAATGTACCCAATTTCAAGGAGCAGGTCCTCCTCCATTGATGTTATATCTTCACATCAGCCCCTTTAAAGTTACTGATGAATGTAGCTTACATTAGTTCAGTTCACGTTTTTACCAAAAATGTTTCTTCTAAAATAATGTTTATAGGTAGTTTGCAGGTAGTAATAACTACTTCTGTAGTTCTGTAGAGATTATTTTTTTGAACACTCCTGTAAGAACTTTCAGGCACTGATTATAAGAGAATTAGTTCTGGGTCACAAACTGACCTCATCCCAAACATTGCTGAGCGCTATCACTTTAGAAAACATTTCCACTTCCACTGCCCCACAGCGCAATATTTATTTTATATTTATTTATACCCATGTAGCTCACACTTGGCATTGGGAATGGTGATTTCAAGCTTGTGTGCAGCTGCTCTAGAGCAGAAAAAAGGCTCTATAATTCTTACTTGTAGTATTTTATAACTAAATCTGGATCAGTATTTAGTGTAATTCTGCTAATAATCCATGGTTTAAATTTGGAGTGTGGCTATGTGTGAACGCAATGATTATATATTTTTAACTATACTAAGTACACAAATGTGATGACACGGTAGTGTACTATTTAATATGAATATGAAACACCTTTATTGATCCCCTTAAGGAAATTGCTACACTGCATTTGACCCATCTCTGGTAGTGAACACAGAAACACGCAGTTTGGGGACATGCTCAAGCACACTTCAGCCGTGAGTGACACTCTGGCCTCAATAATTCAATGATATTCCAACATTTCCAAAACCAACAATCATACCTTCCTTCAGAGCAATGAAGCTTTACATGGCACATGATTCTCAATGTTTACATAGGACCAGAGAGAGAGAGAGAGAGAGAGAGAGAGAAAGCAGCATTTCAGCCTCCTGTGCTTCGCTCTGCCAGATGGGAGGTGAGAGAAGGAGGGAGGAGAAAGCAGAGGGCAGAAGGTGGGTACAGAATTTGATGGGGGACAAAACCAGCCCACCACTGCTGAAATGTGACCAGTCAGCCAGGCTCGTGCTTACATGAAATCGATAATGGATGCGTGTGCACAACACACTCACAGAGCAAGTCCTAGCAAGCAAAAGCACAACTCAGTCATGCACCAAGGAACAACAATAAATGTTTATACAACAGGTTCATAAGCAGCGCCCACATGCCAACAGAACCCATTTCACATTTTTAAAGCCAGAAACTTCACTTAAAGTTTCTGCATATTCAGCACATTTCAGGACATTAATTTATCATAATCACTAGTGTTACCAAAACTGGGGCTCACAGAGACATACATATATATATATATATGCACTTTTTCTTCTTTATGCTCCGACAAAAATAAAAACTCAACACAATGTTATCAAATATGGAGCTGTCAGGATTTAACTGAGTGAGCTTTAGCTTTTGTTGATCAATGAGACCTCTCAAAAGAGCCCTCACCCCAGTCCTGAGAGGTAATAGAACATAGCCTTGTACATGGCTTCAGTAATGATGGCCCTAACGAAGGAGAGGCAGAAGTTTAATGAGGCACAAAAAGAGGGCGAAGAGAGGCCGGCAAGAAACTCCTATTGTTCTGGAAGAAAGAAGAATAGGGACGTTGCATTAGAGGGGGAAACAAGAAAGAGGAAAAAAAAGAAAGAGAAAAAAAAGAAAGAAAAGGGAGGGAAAAAAAATCAATGCAGAAGCAGAAGGGCGGCATCCAGGAGAGACATGGGGGGCATCACACCACAATGCTGCCTGGGTCACTGAGGAGAGTGGAAAGAGGTGGGGGTGAGTTTTACTGAGAAGAGAGAGGCGCTAACCAGCACACATCATAAGGACATCACTGTGAAAGTTCTTGTTAAGCAGAGTTAAACATCCTGCACTAAGAAATTGGAAGAGAGTATTTAATAAAGGTTTGCAGACAATTTACTGTTTATATTGGGATGAAGGGAGTTTATAAATAAACGACAAACTTTCAACATTTGACATGTGACACCACTTTACGCAGTTGCACACAGGCAGGATTTTCCGGAAAAGGAATGTGCACAAAACCACCACGCAACATACAAACACTCACACCCACACATAATCACATCAGAATCCAAACTGATTCCATATGGCAAAAGAGTGAATGAAGCGTACCTTCACATGATGTCCCTCCATGTAGCGCGTGGCGTCCCGGAAGAGGCGGTACATGACAAAGCCCTGAGGGTCTATGCTGTCAATCAGGGGGTACGCTGTCTGCAAAACCAATTTATGGTTAGTCACCCTGGTGCAGTCAGAAGGTCAGAATGTTAATTCAAACTTTATATGTCAGGAATGCCTAGAATGAATGACAGTCTTTTCAATTGTTTTAATTTATTCACCACTATTTATATGTTAAACAATTTGACTGCCACTTAGCCAACAATCAAACAAGTGTCAGGGTTTACATTTCAGAACTTTGATGCTGGAGCAAACTGAGAAAGAACCTTGAGAAAAGTGGTTGCTCTGCCAGAGATAAAATGTGCAGTTAATTAGAGTTGTACTGTAAGACCATTTATGCATAGCCCAGTGGATGGCATCCATCCAGGGAACCTGCTCTACAGGCCATGTAAAGTCATTGACTCCAAGGAGAGAAATGTTTTGTTTAGCTTTCTGAACAGACCACCACACTGTCCTGAATCACCAATGAAGAATCATAGAATTAAGGGTCATGGTGTGTGAAGGAAAGAAAAACAGGCCTCAACAATGAATTACAAAGTAGGAGCCCAATTAGACCAAGTGTTTGACTAATCTGCATATCAGTGTTGCCACAATAAAGGCTTGTGCCGCATATAAATGCCAAGACACACACACGTCCAGTCGCAGTAGATAATCAGAAAGAACCACACCTGATAACAGCTGATGCAACAAAAACAACAAAAAAGAACAACAAATACAATGACAAAACTTGAGTTAACAATGGTAATATTATTTTGGAAATTTTACATTTTAGCATTTCTACAGGCAAAAAAACAAAAACACTACACAAAGCCAGCACTCTTAATTGTTGTATCTGATAACTTTCCAGGTGTAGAGTAACACCACTGTAGCCAAAATATTAACAAGACTGTGTTCACACAACAAGTCTCAGTGCTCATCTAAACGTGAATGGATCTGCTCAATGAAACACCACCAAACATTCAGAACAAGTCTTTATCATGAAGCTGGTTGTAAATTTTATTTAAGTAGAAGGTGGAAAAAAATGTCAAAGGTACAGCTGTTATAGCATTTACAGGCCCTAAATTTAAGTTATGAGCAGGTGTCATGTTCATTCTGGGAACTTGTGCATGTAAAAAAAAAAAAAAAAAAACAAATATCCATGGAGTTCTTCAAACGTTTTATCAATTTTGCCAAAACAACTCATCAGAGCTGTCTCTAACAGTAAGAAACAAATTCAGAAGCTAGACACTATCTGAGGCTGGAAAGTGCATAAAAACTTTATTCGGAAACTGCTGTTACACATCTATATCAAAATGTAGAATAATTATACTTGACTTATTGTACATTGTCTAAATGAAATATTTGGCTGTTTAGCACAGTAAGGCACTTAAGTGAATTAAACAAATGATTTTTCATTGTGACTAACACTTTCACCACTTTTTATTAGCCTGCCAGTAAAAAGTAGAAGTCCTCGTTGTAGATCTCCACTTGAGTAAAAGCACAAATGTATTTACCTTCAAATGTACTTAAGTATCGAAAGTACCATGATTTATTATGTTTCTAATGTCCTATTATAATTTTTGTAACAAGACTCATGTTTAGTTAACGTATTGTAGGTGAAAAAACTCGTGTCACTCTTGATTCCCAAGTCTTTTAATAGAATGTGATTAATTAGTCTGACACTGAAGAACACAACAGAAATGGCCAAAGATTAATTACAATAAATGTTATATCAACTATTACATACACCCAAGGTTTTTCCCCTCCAAACCAACAAAGGTCACTGCCTCCTGAGTATTAAGCCCAAAATATGATTCTGCATTGAACCTACGCTGTAGGGCACACATCGAACTAAATCCTATGCTGTAGCCTGGCTCGCACCTCTCCAGAAATATAACTAACTAAGGGTTACATCTACGCAGACTGCAATGACTGTGATTGGGCCGCAGATAAAGTTGACCCGAGAAAGTCCAAAATGACAAACTCCAGAGACTGCAGACAGATTCCCTCAGACATTGGGTTGGACGTCACAGAATGAATAAAAAGGTTAAACCTATAGACCTCTCAGAAAGTGGGAGGAGTGGGAACACAGGAAAAACGTGCCCACCCTCCTCCAAAAGTGCAGTTAGCATTGACTGAGGATCTATTCTCCTATTACAGCTCAGTGAAAGATCACAATATTGAAGCTGTAATGTTAAGGTAAAAATATTACAGAGAGTTCTGATTTTCAAGTTTTTCCAGGATATTACATTTTTGGAATATTTCTGGTTTTGACCTCCCTTCAAGCATTTTGTTTGTTTACACTGTAAATTATTAAACACCATTAAATAAATCTGCAACTGATTCTCAGCCTCGTTTTGGAATGACTAAATAACATCTACGGAACCATGTAATATGAAAGTAGAGTAGTCACTGTTGACTTTAACTAAATGGTACAAAACATTTTTTTAATTCATAACGGTTCTAAGAACTGAAACAAATGATTACTTACAGTCTCAGATACACACAGCAGTTAAAAAAAATCAGAATTTCTCATTACTTGGATTTAGGTGGAGGAACTTGAGGTTTGTGCTGCATGACGAGCTGTGCAGAGCCAGGAGATTTGTTCAGACATGTCACTGTTTTATTCACACAACTACTTAAGTACAGTAACAAAATACATTTACTTCGTTACTGTCCACCACTGTTATAAAAAAAACAGCCTATTTCGATGTAGAAAGGAAAAAAAAAAGAGAAAAAAATAAAAATAAAAATCTTAAAATGTACCCAATTCAAAGTCAGAGTTACACATGTTTTTCGTTCGATTTGCAAGGAAACCTGATTAATTTTTTCTGTGCTTCTCATGCTACTCACCATGCCTGTTTCTGAAGTGAAGATGACTATCTCATAGAGTGTTGCTAGCTGCTGAAAAAGGTAGTCTATACCAGGTCTCTTCTTAAAACGCCAGCCTGTGGCCAACTAGAAAACAAACACATTTATACATATAAATTATGTATGAATTATGAATAATTACCTTAAATTAACATCTATGCAGCTCCATAGGACAGAAAATGCTCTCTTTTATTTCAAAAAAGGAACCCAATTTGACAAAATTCTAACAAAACCTTTTTTTCCATTATATAAAACTTTTCAAAGGAAAATACCTGTCAGTCAAAGACACAACCAAAGTCAAGTTTTACAAAAGTTTTTCTTCAAAAAAAGTGCAGCAGGAATCTAAGCCCCTGCGTAAGGTGTGTGGTGGTAGTGGGCTGCCTGGTTGCGGGTTGGCTGTGACACCTGCAACTCAAGTGTGGTCTCTCAGTCTCATCAAAGCAGCAGGATAGAGCAAGGAGGAGCAGCAGAGTTACAGGTACAGGCGCAAACAGGTGGCATGCCCCAAGCAGATGGACAACTTTACAATAAAAGGTTAAAATCTTCTTAACATTTAAAATGTTACTTTATGCAATAAGATATTATTGTAAGACATTTTGGACCATTGCTTTCCATTTGTCATAATGAATAATAATTGACACAGCGAGAATAGCAGCAGCCATGTAAAAATATAAAAACTGAAGTTACTTATAAAACAACACTACATAGAAGGCTTTTAATATGAGTTGGGTTTAGAGCTCAATTCCCGTTGTGATTAACTCATATAATTTAAAATATCCTGATCCAGACTAAGAGGAGATTGTTAAAACGTTAATAGTTAAAGCCTTGGTTTAGATGATATTCAACAATATACTTCTATTAGAAATACAGTGGAACCTCTACTAACGAACGCCTATACTAACGAACTTTCCAAGATACGAACGGGGCATTTGAATATTTTTTGCCTCCACCAACGAACCATGACTCTAGAAACGAACCCGAGCCTCCGCCGAGCTGGCGGCTTGAAATGGCCACTGGCCCCAATAGGCGAGTCTCCCAGCGTGCCCAGACTTGAGTGAGCTTTTAACATTAGCAAATTGTAGTTTTAGCAATTTAGCACTAGTGTAAATAGCAGACATCGAAATTCGTGCTAAGTTAAGCCGTATCTACACTTCGTCTCCCCACATTCACCCGGCGACTCTCCGTTATTCCACCCTCCCCCCACCTCCCGTCATACAGCCAGTGCCTGTGTTACTCTTCCAGACAGTCGTCACGTCTTCAAGGTAGCGATATGTCACCACTTAAAACTTTATTTCTTTTTTATTTTTAGTAATGCTACATATATTTTTTTACTAATTTGAGAGTTTTCTAAACATATATCAGCGCAAAAAGGATGACTTTCGGGGTGAGCTAGAACGCATTAATTGCTTTTCCATTATTTTAAATGGGGAAAATTGACTAGAGAAACAAACTTTTCCACTAACGAACCGGGACACGGAACGGATCAAGTTCGTAGGTAGAGGTTTCCACTGTACTAAATTTCTATGCAGGACTTACACACCATGTTCACCACTGAACACCTGTGTCAGCAATGAATAAAACTCATTGAATAATGAATAAAAGTCATTCACTCATTAGTGGGATTTGCATGTACATGAACCACACATTTCTATCTATTATAACTGCATAAATGTTTCTGGTTGAATACAAAACCTTGCTCTTAATTTTTATGTGCAATTTACATGGTGTGTGTGCAATATGTCCTTTTCAGTTTAACAGTTTGCATGTGGTTCTTTCCCACACTGTCAATTTCACTAGACTACAGGCCTCTGCATGACAAGCAAAGAATTTCTTGCATAACATGATTCAGAGTTTCACCAGTGCTGTTGGTTTGATGTGTGAGCTCCCGTGAGGATATTTTTAAGGAGGCAAAAGACATACCGACCATTCTGGATGGAGAAGAACATCGGTAAGCTCTAAAACCAGCGTGTATGGAGGCTGGTAGTATGGTTCCTTCAGTGGGTCAGGAAGAAGTTTGGGGCTTGTGGGTTCAATGATCATCTGCAGATAGGAGAATTATGTAATTGTTTATGAGGACAATTGAACACATTTTATTTGTTTAAAAATAGCAAAAAGGTTTGCTCACTTGTCTGTAATCTTTGAAATACTTGTATGTTCTCTTGAGCTGCTGAATAACTGGAACATCTATATGGGAAGGGAAAAAAATGGTTTAATTAAGTAAACAATGCGAGTAGCAACCAATTCAAACAACATAATTGTGCAAACTGTGCAAAGAAATTGGACTAACTTCTGCACGAAACCTGATCCCACGATTTAACAATTTCCATATGCTTGTAAACATACCAGACTGGTAATGCGATACAGGAAAACAAACATCATTAAAGGTGAAACAGTGCTGCCCTGACTAATAAGATGAGGACTGGGGAAAAGTAGTACAAACCTGTTTGTAGAAAATGTGCTATGTTTTGTAGAATGCAGTAAAAACAAATATCTTTTAAGTATTTATGCGATACAATTAACTTGGTCAATGTAAACACAGGAATTTTTTCTTAGTGCTTTTTATTTAAATTAAGGTTGATGAGAATTAAGAAATCATAGATAGAATCATGTGAAATGGGTTTATAATTAAAAGAGTATGCTATTTAAAACTCTTTAAAACTTAATAGAATTTAGAAATTCTATTAAAGAAACTTGGGGTTAAACAGTATGGAGAACACAGAGCCTGTAATATTGTTTGGAGAATAAAGGTGAATCTTCACTTTTATTCTTTGATCAAGGTGCAGCTCACTTCAACAAAAAACCAATGACCAGAACAAATCATTGGCCCTTTATATTTACTCCTTTAAGACTGGTTTTGTTTGACGAAAAAGGTCAGGAACAATCCAAAAATTGGACAGTTGCAAGAACCGTTAAGAACGGTGATCTGAAGGGACTTGGAGGAAGGGAAAGTCAGTGAAACAAGCTTTGCCCTAGCTTTGAAGAGTTTCTTGTCCTAAACTTGTTGCCAGTGTAATGGAGAGGAGGCCTATTGTTGATCCAGATAAAGTCTGTAGCTCTCTGGAGGGATGTCCATTGAAACGCATGTTGGAAGGAGTAAGAAAAAGATCGATGACTGGGCCCCCAGACTCAACAATGGCCTCCTTTAATCCAGCACTGGGATAGCATATGCTCAGCTAGGTTGCCAAAGGCCATTATTACTCAATAGCTTTTCTTCCCCTCTCCTTTTTTTTGGGAAGCTTGTGGTTTTATCCCTTTTCCTTTATCCCCATGCCATCAAATCGCTGTTGTCTTGATGTGAAAAACGGTTGGTGGATACGACCAGTCTTCTGGTGCAATGCAGGATGACAACCCAACACCCTCTGGACTTACAGCCACATGCAGGCCTTTGGTCAACACGCGGCCTGACCTTCATTTGTTTTGGTTTTGTGAAGCTTGAGGGCACCTGTGGCTAAGTGATACACACTGTTGATGTAAACAAATGCACCTGAGGTAAAAATGTGACCAGCCTCAGAAAAAGCCAAGGGTATAGGACAAGATTGTCCTGCATGGTACCTACTTGAATCTACTGGGTTTTCCTGCTTTTCCATTAGACTTATGTGGCACCTGGAACCGGGTACTATTTTAGCGTTTATGTGCCCCTCTTGTAGTACCAACTGACGTGACCTTGCAGAGTACTGAATGGCCAAAGTGTCTTGTCAATCACAATGAAATGCAGACCTCCAGCACAAACTAACCATTTGTAAAATCTCCACATCTTAATAATATTAATAATAATAATAATAATCATAATAATGTTTTTGTCTGGCTCTCACAAAGAGCTTGTATTATTTTGCCCTGGACTTTAGAAATTCAAACCCTCTTTGTATTTGTGGCTGAGAGAGAATTATTCGAGTTGGAAGGGGCCATAAGGAATGACAAAAAAAACTCTTCTGATCTGTCTCAACTGCCGTGCAGAGCTGTGTTCAGTCCCCCAACCACAGATAAATAAATAAAAGGGAATGCAGAATGAGTAAACAGCACTTAAATGTTATCGCTGCTGTTGTTGTGGTTCACAAACCCTGCAGTTCCTGTTAGAGACAGTGTTTTGCAACGTCACTGGCTACAGTTTGGGGGAGGGGTGGTGTAGTAGTGGAAAACCAGTCAGTTACCAGGAACCAAAAAGCATTTACAGCTGAGTAGAGTAGAGTAGGTACCACTCAGGGAAAAAGAGTAATAATTTAGCATAAACAAATACAAATTTACTCAGAAGCCACTCAATATTTTTCCCTTAATAAATCTTTAAGCATGACTTTCTGGGGTTCCATTTAGAAAAATTCAGACTGAAAACTGAAGTCATAAGCATCTATTCCCAGCATCAATCTACACAGGAAAGTTAAAATTGAAATTAATAAATTGCATATGATATCCTAAACCTCACTGATACATCTGTGCATCCTTAATAAAAACCTGGATGCAGAGTGGGTTTAGATGTTTTGGAGCTGTGTCAAAAGAAATAATTTGGGAGGACTGCATACTTCTTCAGCAGCCTTCGCTATGTTGTAATGTGCCCAAACACACAGTGCTACCAAGCTGGAAGGATGGAGGCTATATTATACTCCTTAGAGAGAAATGAAACTGCCGCTAACACAATGTCACTGGACAGCTCAACATGCTTGGAAGTGAATTTTGCCCTATTCTGTTTTATTAGCTAACAGATGCATGTATTGGCTAGCATCACGGGTGAATAAGAGGGCAGGCCATCCAGACAGAACCAGAAAAATTGTGCTGTTTTGAACTATACTGGTCTGAGAGGGGGAGAGAGAGGGGGAGAAGAAAGAAAAAGGGAAAAAAAGAAAAAAGAGGAAAAACAACAAACACCACACACACACACACTTATCCATGCCACTAAAACAGGATCAGTCACAGAGTAACAGTTACTTGTTGAAGTTGTCTGTCACCCAAAAGCAAACTCCCTTCACAAAACGGTGACTTGTTAGAACTTGACATGTTGCTCAACCCAGTAATGCAGCTTTTGATTAAGCATAGGGGCTTACGCATGTAGGCCATACATATGCATGTTTGAGGAGAATACCATCACTTGGCAGGGCTACAAGGTTTTCAGATGGACACTTATTTGCCAACCAGCTCCCTCGCTCCTGCCTCCCCAAGGACTGTACTGAGGGGCTCAGCGTATATCTGACCGCTGGCCTTCTGCTGTGGGAGGGAGGTCGAAAGAGAGACCAGGAGGCAACTAGTTCTGCTTTCCCCTCCCCTTAGGGAGGAGACGCTCCTCCATGGTCCCTAAAGTAATCATCACCCTTCGTTATGACATTAGATGCTTTGGTGTTGGACACAAGGACTCTAAGCTCAGAGGTTATAAATCTATGGTGCTGTGTATGCACCAGGGAAAACACATACGGGCACGTGCGCACTTAATTACGCAATTATTACAGCTCTAAGAATTCGCGCCGTTCCCAAAACTGTAGCTAACTATCTCGTTTGAACTCAGTGTGGTCAGAAAAGCACAGCTGGCTTTTTGTTACCACAACAATGTTCTACAGCAACAATGCTGCCTCCTCTGCTCTCAATTCATGGTCTTTCCTGTGCATATCTTTCTCTGTAACCATAATTAAAACCACTTACAATAGTACACCGTCCATCTGTATTTCATAGATCGTGGAGTAAACAAGTCCAATGGAACAGAACAAGTCACAATACAGTGTGTAAAAAAGGGGTGATTCTCAGATATTAAGCTCACATAATATTACCGATTTACAGACACCTTCTCTAAATAACTATTGCTGACAAATAACCATTCCAATTAATTATTTAAAATAATACAACTTGATGGCTAAATTTGCACGTGAGCCATTTACCAGAAGCAGTGAACACAAAAAAATATTTAAAGTTAAAATACTTTTAAAAATGACTCATTCTATTGTTTACTGCAATAGGAGGCAAGAGCACAATCGGTTCCCTTCATAAACTGAGCCATTTCAACATGTCTTGGTGTATTAGCAAATAACAGAAGAAACCAAATGGATACTGAGAACTGAGAAAAGATCTAACTTACCATTATCAAACTCATCTGGAATCTGGGAAAACAAAGAGCGAAAAGATTAGGCAACAGGAAATAGTGCTGGAGATGTGTGCAACTGAGGCCTAATTGACTGTATGCATGAACCACACAAAATTAACGTAAATCAAATTAGACACACTAACCTAAATAAACATTATTATTTCAAGAACTGTGGAAAAACAATACAGCTATTAAAGTCCAGTCATTCAGTAAGAATAAAGTTTTCATCAGATGGAACCGCCTGGGATGCTGAGAATGCCACCAGACTGTCCAATGACCCCCTGACATTGAGAATATTGTCCTTAGGCGTACGTGAAACACGAGGCATCTCATTCTACTGGCAACACTTCTATGGAGATTATAAAAGCCGTGTGTGCATAACTGAAAGTCAATGTTAGTGAAGTGTGCACCATACAGAAGAGGTGGTGTGTCAATTTTTGACATTAAAGACAAGTTTATACAGCAGGCAAAAGTGACCTATATTCCTTTTTATGAAAAAATGCAATCTTTGAATAAAATTGCTTTGAAATGGTCCATTTCCATTCCAATTTGGACACTGAATTTGTCTGTTTTTTCCATCCAGCAGTGTAAATTTTGTGGTATGTTGCCATGAACTGACAAAAACTGTACAGACATAGCTACATTTCACCAGACTAGATATGGATTAGATTTCAGTACCAAATACAAAAAGTGGCCTAAATCTAAATAAAAATGACAAATGTCAGGGCCACACTTCCCTGCTGTGCTAAGTGTCTTAAATGTAGACTTCCTGGACATTGATTAAGCATATACTTCGACTGAATTGTCCAAGTGATAAAACTTGAACAAATAATAATGAAATCACTGTTGTAATCTAGGTTCCGGTTTGGGAAACTACCCCACATATTTATCTCTTAGAAAGATGATAAACAAACTATAGCCAAATGGCCTCATACTGGAAATGACTCACATTGCTGTTAATACAGCACAGGTGTTTGAGAGTTTAGGCATCTGTCGTTTTGGATATGATAATTCCAGCAATATATTGCTCTTTACGAAGTTTTGAAGACCTGAAACATCATCGGCCTATCATCATGGATGAAATCAGCAAGCAGGGTACAGTTCTCAAACAAGAACCTTGATTTTGCACATAAGTTGCAGACAGTTTTGTAGAACGGTGACTGCTACTCATATTCAGTAGTACATTATAAGGTAGTTCTACCAAATTTTATTTATTTATTTATATATAAAAAATTAGAGGTAATTTGAAAAGGTAATTATATTCAATATACTACAACCAACTGCAAAAAAGATCTAATCTACTAGCTTGAATTATGTAGCTCTTACTATTAGAAAGTGATTGAGCATACGTGCATATAGTGTTTTTTTTTGTTTTTTTTTTAGTGTTTAAGTAACTTCATTTACATAAAAAATATTTTAACTTAATTGAAGGGGAATATTTGTTGACATATACATTTAAATGAAATAAATTCAAGTATTTTTTTTTCCTCAATGTGGTAGTAATAATTGTAGCAGCAGGAAATTAACACCTCTGTTCTTTACACAAAAAAACATAGCAAAATTGTGCTGAACATTGTGGCTGTACAATCTCCTCCCATTTTTGCTTATCCTCTATATTTTTTTGAACTGAGTTCATTCTGGGTAAAATTCCCTTTGAGCTGTTTCTGGACTGACACGAGGGGTTAATTGTATGCCTTTAATAAAAAACTGCTGCGCTTTAAAATTTACATTTATAACTTTGTAATAAAGTGACAATAATGTGTCTGTACCTTTTTTCTGAGAGTGTAAGAAATAGCATGTGTAATGTTGTTTATGTTTTTGTTTAATAACAGTAGTGCAAATCCTTAGTTGATTTCATGATTACTTTCTAATGATAGTTTTGTGATATAACGTGAAAACATGTGCAAAACAGTGCTTCCGTTTTTGACTGGTGGTGCTTTACATGCGCAGATGTAGAACTACTTAAAACTTGTTTGAAATTGGAGACCAAGAAGGCTTTTGGGAAACCTGTTAAAAAGGCAAGTCTTTCTTAAAAATTTTTTGTAATTAGCTAAGAGTAATCATTATCAGGAAATGCCCCTAGGATGTAAACATCTACACTTACATAGTTAAACAATAAATTCAATTATTTGGTAAAGACAACAAGAAACGCAGCGTTAAAGGATATCACTGAAAAAAAGGCACTTTACAAACTAAAACAAAGTGCGTGATGCATATATTTACAAAGTTCTTGTAATGGACTGAACTTTAAGACAGACTTCCGAGCTGAGCTGGACAGTGAGGAGAGATAAATCTGTGGAAGTAGCCATTTACAAGATCAACCATAGTATTACAATGACCTTTCTACACTCACTATCCATTATCTGAGTTCCACTGACCACACCGCAACACACACTAACACCAGCATGGTCAGTGGACCTTAGTTTGGACAGTGAGTCGAAACAAGGAGGAAGTCAATGTTACAGTTGATCGTGTATTCTGAAAAGTCATTGACATAGCTGAAGTGAACCAACATGATATGAAACAGTGATCAATCAACACATTTCTAGGAAATGTACGTTTTACAGAGGGGCTTTTATTTCTTTCCTATGTAAAATAGGTGCTGCATTAGATACGGTCACTTTCATTGATAAATTACTGCTACTGCTGAAAAGCCCATCCAAGCAAAGAACAAAGAGTAAGAAAGTGTAAAGCAGTGATCATGCAAATGGCGAGCAAAGGTTATAAGCAAATATAGGCAGTCTGCCATTTACTGGCAGCTTATGAAAAACAAAGAATATAAAAAGAGTACAAAAAGTCTTAAGATGCCTTTTAGTGCAGAATGAGGCTTGGCCAAATAATTGGGCTAAAATCAAAACTGCACCTGATGCCGGTCAGAATCCAGCCCCAAATTATCCTTTTAGAAATTCTGATGTAAACCAATAGATTCGTTAACGTCTAAAGCTTCTCCTCTCCTTGTATTCTCCAACCATTAGCAGAGCGCCACACCGGCCCATCAATCAGTAGTGAGATATACAACCAAGCTGATGAATATTCAGCTGCATCTGCCTGGAGGGACCCTTGTAGGGGTCCACCCCTCCCCAGCAGGGGAGAATGCCACATGCTGGCTGGTTGGACCTCTCAAGAGACCAAGAGCACAGGGAAAAAACCCAAGCCTCCCTGTACAGTAACAGCCAGGGGGGGTGTGGGGGGTGAAATCAGCAGCCCCCCGATAGATGGCAGGTCATGTACACCATTCAGCCACAACACAATGACCACCTTTCTACACAGTTACAGAGTACAGTCCCCCTGTTGTTCTGCATACTTTGTTTGCCCATTTCATCCTGTTTCTCAATGGTCAGGACCCCACAGAGCATGTATAACTGAGTGGCGAGTCTCTCAGCGCTGCAGTGACAATGCCATGGAGGTGTTTTATTGCGAGTAGTGCTGGTACAAGTGGATCAGACCCAGCAACACTGCTTGAGTTATAAAACACTGTGTCCGCTCACTGTCCTCTCTGTATACACTCCTACCTCGATGGATGTTGTAGATGTAAAGTCAGAGACAGTAGCTCATCTGTTGCTGCACAGTCTGTGTTATTTTTTCTCTAGTCCATGGGTGGTCACTGGAGAATGTCTAGAGGACGCTGTTGGCTGTATATTTTTGGTTGGTGGTATATTCTCATTCCAGCAGTGACAATCAAGGTGGAGTGAAGTAGCAATAACATTATGAAAGTGATTCTGGAGTGAGAGAGAAAACCAATGTCCCAACTTTTTTTTTTTTAAAACTTTGCCCAAAATCATGTCGCTCCTATTGCCACAATCATTATATGTTCTGGCTCAGAATGAGTCACATTACAATTGAAGGACAAAAAAAAAATTAATGCAAAAGAGGCCAAACAAAAGTATGCAGAGCAACAGATGGACTACATTCTGCAATTGTAAAATTACTAAATGCTCCTCTATGGTAAACGAAGCTAAGACAAGGAGGCGTTCATAATGTTATGGCTGATTGGTGAGTCTATATTGATCTTCCACAGATTACAAATCAGTTATCACTCAATCTTCATAAACCAAAACGATATTAGTCAATAAATTATTTAAAAAAAAATCTGTTCTAGAGTAACTCCAAGTGCCAAGGAAGCATCACAGAGAAAAGTTCTTCCTGTAAAAGCCATTTTTGATTAATCAGAAAACTAGGTTAAAAACTGAGTAAATACGTCTGAATCACTTACAAAGAAAACACTGTTTGTTCTCAAAATGCAAAGTTTAATAAAGATCTTGTCAAGCAGAGAAGTTTTATAAGTAGAGCCAGCAAATTAGACTAATTTAAACACAGGAAAAATAGCATAAATACATAAGCAATGCACTACTACTACTGCACTAGCGCAATCTCCTAGCTGACCCAGTGCTCTGGGCCCTGAGCCTGTGTTTAGATTGGAAGACAAATTGTAGACAAACCTGAATAATTACAGATGACAAATGGTATGCAAAGGCATTTGTACTCCACATCTGCCACCTGGTGGTCAGGACATAACCTGCGTCTTCAGACAAGTTGCAGATAATGCATGCCACCTCGTGGCTCTTATCGCTGAACATTTCAGATCGAAGAAGTGTCTCCAGCAAATTGAACGTGCCTTCTAGTTTCAATGAGCTGGGAATTACTGTAACTAATCCAAAGTTCCCAATCAAATCTGAATTCTTAAGAAAATTATTGTATTATTATATGGATTTGACCCTGGAGAGAAAAGCCATCTAAGAGGGTAACGTCTTCACATACAGAAAACATAAGGCACTGACCTGGATAACAACCTGATGTAATTATGATCCTGATGCAATTATTATACATATCTACATTTATATTCGTGTCCTAAGGATTCATCATGAATATAGATTTTCTAAATGAAAACATGATTAATCTCCATGTACATATATTTTAATGCAAAACTACTACTTTTTTGCTGAATGTAATATGCGGAGAAATTACATGAAAATGAAAAGTCAAGGTATTTTAAACTATAATAGTATTAAATATGTTCTATATGGTAATCTCTGCAAATTAAAAGCCACAAAACCACCACTGTGCCACTTTACGCAGAAAAACTCGGCTTAATGTATCAGTTGACTATAGTTCCTACAGGCATTTGTAGGTCAAGACCCAAGTCAAACACAGGATTTCCCCCCCCCCAAATTTAAATTTGGCAATAATGATTTGCAACAATTACCTCAAAAATAATTATGCTTCCATTTAAATCAGGAAGGATGCAGCACCACTGGAAATGATGCAGGTCTAATTTCTGACCACAGAACAGTAGAAGCTTGAGAACAGTGTGCAGATCCTGCTCCCAGGACCTCACCTCAGCCACTGCTCTCCAATTAAAGGCTGGATGTGTGCAGTACGGCACTCTGCAACTCGGCACACTCCACGTCTCACACCAGCTCACAACTGTCAGAGTTACAGCAAAAGGCAGATAACGGGGTCATTACACACAAGAAGCGTGTCTTTTGCTCAGACTTCACACCCTGCCAAAGTTAAACAGGCCACAAAGATAGCAGCTGGCTGAGAAGTGTGTCCTTCACACCTACAAAGACCTTACAGCATCAGTGCTGGACAAACACTAGAGTCAAAGCTGAAATGAAAGCACAACCTTCACCACTATTCAATAGCTTGCCATTACTGTTTATAAAACATTTATAAAAATGATTAGGTACATCAAAGACTTTTAGGATAGTCCTGTTCTATTTTCACATGTAAAAAATATACAGTATTCCATCCATCCATTATCTGTAACCGCTTATCCAATTTAGGGTCGCGGGGGGTCCAGAGCCTACCTGGAATCATTGGGCGCAAGGCAAAATATACAGTATTATATATCCAAAATAATTTAACAGAGCCATACAATAAAATACAGAATTTATAACATTAATCATTAGAAGCTTTCAAAAAACAAAACTTCATTCGTTTTCTATAACTCCTTCACCCTGTTTAGGGTATCTGACAGTTACCCAGAATCACTGGGTGCCAGGCAGGAACACACCAAGGGCACTGTTCTCCCGCCCTCTTTTATCACAGAGCCATCGACAAGATCAGATGTTGGTTAACACTTAAAGGACTGGCACACTCTTACACATTAGCTGAGAAGTGTGCCTTTACAAGTCAGCCTCCGGAAGAAGAGAGACGTTTATAATGATCGTCTCAGTGAGATACCCACATTCACAAAAACCATGTCTAAAACATCCAGGACGAGACTTGATGAAGCACACTGACCAAAGACAAAACAATATCTCTCTGCAGAGCCATAGAGCTGCAGATTCATTCTAGCCGTTTCAGGCCGGTGCACTGACAGTTTGTTAATGTTAGGCTAATCAACATGCTCAATGTTTTGGTAGGTGGGTTTGTTTTATATATATATATATATATATATATATATATATTTTTTTTTTTTTTTTTTTTTTTTTTTTTCTTCTAATATATTTATTAGAATTTTGTGTTGTCCTAATGTTACATTGTATGTTTCAGACTAAAACTTAACTGCCTCACAAAGTTTTAAGCTAAAACTCACCATCGTATTTGAATGCATATGTACAGTCACAAGGAAAATATATCACAGCATCTGCAACACTTGTCTTGTATACAGACAACGACTTTCCTTCTTGAAATTGTTATATGAATTGCGATAATACAGCCAGTTATACTATCGACATGACAGAGTAGCGCTTTCCTACTGTGAATGTTTTCAGTGCCACTGGCCTGAAACCTGCTAGACTGAAACTGCTGTTGTCAAGACCCTTCCTGACCAAAACAGACATTAGTAGCAAAGTCTACATTTTTCTCTCTCTCACATCACTACAGACATTTAATGAAAATGTATTTTAAAAAATACTTTGGATTTCACATCTTTTAAATCCTATGGCAGCATAATGTGGTGACAATGTTATTTGCTTACGTTTATTGTTTTGTTTTAAGTTTATTTCATAACGCTTGTTTCACAGGATTTTATACAGACACCAAAATTTGGCGTTGATTATTTAATAAAAAATAATAAATATATATATATATATACACACACACACACATTTATATTTTCCAAGAAGTACACTCTCAAACTTTGCGTCTAGTTATTATATTTCTAGTATTCATATTTCTTATCATTTATTCTGCATTTATAACAGCTCTGAACAATTCACCCTGACTGTTATTTGACATTACCCATGTGCTTGACAGACAAAATAATAAGGATCCATAAAAGCAACCTCACCAAATAGCAGCAAAATCAGAGTAAATGTGGAATTCATCATAGAACACAAAAGATCAACATATCAGTGAATAAGTGTACATGACCAAAACATGTTTTACGACATAAAATTAGTAACAATGACACATCCAGGGAAAGAGTTTCTGTCTCCTCTTTTACACTTGAACCACAATTAGCACAGAAAACAGACCACAGTTCAAGCAAAAGGCCTGGCACACTTCCCATCTGCCTCCTAAGACGTCTCAGAACAAGTGACTTTCTGATCAGTAGTGTGGAAAAGTGAGACAAGGTGGTCTTCCCGAGCCCACACCTAACGCCAGGCACATGCCACATGTCAGAGAGGCTCTGGGAAGTGTGTACTTTGAAGACAATGTTATTAGCCAAATCAGGCTCTCACCTTCAGAGCTGTGAAAGTTTGCCCTTTGAAATGTACACCACATTTAAAGCGCAGATTAATACTGGCTCCAAATTAGATTTCTGGGTGCTAGTATTAGAACATGTTCATGTTTTAGCCTGGTTTACTGTTTATATGATGATATTTTTGTAGAAAAACAAACAAAAAAAGTCTTTATTTAACAACAGTTTAATGGTTTACATTCCAAGTCTGGCGTTATTTATTTATTTTTTTTAAATTCGCCTAGTCCTGCAAAAAACAGAACAAGTACTTTCCACATTTTGATGATACAAAAGAAGGGTACATAGACTCACACAGAAAGTGAAATGAACATGGCTTGAGTCGCTGAGGCCTATTAGATTTTGAGCTAACTTTTAGCATAAGTGGCCTTGGTTGTATTTGTAGGCAACCATCCATGGGGCTGTAAATGTTTACAATACAGGAAGAGGATGAAGGTTCTGCCTGATCACAAGGTCTCCTACTCTCAGCCCTTCAGATCTAGAGAATGAGGTGTGTGATCAAGCACCACAGGGTCTATTAAAGTCTATACCAGTCTCGAGTGAGGCCACACTTACTTGAGAAGTGTGCCCATTCAAGATGACTTCTGTGCTGCAAATAGAGTTGAAGAGGCTTTCCCACAGAGGGATCTGGGCTAGGTAGACTTTGAAGTCACTACTTTCCCAAGCCCACACCTCTATTCACTAAATCAGTCACACACAGCTGAGAAGCAATTCCTTTGAAAGAGATAAAAAAGTGTTGTAACTTTTGTTCCATTATTAAGCAACACAAACTGATTTAATTTTCAGTGAGGATTAACATCTCATTAAACATGAGAATGTGCTCATGTGGATATTCAAGGTCAATGACAATGAACCACTCATACTATGAGAGATGCTGGCTTTGGCACTTATTACTGAGGACAGTCTGGATGGTACCTTTTGTCATTAGCACAGAAAACACACCATGGTCTTACAATTTAATGCCATCTGAGGCCTTAAAGCTCACACTCAAACCCTGTTTTTGTCTTTACCTACATGGACATATTTTTACTCTTGTTCTGCCCCTGTCCTAACTTTTATGGAGTGCGTTGCGGGCATCGAATTTTGAATGTGTTTATGTATACACAAAACCCAATCAAGTTGGTCAGTGAAATTATGGAAATCTTTTCTTTGGACATTTGCCAGTTAAAGATTCAAGGGATTATTTAAAAAAATAAAATAAATAAATATATAAATAAATAATCATGTTTTAATAGCATTTTACAGAAGGTCCCACACTTTTTGAAAATGGAATTTGTATGCTGCTTCTCGAATTTATGTACTCTTTGTGTAAAAGAGTACATAAAACCTCTGACAAATCTAGACTTCTGTTATATGCAGGACGTTTGTATATAATTATCTGCCAGTACCAGCACATTTCAAATATCATCATACAACCCTAGTATAAGGGGGGGGGATAAATAAATAAATCACATTTGTGCACACATAGCAGCCACAAAATTAAAACCACTGAAAAACACATCCCCTTCATGTTTCTCACCCTTGTCAAAGTAACAGTTTTTCTTCTTTCAACACATTGAGCCAAGATGAAATAGTGCTATACTGTTGAGTTATTTCATTCTTTTCACCTGTCAGTTGTTTTAATATTGTGGCTGATCTGTGTAGCTGTGTCACTTAACATATGTTTCCAGGTGAATCACAGGAAAATTAAATATTGCTGTACTCAAAAATGGTAACAACTACTCCATTAACAGCAATCTGCTTTCACCTACAGTCCCCTGTTATACATCTAAAATAAATCACATATAAACAGTGTGGGAATTTAGTCCAGACTATTCTAAAGAAAAGCAGTTAAATTTAGAGCAGGACGAACACCCCTGTCACATCTGATTAGCATAACACACAGCTACTGCATATGGGAAGGAAGGCAGGTATGAGATCCAACACCACAAGCCCCGGCACACTCCGCTCATCTCCTCAGACACTGCACTTCTCTGTGAAGTGTGCCTTTTGAAGTGGTCCTAACCTACAAATGAGTCTCACCTTAGGAAGTGTGAGAAGTGTGCCCTTCAAGATCACTATAACCTAATTTACACTGAGCTGAGAAGTGTGCCCTCTGTTTGTGACAGTTCTTAACTCGCCATTTGTAACTTTTATCTTAGCATGAGCAAGGCAGGATTTATTAGAGAGCATAGGTGATGAAGTGTGCCTCAAAACCCTACAGCACACTACCAACCACAGCACAACATACTGCTTTTAATCCTAACACATTAAAGCTGGTCAAAAAAGTGTTATAAAAACTGTAGCTGAGTTTCCATTCAAAATTTCTGCAAATGAGTTCTGTTTTCAGCCACTACATTTAGAAAAAACAAACTTCAGATGACATAGGCTGCATGGAAACAAGCAAGATGAGTGGGATTGATCATTTTTACAGCTGTTTACAGTCTCCTTATGACTGTTATGCAGTTCAGAGATGCCAGGCAGGACAACCAGTGGCCCCCACAATGAGGACTGAAATGTCCATGCCCAACCAACAACATACATCTGTCTTAGTAACAGAATAGTTCTCAGGTTTGTGTGAGGCTGCACGAGTTCATTTTGTTTGTGTCTGTTCAATCTGTGTAGTGTATGACTCTAAGTTGTTTTGAGTCTTCTGTAAATCTTTATCCACAACTTAACACCACATTTACCTGCCATTGTAACATTTCAGAATTAGTCACTCTGCATTTGAGTATAAATAAAAGTACATTTTCTGCAAAACTGTGCCTACCTTATTTCCTTGTTCATCCTGTGAGTTACTACCTGCAAAATAAAAGAAAAATGTCAGTCAACATTTAGTAATCTTTCATATATATATATATATATATATATATAAATAAATAAATAAGTAACCAGTAAAACGCAACATTTAGCAAACACACTATAAGCACCAATATGAATAAAACACACAAAAAAATTCTTTAAAAAAAATCATGTCTAAATCATAAATAAACCCTAAATAGGTCATGACTAATCAATAATATTTTACATACACACTTAAAAATTAAGGCTCTAAAAGGGCTATTAAAGGAAACGGTTTAATAAAGAATAGTTTAGAACCCTGAACACTTGAAGAACCTTTTTTTGGTGCCTTATAAATCCCTTTCTTCCTAAAAGGTGCTATATAGAAACATCTATAGCACATTCTCCATCAATCGGAAGGACCTTTTTCATAATGCAATGTGATGAAAAAGGTTCCTTAAGTGATCAGGGTTCTATTTAGAACCATTTTTTAATAAAGAACCATTTGAGAACCATCAGTAAGTGTGAATTTCAAATACTAATTATACATGTGTTTGTTCTTTCACTCATTCAGTATCTGTAACCATATTATCCTGATCAGGTTTGTGGGGCATTGGGAAACCTGGAAAAGGGTGCCAGTCCATTGCAGGGCTGCATATGTTAACAATCTCATTTAAAATATGTGGTTTCACTAGAACTTTACTTTTATATTAAAGAGAGGGCTGAACTCACATGGGAATAATGGGTCAATACATAAATGTTCAGAAGATGCATTAATTACAGTGGCTTTGCAGTGAAATGTAATACTTTTTATACTGGATGTAAAAGCAGCTAAACATATACAATGAAGATATCAGAGTAGCATCACCACCATCATCATAATTTTTACCGCTTAATCCATTTCAGGGTGTCATGGCAACGGGGTGAGCAAAGAAGCTCAGGTATCTCTGTCCCCACAACTTCCATCTACTCCTTCTGGGGGATTCCCAGCTGTTTCCCACAAATAATTCCCAGATATAATCCCTCCAGCATGTCCAGTGTCAACTCTGGAGTCTCCTCCCAGTTGAACGTGCCTGATATATCTCCAGTGGGAGGCGTGCAGGAGGCATTCTTATTGTCACACTGTCCATGAATATCAAAAACAGGAGTGGAGAAAAGGCACAGCCCTGATAGAATCCAATGTCCACACTGAACAAGCTTGACTGCCGAGGTTGCAAACAGTACTCAAACTGTGATAGTGCAAGAAACATACGGCTCACCGGAGCTACGCTGGCACCCCATGCTCCCGACGCACCTCCAACAGAATCTCTCAGCGAACATGGTCATACGCCTTCTCCAAATCTACAAAGAATGTGTAGAGTGGAGTACTATACTCTCACACACCCTCAATCATCTGTGAGAAAGTAAAGAGTTGATCCATAGTTCCACAGCCCGGACGAAACCTGCAGTTTCTCCAATATCCTTGGTTGGAAATAACTGCCATACATTCTCCAGTCCCCTTCAGAGTAGCACGTAACAGTTAATCAAATATTATTTTTGAAATATTGGTCATAGCCATTTAAAAAAAAAAATAAGTGGTAACAAAATTATCTCCAATATCACTGTTCATCCTCTATATAAAAAAAAAGTCATAAGACGTACTTATAAATTTTGCTTGCTTGTTAGGTAATAAAACATTTTTATGTCAATTAGGAGATCTTTACTGTCATCTGAAGCAAAAAAAGAAAAAAAATCAGTAGCTTTCAGCCACATCTAAAGATACAGCTTCTAATAATCCAAAAGCCTTCTGTGAAAATGCTCTTCTCTTTATATCCTGTCAAGCCTATTAAGTCAAATGCTTGAGACCTCATCCCAGAACAAGAGCCAGAGGATTTACTCACCGAATATGTACACCACACCAACTGCTCCGCCCAGTCCCATAAGCCCTGCAAGGCGAAGGACCATCTTCTTAGCATATGCTGTGTTTTCTTTCTGTTTCTTGTCCTCATTTTGGTCCTCTCGCTTTTGGTCAGAGGAGCCTTCCCCCTCATGAGGAGGCTGGCCCTATGAATGAATCATCAGAACAGCTTCAAAATCAAACTCCAAACTATGATTTCTGAGTCTTCCTCAAATGACTCGTGTGTCCTTGAGCTGACTGATAATGTTCAATTTAGTTTTTACATGTATAAACACTGAAGGGATCACCGTAAGCCTAACCCTGTCAAACAGAAGTCAGATCCTTACACTAATCACAGTCCTGCTAAGAACCTTAGCCACATGCTCCCAACATCAACACTGCAGTGTCCCACATGTCAGCATCACTTTAGAGGAGCAGTGACATCACTAAACTTAAAAGAACCATGTCCTGTGCTTTTCTTGATTTTGTTTTCCCCTCCCACAGGACCCCTTATGTAATATGTGCTTATTTTATGGACTAAAAACACAGCTGTAACTTCATTCCTTCTACATGACAATGTTCCAACCTTTCTTTAACCCTTAGAATTACACAAGAGGTCACTTTATCTGGTCTGTATTGAGCCTCCACTGAAAATAATCAAGGTTTATATTCTTATAACCAGCTATTTAGCCACTTTGGTTCCATTTATGAACTACACACACTGTAGAGTGTATTGTGTATAAAAGTACATATATTAAAATAATTATTTTCCTCTTGTGACCCCTTAAAACTGCTTTATGCTGACAACCTATCAAACATTTAATGCCAAACCCAAAAGAAAACAGGTATTCCAAAGCTTATACAAAGGAATGTAACCAAAATTAAAGGATACTGATCATTCTCTAGATCCAAAATCTGGTGACTAAAATCAATGGTGTCTAATCTAATACACAGTTAAATGAATGAATATGCCTTTAGAAGCAATTTGTATATATTTTAGATATCACTTCAAGTCAACCACTCATTTTAGCATTAGGGCTACATACATGGCTGAACTCTGATAACAAGCTTTATCTGCCAGCATGACCAAGAAATACATGGTAAAAGTTACGCACTATGGTTTAACGATGTGTGGAAAATACTGGATTGTTTTTTCTCTCCAATATTGCAGTTGTGAATTCAAATTTAAATTATATTTCATCAAGGTCCAGTTTTCAGAGACCATGATAATCTGGCTTTAATTATGAATCCTGAATTTAGAAGAGTGATATTCACCTGTGGGTGTCATGTACACAGGAAACAATCAGATTTTGGTTGCCACTGATTGGTCTAACTCTGTTGTATACTTATAAGTTTAACAATACAAGATATATTTTCATAGCCCTAATAACTTAACTTTTGCTTCAGTCTTCTTGAGAGATTTACACATTTAATACTCTACAGACATATGTACAATATGTACTCTATTATGCAGCAGTAAAGCCAATGTTATATCCAGTCAATTGATTTATCATAAGGAGATGACTTCATTCAAACTGGAGCCACCTGAACACTGTCAGTGAAAGAAGGTGAAGGACTCTAGCATGGAAGCCATCTCCATAGCTCCATAAGTTAATGACGTCTCAAAAACAAAGAAAGGACTCTGCCTAAATCTGTTCTTTGCTCTAAATAATAACAGGGAAACCGAAGAAATATCAAAGCTCTTTCCTGAGCAGTGGTTCTCCTCTGCCGGTGTAGTTACCTGAGAACTGGTCTGCTGCAGAGAGTGCTGTAAAATCGCCTGAGTCAGTCCACCGGTTTCTCGTCCGGGTCCCGGTTCGGACGGACCGGAGCTCAGGGACCGGCCGAGCTCCAAAGCCACGGGGCGAGAGCAGCTCCCCGCGGCGGCCCTAGCTCTCAGCAGGCCCCGCGCCACCACAACACACATGGGCAACCCCGACAGCGCCGACATCTTGAATAGTAGCGGCCCGTCGCCCCGACGCCGCTGGAAAGGACAAACGACTCCGATTGGCCAAATATACTTTGATTGACAAGCACATAGACCAGTCGTTGTCGTGATAGAGTCTGAGAGGCGGTGTCTTTTGTTTTGCGACCAATCCACAGACACACAGCGGTGACCTTCCTCAACAGATAAAAGTGGCCATGAAAAATGACAGAAAATCCTTCAAGTGAATTTTAACGTTAAAAACGTGTCATGGACAGTCAGATATCTCTTAGAGAAGAAAATTACAATAAACAAATTAATGCTTCATTTTGCCAATATTCAAAAATAAAATGCGATATAGCATGACATATTTTCAAAATACAAGTCTCCAGGAAAAAAAAAAACAGGTGAAACGTATATTAAAACATACATGTCTATATATTTACATTATATATCTGTATATTCTGTAATCTCATTATATATATATAAACACAAGAGTGGAAGCCCTGTCATGTAAATGAGAAATTATGCTAATTACTGGGATGTTGAGAATAACCCAGTAGAATAACAAAAAGAAACACGTGTATGTGTTGAAAGTGAATATGAAAACTTTCTAATTTGTAAATCTTCTCTTTCACATTTTTTAATGTGTTATACTAAAATGTCCAGTCATATCATTGTATCCAGCTGACCAGAACCAATAAGAGACAATATATAATTAACTCTTATTATTTCTGATCAGTTGGACCTAATGGTTTGATTGGTGTTTACAGCCACGAGAAGTTGGTTTTTCCATACCTTTGTATGTACCTTTGTACCATTCTGGCAGTAGGATGCTATTTTTGCATGTTAGGTGTTAATAGAGCTGAACTGTATATATATAGTTTATATGAACAGTATATATATATATATATATATAGTTAGTTAGTTAGCAAGTAATTGTTGGATTATAGTTCTTTAGGTCCTTTATGTCCTTGCATTTTGAAAGCAGAAAACTCATTCATGAGTCTGTAGAATACTTAGATCCCTGGTGGCTTCACTATATTCCCTCTCAAGATACTCAGTCCTATTTATTCTTGTCCTGTTTATTTATTGTAAATATTTTTGTTTTTATTATTGCAATTATAGAATTATTTTTATTAGTAGTAATAGAAGTAAACCATGGCCAGGAAGAGACATTGACATGACTCAAATGGGGGAACCCATCCTCCCGTTTGACACCTGAGATTGACAACTTAAACAGTCCCATGCACAGCCATGTAGCATCATCCTACTATAGAAGAATATAGAGCAGTATGCTTAAAAGTGGGCAGCATAAGAAGGAAATCCAGTTGCTATTCACTGCATCCATTCCCAACATGCCTTCATTAGACACATTCATTCATTGCCTGTAACTGCTTATCCAGTTCAGGGTCGTGGTGGCTCCGGAGACTACCCAGAATCACTGGGCACAAGGCGAGAACACACCCTGGTGGGGGCACCAATACTTTGCAGGGCCACATACATTTTCACATTCACTTACGGACAATTTTTTTTTGAGTCGCCAATCCACCTACCAATCTGTACTTTTGTGAGCATGGGAAGAAACCGGAGTACCCGGAAGAAATCCACACAGACACTGGTAGAACACACCAAACTCCTTACAGATCGAACCCACAAACACAGGACCCTGGAGCTGTGTGACAGCAACACAACCTGCAGCACCACCATGCTGCCCCGTTATTGTACTCGTCAGAGGTGGATTTATTGACCAGTGGACAAAGCTGTTAACTCCTAAGTGCTATAGTTTTCCAAAATACTTGTTGTGAACTTGTTGAGTACACAACAAGTACTCTGTCCTGATAAGCGATTGACTGTTGGTTTACAACACATGGCTGAATTTCACAGGCATTACATTTCTTATAGTGCCTACAAGGTCAAGCGCGGGTGATTTAGGACAAGGCCATTATTTTGGCCGCTGAGTGAAAGTCTCCATCGGGTGGCAGTGAAGGACTTTCCAGTGTCCAACTCTGATTAGCGCTGCACCACACAGAAGAAGAAAGAGAGCTCTAGAGGAGTTAGCCAGCCACTTTCACAAGTTTACCTTCTGTATTTTAACCTTCATTTAGTGAGCTGTGTTTTCTACTGTCGTGTATGAGGTTGTTCCGTCTCCTGTAGCGGACACATTCGGAGACGCGGTGGTGCTGATCAGCTCTGAGGTAAATATCGGTGTGGTTCAGTCGAGGGGCGGACGTGTTAAAGCTGGAGCGTCAGGGTTTAGTCGCCAACTCCTTAACTTTCTAACCACTGTTTGTTTTCACTGCGGTAAAAATAAAAATACTCCCTGACGATATCAGTGGCTGTTTGTCTACTCACTGCTTCTTTTACAATATTCTGGTTTAAGAAGAGAGTAGTTGACCCTCTCTTGTGAACAACACTAAACGAGTGCGTAGCGAAACTCCACACCCTCGTAGTTTCGGGCTTATAAACTGTCTAAAAAATATTAAAAAACAAACCCAAATATGTCGTTTTGTATAAATATTTCCCCAGACTTTAAAAAGGTACACGACGCAACATTGGTGAATGTAGGTGGACGTCTATTCTTACTGTTACAAAATTAATCGTTTATTCATGCTTTTTCATGTCTCGTGTAGCTCAGGACGTGCGGTGATATTCTGTTTATATTCTGTTTATTCAAACCCCTTTTCCAGGAAAGTTGGGTTGTTTTTGTAAAATGAACAAAAATAAGCCTTTATCTAACTTAAATAAGTACAAAGGAGTTTCCAGTCTTGTCACTGACCAGTTTTGTGAAAAATAAAAATAAAATTTGTTGCCGGTGTTCTGACGAGTTTTGTGTGAGAAACTTACACAAAGTTCCCTTATATATGTACCTTAAATACCCTTATGAAATAAAATTTGAGATAGTAACAATGATAAGAAATTGTTTAATAGTTTTTGTTTAATATTGTTTATATTTAAATGACAGTGTTTAGTTTTGGAACACTCAAGCAAATAATAACAGTAAACTAAGATTGTGTAATGCACCGGATAAAAACATGTAAATATTAAACATTTTCAGTTTGAACATGTTCAGAACAAAGGTAGCACAACTTGTCAGAACACTGGCATTGGACTTGTGTTTAACCCACCTTGTTACATCTCCTTTACTTTTAATTACTCTATTTAATCTTTTGGGAACGGAGGATACTTGCTGTTTTTTTTGTAAGTGGAATTTTCCCACGTTTTTGCTTTTGTCTCATAGATCTGAACTGCATGCAGGTCAGTCAAGCACACTCATTCTTTGTCTGTGAAGCCATTTTGTTGTAGCATGTACAAAAATGAGGGGTGGCATTGTCTTGTTGTAATAACAGACCTTCTAGAAAAATACATTACTTTCATAGCAGCACATGTCTTTCTAATGGCACTCCACCACTGCATGGTACCTACTCTGCTTGACTCTGCTGTACTTACTTTTTGGCCCATGGTATGGGTTGGTTTTCCACTAGCACAGCTCTCTCCAAAATGTAAGCCAGTGACATGACATAAATCATGGTCTCTAACAGGAACTTCCAGTGGTGGCAATAACATTATGTCATGTATTTGATTGTTCTTTTTGTCTTTTGGGACTGAGCAGAGCTCTGTGCATGAGTTCAAATAGATCAGTGTAGATTTTTCTTTTCTTGTTGCACCATCTAGCTCTCACTGGAGTCTGTCATCTACCACCACTCCAAGGAGTGTTTGACCCTCTTCAGAAGACCATGGCATTATTTTAACAGTTGCTTTTTTTAGTCAGATAAAAAAACAAACATGTTTGTTACTGTAGTTCAGAGATTGTTTAAAGCCCCTTCTTGACTCATTGGCAACGAGCAAGTAGGTACTAAAAAATGTACCCAGTTTCAGGTAACAGTTACACAATTACCAAAAAAAAATCCAATGTATACCCCCATATCCATGGTACCTTCACACATGCACAGGTCACTGATGTTGTGGACATTGATTCACCCCAATTACCATGTCAGGTGTTGGCTTTTGCATTTTTTGCTGCTAACGAGTTGGATGGTCACCTACGTATTTCTATCGAATTTAGAAAAATAAATAAATCTTTTGTCAGTTAAAGGAAATTTCAAGAGAATGAACAAATCAGATTCTTGGTTTTATCGTATTTTACCAAAAATCTTTTTTTTTTTTTTTCTGGAAATGTTTTGAGTTGTTGATGGTTAAAGAGTTGAAAGTATAATAGATACTGTTTTCCCTACAGCACCCTTACCTCAGAAACATAGATCAAATAATAACCATCACAAAACAATATCTCAGCATCAGACCACGTTTTCAATTACACGATAATTACTAGCTTTCTGTGAGGAATCTTTTAGAGGTTTTGTTCAAGTATCTGTTTCCAATCACCAGCACAGTCATTAGTTCTGAACCAGTAAGATTCTCTAGAACAGAACCGTTTACGTCAAACTGATTGGCTGGTTTTAGGCTGTAAGTCCTTGGTCACATGGCTTATTGATAACATTGTGGGTTTTATAGCGTCCTTGAAGATTATGATAAACATGTAGTGTGACAGATTTTACCACATTGTTTATGTAAACTTTCAAAAACCTTTGTAATGTGACACTTGCTAAACATGGCAGTTTAAAAGGCTTTCACTGTCAACATTTATAGTCCAGGACTATCTAAATGCCTGCCGTTTTCAAGATCAAGTTTTGTTCATTGTATTGTTCTTAAGAAACAGTATTATTTTTTTATTATAGCTTTTTTATTTGAATTTTCCTAAACTTGTTGCTTTAATTTTTTTTCTCTGAAGTGTGTAATTTTTGTGAGACTGGCCCAGGTTGTGTTTGTGATGCTGCATGTCCACTGAGCTTGGGTTTTTGATGTCACCATGCTGTAATTTGTGCATAGTAAGCACTGTGATTAATCTAGACAGACAAACCCAGCCTCTACATAGAACACTTAGAAACGTCTCATATAAACTTGATGGCTGTTGGTATTGTATACATGATATCTGTTGGTTTATCTGATTTAATGTGTTTTGGGCAGTGAATGAGAATATACAAGCTAGAAGGATTGGTAAATTAAAGGAACAATGAGTCATTTTTACCACCACAAATAAGTAATTTATGTGCTGCACATGGGGTTGGCAATTTTTTTTTTTTTTTGATCACTGACACATCTTGCCCGTTAGGTGTCAGTATAATAGCAGTTGATCCATTAACTTCACTAGTGGTAAACTAAATCTCAGTAAACACCAAAATATGTTTATACTATTTTTAACAGTAGTTTTGTTTAGGTTCTGTCCCATATCTAGCTGATCACTGCATATTATGTTGCAGTGAATTATGAACAGTGTGTAACGTATTGTGCCTCTGTAACCTGTTTCCCATGTTTCTTTTTGTTGGTCAATAAAGTACATTATTTCTCAATTTATTGTAGATATGTGAAGGAGTGCAGTTTGCTTGGCCTGGCAGCATCCCCAGCAGCGTTCACCACGGCGGGGGAGATCAAGCCCACTGTGTGCAGGGTGGTCATCTACCTCCAGAGGGACATGTCGGGAGAGAGCTGCCTGCACCAGCACTCCCCATATGCCGCTCCTGTTGTTTCAGCCTCTCCAGTGACCTGCTCCAAGACCAAGACGTGTGTGCAGCGTGGCGCAGTGGGAAACAAGTATGTGCGGCTCAACGTGGGTGGAGTGCCGTACTATTCCACACTGCAGGTGCTGACACGGCAGGACAGCCTCCTAAAGTCCATGTTCAGTGGCAAGACGGAGGTTTTTACAGACAAGGAAGGTGAATGTTGATGACTAGAACAAATTTTTCATATTGTTTTTTATTTATTTATTTATTTTTTTGGCCATCAACACATTTTCACAACCATAGTTTTATTGCAGTTGTTACTGTTTCTTAAATTTGAAAGTTTTGTGTTCTGCTCAGGCTGGATTTTGATTGACCGCTGTGGGAAGCACTTTGGGTCAATACTTGGATACTTAAGGGATGGAAGTCTGACTTTGCCCAAGACCAAACAGGGAATCATGGAGCTTTTAGCAGAGGCCAAGTACTATCATATCCAGGGGTTGATAGACTTGTGTCAGAATGCCCTGCAGGTTGGTTCTAAAGCCAGTTTACAGATATTTTGGTTTTTTTTTTTTTGTTGTTTAAAATTGTAGTTTGCTGATGATTTTAGGGTGCTATAACTCACTAGCTAGATTTTTTTGAATGACAGGACAATCAGCAGATGGCTCTGTGTGTTATACCTATCATCACCTGCTCAAAAGAAGAAGAGCGGTTATTACAGGGCTGTAAAAGGGTGAGGTTTTGCTCTCACATCCACAATATGTCAAATCCTTAATGTACCATTTTTTAAAATTTAATAAGCAGAATGAAAAGCTTGATGCATTACATTTTTCTATAATTGATGTTTTTCTTAAACAGCCTGTAGTGAAGCTACATTACAATCGAGGCAACAACAAATATTCCTATACCAGGTAATCAATACATCTTAAGCAATTAACATTTAGAGATTAATAGCTGTGGTATTGTCACATTTATTAATGTTGACCTCACTGTGGTATTGTATTCTGTTTTCTGAAAGCAACTCTGATGACAACTTGCTAAAGAATATTGAGCTGTTTGAGAAGCTGTCCCTGAGCTACAGTGGACGTGTGCTATTCATGAAGGATGTTATTGGAGATGAGATCTGTTGCTGGTCTTTCTATGGACAAGGCCGCAAGTTAGCAGAAGTTTGCTGCACATCCATTGTCTATGCTACTGAGAAGAAGCAGACCAAGGTATGCCTCAAATAACTTGTACATTAATCTTAAAGCCCCAAGAAGTACATTGTTAGAGGTGGGCATTTGTAACTATGTAATGTCAAAACTGGTGTATATATAGGTGATGCACTTATGCTTAGTGACATAAAGGATGAATTTAGAAAAGGGAGGTTAAAATGTCTGGATGTCAAGGTGTAACTGTTGCATAATTTAAAGTGGAATGGAAATTTGAAATAAGAAGCAGTTGTAACTGGTATTTTTTAAGGTGTAAAATGATTCTACAGCCTGATGAGCACTAGGTTTCTTTTAGTAGCTCAGATATATGGCCTAGCTCAAACAAAGTGAGACAAGTTTTCTTTGTAATTGTATGTCAATTTTTGTGGGTTGTGCCTTAGTTTGTCAGAAAATTACCAACATTTTATGTTGGTAACTCTAAGTGTAAATGGAACTCTAAGTGTAAATGCCATTGTGATAGGTTATCCTTTACATTGTTTAGTAAAACCATATAATAACATGAACATCTGTCCTTAAAGAAGTCAGCAGTTACATTCTCATCATGTATAAATAACCAATACTGTGTTTTAAATGTCAGCTATGAGTCAGTCAGTGAACATTGCATCACATTCTGCATCTTAGGGTCCTAGGGTCCTAGGGTCCTCTGTTTGATCTTGTTTGAATGGCTCAATGCCTGTGAGGACTTTGGTGTCTTCCCCTGTGTCACCAGGTGCTCCTTAATATTTGTAGATGGAACAGCTGTGAAACATTGTGTGTGTGAGTGAGAGAGTGACTAGTTTCTAGTTGTATACTTGCTGATATTTATCTATTCATTGCATCTATCTATCTATCCATCCATCCATGATTTTATGGTGTTATGTCGAGGACAAGATATTAACTTGCAGATGATAATGATATGGTCACTCATATGGCAGCAGACTCCGGGTGTTTAATAGTTTGATCAATAATCATCAGGTTTATTGGAGGTACTGTTGCATAATTTAAGAGTAAAGAAATCGTTAAGAGCTTTGTGCTTCAAGCCACTTCCTGCAGTCAAGTGTTGACTGAATCAAAACATACATCCTACAGCTCTGTTCTTCTACTGTTTCAGGTGGAGTTTCCTGAGGCACGGATCTATGAGGAGACACTCAATGCACTGCTTTATGAGACACTTCCAGTCCCAGACAACTCTTTACTTGAGGCCACACGCCGACGAGCTCACTGCTGCTCTAACAGCGAGGAGGATGAGGGCGTGGAGCTGAGGGAGCGGGTCCGGCGCATACATACCAAGAGATACAGCACCTACGATGACAGACAACTTGGACACTAGTAGTGCTGAGGACTAATTTCTACATGCTCTTCCAAATATCTTCTCCACTTGTGCCTCTATTTTTGTCTGGCTGTGGGCGAAAGCTTGCATTTTGTGCTAACACACTGTGCTCTGTACAGAGGGCTGTTTAGCAAGAGATTTACAGAGACAGAATAATTGTACTTTATGTCCAGACCACACTGTAGAAAAGTTGGAATTTACCCTCCAGTACATTCCATGGTCACATGTGTTTTGATCTGGGGTATCATTTAAATTCCACCTAGCACTTTAACACTCCAGTTTTAATCACAATTTCTTATAATTTACAAAAAAATCTAAAGTACTGAAAAGTGGTCAGGGTTTAATGATTAGTCATTGATGTAACAAAGGTTCAGTTTTTCAATGCCATTAATAACTGGTGGTTTTGCACACTACTTACAATGTTCAAGCTTTAAGCCAGAAGCTGTGGATGCTCTGATTTTGGCTAAAATAACAGGTTTGGACCAGGTTTGCTATGAAATGATCTCATGATCTAATAATGTGAAATACAGTATGTTTTTATGAATGTCAGGAAATGCAGTGATGTCCCTCTTGAAAGCCCTTTATTTTAAGGATTTAATACAATTCAGAAGGAAATGTATTGTGTTGGCATTTGAAAAGTACATGTTTTAGGGGGAACAAAAACTCCACCCCTGCCAAGTTTCTGATGACAATTACTCAATAAGTGTACTGAACAGTAAAGAGGTGTGAGATTTCGCCCACGGTCAAACGTCTGTGAGAAATACCACACTACTGGCAACTCTCTTAGACACTATTTAACCACTGTTTAAATCACTGTCGCATCATGGTAACACGCTCGCTCAGTGGACTTGTTGTCCTGACAATCTGGTTGGAAGACTATAAACAAGGCTAGGTTCAGTATTCTCCTTTGCAACAAGCAGAATGCAGTCAGTTACAGTTCATATAGTGAAAAAGAACCAGCTCTAAACTATTTTGTGGAAGTGACAATCATTTAATCGAACTCTAACGTTCCTTCAAATACTTTTGGAGACTGAGCATACACGATCACTATGGGCACTAGGATGGATGTGAGTATCTGTGAAGTACATTAGAAGACCACTGATTCAAGAACCATATCAATTATTTTTTTCAATGTGATCACAGCAAGGTTCACGTTTCATTTTTCCATTTTTTTATTTATTTATCTTTAAATTCATTTAAAAATATTTTTAATGGAGACACATACTAATTGGTAGCCTTTCATGAGTGTTGTAAATGACTTTGTATTGCACCTTGACATTTCCCTATTCACATTTCAGGAGGCCTTCAGTCACTGTCAAGCCTTCTTGTGTTTTTGGAAAATGCAAAATATTGATGAGCCAGATGTGTAATTATGAGGTGTAAAGACTTGGGAGTGAATGAGTGAAAATAGCATTCAGAATGAGATTTTGCCTTTATTAGTTATATTTTTATGACTCTTGGTAAATGCATTGTATTTTGTTACTAAATTTATTTTTATCTGTCATTTAATACTCTTTATGAAGTCATTTATTTGAAGCTGCATTATGTGGGAGATTTCCTGGCAATGGTTTTGATTCAGGAATTTGTCTTTTTTATAGGATTAATATACAAATTCATTATCTACTTTCATACAATTATAAAACATTATGCTGATGAAGATATTATGATGAAAAGATACTTGACTTAAATCCTCAGAGGACATATCTTTCAAGTTTCATTCAGAATTTTACACTCGTATCCATCAGAACCTTCCAGTTGTCGTCTGTGGTAAACCAGCCATTACTAAATGTTCTTCCATGGACTGTGTGCAGTTAGATGTTTCCACCAGTGAAATCTCCAAATTCCCAAATGCTACATAGTGCAGCTTTAGTCACGTTATTTGTGCCTCTTTCATATTAGCTGCTCTTACATTTCCCTTAACGCAATGAACCTACCGCTGAGATTAAAAGTGTTTAATATATCTTTGTATTTGTTTGTGCATTGCTTCTGTTTCTTGCATTGTAAATCACATTTTTAATTTTTGTACACTATGTGGCCAAAAGTTTTTGAATCATTTCTTAAATCAAGTGTATCGGTTGATAGTTTGTCCTCTACTGCACGATCATTTCCTGTTCTTCTGGAAAGAGGGTAAGGATGTGGTTGTATTCAGCCTTAAGAGCATCAGTGAGGTCAGGTACCGGATTAGATGATCAGTTCTGGATCACAAACACATCTGTTCCTCCCACAGAAAATGGATGTCCCTTAGGAACTCCTATTGAGCTCAGTGCCCTTAGGCTCATGGGCGCCTGCTCCAGAGCTTTCTGTTTTACTATGGATATTATACTTGTTGTGTGGGCACTCTAAGGGATCATTTGTGTTTTGTGTGCCAATGATGAATTAAAAAGGTTTAAAAAAAAAAAAGTAAAATAAAAATTACTCCCAGGATTTCATATATGATAAACCTAAAGAGCCAATAACGTCATCTTGTGTGCTGGGGTTTTTAAACTGCAGACGAGTAGTGGTGGGTAAGTGGTGATAGATGCAGGGACTAATAGTATTTGCAAAGATGTGTATGTACTTTATGAAGCTGAGATGTAGGGTTACATCAGCATGTGTTTTACAGCCCACTGTTCTCCTGAAATGAGCATTTAAATGTTTGAACTTGCATATTAAAGGAATTATAGACTTAGTAAAAGACAACCCACTTCACATAAAAAACATGAGGCTCTTATATCCTTTTAACGTCATCTAATCAAAGGGTCTATAAAAACTGAGGTAGCTTCATGTGCAGCTGCAGCTGACTTCTCCAGTGTGAAGGGGAGCTATAAATAAACCGCTACGTCTCATTGATGAAGTGCGGTGTGGGCGTGGTCATCTTGCTGACGTCACCAGGAACGAAACGAATACGTCTCCACTTGGCGCTTGTGATTTTTCCACCCATTTTTAGGCAGGCCCCGCCCACTGCGCTCTAATTGGTGCGTCGTTTATATTAGAGGTTTCAACCTCAAGGTGCAACAAAAAGCATGAATTTGTATCTCTGTATCTTTCTCCCGCACATTTCAGAGTAATTCCTGACATGTGATCTTGTCAAAACTCAGAATTTAGTAATAAAAATATTTTTTACCAAATTACATCCTAGCCATTCTGCTATTCTGGCCATTGATTAAGCCTCTAAATAATCAGTTAACCTCTACTCAGACATCCCTCCAACTGAGCTCAGATGGGCCTGTTCCTATCTGCCTTAATGGTCAGATTTAAATGAAAAAAAAAAAGCTTTTTTTTTCTACATTACATTACAACCCTACACATTTAAGGCCCTGTTTCAAAGGTATGCAATTGATAGAACTTGACAAAAGAAAACAATGTGAAATATAACCCTTGGATAGGCAATTTTGTTTAAAAAAATGGACCACAGAAGCTCATTCATCATAAAATACGTCTCTGGACTCACTGAGCCTGAACATGACAAAGCGGTTACAGAAAGCGAATAAATGAATAAATAAATTACCCGCGGATCGTTTGCGATCAGAAGTCGTGATTTATAAAGCAGCCAATCATAGCGCGGTGTGGGCGGGGCTTGTCAGAATACGGGTGCAGCTTAAAAAAAAATAACAACGCCTTAAGCGGTCCGTGGATGCGTCAGCGCTCAGCTGTCAACACACAGGTTCATGTGGAAAAGGAAGGGAGGATTAAAAGCAGTAGAGAGAAGAAGAGAGAGAGGGAACGAGGAGGAGGGCAGACCAGACAAAAACCCAGAGCCTCGGAGACGGGAGAGCAGACAGTTTATGCCGCACGCCGGTCCGCAAACTGCTCCTCGATGGCAATGGGTTCATCCGCGGACCAGGACTTTAAAGAGAAGCTGCTATGGAACGTGAAGCGAGAGGTAAATTTCTGTGTTTGTTTGGTTTGTAGCGGAGGACGGAGGAGGCTCGGCGCTGAGGGAGGGTCCATTCCGCACTCCTGCACTCACTAACCTATAGTCATGGTGTTAAGCATCACCGCCGCTTTTAATACAGGCACTTCTGGGATTTGGTGTAAGATCAGTGCATGCAGCAGATACAGTATTTGGGTTTGGAACAAGTGGGTGAGCTCTTGTGCACAGGGAAGCCATTCCCACTGTGCAGATAACAAAAATTAGACTGAACCTTACTTAAGGGGAGTTTTGTAAATCTCCCCTTTGAGTCTCTTTTTAATTTTCGGTGTATATGCTTTACAAAAAACAAAGGTATATACAGACGTGCCCTCAAGTAATCAAACAATTCTTTACCTGTTGAATTGCAAGCGACCACACGAGGAAACGCTGGAGAGAAAAATAGGCTTTATATTTAAGGCAGGTACAGGGCAAATATCAGAGGAATTACATGGCATTGTTAAAAGCTTATGAACATTATACAGCTCCTAAGCTCAATGCTGTGTGTGCTGTTCTGCAGGGTATCCATCATTAACCACACTGTATACGAGCTCTCTCTCCTCCTCCATCAGAGAAGCCTATTTTTGTTATCAGATATGGCACCATCTGCCATGCTGCTTCACTTCCACTACATTATGACTCATAGTTGGCTTTGGCCTCCTTGTATATGTAGGCTATGTAACCCATGAAGAAGTGGGTCAAAATCTTCTAAAATATCTTTTAAGGCTGGTCAATATGACAAATATTTATAAGGCCACTCTATTTCAGTGAATAATTTCAGTCCAAAGCACGCATTGTAATATTTAAAAACAAACAGAATAGCACCAACGGAGCCACATTTGCAATGTGTATATCTATGCATGTAGGGGTATGTGCTATTTTATTCTACACATAGAATGCAGTATGGAATTATTTAATGTTATAATGTTTTGGCCGACCAACGTATAGAATATATATTCAATAATGTACAATGTATTGAATAATGTACACATGCAATGTATGTGTAAATGTAATGTAATGTCATACATATACATCGGTCAGCCAAAACATTCTATCAACCTCCTTGTTTCTACAGTCATTGTCCTTTTTATCAGCTCCACTTCCCTTGGACAGACGTGGCCAATTTGGTTGGTACTGTTACAGTTCACTGGAACAATGCTTCATTCTTTCTGAAAAGCAATGAGATTAAAAGCAATTTCCTCATGTATAATGGCATGCTTTTCAAATATCACAGAGTAAAGAAAAGCAGTGTGAAAAGAGGCATCATTTTATATGAAGTGGAATGGATTGGTGACTAAGAATTGTCCATAGATATGAGTGTGTGTGTCACACTGCAAAGGACTGGTGCCCCCAACAGGGTGTGTTCCCGCCTTATGCCCAGTGATTCCGGGTAGGCTCTGGACCCAGTGCACGGTGGCACAGCAGGTAGTGTCACAGTCACACAGCTTCAGAGACCTGGAGATAGTTGGTTCAAGTCCTGCTCCGGGTGACTGTCTGTGAGGAGTTTGGTGTATTCTCCCTGTGTCTGTGTGGGTTTCCTCCAGGTGCTCTAGTTTCCTCCCATGGTACAAGAACACACGTTGGTAGATGGATTGGCGACTCAACAGTGTCAGTAGGTGTGAGTGTGTGTCACCCTGCAAAGGACTGGTGCCTCCATCAGAGTGCTAAGGTCCTACAGACCAAGACAATGTCCTCAAATATTGCTGCAACAGGAAACTTGACACCTGTTTGAGGAGAAACATAGTATGAATGGTAGACCACGCACTAAGGAAAACTTCCAAAGAGATACACATGACACAAAACCAGTCTTTTGGTAAGTCACATCAGCACCAGGTTGACAGACGAAAAAATGAAGCTTTCAAAGATGACCCTTATCGCTACAGTGAAACATGAAGAAGGATGTGTTATGTTTTGGAGCTGCCTCACTGAATCTGGCACAGGGCACCTTGAATATGTGCAGGGAACTATGAAATCACAAGACTATCTAGGCATTCTGAAGTGTAACATACTGCCCATTGTCAGAAAGGTCTGTTTCAGTTGCAAGTCAGAGTTCCTTCAAAGGGCAATGATCCAAAACACAGAGATGAAAAGTCTCAAGAATGGCTAGAACTAAACATTGAACATTTCTAAAATGGCATTCTCTGAGCAATGATCTAAATCTGAACATCTATGGCAAGAGCTGAAAAATGCAGTCTACAAAAGACACTTTTCAAACCTAGGACAGCTGGACAGTTTGCTCAGGAGGAGTGGGCAGAAATGCCTGTTGAAAGGTGCAAAAGTCTCATTCTGAGATCTAGAAAATCAATTATTTTCAGTGATCACCTCTATTTAGTTGTGCAACAAAATATTAGGTCAAATGTCCCATAATTGTTCCTATGCCATTTCTACACCTGACTGTTGTGTTGTGGTCTTAATTAGCGAAACACTGACGAGGGAAGGTGCCTACCTGATGACCCCTGTGAAGAACTAGTGATGCAGTGGGTGGTTTGAGTACTCATGTGATGGGCTCATTAAGTAACTGTAGATGTTAAGGGTAGCTAGGTGCTGTTGTGATGGCTGGTGATGTAGCACGTAAAGTTCATATGGAACTGGTGGCTCTGAGAATGCATTAACAGTGCCAGTGGGTCTAGGTACAGCCTTAGTCACCAAGGAGGCCAGTGTTGATACTTAAGGGTAAGGTAGGACTGTAAATCTAGCTTGGAGGGGGGTGGGTCTGGAATGCCAGACTTCACTGTTGAGTTTTCTGGAGGTGTCATGGGCTTAATTCAGCAAAACACCAACGACAGGAGGTTAGGGTTAACCGACCAACAAATTTGTATGCAGGTCCATCTATTGTCTTGCATACATTCTTAGCCCCCTTTCAATCTGTAATTTAATGGTCAGGACTCCTCAATTTGCAGGTATGATTTGGGTGGTGAGTGACACTGATGTGTTGGTGTGTTAGTGTGTGTTATGCTGATGTGAGTTTTTAACCCCCCTCAGAGTCACTGCTGGACTAAATGTAGTCCACTAGCTGATATCCAGCCAATAGCGTCCAGTGAAGAATGAAGGGCCAGGAGATGACTAACTCAAACTGTGACAAACTGCAAAAGATGAGCTAATGTCTCTGATTTGGCATCAACATAGTGGACCAAAATTTTAGGTGTGTCTAATACAGTGGGCACTGATGGGCACAGTGTTCAAAACTCCAGCAGCACTGCTGTGTCGGATCCACTTGTACCAGCACAAAACACACCACCATCAGTGATTCTAGTTATTAATTTCCATTACGGTGCAAAAATCAGAGATTTTTTTTCTTTTTAATAAATAAAAAATTTAATTCCTGAATAATTTCTGAAGCAGAAGTTGTAAAAAATTCTTAAAGGATTAGGAGAAAACAGGATTCCTAACATCCATGCATAGACCCTCAAAGTTGTCTTTGTTAGGTAAAGTGTACCAACGTCTTTCATTTCTGAGAGAAAAGAAAATCCACACTGAGAAAACAACTCTCTGATTTTAAAGCATGTGTAGCAAGAAGGTTTTGCAGAGAAAGTGACAGGTATATGTTCACATCAAACAAAAATTTGCATACTCAGAGAAATAGACTGACCATACCAGAGCCCAGTCCTCAATATCATTAAATTTGTTTGGGATAAATTGGATTGTAAGAGCAGAAAATGCTGGATTTATTTGAAAGACTGAAAGCCAACATTTTAAAGAGAATGGAAGCTGTTTAAAAAAAAATAAAAATAAAATGAAATGTGAGGACATTAAATATTAACACGTGATATTGTACTGATGGGTCTAAAGTACTGTAGGCTAAACACTAAATTAGAAATATTGCTGGAAGGATTCAGAACAGAGTGTGAGGAAGTGTGATGTAGCTTTCCACAGCTTTCAACAGGTTTTAGATCAGTGCTCTGAGTAATTGCCCTCACCTAGTGTAATGATCTCCATTACCGTGATGTGTGTCCGTTGTAGCCTGGGTGTAATGATCAAGTCTTCACTGAAATAATCTCAGTCACCTTTAAAGGTTTGCAGAAAAGGATTTTGTTTGATAAATTGGTGAAATATTGAGGCTCTCTGCTAGGTTTGGGCCAGTTTTTGCCTGGCAGAATCTTAAAAGAAAATGATATGGCATGGTTATAAATCCCAGGCATACCGCAATGAAAGTAGCAGAAATAAAATCTGTTACAGGGTAACCGTTATTTCAAAGCAATAACACTGAAGAAAATCCTAGATCTAGGCCCGTGGGAATTTTGATATCAAGCCTTTATTTATATGAACTGGAGACTTTAGACTTTATATTCCTTCTTTTGAAGAGACACAGACTGATGTTCTGGGTAATTGCAGTCTGTGCCCTCGGGAGTGTAATGGCTTAGGTTAACAAGGAAATGAATTTTTAACGTCATCCTGTTAATGAAGTTTTAAAGAGATTTCGTCCATCTAGTCCTCCACTCATAGGCTGAGGCAAGTCGTTCTGTGACTATTTGGCACTAAATCCCGCTTTTAAGGTCTTGTGATGGCAAAATAAAATAGTAACCTCTTCAATCCTCACATGCTGAACATTCTCAGATGATCCCCATTTGGATTCAGACACATATTTGCTTTTACATACGCATACTGATTTTTTTCTCACTATGAGGTAATAGGGTAAAAATGGCTGAAGTCAGGTGATTTTTCTACATCATCCATGTAGAACTATAAATCAGCAAATAGAGCATATTTGTAAGCACAGAATTTTGTTTGCAATATCAGGAATATCACAGGATGGTGGGAATCTTTGCAGCGTGAAGGAATATTCTGCTTTTTTTGGCTGCCTTTGTGTTAAATCTCAGGCGTCTGTCACTTTAAGCTACAGTCAGCTGTCTCCTTGTTGCCTAGGAACTGAAAGCATCAGCAGCTACCTAAGAAGTTCAATTGCATCAATGCACGATTTGCACAGCTGCAGCTTGTGGAGATTGTCTGAGGTGGCTTTCACTAAACCAACTGCTTTTTCTCCTCTTTGTGTTCTGTATTCTGTTTAAATTCTTTACTGCTCCTCGTTTGCAAATCACTCTTTATAACACCACTGAATATTATATTTAAGTCTGTTTTATGCTTTAAATTGTGAGCAAATAACATTGACGACATGAGTACTCTGCTGATGACTGTTTCAACCTTGGGTCTATGTTTAAAGCTTATTTTCTGTGCTGTGGAAAGGACTAAATGACTGAGAGAGCTTCTGGCTTAATCAGAAATGCATCACATATGTAATGGTGGCTTCATAAATGAATCCCCTTTTTTTGGCAGATTCACCTCTTTGTTTTCCCCAAATCCTAAAATGACAAAAGGAACAAGAAATACATTTTTGCATTCATTTTTATCAGGTAGCATTTTAATTTTCTTGTAAATATCTATGAGCAGGTCACAAATGTAGGGTATTGGAAGTATGGATGGGCAATAGAACTAAAATGTGCATGATAGATGATACAGTTTTTCAATTTTCAATTAAATTTTTTTAGATTATTTATTTAGTATGTCAGAATGCATCAAAAGTGTCACCTTTGGAAAGTGCTATTAATACAGTAAGCGTCCTGACTTTTTTTTTCCTCTTAAATTAAAATAAATATTTCACACTGGGCATTGCACTATAGCACACTATTTCAATAATAGCGAGTAAGCGAGTAGGTTAGTGACTTAGCAACAGCAGGAACACTTGTCCAGGAAATGCACCTGACACAGCAGAGGCATACATTTGTATACTTTGAGTATGTAAAAAAAGCTCAAACAACTACACTTTGTAGATTTTGCATTTGAATGGACAAAAATAGTGGGAGCATATTTGTTTTAACTGGTCAGTGATAAAATTACTGATGATAAACACAAAATGCTCTGAATTGCTATCAGGGCTGTAATGTATAATGATATTATTTCTGTCCAAGAACCTGGTGGCCTCTCTACATATTGCATCACATTTTATAGTGCATTTACATCATAAGATATGTGCTCTTGACAAGGCTGTACCAATTTTTAGATATCTTAAATCTGCTGCTTAAATGGCAAATGTTTAAGGGAGCATCAGGTGCGTCCTCAGCTGCTAAGCCATCATGGTGGGATTTTTATTTAACTATGAGAACTGTGCTGTCTTTCGTGCTGATTAGCTGAAAGCAGAAACACAGCTGAAATGTAAAAAGATGTTGATGTTAATAACATTCTTCCTTTGCTCTTATCTGGATCTATAGGGTAATTTCACCAGGTTATACAATGAAACCCTTATACTGGGCTGTATCTTCTCTGTGAGCATTTAGGCCTCTGGTTTTAGTGCTGTATTATTGTTCTTTCTAGAAGTGTTTTTTTTTTTCATACTATAAGGATCCACACTGTCGCAAAATCTGATTTTTCTGTTATTGGGATGTCAAAATGTAATGTGCTGTTTTAATTTAAAATGTCACTGTTGATTGTTAAAATACGCTTCATAGCAGTAACATATAATAAGTAGGGATATGAGTAAAACATAATGTGCATGTTATTTCTTAATTGAGACTTAATTACTTCCAGATATGAGGCCTGTATTCATTCAAAGTATTTTCAATTATTTGTTATCGCTCAACTCAGTTTAGTTTTTTTTTTCTACACTCTCAGCCTACAGAATTCAGAGTTTTATTTTTGTCTGAATACTCATATTAGACTTCAGTATAGTGATAGCTCAGAACTATGACCAACATTAAAAATATTAGGGTATACATTTTAAATGTAATATACCTTATGGATTTTTCAGCAGCCACAAAAGGTTCACATTGATAAGGCCTAATACAGTGACATCTCTCACAGAGTAGAAGCTCCTTGGTTTCCGCATTATCTTCCTGTAGCATATAGGCACCAACTAACTGATAGTCTTTTATCTTCCAGCTGTAATAATCCATGAATAATGACTTAATTAAAATCATTCTTCTTGCTGTCAGCTCAGCTGGAAAATGGGATTTAACACTGGTATGTGCAGCCCAGTTCAATCTGAGGCTCCACAGAGCACAGTCCTCAAGCTTGCATTAAACATTTACTTCTGCACAGAGTGCGCCCATCTAACTCCTGCTGAGCTTCCTGACAAAATGCATAATCTAATCAGATGTGTGTCAACCACTTTACTATCAAATGCATATTTAAAACATTTGAATAAATGTAGTAACCTCAGCACCAGCCTAGTGTCTGTCCTTCTAGGTAGCTTAATAACAGCACAGGTGTCAGCCTGCAGTAACTGAAACACGCAATATGTTTGCCTGTCGTGACAGTAACGCACAGTCAGGGGTGGAAAGAGATTTGGTGACATTCTCACGTAATTATATTTCTGCATTAATTTTACCAGCTGTGATTACTTTTTATTTAAAAATGCTTGCACAGCTTACTGGAAGTGAAAGTGGGCAAGAGAACAAAAATAAATGTATAATTGTTATAGTTGTTGTTATTAATAATTATAATCATTATAATAATATTTGTTTTAATCAGACCTGAAGCTCCTGCTATATGGGCTAAATAAACACGTGAAACACATTAGCTCAAAAATGGAATTCAATCTTCTACCAATATGGTGAAATTTTAGAAATTAGAAAATAAAATAAGAAATACATATATAAATTAAATTTGATACATACTTTCCCCTCACTGAAAGGCTGCAAAACTGATTATAGATGTTTTAAGTGTAAAGCAAGGACAACTATATTTTTTTGCTATAGGATTTATTTTTATTGATTTTGTTTTGTTTATTTGTTTGCATTTGAGCACCAAATGAAATGTAAGTACAAAAATGTACTGTCTCATAAAACTACACATTAAGACAAAACTAAAGAATAAATGAAGCAGCAGTTTTTACCATGATTTGCACTTAACATCTAAACTAATCTTACTCAAACACCCTGCTATTTCACAATTTGAGTGAGCTTTTTCCTGCTGTTGCGAATGTTTTTAGATTCTCAATTTCATGATGCATCTAATGAGACAGATCTGGTCCGTAAACTGGCAAGTCAAGCACAAGCATTCTGTTTCTAGAAAGATATACTGGTTGTAGCATGTGCAGAATGAAACCTGGCATTGTCTTGCTGAACTAACCATGGACTTCCCAGGAAAGGATATCAACTTGATTGAAGGATTGTGACTCTTAAATCCCAGTATACACCTCCACATCAGTGATATGCAAGTCATCCATGCTATGGGCACTGGATGCACCTTGATACCATGAAAGACTTTGGCAGGTAATGTTGCTGTCATATAGCTCCAGTGTTCTGGTTGGGATGGGTCCAGAGCTTAGCTGGAATCATTGGGTGCAAGGCAAATATACTTCCCGGGGCATCACACATTAATCCAGTCAGTCACACTCACACCTATGGACAATGTCGCACAGCCAGTCTACGTGCCAACAAACCCAGAGAGCCCAGAGGAAACCAATGCAAACACAAGGAAAACACACCAAACTCCTCTCAGACAGTAATCTGAGACAATGACAGAGGTGAGGATACTGGGCCAAAATGCCCCGCAACAGTTAAATGGCTTAATTCGTAACTAGAATTCAGGTCAGTTGGTCTTCATTGTCACCTCTCAATAGAACTTACATAATATGCATTGGAACTGCATTGGAGTGCAGCAGAAAATAGTAGCATATTACACAGGAACTACACTGAGTGCAGAAACGTGCAGAATTCACCTGAACTCAGATATAATCGAGACAAACTGACAAAATATATGATTTGTCACTGTGCTTGCTTGTCGTCCTCTTGCTATTTTCACTTGTACAGACGCAGTCACAGTCCTACCATATCACACTGCTGTATTTACTTTGGTCTCTGGCCCTTTTGCTTTAATTATATTTCAGAATTAGTACAAGAAGATAAAACCACTAGGATGAATTATGGTTAATTAGACAGCTTGGGACTCAGCTGACAGGTTGACTGTACTTGACAGACCAAACAGACGCAGCTTCATTTCACACAGCTCTTTGCACTCCCAGGGAAACTTATCAGTTGAACAATGACTAATTAAAAGCATTTGTGCTTACACTGTCAGGATTAATTAGAGGCTGTTGAGTTTTCCAGCACGGATTAGATGCTGCCTTTATCTCTGACAGTTGCCAGAGTAATAATGATATGTGCTTTTTGTTTTGCAGGTGAAACAGATTATGGAGGAAGCGGTTACCAAGAAATTTGTGCATGAGGACAGCAGCCACGTCATCGCTCTGTGCAGTGAGTATAAACCGAAATATTCTGCAACCCATTCATTTATTTCCTGGATAGATACTAACAAAATAGAAAATACATATTTAATCTAATATAGGCCTTGAATATCATGAAGGATGTCTCTTGACGTCATCCTAGACTATGCTTGAACAAAACTCAAGTTTATGGATGTCTCAGTGAGGACCGGTTTGAAAGGAATTATCAGGGGAAACTCCCCTAAGCGAATGGACTCTAAGTGACTTCATGGACTTTATGGAGCTTTGGAGTGGAGCCAGCAGAGAGGCTGTGTTCAGCATTGATAACCATGTACAGGCCAGTGTGACTCACCCCAATGTCTCCCCAGTGGTGTAGAGGGAGACAGATTCAGGAAGGCCATGACAAGTCAGTCAAAGCAGACTCCAGTCTTAGCTGCGTGCCATACTGCCCTGTCTGAGCCTGTCCAAACACAGTGTCCAGAGATTTCAGTTTAGTAGTGCAAATATTACGTTCTGACTAGAGCTCGACTAAAATGACCATTTTGTCACAAGCACAAGCAGTGATTTTGCAGAACTGAATAACCTCTAGTTCAACATAATTTTATGATTCCGGGTGTTTTAATACAACACTCCTATTGAGTGATATGAATGCCCTGTGACAGTCCTTTACTGAAATGACTGGGTTCTTAGCTGTTCTTTTTCTTGTTTTCCATCAGTTCTTTTTACATTTTAGTTTGTTTTACTCATGCCTAAGATTTGCAGATCCTCCTAGTTTTACCATTGTGGTTAAGAAAGCAATAAGCCATGTTGAGGCAGAACATTTCTATGATTTATTTACAGATAAGGATTGATGCTAAATTCAATGTCTAATCGTTCACTGTGGTAAAATCTCTGTAAAATGTGGCCTCAGTTGACCTTTAGCTTTAATAAAATGTCATCAACATAAATAATATACATTTAATAATAATTACAACAAACTCTTACACCAAGAAATATAGTTAATTTAGGGTGTGCTGTGCTGCTGAAAGAGCATTAATTTAGTCTATTAGCTGCTATTTCAGGCTGTTGTTTTTATGTAATTTTTAAGAACATAAGCAGGTTGTTCTGATCTATCTACCCACTTGGTGGCCCAGGTGCAACAGATGGGTTAAAGGAAAACTACGTAATAATTAAAAATTACAGCTCCAAAATCATTGTGATGCTCCTCTGACATGTAATAGGGAGAACAGAGTCTATGCCCTTGCTACTCCAGGCTTACCACTGCAGAAACTGCACTTTATAATGTTGAGGGGAAGGGGTGGTTGCTTACTCTCCTCCTATTGATGTCAGTACAGTGTGGTAAAAATAAATTACTCAAGGGGGAGCCCCAGGAAAAACAATCCTACCCAGTGTTCCTTTAAATTCAGGGGTTACTTTTTTATTCTATGTTGTGTAGTGACAATAAAAGCACATAAAAATAGATAGAAAATAGATGCATAAGAACTTGAAATTATGAAAAATTTTGTGGTATTATAATTTTATGTTCCTTACTTTTTAATAAGCTATTGTTTTCTAAATTGATGTTCTATTTGCAATGATTTCTGCAAAAGTATAAATCCATATAGCCTGAATTTCAAATGATTTTATGAACAAATCTATATATTGATAGGGCTCCATTTCTGACTGGAATGCTCCCTTGCTGAATCACTCCGGCAGTGATTAATATGTCTCCATGTTGAAGTGATTAGGTTGTGGTGGGCGGGTCTGCCAGCATTTTCTCTAATATGTCTTTAAATCAGTTAGACAAAGATTTCCTATAAGATTGTGCTAAATGAAAGGTTTTAAATTTAACTGTCAGTTTAGAGGCGAACAGTGCTCTGAAATGCACCAGTTCTCGATACATAGCTGTCAGACACATGACCTTTGGGATCCGTGTTCTGCTGCTCTTTTAAATGGCATCAGCGCTCGTGTTCAGAAGGCCGTGATTCGTGTTGCTACTTCAGGTGGCTTTGTAAGTAGTACTTCTGAGCTAAAAACCTAATCAATGATGCATTATCACACATTTTATTTCACAGTCACTACAATAATGAATACATTTCATTTCAGTCCCCCTACTTATTTCCTCTGGGTTTGACAATCTTGGTTAAATACGGTTATATTCACAACACTACAGCACTGCTTTTGGAGAGCTCCTGTGTTTTCATTCTTTTGCCTCGCGGTTTTAAAATACCTTCTTTAGCTATATTGGCATGTATATTCATGTATTCATTACCTGTAAGCACGTACCCAGTTCAGGGTCATGGTGGGTCCAGAGCCTACCAGGAATCACTGGGCGCAAGGCAGGTACACACCCTGGAGGGGGCGCCAGTCCTTCACAGGGCAACACACACACATTCACTCACACCTACGGATACTTTTTGAGTGACCAGTCCACATACCAGCGTGTGTTTTTGGACCATGGGAGGAAACCGGAGCACTTGGAGGAAACCCATATGGACACGGGGAGAACACACTAAACTCCTCACTGACAGTCACCTGGAGTGGGACTGCGGAGTTGTGTGACTGCGACACGACCTGCTGCGCCACTGTGCCACCGCGCAGCACAGTGCAGCAGGTAGTGTCGCAGGTAGTGTCGCAGTCACACAGCTCCAGGGACCTGGAGGTTGTGGGTTCGATTCCCGCTCCGGGTGACTGTCTGTGAGGAGTTGGTGTGTTCTCCCCGTTCTCCCCGTCCACGTGGGTTTCCTTCGGGTGCTCCGGTTTCCTCCCACAGTCCAAAAACACACGTTAGTAGGTGGATTGGCGACTCAAAAGTGTCCGTAGGTGTGAGTGAATGTGTGTGTGTCTGTGTTGCCCTGTGAAGGACTGGCGCCCCCTCCAGGGTGTATTCCCGCCTTGCGCCCAATGATTCCAGGTAGGCTCTGGACCCACCGCGACCCTGAATTGGTTAAGCAGTTACAGATAATGAATGAATGAATGAATGAATGAATGACTGCACAGTTAACAACTAATTATCCCGCCTTCATTTCAGTAGAAAAGGGGACTTTTGTTATGTAGTGTGTGGTTCTGTCAGTAAACATTTTATGCTGAACTGTTGCTTGAAGCTTTCACATTCATTCATGGAAAATGCTTGTGACATCTCAGTCAGCAACAACAGTCTCTGTACTTATGTCAGTGAAAGCATTTAACAGGAAGATTTGAATTTCTTACCCCTAGTCAGATGCTGTCTTGTTTGGTCTTTCACAAGCCATTGTGGAGATCTCCTCAGCAGTAAACACCAGTATGAACATGATGTCTGATGGCCATCTATTACAGGGAAGAAGGCACAGATTTGGCAGAATTCTATGAGTGTGTGCTCTATTCCTTGTGTTTGGGCGCGGGGGAGAGTCGTGACGGCAAGTGTATGCTGGGTGCTGAAGCGCTTTTCAAGCTACCAGTTGGGGTGTAGGGTGTGTGTGTTTGTGTGTTTGTGTGTTTGTGTGTTTGTGTGTGTGTGTGTGTGTGTGTGTGTGTGTGTGTGTGTGTGTGTGTGTGTGTGTGTGTGTGTGTGTGTGTGTGTGTGTGTGTGTGTGTGTGTGTGTGTGTGTGTGTGTGTGTGTGTGTGTGTGTGGGAGGTGGCTGTTGGAGCACTGCCAGCCATCGTCGGCACGACTGAAACAGAGAGCGGCTCTCTTTTATTACAGATTAGAGTCGCACACCACAGATTCCCCCGCACACACATGCATCACGCAAATGACCCCAACACCACACAACCGCACTGCCCCACAGAGTACTTTTCAAAAGTCTATGATCTTTCCAGAGCAAAACTGATGAAAAGGAATCTTGCCAAGGCAACAGCAGATAATGATGCCAGTCAGGATGGAGGAGGCTGTGAGAGGTTGCACAAAAGTTGCTGAGGCTAAACTTGACCGGAAGTTGTCTGTCATGGAAACTGAGCAGTAGGGGAGTTTGGGCAACATATGTGGAGGCCATGGCCTAAAGGTTAGAGAAGCAGGTTTAGGACTGGAATGTTGTTGGTTGAATTTCCACAGTTAGCAGGAATATTGAAACTTTTGCCTCTTTTTTTTTCTGGGAAAGTGGCGGTCAGTTCACAGATCCACCCATTGTCTCTGCTCCTCTGTCTTTATCAGTCAAGAAAAGTACATTCACTTCATTCACTCCTCTCTCTGAGAAGGAAACACTGGCCCTCCTAACACGTAGCCGTTCTACTACATGCCCTCTAGATCCGATTCCTACAAACCTTCAACAAACCATTGCACCCACAATTATCCCAGCCATCACGCATGTGATTAATACTTCCCTATCCACCGGTGAATTTCCACTTACCTTCAAACAGGCCCAGGTGACACCTTTACTTAAAAAACCTTCTCTCAATCCTGCCCTGGTTAACAACTATCGACCGGTCTCGCTATTACCCTTTATTTCTAAACTCATAGAAAGGGCAGTGTATAATCAGATTTCTGACTTTCTTCTCCAGAATAATCATCTAGATCATAACCAATCTGGTTTTTAAAAGGGACATTCCACAGAGATGGCTCTGTTGTCTGTGACTGAAGCCTTAAAAACCGCCAGAGCTGCTGGACAGTCCTCAGTGCTCATTCTGCTGGACTTGTCAGCAGCCTTTGATACAGTCAATTATGACCTACTCCTATCTACACTTTCAAACATGGGTATCTCAGGCGCACCACTATCATGGTTCAGATCCTACCTTGCTGATCGTTTTTTTAAAGTGTCATGGCTAGGACAGCTGTCTTCATCGTGTCCACTGTCCACCGGTGTGCCCCAAGGCTCAGTACTGGGACCCCTCCTTTTTTCCATCTATACCTCCTCTTTGGGCCCAGTTATTCATTCTCATGGTTTCTCCTACCATTGCTTTGCCGATGATACTCAGCTCTACCTGTCATTCCCGCCGGATGTTTCTTCGATCTCAGCACGGATATCTCATTGCCTCTCAGATATATCCTCATGGATGAAGGCACACCATCTTCAACTTAATCTTTCTAAGACTACTGGTGGTTCCCGCTAAACAGTCGGTCCAACATAACTTCACCTTAACAATCGACTCACTCTCACTGTTTCCGGCGAAGGTTGCTAGGAACCTGGGAGTTATGTTCGACGACCAGCTATCATTTTCACATCAAGTGGCCTCTGTTGCATGCTCCTGTCGCTTTGCACTTTACAACATCAGACAAATTAGACCGTTTCTATCCCAACATGCCACTCAACTCCTAGTGCAGGCTATGGTCATCTCGTGTCTTGATTACTGCAATGCAGTGCTAACGGGCCTTCCAGCCTGTGCTATAAAACCATTACAGATGATCCAGAATGCAGCAGCACGTCTGATCTTCAACAATCCAAAAAGGGCACATGTCACCCCACTGCTCACTGAGCTCCACTGGCTTCCGGTTGCTGCTCGCATCAAATATAAAGCCTGCACGATTGCTTACAAGGTGATGACAGAGCAGGCTACTACCTGCATTTGCTCCTAAAGGCCTATGTCCCGCCTCGACCACTGCGCTCCTCCACTGAACGTCGCCTTGCTTTACCCAACATCCGCACTAAGCAATCCAGACTGTTCTCTTCCATAGTTCCCAGATGGTGGAACAAGCTGCCTACCTCCACTGGAGCAGCGGAGTCCCTCGCCGCTTTTAAGAAACTCCTAAAAACTGAGCTCTTTAGAGAACACCTGCATTAGCCAGTATAACTATCTGATGCGTATAGACATAATCTTTTAATGTTGCATTGTTCAATGTTTTAATTTTTATATTTTTTGTACTATAATTGTAATATATCAACCCTAACATCTTTCCAGTTAAATATTCAGAGTTTTGGGTTATGTCTGTTATAAAGAGAAATGTAATTTTCACAAGATTACTCTGTGTAATTTGATAGTTGATATGTAAACAATTCATCCAGAGTGGTTTAATATGAAATTGTTTGTTAAAGGAAAGGGCTCAGATTTCTTTAGCAGTAGCAGTGATGGAACCAGGGGTCCCAATCTCTACAAATCATCTAACCATTTCAATGTCTATATAAATATAAATGTATCAGTGAACCTGTACACTATACGACCAAAAAGTCAAGACGTATTCTTCTTAGAATCTTTGTCCCTCTTTTCTGCAATAACAGCTTCTACACTTTTGGGAAGTTTTTACATTAGCTGTTGGAACGTTTCTGTGAGGATTTGACAGCATGAATGATATTGAATAAGGTCTGGTACTGAAGCTAATGAATTTACGAACTGATATTGGATAATTATGGATCAAACATGCAGATCCAACTCAGCCCGAAAGTGTTTGATGGTCCAGCTGGCCCAACTAAGCATTCTGAGCATTGACCTTCACGTGCAACTATATGTCAGGCTTTTCGTTAGGCCACCTGTAAATTTAAGTCATTTTACATTAAGCAGTGTGTAAATGTGTCAGTTTTTTCCAAACACATTGATGCAGTATGCATATTCATAGCATCCGAAATGAGGAACCTTTTCATGCCTTTGTTTGCTTTAAGTATTTGGATGTTTGCTTCTTAGCTAGCCTTTGAAACAGACTCATACAATGCTGTTGAAATCACCCAAAACCAAAAAAAAAAAAAAAAGCTAACACTTAAAAGCCAAGTCCCAGCTGTTGTCCTCCACCTTCATCAGCTCATTGACCGTTCTATGTGTTTATGTGTGTAATTCAAGGTGGTGCTGTGGTATCATGTGCCACATGTGTCTGGAATTTGCTGCCCACTCTAGAGGAGAGTACACACCATTCTGCCATTCCTACGACATTGGTCCATTAGCAACAACATGGTCTGTTAATAGCCACCCTTTTTCTACTACCACTGTGGTTGCTTGTTTGAGAACCTTTCAATGATGTGTGTGTGTGTGTGTGTGTGTGCCTTTATGTGTGACTGTGTGTGTGCAGTAGGGGTGGAGTTAAATGAAAATCTCAGAAGTTGATGCTTTGATTTTCCGTGAATGATTAATCATTATCTAGAGCTGGTGGCCTTGGGCAGAGAACAGAAGAAATCAACACATTCGTTTGTGTTAATTTATTTACTTCATGAGAACTGTACAAAGCACTAGAACGTGATTAGTTTTCTCCAGAGAAAGCTGAGTAATACAGTTTGTGAATGATGTGATTGGTTGATTTAGGATACCTTTATATCAGTTATTTATCCTCTATTTATCACAGATAGATCAGATTTCAAATGTTGCAGCTCAGATTTGTCAGTGTTACATGACAGATAACACACTCAGTAATGGCTAGAATGAACACAGGTCTGTTTATAATACTGTTTGGTTATTATAAACTAATTCATATTACTTATTTTCTTGGTCAACACTATATGACTGTCACACTATCCAAACCTAGTAGCATGTAAGTACTGTATACCACAGTATTTAAAAATGTGGTGGTATCTCAAAATAAGGACAGCATTTCAAAATTCTGACATCTCTGGTGTGTCCAATTTCTGTTCTGTGCATGAGTTCTATACAAGGCAAAACGAAGTAATTCATGTACACTTAAAAGAGTAATCTGTAATACTTAAAATGGGAACTACAATAAAATTTGTAGTTCCCAATAAAATAAACAACAGTTTATTATTATTTTTATTATTTTTATTCTACAATAAAAACAGTGGAGAACTCCTTCCCAGACATGAAGCTCAACCAGGTTACCAGTTTGAGGAAAACTGAACTAAAACATCTACCTACACTAGAGAAAGGCAAAAAAGTGAATGAGTGGCTGCTGTTTTCCCTGCATTTACATGTCCAAATACACCTCAAATATTTTGACTAGACAAGGCTACTCATCTCCTTTCCCTTTCACCACAAATGTCATTGTATGAGGCAGATCTTTGCTTCTTATTCACAATTTTTATATTTAAACATTGAATTCCAATGTTTACAGGATCAGTTTACAGGAGAATTCCACCTTAAGAGCTTAATATAGCACTAGCTTTTTAAACTTTTTTTTTTTGAAGCAACTCTTATTTATCCATTAAAACACACAAACCAATTGTACATTATGTGACTAAAGCGTCTACTTAAGTGAAAGGCAAAAATGGAAAGAAACCACCTTCCTTCATTTACAAGCCTTTACTGCCTAAATCCACCTTAAAAAAATAGACTAGACAAGGCTTATCAAATTTTCCTTCTAAAATATAATTTTAGGAGGCAGATTCTTGCTTCTTACACTTATCTGTTTATGAGAAGATTAGCCGACTCTGGCTCTCATTTTACTCCACATGGAGAGTTTTAGAAGGGCACTTACTTTTTCTAACAAATCTAAAAATCTAAAACCATCTCTGTTCGCTTGGTCACTTCATGGCTGAAGGATATATCATCATTTGTGTGTTCTGACAGCCTGGTGGGTATGGACTGTAATGTGATTGGACAGAGGGCAGGGGCTGTTTGCACAAAACACCTTAAGTTAAGATTATTCTTGAAGTCAAACTTAAGGTTTCCTTAAAATAGTCTTTTCCTCAAGGTTTTCTTATGATGTTCACATATGTATGTAAGGTATTTTCCTTATCTTTGTTTTATCCCTTAATGTCCATTTAAAGTTTGTTAAACTGTTGCACAAAACATCTTGGCAACCAAATTAAGGAAAACCACTTAAGGTATGTCCGATACTGTCTTAACCGCATCATGGCTAAGTTTATAGTGATAAATGAACGAGGAGAGTGTTTCATGACCAGGATAGCCCCCTGGATATGCTTAATGATAAGCAGTTGATTTTAAATTATAGATGATTTGTACAACCGTCTTCAGTTGGATCACTCTACTTTCCACAGCTCTGCTCTGCCTGCTGAGATGTAGTTAATGATTGCTCCCTGATTATATGGGATCCTTCCAGTCAGTAATAGACGAGGTAGTTCATATCCATAAGTCAACAGTGTGCCACATCATTCACCGAGTTTCGAACGCCCTCGTCCGTCTGCTGAAGTTTGTGAGCTGGTACAATAGAGGCGATAACAGGTATCACAGTGAGTGCCTGTAAACAACGGTTTCCATGGAAACGATGAAATTTTACTCCAATAACAAATCTGTTAGTGCAGTAAATCCCTTAACACATTTCCTTACATAAGGAAATCTTTTAATGGATTCTGTGCAACACCCTTAAGTAAATCCCTCAGCAAATGAGAAAATAAGCCTTAAGAGTCAGCCTGTTTCCTTAATCTATGTTCACACACCCTAGATATTTATGATTGAGTACAGTAAATATATTACAGATTGCTTTTTTAAAAGAGCCTGAGGCAGTGGGCATTATGGGAGCACACTTACTGGTGATTTCACATTTTGAAAATGGGTGGGGGAAAAATGCCCAAAAGCCCACTGCAGTTGTAAATTTAGTGCCGGTGTCAGATTTAAAAACAGGAAGAAAACTGAAGACAGACAGAACACCCCAAAGACCCTTCATTTGACTTTGTGCTGAAAGATATGAATATTTATCCTCCAAATGTGTGTTATTTGAGCCTCGGTTTGCTGGAACATGGTCTTTAGCCTGTTAGCTCACTTATCTAAGCTTAGTTGGTCTTACTTCACTTATTTTCAAATTTTATGTTTCTATACAACACCACTATGTCAGATTTGTTTTCTATCATCAGAATGTGTGTCTGTGTGCACTGTTGGGCTGTGCTGAGCTGAACTGCACAGGGCTTACTCTCTCTCTGCTCATGGCAGAAGCATCCGGAGTATTTTTAGACAACAGAGAAGACACCAAATGTTGAAAAGAATGAACCGAAATTAGAATATTGCTCATGTTGGATCCATAGGTGGATGATATAGACTTATTTTAGCTGTTTTGGATGGTGGAAATGTCTCCAAACCTGGGAGACGGCTAACTGCATTAACGAACGTGCTACTAAATGAAACAACTTAAGTTACAAAATGAAAGATAATTTAAACTTCATCCATGTATAAACAACAATTGTTTTTTCCCCTTCAAACACACAGGTCCACCTTAAAAAAGCTTATGAATGTAAACAACCAGAGAAAACTGCAATTATACACAACTGTAGGCGTTCCTTATTTTTTTCCCCAAAAAATATCTGTGGTGGTCATAAGGGCACACTGTGGTAGTCTTGTCTGGGCAGAGAATCGAAGCATAGATTTCTGCATAAAAGACAGCATTATTACTTACTAAGGTACAACAACCTATTTAACTAATAAATAGGTTCCGTTATTATATATGCAGAAATACTATTACTAGAGGAATTAATCAAATTATGTATAGTAATTTTATCCATAACTATTACTCCTAACATTAGTATGGCAGATATGCCTTCAATAAGATCAAGTTTTCCTTGTGAAAACTTCTATAATCCCATGTATATTTGCCTGCAAACTGTGGGCTGTATCTGAGGTCCTTTTGCTTGCTCTCGGCTTCAGTAGCCCCCAGGGAGATTATGGTGTAAACTTAAACTAGTTCACACAAATCAATAAAACATTGTTTCAAAAGCAGAGGAGTGTGGGTGAGGTCAGAGTTTGTGTGGAATGGGTGGGAGTATAGTTCCCATTAACATATTTAACACAACTTAAAATTTGCTGAGTTTCTGGTGCTCTTAATTTGTAGCTTATTAATGCGTATGTGGACGTAATTGGCCAAATCACTATTGGCATGGATTTTCTTTGTGGTATAATTTATTTCTTATAGGTTTTCCTAATTTTAACCTTCAATATTATTTAATTCCATTTAATAAAGAACCCTATGTGGCATAAGCCCCTAGAACATAACAAGTGTAGGTGGAGGGGGCTCATCAAAGTTCTTTCCACAAAAAATTCAAATGAGTCAGGGGGCTGTTTAGGGCCATTCAAGTAGTCTTAGTTTTTGACTGTTAAGGTAGACCATTGTGGTATTTGATGTATGTTTTGGAACATTGTCCTACTATAGAGGCCATCCTCTTTCAGGTTCAGTCTTTAAACATTTTTTGTATATTTTTTTAGTGGTGATGATGCTGAGGGCTGGCAAATCTGAGCTACACATCTGTAATTGTAGAACTACAAAGCGCTCCTGTGTGGTCAGTAGTGTTAATAAAATGGTCAATAAGTGTAGATACAAGGTAGGTGTTTCTAATCCAGTGATCGTTCAGTGTAGAATTGGATGCTCTAGAGCAGGTGCACATGAACATAAATTTTCTATGATCAAAAGAGTGCACCAGAGGGAAATAAAGTCGTCCAGCAATGGGCTGTGGAGCACGAGAAATGATGGAGCACCTGGGGATGAATTGAAGTAACCCAGTGCAATAGTTTTTAATAAGTTGTAGTGGTATTTGTGATTCAAAACTAATCATCCAACATTAATATCTGACCTCACCAAAGCTCTTGTGGCTAAATGCAATCAGCTATTCCCAACCATGTTGCAATATTTTGTTTAAGGCCTCCTCAGAAAGGTTGAAACCAGTTCCACATTGTTGTCTAACTGACTGCAAATGTAATATCCAAAGTAAGGAGGACAACAGGAAGTTCTGGATCAAGCAGGTGCATTTATACTAATCTTTATATGACTACAAGAAGCTAACTAATGATGTATTTACAGTATGAATGCTTGAGTGTTCAAAAGGAGCTGAGACAGAATTTTCCAGATTGCGTATCTAACACCTGCAGCACCTTGAAGTAATTAGACAGTAATGAGTGAGTGAATAGAGATGTGAGTCACTTGTGTTTACCCAATGCATTGTTTGCTGATGCTGTGGATGTGGATGAATCCTCACAGAGACTACAATTCATCTTAGACTGCAATCATGTGTGCTTTGTGGATTTCATATGTTCTTATATGCCATGTCCTTATAATTTAGTATTCATGCATTCATTCATTCATTTGATTGTTCCATTTTTGTTCCATAAGAACCTCCCCATGGACCATTCTTGGAAATGGCTTAATTGAATGGTTCTTTAAGGAAAAGTCATATAACATATGTTAAAATAACCAGCACATTTTATGCTGGGTTATAAGTATGACAAAGACTAGTGTGCCTACATCATATATAGTGCTTAGAGGTTTTTCATACTAGAAACTTCCAGGTTAAAGTCAACTGCTTTCAAATCTATTTTAGTGTGCATTGAGTAAACAGGGTAAAAGAGTTTTACGGTTTTGAATGAAGAAAGGCCTGAAACAGCTTATCCAGTTCAGCGTCGCGGTGGGTCCGGAGCCTTCCCGGAATCACTGGGCACAAGGCAGGAACACACCCTGGAGGGCAGGCCTTCACAGGGCCGGCCTGAAACAGAGTTTCATAAAAAAATAATGATAATAAAAAAACAGCAGCATACTCTTGTCTTGCAGAAGGCAATAGAGGAGAATGTGTGAGAATTTGAATGTGGTGCAATAACATTTGTGTTGCACTTTTTTATTGCAAATATGTTTGTTTTATTCTGAAAATAACTGCATATTTAAAGGTGGAATGGTAAGTTTGAAACAGGACTTTACTGTGTATGTGGCTGAAGTTTAACTTGTCTGAACATTTTGTCTGAAACCTCATTTTTAACTCAAGCCATTTAGTTTTGCGTCACTTTCCATCTGTGTTTACTTTCTTGCAGTTAGTTGTCTCCTTAATTCTGAGTCAGTTCCACTTTAAGTTATCTGGAACAGCAAAAATATTTCAATTTTACTCACATATGGAGCAGGAATAGAATAACATCCTAATTTCTTTTTATGCTTTTCAACGTTTGTAGGTCTAAATGTTTTATCTTTTTTTTTTTTTTTTTTTTATATATATATATATATCCAAAACTAATTATTTAACATCAGATGATCCTCTCATGGAATAATACCAAAAGATAAGAGATGGTTAATACAGCAAAGGGATCTAACTGTCTCTTAATATCTTTAATTTCACCTGTCCCAGACCAGAAGACATTCAGCGAATGGTAGGATTTGTCAGAGATGTTTTCTATGACCCCCTCCAGGGTGTATTCCCCACCTTACGCCCAATGATTCCAGGTAGGCTCTGGACCCACCAAGACCCTGAATTGGATAAGCTGTTACAGATAATGAATGAATGAATGAATGTTTCCTATGAACAAAGAGACTCAAAGTGCAAATATTGTTGGACATTATTTAAGACTATTTTGAAGTCACCACAACTCATTTCATTCACACAGATCTTTAATTTAAACAAAGGAAAAGGCCTTTACAACAAACACTCACCTATTAATTGTGTGTCTGAAATCACAAATTCAATCAAGTAAATAAAAAGGTAATCTAATTTGAGCCTCAGTCACCTCACTGTGGATACGTAGCCTTGTGGCTTGGTTAGACAGCCCATGGGCAGATGAAATGTCTAATGTGAGTCCCATTTTGGCAGGTGCTGCTGTGTCTGGGACTGGATGTGGCTGTAGAGCTAATTTGGAAAGACAAGCTGGGGAAGTTATTAGAGAGCTTGCAGAAGGCGAAGGTATTCCTCTGATTACTGGCTATCTCCATGACAACACAGAGCCTTTCCAGAGACATTTGGCCATGTCCAGGGCTGTTACTCACAAATACAGTCAAGCAAACTTGCATGCCCAAATATGGACAGCCACTTACATAACATTCCTCATTTAGGAGTCTTTATCAGAGTTATTTTTTAATTTCCAGAGATAATTTCTGGCCTGAATGGTGCATGTTTTTGCATGTCTTTTGCAAAAAACATCTATACACCAACACATATACCTTTCTAGTTTTTGAACAAGATGAGTTAATCATAGGAGAAATTCTCTGATGCCCCAGTGTGTTAGGAAATGTGTCCCGCAGTGAAGCACTGCTGTTGGTCTCAAAAATGACACCAGGCTTAACACGCGATCAATACCTGAGCCCTAACACACAAGTGAACGCCATGGGAACCTTGTTGTCTCTGATTCTGGCAGCAGGAGGTTCTGCTATGGAACCACAGCCATGTGAAGTCAGCTAAGCCTGGATGTAGCTCTCCAGAGTACTCTGTTCTAGCCCTAGGCAATAAAATGATAATGACAATTACTGAGTTTAGTCATTTCTCATACTGATGACAGGATTGTTTCTTTTCTCAATCCTTTATTATACAGCTTTCGAGTGGAAACCATTTTTATCTGAGGAGGAACTTGTTCACCCGACTGGATGTAGGGTGATACATGTCGACTGGATGTAGGGTGATACATGTAGGGAATAAAAAATATGCATGTTAGCATCAGAAGACAGCCATTGTGTGTAACCTAACATCTGCGTGTTGTTGAACAAGTGTCTTCTGTGGAACAAAGGAGAAAAAAAACAAAAAAAAAATAAAAGTGATGTAGAACATGAAAACAACAAGCCTTTTGTTTCCTTCAGGATTCACAAGCATTAGTTAATGCATGTAATAATTACCAAGGAGCCACAATAGACATGAATTCATACTGGACTGAAAATTACTTAAGAAGCTGGAATACAAGAGATAATGATGTTGGACAGATATTTTACATTGATACAGATGATGTTTATCGTACCCCTTTAGAGAAGACTTTGTACGGGATTAAATTGCAGCCCTTTAGCTTCACAATGTAACATTTTCTTGTAATGCTAATTTAGGAAGGGCCAAATTTATTCATTCATTCATTCATTATCTGTAACCGATTATCCAGTTCAGGGTCGCGGTGGGTCCAGAGCCTACCTGGAATCATTGGACGCAAGGCGGGAATACACTCTGGAGGGGGCACCAGTCCTTCACAGGGCAACACACACACACACACACACACATTCACTCACACACTCACACCTACGGACACTTTTTTTGAGTCGCCAGTCCACCTACCAACTTGTGTTTTTGGACTGTGGGAGCAAACCGGAGCACCAGGAGGAAACCTACGCGGACATGGGGAGAACACACCAACTCCTCACAGACAGTCACCCGGAGCTGGAATTGAACCCACAAAGGCCCCTGGAGCTGTGTGACTGCGACACTACCTGCTGCACCACCGTGCCGCCCGGGCCAAGTTTATATTATTTTTTAATTAATTAATTAAATATATATTTTTTAAGTCTCCATAGTTGGCCAGTGTTTTTCCCTGGTGAGTCAGTTTCAACAGGATGACTAACAGTAAACATCTGGGCTTCTCATCATTTATCAAAGTGATTTACCCTCAGAGGGGGCTCAGTTGTGATTAGCACACCTGTCGTAGCATGTGTGTGTGTGATGTGTTCGGGTGTGTGACTGTGGCTGTGGGATATAGTGTTATTAATTACTACGCTCACCTCTTTAACATGACTGGCCCATCTGCAAACACAAATGCACACAGAAAGACAAACGCACACCTCATTACCCGACAGCTTCTCTGAATTTCTTTCATTCTCAATTTGGCCTCATCAAAGCACATCCAAGCTCTGTTTGAAGTCGATATTCTATTTCTGTCAAGGTGATGCCACCACCCCCTCACTCCCAAACATACACGCACACACACACACACACACACACACACACACACACAGAGGCTCCGTTCACACACTCATGCTTACATACTCGCAGCAGGAGAAGAATCCTCGTGTCCTGAATGCCTCAGTCGAAGATTTTAATCCCCCCTCTTTTCTGCTGTAATCGTAACTCTTTTTCCCACACACTTCTCTGTGGCCTGGGCATTAGAGACCTCTGCCTAATTAGTACTGAGGATGGGCTGAATACCTTAGGAGCAGAGGCCCTCTGTGGGTTAAACTAAGGTAGACTGAGTTAACTTCTGTTTATGGAGAGCCTCAAGCTCAGTGTGGAATTGAACACTCATAACTGCTACTGTGAAGATAAATGTGTACACAGGCCTCATAGCTTCACTTTCAACCTGTTAAACAGGAGCTTGAGAGGAGAAGGTGAGTGCAATTATGCATGTGCAAAGGGTGGGAGGGCAGGGAAAAAAATATTTATATTTTTAATATTTCTCCTTGCGTAGACCTGGGAAATAGCCCATCCCCTTTTTCCCCAGTAATGTCATTTGACATGCTGAAGCAATATTCAATCACGTTTATGCAGCCCTTCACTAAGGGACTCGTGTGAAGAAAACATTTACTAGAGAGATATGGAAGTATGTTTTAGTGCAGCTTAAAGGTACATTCCAGCCTTTTTCCTTAGGAACTGTAACATATGGTGGGTTACACAAATTATCCCTTTCTATTCCAAATATAATTTTTTTTTGTAGCAAAACAAAAACTTTGTTGACAACAGTTTATTTGCAGAATTTTGTTGCAAAATTATGTAATTGCTTAAAAAAAATGGGCTGCTTTCATTTGGCATTTTCATTTTATTGCTTGCATTTTGCATAGGACACTGATAAAATCACAGCTTACCACAGTTAACTGACTCAATTTCAATTTCATTATAGTTGCTGAAATTCTGTGGGATGCCTCCATGAGGCAACTCTTGTTTAATTATATCAGTACAATACACTGAACTAATGATATAGAACACAATAATGCCATCATGTCTAAAATGACAAAAAGAAACAAAAAAAAAAACAGTAAAAACTGCACATACTATGTTATGATCCTGAAAAAAAGCTAATGAAAATATAGAAAAATTAAGCAATAATAAACACAATTCCCTGTAGTGCTTATCTGTTGTCTATTTGAAATTAATTGCTCTTGAGAAAACCAATTGGAGTATAACACTAGAGTATAAAGACATTAAAATCATTGTAACATTTACCAAACACTCTATCACTTATCTGCAATTTGCAGTTTGGTTACATTGCAGATATTAAAGAAGTTGAATTAACAACACTCATTATAAAATTCTGTGTCTCAGTCAAGTATACTAGGCTTCCTCTCTCTGATCATGGTAGAGAGAAGGCATCTGGAGTTTTTAGACAACGGAGATAACGTTTGAACCGAGCATGAAGCATGAACCGAGATGAGGATGTTGCTCTATTCCTGCTCCATAGTTGGGTAATATTGACTTATTTTTGCTGTTTTGTATCACTTAATGTAGAAATTCAGGAGAGCGCTAACTGTATGAAAGTAAACACAGACCGAAAATGCTACAAAACAACACAAATGGAGTTACAAATGAGTTTCTGTTGTAATTCAAACATAAAAACTTACAGACAAGTTAAACTTTAGCCACATACGAACACCAGTCTTTTTTCCCTTAAATATACCATTCCACCTTTAAAAATGCAAAAAAGAGCTGTTGAGCATAAACAAACCAGAGAGAACAAAGTTTCCCCGCAGTCGTAGACGTCCCCTTTGAGGAAAATGTAGCATTAGACATCCTGACCAAAGCCTCTTATTGGTGTAGCATAGAACTGCTCATTCCAGTTGAGATCTGAACTCCAGTGTGCTATATGGTTGACGGCAGTCTTATCCACTATACTATGCCAGCTTTGTGTACGTACCTAATGCTGTTGGATTTACCTGAGGTGTCTTGAGTGGGCAGAAACAGAAATGATTGGATTGATCCCCGTTTTACTTGTGTATTTTGCTGCTGGAGTGAGATTAGACAAAAGTCCTTCTGCTGATCTAATGCACTGTTCTGGCTTTTGGACATGAAATTACAGCTCTGTTGGACAGTTAGAATCAATATTTAATCACTTGGTGAGAGAGCCTTGCTTAAGAAGCTAAGGAAAATGAGCAGAGAAATTGGAGGGGAGAAATTGAGGTGAAAGGAATAGACCACTGTTTCCAACCATTGGACTGAAAGTTGCATTAGATATGAACTTGGCCTACATAAAATGTCATTAGGTAATTGTTATTATGTTACTTTATTGATTTTTCAGCTGTCCAGATTTAGTTACCAGAACAAAGAGAGAGGTTAATATAACTAACTATTTCAGTAGTTCTCACTGTGCCTTGTGAGAGACAAACTGAACACGCTCTGCTTTCTAACATCTCTCTCAGTGTAGACATTATGCTGCTATTATTAAAGGTGTTTCTCTTCCAATTTTCACACAGCAGAAATAGCATGGGAGCAGCATAATACATGAACAGATTCTTCCCAAAATGCTTTCCACAATGTCCAATACCTTTTTCACAACAAAATCACAAAACACTACAGCACTACAGACTGTTAGGCACAGTGCCGTGTGGCACTGCTGTGGTAATGTGAATTCAGCTGCATTAAAGTGCACCATTGTGACCACAAACAGTCCATTATACATGCACAACCTGTAATGTAATGTTAAGGATAAGCTGAACATGAGTTTAAGATTGCCATACTCAATGGCAAATATTAGCAAGAGAGATAAAAAGCCCAAAGGTACAGTCTATGGTCCTGTGTAGTTGTCGGTATGGACTCCATTATAAGTTTTACATAGACTTCAGTTATGTGCAATCATACGGGCTAACAAAATTACAGTAGCTTAGCATAATATAGCAGGTAGTCTTGCATTGGCTGAGTCTCTGGGGGAGAATCTGGTACCTTTCACCACTTACCGTGGTCAAGAAAACGCCTACAAAAGCAGGAAAAAAATATGACTAACACACAAAAGGATCAGTCACAAGTCTGCTATTTTGGCATGATGTGTAGCAGGAGGCAGAGAGCCAATCAAAATACTGGTAGAATTCTGAGAGTGAGGCCAGCTTAATGCACTGAAAGTATCAGACTCTCTGGTTGGTGGGCGGAGTGTCTGTGGCTGAGAGTATATTGCAGGTAAAAAAAATTGCCCTCAATATGTGAGATGGCTGTGCTTAAAAATATAATGATTAATATGATTAGTTTCCTTGGGCAAGACTTCCAATGCTAAATTAGTTTACATCTGTTTTGTAATTAAACTTGTAAATGCTGTGGATTAAAGCCTCAGCCAAATGCTGTAAAGCGTAACTATCTCGTGATATTAGTGTGCTTGTCATTTTGTGCTTATGCTGTCATCTTATGCTTGTTTTGTACAATAAAGGTGACATAAACACATAACACATGACAAACACATAAAAAATGTATGCTCTAAATGTGCAGCATATTAAAGTTAAACTGAATGAAGCCATGCCATATCACGTTGTAAACCCCCTCTGATATTGTCTTGTATCTCTTCATCAACACCTACGCTGGACAAAATAAGTGGCACTATTGCACAATGCAGCCCCCTGGTGAATCTCAACTTCAGTTTCCATTTGATTCCAGTCTGGAATCTCCTTGGGGGGACACATGTCTGAGACTGAGAGCGGGGGAGCAGAGAGACTGCAGTATGAAGAGCAGCCCTCCACCCAAACCACTGGAGGGTGGGGTAGGGGGATGGATGAGTCATAAAGGCACACTCTCCCTTCTTGCTCTATACCTTTAGCCCCTGCCTCTCTACCGCACACTCTCTTCTGTCTTATGGCTTTGTAGTTCTGCTATAAAAATGCTTACACTTTTTTCAGTTCAGTACTATTTGTGTTGGCACTTTCTTGACAGGTAGCTTTACTGATCTCTTACTCCATGCTAGAGATTATCTTGGACTGGGAATGTTTCCTTTCCTTTCAGGTTTCTCCTCCCACAAACCTGATCAAAACTTGCTGGGGACTAAATTATGAAATCTACATTCCTACTTGGTGCAGATTATAATTAGAATAGCAGCAGGCTTTGCAAAATGTCCCATATTACATTCATATTTACTTACTTTACTTCTTCCTACTGTGGGCGGCACAGTGGCGCAGCAGGTAATGTTGCAGTCACACAGCTCCAGAGTCCTGGGGTTGGGGTTTGAATCCCACTCTGGGTGACTATGAGGAGTTTGGTGTGTTCTCCCTGTGTCCATGTAGGTTTCCTCTGGGTGCTTCGGTTTCCTCCCATGGTCCAAAAAATACATGTTGGCAGGTGGATTGGCGACTCAAAACTGTCTGTAGGTGTGTGTGTCGCCCTGTGAAGGACTGCCACCCCCTCCAGGGTGTGTTCCGGCCTTGCACCCAATGATTCCGAGTGAATGTATGAATTCCTACTGTTTTCAACCATACTAGCTCAAACTGAAATAAATAAACATTACAGATGTTCACCAAGATGTTGCAGCAGTCAGATGCAACTATTTATTATTTATTTTTTAAATAACATATTCCGCAAAATGTTATTTTTTCATATGCGTTCACCTCAAGCTCACATTCTGTCATGATGTAAAAACTTGCTTGTAAAAGCTATTGACTGTGGAAAATAATTGCAATCACTTCCAGTAACTGCAAATAGCTCAGATAAATGTGAATCTCAAAGTCTTTTCTTCCCCATCCCCAGCCTCATCCTCTCCCCCTCCCACCCCCCATTTTCCTCTTGCTCCCACCCACACAGTCCACAGCTGCCTAGTTCCTCTGTAATGCGGTTCATTACTGTCAATTACGGTGACTCACAGCTACAGCTTGGCTGCGCAGTCACAGGTGGATCCCCCCAGCAAAGTGCACAAATGCCCCCCCCCCCCCCCCCCCCCCCCCCCACACACACACACACACACACACACACATCACCTTCAGCCCATCCAGATAGTTAGGAACCAGTTTATTACATACATTCTGGTAGCTTGTTATATGTCCTTCTTTCAAAACAGCATCAGTTTGTAGGATGCATGATGTCGTAATGTTGCACCATGCAAAAATAATTGCATTATGCAGCTTCTGTAAATGACATGTCTGCAGTCTTGCTGTGAACAGTCCTGACATCCTTACTATAAAAGAAGCTCAGAAGTTTTGTTAACTGTAAGCCACTGGGATGTTCAGCGGTCTTCAGCTGGGTCACTCCATATCATCATGTTGCCACGAATTCTGACCTATGCATTTGACACCAAACAAGATGGTTTCATGGACCTCCCATTAACATGATACATGTACAGTGAAACCTTGACTTATGAGTGACTTACAGATTTTCAGAGATACGAGCCGTCGCTCTGTCGAATTATTATTACCATTTTTTTTTTGCTTTATGATTCAAGCTGAGATCTGAGTTATGAGTGAGTGAGCTTACGCCACCCGCTACTAAGTAGCCTTCACTTGTTCACTTGTTTATCTTGCTGTGAAAGCATTTCTGTCATCGCTTCTTTTTTTTTCTTTTTGTAGCATTAAGTGTGTAGTGAGTAAGTTAAGTTAAGCAATAGAGCACAAAAAGGAAAAACTCCCCCAACGTCCAATCTCCTCCACATTTTTATAAAGTACATTTTTTCTTATTTAAGAACATGTAAATAAAATTGGTGCAGTTTTGGGGGGACTGGAACGGACTAATAGCATTTCAATGCATTTTAATAGGGAAGCTTAATTTGATATTAATTTGATTTAATTTCTCAGTCACAGCGTATTTAAACTGTAATTTGCATTAAATGTATTTGCATTTTCTGTTGGCGTGATTTTCACAATTCTTCATTAATATTGTTGATTCAGAAGTTGTTTTTGTTCAGAGTTACCAAACATTGGTGATTTGATTTGATGGTCTTTTTTGTTTTAGTGAACCTTGCAACTAAGGATGCAGTGATACTGTTATTGGGAAACATTCTCTTAAATATATTGACAGCAGAAAGATCATTAGATTTGAATGTTATTGTACTGTGCAAAGTCCCAGGCACCTAAATTACTTTAAATAATAATAAAAAATCATCTTGTCTGTAGACATGGTACTTGTATAAAATATGTATTTACAATAAATACAAAAACATAAATACAAAGTAAAAAGTAAAAGGATTTCTTTAATGTAGTAGATGTGTTGTGAGCGAGGGTGACGAACAAAGTTTGTTTTTATTTTTAAATCAACAGCACATTTGTTTAAACATAATGAAGTATTTATTAAAGTATTTATTAAGTATTTATTACTGCTAATACAGTTCTACTGGACAGTCCTATGCATATGGATAAGAAACTCTCTTTCCAGATCTGTCACATCAGCAAGTAAATGCTAGCACTGGCCAGCCCCTTGCTTGTGTGATAAGGGAGAGGAGGTGTTGTGCCACTCCCCCAGAGAGTGAGGCCAAATGTGCTTTCTTTAGTTCCATGTCTCAGATGGCAGAGGTACAGGTGGATCTCAATAACTATAAAGTATATCATCAAAAAGTTAATTTATTTCATTAATTCAATTCAGGGGACTCCAATTCCTCGGTGGACTCCTGTTTCCTCCAACGGTCCAAAAACCCACGTTGGTAGGTGGATGGCGGCTCTAAAGTGTCCATAGGTGTGAATGTGTGAGTGTGTCACCATGTGAAGGACTGGTGCCCCCTCCAGGATATGTTTCTGCCTTGCGCCAAATGATTCCTGGTAAGCTCTGGACCCACCGTGGCCCTGAATTGTATCAGCGGTTACAGAAAATTAATGAATGAATAAATGAATGAATTAATAATAATTCAATTAAAAAAGTGAAGCTCATATATTACATATATATACATATATAATATATATATAATCTAAGTGTTTGTCCACTGTGTTATATCAAGTCCAAATTCAGCACAGCCATCTACCAGGACATTGTAGAGCACTTCATGCTTCCCTCTGCTGACAAGCTTTATGGAGATGCAGATTTCATTTTCCAGCAGAAATTGGTACCTGTCCACACTGCCAAAAGTACCAGTACCTGGTTGAAATAAATCATTCTGTTTGTAATTCATCTATATAATACATTAATTACTGAAATAAATTAACTTTTTAATGATATTCTAATTTATTGAGATGCACCTATATCTGCAGTAAACCAGCCAGTGAACTTCCAGTACTTAGACCACTGTACTACTCGGGAGCCCCTGATCATGTGTGTGTTTTGGCATCAGTATTGGTATTGATAAATATATGCATGTAATATGTGAACACTGACCCACTATATCAGCAAATCTCCACTTTATATATTTATTTGTGAAAAGCCTAGGACAATTTAGGAGAAGGTGAAACACCATGTGTAGTATCAATTATCATACCACAGTCAGAGGCATTAAGTTTTTGCTTATTTAAATGGTTGTCTGAATGCAAAATTAAAAGTAATGTAGATGGTTCTGGGGAGCTACTTTTCTCACAGCAATCAAGTCCCCATGTTTGTTTCCATTCAGAATCTTCTCATCTTTTAAGATGGAACAATATGTTTGTGTAAGAAATAGTTTTATAGCTATTTGGGTCTGAAATTAATTTACTTTAATGCATTATAATACTTTAGCTGTCTCCTGAATTTTGAGTTAGGTCCTCCTTACGTAGTCTGTGACAGCAAAGTCATTAGTCATTAATAAAGCAACATCCTCATCTTTTATTTTTTAAAGCTTTTCTATATTTGGAGGTCGCTCCACCATCCAAAAGCCTCCAGATGCTGTGGCTCTGCCAGTGATGCCCCCATCATGCTAACTGACTGCAGGGCTAGTAAATAGTAAGGAAGCATCCTCAGGGTTTTATTTTTAGCAAACATCACCTTTAAGGCTAGAAAAACAGCCTGATTTATACCATTGAAGTGTGTGTGTGTGTGTGTGTGTGTGTTTAAGTGCATTTATGCTAGGTTTGGGCATCTCAGGTCAAGGGTTTTACATTCAAAATGGAAATACATGCACATTGTACAGAGAACACACATTTCATATTGTATTGTTATTTTTACAGTGTGTTTAAGTCAGAAAATAAATATGAATTGCTCCAGGAAATTTGCAGAAAAACATAGTTATGCCTGATTCCTGCAGATGCCCTGAGCAGGGGTAATTCAACTTTTACCTACATTTGTGTGTATGTAACTGTGTAACTGCCTGTGTCCATCTGAACTAATACTGTACATGTGGTATAAAAGCCCAGTGGCTCAGTCCACTACTGACTTTCATATTGCGCTTCTGCCTTAATTAGATCTGCTGATGAGCTTGGTGGAGATGGGGCTGTGGAGACACCAGGCTCAGCCGGCCTCTCTCTCTCCTCCCTCGCCTCACCTCACAGTTCTGTATCTCAGAACAGAGTCAGGGAGTTCTCAGCCATTAGTGCACCATTAGGACTTGCGCTGTCATTTCCTAACCGGAGCCGTAAAACTTTGGTGCTGTGATTTATCAGCCCTAATATGCCTGATCAGCCTCAGCTCATTAAGGCCCATGTGGAGTGTGAGATGCACTTCACAATACTAATTCACACTGATTGAGTGTATGACATTACAGTTAGATCTTCATAAAGGCTCTGCTGCAGCAGGAAATTGGCCCTTGGGCACTTTTCAAACTTGCCTATTACAAACTGAATATTTGAAAAGTTTTACTCTTTACATCTTAGTAAGTTTCAAACAGTTAAATCTATATTCCAATAACATTTAAAGGCAACACTCATGTTTATAAACAAAAAACACTTTTTATACAATTCTAAGGACGTTTCCTCACCATTTGCTGCTCTCCATGCAGTTTGCTTGCTTGTAAACCTGTGTAAACCTGTGCTTTTGAAGCCCTGGAATCTTTAACTGATCAACTGGTGTCTCTCTCCAGTATGCTAAGCTATCTCTCTCTGCATAAGGCAGAGAAAAAGCATCTGGAGCTGTTTAGACAATAAAGAGACTTCCAAACATTGAAAAGCATGAACAAAGATGAGGATATTGCTCCATAGGTGGGTAATATTGAATTATTTTTGCTGTAGATGGTAATTCAAACATTGAATAAAAACATACAGACAAGTTCAATTTCAGGCACATACAACCAACATTTTTTTTCCTCAAACATACCGTTCCAACTTAAAAGACAAACAAACAAGAGAACAGCATTTCCCTACAACTGTAGACATTGCTTTAATATACTGTAGGTTTAACAGAAACTACACTGCAGAATACTATAACATTAATGCTGCTCATATCCATTGTTTCAGGAGAAAGGCTTTCAGCTTTTCAAAGACATTTGCAAAGATATTTTGCATGCCTCCAAAGTTCAGCCTTAGATGTTGGTTATGTTTTCTGCATATCATGTTTCAAGTTGATCTAAGATGCATTTATCATCTTATTACAATCGCACTGTGTTAAAATGGACAGAACACCCTGCCCAAGTGTTTAATTTTGCCCTGTCCAAAAGTTAAATAGTACCTTTTCTGCAGTGCTGAACCTGGAGTAGCAAACACATGGCTCTGTTCTCCCTAGTACAGGTCAGTGAAGCATCACAATGATTTTGAAGCTTCAATTTTAAGGTAAAAATATTACAGTGTTCTCTAAGAAGTTCAGTGTGTATCTGATTATCTACCAGGTCTTGCATAATTATTATCTTTATAAAAACAAGTGACATATATATTGTCTACATTGACTGGAAAAAAGAAAATGAATGAAGGGTGGACTTTTGAGCATTAATACACTCCATAAAAATGAATGTGCCAAAATATTCTCTAGAGTAGAAGAAATACTTTGGATTACCTAAAATAAATTTTAGTTTTGGAATTGTGAGGAGCATTTTATACTGACAGGGTACTGACAGGGCGGCATGGTGGCGCATCAGGTAGTGTTGCAGTCACACAGGTCCAGAGTCCTGGGGTTGGAGGTTTGAGTCCCGCTCCAGGTGACTATTAGGGTTTTTTGATGTGTTCTCCCTGTGTCTGTGTGGGTTTCCTCTGGGTGCTCCTGTTTCCTCCCATGGTCCAAAAACATGCTGGTAGGTGGATTGGCGACTCAAAAAGTATCCATAGGTGTGAGTGGGTGAATGAATGTGTGAGTGTGTGTCGCCCTATTGTGTGTTGAATGTATATAGATACACTTACAGTTGGACAGAAAATGCAAAAGTGAAATATGTTTTATTAATAAATAACTAGATGGATAAAATAAAAAACACAATATAACCCCCCCACCCCAACTGCCATCTGCCTGCCATCTGCATTATTACTGTTCAAAAAATAAAAATGTATTCCAAATCCATTCAAAAAAGGAGTTGACCTTCCAAAATAAAGCTGAATAGCAGTTTATGAAGCTTAAAAAAAAGTAATGCAGAGAATTTTCCTAGAATCTTAAATACAAGCACTGAACATTTTATACAACTTTATATTTATGTGTGTATGTGCATGTATTTGTTTGCTGTTTGTGCATGAGTGTGGGCATGGTTATATATATATATGTGTATGTATGTGTGTATGTATGTGTGTATGTGTGTATGTGTGTGTGTGTGTGTGTGTGTGTGTGTGTACATGAACAAGAGTGTTGGCGTACAAAATCACACAAGCAAGCAGGCAGCCCACCAGGCACAGAGGCTTTATGTAAACACAGAAATGAGAATGTTCTGCATCCTGCTCAGTTTACTCCAACTGGTCATCCAACACACCAGCCCCTAGTTGTGACTGTGGGCTCCAAAGGTGGGAAAATGACTGAGAGCTTAAGCTCGGTGGTTGGAAGCATTAGTGTTACATGTGGTGCTGTGTTTGGGAAAGGGGCAGTTAACATGCTGTGGCCCCAAGGGAAAGCACTTAGTCTGCACTTAGATGATTCATCTGATCCACACGAGCAACACCAGCACTGTATGTTGTTGTTCATTAAGCATGGACACCGGTAGAGTGAGTGTTTTCGGTGGGGATGAGAATTTTCATGTGGCACAAATCCAGTTAACTGTATACTCTGAGTGCAACAATCTCAGTACAGTATCAAATGTAAAACTCTTATCTCTTATGTCTTTAGTGGAAACCACTGTCAGTGACCAGTGGTGGACAAAGTACACAAACCATGTTCTTGAGTTAAAGTACAGGTACTCAAGGTAAAATATTACTCCAGGAAAACTAGAAGTCCTCGTTGTAGATCTCCACTTGAGTAAAAGTACAAAATTATTTACCTTCAAATGCACTTAAGTACCAAAAGTAAAAGTACCATGACATATTATGGCTGTAATGTCCTATTATAATTTCTGTTCTCCTCCTCTAGACTCCTGTCTGTTTTTCACACTTTAGATTTTGCTCCTAAAAGTGAAAATGAGAGGTGGAGAGTCTTAAAGCAGTGTTGCACACCCAGCAATAAAGTGCTATTACCATCATAAAACTTACTTCGGTTTTCCCAAACGCTGTGCATGATGTGGTACAGGCAGAGCCTTTAGTCTTCCAGGATATCAATAGCATTCATCATGTGAGCAGACGACAAGCAGGCTTTAGCAGGCTTTAGCTGACTATGGCAGCAGATGTAAAACTTTCATTTCGTCTATTCCATTGTTTTTGTGATTTATCCAGTGTACTCATCTCTTGATTAGTTATTCTGTGTGCATGGCTGGCTACTGTATTGCCTGAGTGGTAATAAGATTCCATAGGTGACAGTGGTATGAAAATCCTTTGTTTGTTAATGTTGAGCTGGGTTTTGTTTACCCTCAGGAGCTGGGGCTCTGCAGCAGAAGCTGTGGAAATAGCAGGTTGTTTGCCCTCCTCTCCCCTACTAAAATATTTACCAGAGCTCTGGCACCATCCAGTAAATCCTGTTGCCAATGGTAATTGCATTCTGGGCCCCCATCACTTCTCTTTGTCTGGGCACCTGCCTTACAAAAGCCACCCATGTGGCCTCAGTGTGTCTCAGAGAGAACGAAATGGGAAGCAATTACTCACACAAAAAATGAAATCCCCCTGTACCTCTGCAGTCCATTAAAAGTGAAGCCCTCAGAGATTACTGGGGGATGAACTGTAGATTGTAGAGTAAGCATTGCTGTGATTAACAATTTTTTTAAGCATTTGGAAATAATGAGTCTGATGTCTACATTTTCTCATTCTCCTCCAGGTTCAATCGAGGCATGCCTTGGACATATGCTAAAGCGTCGGGCTGCAGGCTTCCTTCGCAGTGATAAGATTGCTGCCCTCTTCACTAAAATCGGCAAGGTGAACGTCACAGCCGGAGAGGTGTGCTGCAAGGTCCAGGAGCAGCTGCAGCAGCAGACTGAGATCACCAGGTCTGGACCTGTTAACTGCAAATCTTAAAGCCCCATGAGTTGAAGTTTGCCTGACTGACAGTGGAGAGGAGCGGCTCTGCCATTGTTCTTTCATTTAGCCGTGCTTATTAGGCTTCCCTGATCTGAAGTGATATTAGTGAATGTTGATGGCTTATAACTATGCAGGAAATTATGAAAAACAGAGGAGGAAGCAGATAATATCAGGGCTGTGTGTGGAGATTAGTCAGCAATGGCTGTTTGGTGGGCCTCTCAGCTGTCTGCCGCTGTGCTTTAAGTGAGAGATGGTTTGCGTAGATGTACTGAGGCTCCACTTGGCTCCTTATTTGCCCATTAATTCTCCATTAGCAAAGCCACATGGCCTGCGCACGCTCTAGCACTGAGTGTTTCTAATGGCAAGAGTCTCTTGTCGACTCTGATGCCATAAGGGAGTGGTACACGCAGCCTTTCCCTCCTGTGTGCATCTGCAGTCTCGCTCATCTTACAAAGCTTTGAAACTCACACCCACACTGCCCTAACACAGACTGCCACAGTCACATGTTTCTGTTGATGTGTGTGTGCGTGTGTGTGTGAGTGTGTGTTCATTCCATCCCTTTCCATTCCACTGAACCCCCATTTGCTCAGTTATTCTCGTTGCCATGGCAACTTTGGGGCGTCATCATAGCTAGAGCAACCGGCAACTTTCTAGTTATTGAATACCTCGGTGACAGTGATTAAGAGCTCAAACTGAATTCAGAATGAAAAGTTATTATGAAGAATACCAGGGGTTTAATAAAGGAACTCCTCATAATTGCAAGAGCAATATTGTACCACACTCAGGCTTCATTGCTTTCTTGATTTGCTTGTGTTCTTTCTTCTACGCTGCCTCTCGAAGGCCTGAAATGTAATTTGGATGCCTCAGCCAATAGGAGCCACTCATCGGTGCCCCATCCCGCAGCAAGGGCCAGATCTAATTTGCCACATCCGTTTTAGGTTGAAATTGTGTTAGCTGGATGTTGCTCAGAGATGAGTGAGGTGGGGCTTTGACAGGAGAACAGATGTCATACTCCAAACCAGGTCACTCTTCGATCATGATAATGGCATGTTAAAGGAGATGAAGGGTTTTTGCAGATTCTGGTGCATACTATGGTAGTTGCATGCGCTTTTATAGTTTTGGATCTTTCTACATGTTGCTATTGTCATTCATTTATTCATTCATTCCTTTTATTTAACCGCTTTGTTGTAGTGAGTCCAGAGACTACTTGGAATAACAGCGCAAGACAGGAACATGGGGTGCCAGGGCACATCACAGGGCACCACACACTCACACATTCACTCATGCTGTAACAGCTATATAAACTTATGTGAATGTCCAATCCACCTACCAGCATATGTTTTTGGACTGTGGAAGGAAACCAGAGAAGCTGGAGGAAACTCATACAGACACAGGAAGAACATACCACACTCCTCACAATCAGTGAACCAAGGCAGTGTTTGAACACACAGCCACAGGACCCTGGAGCTGTGACAGCAACACCGCCTGTTGCATAACCATGCAATACAGTACAGTGCACCGTACAGTATATTTCCCCTAGGGCAGCATGGTGGCGCAACAGGTAGTGTCACTGTCACACAGCTCCAATGTCCTGGGGTTGGGCGTTCGAGTCCTGCTCTGGGTGACTGTCTGTGAGGAGTTTGTGTTCTCCCCGTGTCTGCACGGGTTTCCTCCAGGTGCTCTGGTTTCCTCCCACGATCCAAAAACACACGTTGGTAGGTGGATTGGCGACTCAAAAGTGTCCATAGGTGAGTTTGTTAGTGAATGTGTGTCGCTCTGTGAAGGACTGGTGCGCCCAGGAAGGTGTGTTCCTGCCTTGCGGCCAGTGATTCCAGACCCATTGCGAACCTGAACTGGTTACGCAGTTACAGACAATGAATAAATGAATGAATGAATGGATATTTCCCCTATAATTTACACCCTTGTTAAGAACTATAACAATATTAATGCTTCCTGTGTGAAATATAATTTTGTTTTAAGTTGCTAGTGTGCAATAACAAGAGACGAGAGGAAGCGAACCATTTCACAACACTGATAGCTGGAGTTAATTAAATATTATTTAAAAACTGCTCCCAATGTTAATAAAATAATACAAATTTCCATTCAAATTCATTCTATATTTTCTAAAGAAAAGATCTGCAGCACTTCCTTAAAAAAAAAAAAAAAAAACTTGGTGTTCACTGCCTTAGTCTTCACTGCCTGTTGCTCCCAAAGTCTGCATCAGCCACGTAAACAGTTCTCTGGAATGGTATTGCTACCCATGCCAAACATTATCCTGCTCGATGCAGAATCCAACAGTAAATCGCAATAACAACTGCATATCTCAAGCAGCTATCTCAGGAGCTGGGATTTATTTGCTTGTTTACTTTAAATGGGCCGAATAATCGGAGCCAACATTCACTCACACCCAGCTTGACTGGCAGACCCCTATGAGATCAATGCTAATAGCGGTTTGCGGAGATGGAGTTGAGGCAGTGGTGCGAGCAGTTGGCTTGTCTGTCTCTGGGCTGGCTTTAGGTGGCCCAGGAGGCAGATTGATGGCTTATTGGCTCAGATCAGTGATGAGCTCCATCATCCGGTTGGCCAAAATGGCCCCCACAACTTCTAGCCAGCTGTCTCGGAACTCCACAGTTTTATGCTTGGTGCCTTGGAAGGAAAGACAGCCAACTTGGATGTGAACTTAGGCCTGTTACAATCATGAACTTTCAACTGATGATTAATTATCATAGATATTTTTGATTAACAGTGTTTTAGTTGAGTACAAGTTTAAAGGAACCCTAAGATAAGATTTGATATTTTTGCTCATGGGCAGTCAAATTTTTCTTTCTCCAGGACATAACCAGTTCAGTGCAGGGCCATGCTTCAATGAAGTGAAGTCTTGTAACCCTTACAGTGAACTAATTGCTATTAGCATTTTTTTCACGTGCAGTTGACACAATGTTATTCAGAAACTGTATGGTATGGTCCATTTTATGGCTGTCTAAACTCATCAGAAATTATTCCAGGCATTTGAGAAAAATAATGTAATGTTTACAATTACAGGTAAGAAGACTATATATATTTTGACCCCCAGATTTAATGTTTTTTTACTTCTTTTTGGAGGGTGTCCAAGCCTTAAGTTTGTCACACACCCCAGTCACCCATATAATTCAAACTCTGCTCTCAACATGGTATAGTTGCCTTAAATAACTTGATTTACATACATTTTGTGCTCCACTTCTTGTAATACAATGGCTGTGAAATGTCTAACTGCTATAGAACATGTGGTGAACTAGAGGTGGCCTTACATAATTAGTCCTCTCAAATAACTGAGGTATGGTTATAATGTAGTATTTTGATAGGTAGCTAGGCTTTATTTATTTATTGTGTTTTCTATTGTGTAGTGTCAACGTGCTGAGGTTTCTAATGCAAATGTTCTCACTGACTCACTCTCAACATCAGGTTATGTTACTGCCCCCTTTTAAGCATCAGGCTCAAATAAAATGCCCATAACCCCAAGAGCTTGGTCAAATGTTCCTGTAATTACATTTAAGTTAAGAAGGATGGCACTAGGTGTTACACAGTCAGGGGATTTAAAGTATGATATCCGGCTATGGCAGTCACAGGATTACTCAGTCTTTTATCTAAGGAACCTGGCCTTTTGAGCTGAATCTTACCAGATGACACATTCCATGTGTAAGTGTGTAATCTCCACTGGCTGAATAGCATGTGAGGAAGAAGTGGCTGTGTGTGAATGTGTCGTGACTACCACAAGCCAGCCTGGCCCGCAGTAGATGAACCGAGCCTTTTGAACACTGTAGCTCCCCTGGGGGTTTGCTGTGAGGAAAAGTACAAAAGATTACATCTGCAGAAAGATAACCGACCATCAGGCAGAGTGTTAACCAAGATAACCATTTTCTATTCCATCTGTAGTCTGTTTAGGCCTAAAGATTTGTGTGAATGCACACATGCAGAAGATGATAACAAACACAAGTCTGAAGGTTTAGCTAGATTGCTTTTTATGTCATAACACATTTAAAAAACATTGGGTGATTACCATACAGATAATCATACAGTACTGCCAATGTCAGCCACCAAATTTCATGTGTTAAATTGTCAAATCAGCCTTTAAGTACAAGTCATTCATTACACAGAGAACTAAATTTGGAACCGTTTGGCGGTGACCAGAGGTCCCCTACGACTGAGTTTTAGGCCCATGGCATTGAAAAAAAAAATAATAAAAATAAGATTCAGAGAATAAAGTCAGAATTCTGAGAATAAATTCAGAATAATTCTGAGAATAATCCCGGAATAAATTGCTGCATGTTTGCGGCAGACACACCCATAGTGTAATTAAGGAATCCGGTGTGTTGCTGAAGTCATACTATGGTATAGATTTTAGGAATAAATACCCAGTTCCCTGCCACATCAGTACCAGATTGAGATTAGCATTTAAACCCTGAATCAGTGCAAGAACCCATTTATTCAGAAGAGGGAATGTAGTTTTACAGGATACAATTAATGATCACGAAAACAATCGATCCACAGCGTGTGGAACTCCAGCGTGCCCACAAGGTTCCATCATGTTAAGGCTCATGGACTTGTACAATAATCTAAAGCCTTATGCATCGCAGTCAGGGGCTGCACTGATGGGGTTTAGGGAAAGGGTTGTGTGGATGCATTTAATAAATAATCCTGTTCATTTCACTGACTGCTTCTTTCACAACTCACTCTTTGTCACAGACTGTGAGCCTGTCTGTCTACATATTATAATAAATAATTGCCTAAAACAGTGAGGGTGGCACATTGGTGTAGCAGGTCACACAGCTCCAGTCACCTGGAGGTTGTAGGTTCGATTCCCACTGCAGGTGACTGTCTTTGAGGAGTTGGTGTGTTCTCCTGGTGTCCGTGTGGTTTTCCTCCCACAGTCCAAAAACATACGTTGGTAGGTGGATTGGTGACTCAAAAGTGTCCGTAGGTGTGAGTGTGTGACTGAATGTGTGAGTGTGTGTGTTGCCCTGTGAAGGACTGGCGCCCCCTCCAGGGTGTATCCTCCCGCCTTGCGCCCAATGATTCCAGGTAGGCTCTGGACCCAACGCGATGCTGAACTGGATAAACCGTTACAGAAAATGAATGAATGAATTTAAATATTCTGATTTTATTCTCTGAATCTATATATATATATATATATATATATATATCATTTTTTTCCCAAAGCCGTGGCCCTAAAACTGCACCGTAGTCCTCTTTTTTCCCTGTACAAATACTCTTTTTGGGACCTAAAAAATGCATGTTCAAGTGTTCGAGAGGTCAGAGAGTTGAGAGCTGAACTGGGACACACTCGCGCCACTTCAGCTCTGTAGGTCCACCATCCACTGCAGCGAGCAGCTCAGTGATTTACTGGAGCCTCAACCAGAAATGTGTTGAACGCTGTTGAGGTAATATTTATCACAGTATCTTCTTTATGTGTGGAGAATGTTTCTGTGACCCAGTCTTTTATTTTCTACTGTATATTTATAGTTATCTTGTCTGTCCCTATAACAACACGAATACATGGACACATCTCACCATTACTGATTTTCTGATGAGTAAATTACATCTGCTCAGCTTTTTGTTAAACTTTACATGAAAATTCACTAAATCTCTGGAATATTAAAGCCAGAACACCAGAGTCAGGTGTTACTCAATATAAACAAGTTTGTGAATTTGTTACAGCACCCTTTTATCAGTCAGACCCTTATAGAAATATAAGTCAGTAATAAATATCTAGTTCCCAGTGATGCCCTGTTCCTTTATCAAGTACAGATTACTTGGTTGATAAAATGTTAAGGTGCTTTGTTTTAGAAATGTTCACTTAAATGTTAAAATATTATCTTGTATCTTTCTTGTAAATGAGTTGCTTTAATGTCATCTCAACACGGTGCTTCAGTTTTGTAGCTTTGTATGAACAGAAAATAACAGCTTTCCATGATCATCCACACACTGTCAGCAACTGACAAGATAAACAGTTTTTATAGTTTGTTATTATTTGTTATTATTGTGAACAAAGACATTGATATAATGCACGAAACTTCTCCAGACCTTACAATGACAAGGGTATGTATTTTGGGCTTTCCTGTTTTTGAAATACCAGAAACACTTCTGTGCCAATGACTATATGGCTAATGGTGGTCCGGCTAACTAAACCAAGCTTGTCTAGTTTCTCTTTGCTCTTCTTTCTTTTTCTCCTGGTCCAGATAATCCCGAACACATTAAATGAACTGTGAAGATGCTCACTCATTTGTTCAGAGAACACCAGCAGATTATTTGTTTGATTTACAAATGTTCTGCTTTTTTGTCTATGTACTTTTCTCAGTAAAGGCATCTTGACCCATAATCTTCACAAAGTGGAAGGATGGGCAGAAAAATCTTGCAGATTTTTTTAAAATCTGAGTTTGAATTTATTTTGAGAGATTTATTTAACTACTGTTTATCTGATGTTTTTTATTATTAATAGGGTATTCTCTATCTTTTAATATGTTTTAGTTCTACTTTTGGAAACTCCAAGAATAGTGTAATAACTCTTTTGGCTTTAGATTAAATACATAACGAGTAGAATTCTACTTATACACTACAAAACACATATGAATAAAATTATCAGTATTGTTCTATATGACAGTCAACATAATCATATATTATAGTTCCATTGGGCATCACTGATGTAAATGTGCATTATTCTAAGATTTGAATAATGTTTTCATTAAAAGTTTATAACTGTATGATACATATCTGTGTGCGGATCTTGTCTTCAGGAGGGCACAGAGCACAGGCCCGGAGCCCCTCCGTAGGCAAGGATCCACTGCAGGTCGAGGCCCCCAGCCATTGTCAGCTCAAGCTATCAAGCACATCTGGGTCCGGACTGCCCTCTTCGAGAAGGTCCTGGACAAAATCGTGCAGTATGTTGTGGACAATTCAAGGTGAGGAAGAACCTGGCTGTGTGCTCCTACCTCATTTCGGCAACGTGGAGCTTCTTCTCTTCATCTGTTCATAAAAAAAGCTTTAGTTGCTGGCACACCTTTCTGCATTTGAATAGTGCATTGCTTTTTAAATATGTAAAGATATATAAAGAATGCACCCTTGCTTTATCTCTGTCTCTGCAGTAAGTATTATGAGAGGGAAGCCCTGATGCATGACTCAGTGCTCGGCCCAATCCTCGCAGCGCTACTGGGTGAGTATTTCTAAATGTGGTCTAAGATTAATGATGCATAGAATTAAACCACATAATTATTCTTCATTTATTACATGCATTAATTAATTATTACTCATATTCTGCAGGAGTTAATGGTTTTTCATGTGCTGATTTCTAAAATGTTACCTTGGTAACACTTATTTAATGGCTGCCTGCATATGGACATGCAAAAACATTGAAAGATATGTTTATAAAACTATACTTGAACATATGGTATTAATCCAGAGATGATCTGTGTTATGAAGTAAATAACACTATATTGGCATAAAGTGTCTTAAACTAACACAAATGATATTTGTTTATTGATTTGAAGCATAATTTCTATGCAGTATACAGTGGGATTTTGTGCAAAATGTAATTAAAAAATAATCATAATCAAAAAATAATTCATTATCGTGGACAGTACAAAGAAAATGACTTGCATTCTTTGTTCATTTGAACTCTTTTACAAATCTCTCACAAAGCTTGGCACAAAATTGTGAACCACAATTTACTACAATCAAGTTGGTCATTACAAACACTGGAAATCAATTTGTGTACCTACATCAGTTACACAAATGTTCAAGGGGCTTAAAAATTAAAGTTTATTGTTTTTATATTATTTTAAACAAAATGCAACTTCTTTTTTTGTAATGGAGTTGTAAATTAAGGCAGAAGCCTGCTTAAGAAGGCTACATCGCAGTTCTGTGCATTTCCACTCCAGTTAACATATGTTATGGTGTATGAAATGTATCAAAATGTCCTTATAAAATTGATATGGGGCTCTTTACTATGCCCCTGATTTCATTTATTATTATTATTATTATTATTATTATTATTATTATTGTTATTATTATTATTACAGTTTAATTATTTTAGAACATTACCATGTAACTCAGCTATAAATGGAAATTTGACACCCATGGAAATACAGTGTTATTCACTTATGTTAATTTATGACATATTGTGATTACTGGTATAAGACTACAAATATTCAATTATAACTATGTAATCAATGCTTATGCATATTAATAGCCATCCATAATTTGTGAGTGTGTCATGAAGGCCCAATGTTAGTAGGCGTTAAATCTTAGGGATGTGTGTTGAAGTACTGATGTAGCAATACAATGATTTACTCTAAATTTCATGGCTATAAATTGAGGATATGAGAATTATATCAATGAGCATACACTGGATTATATATGATACTATATATTTTATATTTAATTCTTTCAAGCTCATCACAAACACTAATATTAAACAACCCTCAAAATCTTTTCAGATTTAATTTGTATATGTTCTAAATTAACCTGTATTTAACCATAATTATTTTTATCAATTATCATACCTCATCAAAGTTGGGCCCTGTGCTCTGGAGTACACTAAGCTGAAGACATCCGACCATTTCTGGACAGACCCTTCAGCCAATGAACTCGTCCAGAGGCATCGTATCCATGGAGCCCACAGGGGCCAAGAGGCCTCACCCAGCCGCAGGCCTGCTCTGGGGGTGAGAGAGAGAGGGAAGCTTGAAACATAGTCCTGGAGAAGGAGTTGTGTGGGAGTGGAATATTTTTATATTTACAGTGTACACAGTGAATTTATATGTTGTGTAACATTTTCCAAACTGTCATGTCTTTCTCTCAGATCCGGAAGAGGCAGTCTAGTGGGAGCATATCTGAAGATAAATTTGCAGCTTCAGCGAGGGAGTATGTGGAGTCTCTTCATCAGAATTCACGCGTACATCTTCTTTACGGAAAGAACAATGTACTCGTTCAACCGGTGAGGCAACACACACACACACACACACACACACACACACACACATGCACATTGAATGAAGTCACATTGTCATTTTAATCACAGTGTTTATTGTGTTCACTGAGCCAGTCAATCAGATTAGATGGTGTCCCATGTCTTGAGTGCTGCATGGCCTGCTGATTTCTGCACAGCCAGACTGGACTAATTTACATTGCGTTTTTTTTTTTTCTTCAGTCACATTTCCAGTAATTCCTTTTAGCTGGAAGTGCAACATAAATAAATTAAGTTGTATTGTAATGGGCTCCAGTTTAATGTTACCTCTTTCTAATAATTATCCTGTCAAATTTGATTAGTAAGACTGTTAAACATTTAAACACTCTGTGGTCTTAACTGGGACTTATGGGAGCATCAGTGAAGGCTGTTCATAAATAACAAGCCTCATTCAGTGTTTAAATATTTAATAAACCATTATCTACTGACATATATGTGTGTATGAACATGTGAATATGCGAGTGTGATCACAGTGAAGAAAAGAGTCATAGTAATCGTAGAAGCAGTTGTACTATAGGAACAGGGTCATGACTAGAATCATTATTATACTGAAGAGTCTGCCCTCATACCCCCTTATTTTCAGAGCTGGGGTATGTATTACAAGAATCTATGTCAGATCAATAAGACAAGTGATCAATAAGCGTTGTTGCTCTGAGGTCTGCAGAGGGGTACAGGGTCTGAGAAATGGACAAATTGCAGATGACACTTTTCATTGATTCTGACTGATCAAGATTCACCCCTCTGTCACTGTTCTCATAAACTGTGCTGTCTATTATTTCAGTAATAGTGAGGAAATCTAAGCTATTCTTCATACTTCATACATAGCTTCATACTGTGAATTGTTAGAATTGGGCATCTAAGAAGTTATATGTTAAGTTAAATATTAAATATTAAAGCTAATGTTCCCTTATGCTGCAGTAACTGCATCTACTCTTCTGCAAAGACCTAATATGGTGGAACATATGTACATCTGTGAGGATTTGGTTTTATTCAGATGCAAGATTATTAGTGACGTCAGGTACTGATGAAGGATGATTAGTTTTGAATTGTGAAAGCCTCTCCAATTCACTCTAAAGGTATTGGATAATGTTCCATCATGCCACAGCCTGTTGCTTGCCATTGGGAGTTGTGATAAATAAGATCCAGAGCAGAAGCTACAGATAATTCTAGTTCATTTCATACTTAATTTGTGGAGACTATACAAGCCATGTCTATAACTGAACATTAATGTCTGGTTGTCTACTTTTGGATATATAATATAGCTGTTTTTCAGAGACAACATAAGGAACTTCAAGTTATCTTGTGTTATGTTGTACATTCACCTAAGTTAATGTGTTTTTTAATCTGAAACAGATTGAAATGCTGTGACAGTGTAAACACGGCTTAGTTTAGAAGCCAAAAGCAACAGGAGCATTCCTTAGACAGATCGATATTCACACAAACGTTTATGCCTTCAAGACCTGGCACAGAGTGCTGGAATAACTCCTACAAGACTTTACACATCCTACCTGAAGTATGAGAGAGAAAGCGTGTTTTTTTTTAAGGTTTTTTTTTTTTTTAGTTTTCTACATTATTCAAAGGTCTTTTGGTGAGTAAAATGACTATTTCCTAACTGTGAGGTCAGCAGAACTGAATGACTGAATAGGACACAAGGTCTTATGGGAATCAATAATGTAAATGACCTATGCCTACAGGGAACAGGAAGAATTTAAATGTAATTGGATTTGGGTGTGAAACCTCATATTTGCTACTGCAGATGTATTTTGACCCTATCATGAAATCTGTCCACCTCCAGAGAGGCATAATTTATCTATTTAAATTGCTGGCTTCCTCTCTCTTCCCATTATTCCTCCACCTTTTGCATATCTCCAACTTGTTCTACTTTATTTCTCTTACCAACCTTTACTTTGTCTGGAGTTCCCTGTTGGGCACTCTGAAAAGGTATATAGGAAAGGGATAGAATTTATTATACATCTTACTTGATATAATTCAGAACCCTTGGCATTGTATTCATTCATTCGTTCGTTATCTGTAACCGTTTATCCAGTTCAGGGTCGCGGTGGGTCCAGAGCCTACCTGGAATCACCAGGCGCAAGGCAGGAACACACCCTGGAGGGGGCGCCAGTCCTTCACAGGGTTGGAATTGTATGTGAAATGCAAATAAAATGTACAAACAATATTTTATTAACATTATAAACTTTTTTTGTTCTTTCTGAATATGACACATGCGACATGTTATAAAAAAGCTGGGACATGAGCACATTTATATTCACACATTTTTGAGTACTTTACTTTCAAACCTTTACTTTTAACAACCCTTTATAATTGGTGTGATCAATTGAAAATACAAACTGATCCAGTTTCATGATCCATATGATTGATTGAGAACAATTGCACTTAAGATGTTACAGAAGAGTGTGGGGAAATATCAATTTGAAATACTTTCTGATTACGCAGCCATGTGGTGGTAACAAATGCAGAATTTAGCTGAGATTTGTTATTTTTTTCTGAAATAAGCACTGATGTCTCTGAAAATAACTCTGTCTAGACTTCATGCTGGTTCCAGTACTTTTGTTTACTTTGGCCTAGAGATCACAACATTCATTATTTCCATGAATAGTGGCTAGCCTAACCAGAATTCACATTCCTATTATGTATCAGGTTATTTTTTTTTATTCTGCTGGTCTCAGTGAAATGTTCATGGATGCTTTTGACATATGGATTCCTCTATGGACAAAAATGTCTTGTGTTTGGGAATGCAGCAACAGTGTTTAGTGATAGCTGTTTCATTATTAAAATATCTGTTATTACCTTGTTGATATCCCTTAAGGGTTCAATGCCATGTTTTCAGAGACATTGAAAGTGAGACATCAGGATTCCTGTTGTAGTGTTCAGCATTGCCCTTTCCAAACAGGGGTTTCTAAGGAGTCCCCGAATCACTTGTTGATTTGTTGTTTAATTCCTGCAGGCTTCTGTTTAAGAAAGTTAGTTGTTGTTGTTTTTTTTGTGTAAGTGCATTTCTGGGAAAATAAATATGCTTGTTGCACACTCATTTTATTTTTAGTTACAATGGCGTGACATGTTTAAGGTTTTTCTTTTCTTTTTTTTAACTTTACAATATCCATGATCTCAAATAGCTTAGTGTTCAAGTTTTTTAAATATTTTATAAACATTGCTCTGAGGATATTTTTAAATAACGTATTGATAAGTTAGTGTTTCCATTTAAATAAAGTCAGAGTGGTTTAACTAATTATTGATTCCTGTTTTGTGTTCTCCCTGTGTCTGCAGGGGTTTCCTCCCCAGTAGTCTAAAAGCACATGTTGGTGGGTCACTTGGCATTGCAAAACTGCATATCTGTGTGTGTGTGTTGTTGAAGGCTCAGTTCCTGGTAGGCTCAGGATGATGAAGTTGTTATTGAAAATAAAAAGTTCTAATAATATATTCTGTTTTTTATTTGCATATCAAATGCTTTCCTAGCATTGGGGTTTGTAGAGTAAAGAATGATTTTTCATGGCCCTGTGGTTACATATGCACAGAAGAAGGACATGGAGGTGTTGAGGGGATACCTGTCTTTGCATCAGACAGCGGAAACGCTAACACTGAAATGGACGCCCAACCAGCTGATCAATGGCACTCTAGGGGACTGTGACCTGGAGAAGAGGTAAATGATCACATACATACACTCACAGTCTTGCACATTTGCATTGAATTGCTGCAAACAGTTCATTCACATAAATTTCCTTCGCCTGATCCCTTGCATTTGCTCTGGCTGCAGTATTTATTGGGACTACGCATTGACTGTGCCTTTAAGACAGATCGTCTGCATCCACTGTCACCAGCGGCGTGAGTCTCTCTCTCTTTCATATTTTTTATTACTGGATTTACTCTATAAGATACATTGGCTTTACTGTGCCTCCAGACAGGATGCTTGTCTTGAGATAAGAAAGCTAATCGTAAAAAGAGTTTCACTACAAACAGAATCATTACATTGTGAAGCTAGTGGTTTGATTTTTCATCTTTCAGAAAATCACTGAGGAAAAATGTTTAATGTTTAGTATAAATAAGGAGATTAGATCCTTGCCCTAGTTTAATAAACTCATATAACATTCATAAAACAATTTTCCTGCTTTCTGAACCCTAGAGATTGTCTGCTGTTTATGACTTTAAAATTATATTCAGAATGCATACCACTTGTTACACTCAGTCTCTACTTTATTAGAAACATTTACTTTTGAGCTCTTATTCAGTGGCCACTTTGAAGTCTGGCTATATAATACAATACTTTGCCTTTGTGAAAAATTTGGGAATCTGTAATTTGTTCATTCTCTTGGACCTTTATTTTACTGACAAAATACAAATAAAATATTCCAGTATCATTGACCAACATATTGATTTTTGTAAAAATATTTAACGATTTGATTCCTGTAAAACACTGAAAAAAGTCGTGAAAAGGATAAAAGGTGACATTACACTTCTCAAATGAATCATGTGCTTGTTCTCATCCCCCCACCCCCCAACATTTGGCAAACACCTGGGTATACAAATAAACTGCATAGTTTTTCAGCTTGTTTAGCACATTGAGATCTGACTGTCAAAGACAAAAGATACCATCCTCACTCTTTTCAGTGACAGGTGCAAAAGCCAGCATCTGTCATGGTATGAATATATTCACAGCATGTGTTAATTCAGTATGTGTGAAGGTACCATTAATTGAGATGTGCAAAAATCTTGTGAACTGGAGTTTATTTCCTTTGATTTATTATCATCTTCCACATGCAAGTAAAATATCCAGTATTTAATCTTCTCAAAAATAACTCCTTTAGTGATTTTATAACCATATGAAAAAGAAACGTGTAAGGCAGCAGCTTAATTTTAATATTTTATATGTGACTTATAAGTGACGTATTGTGACTTATATGTGACGTATTGTATGTCCAGTTTGACTGAAAATTAAATAAAGCAAATGCTGGCCTCTTAATTTTGTGCACTATTAAATGTCAACCATGTAGATGTACAGTTGCTGCTGACCAGATACCTAATGTCAGATATCATAAAGTGAATGTACCAGGTAGGAGTTTCTAGTAAAGTGGCAAGGGAGTGTATCATACTCATGTTTGTGTCCCATGTCTCAGAGGATTGTGGTGGGACTCTGGTGTTGGTGAGTCAAGATGGCATCCAGCGGCCACCCCTGCACTTCCCTCCTGGGGGTCACCTGCTGGCATTCCTGTCCTGCTTAGAGACAGGTCTATTGCCCCGGGGTCAACTAGAGCCCCCACTCTGGTCTCAGAAAGGCAAGGTGAGTGTATGTGTATATTTGTGTGAATCTGAAATACAGAATCTATTTCAAGGATATTCTCTTAGTGTAGGTGTCTGCTTAAAGTGAAATAGCATTTAAAAAAGCAGTAAAATTAATGTAGAATCGAGGTATACTCTGTGTAAACATAAAATAGACGCTGTACAAACAATATACAAGTAGTTAAATGACTTTCAAATAAAGTACTGCTATGTATGAATGTATAATATAGGTCAGTGTAGTTCTATGGCGATTACATAAACTGTGTGTGCAGTTGAACACAATATTGTGTCAGTAATGACGGTGAGCTGAGTTATTCAAAATGGATAGCGATATACTTTTGGACAAAGATTGTACATAAAATGTGCGTGTATGTGAAAATGTCCATATCATTGAATCCCTAGATATGATTATGTTTCACCTCCTCTCCGTACTGTTGTCTTTTATTGGAGGTTCAGCTTGGCAAAGAGAAAGCAACAAGTCAAGCAGCTCTATTTGATTAGCTAATGCTAATCAGCATTCCCTCCCCAGTGCGCTCTTTATCCAGCTAATTGATTCCTTGCACTGGCCACCCACCGTCAGTTCCTTCTGTTCTGCCATGTTAGCTGTCTGCGCTTTCAGATGTGACCTGTTCCATTCTGAGTAATGCCTCAAATTAATTCCAAAGTTTTAATAATTAGAGGAAGGAACATCATCTTCTCTTTTAATGTGTGTGTGTGTTTGTGTGTGGCAGGGTAAAGTCTTCCCTAAGCTGAGGAAGAGAAACAGTACAGCACGCTTGGTGGATCAGGATGGTGAAGGGGAGGAGCCTGTTGCTGCAGACTATGTTTTCCGCATTGTTTACCCAGGACATCGCCACGATTCCAGTGAGTTATCTGTGATATCCTTCCCTTTCTTCCCTCACCCACCCATCCAGTCATCCATCCATGTCTCTGCCTGGAGGCTGATGTCTCCTCTGCGGACGGCTGAACACAACTGGATCTGTTGTGGACTTAGGGCCTCACTGCTGATTTTTAAAAAAAAATGTTTTTCTTCTTTGGAATATGGCAGCTGTCGTGGAGGCTGGCTGAAACCTCCTATGATAAATAATAAGTGAAATGAAAGGGTGGGGGATGTTATTTACATGTATGACTGTGCCTGTCAAGTTTGGAGACACTTTGCGTCCCGCGTGACTTCCCTCCGGGTGCTCAGGTTTATTCCCACAGTCCAAAAACACACAGTGGTAGGTGGATTGGCGACTCAAAAGTGTTCATAGGTGTGAGTGTGTGTCGGCCTGTTAGGGACTGGCGTCCCCTTCCAGGGGGGAAGGTTCTGAGTAGGCTCTGGACCCACCGCTACCCTGAACTGGATAAGTGCTTACAGAAAATGAATGAATGAATGAATGTATCTGTAACGTATGATTGATCACCACAGGCATTATTTTCTACATTTCCTTGAAAATATCCATTGATCTATTGACAGCTATGATATTAGCATTATAGACACTGTAATCCACTATAGTAAAATGACAGTGACAGCTATTGAAATTGGCATAAATTGTAAAAAATAAGATCACTCTGGAAAGAGTTGGATAGAAATGTAGCAGATCATGTCATTTTGAGAAGCCAGGTGTCCCCAAGCAACTGATGTGTGGTGTATGTCTAGTGTGGTATCAGTGTGGAGGAGGGATCTAAACTGTGTTTTTTTATTGCCCGAGCAGTCACTATAAACTACCACCACACCACGGGCAGTCGCGCCCCGTCTCTGGACGACGACGAGGAGGAGGAAGACAGACTTCACGCAATGATCTCAATGATCTGCTCACGGAACCTCACAGACCCTAATGTCATGAAAGGTTTTTATCACGAGTGCCCCATTTCCCCCTTAACCTATTCCCTCTAACCCTTCCCTATACCCTTTCCCTTTTCACCTACTTTCCCCTTCCGTAAAGCCTTCTTTCCTTGCTTCCTGATGCTTGCCTGGACCCCCTTCCTGAGCCCCAAGCCCAACAGTGCAGGGGTCCACAAATTATTCAGGCCAGGTCTGGTATGTAAATGTTTGGACACCCCTGGTGAAATGACAACTTTTTGTAGGTTTTCTTGTTGTAGATGAGAAAATAACCCACATCTTCTAAAGGGAAGACAGTTCTGCTTCTTTTAGTGCACAATTACTCTTTCTATCTAAAAAGTACAAAGGTTAGGTTACATTTTATATTTAAAGTTAACAGAAAAGATATAAATATGCATTCAAGCATAGAGCATAGTGCCATATTTTAATATGCACCATGTAGAGGATGACTTATTTTATTTTCCTGTAGAAATATCAGCACGACATATAATTTGACTAAGGATGTCCAAACTTTTTCATATGACTGTATGTCCATGCTGCTATTTAGACAGTTGCGTGTTATTGGCCAAGCCAGTATGCATGTTACCATGGTAACATCTGCACAGAGAACAAAAGCTAGGTCAAATGATGAGGCCCAGCAACACACACTCCAACACTTCCACCACAACAGAGAGAGAGAGAGAGAGGGAGACAACGCTAAAGGCAGTCCTGTGTTATACAGCTTGGCTTCTGTATCAGACACAGTGTAATGTAGTCATCATCTGTTCAGTTGGATGATTCATGTCCCAAAGGTTCCCACGCATTGTCCCATGTTTGGAACATTTTCCGTTCTGTCATGCAGTAAAAGCAATAGATTCAGTGCCATTATTATCATAAACTCTTGTTGAATAGGCTGGACAGTCAGGGTGTGTGTGAGTGAGTGCAAGAGAGAGAGAGAGAAAGAGATAAAAAGATCAGTGCCACATCACTCCCCCTGACTCACCCCCTCACTGTCGTCACACTTTCCCTTGCACTCCTCGTTGCTGGGGGTTACCTGTATTATCCCATCTTGCTGGCAGCACTGTCATCACCCTGCCACGCTGCCACACTCCCTCTTAGTCCTGGGAAATAAAACCATAATCAGAATGATAGGAATCAAACCATTTCTCTACATTTATAACAATCAATATTTGAGGCTTTTCTGTAGCCATTGGTGTGTCCATTTAAAAACTGTTTCTCAATGCAGTAAATACAGCTAAGACTTGAATTTTGAACAACTGACCTATCAATGCTTCACCAGCAAAACAAATCCTATTTCATATTTTATTGTTTCAAATGATATTTATTTTCCATCATTTCTAAAAGGTTTTTGTGGCTCTGTTTGTGTCTCTCTCTCTCCATTGCCTGACTCAATGTTATGGATGAGCTCAAGACGTGATATATTTGTGGTTTTTGCTTCTGCCATGATGTCAGTATATACAGGAAAAAATAACACAGGAAAATGATATTGGTAAAATTCTGTGTCTAACAAGCAACATTACAACAACTGACAACTGTGAACGTCCTACTTAACATATTATTTAGCTGTTGTGTAGCGGCAGTGGCTGTAAAAGACATACATTCTATTGTTTTCTGTACGTATTTCAGTCCATATTTTCTAGGCAGGTAAGAGATTGAGGACAGTGATCTAGCTCGCTGTTATGAAATTATGAAGAGAGAATAGGGCAAGGAATTTGAGGAATATATCGAGGAAAGAAAGAAAATTCATATTTGTGCTGATGGTTATGACTTTTGTGAAAGTGTTGCATGTTGAATGTAAAGACCAGGCAAAAACCCTACCTCAGAGTCAGCAGTTTTCTTCTTCTTCCAAAACACTACCTAGAGTAACAAAAAATACTATCAGGAAGTACATACAATAATTGCTCATTTTTCATATCAAATTATTTTTGGCCATATTGGCCATCTCAACTCCTTTTCTCTAAACACAGATCAAAGGCATCTGACTCGTCGCATAGCAGTCACAGGGCATTTGGGATTGGATGTGGATTCAGTGTGAAGGCCAGGCCAGAAACATTTACCAACAAGAGCGAGAGATACCATTCACAGTCTGTTTCTCTCTCTGTGTATCTCTCTCTCTCTCTCTCTCTCTCTCTCTCTCCACTCCTCTCTGCACTATTGGGCAGACAGTGGCACTTCCAAATATTTGCTCCGTTTTCCTTTGGCACTCTTTTGTTTGACTTTGACTTTTGGAGTCCTTCAGAAATTCACTCACTTAATTTTTTGTGTTCCGCCTCTTCATTTATTTTTTTACTGCAACATGCTTGATGATTTTGCATGGGAAATTTGCACCTACAAATATCTGTTTATTTATTTATTTGTTTGTTCCTTTTGGACTGAATGTGCACTTCTGCTTCTTTGTCAAGACTGTCTTCCCCTTCTTTGACTTCTCTCTCTTTTGCTTTTTCTTCAGTTTGATTTCATTGAGTTAATATTTTTTGTCCTCTCCCTCCTGTGTTCAGCCGGGTTTTCTGCAATGCTGTTCACTGTAATTCTTCACTAACTGCGGTCACCTTTCATTATGACAATCAGGTCCTGTGGGGTTCTGGCGTGCTAGACATGGGAATCGTTCCGTGAACACGTCGCCTATTTGTCCATATTAAAGCCTTTTAAACTCCTATAGTTTGGAGAGAGCTGCCAGCAGTGAAAATTCTGATGCGCTCTCCCTCCATTTTTTTTTTTTTGTTTTGTTTTGGTTTGGTTTGGTTTGGTTTGGTTTCTTGTGTGTGGCCCAAATGGGAAGCAGTTATCTGTAAAGCAGGTCACCAGCTCGGGCCTGAAGAATTAAGGTGAAGAGCATTCGCTCACTTTGTACTATTTGGTTGAGTTGGCTCAAACACTTTTATATTTGATGACATGCATTTCTTTCCTGTTTTGTTTTTTGGTTTTCCTTTTCTTTTTCTTTTTTTTTTTTGTTTTTTTTTGTTTGATTTGTCCTTCTCCTTTCTGCCCTGTTGTATGGTTGGATGCATCCAGCATGGTGGGAGCAGTGGCTGTATCTTTGTCTCCTCTCTTCCTCTCCTAGCTGTCTGAATGCCTGGCTGTGTCCGCGCAGTGGCACGCTGTGATTGGCAGGTCTTCTGGCATGGCCTCCCCCCTCCTCCTTGCATCGTTCATGCCTTTTTTTTTTCTTTTTTTTCCTCCCCTTTTTTCTCCTTTTTTGGTTTCTGTTCTTTCACAGATGCATGTTAACCTCAGGTTTTCCCTCACTGTGTCTGTACCTCAGGATCTTGTGGCTACTAAGATCCAAAGCCAATTGTGGACTTTTTAAATTATCAGACTTAAAATAATGCCTCTGACTTGGAGGTTAGATGCATCTCTGCCTTAATACATCTGAAGGTTGAGCTGAGAGGCCTGTTCTGATCAGTATCTATCAATTCAGTGTTATTAACTCTATCAAGATCCATATTATTTTAGCAATTCCAGTTAAATGTCACTACCATCAAATGTTTTGGTTTTTCCCCTTATTTATTATTCTTCTTTTCTGGATTATTCCCAGTAAAAGCTAAAAATAATTATGTTCTGTTCAATTGGCAGTTGAATATTGTGCCGAAGATTATTTTTTAAAATAATAATAATAAAATAGCAGACAGACTTACTGTAACAATGGAATTGTGGAGGAGATATTTTCAAATGAAGGTTACTACGACAGGTTCTGTGTTGATTATTTGATTATTTCCCTCTCTCTCTCTCTCTCTCTCTCTCTCTCTCTCTCTCTCTCTCTCTCTCTCTCTCTCTCTGTACATCCTCCAAGACCATGGGGACATGATGGAGATGCAGGCATTTGGAGGCAGTCCGTCGTCATGGCAGCAGGCCGAGTGCGCTAGTCACGTGTCGTCCTGTCTGTCCTGCTCCACTGGGGGCAGTAATGCCTCTGTGGAGCTTCCTCCAACGTGCACCTGCATGCACGACCGGTAAGTTCTCCATTCAGCGTGAAGCTGTAGTTGTCAATTTGTACTAAATGTGCTGATGTTTTCTCTGCTCTAACACAAAAAGAGACACAAAAACTTTTTCATTTACTGAGTGTGTTATTAGTGTCACTACAGAGTAATGTATCATGTGGTGTTGTAGGGAACGAAGGAATGTATTTAGACTCTGGTTGGTTCTTTTTAGGCATTTTAGCTGGGCTACACTCAGTAGCTTAGGGCTAATAAATTAATATGCAAAGCCAGGGTTCTACATGATGAGCATGTTCCTGCTGCCACTGGATTAACGTTCAATCTTTTCTGCATTATCTCTTTATATCCAGAATTCCTCTTAAGATGCTGTGCCATAATATGAAGAGGCAGATTGTCTCCAGAGCCTTCTATGGCTGTAAGTTAAATCTGCAGTACAGATAACGCTCCTGGTGTCAATTCATACTACTACCATTCCACATTCTTCACTATAGGGCTTGCATACTGTCGGCACCTGTCCACTGTGAGGACACATCTGTCAGCGCTGGTCAACCACAACATCGTCCCCCCTGACAAACCATGTGAAGCTTCTGGAGGCCTCAGCAAAGACATCTGGAGCAAATACCAAAAAGACTGCAAGGTGAGTTTGAGTTACACGAGTGCATGAAATCCTGGGGAGGATTACAATGACCTTCAACTTTGAACACTGACTGACTGACTGTCTGACTGTGGATTGGTGGAGTCCAAACAATTTATAAACTTGATCCACTTGATGCTCTTTTTTCTGAGCTTTTTTATGCCATGATACACTTCCAAAAAAGTGTTTTTTTTTGTTTTTTTTGTTTTTTACGATCACATTCATTTATTTATTTTATTTATTACAGTTTTTACATACAACACAATGCCCATTCATTCTTGACTAAAAACAATTGACTCTGATTTCCCTTTCAGTTTAACTGGAGTTTTCCACTAGAGGGCAGCAAAGTGTTTGTTTGGAACAGTTTGTTCCTTGTTTTTTTTTTTTTTATTTTTTTATTTAACTTGTTTAAAGGACATTATTGCTTTAAGACTTATTCTTGTAGACCACTTTTGTAACTAGTGAATTGGAATTCTTTAATGTGCATCCATTGTGTAAACAGATATGGAGTTTGTAGCTTGTACAATCTCCACAGAAGGCATGACATAAAACTGACACTGGAGCTGACTAAGGTCAGCTACATTGGGTTTAAAGCCCCCCAGCATCGCACTCTAAAGAAATTAAACTATGTTCTCTGGAGTGATATAACTGCATTTCATATATAATATTCTTCATATCAATATCATGATTTATTTATCAGCATAATGACCTCACTGACCTCACTAAAGCTATTATGTGATAGTTATCTAATGTTCATGTCTAAAGCCTAGATGAACAGTAGAGACTGTTATTGTATCAAAGGGGGGTGTGGGGGCTCTTCATTTCAGAAGAAATGTTGGATGAGCAGATGTCCACACACTTTTGGACCTTTGCTGTTTGAACAAAATGGAATATGAATAGCAAGCTGTTCGTGGCGTGCAATATATAAGTGTAGGTTAAAGTATCTTCACTTATCTCTTCGTATGGTTTTTCTTCCTCTGTGTAGAACTATAAGGAGCTGGAGCTTCTGCGATTGGTTTATTACGGCGGTGTGGAGCATGAGATCAGGAAAGAGGTGTGGCCCTTTTTACTGGGCCATTATAAGTTTGGCATGGGGAAGAAAGACATGACACAGGTATGTAAAACTGTTGACAATAGGTTAAGTAGAACTTTGCTTTTGAGCTGTTGTTCAAAAATGTGCTGTCTGCAGATTGATGAGAAGATCGCTGCTCGATACAAGCAAGTGATGCGAGAGTGGAAGGCCTGTGAGGTTATTGTGAAACAGCGGGAGAAGGAGATGCAGTCGGCCATTTTTGCCAAGCTGTCATCAGGGAGCAGCATCGACAGTCACGTCATGAGGCTCATTCATCGAGACTCCACCCTCAGCAATGAGGTGGGCTTCTCTCAGCCCTGCAGCAGCTTCATAAAAAACATAGCTCTCAAACAGTGCTCATCTATGCCGTGATGGTTTTACTGGGTATTGCATTAATTCAGTGATCCTTAGCTCTAGTGCTGTGTTGAACCAACCAGGTAATTGCATCCTACACAAGTGGATTCTCCTGCTAACTGGAGCAGTGATCAGATATGTCAGATTATGCAAACCAGTTTATAGGTGTGTGTCTGGTTGTAAGGTAGGGAAGAGTCTATACGTTCATAGCTCTCGGCAGGCTTTAAAGGGGATCTCCATCCATTTAAAAGAAAATCTGCAAAGCTAAGACATTAGTAAAAGCTTATGATTAAATTCATGTCTTACTTTATTTGATATTTGTTTGAGCAAGTGTAGTATGTGAGCATTGTGTATCTTGGTCTCCATACTGACTTGTATTTGGCAGCTTCTAACCTTGAGGTATCTTTTGAATTATTGCCTATACACACTAGCTAAAGATATTTTCTGAATAGACAACAAGGCAATTTGTGTATGCCTGTAGATAAGTCTGTCTGATAAATGCCCTTATAGTAAATGTAATTATATTATACTGAGATTAATAAACAACCAATTTTTTACAATGGTGGTGATAGGAATCTGAAATGGCTAGACACCGACCATGACGTTTTCATTTTGAGGTGGCTTTTAGAGCTCTTCTTAAAACTCTTTGTTCCTCTGGTTCTGATCTACACCATCATTTAAACATCCACTGTAAATTATCTTTGTTTACATGTTGATTAAAAATAAATTCTCTTAAATATAAGTGCATGTCCTGCTCTTTAACTGTCCTATAAATCCTCACACGATTCTCTTCTACATCTTATCCCTGCTCCTCTCTTAGGTGTTCATGTCAGTGGATGAACCCGATGGGGCTGGTCACGACATGCCTCATGGAGGAGATAACACAGCCACCATGAGCACGGTGGTCAACCCCGCAGCTCTGGCTCCAGACGATCGGCCACTGGTTGAGTTTGACTCTCCAGACTCAGGCCTCCCCTCCTCCAGAAACTACTCAGTAGCTTCAGGACACTCCCAGATCCTGTCCAGCATTGAAGACGGCCAGAGCATGGAGGAAGAACCAGGAGATGACACCACACCCAGAGGAGAGCAGAGTGGGCGAGAGTCTCTGAGTGAAGACAAGCTCTGCACTCAGCTGGACAAACTGGTGACTGACAGCGAGGGAAATCCTCTGTCCTTAACCTCATATACGGTACATTAAGCCTTCTGCCACACATCTGTCATTTTGGTTTTTTTAAGTGTAAAAATCTCTTGAATGACATCGTTGACTCACGGTGAGTCTGGCTGCCTCAGCTCTGCCACAAGTGTCTTATATGGGTCAGATGTTGTTGTGGAACAAATCTGGGCTGAAAAAAAAAAAAAAGTACTGGACCACATCTGACCCCACACAACACTTGCCACAACTCCAGCTTAATTCCAGCTAATGACTGTTGGTCCATCTCCAGCCCATACAAAACTACCCAGTAAAGAAACGGATTCATAAATGCCAAAAGTGAGACAGATTTGGCCTAAATGTTTAGGCTACCTGGGAAGTAATAAAACCTCTCTTGGAATCACCAAACACAGGCTTCAAACAGTGCTTCTCTCAAGTATACAGCCCAGTATTATGACTTTCTGTAACTATAAAGGACCAAAAGTAGTCCAGAAATTCCACTTTCAGCTGTGTAACACCAATTCCTCCATGTCGTCCCTGTCCAATGAAAAACATGTACCAAAATAGCGACTTAAAGGAAAGTCTACGGTTGTGTGGCAACACAGCCCTAAACGCTGTGTTGTCTGTAAGTCACTGTTTGCAGTACCACAGAAACTCATTTGAAACTCAAGTTGTTTAGTTTTTTTAGCACTTTCGTTGATGCAGTTAGCCGTCTCTTGAGTCTGAAGACTTTTCCACCTTAAGTGACCTTAAACTGTAACAGTAAGTAAATACTGCCCACATACCCAGACAGCGAGCATATATCGGTCCACTGGCATAAAAAGGCTGGCATACCACTGACTGAAGACCACTGCTGGTCCACCATCGGACCACTCAAATTACTGTCCTGTTCAGGATATAACTCATTTATAATCTCCAGATCTACAGATTTTCTGGAAAACAAACTAATACTAAAATATCTAAGAGAGCTGTAATAATGAGTATAAGTCTGATATAAAATGATGACACTGTGACACCTTAGAATAACAAAAGAACCTAATGAAGGAAAAAAATGTAAATTGGACTGTGAATGGAAAAGTGCTAAAATGTGGCATTTTGTCTAAAATTCTGTTTAATTACCAGGGGTCCGCCCAGAAAACGCTGTGCAAAACACTAGTGGACCTCCAACTTTGTCCTAAGTGGGCCAACAGTGGTCCACCATCTCCTTGCTATCAGGGTATGGAGCAGTCATGAGCAATATCCTCATTTCGATTTGTGCTTTTTAATGTTTGGAGTTCTGTCCGTTGTGAAAAACTCCAGATGCCTTTTCATTCATTTACAGACACAGGCTTTGTAAACACATTAGACCTGTTTCGAGCACACAAACATATTTGAGATCTAGCAAAAGGTGAGGAAACATCTTTTGACGATTACAGTCGTGAAACTATTTTAATGAAAGTCAATGTAAATAAAGATTTTATTAGTAATTTTGGAGCATTTCTATTGCATTACATTTTCACATCATGTGATGGACAGCTGCTGTGTTCGAATAATGTGGTAAACTAAAAATCCACAATCATGGATATATATGTTTTTCATTGTACTGTGACAATATTCATAAATAAGACTATCATACATATCATAACTCGGTCAGATCATAGCTACACAATCTCTGAGATTTCTTTGACTAATGAAAATGTTATTGGTTCTGAACAGATTGAGTTGTTGGATACAGTGGCTCTGAACCTGCACAGAATAGACAAGGATGTTGCACGATGTGACCGCAACTACTACTACTTCACCAGCAGCAACCTTGAGAAACTGCGAAATATCATGTGCAGGTCAGCCTCACTCTACAGTTTGCTGTAAGAGTGACTGTGCTGAGTTTACCATTTCTTCTGTATCCATTTATTTTCTTCTCTGCTTTTCTGGGTCTCAGTTACGTCTGGGAGCATCTAGAGGTGGGCTATGTCCAGGGCATGTGTGACCTTCTGGCCCCTTTGCTGGTCATCTTGGATGATGGTGAGAATCATGTTCGCCGATGGTCCTTTTAATGGAATGCAGAAGCTTTGACTTTCAGGCCTTACTGTCTGTGTAACTTTGTAGAAGCTGATCTTTTTTATCTCTCCTGTCTTATTAAGGGAAAGGGTCAAAGAAATATGCCTTTGGGTTAACAGCCTTGAATGTGCTGGATCAAGCTCACACTTATCAGCCCATTAAATTATGAAAATGAGGGTACAAAAGGGTATCTATTATAAAGACATATTAGGTCTTAAAGTGTAGTGTTCCAGGAATTTAAGTCTATTAGTTCACTTTAGTTTCAAGTATGTTATCAAAGATAATACTTTTTATAACAAAAGATTGCATCAGGAAGCAGTCTTATTTTAGCTGCTTTTGCTGACGTCTTCATGCTTTGTTCTTTCTCTCTGTCTCAGAGTGCTTAGCCTACAGCTGTTTCACTCAGTTAATGAGGAGGATGAGTCAGAACTTCCCCAATGGAGGAGCCATGGACACTCACTTTGCCAATATGAGGTCCTTGATCCAGGTAATTTTTCAGGAATATCTCACTAAGATTTATTTGCCTAGCCACTTCCTCCTCAGCTTTGTGCAGTGACATTAGAAGAGATTATTAATGAGGTTCCCCCTTTTTCAGATCCTTGACTCTGAGCTCTTTGAGCTGATGCACCAGAATGGAGATTACACGCACTTTTACTTCTGCTACCGCTGGTTCCTGCTGGACTTCAAGAGAGGTATTAAAAAATCGTCATGCTGCAGTGTAAGTGGCAGTTGTCTAATTGCCACCAGAAAAGAAGAAGCGTTCCAAAATGATGCTCAGGCCCGAGGAGAAATCAGAGGAATAAAGACACAGAGTTAAGCATTAACTCCAATCTCTAGTTTATTCAGTCATTCAGTCATTCACTGCAATATAGAGCATTTGTCACGTAAACCATTCCTTTACTCTTGCATCATGTCTCAGATTACACCCAGTCCCAGACGTTCTCAATATAGTTCCGTTAGACCATACATCTTTCTTTTACCATCTATTCTCACACTTCTCCCTAGTTCCTCATCACTAGGGTGACCAGACGTCCTCTTTTACCCGGACATGTCCTCATTTTAAGACTTAAAAAAATATCAGGGCGGAATTTCACAAACATCCGGGATTTTGTTTTTCTAGAGCTTACATAGAACTTCGAGAAGCGTTTTGTTCACAAACTAGTTCCGCCCTCCCCTTGGTTCGCTTGAGTGAGAAGTAGCCTAAAATCTTCAGATTGACAGTCAGAATTATAGTCTGACTGTAGAGCTACCGCTATTGGTCTTTTTCACCATCTCAGATCTGGTCACCCTACTCATCATGTCTTGAAGAGGGCCAGGTCGTCATCTTCCAAACGGGATGCACATTGATATTTCAGTTAGACTTCCCTAAATCTGACTATAGAAATTTACTGCAAAGCACTTTTCTCTCCTCAACGGGTATTCAAGAGTCACGTTCTAAACACATCATATAAAAGGCACTCAAGGGTCACGTATTCAAGCACAAAATGCTCTGAATCATAATCACTGCTAACTGATTACAGTGTTAGCTTTTTTTTTAAATGATTTTTATGATTAATGCAACTGTAATATATCATACTTAATCATAACAAGATACGAAAAATAAGGATAAAATGCAAAAGAACAGCCACAGACCAGCCAAGCTTTTGGCTTGGGCATCATAACTAATGCATGTAAAATTACAGAGTTCTCATTGGCTCCCAACACTGGAGCTCTCTTGCAATGAGTCACATGAAACCAAGGTGCACCTTTGACTTTCACTGCAGTCTCCGTAGTCAGCAACACCTGGAATGGACCCAACCTGTTGTTGTTGCTTCCAGTATTTTCGTCTGTGTTCTTTTATAGCTACCTATTCACCTGGCTTCAAGGAATGTAACGTCCCCACCAATGGTCTGGGTAGAGCAGCTGCCTGCAAGCGGACAGAATGCAAAGTTGTTAGTCATTTCTTACAGTAGATTAACATGTGGTCTTCTAGCAATCCACTGCCATGTTTCCTGGCAGATCCAATCCCCATCTAGGTAGCTTGCCAAACAAAATCTCAAAAGGTGTTAACACAGCACATGCTCTTACTCACATGCACACATAAATCAAAACCAGTGACAAAGCCTGCAGATGATTCTAAGCAAAAACTGAAAATCCTTTAGTGCACTAGTATGCATGAGTCCACTAGAGGCATGGCCTTTATCATGAGACAATTTTGCTACATAGGGAAAATATACAGAGGGTAGACATGGTTGACTATCCAAGGTCTGCCATAGTCAGTTTTTGAACAAACAGCCAGCTTTACGCCAAGCAGTGTGCTCTGCATCTGAGGACTGAGAAGCAAGTTCAGTGAGAGAGACAGGTTAAGGGTCTGGAAAGCAGGCTTCCTGTAAGAGAGAAAACAACGGATCATTTTGAGCAGCAGCATGCTTGGCTGCTGTGTCTGTGAAGGCGTTGCCCCTAGCAACCTCTTAAGTGTCTTTAGTGTGGGCCTGACAGTTAATCACAGCTTTGAGCAAAAAAATTGCTTTCAATAAAGCTGCCGCTAAAGTGTGATGAACGATGTGTTTACCTGTGGATGCAACACATTTCCTGGATGACCAAATCATTCCAAAATAAAAAAAATAAGCATATTTAGAATCTGTGCAAATATTTGCAGACTTACCCTCAGCCAGTTTACAGGCCTCTGTAAGAGCCACCAATTCAGCAGTTTGAGCTGAGAGTGAACGTGCCAACCTGCCAGAACACAAACACTTATGCAGAGACACAACAGCAAAACCAACTTGGTTCTTTCCACAACCGTCACAGGACGCAGACCCATCAACAAACAGATTAAGATCAACATTAGGAATCGGAATATGCGTTAAATTAGGTCTCGGGAAGCAGACCTGAGAGATGGCTGCCAAACAGTCATGAAGCTCTCCCTCATCCTGTATAGGGAGCAGAGTTGCAGGATTAAAAATTATTCAACTTTGAAAAGTAACGTTTGGCAGTTCAAGCAACACGGTGTGATATCGTAACCAGCACGCCGCTGACAAATGAGATGGTTTTTTGTTCTAATAAAATCAGTGACACTGCATGTGGATCTAACAAAGTCAAAGGATTGTAACACACTATATCTCTGGAAGAAAGGATGGCACGCTCTGCTGCTGCCACAGCCCTCAGACATTTGGGCAAATCACGTGCCACAGAGTTAAGTTTGCCGGAGAAACACACCACTGGGTGCTTATGACCACAATGCTGCTGGAGCACAACAGAAGTCAAAAACCCATTTTTCTCGTCTACTGTTTGAATAAATGTTTTTTTCAGATCAGGAAGTCCCGAAGTGGGAGTTTGTGAAAGAGCCGATTTCAAAATGGAATGCAGAATAACGCATTCACCAAATCAATTACAGAAAAAGTAGTAGTATTAGCAGGTACCTGGGATAAGATCACACCAGCAGATTCTTTTTCAGTCAATAGTTGCTTTTAGATATAACCACTAAGTGTTGGGTGGATTTTATTATACCCAACATCATATTTTGCCACTGTCTGATTACAAAACACGTATCTCCAAAGAGCTAACTTTTCAAGAACAGGAAAGGACTATATATTATTTTAAATGTTACTTGGAAGGTAACAGTGAAAAATAAACCACAGATAACATGATTTATACCCATTACAGTTCAGGAATGTAAAAATATCTTTATGGGGATGCATGTCCAAAAGTTTCATATGTAAAATGGACTTGTGTACTATAGACAGCAAATATTGACAAAGGTGGATATCTTTTATTGGATTCCAACGAGTCATGTCCATCTACCTGTAACCACGTTCTACAGCATATTCTCCTAAAACACTGTCACTATTAATTCATGTTATAGCAAAAGCAGAGTCCATCATTACTATACTTGATCGAAATCGGTATATGTAACCCTTAATGTGATTCATTATAGCCTCGCTGGTCTAATATTTCATGTGAGTAAACGTGCTATCAGTTAGTAATTTTAGCACGGACACTCAAACAGCACCGGGAGAACAGGGGAGGGGAGTGATACGTAGTTTTGATGGACAGGTCTAGCAGCCAATGAAGATACCTGTTAAATAAACGGTGTGATTTTTTTTTTTTCAGCTTTTCATTGGTCATTTTGATAATAGCTGCTATGAACAAACAGAAATTAATGCCCATAATTAATAAATGTCAAAAAAGTGAAAACCGCTAAAAATGGAGATGCGTGTTTTTAATTGGACAGCGACTATTTGCCCTTGGCTCATAGGGAATCTGGGACTGCAGCCAAACCTTCAGGAGGAGCCCTGGTTTGTGTGAGTGTGTCTGGGCGAATCAATGAGTTGGACAGTACGGAAAACAGAAACCACAGCCGTGTATCGGACGCAGAACACTTCCGAACTTTCACTTTTTTGCACACCTCCTCCATGATCCTGCCAATCATCCAAGGAGACACACTTGCACAGCCAGAGACTCCTTATATGTACAATGGCAAGCCACTCGCCTTCTTCACCATGACATAATCCACTGGATCCTCCACACAGACCTCGATGCCCTCAGCCACAGCCTGCTGAGAAATACTCAGTTTACACATTAAATCCCTGCCCAGGAGATTAATTGGGCAAACCTCAGAAAACAAAAACACATGTGAGACTTTTTCTCCTTTCTGCAAAGAACATCCTAAAGGCTCTGTTACTACATCTGTAACCTTGGAAGTAATTGTTTTAGGTGTATGTTGTGGTCTAATTGGAAAACATGAAGCCCTAAGAGTAGATGTGGTTGCCCCTGGATGTAATAAAAAGCTATGTTTTGTTCCTGCCACTGTCATCTTTATTCTAGGCATGGCCGTGTAAGCATCAGTTCGTGTTAATAACAAAAATTGTTCTCTTACCTGCTCATGGTCTTGTCCAGTTGCTCCATTCCCCTCTGGCTCCTCCGTCCCGCTCCCCTCATTTCAGTCTGCTGCCTCCATTGTTGCCAGGCCCCGACCTTCATGCCTGTTTCTGGCATTAGGACAGTCTTGTATGAAGTGGTCATGCTGTCCACAGGAGAAACAGCCTCGACCAAGTCCACGTCCATGTCCACGTCCACGACCATGGCGAACACACCTCCGTGTGCCTTTGTCAGCTTCTTGTTTCCAAAGAGCCAGCTGGGCTTGTGCCAGTTTATGCTCTTCCTTCTCCTTCTTTTTCTTTTTTCTGTTGTTCAAAATCTTTTCTGCATGTGCAGCAAACTTCTCCACCTCTTTCAGGCACCCCACATCAACATCCATACAATGCTTTTCCACATGAGCACGCAAGTCTGGACGTAACCCGCGTACAAATGTAGATTTCAGAAGACTCTCCCACCATGTGATGTTTGAGGTCTCCCAATCCTCTGTTGGGGGCCCTCCTCCCCAGTGCTCCATGGTCACTTCCAGGTGCCTGGATAGATAGGACCTGGCAGATTCATCAGGGTTTTGTTTGCCATCTGCAATACGTCTTGGGTCATATCGAGATGGGTTTTGGGCTTTAACGTATGCAGCGCTCTCCGGTCTTGCAGACTTGGGTGGAAAATCTCACAGAGCTGTCTGAGGCTTATACAGAATTCCTCTCCCCCATCATTGACATCAGGGATTGAGGCTGCCACCTCTTTTATTTCAGCAAAAGTCCAAGGCCTGAACACTTGTCCTCTGCCGTCACTCATAGGCACTTCCAGCATTGGCATGCCGAGTTGCTCTATTGCGCCTATCGGCCCCGGGACCTTGTCTTCTGAATCACGAGAACGAAGCTTCATGCTTACTGGAGCAGTTTCTGGATCACTTTTTCTGAAGTCAAAAGCCCGCCAATCTGCTACAAAAGGCTCTGGCACCCTTTTACAACACCCACAGCCACTTCCCTGAATGGCCTGTCTCACTTCTTTACTTTCCTGCTCTTTTTGTTTAATTCGTTTCTCAGCCGTTCCAACTGATTAAGACTGAAGCTTCCTCTTGCAGGAAACCCCAGCTTAAACCCCAGCCCATTCTGTCCTCTGGCCTACACTGCATGGTCCATATTCACTCAACATGTACCGATATTGAGAAGCAGCAGTGTCAGTTCTATCTTTCTCAGGAATCTGAACCTGTGCTGATTTGCTAAAACAACACCCCATTTTCTCTTACTTTCAAGCAGAATCCTATTCCTGCCCTAGAAGCTCGTCAGCTGTGAAGACATAAGCACGTGTTTCATCAATACCTTACTGCGACTAAGTCGGTGTTCCCACCTGGTGTCTCATGTCAGTCCGATATCAGCTGCGTCAGTGGATCCACCGCAGAGCCCCCTCCCCACCTCAGAGGTTTCTGGTGGTTGGCTGGACTGGGCTTTTCAATCCGCCTTGTTTCTCCACCCTGAGTCCCCTGACGCATGAGATATCCTTGACGACGAGCCACCAAATTGTTATGGCAGTTGTCTAAGTGCCACCAGAAAGGAAGACCGAGTTCTAAAATGATGCTCAGGCCCGAGAAGAAATCAGAGGAACAAAGACACAGAGTCAAGTATTCACCCCAATCTCTAGTTTATTCAGTCATTCACAGCAATATATAGAGCATTTGTCACGTAAACCATTCCTTTACTCTTGCATCATGTCTCAGATTACACCCAGTCCCAGACGTTCTCAATATTGTTCCGTTAGACCATACATCTTTCTTTTACCATCTATTCTCACACTTCTCCCTAGTTCCTCATCACTAGGGTGACCAGACGTCCTCTTTTACCCGGACATGTCCTCATTTTTAGACTTAAAAATAGTTCCTCATCATGTCTTGAAGAGGGCCAGGTCGCCGTCTTCCAAACAGGATGCACATTGACATTTCAGTTAGACTACCCTAAATCTGACTATAGAAATTTACTGCAAAGCACTTTTCTCTCCTCAGTGGGTATTCAAGAGTCATGTTCTAAACACATCATATAAAAGGCACTCAAGGGTCACGTATTCAACCACAGAATGTTCTGAATCATAATCACAACATATTTATTACAGTGTTAGTTACATTTTCCCATCACAGCAGCAAATGTTGATTATCAAACGATTACAGTAATTAATTTCAGTTATACACATTATGTTGTGTTATCACAGAAATCAGAATTGAAACGTTTTGTCTTTTTTTTTCTCTCATATTTTAATTTTTTTCCCCCCATTTTTAGATTTTGTTGTACTCTGCTGCACAAAATAAGCTTAATCACAATGTACGGTTGGGTGAAGGGTTTGGAAACCCATGGTTAAATTGTAGATTTTGTTGTAATGTAAATACGCCTACGAATAATCTACATTGAACCAAGTTCATTCATTAATTATCCAGTTCAGGGTCGCGGTGGGTCCAGAGCCTACCTGGAATCATTGGGCGCAAGGCAGGAATACACCCTGGAGGGGGCGCCAGTCCTTCACAGGGCAACACACACACACACACACACATTCACTCACACCTACGGACACTTTTAAGTTGCCAATCCACCTACCAACATGTGTTTTTGGACTGTGGGAGGAAACCGGGGCACCTGGAGGAAACCCACGCGGACACAGGGAGAACACACCAACTCCTCACAGACAGTCACCTGGAGCGGGAATCGGACCCACAACCTCCAGGTCCCTGGAGCTGTGTGACTGCGACACTGCACCATGCCGCCCTTGAACCAAGTTAAATGTATTTACTGCAGAAAATAAATCAAAACAATTTAACATGCAACAGGTGTGACATAGGCCATATTTATAGTTGTCAGTTCACACGAACTTGATGTAAAGCAGGGAGAAAGTAATATTAGCTTTGAAGCCTAACAGTTTTGAAAGCATAAAGTTTCAATAATTTGCACCGTCAAGTGTAATCTGTGGAAAGCACTTTGTCATAATTTGTAGTTGATTATTATTTTGAAATAATCCGAATGTGTGTGTGTGTGTGTTGTAGAACTGTTATATGAGGACGTGTTTGCAGTGTGGGAGGTGATCTGGGTGGCTCCTCATATATCCTCTAAGCACTTTGTGCTATTCATTGCTCTGGCTCTGGTGGAAGTTTACCGGGAAATAATCCGCGACAACAACATGGACTTCACAGACATCATCAAGTTTTTTAATGGTGGGTAGAAGCCATGACTGTTTCATAATATTCAACACCTCATGCATTTTAGAGCTGAAAGGAACACTAGGTAAGATTTTTTAATTAATTTTTTCCTCATACTCTCCCTAGTGTAATGCATTTATATAAGCACTGTACTAAAATCAATGGGGAAGGGGAGGGAGGGGTGGCAGTGTTCGGCCCTATCAAAGCCAAACTGGAGTTTGTATCTCTCTAATCTATATTTGTGTTTGTGTGTGTGCTGTGTAACAGAGATGGCCGAGCGACATGACGTCCAGCACATCCTGAGGATAGCACGCGAGCTGGTGCACAAGGTCCAGACGCTCATAGAGAACAAGTGAGCCTGGCGTCAGAGAGAGGAGAGGCATTGAAGCTCGCTCTCAGCTCCACGTCCAGCGCCCTGTCCCTCATTAGCCCTCTCTCCCTCCAGCCTCCATTCAGAGGGGGAGATGATGGGGGAGGGACAGAGAGCACACTCTCTCTCTTGCACCGACTCTGCTTGGGGGAAGCGATGAGACTGACTGGGACCTGCTGCTGGCCCTAGGGGCCTGGACACGTCCTGTTTTGATATATTTTGCCTGTCACAGAATGCCGTTGTGTCAGACCTTTGGAGTTGTCTGCATGCTTGTGGGATTTTGAGCACACTGTGACTGCCTTTTTTTTTTTCCCAAGTTTTCAGCCGTACATTCCTCCAGTAACACACCACCTCCGGTCAGGTCCCTCCAGCATCCACTTTCTAGAAAATGACTGGAGCCTGTGTGGGCACGACACAGTTCTTTTACCGATGACTGTTTTTCACCTGCCAAAAGTACAGAAAGTATTCCGCACCTACCAGTGACTCTCAGGAGGATTGTTTCTTCTATTAGTCTGCCTTTTCCAAATATCCTACAGACCACAGCCACAGAGCCTGACTTTGACGGTACCTCTCAGAACGTGAAGGTCAAATCCATTGAAGAATTCACAAAGCCACGAAGAGAAGTTATTAAAGCATCTGTCTGTGACCAAAAGGACTGTGCCAATGATTATGACCTTGTCATAGTATTTCTATATCATGTTCTTGTGTTTTGTCCGTATGACTTAACTGGCCTGATTTTTCTTCTCAGATATTCTTCTGGAACTCTACTGATGGTTGATGGAGAAAAAAAAAGCTGCTGTTGCCTTCGTTCCTTCATTTTACAACCTGTATCGCTACTTTTTGCACTTTGAAACTGTCCCGCGGCAGACGCCAATGATGCTCCCTTGCCGACCACAACAGCAGGAGAAGGGGCGGAGGCACAATCCCCCAAATCCTCTCCTGCACTTGTTTGGCGTTCAGAGAACCCAGTCACTCCTCTCAAATGAGGTTAACTTGGGGTGAGCTGCTTCCACGCGATGGCTACACAGCCATGTAGAGTGCAATGTGATGAGACCAGTGCCTCACAGTGTGCCACGTCAGGGATGGTGGGTGGCTTCTTTACACACAGATTAGCATGCGGTTCTGACTTCATTCAACTTCTCGTGGATGAAGTTTAAACAGAGGCTGAGGCTGAATTACAGGGTCGGCCTGGAGATCAGCTCAGACATTCCATGTATTTAGTAGAATTATTTTCTAAAAATAAATTAGGGGTGGGTAATGTGGCAAAAATATATTCTCTGTATAAACAATAGGTATCACAACATTCTCATTTTTCTGAGATTGAAAAAGTTGGAATAGGCACAAGGTACCTGTAAAACCACATTTTTATTTATTTATTTTGCGAAGCATGTAATCGGCATGTAATCGGTAAATCGACTGTTAGCACTTAAACAGCTTTTGGTGCTTCGCATCACTGACCGTTTTTTGTTTGTTTTTTCTCCCAAACATTACACATTTGATTAATTAGGATCAGTTACAATGCCTTGATGATCTTGTACTCTCATGTTGCCCACCCCTAAAGTGATGATCTCCGCCCCTCCTGTGTTTCAGCTGTAGCCCCTCTACAGTACATACACGCTCTTGCTCTTTAAAATCAAGATACCAGAAAAGGGTGTGATTTGGTGTGATGCTACAGAATAACAAACCCTGCTGCTGGAGCCTTACTCATAACCCGTATCTTCTGGGCAATCTTAAAAAGCACATCTGAAAAACAGGATTCATTACTTTCAGTCCCATGGGGTCAAACCCACCCATCAAATCTGGTAATTGGCAAATTTTCTCAATGAGTTGTCTCTAATTCCATAAATACCCAGACTGTGCTGAACACTGACACAAGAAGGCCATATTTGAAGAGCCCTGGTGTGGATTTTTTTTAAATAACCACCAAACAGAGTATGCAGGTCCTCATATGTGGAACTTCCAGTGCTGTATTTTATCGTTAGTGAAACTTATATAGTTAGTGGCAACTAACTGGCCTCAACAGTTCTGTTAACTAGCAGTGTACACAACACACAGGACTGGTTCTTGGACTCTAGATCCAGATTTGAAGACCTCTGTTCTGCAGCATCACTCCTAAGAAGCCTTTTATAGTGCCTTTATTTTGAAGAGCGTTAAGCAATTGGTGCTCACATCTAGAAAGACCCAAAAGTGTCACACATTCCCCTTAACGTCTTCCCCAGTCCTGAGCTATGGCTGCCTGACTCCTTCCCCACAAACTAGACCCTCACGTTTTACTCCTCCTAAGGCTTCTGGATCCACTGGGCGGTAGCTTTTAGGACCTCCCTATTGACCCGCTATAGTTACTGTGCCTCCGACTTTCAATCTCTGATCAGTCTTCGCTTCAGCCTGTGAGATTGTGTGAGGGACATTAAAGCCCTTCGAAAGATTACTTCCAACAGGAGCTTGTGTACCAAAGCCTCTAGAACATCATCATCCTTGGTGTCATACAGTTGTGCAATCTCTGAAATGTAACTCAAAGACTGTTGACTAGACGTGTGAAAGAGAAAGCATTTTCTTAATTTCTACTGTGAAAACATTTCCTTTATTGTCCTTAATTCCCACGTCTGCTACTGTAGTGTACATACGACAACAGAGAGACAGAGGAGCCCTGGAGTTTGCTGAGGCCAGTAAAGACAATTGTATTTTAAACTCTATTTTTCTCTTTGGATGTGGAGACATGCCTGTTTAACTGGAAACCTGTACAATTTGAATGTTGGGAAAACCTTTGTTACATGTTGACTGTTATGTTCCTTATTTATTGTTGTGCCCTGGATTCTACTCAATTTGAAGAATATATAAATATATTTTGTTTGGATGCCAATCTCTGAATGATGATGTATGTATTGTTCTGGATGTATCATTTACCTTGAATGTATGTATAACTTCAGGGGTTGTTCGTAAAATTTTCACAGGATAACATTTGTTGAAATACACTTGCTTTTTCAACAGTGAAGCTGAAGAAATGCAAGCGCACCGAGTGTGTATGTGTTTGTACATCCGCAGCTAAAAAACAAAAACAAAAAAACCCAGCTCAACTTGATTCCTAAGACTCTCAATGTCATGTAACCTGCATGTCATAAGCCTTATTCGCCACATGAGGGCGCCCCAGTCAAAAAATAAAATAAAATGAAGCACAGTGACCAGAGGAGCGTGGGTAACGGAAGTGGAGCTTCTGATGATGTCAGCTGACAGTATCCGAGTCCAGCCTGGAGTTACATTTCTTATTAAGGTCAAAAGTTTATATACACCTGGTCCTCCTCGAATGTAACCCCCTTTACTGCAGTAACAGCTTCTGCCCTTAAGAGTTGATGTTGAGAAACGTGTGTGAGGATGCACCACACGCGCCTAGAACTGAGCATTGTGAACTTAGGCTCATGTGCAGCTGTTCTAGAACATTTCATCTCATGCTTTCCCGTGGAGACTGTACAAGCTACGCATGCGCGATAAACGCTACTTAACTAATGATAAGGGGATCTAAGGGTTTGGAGATTCCTGTGAGGGACCACCAGCAAAGACACGTTAATATCCATCACTCCTGCTGCTGGGGTGTTTTTTTTTTTTTTTTTTTTTTTTGGGACAGGGATTAAGTTCTAAGCTCTTTACATCGGTGAAATCACCATTAAGACAGTAATTTAAGCTGAGATTAATCTTAAACTACGTTTAGAAAACATTATTTCCGCAGCAGATCCCCTCAGACTTGATGTCCGAACTTAGAGGCTAATGTAGCTAATAAGTGATAAATAATATTAATAATTAAAGTTTTATTGTATCATTTAGCACTGCAAACCACACATCTAAATTAACACACAGCTTTGAAAATAAACAGAATGGATCACTTAGTTCAAGGCCACCCTTCATTTGCTGTTTACAGATTAAATGTCCTTTAAATGTTATTCAGTTCTTAGCATTAGGAATTTAAAAAAAAGCCAGATCTTTTAATTAAGAATTTAAATCCAAATGGCATTACGTCTTAAGGATTTAGTGTCCACCGGGTCGTTATTACAGCTCCTATTCTCCTTAAGGTCCTCACTTTCCTGCTGCTCATGATCTAAATAATTCCACACACATTTAGTGTTGGAGAGGTCTGGGCTCTGTGGCGGTCAGCAGCAGCTTTGTTTGATTTGCTATATTTTCATCCTTTTTCATTTTCTCAGTTACTGCTTCTTAACTGTTCCACATCCTTTCAGACCCACACTGTTGTGATGTCTTCTTACAGTGGGTGCCTGTTTTTTATTTATTTATTTTTTTCCCTTTTTCACCCCCCAGTCGAGAGACTGATTGTATCCAGTCTCTCGAGGGGAAGAAACATTTACAGTGGCAGTGCTGGGCTCATTTGTTCTTAATCTTTCATTTTTTTTCTCCTCACTTGTTCTCAGTTTTTGTGCTGTTTAATATTGTATTTCCTCAGAAATGGCACATAATTCTGACTGTAATTAAAAAATGAAGGGTGGTAAAAATGGAAACTGTTATGTAGCTAAAGTAGCAGCCAAACTCAAGCTGGATTTTCACATTTCATTTGATTGTTGACTAAACTATTTATTTAACCCCCACACAGTTAATAATGATATTAAAAATCCAAAACCCATCAAGTCATATTTACAATCTTGTATCAGTTTAATACACAGATTAGGTCTGGATGCTCTACTGCAAGTCCCAGGTTTAAACCCCTTTGGTTGAAGTAGTTAATAAATGAAACATACACTGGTCTGGATTCACTCTACAATAAAGAGGATACTGTTCTGGGCACATTAGCAGCCTACAGCGCTCAAGTGTTTATTTCACCAAAAACAAAACAAAAAAGATTGGCAATGATGTTTTACACTTCAATACAAAAAAAAAAAAAAAAGACTCAAGCATTTTGTCTTTGACGTCCCATTTTTCCTCCAATGGAAAAATCACAAGCAATTTTCTTGCCTTCAACACCGACAATTCTTTTCTTCCAGTTCTCTGGCTGTGAAGGGTCACTCAGTTGTGAACGAAGGGTACGAAATGCAGCTTTGTCTTCATCGCCGCTGAAGCCTTGAGACTGTGATCTTTTGTGGGAGCACCCAAGGAATTGCACATTACAAAGGCATGAAAATAAACTGAACATCAAAATAGATATTGCATCTTAAAAAGCTAATTTTCGTTCATAAATAGTTCCTTTGCTATTTACTGTATTTTCTTATAACAGAATCACAGATTTATGTAGCCAGGAAAAAGACGAGTAACGTGTGACCAAAAAAAAAAAAAAAAAAAAAAAAATCCCCAAAAAAGAGAAAACGATTCATAGCAATGACATTCTTAGGCCACAACTGTTAGAGTACAACATCAAAGGCCAAAAGTAGTCCATGTAGTGGTCCACGCCCACAGGGCTCTCGCTCTCTGTGTGTGTGTGTGTGTGTGTGTGTGTGTGTGTGTGTCTGAGGTCCCAGTGGTGGGGGGTAATGAGGGTCCGTCATGGTCCCAGTGATCCAGCTTCTGCTGAGTCCTGCAACACATTGAAGGCTTTGTAAGCAAAGCAGAAAACAGACGCTCCACTGGAAGCTTTACAAACAAAGACAAAAATAATCTCAGGTTAGAAAACATGGGTACATCTCTCTTCCTAAGAATGCTTCCATTCTCCACTGCTGCCAATAAATTTAATAAAACACAGCGTTTCTGTGGCATATAAAAAGAAAATTTGGATAGATTCATAGAAACAGGTTCATCTCAATAAATTAGAATATCATCAAAAAGTGTATTTATTTATTTCAGTAATTCAATTCACAATTGAGAAATATATAGATTTATTACAAACAGAAGGATCTGTTTCAAGTGTTTGTTTCTTTTAATGCTGATGATTAATGCTTACAGCCAATGAAAACCCAGAAGTCATTATCTCAAAAAACTAGAATAATCAACACACACACCTGCAAAGATTTTCTAAGCCTTTAAAATGTCTTAATCTGGTTCAGTAGGCTGCACACTCATGGGGAAGAGCGCTGACTTGACCCATGTCCACTGACACCCTCCTGCTGTATCCAAGGATATTAATGGAAAGTTGAGTGGAAGGGAAAAGGCTGGTAGGAAAAAGGTGGTCCACAAGCGACAGGGACAATCACAGCCTTGAAAGGATTGTCAAGAACAGGCCATTCAAAAAATATGGGGGAGATTCACAAGGAGTGAACTGCTGCTGGAGTCAGAACACACAGACGTGTCCAGGACATGGGCCACAACTGTTGCATTTCTTGTGTCAAGCCACTCATGACACAGAGACATCACCAGAAGCGTCTTCCCTGGGCCCAGGAGAAAAAGCACTGGACTGTTGCTCAGTGTCCAAAGTCCTGTTTTTAGATGAAAGTTCATTTTTCATTTGGAAATCAAGGCTCCAGAGTCTGGAGGAAGAGTGGAGAGGCACAGAATAAAAGCTGCTTGAGTCTAGTGTGACGTTTCCATAATCGGTGATGGTTTGTCCACTGTGTTATATCAAGTCCAAAGTCAGTGCAGCCATCTACCAGGACATTGTAGAGCACTTCATGCTTCCCTCTGCTGACAAGCTTTATGGAGATGCAGATTTCATTTTCCAGCAGGAATTGGTACCTGTCCACGCTGCCAAAAGTACCAGTACCTGGTTTAATAACCACAGTATCACTGAGCTTCATTGTCCAGCAAACTCACCTGACCTATTGTCAAGAGAAAGATGTGAGACACCAGACCCAACAACACAGAGGAGCTGAAGACTGCTTTCAAAGCAACACCTTAGCACTGCCACAGGCTGATTGCCTCTGTGCCACTCCGCATTGAGGCAGTAGTTCATGCAAAAAGAGCCCCAACCAAGTACTGAGTGCATATACCGTATATACTTTTCAGTAGGCCAACATTTCTGTATTAAAAAAGTAAACATTTTTAAATTAGTCTTATTTAATATTCAATTTTTCTGAGATAATGGCTTTTGGGTTTTCATCATTACTGAAATAAATGACCTTTTTGATGATATTCTAATTTACTGAGATGCTCCTGTAGATGCAGCAAATGGCTTTGTGATGTTTATAAAATATATAAAAAGTTTACAGTCAGAACAACCTCTTAATTGAAAATCTATTCATACAGAGGTCATTAATCAATTATTTCTGTGAAAAAACCGATAAGCAAATTTAAGTTGCAAAGTGCCGGAAGCCACAAAAGCAGGTCTGTTAGAGGTGTGGTTTGAGCTAAGTGTGGTTTGTGGGTAATTCCGAGGACTGGGAATATTCCTGGTGGTCCAATAACCTTTGGGCCTGCAGTACACTGACAACATAACATTGGTGTTTTGAAAGGGTCTCACTGTCAGACCCTGTCTTTCCTCTCAGAGCCACCTGTCCTCCCACTGAAACACTACAATACAATGCAGCTGTAAACCTCACATCTGCAAACCCTAAACTATGAAGGAAAAGGGAATTAAAAAAACATTGTTTAAATTGAGGTGTAAAAAAAAAGTGAGTTAATGTAACAAGAATGACCTGAAAATCATTTTGAACATGTTCCATTGGTCTTTTTCTGTACAGTCTGTTTTTGATCATTTCTCCACCCGTCAGAAATGAAGATACTGAATAGACAGGGTAAATACCCAGGCGGGAGTGAGAAATTTTGCATTGTGTGACTCTGAATTTGTGCAGGCCGGCACAGTGGCGCAGCAGGTAGCGTCGCAGTCACACAGCTCCAGGGGCCTGGAGGTTGTGGGTTCGATTCCCGCTTCAGGTGACTGTCTGTGAGGAGTTGGTGTGTTCTCCTCGTGTCCGCGTGGATCTCCCCGTTTCCTCCGGGTGCTCCGGTTTCCTCCCAAAGTCCAAAAACACACGTTGGTAGGTGGATTGGCGACTCAAAATTGTCCGTAGGTGTGAGTGAATGTGTGTGTGTGTGTGTATCTGTGTTGCCCTGCGAAGGACTGGCGCCCCCTCCAGGGTGTATTCCTGCCTTGCGCCCAATGTCTCTGGACCCACCGCGACCCTGAACTGGATAAGCGCTTACAGATAATGAATGAATTAATGGATTTGTGCATGCAGTCTGTACAGTGCTCTGAGTGGCTGTGCACTTCCATTACTTATACTTAAAAAATAATAATAAATAAAAGATAGCTCATGACTGGAATTGGCTTTGAGGGAGAACTGTGACTGTTCTGGCATGTTGTAGATGCTTTTATCTGGATTGACGTACAAGGATAATCACACTAATTCACTCACCTCTATGGGCATGTCCAATGCTAGTTTTCCACCCTCCTCTAACTTGGGTTTGGCTTTTCTGAAGACTTCTGAAGCTGAGAGAGAGAGAGAGAGAGAGAGAGAGAGAGAGCCCAGTATGAGATAAAGCAGCCACAGCACCAAAGTGAGGCCGTTTCATGTGCGATATCTATTCTCAGAGACACATTTATAAAGACATTGCTGCAGTGTCCCAATGGGATTTTCAGTCACATATAGTTTCCCTCAGTCACCCTGCAAACACTCCATCTGGATCTACCCCAGGAATCAATATGAGACTGTTCAATTTGGAGAAAATCCTGGGAGTCAGGACTGGACAATAAGTGCAAGAACTCCTCGCACTGGTCAAGAGGGGGCAGTAAAAATCCACACTGGCTTCCACTCACTGTGAGACCATGAGGAAATGAGGCTATCAAATTGAGCGCTAATGTGAGAAATTCATTTCTAAACACGAACATAAGGCAAGAAATGAGAGCAAAGGACAACAGACGTTAGGAGGTTGCGAGGCTAGTTATTCATCAGGAGGAATACAAAAATTACTGTAAACCAATAAAGATCGAGTGAGAAAGCAGATGGAGGTGATGGTTAGCAGTGAAGCTCAAAAGAATTGGAAGAAAACATGAAAGAAAAAAAATTCTGTGAGAAGAAAATAAAATAAAATAAAACAACAAAGAAGTTCAGAGCAGGCAGGAGGGCTACCGTACCTGTGATTGTTCTTTAAGAAAATCAGGTAGCTGAAATTCACCTTTAAACACCTGCAAAAACAAAGAGCTGGGTTTAGAGGCTTTGGGAAGCTTTGTGAGCTGCAGTCAACACAACGGAGCTTCGTTCTTACATCCAGAGCAATCAAAAGGAGAGACAGTGATACACCGTCTAACCAGGATATTCACATTTCTCTGTTAGGGACCTCAAAACTCTGCTTTTTCTTCTCAGAATCTCCTCTGTAATCTGCACTGGGCTCTATTTGGTGTTTGGAACCAATACAATGCTTGTCATATCAAATGTAGCAGAAAGGAACCAATGAAAGAGCCACATTTGGAAACAATCTCAGCTTGAAGGGCCATACGCAGCACTTCTTTGTGTATGTGTGTGTGTGTGTGTGAAGGAATGAAAAAAACAAATAAATTCTTATGAGACACACTCATTCTTCTCTCTGTCGGGAGGATATTGTGTGTCAATTCCCAGGGTGTTGAACTGAGCTCAACCCAATGTTCACATCTCAGTCAGCCAAAGACAAGGGATGAATATATGAGAGAGAGAGAGAGAGAGATTTGTGTACTCTGAGCACTAGTATCTGAGACAGCCAGAGTGTCCTCTCTACTCAGCGTCTGAGCACAAAAAGCAGAGAGGAGCAATTAAAAAAAATAAAAATAAAAAAATAAAACAGTTTTGCTGCCCCTCACTCCATTTGTTTAACTTATGCAACTAGCTGCAGGTAGGGAGCTGCATGAACCAATGTCAGTGCACATTGACACTAATATAAATCAATTCAAAATTAAATTCAGTCAGTTATATCTAACACATGGGATCATCCCACAAGTGAATACTAACATTAGCTAGTGTATATATAGCTAGTATATATAGAGAAAAAAGTAAGATAAAATGTCTATAATCATCTGATGTGTAGATGTGCAATTCACCTTTATTTGCATCTTAAATGTTATAGCAGCATCCCGAGGTGGTATGCCAGATGACATCTGAAAATGTACTACATTCATTGGAAAAGGATTTCTTGATTAATTAAAAATCTAAAGTATTCATGTATAAATTACACAATCTGTTTCAGACTTTTCAGAATTTTGTTTAAATTGTTTAGCGTGTGATGGCGCTTTGGTCATAGAAAGTTTTTTTTTTTTTTTTCCAATGTTGTGTTAATTATAGTCAAAACACAGCATGTCTGACCAATAGATGAGGTATTTGTCTGTGGTACGATCTCCTCGAATCCCTTGTTCGGCCTCTGCGTTTAGGTTGCTTAGGTTGTTGCAGATAGGGGCAGAATCACGTGGCTACAGCTTGGTAGCGTAGTTTTAAAGGGACTGTACATGAACACACAGTGGGGACACAGAATAAAAATAATTGATATAGACAAGATTATGTCGATTCGAAGTTCTGAATGTTGATTTGGATTAATCTTTGATTAATTGCCCAGCCCAAATTGATAATCACCATGAAGTCACCATGTAAATTTGATTTCCTTTTCCAATCCATTTTGTGAGATTTATCATTCAGTTTTCCAATCCATAATCCAAAATTCCAGTTCTTGGGTGTTGTGAGCTACTCCTGGCTGTTTCAGGGACCTCAGTTCAAGACAATTCAGCAACAGGGTACAGGAAACAAACATTAGATGAAGAGAGATCACACAGTGCATAGTGTAAACCTTAATACTTTTAAGGAAGCTTAAAGCTACATAAGAATTCTGCCAAAAGAAAGGAGGTAGGTAACTTGTACAGAAGTATAAGGAGGAAATTATTAACAATGCAAAAAATAAATAAATAAAAAATAAAAGTACAAAAGACAAGACATAAACAGATAGAGGGAAATGTGTGGGGAAGGGGGCAGAGGGTAAAAAGTGAAAGGGGAACTAGACTGTGTTAAATTCATAACTTCGCAACACTTCACTCAGCAGAATCGAGGCCAGGCAGACAGGGGGAAATCTGTGGCTCTCTCACTCACTTTACTTTCCACACAGCCACCACTGGGCCTGTCAGCCATTAAAGCCCCACAGTCTCATTCTTACAAATTCCATCAGTCAGACCTCCCCTCCCCAGTGAGCAATGTGAGCGAGTGTAAGAGCAAAGGAGACACAGGGGGAGGGAAGTATGCTTGTGCTGGGAACGTAGGCGATCTTTTCCTTAACGTTATTTTTTTCTTAATTAAACTTTCCAATTAAACCTTTTAAGTCTAAAAATCTAAGCCCTGTGTAGGAAGACAAAAACTCCCCCAGTCTGGCAGTCATTAGCAGCCCAAGCTCAGCCCTTCACATCCACACAAGAGAGGGACAAGCCCTGTGCGGATTCGTCTTCAGCGCTTAATCACTTAAAGAGGCCTGTGGACCAGCGGTTAAGGAGTGGGCAGTGCTGTTGGGAGATGGGTGTTGTCTGGCTGGCAGAGAAGAGCAAGGTTGAGCTGTGTTTGAGTTCCTGGACTGAACTGCCTTCTCTGCCCCTGAGCTTCAAGCCAGAGTGGAATTTGTTTGTAATGAGTTCCAACTTGAATGCGGCACATGTTTCTTATTTTCCCAGGGTGCCATTTCATAACGCTCTAGAACTAAGTTAGAGGATGCACATCTTTATACTGACGTAGTCTACATGATATGCCAGTATGCACACATAAGCCACAAGATTAAAACCACCAACAGGTGAAATGAATACTACTAATAATTACATTACAGTGTCAAGCAGGGGGATATCCATGAGCTGTAGGGGATGTCACCTTCAAAATATTAAGTTCTCATTAAAATTGAAGGCAAGTATGGATCCCTGACACATTTATCCATGTCAGTAAAGAGGAGTTTGGGCTGTATCCCAGATTCCAGTGCAATACTCCCTACATAGTGCACATCACAGAAAATAAAGCTAAAAATACTACACCCAGACTGTGCCCTAAATCGAAAAGGAAATTTGAACCTTACAGGCAACTAAAATAGTCTTTGACATACAATGTGAGTGCAGAAAACAATTTTATGACCAACTTTGTGATTACTGAAGTTTGTATATGATCTGTGTATTAATACCTCTCCTAGATTCGATCACAAGAGGAATGCATTTCAGTCTAACGTGATAACAGTTTTCCATTAGATCCTATGACGAAAGAGTGTATAAAGGTATTATTCTCCTCATTATGCAACACAGCCCCATCCTTTACCCCCAGAGAGGTTGTGGGCTTTTGTGCTTCTGAGTGTTGTGAGACTCTCTCCAGTGCAGGCAGAGGAGCCATGCATGTTTTAAATCTACTATCCATAACATTAGTGCTGTGCTCTGAAACTAGACCATTGGTCCCCAATATGGCCCCCCCACACACACAAAAAAAAATCACTGACTGCAGTGACTGCAACCCATGGATATTAGGCAGCAAGTGAACAGTCTGTGTTCAATGCAGGAAAAATAGGCATGTGTAAGGAACAGATCATTTGTCATAACGCTCTGTTCAGAACATCTCCAAAACCACGTTTGTGGGTTGTTCCCTGTATGCAGTGGTGAGTATTTAACAAAAGTGATCCATGGAAGGACAACTGGAGAATTGGTTACAGGATCATGGGTGCCCAAGGCTCACAAATGCACAAGTGGAATTAAGGTTAGCTCATAGGGACAGATTCCACAAAAGACACACTGTTGCACAAAATGCTGACTAAGTTTATGCTGCATGTTATTAGAACATGCAGACCCCTTCGCTTCCCTTGCACTTTACTGAGCCTTGGACACCCATGAACCCGTGGTCAGTTCACTGTGTCCCCTTGGGACATTTCAAACTGGGAACACTACACAAGACCTGCCATTAAATATTATGACACCACAATTTGGACCTTGTCAATATGGACCAGATCCTTGCGCTTGTCCATTCTTCCTGTTCTGAAGAGGACAGTCTGTCACGGGATAGGGGCTGTAAATTGGGGAAGAGCATTATGTTTTGGTTACTGGGAGGCAGCCAGTTTCCCACTCTTGCTCGCATGCAACTGATCAACGTCAGAAAGGAATGTGAAGCCTGGAGCCAGGTCCTGGCCTGGTCTGAATCCTGCTCAGCCAGACTCATGAGAGTTTAACACAAGCCTCAATCATTGCTGATTAGAGGCAAAAAAAGTGTTGTTTTAGTAGATACATTGAACACAGGAATCCAGATCTATTTCTCCTCTTATCAGTCCCCTCGCACACTGTTCCAGTGTCCCCTTAATAACAGACACCACAACTGTGCTCCGAGTTCGCTGCAGATGACCTATATGGGTTCATTATCCTCTCAGAGGGACGCAAAAAATAATGAGGCAGCCACAACCTCACGACTTTTAGCTGCTTGTGTATCTTATTGTGAATTAGTGAACTGTCCATCCACAAGGTAATAAGAAACTGGATATGACAAGTAGAAAGAATGATCTGAAAATATATGTGGAATTGACACCTACTCAAATCTTGATTTTATTATTGACAATTAATCAAGCAGCCTTTCAAAGATTCCAGATTCGCAGAGTGAGATAAAAGCATTTACAAATGCTTAACTAATCTTCCTGTAATAGATTCTAATAGGATCATTTAATGTTCTCTAATATGCTCTGCCCCAGTATCTGATGTTGTGGGTTTTTTATTCTTTCAGTGATTAGCAACTTGAAAGCTAATAGCTCCCCCTTTTCAAGAACCTGTTAAATACAGATTTTTTTTATGACCTGTGACTCCCTGCCGATCATTAAAGTTCCAAACCATCAGTACATAGATCAAATCTAACAATCTTTACAATGTAGTTATAAAGGCAGCCCTTAATAAGACACAAGTAACTGCAATAGCTCTTTATATGTCTGTATGTCGGTGGGTGTTTGCAACATTGGCTCCAAAGGCTGTAAGCTAAACTCCTATGGACCTCAATGTTTCTGAAGTCTGGAGGCTGCTCACCTCTGCAGATTGCCTGGAAAAGTAGAATGCATGGAGTCATGTGGGGGAGGATGTCTCTGCTGCTCTTTCAGCCTTCACCCTAGTGTTTACATTAGGTTTTCATTTCTTCTTTCTAAGGAACTGTCTACAGTTCTGAATTAAATGAAAAATACTTAATGTAATAGAAGAGTCTTCAGCAAAACAGATTTTTCCTGGTTCAACAAAAACACTATTCACACTGAATACATCATTAATGAGAAAATATTAAATCACCGATAAGCCTTAAAGCTCTGCTTCACAATCTTCAAGAACAGTTTGTTTACATCGTCTTTGCTATTTAATTTTCAAGGTAACTACACTTCAGAGGATGCAAATAAGCCAGAAATTATGATTCAGAATATGATTTCTGGAAATATTGAATTATTCTAGCTCAAGTTCAAACTAAATGAGTGACCCATAAAGTGTTTATAGTTACTATATAATATAACAACCACTACAAACCAGAACATATAATAAATATATGATTAGTATGGCAGGATTATTATAGCATATTTCATCATTGTGAAAATGACAGGCCCTAAAAACTACTGTCACTACCAACCATTTAATAATATTTCAATCCTGTTATTATTATGAAATAATAATGGCTAGTGTCACAGCAGCAGTTCAGGGACTGACGCTGAGTTAGTGGAAGATTATCGGTTAAAATATCGATCCAGGCCTGTTTTTATAAAGGTCTGACATTCACACTGAACGCAGAACCTATTGTGTCAGACTGGTATTTAGTTGTAGTTAACACTGGGTGATATGATTAATGAACGATTAATGAACAATTATTTTGTTTTTGTATTGTACTGACCCCGAATTGCTCGGTCAGCTTCAGCATTTAGGTTCTCCTCTGTGCTCTGTGTTGCATCCATGTGGCAGAATTACTTGACTACAGTGTGGTAGCATAGTTTTAAATGGACAGAACATGAACACACATTGGGGACAAAACTTTTTTTTTTAATTTATAAAATCGATATACACAAGATTATGTTGTTTAGAAGTTCTGAATGTTGTTTCAATTAGTTTGAGTAATTGCCCAGCCCTAGGTGTAGTTATCATGTAAATCACTTTCAATTTGCAGTTTTTATATTAAAATAATTCAACTTTCAGCTCCAAATAATAAAATAGTAAAAGGGAACTTATAATATAATATAATACCTGTACTTTAAAGTGTCTACATCAGCACCTCTAAATACAACCAACACAGAATGTACCTTTAAATATGACTCATAACTTAAGGAGGATTAGAACTTGCCTTTTTTGGAAAGCTTGCTGGGTTAAATTTAAATAATTTAAGCTACAGGACCATCAACAGCATAGCACACTGCATGCTGACAGTAGCTTTGATCATGGGAAGCAGGGCTCGGCAGTAGATTGCAGTGAAGATTAGACAGTGCTTTTGACAAATCCATGTTGCTTAGTTTGCATGGGCACCTATGAGAGTGCTAAAGCTACTACTTCTAATCTCCCAGCACTGGGGCTTCAGAGCAGCCTAACCTGCTTTAAACTCACACTGAAAGTGGACCACAGCCCAGAGGGGCTGAGAAAGAGCAAACCGCATATGATACCATGCACATAAATGAAAAAACGCTTAAGGAGGACTTTAAAGGGGGAAAAAGAGTGCCACCCATCAACGCACTGTCAGCTGTGAAATGCTTTGGGGTTCCATGTATGTGTGAATGTTATGCCAAAAACAGTCCAATCCACAACACATGTCAAAAAGTTGGTAGATACCCCTTTTAATTAGTGAACTGAGCTGCTTTAAGATACACAAGACGTAGCAAATACATTTAAACTGAAAAAGCATGAAGTTAAGTCGAATGAGCCACTCTGGAGCAGCCTCTCATGCGCTTCTTCTGAAGCTGTGGAACTGGGTTCTCTGGAGTGCAGGAGCACCATCCAATACATCAGAGATGTGTTGGCATGGTTATTGTGACTGTACATCAACAGTGCTCATTTGTCAGTCACCTAGTCAAGTAAAACACACATGTTCCAACATCTTGTGTAAAGTCTTCCAAGACAAACAGAGGCTATTACGGTAGCAACAAGAGAATAAACTTACTATTAATGCCCTTCATTTCAGATGTCAAGTGTCCACAAATCACAAGCCTTAAGGTTTTCTTTAGTTGGAAAGTGTACACAGCTATGTGTCTCACCGTTTCCTTAGAAGATCATTCCCTATAAATGTTAATACCAAGCAGTGTGGTGTAATTTAAGAACATAACTTGTAAAATGAGTATAAACTGTATACAACATATTACATAATATTGATGCAGAAGAAAATTGAGGACATGGGATTTTGAGAATCTATAATACCCAAGGGGTATTACATGCCCTCCGCATTCATATACTCCAATGGGCTGTGATTACAAACATCTACTGCATCTGCCCTGATCCATTAAATGTAATTCAAAGTGTGAATAACTGAACAAGAAAAGCCCATTTGAGGTTGCATTTTTTATTACTATTATTATTATTGTATTACTGTTACTGTTCATATTTTAAACATCTGATGTGACTGTTTGTTTTATAAGCTTTATAAATAGCAGGGTTAAGGTGAGTGGTCTGAGGCTTGGACAGCTGGAACCTCCCAGGGTTTATTTACAGCCGCTCAGGAACACATGCTTTTACAGAGGACTGCAGTAGATTAAATGATGCCTTAAATCAAAGCGCTCACCCACATGTCCTTCCTTCACTAAATAAAAAATGGAGGGCATTCAAAGTGACCCAGAAACTGCACTGCATCTATGCCTGCTGATGAAAACTGGAAGACTTGAGTTAAAGGCCGACTATCAGAGTTAAACACGGCTCTCCTCTCATAAAATCATCCTCAGACCAGCAACGTATTGATCCTAATATCAATTCCTCAACATAAATCAGAGAAGCTGCAAAGCCACTTAATAGGTATCGATTGCGGCTTTTGGAAGAGATTCAAGATGTGCTAATTTACAGTACACACAGACAGACAAATAAAGCAGAGACGGTTACTGTTAGACTATACCACCGCAGAAAAATAATTAACATGCCCTGCACTTATATCTGAGAGAAGCACAAAAGAGGTGAAGATGAAAATAGAGGTTTCATCCCAGTGTTGTTTAATCATTGTTTTTGTAATGGATACATACCACATTGATATATCCAGTGTGACTCAGACTCCTGTGTGATTTACAACACAGAGTCAAACTCCTCAGTCAAGGCTAGTGAAAGGAAGCAAAACATCACTGAAGCTGAAGCAAAAGTTTGGCATCCCATGTTTTTACCTTTTATTAAGAAAGTATGTATAAATCCTCTATAGCACACACATGTCTGATTATATTATATAGTTTTCCTGTTAAAACATCAGTATTATGGTTTTTTTTAAAAAAGGTAGGTGAACAGTTAACCAGCTATACCACTTTTTCCAAATGTATTTTAAATTCAGATTTCATTTCAGGATTGTGGAATGCTTGATGACATCTACAACACACCCAGAGATCAGTATTATGATCAATTATGATATTACTACATCACCCCTCCCTATGCAGTACATCACTAAACTAGGACTGCATGATGTTTCCAAAAGACTAGAATTTCTGCTTCCATTTTTTCAGGTTTCCAGTAACCAGCCATTACATTTCTTGATCAGCACACATCCTGCTGCAGACCTGGCTTCACCAAGATGAGTCAGTAGCAACCAATATTGCACTATGGAAATTTAACATTATTTTCATTTTCCTGTCACGAATACCTAAGATAAATGTCCTATTGTGTAGAAAACATCCTTTACTGACTACTATAATGGAAATAAAATCTGGAACGAGGCTGTCCAGACCTAGATCTTCACGCTGGACATTCAAACTGCATGTTAAATGCCATCATATACTGATGGTACTGTTAGATTAAATAAGCTAGTGAGGAGTTATAAACAATAAAGAATATTTTTAAAACTACTATTATTAAAATTTATATTAATCACATTAAATGATTCTTAAAAATAATCTTTAATAAAGAAGTAGCAGTTCAGAAGTAGCATTACTGTGTATTCTGTTCTATTTTCTGAGATTTAGTTTCATTTTCTAACTGCTACAAATTGAATGTAGAATATGAAGAATATTGTGCGTCTATAATTACAAAGATCTCCTGCAAGTTATTTTAACAGACCCTCCCCTAAGCTCTGTACTCCACCCTTATTCCCATGTGTTCCATTTAGAAAACATGACAGTTTCCAGATCCCAGGACCAGCAGCTCTTATACTTAATGATGTAGTGCTGAAAAAGGCTGTGGGACTCTAAACTTTTTAAAAAAGTTGAGTAAACACATTTATATTTAAAATGATACATGAAACCAGTGGTTTCCAAGCTTTTTCTGCAGAACGCCATTTTGTAAGAAAAAATATTTAAGGTGTAGATGGAGTTTGCTGACTACAGGTCTCATACCTGTATTCACAGTAATATTTTTTGTTGCTGCTTATGTGCCACATATGTTGATTCCAAAACTTGCAACTGATTTTAAATGGTCGTAGGTATCACCAATGTTGTGAAGGAGTACAAGTGACTGTACGGAACTAGCAGCTCTAAACCTCTGCTCTGCTTTAACTGGGAAGCATTGTAACTTCAAGGCCTTGTGAAGTTCAGCGTTGTCATAATAAATCACTTCTGCCAAGAAAAGTGAGGGCGGTTATGTCAGGGCATGCTAAAAGCCCGTCAACAAACCTTTCAAATATACTTTTAATGAGGGCAAGCGTATTCAATGTACATGGGATATGAATCTCTCTCTCTCTCTTTTGGTCACACTCAAAGTTCAGCTGAACATTAACTGTCATAGATATACACATGATTTAAATCTTCGCTCATTTTATCTCCTTAATTCTGATCATAAAGCAGACAGATTGGCTGATTAGTTGGCTTGCTTTCTATTGGTCTTCCCTTTGTGGCCAACCCTAAGCTTGCCTGCAGTTTTGAAACAAATTTACATGCAGGGTCTACTGGGTTCTTTGGAGTGATGGAGCACCATCACACGTAAGTCGATATTATTTCTGTTCCTTTGTTATGATTTTAGAATTTCTAGTCAACAATTTTTGGCCAAAACCATGGACTCAAACAAAACCAGAATATGAATGCCACAATTAAGGGTTTCATCCAAGACCTTTTTTTCACTTTACTGTTGCTCTCATTCCAATGAAGAAATATATATATATATACACACAGATACAGACAAAGAAAGACAGTGAGACAGATAGAGAGATAAAAACAGTGAGAGAGAGGAACAAACTCCCTATTAATACCCTATATTTTAGAAATGTTGGATGGGCAGGTGTCCACAAACTTAACAGTGAATCTTTTTTACAAACTAATACTGCGTAATCCTCCTGTAGTAATTCCACACACTTTAGGAAAGCCTTTGCTTGTTATCTGAAGCACCACTGTGTCCAATCCCACATGGAAACTTTCATTCATCTCTTCCAGTCCTCCAGAGCTTTAGGGGATTACCTTTAATCCACAGGTCTGGATCCACATAGAGTGCCCAAGCAAAAGTAAGATATGGAGGATATGACCCAGTCAAAATTGACCACTGCTGCTCTGCACTCCTTCAGCATTGGTGCTGAACACAATGGACAGCCTTATACTGTCAAATCCACTCTGCTGCACTAATGCAAAACATGCTGCTCTTTTGTGCATGAACACAGGCAAGAAAAACAAAATAAATATTGGTGGTGAAAGCAAGAGATGTCTGGCTAAACAGTGCAGATCCGCATCTGGCTCCAAAATATTGCGATTGCTAGAGCAGCAGCTCCAGGTTGTCGAGCTGAAGGAAGGCCACTCCTTTGGGCACTGCACAAATAAGCTACATGAAAGACCATAAGGACACACTGCTGTGTTTAAAGGCATTGCGCTGAATATCTATACACAAAGCACCAATCACATTCGTCTTAGAGTAAGTAACATCACCGGACAAGCTCAGTGCACTAGTAGGAGAACACTAATTTTACAGTTCGGTTCCCTTAGCTAACAAATGCCTACATTGCTTAACTCTGTGCTGAGTGATGAGTGGAGGGAGTGCGGGGGCAATCTACCCACCCAGAGAGAGTGAGGCCCATTATACCCTCCGAGTATTAGATTTAAGTAAATTGGTCATGTCAGTATTTACACACAACAAATGAACCCTCTGCACCCAACAGTACTGTAGATCGTAAGTCAATGTTTCTGTTGTTTGATTGCTGCACAGAGATCCGTGAACCGCAAAGAAGTGAGCATTACTGACGCAGGTCAGTGCTGTTCATGAGGCCATGCATAAAGGAGTATGCCCCTGGATTAATGGACATTTATTTGAGTGATGCAAACACCATCCATCTGATCCAATTGACTTATAAAAGGCAGAGAGATAAACACACTGAACAGTTTTTAGGTCTTTACCTATATATACACACACACACACACACACACACACACACACACACACACACACACACACACACACATACACACATACATACAATATTCTAATATAAGGAAGTGCTTGCACACTGTAACCAGTAACCAGCTTCAGTTTTATGAATTCTTTAATAGAGTGGCTTAAGCAGAACAACAACACAAGGCAAAGCATGTAATATGGTCAATATTTAATCCATTAGAATATACTTGATCTGCTTGGATCTCCAGCATTAATGAAGAGTAGAAATTTGTTCTATTGTTGTTGAATTAGATCTATCTCTCATTAGGGCTATTAAGGCTGTAATCATATGAACAACAGATGACAAATGGCAGAGAAAAAAAACCTTGTGCTCAAGCATCTGCAACATCTGTGAAAGAAATGCAATTAAAAAAAAATAGTAACAGCAATTTCTCTGCTATTCTGTCATGATTTGTAAAAAATGAAATGTACAGAAACGCTAAACTAATGGAACATCATATTTACTTATGAGGCTAGACTGCACAAGACAAGGTCTGAATGTCCAAGTAAAATGTCACAGTGCCACAGTGTTGAGTTTACTCATCAGGGTCCTACAGTTTGGTTAGCCATCTATAACTGTGCAAGGATGACATGCAAAATCTTGAAGTGTTCATCATTCTAGGCAGCAGCTGTGGTCTAATAGTTAGAGAGGCTGGCTTGGAATTGAAAGATCAACAGTGGAATCCCCTCAACCACCAGGATAATTGGGGTAGGGCAGATTGAACTGGCAGCTCTTGAGTAAGGAACCCAACCCTAAAATGCTCCTTGGGCAATGGAACTCTGCCCAACCCTGCCCACCACTACAGGTGTATGCAAGTTTGCTCACTGCCCCTAGTGCACTAGTGTGTGTGTGTCTTTGTATTCAAGACCACGGATGGCTTAAATGGGGGAGGCACAATTTTGTTGTATGTTGTCCTATGACTATGAATAAATGAATGGATTTTTGTTTTAATATCTGACCTGGCAAAAGCAGTGTACAGTAATCCCTTGCTACTTTGCGGTTCATCTTTCACGGATTCGCTACTTCGTGGGTTTTTTCAAGGGGGTTTATGGCTGCTATATCACGGATATTGAGGGAAAATCTAGGAAAACCGTGAAAGATGAATAGCCAAAAGTATTTTCTTATTATTATTTACATGTATTAGACTAGGCCTGTAAATGACAAAATATATAATTTCCAAGTATTTCTTACATACAGTACATGTATTGTTCATATTGTTGTTCAAAAGTCCAAATACTCGTTAAATACGTTTAAAAAAAATTATATATATATATATATATATATATATATATATATATATATATATATATCTTTCCTCTACTTCGTGGAAATTTGTTTTTCGCAGGTAGACTTGCAACGAGGGATCACTGTACTGCGCAATACCAGAGGCCACTTAAACTTATTTAATTGAATCCATTTTCACCAGATCATGCATTTTCAAGGGATACTACTTAATAAATTCGGTATGAAATAATCAGCTTGCATAAGACAGGTGTCAATGAGCGCAAATAAATAAATAATCCAAAATACATTTTAACACTTTATAAACTACTACATCAGTTCATGTGTGATAAACAGTACTTAAAACTTTAATTCGTGAAAGATGTAAGAAAACTAAGCCCCATTCTTGGTTCAGGAAAATAAATAAAATAAAGATTAAAGATCAATGCTGTTTCTTTTCTTCTGTCCAGTGTGAGTGCATTAGTGATACATTTAACATAAGGGGAAAACTTCTTTAAATATAATGATATGAAATTTTGGCCACGTCATGCACATTAGGCTGCTCATAAGAGCTGAGTATATTTGTATACTGAGTGTAAAATAAATATGTGACTTTAATTCAATATCAAGGCCACTACAATTTCCACTGCAAATGTTGAGAATGGCAGACAAGTAAGCTCCCGACAAGCACCTGTAATTAGAGGTTTTTCAGTGAACAAATGAATGGGTGACTTGTAAATTACATACTGGTTTGTGCAGCATCATCCTGAAAGAGGAAGAGAAGGATTTGATTCAGTTAAAGAGTGATTGTAGCTTCAGAGATTACAATTGCTTTGAGTTCTTTTGAGCGCAGAACAATGCTCTTAAGGGACATCCACGCAAAATGCACACACAGTGTAAACCTTCAGCCCTTCAGGAACTTCCTTGATCCTCCTCTAATTGTTATTCATGCAACAACATCTGACAGCAATTAAACATACACATGCACTGGGAATGGTAAGAGGTGTTGAGAACCATCTCTGAAGTCTGTTACACTGTTCCATACTAGTGATGTAAGAGCGCATCAGTGATTCACTTAACAGCCTTTTTATGTCAGAATTGATTAAAGTGCTTAGAGAAACATCCAATAAAATATACTCAATTTGTGGCCGCAATTAAATATAGGTCTGTATTATAGAGAATAGCATTGTGGTGAATATTATGCAGTGAATGAGTTCCTTAAGACTTAGAAATGTCATAAATTAATAAAAGAATACATGTTATTAACAAAACAAATATTAATGCATTAAACTGGTTATTTATTCAAAATAATCATTTATTATTAAAATAAAAGCATCCAACATGCAATCCTGAGGTAAACACAAAATATAACAAAGGAAAAAAAAATGAAGCGCTTTATGGTGACAATGAGGATGAGGAACAGGAGGAATTTGTCTGCCAGACATTAAAGCTGGTGTCTTTTGTGTTCTCTTTGAGTTGAGTTTACGACAATGATCATGAGCAACATCCAAACAAACTATAGATAGACACCACACATCTTCAACACGACACAGTCTTCCAGTTAGTCCTTGTTACCACGGAAACCTCGCTCAGGCTGTCTGTCCAGCCTAGACCGTTTATACATATCTTACCATAGAGTAGAGAAAGCCCAGGAGGACAAATCGGCAACAAGAGTGCGACACAGCATTCTTATAAACTAGATCAATTCAACACATCCTCTGTCTCTACTGAAAAACAGACATCACAACCCCATGCAGTAAAAAGGAAAGCAACAACAACAGCCATTTTTGGCCCTCATAAGGAATTTAACAGCAGTAGATTTGGCAGAACCTGTAGACTGCTCAAACCCAGAAGGCCTTTAATGTATTTAAGAAACCTTTAAAACAGGACTATAAATCGCCAGAAAGTTTTCAACCATGAAACTAGTAGCTATATATATATATATATATATATATATATATATATATATATATATATATATATATATATATATATATATATATATATATATATATATGCACATGCACTGGAAACAGAAAGTGGGGATGGTAAAGTCTATCATGATGTTCTCTAAAAGTGATAGAAAAATGCCCTCATGCTTTTTCTTTTGCAACTTTTAAAGAAAGTCATAATCTTTTTGTATTTGTGTGTGTGTGTCTGGGCATGTTTAGTGTTAATGTGCGACAACATGTGTGTTGATCAGGAAAGTTCACCATCACCATCAACCAGCGCCCAGATACTGCACATTTCTTTGCTCCTTTTGCCAATACCTCCATTTAAAGAGCTGAATAAAGGATGCATATTCGCAGTACAGCTATATCTCAGTCTCCATTCTCTCATTTCTCATACTACTAACATGCTACTTTTATAGCAAACAATGTTTCCTTCCTGTTTTTTTTTACAGTGTATATCAGTTCTTTCACAGAAAATTATTGTGAACAAAACAGTCCATGAATGTACATTTTAATGCTGTTTAATCAAATTGTTATACACACACACACACACACACACACACACACATTTCAATAATTTTTTTTTTTTATTAACAGTGTAGACAACTTCACGATACACAATATGTATCCTAACACAAATGTAATGCAGTAGCCCTGCCAAATATAAATACCATATTGCACTCAAAACCTATAAATGGTACAATCTTTTCAAACACGTTACTGCACTACATCCAACTAAACATGACTAAATCTGATTTTGGTACACCACATGTAGGTGTTCTTGAAGTACTGACCATGCCTTAAAGATATGCTGTGAATCAATTGTTGTAACTATAATAACCATATATTTAACTAAAAACAGATGTATTAAGAACATTCTTTAGTATGTTCTTATGCGTGTCCACCATTGGCCTTCATTCGCATGTCCATTAGTTTAACTCCTTTCAGTTTCTGAAAAATACCTGCAGGAATATTTTATTTCTTTTCTACACCTGAATAAAAAAAAGTCTAGTAGTTGTTTGCATTTTCTGCAGCTCACCTCTCTGGTGAAACCCAAGATATATTACTGACTGTCTTTGAAATGAAGAAAGGTGAGGTGCTGTGGCAAATACACAGTACCATTCTTTTGTATATCAGAGTATATCTTTTTTTGTGATTGAACAGAAATCGCTTGGCTCCATATCCATGCTTGTGAGGACCCCCCCCCCCCTCCCCTGGGAGCAGATCCCAAAGCTTTAGTGCTGTGTGTGTGTGTGTGTGTGTGTGTGTGTGAGTTGTAGTGTATGTAGATGATGTAGGGGTCGTTCAATACATAAGCCACGCAGCTGTGTTTGATCCGGGGGAAACGCATGTTAATACCCTGCAGATGTGTACGCTGCTCTCGATCACACATCCCAGAGTTGGGAAGAAAGGCAGGATCTTGCTATTGTATCCAGAGAGAATCAACTCAAGCTGGTGGGGAGGGGGAGGTCACTTACCATACAGCACGTACAGCTTTTGCTTACTCATATTCCGACCTTAGCTATAGCATATTTATACATTTGTTTATAAAGAAAAATATAAGTAGACACACAGGTATCCAGGATAACTTCTGGAACCAATATTTTTCTTTCTGCTTCAAACCAAACACCAAATATTTGTGACTCAAGGCTTTGGCAGTGGGAAATATAAATGCTGTGTGGTCAAACTAATGGCACACAGATTCCGTTCAGCTACAGTACACATTAAAAGGTTTCATCATAGCAACAGCCAACATTACACTCTATCAAATAACACAAGGAAATGGTGAAACTCATCTAAACCTCAACAAATGATCAGACACAGAACCCCTGATTTTTTATTTTTTTTTGACTGCAGGAGAAAAGTAACTATTTCACTGAAACATACAGTACTGAGCATGCCAGAGATCTTAAAAAAGACAATATTCTATAAACATATGTACAAGGAAAATGGATTTCATAAAAATGGAAAGGACTAGAGGGAATAAACTATTAAAAGATATAGGTAAAATGGGATTCCTCAAACACATTAGACCTGGCAGATCCACAAATATGTCACCAACAGATAAAACCATACTTAAAGCTTTCATCCTTGAAATATCAGATCAAATCCAGCTCTTCCCTGGTTTCAGATGCGAAATTTGCACTAAAACACAATAGCTGTACATCAGTTTCATATCAGTCTAAACTGATGGTATTTATATTCAGGATCAGATGTAAAATATCCTATGCCAGTGTATTAGAGAGCTTCACACAGGGCCCAGCTCACACTGTCCTCCCAGCAACCACAATAGTTCTATTATCTATCGCTGAACATTTAAACACAACAATATCCTACACCTAATTTCTAAGGTTGCAGTGGCCATTTATGATCCAATCAGCACCCAGCTACTCCTGACAACTAAGGTTACTCATTGGGCCCAGCCCATTCCCTTAATCTGTATTCAAAACACCCACTACATCGTTAGCTCTTCACACGGGTCATCAGGTAAGCACCACCCTTCATGAGCTCTCAAAACCTCCAGAAGGCTCGACCCACCCCACTCCAAGCCAGATTTAAAGCCCTATCAAACTCATATGCAGATCCACACTGGCCTCAACTGTGACTAAGGCTGTACCTAGCCGCACTGGCACCATTAATGCAAAATAGCCTTGATTAATTTTGTAGTGAAAAACATAACATTTTAAACATTTACACTAAGCAGTGAAAATCCCTGCACATATACCTACAGATAAAGTACCTACTGACATAATGACTTTATTAAATTACTGAAAACAGGTACATGGTTGGTCACATTGAATTATGTATGGTTTTTCATGCATGTTGTTTTCTATATATATTGTTTTAATCGCAAATAGCAGTTGTCATTTACAACTTTTCATGCTGAATACATCAGTTACAAATTATTTTACAAAGGTACAATTCTCTTACATTAATGTTTATTAAATATAAGAACAATCTAAGGCTAAAAGACAAATATGTTCATGATGCAGTGTTTCCTTATGACCACAATCAAAATCACTTATTTAGAACACTTACAGACTTTCAAAAGAAGTAAACTGGAGCATTTACAAATACCCAATAGCCTTATTCACACAAGCAGAAATGCAAACCAAAGAATCCACAAACGACTAAAGTACCATGACCTACATACTCAAACTGAACATAAGTAACCATAATAATAAGAGGGAGATGATGGTGTGGAACGGGTTATGGATATCATGACAAGAGAGGATAAAACAGCATTTACAGGCAGATATGTGCTTAGTAAAACCTCACAGAGCAGCCATTCTCAGCTTCTTACACAGACTGCTGCTGCTGTTTTTGTGTGATAGCAAACAAAAGTCAGTCCAAATTAGATAAAGATAGATACAGATATTACTTTAGATCTGCTGAAAGCTGTGCCACTGCTGTAATATCTTTCAGCTTGGCTGAGAGGAACTGTCAGAGGTGCTTTAAAAAGATCTGGGCCTTACTCCTTATAGAAAGGTCTGTCCAAACTGTGGCCATCTTGGCAACGCCTTACAGCAGGTATTTCCTTTCACACAAGACCAAGCTCCAATTTCTTGAATGGGAATGGATGATTATGTCCCAAATTAAACATTTCAATATTTCTCTTAAAATGACTGATACAATCTGACAAATATATTTAAAAAATTGTTGAGTCTGACATACTAATAAAACCCCACATTTTTCAGCTTGTTCTAGCTACAGCACATGCAAATATTTCCACAGTAACAGAGGACATTTCCTGCTTTACCAGTGAGAGTGAGGTGAGAGAGCACACTATATCATTTATTAATCACAAAACACAACCACCGCAGTGGTGGATTATTCCCAGCGCTGCAGTGACACTGACATGGTGGTGGTGTAGTTCAAGTGGATTAGACACAGCAGTCTGTGTCACTGCTGGACTCTGTACACCGATGAAGGACTAGATCATGACCTTCACAAACAGTGCAGCAACAAATGAGCTACTCTCTCTGAGGGAGGTGTGTCTAACCAAGTGCACACAGTGTTTAAAAACTCCAGCAGCACTGCTGTGTCTGATCCACTCGTAAATGGCACGACCAAACTAACACATCACCGCCACATTAATATCACAGTGCTGACACTGATCCACCACCCAAATCATACCTGCTCTGTGGTGGTCCTGTAGAGGTCCTGACCATTAAGGAACCATTGGGCAAGAGATGGAGTACAGTCTGTAATTTTAGAACTACAAAATAATCCTGTATGGTTGTTCGGTGTATATAAACATTGACAATATTGTATATATTTGTATCTCCAAAATCATTATAACTATTCTATAATTATATATAAGAAGTGTAAAGAAAACTTCTATTGGTCCATTCATCATGAAATTTCAACACAAATTAAAGTACATCTGGTGGTTTAAAATGATGCTTTTTCTTTGATAGCCACCTGTTAGAAGATGTCAGCAATAATACAAGTATTTTGTTCATATCACACTGCCCAACTCAGAGGGGAAGGACACAGCAAGCAGACCTCCTCAAGAGACCCTGTTGATGATGCGCTGAGCAAGAACAGCTAAGACTGAACGTCCATGACATTCTTGGCTCCAAAAGCAGACTGAGTCAGATGCAAGGGTGCAGCAGGGGTCCCCTTCCAGCCTCAATATTCTCAGTCATTGGAGGGAAAAAAATAAAAATAAAAAGTTCTACAGTATGTGGTCTTACTTTGTGAGCACTTCACAAGTGTAAAAAAAACTAACCATTACATCAAAGGTTTCCGTCAAGTCAGGGATTTCTGTGCTGTTATGCTTCACTATTTTAACTCCTGGAGAAAACACAGATTGGTATAAAGGCTTTCCAGAGAAACGCAAAAGCCACCTGGCCCACAAGCTTAACTTGAATTAAAAATGTTAGAACCCTCAGAACCATTTTCCCAGGCCAATGCCCTGCCCTTTAAATCAAACAGTACATAACTTAGCAGGCCTATAAGAGCACACACACAGCCTGGAGCCATTTTGATATATCTTATGAGTTTTTATGGGGCATTAAACGGCTTTTATTCTCTCTTTTTTTCGTCCGCACTTCAGCACATGATTTGGTCATTAAGTGGAGCGGACCGAGAGCAGCTGAAGGAGCCGGTGTAAAGTTGCTGATGTATAAAAGGGCTCCAGGCTCCTTTTACAAGACCACGGAGACACTTCCTGCAAGAAAAAGGACAGCGAGACACAAGAGTACCTCTCCATCCACATCTCGCCTAGGGACTATCTATGCTCTTATAAATGATGGTTCTACCAGGGTTCTTTATTAAAAGAAATGGTTCTATATGGTGCCATATAGAACCCTTTTCTAAATGGTGCTGTATAGAGCCACCTATAGCGCATCCTCCATCAACCCGAAGAACCATGCACGATGCAAAGAACACCTTTAGTCACGTAAAAGCACAGGTTCCGGTTTCTATATAGCTCCCTTGTAAACGCATTTCCTTTAATAAAGAACCCTGAAAGTATTGTTTTTATGTTGTGTCCTTGTTTTCTTTTTGGAATCTCTATCTTTCATTAATCCTAAAAATGCCATCAATATTCTAGACCATTACAGTTAGAGACATTTAATCATTAAATCAGATGATAAATGGCAGTAACTTAAAAATGTCATGCCCAAAGAATGTTAAATAAAAGTTTTTCCACTAAAAAAATGTAGCCAAATACATTAAAGGTCTCCTACATAAAAGGAGTTCGCAGAATATGTCATGAAAATGGCAGCTGATTTTGACTTTTATCTTTGCGAAAATGATAAGGGGATGTATTATGACGTGGTGTCCACTTACACGGCACAAACTGTACTCAAAATCCATATATATGCAAGCTTCCCATCAGAGAGGACTCATCCGTAATGGAATGTGACGAATGAGAAATAATGTTAACGCTGGAATGGTCTGCCAGTCTCTTCTCATTTCATAACGAAGTGTACTATTAGGTCTTGAGAGCCACGTAGTGGGCTTACATCCAACAAAGCATCAAGAATTATTAGGAATCGATAAGAAGGAAAACAATAACGGAACTAGATCCAATGTAATGTGTCAGTGCACAGCAGAGATATGACGCCAGAACAGGAACTGGGTTTTCAAAACCAATCAACCCCAGCTGTCAAAATACATGCTTTTTTTCACCGTCTTGGCAAAATGCACACTCGTATATAGGAGAATTAAAATGCATGTCACAATGCATAAAACATCTCACAACAATGAACTACTATTGGCCCATGCTAGAATGTAATATTGAATATTTATAAGCCCTTAAATGGCCAGTGGTCTGAACATGAAATCCCCTGATCCTCACAGTTGTTACCGGATACACCAGAGCAAACACACTCTGTAGATTACGTGTGTCACATGTCAGCTCATCTAAAAAAGGCCTAAATATCTGGTGATAGCTCATAGCAGAATGCACAAAACCTTTCTTAAATTAGATTATTGTTCTTGATCCTAAGTTGGAGAACTGATTCTTCAGGATGTGGGTTTGCGCTCTTCATTATGGCACATAATTCACTTTCTTTAAGGTGATGTATGACTTTATACGAGTCATTGTCATACGATTTAACATGAATTCACAGTATTCACATTTGTTCAACAGTTTTCAGATAAAATAAATATAAAATATCACTTTCACAAAAATAAAGACACCAAGAAATGTTTCAGCTGAAGAACACATTTGGTTCTCCACAGAGTCCTTCTCTGTGTGGTTCTTTAAAAAGACATGATCAGTAGAAACTTTTCACATAACGTGAAATTCTCAACCAATTAAATTCTTAGAATTGTTCAATTGTAGCCAGGACAGCCAATTTCAAAACAATAATTTTTAGGATTGTCGATTGTGTGACTTTATTAATGTGGGAGAACAACAAAAATCACTTTCTTTTTTTGAAAAAACTCTTAAGTGTGAGTGACTCTGTGCTTTACATTTTCAGAGGGCACTTACCCTTCTAGTGTTGTCCAGGACTCGTGGATCTGGTCGGCCGTAATTGGGTGGGTTGGCATGGGGGTCATAGCCCAGCCTGGCCAGCATGGGTGCGATGACCGGCATGTCCCTCAGCACGTCCCCTGGGATCTTTCCCACCCACTTTGACAAGGCCTCCACATTGACTGGCTTGATCACCTGGTCTGTGGAGCGCTCCACTCTGCAGAACACAAGAACGTTTTCAAAAACTGTTACTAGCTCTGAGAATTCTGGTGAGGTTTTGTTAATGACGTTTGGCTTTTACAACTGGGCTCTACACAGATATCTACAAGGGCTGTGGTCACATGACACCACTTATCACATAGACAAAGCACTAGTTCATCACAAGGTGTCACACACACTCACTAACTCACCCAAACCTATGGACACTTTCGAATAGCCAACCCACCTAAAAACGTGGTTTTGGGTTCTGGGGTAAAGCAGAGGAAAGCCATGCAAACATGGGGAGGGGTGGGGGGCAACAACGACTCCTCACAGATAGATAATGTTTTGGCTTCAAACCCTAAGGGACGTTATCTTGCTGTCTTTAGTCAATGAGACTATAGATCACATTCTTATTAATTAAACTCATCATAGAACTCTGATCTTATCAAGTGTGCTTGATACGAGGGCACTTCAGGCTTATCTTTACATTGATGTAACGGTGCAGCATGAACCTGCTAAACCCTGTGCAGATGAATAATTTCGAAACTATTTGAAAATCATTTTGTCTAGTTCTCTGCACAGAGATCTGCCAGAGCTGTGGTCTGTTCTTGACATAAACATCCTTATCTGTTGATGACAGAAGATTGCAGTGGTGTGTGTGGGTGTGTTTATAGCAGGTTCTTTGACCCTGAGGCAAAATGTGCAGTTGAATGTGTATGTTTTGATTTTACAATGCAGGGATCAATAGGACCACGAAACGTCCAGCACTTGGTAAAATGCTTGCTCAAACGCACCTACTTAACTTAACGGTTCAACTGAACTGAGCTGAACTACAGCCCTCCAGGACACAAGTACGTATCTATACAGATATGTTCACTGAATCACATTTTTATAGTTTTGATTACAACATTTTTAGGAAGATTTGGGTCCTAGAACAAGCAAAGCCTTCTCTGTGTGAAAACCCCTTTCCCAAAATTGAACACCACCATATTTATTCATTAATTCATTTCCTGTCCATTTGATCCAATGGAACACAGTGGATGGGGTGCCAGGCCATCACAGGGCATGACGCACACCTATGGACCATGTGAATAGCCAATGTACCTCCAGAAACTGTAGCATCTGGAGGAAACCCACGCAGACACAAGGAGAATACACCACACTCACAGACGATGACCAGAGGAAGGTTTTGAACCTGGAGCAATGTGACAGAAACACTACTAAACCATTCTGCTCTTGCACCATTAGCTTGTGTGTCTAGTATAACCTGGCATTATTTGTAGTGTTCTTGTAGTAGTTTTAAAAGCACTCCACTCCTATTTATATTCCTTCACCTCCCTTGGCACAACTAATTCTGCCTGAATATTACTTATGAAACATCTGCAATAAAATATCAGAACTATGGTAGGGCAGTGTAACAGTAATACCATATACTGCTGTATATAAAATTGTGGACGTATGAGGGTGGTATTTCAATGATGATGCATGTGTTAATTTCTGTTCTGTGTCTTTCACTACAAAGCCAGAGTTCATTCATGCGCATTCAAGAGAGCCACAGGGAGGGGGTGCTGAAGGAGCTCACTGACTGCTGATGTCACAGTCTGAAAAACGGGTGGGGGAAAAAACACAAGCCCAGTAGCCCACCAGAGTTTAGCACTGAGCTTGGGTTAAAAGAGAGAGGAAGGAAGCTGAAAACTCTCTCAGGAACAGGTTTTTATCATCACCATGTGAAGTGCACAGTGCAAAAACCTTTCACTCGACTTTGTGCTCACAGATATGAGGCTCATGCAGCTCAACAGTGCAACCCATGGTATGAAAAATTTGGATGCCGCCCATCCCTAATCAAAATACAGTATTATAAAATTTAGCAAAGTGGAAAATGGCTTGAGCTGCCTCCTCAGAAGGGCATCTAGATTGCAGGCACTCAGCAGAAAGATCAGCAACAGCGCTTTACCGTTCTTACTGCATCCAACTAATTGGCCCTAATTGGATGACAAGATACAATTAAAGAATGCTCTGAGCTTCCCTCCACTTATAGTGGCATGTAAGTGGCTTGAATGAATGGCCTTTCACTCTCTGAGATCATTCCCTCTGTTGCCACGCATCACATTTCATGGGCTACATGCTCAGATTTGATTAAGATAATGACGATGGCAGCAATAGTTTCGATAATGCTATTGTACCAACAGGCTGTAGTCATTACTGAGACTACTGTGAAAGGCAGACAGTTTATACAAACAGAAATCTGTAGCTTCAAGGCATGGTTGCAATTTCCATAACTTCACAGCACAAGTTCGCACCACGCATGGCCATATGTCTGTCTTTTGGTGCTTCATGTCACAGCTTTTAAAACAGCACAACCAAACAACATTACTGTGGTTAAATTGTGGTTCACTTTTACATGAAATCTGGAAGAAACGAATTTGCAAGCAGATTAAAAATGAATCATGCATTATTACACACCCATTGTAAATTATTGATCTGTCTGAAATGAAATATTCAGTAAGTTGAGGATAAACCAAGGAACAGCAGCTTTTGTTTATGGGGAAAACACAAGCTCAAGGCCTTTAGTTGCTGCAGGATGTGGATTAAGAAACACTAATATTTGCGTAGAGAGGATATTAAATGGCCAGACCTTGCTCTGAACATTGACTGGCTATGTAACATCGTCATTGTCCAATGAAAAACTATTACTACTAACTTAACAGGAGCTGGAAAAAAAACCTTCTTACGTTTCAATGGAAGTCAGTGTAAAAAGATTATATTACATGTCATTTTGGAGTATTTCTATTGGTCCATTCATCAAAAAGATTTTACCAAACAGCTGATTTGTAAAAATGATGTAGTACATTAAAAATCCACAAAATTAGAGATTACTTGTTTTGGATTGGACAAAGACAATATGCTAAAACTGTGCAGAGTTTGATTAATTATTTCATGTCCATATCAGCCTTTTTTATTGATTGATGTAGATATTTTAGACTCTTCATTTAAGCTTCAACACCAAAGCAGTAAAATGGCTGGTCACAGAACATCACAAATTTTATTCTAATTACACATAATTATACATAGGGCTGGACAATATTTTATTATCAAAACATATCGCAACAAATCTTTTAATAACAATTATATGATTTTTAAACACATTTTGAATATTTCAATCTACATTATTTACAGCATCTGTCACTGACTGACATTCATTACAGGGAGCTGTGTTCAGTTGATTGCACTCCATTTTAAAGTTAGTTTAGGTTTATTTTTGATGGTGATATTTTTCTTGTTTGTTCTTGCCAGTTTTTCTGTGGCTTTTAGAAGTCACATCAAACTTACATTGTACCGACTCAAAATTAATAAATATATCACAATATACATTTTGGCCATATCATCCAGCCCTTCTTTCTTATTCAACATTTCATTTAAAACTAAAATCTGAGCAGGGAATCCCCTTGGCTGCAGGACCTTTTACATTTCTAGATATATTTAAAATCAGATTCTGATGGTGAATGAATAGTTCATTCAAAAGTTATTAAATGGTCTTCTATCACTCCAAGGTATGCTGTTTCATTGCTCCACAGTTCAATGCTGGGTGACATTAGGTTCATGTCCAGGTGCTCTAGAGTATCCCAATTCATTTCATTATTTTCTATGAAGATTATATTAATCCTGTGCGCCTGGGTGCACCTTAAATATCTAAATTAATTAATCATTAAAGGTTCTCAACAAACTATTGGATATACAGTTTAGATTGATAGGTAATGAGCAACATATTCATACAACTTTGTTTCATTAAAGCATACATTCTCTGTTGCCATGCAGATAGTAAAAAAATATGAGATATTAAAGTGCTTTCTGATGTAATTTAATTAAATAAAGCCATGTCAGGTTTGTAATTCACCCTTTTAGCATAGAGTATCTGTATCCAAGTATTGTTTCAATAACTTCATTAAAATGTGGATTTCCATCATTTTGCTTTTGTTTAAAAAAATACATGCCATGTCCATAAATAACATTTATGTTTTTATTTACCAAGAACAGTGAATATTTTCAACCTCTCCATGCCTTAAACATATAGTTTTTGAGTCTGTTTGTGTTTATTATTGTTCATTATTATGACTTGTACTAAAGCAGTTTGTGATACTGAGCTTTACCAATCACTGTTTAGTGGTACTATCTAACTAGTAAAATCAGGTTTACTACATTTATGTCAAATTTTCAAAGTCAACCAATGACATTATGGCTGTTTTCAGGCATCTTGATGTCTGTAAAACACAAATACTACACTGTCAGGTCAAAAATCCTTCCATCTTAAACAACTGACTTAATTATCTGCCTAAAATAAACTCCTTTAAAAGATTTCACAGACACAACTTTCTCGTTAAAAAAGAACAGGTCCATTATTTACTTGAAGAATTAAGGCTTTCCCACTGCATTCAGGCCCGACTGACCAACTCAGAAAATCCACAATATTTTATACCCATTTATTTTTGAGCAAAGAGATGTCAACAGCTGGCTTCTTGTCCTTCTCAAATACATCAGACCCCTTTATTATTTCCAAATGACGTGATTATAAGAGGTTGCTTGAATATTCTTTAGCTGTTATGCCATTATCAAAGCTTTCATTTATTCCAGCCATATTTTACAAAATAACGATCTTTAGATTCAGGCCTCAGTAAGACCTGGCCTTGAGCTGGTCCTCTCTCAAGCAAAGTTCATGTTCAAAATTATCATTGTCTCAGGCCTCTGCCTTGGATCCAGTAGGTGCTTTGATAATAAGACTCCATTTTTGTAAGAGCCTTTGTTCACATAAAATGCACGTGTAATATTTTATTTAACAGAATCCTGCTGAACTACTGTGGGTCTTTGGAGATCACTGATAAGCTTTCTTAGACCTCACAGAACACACAGGCCAACTCAGAACTAGCTTCGCCATTTCACCATTATTAATTATAGTATTTTGCATTAAAATGTCATTCTTTTAAAGATGTGTATTTCCATATTTAATAATTAAGTCAATGTTTTAGCCAATAAGGTCCAGCAACACTATGCAAAGTTTTAACTGTTACACAGACATCTAGATATGAACAGAATGACGAGGAGGAAAGTGAAATGCCCCCTTCACAAGCCTCAGTAAGGGAAAAGGAAAATTAGCAGATTAATTTTGGACCATGTCTTTAGGTTTGCCTTTTACCACAGGGAATGGAAAAGTGTTTCAATGGAATGCTATGTATTAGTTTTCTTCCCTCTCACTGTTTTGTTTTTTAGGAGCGAGGAGCCAGGCACAACCACTGAGTTCATAGCCCCCCCCATTTGTTATCCCCCACTGCAGGGAAGACTAGAACCAGATGGGGAACAGATTACGACAGTCAATACCCATCTGCAGTCAAAGCATTGGGGATATCCAGCAAGGCCTGTCCCTCAACATCAGAGAGCAGCCCCTTAACACACACACAGACCGCATGGACGGCGAACTAAGCAGCCTCTTGAGGTTGAGAACAGGACACTGTCCTCCCCTCATGCAAGAGGCCCAGGACTTTCATTTCCAGAAGGCCATTCGCTAGATGTGGCCAGGTTAACTATATGCCATTGTTATTCTGATAAATAACTTCCAATCTTTCTTCAGAAAGAAAACTAAACAACAGCATGTGTCATAAAATACAAATTTAGACCAATTATTGAAAGCCTACAAAAAGCAGTAGCAGCAGCAACCAATATAATGGCAAATGTGCAAAGTCACCCTTCATACATTTCTTATCATAACAGAAAAGGAGAAGCATAACTAAACAAAACTTTTTTCGGTTATAATGGTTTATTCAGCTTTATTTTGTTAAATTCTGAAAAGATTTTTTGGTTCTTTAGAAATCTGCCCTATAGGACTGTGCCACATTGTATCATTTATAATATATGACAATAACATTATTATGACAATAAAAATTGGAACCAAAAATCCATATCAATAGAGATATTGTGGATTGTTTATGTTATGAAATAATGCAGCCAGTCCATTGCAGGGTGACACACACTCTCACATTCATTCACACCCATGGACACTTAAGTTGTCCAAGTTAAGTTTGGACAGTGTGATGAAACCCATGCAGATATGGGGAGAACACCCCAAGCACCTCAAAGACAGTCCCCAGGAGCAGGGTTCAAACCCACAACCCGAAGACCAAGGCCTGTGTGACAGGGACACTTCCAGTGGTGCCATCATCCCACCCCATCAACCAACTGTTTATGCAGCAAAATGCTCAACAGCAAAAATGAGCTGTAACCAAAGCTAAGCATAGATAAATAACCAAATATTTACAGAACATTTTTGGTTGTTTCCATAGAATTTTAGAAATTGTTATATTAAAATTATAAAATTAATATAATAATTTGCTAGTAGTAAGAAACCTGTCTTTAAAATCCGCTGAAATGTTGTGATTTTAATTCATCATTCAAGAAAGCAACACACATTAACTGATGGTGAGGGTGGGCTCTAGGGTGGTCTCCATTTTGTTTTTGTTTCAATTTATTTCCTATACTCAGCAATCATTTCTTGACAGCTCCACTACCTTTCAGGGTTCTTTTCTCACAACAGATGAAGGACAGAATCACATGCTAAGAATCACATTATCCATATAATGGGAGGCGGGGTTTAAACTACTTTATTAATTTCAATTTATTTTAGCTTATGCAACTGTTTTATATCAAATTTACTTATGATTAAGTTAGGGGCGGCACGGTGGCGCAGCATGTAGTCTCGCAGTCACACAGCTCCAGGGACCTGGAGGTCTGTGAGGAGTTGGTGTGTTCTCCCCATGTCCGCGTGGGTTTCCTCCGGGTGCTCCTGTTTCCTCCCACAGTCCAAAAACACACATTGGTAGGTGGATCGACGACTCCAAAGTGTCCGTAGGTGTGAGTGAATGTGTGTGTTGCCCTGTGAAGGACTGGCGCCCCCTCCAGGGTGTATTCCCGCCTCGCGCCCAATGATTCCAGGTAGGCTCTGGACCCACCGCGACCCGGAATTGGATAAGCGGTTACAGATAATGAATGAATGAATGAATGAATGGATAATTAAGTTAATCTGAAATATCTCTTTTGTCTGAAAAGTTATAAATGAAGGGTTGTCATACTGTCCATATTTATACTTTGCTCTTTCCCTTTCATTTCTATGAGCAAGAAAGTAGGGTTAGGCAAGTAGTGACTCATGTTGCTGTTTGTTTGTGTGTGTGCATGTGTGTATATATACACATGTCAGTGTGTGTGTGTGTGTGTGTGTGTGTGTGTGTGTGTGTGTGTCTGTCTGTCTGTCTGTCCAAGGGCTGAAGTGCAGGCATGACTGCCTTTCTCATCTCCTTTCAGCTCTCATATTCACAGAACAGACCAACCAAAGCTAAGTCAGACTGCTCCTCCCCCACAGTCACAGTTACTCCAGCTAGAGTCAGTAATGCTGCTGTACTGAGCTTCTCAGATTATGGCCCGGACTATCAAAAAACTGGCGTCTTTCCTTTATATGACTTCATCACAGCACATGAAGTTTCAGGCTCACCCTCGCATGAGAAAACAGTAAGAACTTTTGTCACTTTACCAACATTTTGAAGTACTGTAAACATTCTAAACATTTAAAATTGAACTGCTTCAAACTTAAATTATGGTCTAATATGCCTTATGCCCCATTTGCATTTCTGATTTTCAATATCAGTTTCTTTTCCATCTGTACAAAACAGTTGGAATCACTTTGTGGGTGCTAGCCATGTGGACATCAGATGTTGGCTAAAATAACAGGGCAGCTAGAGTCCACCTATGAAAGCGTTCAGCTGTCCGAAGACATGTTATGTTACAAGGAGTATGCACTGAATGATCCCTGGATTAGGAACGCCTAACTTGTATCTACATTCAATGTCCAGTTTATCAGCTCTACTGACCATAAAGGAGCACAGACTGTAGTCCATCTGTTTCTCTGCATACTTGATCTCTATTTCACCCTGTTCTTACAGGACCCCCACAGTGCTCATGGCTGTAAATGGCATCTGGATGTTTTTAGACAAAGACTGGACCTGAGATGAGGATATTGCTCTATTCCTGCTCCATAGAAGGGTAATTGACCTTTTTGGGAGAGTGCTAACTACATGAAAGACAGAAAGTGCTACAAAACTAAACAACTCAAATGCATTTCTGTAGTATTTCAAACAGTGAATAAAAACTTCAGTCACATTCAATCAACACACATTATTTCCCTCCAACATACATTCAACCTTAAAATATGTCGAGCTTCTGAACATAATCAAAACAGCTTTTCCCCCAATATCGTAGCCTTTAACAAAGAAGCTATCATTTTGTGTGGTTCTGCATTCACTTTAATGTTTGGGACTGCCACAAATTTAACTAAAAGTAGAATAAAATGAAAGTATAAAATGTAAATAAAAAAAGTTTTGCATTTAGTGCAATTATTTTACATATGGTTTATCTAAATAAGTTAATTATATTATTAGCAGGTGCCAAAGTCACTGTAGCATAAGTCTGTTTAAATAAAGAATTAAAAGGCATAGAAATTTGAAGTCCTGAAAAAGCATTGACCTTTCAATACATCATGCAACACTATCAGAGAGTGGACCTGCCTGGTACTCTCCTCATACACAGCTTTCCAAAGCTAGAGACCCAGCCTTCTCCCTAGACACCATGCAGTCCATTTACACTGGAAACAAGCAGTGCTTTACGTTTCATTGTTCAAGTCCCTGGCCAATGCGGTGCTTCACTTCAATAATCCATTTAGGTTGGAATTGTGCTTCGGCACTTCCTACATGATTAATAGACTTCTTTCTTTCTCGGGACAGAGAAGATAGCTTTTTTTTTTACCCCACTTTCTTTAAGGAGGAGGCAGCTCAAGTTATTTCCCGCTAATGGAAACTGCCAAAAAGTTTCACACTAAAGTGATGTTTTGAGAAATGGAAAAAGATAGACACATGAGTGTAGCAGAAAGCTAGGGCCAATCTTGACAGCCTTGCAGCTGATGAGTCATGCCATTCTCTAGAAAAATAACATCTTTTCTCTTCCGCTGTTGCTAAGGCCAACAAATGGAGAGCCCGCCCACCTTTCAATGGACTGATGCTAATTGGCATGAATACAGAAGGCCTCATCGACACTCTCTGAGCTGCTGCTTGAATTAATATCCAAAAGTATCATGTCTGAAAATGATTTCTAATACAGGCGAGATGGTTGCAAGCATAATACAACATGATATTTTGGACCGGAAAGGGTCCTAAGAAGGTTTATACCCATCAAATACTGTCTCTAGAATCTCTAATAGCAAGTAAACATTACTGTTTATTTATTGACTGATTAGAACATAGTTACGGATAAAATAGACAGTTAAAATAACAAGCACTTCAGTTCACACACAGGCACACAGGCACACAGGCGCCAGCTATATCCCTGTGGTGATTTCTGACATTAACTAGGCAGTTTGGTAAGTGCTGATGAATGTCTTGTGAGCGTGGCAGCTGTTGCTGTGTAGTGTGATCTGTCCAGTATAGGGTGAGATTAATTTATTTCGATTTTACAGTGCGCTTCAATCTTTTGCTTTAACCTTTGCTTTTGCTTTTCAGTCTCCTACACTGCAACTCCTAAATGGATGAAGCTGTATCCAGTAAACTTGGAATGAGCTGGACTGGTGTTTTTGATCCATGTAAAATCAGTACTGATCTTACTTATGTTCTTTCCCCCCACAAATTTCAGTCAGATCCTCAAATCAATTTTCCAACATGTAGTGAAAGCATTCTCTGAAATAAAGATATATAACTACTGCAACAAAAAGAATATTAGCTCTGTTTTCTCAGAGAAAACAATGAATGAGCAGGTATCTAAAAAGTTTTATTCAAGTACAGTGAACATCAGCTGGTTGGTCTGACATCAGTTCCGAGCAAGAACCCACTGGTGGTGCTATGTTTTAATGGTTTTTGTTCTGTTGTTTGTCTTTGATTTGTGTGTTTGCCTCCTCTGCTGCTCTCTGCTGTGACATCTGACCATGGGAGCCCTGTTTCTTTGTTGCTGGCTTAGAGACAAGGCTTACCTGCCTTCTATCATTGATTGTAACGTAGGGCTGCAACAACTAATCGATTTAAATTGAGTGTTAAAATAGTTGGCAACTAATTTATTAATCGATTAGTTGGGTCTAAGTTATTATACACATAGGTACAGTTGCTACATGTGACAAACTCGGGAAGAAGGGTTTGAAAAATGGCGGAGGAGGTCACAGCAGAGGATAATGTTAGCACAAGCAGAGAAAAATGTACGCCCCAAGTCATTAAAAGTATGGGAGCACTTTACATTAACGCTTTCAAGGAACAGCATTAGGTGCAAAATGTGCACAGCTGATCTCGCATGAAAGAGATTAAGTATGGTAAGTTAATTCTACTTTTTCTCTCACTCAATGTTCCTAGAGCCTGCTAGAGTAGTTTGTTTTTCTTAGTACATTGATATTACACTCGCGTTTAGCGAACAAGCCTTAGCATCCCCCCGAGCTTTCACTTCCACCTTAAATGTGTCAGCTCGACCAGCAGTTCCAAAACAGGCCATACTTTTACTCAAGCTAACGTTAGCGACGTTAGTTTTTCTCTCACTCAATGTCACTAGAGCCTGCTAGAGTACTTAAACAAGATGTCTCAATATAATATAATAAATATAATACAATAATCGACAGATTAATCGATTATCAAAATAATCATTAGTTGCAGCCCTATTGTAATGTCTGTGCTTGCTAACAAGGGGAGTATATTTTTGTCTCTGCCTGCTTTTGCCACTTCAGCTGGGACTGTTAACTGAGTGAGCCTGTTGTTGTTGGCACTGGCAGCTAGCAGCATGTTAAAACTGCTTGCATCTAAAGTGACTGAATTTGGTGAGCCTGTTTTCAACCTGTGGTCTAGTGCTGCTCAATAGCTGCCTACATAATCTCTCCAATGCCATCTCTGCTGTTTTGCACTCTCTGTATTACAGTGTTTTTTGTTTGTCTTTTGGCATTTTTGGTACTCTGTACTATCTTTGATTTTGTTAGGAACTAAAGACGCAGTAATAATAGCAGAAGCTCCAGTCACAAAAGCAGGAAGGAAGTGGAATAAACGACTAGAGGTAGCCAAGAATTTATTTTTAAAGCTGTACACAATTGGCCAAAAGCAATTCAGAAGAGCAGACCTTGGGTCAGGTGATTCATGGATAGCATTCAGTAAGGTCACATCACCAGAGAGAAGGCAAATGATGGCTAGTTTATTCACCAGCAGGAAGCGGGGGCATGGTGCACAACAGAGGCTTCGCAAGAAAAACAAGGCCAAAGGCTTTGCTGGGAAAATCTAGAGAAGCAGAAGGTCACTTTACAAAGAGTTGTGGGTTTTTGCGGGAGCAACTTATGACATTTTTCCAACTCTTGGACAGAAAATTTTGGACAGTGGGTAGATGAAGAAGATGCTGGTGGAAAGAGGTAAGAAACTACAGGTCTGGACAGTTTCACATTAACTATGCTAAGGCCAGACATGGTCAATTTTTTTTAGGACGCAGTAGATGAAGCTTTTGAAAGAAAGCTGAAGTAGGCAGGCTTGGTGTCTGTGGTGAGAGAATGTGGGTGGATATAAGACTGGTAGAAATAGGTGTTAGGGGATTTGTAGTTAAATCTACATATAAGAGTATGAGAAGCCTGTAAATCTGGCTTGGATGGGGGTGGATCAGGGATGCCAGACCTCACTGTTGAGCCTTCCAGAAAAGTCAGGTGGCTTAATTCAGAAAAGTGCTGATGAGGGGTGGTGCTTACTTGATGACCCTGTGAAAAGCTAGCAATGTAGTAGATGTTTTTGAATACAAATGAAGGGAATGGGCTGAACCCAATGTGTAACCTTAGTTGTTAAGTGTAGCTGGCTGCTGATCAGATCATAGACAGCCACAGCATCCTTAGTGGTCAGTTGTACAATACCATTTCATTTATTTAAATGTTGTGGTTGCTAGTAGGAAGAGAGTGGGCTGGGCTGTATGTGAAGCTCTAATGCACTAGCATATGATATTTTTCATCGTATCCTGTGTATAATTACAATTTTATATACACAATGTATTACTACTACTAATAAGTATAAAGATTTTCAATATACTCCTGTACCCTCCCAGCACAGTTTTCAAGGCCTGGCAAAGACAGGGTATCATCAGTCTTCATCCTCTCCACCCACAGCCCATATGTACAGTAATACTCTAAACAGACAACACAAATCACCAACATGAGAAACCGTGAGTAAAGAGATGAGAGTTACAATTCAACATAGCCACTGTCAAAGATATCCATTACTGTAGTAGGAGCCACATGACACCTTGAAACCTGACACCTAATGTTGAAATGTGCATGTGCGAGTAGGAAGTCTTAAATCAGCTGTATTTCACAGAGAAATCTTAAGGTTCAGCCATATTTCACATTATAGTTTGTGAACTAAATTTGGAACTGTTTGGCGGTGACCAGTACATCCAAAGTACTCCTTTTGGGACCTAAAAAAATGTGTCAGATGATTTCTAAATCGCTAAAAATTTCCAGGATTTTGCTGCCTGCAGGCTTTCCCCGTCCCATTTCTTACTATAAGCCCTAAATCCTTCATTAAAATGTTCACTTTTTGAAAGGTGAGCAGAAGGTGCGAGGGCTGAAGTGTTCAAGGGGTCAGAAAGTTGAGAGCTGAATTTGGACACGCTCGCACTGCTTCAGCGCTGCAGGTCCACCATCCACTGCAGCGAGCAGCTCAGTGTTTTACTGGAGCCTCGAACAGAAATGTGTTGTTGAGGTAATATTTATCATAGTGTGTTCTTTATGTTTGCAGAATGTTTCTGTGACCCAGCCTTTTATTTTATACTGTATATTTAACAAACAATGTCACTAGTCTGTCCCTATAATGACACAAATACACATCGCCATTACGGACTTTCAGCTTTTTGTTTAACTTTACACGAAAACAGCCAAAATCTCCAGATTATGAAAGCCAGAACAACAGAGCGAGGTGTTACTCAAAATAAATGAGGCTGTTCATTTGTTACAGCACCGTTTTACCAGCCGGACCCTTATAGAAATGTAAGTCAGTAATAAATAAGTTCCCAGCGATGCCCTGTTCCTTTATCAAGTGTAGATTACTTGGTTGATAAAATGTTAAGGTGCTTGGTTTTAGAAATGTAGAAAAACTTAAATGTTAAAATGTTATCTTGTAGACGAGTTACTTTAATGTCATCTCAACACGGTGCTTCAGTTGTGTAGCTTTGTATGAACAGAAAATAACAGGCTTTCCATGATCATATACACTGTCAGCAACTGACAAGATAAACAGTTTTTATAGTTTGTTATTATTGTAAACAAAGACATTGATATGAAGCCTCAAAGCTTCTCCAGACCTCAGAATGACAATGATATGTATTTTGGGCTTTCCTGTTTTTGAAATACCAGAAACACCTCTGTGACAATGGCTATATGGCTAACGGTAGTCCGGCAAATCTAGGCTTGCCTAGCTTCTCTTTTCTCCTGTTTTAATACCTCAGTGGAGAGTACTAAGTAAAAAAGCACTTGTATCCTACATACAGAGTACTGGACATGCGCTTATGAGTTGATGTGCACACATACGGTAATCTTTCCAATAAAAAAAGTTAAACAAATATCTGCAAATTTGGCTCCAAAGCAGGGCTGTAAATGACAACTAATGCATTAGTAAAGTTGACCTCAAGCAGCTAAGCAGGTGCACCACAAGACAGACAGTCACTCCGTCCCATTGCACAGATTATCCAGCACAGAATGTACTTGTGCTTATGCCATTGCTAACAATTATAACTAATTATATATCATGTTGAAGACTGTACTCATGCCTCAGCAATGGCATAAACATACATGTTATTACAGTTCCTGTAAAGCAGAACTACACTATAAATTGTATCCCTATCATCCCTAGAATTATTTGGTTTTGATCCCATACCACTATCTCCTTTCCCATGCAGCTCACTACTATGATTAAACCACTTGCAAATTCAAGAAAATGTATTAATAAAAATATTAATTAATTCTTTCATAGTCTGTAACCAGTTATGCAGTTCAGGGTCGCGGTGGATCCGAAGCCTACGCGGAATCACTGGGCGCAAGGCGGGAACACATCCTGGAGGGGGCACCAGTCCTTTGCAGGGTGACACACACTCGCACCTATGGACACTTGATTCGTCAATCCACCTACCAATATGCATTTCAGGACCATGGGAGGAAACTTGAGCACTCGGTGGAAATAAAGCTTTCTCAATGCAAAAACAAGATTATTGAATTTTAAAAAATGAATAATTAAATTATAAGCACACAGGCCTAATAAAAAGACACATACACAAACTGCAAGATCATATGAATTTCCTCCTGTTGGAGCTCTGCTTAATAGCCTCTGCCTGTTTGTCAATTATTCATGATGTTCTCTAGTGCTTTTTTTTGCCGGTTGGTGTACTCCTGAAGTCAGATAAGAGGGTCCCACAGCTGCTCTGCACCAAATAATGGCCAGATCTCTAGCATCTTGAAAAATAATAAATACATTTAAAAAAAGAATAAGTAATTGATGCCAATGGTCAAACCCATGTCTTGGTTAGAGCGCCTCTGTACCTGGCTGGTGTGGTGAACTGATTGATGGCTGCCAGTAGACTGGGACCTTCTGCCAATGGGGTGAGTGCATAGCACAAAGAAGCACTCTTCTGGCAGGTGCTATGGGCCAAATTTAATGGACTGTATTTTCCAAGTACCCTGTGGGATTTTTGGGTGGGGTTTTGTGTTTATCACCAGCCATTAAGACCCCTGCAGGCACTCACCCCCCCCTACCTAAAATCATATCAGTGGATTCTCTGAAATGAGCTATGGTGCCGGAGTTCCCCCGGAGGACTGCAGTGCGATTATGGCTAGAGCAGGCATGTTCTGCTGACTGCCCGGCAGAAAGGAGAGGTGCCTCTCAGACCTGACTGCACAGGAGGGCTGCAGATGGTCTCAGTGTGTTTCAGATTATTTCTCCTGATTGAAAGGACTGCCAGGCAGGCAATGCTGCATACCATCCAAATTCCAAGAACTGTGTTCTCTGCAACAACTCAGAGTTATCAGTAGTAAAAACCAGCTGATCCCAAACATGTTTTACCTTCCGTTTTTCCACATTTTGGCAGACTGCAATTTTGCTGTATTCAGTAAAGCAGTGGTTCTCAAGCTGAGGGATGGAACTGTGAAGTTAATATTTCTAACATATACTACAATGTTATTCATTTTAGTCTGCATACCATAATCGGCTATACAGAATTCATGGCTTCTGTGTTTTTGTTCATCATTGTTTTCATTCATCATTGTTCCCTCACATCAATACCCATTAAGCATTGCCTGTTCTGTATTTACTGCAGAAAAGCAGTGGGGAGTTTTTACTTTTTCAGTCAAAATAAGGTTAAATACCTCAGGTAGCTGCCCTAGGTTTTAGCTGGCTGTCCTCAACAAGTCAAAGAGTAATTACTTCCAGTGAAGTGACCCTTTCTCTTCATTATAGTAATGATTTACCTACGGCGGTACAATAATTCAATATCAATATATATCACAATGTAAAATGTTTCAATAACAATATGATTTTTAAACACATTTTCCAGGTTTTAATATTTATTATTTACAGAGTCTGTCATTGATTGATGGTCATTACAGGGCACTGCCATCAGTTAAAAGCACCCTATTTTAAAGTTAGTTTAAAAAAATATTAATACTGACAAAGCCAAGAGGTTCTTGTTTGATGGTAATGTCAGGTTGCTTTCAGTTCTTGACAGATTTTCAGTGGCTTTTTTATTGTTCATATTGATACTGACCAAAATTTAAAATATTTTGTTATATAAATTTTGGCCAAATTGTTCAGCTCTAGATTTAAAAATAAGGTTAAAAAAGGTTAAAAATAAGTTTTGAACTGCCCTCAAAATCCAGCCAAATCAGTTCTTCATGCCTTCATTACGAAAAATCCAAATGGTGTTTTCTTGGAATTTTAGCCAGAAAGACTACTGCAGTGTCACGCAAGCAAAGTACAACAGATGCAAAGATTGTTCAACTTCAGCAGAAATTTCCAAATAATTTTTGTTTTGTTTATTTTAGGTCAGCAGTGTGCTTGCCTAGAAGTACCAGCAACACTGTTTATGAGAGCAATCCTGATAGGTTGCCTTTTCTCCCACAATAACACTACTGACATCACAGACTGGATATGCATCTGCCAAATGCCATAATATGCAATGTGTCCAGAATTGGTCTGCAGCTCAGGGCTGCACATAAAGTCCCTTATTATGAATATTTGATTGGAATCAATGTAATGAAGAATGAAATGAATGTCCTGGGCCAGTCTCTGGAGACCAAAAGAGTCAGTGAACTCCAATCTATAATAGCTTTTATTGGTTCCCCAGGGTTAGGGTGGAACTCATGGATGGTTGGAGAGTAAACAAGTGGCCCCTACAATGGCTTTTACCAAACCACCAATATCAGGCCCACAAAAGCTTTTAGACCACCAGACTGAGATCGACAATGATTTTTTACAATGCTACCAGTTCAGGGCCCACAATGGCTTTTATCACATCACTAAGCTTCCAGTCAACTCTCCACAGAGCTAGCAGTTCAGAACCAAGGACCCTCAGAAGTTAAGGACCCTTGCTAATTTTACCAAGCCTGACTGAAAGTCTAAGTGGTTTTTGAAGCACTCAAGCACTCAAGACATGCCTCAGGGCTCAGGGGGAGATGAGAGTGCATCCACAACGCACCTTGTGAAAATAAACATTAGTTTTTTTGCTAGGGGATGCACATGATTGATTTGCACAAAACAGCATAGACTCTCATAAGCATCTGAGTGTGAAAAACTGAAAAGGCACATTAGCAGGAGACTGGAAGGAGGTAAAGCAATGGGTTCCAGTAATGATGATATACTGACAATGCTGGATTTGAAGTTGGAGAGGAAAAAAAAATAAAATGAGACCAATATTCATGTTTTCAATATTGGAGTATTTCAGTTTAGTATCTTCAGTAATTACTTTAGCATGAGGATGCATTCTCAGTGGCTTCAGCTAACAATCAACACTAACGATCAGATCAAATCATGGAAATACGAAGCTGGTGTGCAAGCTTAAACCTACACTTAAATGTTCATTCATTCATTTATTGTCTGTAGCCTCTTAACCAATTCAGGATCGCGGTGGGTCCAGAGCCCGGAATCACTGGCCGCAAGGCGGGAACACACCCTGTAGGGGGCACCGGTCCTTAAAAGGTCCCAACACAGACACACTCATGCGATAATTTTGAGTCACCAATCCACCCACCAACATGTGTTTTGGGACCGTGGGAGGAAACTGGAGCACCCGGAGGAAACCCATTCGGACATGGAGAGAACCACACCAACTCATAGACGGGCACAAAGCCATGACTCCAGGTCTCTGGAGCTGTATGACACAGACACTACCTGCAGCTACTCTTAAATGTGTTAAATGAAACATGTATTTTGCTAGAATATCATGAGGTAGCACTGCTCTTAAAACTGTAAAACAAACTTGAATATTCACCTAAAACCACAACAAAAACCAAAAGCAAAGAGAAAAGACACATCTATTGCTACTATACAAGTGTCTTGCAAAAGCACCAGAAAATGTAATATTATAAACTTAGTGCAAAAAGTAAGGAAATCTGTGTTTGGTAGATTATTTGTTGTAACAATGCTTCTTGGCAATATACTGTTAAAAAGCCTGTTAATTTCCCTTTTAAATGGTGCCAAATTTGTAAGGAACAAAAGTTATAAGATTTATTGCCAAGAAGCAATGTTACAACAAAGAAATAATCTACCAAACACAGATTTCCTTACTTTTTGCTGCAAGTTTATATTAAATATTTCAAAAGGTATTCACAACAACACACACAAGCAGGACATTTTTCAGTTGTGGCACACAGAAGCATATCACAGAAGCTATACAATTTGCCCCTTACTTAATAACACTAAAACACTTTCATCATTAATTAAAGTTTCCAAATGATCTGTCACTGCAGCAATGCCAGTCAGCCATTTCCTTTCTTATTCCATTATTAATGGCAAGTAAGAAAAAAAAAAAAAAGTCTTGATTAAGCTCTCCACGTGTGGCATCTCATAATCCAAAGGATGTTATGACACTGCCAATGCAAATAAATCATTGTTCAACCAGCAAGGATCATGAAAATCAGTGAGCACACTTCTCATTTACCCAGACAATCCCTGTACTTACAACCAGTAAGTGCCATACAAGTCAATCAAACAGGCCACATGCAGGTTTTGAACAACATCCAGACTCTGCATCCTACACTGAATCAGGAGGAAGGAAATAAATGTGCAATACGGATGTTGTATCATATTCTCTTTAAGCCTTGGTTGTGCATGTGCTTAGATGCCATACTCATGTTGTGAGGGCTCTGCAACAGGATCAAAGGTTATTTTGCAACCCCCACAGTTTTTTCCAGGAAACTGGTCAGTGTTCTTTGGTCTTTTGCTGCACGATTTATCTGTCTCTGACAATGAAACAGCTAAAATGTGTGGTAACACTGCTCTTTAGTGGGTGAAATTTAATAGGCTGTGTGAAATATTACATCCTGATCCAAAAATCAAGTCACTGTATCAGCCTTGTTATTTTTACATGCATGCATTGATACAGAAATGCCACTGGCTCACACTAATGTCCCTCTAACTATGAGCATTATGTTTTGATTACAAGTAACATTTGGTATAACACAAAGATAAAAGTCTCGTCTAGCTCGCTCCTTCACCAGCAAAAAACAGCCCATCAAAGTGTTAGAGAGAGTGTGTGCAAGCCCTTGCTGAGTTATTGCTGTTCCAGAGTCAATAAAGAAAATGTTTAAACTTAATTTTACACACTGCGCCAGAACTGAAATCTTACTTCATGAAACTAAAAACAATATGAGTTTCAAAGTGCAGGGAATGCAGCCTTAAAACACTGAAAATTTTGAACTTGAGGTGTACAGCTACACAATAGTGTATATCCCTGTATACAATAAAATGTTTGCATTTAAGTTTAGAGCTATATTTGATATGTACAATAAGCACTATATCCATCACCCAATGACCATATGTATATGAAAAAAGGAGCTGAGGTCCATAAACAAGATATAAATTTTAGATTTCCTTTTCAGAAATGCAGTGTATGTTTTGTTAACTTTCACTACACTGTCATCTTAATAGAAGATAACTACTTGTTGATCAAGTGAAAGGGGGGGGTGGGTAGTGCAGGTCTTTGTCTGTTCACATAACCTGTTGTGCATTGTTACATGGCTAGAATGTTAACCCTATTGCACTTTCAAGATTAAAAAAAAAAAATCTGAAATCCATGTGTCATACTGCCTATTCACAAGAATAGAGCTATAGCTACCTGATAACCAATGAAAAATGAAAAAGAGCTGTCAGAGATGAGCATTAGCTTCAACAGCCATCACAAATGAATGACAGTAATCAGATATTGTTAGCTACACTAATATATCATCTTTCACCGCTGCAGAAACACGACAGGGGTACAGTACTAACATGTTTTATACTGGCAGGAATGTGGCTGATCCAACCCAGCCCATTTATTTAGCCTGCCTCACTCACCTACACTTATTCACCAGTCATTAGCACTCACCACAGCTTAAAAGCTCTAACAGGAAACAATTAGATAATACCAATCTTGTAAACAGAGCACTTCCACATGGGCCTCATAATTTGTTTTTTAGTGGCCTAAAAGAACACACTGCACACGTGTGGATGTTCCACGATGGAACCAGGGCTATTTAAGGACACCAGATGCAAAACCCTCTGAGAAGAGCAGCTAGGGACCTTATCTAAATACGTTAAAGGGAAAGCAGCTAAAAGGGTCAGACAGCTCTCTGGGCTTCAGAGACATTATGTCCAGGGGTAGGAACCTGCTGGACTGAGTTGAATAAAACAGTTATAATGTTTATTTGATTAAATCCGTGCAAAATGTAACTCGTGACCTTTTGTGTGACGCTGATGGTGAAGGAAACCCATTTTCTAAGTCACCTTCCCAAAATGAAGAACAGAAAGTTTACGCTGCATTTACATTTCATTGTTTACAGGGCAACACACACTCACACATATGGACACATATTTTCCTTCTGGAGCAGACTTAGCAGGACTAAGTTTATTACAGCAGACATGGGACCGGAAGGCCACCAGTGTGATCCCCTCAACCGGCAGGAAATTTGGGGGGTGGGTGGAGAGAAAGAACTACATTCTCTCCTCTATTAAGCCACAGCTGAGGTGCCCTTGAGCAAGGCAACCTAATCTGTGGCACCCAGGGTGGCTGCACACTGCTATGACTGTGTGCATTCACTGCTTTTAATTACTACTGTAATGTGGATAGTATATCAAAATGAATAATTTGAGGATAATTTATCCTGGGCTTTTTATTGGCACTTACTTGGAGAGGGAGACACCTCCTGCCTTCCCGATGAGCTCCTCGTGATGCAGCACAGCATCATTCCAAGGAATGTTGAGGAACTTCAGCAGTGTCCTCATCCACTTCTCCGGATGCAGGACGAGCTGCTCATAGTGCACGGGCAGGCATTTGTCGGCTGCCTCGAGGCACTGCGTGTACATGGTCTCTATGGCCCTGTTCCACTTGGTGAGGCAGTCCCGGTAGCTGTTCAGGTCGAAGCCGGCAATGGTCACCTTGCGGGAGATCATGGAGTGGACGGAGGCCCGGCCATCACGGATCATGAGAATGAACTTGGCCTGTGGGAAGATCTTGGCAAGATAGGTGAGGGACTTGAGGGCGAAGGGGTCCTTGTTGCACAGGTAAGTGGCTGGCTCGCCGTGCTTGACAATGATCTCCAGCAGGAATGCCTGCATGGCTGAATCCAGCACGTCATCAGTGACCCCAGCCTCATCCAGGCGCATCTTCTCACGCCCCGATCGGCTCCACATCTGCTTCATGGCCAGGATGCGAGGAATGACACGCGTTTCCTCACCGCAGCGAACCTCTGGGTGAGCATCCAGCATGGCTCGCATGAGTGTGGTGCCACTGCGAGGAACACCACCGATAAAGATGAGAGGCATGTCCTTGTTATACACTAGGGGACTGGTAAGATTGTTGCCCGTCCGGAGCGTGGCGTGAAGGCTGCCCAGCAGCGGCTGTACACGCTCCTCTATGCGCTGGTGGCACTCCATAGCATGCCTGCCTAGGTAGAATACTGTGACTGAGCTGATGACCAAACAGGCCACCAACAGGTTCTGCTTCAGCTTGCCTATCATCGCTGAGGGAAAGCAAGGTTGGGTTAAGGTTGCAGAAAAGGGAAGAGGCAGGGGAATAGGAAAGGGGGATGACTTTTTTGAGGGAAGAGGCAAGGGCTGAGAAAGAAGTCTGTTCTTCACCACTCCCTGGTGGGGGATGAGTGAAGATCAGGATCTGCTTCGTGCAGCTTTCGTCGAGTTCCCAGCTCCATCAGCCCTGCAAACAACAAACAGAACAGGTCAAGCAACCAATTATTTTAATTCAAATTCATGCCCCGCCCATAAAATTTTCCCTGCATTATGTAAATATATATCTATGCTCAATCCCATAATGCATTATTTCATGTTATTGTTGCAAAACTGTAACTAAGTGTACAGAACAAATTTTTATCAAATTGATTAAAGTGCATAAACAGACCACAATGTTTCATAACCCTAGGATAAATTAATTCCGAATCTGCAATAACAATGTTATTAACAGTAATATTATGTTCAAGGAGGGAACAAGATCCAAGGAACTCCAAAACTGGAAGACATTGAGTACCCTGGCAGGGTAAATTAATTCAGAATCCGTAAGGAGCATAAAAAGGGTTTACTCTTACTAGGTTCTGAAATAATTTAACATATTAAAACAAGAGATGGGTCAAATGTGAAATTTCTGCCACCTGGGTTATCCAGCTTTTGAAACTTTAATGCATCGGTTTTCATCTGCTTAGTCACATCTTTTTTTCCCCACTTTAATTCGAAAGCCATTTTAAAGAGGTAGCTGACACCATCAATTTGTGTTGAAAGTTTCATAATGATGTTGCAAATTTCCTGTGGTCTAGCTCTGCTATGTGCTCTCCTGTGCTTCTTCTTCAGTGTGTGGTATGTTTAAATTCGCTGCAGTAGTCTTTCTAGGCTTTCTTCAGTGGGTTAAAATTATTACAACCTCTCACCAAAACAAAAGCTCTCCAATGGAATGGAATTCAAACTCTATATAAAAAAATATATAAACTATAAAAAAAACAAATGTTACATTTAAAAAATGCATATAAATATATTAATATTCATGTGTAACAAATTGACAAACTGGCTTTTTATAGAACAAAGAGAAGCATATCAAACTTCAGTATATTGAGCAATAAGCAGAATTGGATTTTTCAGGGAGATATTTGGAAAAGAGACACTGCTTTGTTAGGAGATACTGATATGGTCAGGTTTCTGCCATTTGACTCATGTTTCAATCCACAGCTGCTCTCCGTGTTCGCGGTGTGCTTTCCAGCAACAGTTCAGAGATCTCGAGCAGCAACAAGATGCATGACCTTGAAGTCTTTAATTTGCGAAGCAGTACACAGTGCTCTAACTAAAACGTCTAACACAAAAAGTACTGCGCATAAAACTCCACCGCACAGCGCTGGCTCAGTCTCTCTGGTTGTGTCCTGAGGTTTTCCTCCTGTGCTATTTTCTGACCAAAGTGTCATGCAGAATACGCTGCCCTGAACTCTGCACTTTTACAAACTGGAGGAAGGTGGGAAGAGGAAGGAATCATAGCAGGTCACTGCTCAGCTGGGAGTCGCACGCTTTCTGCCACCCACTCATTTATAATAAGCAGAGAACTGAGCTCCTAGAACTGTGAATTAAATTCCATCCAAGACAATGTGCTTGCTGCTAGATCACGTGTATTTTCTCTTTGCGTCTTTTCTGTTTCAGTATGCATGTGTGAATAATAAAAGTCATGTAAAGGATGGCTTGAATGAATTAAGTGGTTTCATACAGTGCCTTCATACACTCCTCACTCTTTGGATTGAGGCCACACTTATGGTTCACTGAAAAACCTTCACTGTGTGGTGCTTCAAATAGTTATATGATGTATTTGCAAACTGCACACTGGGTATTGTAATAAGATAACACAGAGGGAGCCAAGAAAATGTTTTATTCCATCAAACCAAACAGAGAGAGGAAGATTCTGCCAACAGAAAATTACATAAATTGCCAGTGTTACCTATGGGGCATCGTGTCTTTAACAGGCCAGAGAGAGAGGATGAAACAAAGAAATAAGAAAAATGGTGAACAAGAACAAGAGGAGAGAGAGAGAGAAAAAATAATACAGAGGAAATAAGAGACAGTAAGAGAGAGAGAGGGTTTGACTGACAGTATAAGCCGAAGAAGTGGGAGGAGTTGAGTTCAGATATGGTCAAGGACAACACCTACGCTAAACACGATGAGATGCTGGAACAAACTGCATCCCTTTTCTAGCTGTTTGACGAACAAAGGAGGAACGACTGCAGTACATCAGGAATGGCACTAATCCATTCTTCGCACTGCTTCTGACACGTTCCCAATTCTCACTGGCCTGCAATAAAAAAAGCTGAGAAGAATGCACAAAGTACAGCTGCTGCTGTCTGTCCAGTGAGAACAGACATGCTAAAAAAGAAGCCAGAGAAAGTTGGCAATGACACCAGGATCTCACGCTGGCTTTGTTTTACTTCATCACAAGGCATTTACTGGACCTGGCTCACTTACACGTTTGTTCTTCCAATTAAAAAAAACATCCCAAGATTCTATCAGCCACTTCAGGCAGGAGGGCCTTAAAGCAGCCATTGAGGGTCTTTACAGATATGCTATGTTTAGAAACCCTGGGACTTGTGGAAGGGGGCCTAGAGCCGAACGGAATTCTCAGCTGCAGGCTACTGCTGCTGACACAAGAAAGCACAGATCCCACATCCCAAAATCCTCATTCGTGCTGCATCACCACCACTGAAGAACTTACGTCCCAACAAACACAGCAGGTACTCATCTAAAGAGATGAACCCCTCTATCTGCTCCTTGGAGGGATAATGCGTCAGCCGCTTCACTAAACAGCGCAATGGCCTGAGAAACAAATCCATACTATTATATAAATCTTGCAAAACATCAAAACATCCTACACCTCAGGTCTCTTCTCCAGATCAGTAGAGGAAATGCAAGCTGAGAGGGTGCAGGGGGCAGTAAGAAAGAACAAAAAGTATTAAAATTAGTATAATCAATACGTTTTTGTTAAAAAATAAAAAAGTGTGTGATGTGCCCTGTGAAGGCTCCCTGTTTGAAGCTCCCTGAAGCCTACAGCACTGTTTAAAAGACAGACAGCCCTTAAATAAGATATATTTTTAAGTGAATGTGCACTATTGTTGCATGGTATACTGATACTAGAAAAGCATCTCAATACTTTGTCATTAAAAAAAGTAAACCATATAATTAGTAAGGGTACTTTAAGACGGAGTGTTTTAAAAGATGGAGTGTCCACAATTGGACACCAATGGTGAAACGTCACGTGTGGAGTCACACTTAACAAGCAGATACCAGCGATTTTGCTGACCGCCCTCAGCTTGTAGAGAACATACATTACTTTTCCTGATGGTATCGTTTCAGCACCAATGTCAAGATATTGAAAGTCAGCAAACATGGGATAAATCACTAATGTTCTGATTTTGCTCCGCTACTAACGTCAAACGTGAAGACATTAAAACTGCACAAAGCCGCCATGCAACCACTCCACCAAACCTGTGTTTATGTGAAAGAGAGGGGGGTTAAATAGGAACATCACATACCAGTAGGAACTGTCACGAACAGATAAACAAACAGTAACTCCCTTCTTCAGATTTACAAAACCCATAAATGTTTCTGTTCATCATAAAGGAGAAGGGAAAAAGGAGATTGGTAATGACCTCACTACCCCGGGCTTAGATCAATGAATGTCTTTAGAATTACTGAGTCTACATCACAAGTGGTAATGAACACAAGTCTCCTGTGTAATTTTCTGTTAAGTAAATTTTCTACTTTATTCTTGATGCTAAAAAATAACTTGTGAATAACAGCTGTTCTGACTGGAAACTAAGTAAATGGAGGGTCTTCATGCAGAAGAATGTGTTTGGATACCACTGGAGAGGAACCAACTCAGGAGGCCCCACTACTGATTTACTACTGTGGTTAAGCAATGTTTGGGCTCACATTTCATCATGGTGAAACTGAAATCAAGAATGTGTTGGTATTAAATTAGCAGTGCTTCCTCACTTCTGTTATGGATATCCTCCACTGAATAGCCCATTGATCTGTTTGGGAATCCTCAATGGGCCAACCAGACCACATTAACACTTAATAATGAGCGTACCAACAGGGCTTGATAGACAACATGTGAAGAGTCTCCTGTCCCAAACAAAAATGGGGGAGGGGGCAGTCCCAGCAAAAGGAAATAGACTGCCTCTAAAGTAGTGGTAGCATCCTGCTGCTACCTAGAAGATAACTGATATTAGCTTAACTACTATCAGGAGAGGCTTTGACATACCAGACATCTCTCATCCAGCTCAAAAGACAGTTACATGAGGGGAAACTGTTAATCCGCTCCACATCCCACTCTGTAAGTTCCCTAGTAGACAGTCAAAGCGGTCATCCTCCTCCCCTGACCTCAAGTCCTCTTCACATCAATTGTGTGCCAAATTAATCAGTTTTAGTTCACAGGAGGCCTTTCACATGGCTCCTCTCGGATTAATTTCAGAGAAATTGAGATTCAATGAGAGTCAAGCTGCACAAAATACATATTTTTAATTAGGGCTGGACAATTATTCAATAACTATATATATTGCAATATAAAATGTTTCAATATCTATGACAATTTTTATACACATTTTCAATATACATTATTTACAGCATCTCTCACTGACTGACGGTCATTACAGGACACTGCCATGAATTCACTGCACTCAATTTAAAAAATGAATACTGACAAAGCCAAGAGGTTGCTGTTTGATGGTAATATCATGTTGCTTTCAGTTATTGGCAGATTTTCTATGGCTTTTTTATTGTTCATATTGATATTGGAATTATATTGTTATATAAAGTTTGTCCATAAATCGTCCCAACTCAATTTTTAAACTTTATCAACTTTATCATATGTTGGCTGTAAAAATGCTGTTGTTATCTCAGACAGCAAATTAGATGCCGTACTTTACTAAAAATGTGTGTGTGTGTGTGTGTGTGTGTGTGTGTGTTGTTAGAAGCATGTTTTTGGTGGTATACAGCAAAATGTGAGTACAATTACAATTCACTGTTGTAAGCAATAATAATCAGGTTAAAGTTACAACAAACAGAAGATGAACTTTGACAGTGACACACAAATAAAAGAAAGCAGAAAATATATTTACTGCAACTTGTCACTTTCCTTACAAAAGAACTACAAAAACTTTGATAAAAATTGAGCTCAAATAAACAAACATTACTCAGTGTCCAACACCAAAAAGCAAGAAATCGAGAGAACTAATCAGACAACATTAGGCTTCTACTTTTATAGCTGCAGACAATTAACTCAAAAAAGAAATATTTGGAATTATTTATAAGGATATATATTGTCAGTTAAAAAAGCCATGACTATGATGGGCCTAATCATGTCGACCCACCATGGAAACAAAGTGCAATGGTCTCTCCCCTGAATGTTCATTGTCTAGCAGCAAAGTAAAAGACCCAAAATAACACCAAGCCCCCCACTCTCCCCTGTATGGCAGAGTCATTATAGCTTGGTATGATTCTTTTCAAACACAGCTTGTAATGTATCAGCAAATGATGTAACATTATGATAAGACACAATGAAGAAAACACAATAATTTAACGACCCTGGAGTTTGAAATATAAAATCTGTGGAAGCACCAAGGACATAGAAGGCACCCTCATTAATAAAACCACCGCTACCTTGACACCATTCACTTGAATCATACGCCTGATTAAAGCACTTATCTTTCAGAGCTTGCTGTAAACCATTGCAGCTTTGCTTAAGAAAGCCATTAAGGGACTGTGAGCTTTGACCCACTGTACCCTCAAACTTAAAGTCATGTGTGTGTGTATATATATATATATATATATATGAAAGAAAATTGTTATTCATTTCACACAGTACACCTTGGACGGATAAGACGTTTATGTATATATAAGGTCGTATCCGTCCAAGGTGTATTGCGTGAAATGAATAACAATTTTCCTTCAAAATAAATAGATAAAATAATAATAATAAATCACAGTTCTATGTGTCTTACAAGATGTACTGTCCAGAAACTGTTAGTGAGAAAAATAACAATATAAACAATAAACAATAGATTCATAGCACTGAATGTATTTGAGATCACCTGAATCATAAGAAGCAGAAAACGCAAACTTCATATTTTTTTTACGTTTTAAAAGTAAGTAGATATCTTTTATGTTTCCTGTTTGGTTTAAATGACAAAAAAAAAAGATAATAACTTATATTTAATGAACCTTACACTTCTGACTATAAATCCATGACATAAAAAAGTCTCTGTTTTTTACACAGTCCTGTATTTTCTAGCCCATGCATTCTTATGCCTGCAAATGAGAAACAGACCAGAATTGCCTCTTTAAGAACACTGCCATCTGCATCTGAAGGTTATTGAATGAGTGAAATTCTTGTAATCAGTGAAATTCTCACCCCTACTGAGTAGACGCTGTCCTCACAACAAAAGGCACTGATGACAGATCCCCACACCCCAATAAAGACATGCACAAATGCTGTGTAAACTAAAGCCCAGAAAAGAAAAGGCTAATTCAACACAAAGTTCATCAAGCAGCCTACACCACTGGCTTAGATCAAGGCAAGCATCTTTGTTTAATTACAGTGAGACACTTCATGCTCTGCAGTCCCGAGGATCATAAACAACTCTGCGTGAATCCTTATGACTAAGCCTCGGTCAGACGGATAATGTCAGAGGTGTAATTTCTCCAGGCGGGACTTGTACATTAACAAGCATTTCGGAATCTTGTTATGAAAACACGGGTTTCCGGCAGCTAGGTTCTATATCTTATGTTTAACTATCACCTTATGTTTAACTGATAGCAATGAGGCTTTGAACTGGATTTCAACTGACGTTCAAGAGTTTGTGATAAATATAGTATTATATTGTAGGAACTCAGGCTTGCACAAATGTAAAGTAAATGCATGATTTCACTTTAATCTGTTTAATCTTGGTGTTGGGGGCAAACAATACACAGTTGTTATTTATGATTAAAGCATATGTCAAAAGCGGCTAAAGCGGTGAACCAGGATTTCTACCATTGTTGTTTAAACAAGAGGCATTCTGTAAGCTTTTCCTTCAATAATCACAAGGCTGCCGATCTTGCCTATTGCGCTTTAACAAAATGGGTTTCGGCTACTTTCTTTAAAACATAGTGACATAAGCCAAAAGCCAAGAAAAATCTAACCTAGCAAGCAGAATTGAACTTCAGGCATTCATCCTATCAACAGTGCCAGCTTTCTGTGTACAAGCACGTCCTTGATTTACTAAAATGAATATGAACCTTACCCTCTGTAAAGCAGCCTCAGAAATAAACAGAGCTAAATCTCTGACCCCATGCTGCCCTGACTGTCAAACAGCAGGCTATTTTTTCAGCCTCCTGACACAGGAGAGTACAGGCAGAGGTTTTAATCTGCAATTCAGGTTTCTTTGAACAATAAAACAATGTTAAATATCATGTTTTGAATGTCTGAATTCCTTTGGTTTGCATTTTTTGAGCACTGACATAGTTAAACATTGCTTGCTGTGATAGTGTGAACACTGCTTACGATGTTAACACATAAAAGCAGGACACTTTAGTGTCTGGACAGAGCACAGTCTACAACACCACCTATATACATAGCGCCATTTGTGGTTTTGGACAGAGTAATGTCAATCAATTGAACTGATTAGAATATTGAGCCAGGGCCAGACAATTTTCAAACAGGTCTGAACAGTGGGATTAAAGTTTTAACATTTATTCATTGTCTGTAACTGCTTATGCAGTTCAGGGTCTCGATGGGTCCGGAGCCTTCCCAGAATCACTGGGCGCAAGGTGGGAACACACCCATGAGGGTACCAGTCCTTCGCAGTGTGACACACACTTACACATTTACACCTCCGGACACTTGAGTAGCCAACCAACGTGTGTTCTTTGATCGTGGGAGGAACCCGGAGGAAACCCACGCAGACACATAGAGACCCCGCAATCACAGGGCCCTGGAGCTGTGTGACAGCAACCCTACCTGCTGCGCCACCATTTTTTTCATATTTCTCTCATCCACACTTGGATGCTGTAAAGGAAATTTCAATTTTAGCATCATGCATTTTCTTCAAAGTACAAACTTTTAAAAATGCATCACACTCAATTTCTATACTATATTCCATAGGAATATACCTGTAATACAGTAGGAAATACAGATCTGTGTAGTCTAAGGAGCACACTCACCTGTGTTCTTTATTGATACACAGCATCAGTTTAGTGACAGGAAACACAAGAAACAAAACCTATCAATCACCAGCGTTTTCGTCTTGCTTCCCGGCCCAGTCAGCACAGCGATCTCTTATGGGTAGCAAAATATTGAGTGAATGGCTGAGTTACTTGACCAGGAGACCAACCATGACACATTTCCCAACAGTGAACAAAGCCGCACTGTTTGTCCAGAATCATAACACACATTAATCTGATAAATTCAATTAAATATGGGAAACGGTACCGGAGAATTTCATCAGTGAAGAGAGAAGAGGGAAAAAACACATGGCACAGCTTTGACTCAGCACTTCACCACGTAATAGAGATGGACTATATTGGTACATGTGCTTTCTACAGGTTTAAAGTCCAGTTCAGCTCTCTAAGTAAACAGTTCAAATATATATTGGACCCCTTGCGCATGAAAACCCATTACTTAGAGTGATGGCTTGACTGATGTGTAAAAGACATTTGAAATACAACAGCAATAAATAATTAAGGCTAAAAAGATAGCTGTGATCCTGATTAGTTCCGGCTGAGGCTTTGACTAACTGACCACCAACTTCTTAAAAAACCCAGAGTAATTCAAGCACCTCGCAAAGATTTTATGATTCATTCCCATTGCTAGAGGATGGAATCGGAGCTTCAGAAGTGAAGCACGACATCATTTCCAGTGACTGACTACCAACCCTTTCATTCATCACCTTCACACGACACTGCAGGATGATGACACAGACGGACACAAAAGCTAGTGAACAAGTGAATCCGGAATTTAAATATGGCTGTAAACGCACTGCCCAATCTGACTCAGTCACCTCTGGTTAAATACGTTATGAATGCACCGAATCCATACAACAGCAGGAAATATTCAAGCAGAAACACATAGAAAGCAGAAACTGAAGCTTCACTAAGCAGAATAGAGATTTTTATAGGAAATTTACAGATGTCATATATCCATAGTATCTATCTTACTGGCAACAATATCAGAACATCCACTGACGCAAAATATGCTTTAAGCCTGGGCAGTACTAGCATGGGAGACCTCCTCAGGAAGCCTGGGTGGTTGCTGGATGTGGTGTTGGGTTTGGGCTCCACACAGACCACAGGGCCAGCTCCCCTGTGGTCAGTGTGGATCCCAATGCCCGAGAGCCATGGAGGGGACATTATACTGAATAAATGATGCTGTCCTTCAGATGAAACGTAAAAGAGAGATCCTGGATTCAAAGGTCTTAAAAAGATCCCTGGGTATTTCTTTTAAAAATATATATGTAGGAATATTTACTCCAATGTCCTGGCTAAATCAGTCACTGTGGCCAATTCTGGCCTCCTTTAAAGAAAGCTGGTGAACATAAGAAGTCTAAAGACATCCATTTGAGTTCTTATACTTCTGCATGTCTACTGACAACAGCAAAGCTACTGAACAGGCTTCTCTACTGGTCAGGTAGGATTATGAATGCATTGAATCAGCACAACAGCAATGAAAACTAAACACAAGCACGTTAAGAGTAGTTTCAATGAGGCAGCAGAATAGAGGTGTCTCAGAATAGATGTGTTTAATATGATAGTTTTAGATAACAATGCTCTTAACTATATTTATTAGCAGTTTTGCAAATCATAGCTATATTACAGTGGAATGCTAATACTTATGGATAAAATAACCTTTTGGCCCTCTTCATTCCCAAAGACTGGTTTGAATGGCTCTGTTCTGCTTTGATGAAAGCAGGATGGAGATGGAACTCAAACCGGTAATAGATTTAAGCATTATACTATCAGAATCTCATCTGTAGAGACTACATTGTGTAAGACTTCAAATAAAATAAACTCATATTATCTTACTTCTGTGTCTTTTACTGACTGTGTCACCAGGGCTAATGTAGGTTATACATGCACTGAATCAACAAAGAAAACGTTCAAGGATCAACACAAAGAGAGAAGGCAAAATTAAAACTTCACCAGGGCACTAGAATGGAGGTGGGTTTATATGACTACATTATATGACTACATTTACGAGGAATGTGGACAAAAAAAAACATATTTTGGCTCGCTGTATTTCTGTGGACTGCTTCTCAACGACAGCGTTCAGCTTTGAAAAAGATGATGGCCTGAACTCTGCAGCTGGCCATAGACTTAAACACAAGACTAGAAATACACTGTCTCACTGTACACAAGTCAATAGTGCCATTCATTAACGCTATTTACGAGCCTTGTAATGAAATGACAAGAAATAAAATGTTCGTTCCCTTCGAGGTGGTGGGAGTCCATTCTTGTTTACATAACCATCAACGACACCAAAGGTGAAGAGCGAGTCTTCTTCTCAAACATGTGAAGACGGTCATTAATAACGGTAAAGAAATACATTGCACAATTTCCCGTACATGTAGGGTCATGTACACGTTAAGGAAGGGAACTGTATTCAGTGGTGGCACATGCCAAGCCTGAATTGTGAATTCCAATCCAAACCCTCACTCTGTTCAACGTTACGTAAAAACGAGATGTAAAGAAGACGGAAAGCTGCCTCTAAAACCGCTGAACGCACAGCCCGACGGCTCAGTTAAAGTTGACGCGATTCTAAAGGTAAAGGCAACCCCGAGGAGCGTCTAACAGAAGTACCTCGGTCCATTGGTCCACTACAGCCGTTTCCCACCGTCTGAGTGTACAGGAACGCACCTAGTCCAGAAGCCCGGTCTCCGGAGAAGAGCTGAGCAGGCTGGGCTGTGTCTGTGGGTTGAAGCGGCCGCACATTCCCGTCGTATGTCGCTCCGCTCAGCGCTGGAAAATACAGCCTCGACGCTGCTTTCAGCACAACGGTATCTCACTGAATGCGCGTCATATTCACTGGGTTGCCAGATTCGTTAAATCTCTTCGGCGGCTATCGCATTGTTACTGTTCCATATTTAACACACAAACTGTCAAGTGAAGTACAATGCCGACTGTATAGTTAAACTACCTAATACTGACAATAAAATATCCTCTGTCGCTGTCCTATATATGCAAAAACGGTTCTTTAGAAACCGCTGTTAAGAAAAATCTGGCAACCACAGTCAACGAGCTTCAGGGCATCTCTTACTGGCTGAGGACTGCGATTTCCAGGTAGCTGATTGGTTTAAACGCCGGAGAACCGCCTTCTATGGTCCAGATTTGTAAGGTAGTCTCACGGTGCGCTTTGTGTTAAAGTGGCAGTGCAGTACCTGCTTCAAATAAGCGGTTCATTTCTGTGAATAAATGTCGAGATGTACACATTTAAAATATGTTACCATTTCAAGAGGAACTTGAAAACAGACACTGGGATAATTACAGTCGTTTGCATACGTTTGGCACGCCTGATCAAATGGCATAATTAAAGTCTACCTTTTGTCATGAATTAAACCTCAAGAACCCCATAACTGTTCAGGAAAAAGATATACTTAAAAGGTATTTCCCCCCAAAAAAAGTAACAATTTTCAGTAGGCTTAGACATAACTCTTCACATTGTCCTTACTTCAGTTTGTACAGACCTATGCACTTAGTCCACATCTCTCTCCACTTAGCCCACTGCCACTGGCCTGCAGCTCAAAACCCCACCCCACAAATTGATGGGATGTGTCCTATAGGTTTATAACCTAAAAAATCTTGGTTGTCTTAATGTGTGTTTTTGAGATTGTCATTGATACACAGTAGCTGAAGTGCACTGCTATGACACATATTTATTATTACAGTTTGGATAAGATTTCTAACTTTTAAACATCATTCTAACAATTTATTCATCTTCCAGAACTACTTCATCCTGGTCAGGGTCATGGTGGGTCCTAAGGCACAGGGCAGGATTACACCCTGGACAGAGAGCAAGTCCATTGCAGTTTTAACTGATTAATTAATTTTAGTTAATTAATTATTTAAATAATACTTTTGTTCTGAAATATTTAGCAATGTATTAAACAACAAAAACAATAAAACACAAAAAGGAAACTTAGACTAAGGTATGAGCTCAATTTCTTTGTCATTTTTCTCAAGATAATAGTGCACTAAAATGTAGTAAGTCATCAAAATAAGTCATTTTTATTAATATATTTGAATAGGGGGATATTTATACTTCCTTTAAGGTGCTTGGCCATATTTATGGTCCAGGCTATTTTATGTTAAATGGTCAATAGAGCGTTAACTAACACAGATGTCCTTCCATGCATTATAGTCTATGTGGATGGAAGTGATTCTGGACATGTATTGATTTTCTTCTTATAGGTCTACGTTCACTCATGCCAAAGTAACTTGCTGGCAGAAACAGCCATGTACAGCAAGTAAATAAATCCCCACAAAGACATCGCAAAAGGGCAGATCTGGCCTAACAGGACCTAATGGTACATAATATGAAAATAGAGAGCACGAATGTTCCTGAACCAAGGCCTGTGGAAGCACATGGATAAACTGAACACAGAAGTTCTCTCACTGCTTCATGAATTATTTATTTCTTTAAAACTTCAGCAACATCTGACAACATTGCAGAGAGCTGCCTGCAACACAATCAAGGCAAAGTGTTTTTAGTTCAATTATAGATTAACAAGTGAAAATCCTTTGTTTTCATCAGATTACAGGTTCTGATGTAGGTAAAAATTCCTAATCCACATATATGAAAGTTAAAGCAAAAAGACCAGCAAAACCTGAATTTAACACACACACACACACACACACACACACACACACACACACACACAAATTGTTGTGGCCCAGACAGCTTTGTCAATGAGTCATCAATCTGAACTAAAATCATAGGCTGTTTCTCAATAGCAAGGACAACTAAGCAAGATCATATGAATGATGAGACCTTGTGGTCTTTCTCATTTATTCGTAAATATATTGCATTATTGGACATGTTATTACATTACAGGTTTTTATTGCATTTTATTACATTTGTGTGGTTATTATATTCATGTAAAATGTAGCTTACCCTAACCTGATTTAATATTAATTTAAAAAATAGTAAAAATAATAAAAGACAACCAGAATTAAAGCCAAAAGCAACTGATTATTAACCACGGTCAACTGCTCATGGCAATTAATATTTTGTTTTTTACATTTCCCAGGGAACTTGAGCTGCTTTTGCCATTCATTTCCTATAAAAGGTCCAGTGCAATCCCTCTAATCTTCGAGAACCAGATCTGAATCTGATCAGCAAATCCATTGGAAAGGCTTCTTTCAAAAGAGGGCCTTTTCAAAGAGAAGAAAATATACAAGGAAAAGATAAATGGCACTATTAGACAGGATTGCAGAGCAGGAAGAGCACTTACATCTGTCATCTCCTCATCAGCTGAAGGGAGCTGTTAACAGATATGAGCTTCGCTGAGAGCCGCAGGGTCCGGCAATGAGCACAGGACTTTCAGCTCCACGGCTCAGTGACAGTCAAGCTGCCTCTCTGACCCTTGTCACACAATAATTCTACTGTGTTACAGTAAACACAGTGTAAAAGAAATGTAACAGTTTCGACCCACTGAAGCCTAAGTAGCTGATTGTGGATCCACACTGCAAGTCTTGGTTCCTCTCCAGGTTTCTGACCTATGCTCTGAGGGAGATTTTCCCCAACACTGTCACGTCAGACACTTGGGACTCGGATCTGAAATTCACCAAAGTTGACTTGACTTCCGGTTGGAAGACGTTTTCTATAAATAAAACTGAATTAAAACCCCAGAATTACATATTGGGACATGCCTGGTATCTCCATGTTGGTGATTTTACAGAAGAAGAGGAAAAGGTTAAATGTTAATATTAAAAAATGTAAATATATATTAGTCCAAATATTCTGGAACCATTTCTGTTCGGTTAATTTTTCATAAACATTTTAATACCACACTAAGTGCAGCTGATACTGAAGAAAATGGAGCCTCAAGGATTGTTTCAACGGCAACAGACAATATTATTTTCATACCTCCAAATTCTTCACAGCACTGAATAAGAATCCCTAAGACTACATGGAATCAAGGCAGATACACACTGGACAAGGCATCACACACTCACCCAGTCATTCACACACTCACTGCAGTGGACGATGTTGTGTAGCCAATCCACCTACCGACGTGTTTTTGGGCTGTGGAAGGAAACCCTAGGAGAACACATGTATAACCAGTGCCTAGAGGTTACAGGGGAGAGCTCGCCAAACCCACCACAAACAGTGACCCCAGACAAGGCTCATACCTAGGCCCACATGCCCCTTGAGCTGTGCAGCAGTGCCACTGTACCACTCTGAAAACTGTAATATTTACATTATTTGAGACTGACTCCTGGATGTAAGAATTTCTACAGTTTTTTTTAAGAACTGACAAACCTGTTGTTATACTACACAGTCTCTTCGACTGAGAAGCATGCTATATTTTGTCACTGTAAATATGTCATTCCACAAAGCACCAGTTGCTAAGCAATATTGTGCTTTATGTTGCAGTTATGTTTCCACTTTGTAGCAAGAAAACTGGTACAAAAGAGAAAATAGGCACATCATCTATACTCTATTAGGTGATGTTTGCCCTGAAGGCTGTTTAGATTCTGAAGAGGAGTGTGTCAGCAAGACCATACTATATCGTTTTCAGTCTTTGCCCCTAGGCAGGCCTTTCAGTTGACAGCTGTGATGATGGAACAAGTGAAGCAACAGCAGCATGCCATAAACGAACAGAATACAAATATGAAATAATACATGCTATCAATGCAATAGCCAAATATTTTATTTTGGCACTGATCAGGAGCTAATTATATATTTAAATCCTTTCACAAGAAACTCAACCTTATCTATCCTAACCTTATATATTAAAAGAAAAAATAGGCCATATAGATTTTCACAAGCAACCGTTCTGTTTTGTTGTTTTTTTTCTAAACAAGAATCTGTCCAGTCATATCAGATTACACTGTTGCGGTAATATCTGACTGTCCCGAGGGTACATTCGTCTATACGTTTCTTTGTCTGGGTCACTGGCTATTCAAGCACAAACACAGAAAATAGCAAGCAGGTGGGTCAGATATGGGATGTGTAACAATATGTCTCTGGAGAGAGGTCTGGAAGGTGCTGGGAGCAGATGGGAGTTTGGGAGAATGGGAGGAAATCACAGTGTGAATGGTTGCATGGTGTCACACAGTGAGTCTCTGTGTTGGCTGAGTGCTGCTACAGTGGGAGAGACAGTGAGAGAGACTCAGGGGGTTGAGAAACAAAAGACACCTCCTGAGTGTGAATTCTGTCTCTGCTGAAAAGGCTTTTGGTGGGAGGATAGCTAAATGGCTACGCACAGCAACTTCATCACATTTGTACCGAATATATATTGAAACGTTCCCACATAAGACACCGATTCTGATTGCAGGTTTTCCATTCCACTGACTCTATACTGTGATAATCACATCATACAGCACTGACCAACTTAATATGGCATCCCTTGGACACTGGACATTGATCCCAAAGCTAACTTCCAGTCCCACACTAACAAAAATACAATACCTTATTTCCAAATAACTGTAACCAAAAACTGTAAATGCCTAAAAATCCCTAATAAACAAAGAAAGAGAGAGCATCTGATGCACCATGGGAGTCATGTATTTTTCCATCTGCTCCTCTGTCCTTTTTTCTTTCCCCTGACACAAGCAATGCCACAGTATAAAACACTGCAAAACCTCAGAGTTCTGTTTATTATTTTCTGTAGACCATTGTTCATAAGGCTATATGATACTACTAAAATTACTAAAACCATTAATTGCTATTAGTTGGAATTGGGGGAACCCCATTTATACTTACCCCTATTTGAGGCTCTTGCCTGATGTGTCATTAAATCACAAAAAAGAGCAGTACTTCAGCTGTGCTCTGCTGCTAGTCTGCAGTGCTGCTTGATTTAAACATAATTAAATTTAGGGCATAATAAGCCTTGAAAATCATTTGGCAGTCCTATATCACCACCAACACCTATCTCTCATTGATATGAAGCTGAATTGAGCTGCTTATTTGGCGTCCTTTTATTCCAAACATCTAGGTCCAGCTTAAATTTTGCACCAGCTACAGGTGCGAGAGTGTAATTGCTTCACTATTTAAGGTGGAACAGGAAATTAAAAGACATCACAATATTACTGTTTTATGCTTATTAATTATGAAATAAAGAGATATGATGCATTGAAACTATTTTAAACTAAGATAATACAATGTTTATCATTGTTTTTACAGGAAAACTACTGATATTTGTGGCTTTCTTTGGTTGCTAGTATGGGTAACTTGCCAGTGATTAAGGCCCTTTGTTTCAAGCAGAGGCGATTGCTCTAAAACTGCAAGGGAAGCTCAGCTTCCCCTAAAATGTCCAAAAGTAAGTGATCAAATATATTCTGTTGTGTGTACATGTCAGTGAATAAATATGCACTACAACGCGCTCAACTTTTGTTCAGAATCTGCTTCACTGGTAAAGACGCGTCTTTCCCGCAGTTTCACAGTGCTTTAAACAGTGAGGACGCTGAGCGTCCACAGAGTTCAATAGCGAAGCAGCGAAGTGCAGTGAAACGAGACGAGCCATTGGATAAATGCTGGGCTTTGTCCCGCCCATCGGACGCTCAGCGTCTCTGGGGGTCTATGGGGCAGTGGGCTGGCCTCGGCTGGCCCGGACGCTCAGCTTCTGCATGATAATTGGATGATTTGTCTGAGGCTGAATCCCTTTTGATTGACAGCGAAATGAGCGAATCAGCGATCCTTTGGTGTAAAGATCCGTGGGAGCATTATATTTTCATTCTGTTCTGAGTTGAACCAGACTTTCTTAAACCTCTTAAGGTTTTTTGTAGCTGTTTGTGTTTGGAGACTGATTTCTGTCACTCTTTCTGACTTCTATCGCAGTTTCTGTCCAGCGGGTGCTGCTGAGCCCCTCCACCGTCACAAAGCACTCACAGGCGGACACACTTCACATGGGCCAAGGCCGTTTAAGCAGCCTAGCTCTGCTGGCCATTGAGAGGACACTAGTCAAGTCCCTGGGAAAGACGCCTTCTTGGTACGACAGGGTCACAGATAATTTTCTTGAAAAGGAATAGAAGGTAGAATTTACGTATAAATAAACCAACACATTTTATGATGTAGGCCGAAATTGAGCTTCCCCTCCTTGAAAGACCAGCATCTGCCACTGTTTTCAAGGGGTATAAATCCCTACCTCTTGACCCTACCTCTTTTTCCCAACAAGAATTGATACACCCCAACCCGAGGCAAAAGACAGAGGTAAGGCTAAATGGTGAAATGGCCTTCATGAATGTTTTAAGTCTGATTTTAGACTTATGTATGTGTCATCTAGCCTGACGGACAATGACCTATCCTACATCCTATTTAAAACCCTACAATTACATATAATCTATTTTAACGTGCATTTGTTATCTATCTGGTTATCTGTATCTGTACAAACATACACGCACACACACACAGACATACACACACACGCAGACATACACACACACACACACACACACACACACACTATAGCTTCTCACAATTCCTTGTAGAATTACGATTCACAGTTTGGCAACATGTTTTAGAAATGGGTTTCTGTGGCCTTAGTTGTGTCTGTCACATAAACATGAACAAGTTGAGTCTTGACTTACATACAAATACATGGCTTTGTCTGTGTTTATTCTCATGATCTGGACTAGACAAGAGCCTGGAAAGTGCAGACACCTTTAACCTCTGCTGTTCTCTTCTGTGATGGCTGATTGCACAAATTCTTTATTCCACTGTTTGAGTGTCCAGGTGTATCAAAAACATATTTCAGAACATTGCACTACCCCAGGAAGCTGGGTCTTTTGTGAAAAGGTGAAAGAAGTGGCGCTGAATGGAGGAGATTACAATCTTGTGATGTGCTGAATTAATGCTTTTCTGAGGGAGGTTGGCACACAAGCCACAAGCTCCACCTGTTTCTGACCTGCCTGTTAAAATAACATTTTATGGCCCAAAGCCTTTCAGGCGAAGGGGCAGTTCTGCCTGAGAGCATCCTCATAAAACAAGACTAACTTACCTTCAGTTTGCGAGTACAGACCATGCCCATAAAGGCTGAAGCAGGGAGGTGAACTCAAATATTTGAGTAATGAGTTCAGGGTGGCCTAGCAATGCATATGACTCATATACATATGCTGTTTTTGACTGGGGCAGCATGCTGGCAGGTAGTGTAGTAGCCACACAGCTCCAGGGACCTGTCTGTCAGGAGTTTGGTGTGTTCTCCCTGTGTCCGTGTGGGTTTCCTCCCACGGTCCAAAAATACATGTTGGTAGGTGGATTGGCAACTCAGTAGTGTCCCTAGGTGTGAATGTGTGAGTGTGTGTCACACTGCGAAGGACTGGCGTCCCCTCCAAAGTGATTTCCTGCCTTGCGCCCAATGATTCCAGGTAGGCTCAGGACCCACAGCGACCCTGAACTGGATAAGCCGTTACAGATAATGGATGAATGAATGAATGTTTATGACTAGAGCTTGTAACTTGGAACCACCAACAAAAATAAAAACACCACTCAAAAGAGAATATTTTTCTTGTGAAGTCATTGTAGTGTTCTTATGTTTGACTGAACCATATGATGTTAAATCACAATAGTAATAAAAGACTATTACTCTGTCTGTATTTATGAAGAATTTTCTGGAAAACCAGAGCGGTGTAAGAATACAAATGACCAATTTTTCATACATTCATTATCTGTAACTGCTTATCCAGTTCAGGGTCGCGGTGGGTCCAGAGCCTACCTGGAATCATTGGGCTCAAGGCAGGAATACACCCTGGAGGTGGTGCCAGTCCTTCACAGGGCAACACACACACACACATTCACTCACACACTTTTTGAGTCACCAATCCACCTACCAACGTGTGTTTTTGGACTGTGGGAGGAAACCGGAGCACCCGGAGGAAACCCATGCGGACACGGGGAGAACACACCAACTCCTCACAGACAGTCACCTGGAGTCGGAAATCGAACCCACAACCTCCAGGCCCCTGGAGCTGTGTGACTGCGACACTTCCTGCTGGGCCACCGTGCCGCCCCGCCAATTTTTCAATTTTCATCTAAAAGTAATAATGTAAAATAGTAGGAAGAATATGTCTAAAGAATGTTAAAAACAAACATCTCATCGGGAGATCACAGTCTCAGTGAAGCCTTCACCATATCTGGCAAGGAGCCCAAGAATGCAGCACTGGCCTCACTCTCTGGGGTATGACCATATATCTACCCAATCAATTGGCAGCATGCCAACCCATATGGGCCTCTGTTAGCTAATATGACAGATCTGGACAGTTATTGTTGTCTTCCAGAGTGCTGAACTGTCCTGTGGTCTTGTGTTAACAGCTGTTCAGTAAGAACTGGTAGTTGGCTTCCCATATCTCAGTGGAAGTGTGTGATTATCTGACCCACAGTGCTTAGTAACATGGCAGGATACCTTTAAGGAACACCATCAGACTTTAATACAGTTGTTTTTTAAACTTATTTTATCTTAGACTTTAAGACAGTTGTTGTTATTATTGTTATTATGAGGGTAATTTACTTTGTCCGTACATCTGATGAACAAATACATACCTGTAAAGTTTTATGGACCATGTAGTAACATCTGCCTTGGATTTTTCTCTTTGGTTCTGAGCACGAGGTAAGAAAGTTTTAGCCAGAAGAGTGCAAGGAAGGAAAGGCCAATAAAAAGCCTGTTCACTTCATTGTTGCGTCTCCTGTCACAGCGTGTCGTTTTGGCTTGTTGGAAGTAGAGCCCCCAAAGAGCCTGACTCACAGCCCCTTAACAAACCGCTTTGGAAGCAACAATGCGGTGAATACAAGAAACACAATGTGGCCTGATTCCTAATTAAAAACCCTCAGTGGTGCAGTGAGCACTCCACTGGAGCCCCGAGTGAGGCTCAGTAATAATGAGGAAGCTGGTGGACACATTTTATTTACAGCAGCTGATAATCAAATATGACAAGCAGGACATTGTGAACACAGCCTGGGGTGTGTGTGTGTTTAGTAGTAGATCCAAATCTCTGTTATTCAGTTTAAATATAACAGAATGTCCATTATAAGAGAAAATGCTACTGTTAGGGTATAGAACAATGAAGTCTGTCATCGAGGAGGTGCCAGACTTTCTTTACATCAGGGACTGCAGTTTAACTAGTTTCTTTAATAGATAAATAGACTGATTGTTATTTGCCATTTGACAATGACACTGACAATGCTAACACAATAACACAATTAAATGTTAAAATAATTACATGTCTTGAATGTGGCATATTATATCCCTTTTCCACAAGTTAACATAGTTCTCTGGGGTCCAAATGAAATGTCTGTAGTGTGCTCAGGTCAAAATTCCTTAAGGATTAAACAACACAGCAGCGTTCTCCTCCTGTCTAAACAGCCCTGTTCAGAATTGCCAGATTCAATTTCTGCTCCTTTAAATGAGAATTAACCACAGCTCAGTTCAGCACAAGAGCCAGGGAATGAGGAGTGATGAGTATAAGCCCTAGTTTTTAGCCAGTATTTCTTATTGCTCAGATTGGAATATGTAATCAGTACACATATCTCTGTGCTAGTTGTGTTTGGTTTTTCTTTTCTTTGTGCTGCCACAAAAATATGGGTCCAGCGGTGTGATTAGAGGGATGCAAACTAGGAGGCGACACAGTTATAAAATATCAGCACCATACGTAAGATGCAGCACAAAATCAGAACCACTTGTTTTATCTCATGGTGTCAACATTGAGCTTGAAAATGTGCTATTATTTCATAATATGTCCCTTTAAAGGAGCAATCTGTAATACTGACACCAAGCGTTTAAAATTGTAACTAATATACAGTTTCAAAATATTGGAGAGAGCTGTCTGCTTCCTGCCCCCTCCAGGGTGTATTCCCGCCTTGCGCCCAATGATTCCTGGTAGGCTCTGGACCCACCGCGACCCTGAACTGGATAAGCACTTACAGATAATGGATGGATGTCTGCCTCCTCCCCCTCCTCCCCAGATGTGAAGCTCGAACAGGTTGCCAGTTTGAGGAAAACTGAACGAACAAGAGATGAGTTAAAGAGCTTGGGCCATAATAGCTAAGAGGAATGTGCCATAATCAACATATTTACATAGAAAAGTGTTCATCATATCACTAAAACATCTATCTACGCAAAAAAATGAACATGCGGTCACCATTTCCCTGGATTTACAAGCCTTTATTGTCCAAATCCACCTGAAATATTTTGACTAGACAAGGTTAGTGTTACTTAGCAATTTTTCCTTCCACCATGAATGTCATTGAGGAGGCAGATCTTATCCACAATTTTCGTATTCAAACATGTCGTTCAAACTTACACATGTCCGTTTACGAGTCTTATTGGTGTTACATGCCAAGTTGTTGAATTCTCTGTTCCACCTTAGGAGCTGACACTAGCGCTATTGCTTTTGAAACGTTCTGAAGCAACTGTTATTCCACTTTATCCATTTAAATCACACAAACCAATTGCATTATTCAACCAAATATTCACAATTTTCGTATTCAAGCATTTAGTTCCACCTTAAATGGGTCTGTTTAAGAGCATTATTTGCTTTATTTCCTAGCTTCTTATTGAATACTCATTTTCACCCTAAACAGCTATGCTACGCATATATTTGCTGTGCACTACCAAGCTTGATATCTCCGTTCTACCTTAAATAGGTGAATATGTGAGGCTTTTCAAACACAATTCTTTCTCTTTGATTTGTTTAAAACACACATACACCATGGAGAAACAAACAATAACCTGCATCAATTTCTTTAAAACAAACAATGGTATTTACACATTTCAATCATGTTGTTATTCCCCTTCTTCTTATATAACACACAGTCCTGGCACCTTTCAAACGTCACTATGCCTCACTTTCTTTATACAAAACACACAACCTATAGCCTTAAGTTACTTTAATCTATTCATTCTACAATATACTATTATATACTTGGAATATACTGCTTTAGCAATGCTGTGAGAGGCAGCAGTGTTTTAGCTTTGATTGTTTCCTTAATCTATGATCACACACCCTGGACATTTTATGACTAAGTACATTAAATATGTTACAGGTTGCTCCTTTAAAGTTAAAATTTTATTCAGGTGCACCCTGGGGTATAACCTACATACATGAGTTTAAAAGACATTGGGTTTGGATTTGGGCATTTATCATTTTCATGGGGTTATATGTTAAAAATATTTGGAAACTGCTTTACATACATCAGATGCTAGTTTGCAAAGACCAGTCATCCACACAGTAACTTCCCAAATATCCTCCAGCACTTTTGACTGGTGAAAGTGCTCTCCCTGATTTCAGAACAACACACTGACACTGGCCCAGTTTACTCTAAAGCTGAATGAATAGGGTATTTTGTCTCCTTCAGACTAAAGTATTATCTTATTAAAGGATTATCTTATCTTATATGCAGTGACCTTGTAACACCCTGGGTACCACAGAAAAAGTTGCAGGGCATGAAAATATAAGACATAACTTTTATTTTAAGCTCATTTTAAAACTTTTAGATACAAACAGTATTTTCAAACACTTTTCAGTCTTTCAAACTCTTAGCTTAATTTTGAGCGCTCTAAACTTTTGCACTCTCTCTCTCTCTCTCTCTCTCTCTCTCTCTCTCTCTCTCTCTATCTCTCTCTCTCTCTCTCTCTCTCTCTCTCTCTCTCTCCCTCACTGCCTCTTTCTCCCTCCCCAGCCTAATCTAATGTGAAAGGCAAGGCTGCCAGAAACAATATACAGGTTATAGCATTAGACTAATCAGTCCATGGGTGACATATGCACAGACCTTAAAACACATTGTAAAGCTTTGCCTTCATTTCAGTTTTCAGTTTTTCAAAAAAGTAAGCAGGGACATTTTTCCAGACTTTTTTTTTTTTTTCAAATTTCAGGCTTACAAATTAGTTGCATTTTATGTCTCTCATAACTGAATTCTTCCCACACACATTCAGTTATGCTGAGAGTGTGTTTCGAGGTGCCAATGGCATATCTGAAATATCTTAGTTTGATGTTAATGGTAACAAAGAACAGTAGCAATTAAAAGCTGCTTAACACAAGGACCTCCTAATTATACAAATATGTCTGTCACTGCTTCATAAAACTGACAATTCTTTTTCAGCTTTGGGGTGAAAAAAACGTTAATGTAACATAAATGATATTAAAAAGAGTATAGCTTTAATCCTTGTCGTCTTGATCTCAGGTTAAATCTCATATAATAAATATCCCAAGAATTAGGAAATAGATAAAAAGATCAACCATTAAGAAGAACAAGAAGAGTATACAGCCGTAGCTGAACACATCATTAGATCGATATCTACATCATAACAAACTGTCTTAAAGCTTCAGAGATTGCTGAACATAGCCTATATAATCACATGTAAACAAAATTTGAAAATGACAGAGTGTAGCTTTAATCAGTCACCCAGCATATGGGCTCATTAAGTAAAAGCTTTCAATCTCTGCCAACAGCACATGCGGAAGGGGGAAAAATAAGTTCTTGGCCCACATAGCTCTCCTCTCCAGGCTCAAGGAGGCCCAGAGTCACAAGAAAGCTCTGTGAATGTTCAAATAATTTAACCATATTAAAGTCTTCACTTGCTTGAACGAACCACCCACAGCTGCAGAGTGTAGTACATGTTATACACAACACAGTGGAGGTCAAAATGTATGTGACAGAGTGCCATTAGCAATCAATTAGCCCAGATAAAACACCACATGCCTCAAGGCAACGCATTGTGGGCAGACAAAAAGAGGGGTTTATCAATTTTCTGTTGAGATGCCTATACCCAATGTCATGGAGTGGAAGAGAAACACAAAGAGGTTGATGTAGATGCGAAGATGCTTGCTTTCATGAACAGAATTGGGAACTAGAAATATCAGAGAAGATAGATAACAGAGAAGATAGATTCCCCCCCTTGGCTGCAGGGGGCGTCGCTGCCTTTTTCAGGGCTGCAGGAGGTACAACTGCCACTAGGGCTGGAGCGGAATACAGGGTGGATCTCGCCCTGGGGATGCTTTTCGGAGCACTGGGGGACAGCATGGGGGCACGGCACTATGGCATTTTAGGTGGAGATCACCCTGTAGGTGCTCTGTGGAGCACTGTGGGACACAGTTTAGTGACACTCTGGGTGGAGCTGCTTGGCACTGTGGCACTTTAGGCAGAGCTACATGGCCATGTGGCACTCTGGGCAGACCTGCTTGGTGCTTTGGCTCCAACAAGAAAAACAGGAATAATGTAATAAACACTATGTACCAAAGCAGCAGGACTGAAACTATAGGAATGTACAAAGAGAACCAAGGGGAGCACAGACTACAGTGTAAAACAAAGTATGAGATACAAAATAGACTGTTGACAAGGACTAGCGAATAAACACAAGATCTAAACTAAACAAGCAGATACGATTGCAGAAGAAGTACTAGCAGAACTAAAGAATCAGAGCAACTACCATGCACAGACAACAAATAATATCATCACCATGAATGACCAGTTACGAGACTGCAACAGGACTGGGCTTATAGAGACTGAATAAAGAAGACACCGGGGATTGTCACGTGAGGGAAAGGGGGCGAGGTTAGGGCAATTCATAACAGACAGAGCACAAAAAAGACAAATCAACATTAGAAACAAGACTGAAACAAAACCAGAAAGTAACAAACAAGACCATGACAGGGAGGACTGGAACCTGAAACTGCTGAATTAGCTGGCTGTCTCCACAATCTAATTGCAGTGAATTGGGCCTGGCTGGATGCCAGGATTGATCTTTGGTTAAGCTGATTTTCAGTGGCCCACACTTTGGCTATGGCCCTGATGCAGATGGCACTTTTGGGGGTGGGGGATTTAAGGGAAAACAAGAGGAACAGTGCATTTTACAAGCCACTAATAGTGAGACTTAGCAGTGAGGTGCACACAGTTGACAGAGAGATTCACAGAGGATGCATAAACTGTGCTCGCTCCAGCTGTTGGCTGGAGAATGTCGACATTATACCAAATCAATTTGATTATTTTCTTGTTGGCTGCCATGTTTTACTCTATATTGGCAAGTAGCACATAGCTTGCATAGCAAGCTAAACTGCACATGAACACCACAGGAATTTTTCAGATACACAGATGCTCCAAAATATCTATCAACCAGAGATTTTGGCTCAGTCTTCCTCATTTCTTCATGTTTTGCATTTTAGTCACACAATACTTAGCAATCTGTACACTTATCATAAATGATCCTGATTCATAACCAGTCCAGATTGATTTTAGGACTGATGGGATTTTTAACAGATTTTTGGCTCAGGGTGAGACAGGATTTAGATTGACAGTTAGTCCAGAGTCTTTGCTTCTTACAGTTTTGTATTGGCGCAAAATAGCTAGCAAGCAAATCTGTACACTTACACAACAGGAAGGATTGTATAGATTTAGTGTCAGTCTAAGAGATCTATCACAGAACTAGATTTCATGGTCTTGGCTCAAAGTCATCTTCACTGGAACTACTGCCAGTATATTATTTGTAATGCTTGTTAGTGGTAAAAGGTGCTTATACTTGAATAAGTAAATAGGCGTTGGGTCAATGTTCATTGCACTTAGTGGGTAACTGGGGGAGAATTCTGGCCACATACACAGGAAGTGGCTTTATCCGCCACATGCTGCCGCCAACTATTTGTGCAAAGGATAAGAAAATTAGCCCTGAATTTGTTTAACACTCAGCCAGCTTTCACTGAGAACAAATGGCCCAAGGCAAGGTCAGTGCTGCCACACGCACCCAGCTAATAAATGTTTATTTTGGAAGAGAAGGTCAATGAAGCTGAAATACAGTATGTTCACTGACAAAAAAGTGTGAACGAATGTCAACAATTAAAGGGCACAAGGGTACAAATCAGTGATGTTTAATGGTTCATGGAGACTCATGTGTATTGGTCAATGGTCATACCAAAGTAATTCAAACTTACACAGCAGAAATTTCATTAAACCACAGGAGTCAGACAATGTGAGCATTTTTCTGCTAGTCTTTCCAATGTATACATTTCTAATATCACTAGCTAGGACCCTCTCAATCACATAATTGTAAAAAGTTGGGAGACTGAAACTTCATCTGAGACATGTGAACCTAGCCACCACTTTCTTTTTACTGCTAAGGCAACAACATTCAACAGTTCAAAATGCTTGGAGGAGAACACTGCCCAATCTTTTTTTGTCAGCTAACAGATACATAGGACTACCATTTTGTGAGTCTTGGGGGGAAAAGGAAGACCGTCCACATTGTGCTCTCTAGGACTCCCATCAAAGAGTGGCATCAGGATCTTCAGATAACAGTGTAAACTCCCACTCCCACTGTATGCATTACAATTAATTAATTATTAACATTATATATAATATTGTATTATATTATTCATCATTCATTCATTGTCTATAACTACTAATCCAGTTCAGGGTTGCGGTGGGTCCAGAGCCTACCCTGAATCACTGGGCACAAAGCACGAACAAACCCTGGAGGGGGCACCAACCCTTCGCAAGGTGACATACTCACACATTCACTCACACGCTCACACATATGGACACTTTTTAATCGCCAATCCACCCACCAACATGTGTTTTTGGACTGTGGGCACCTGGGACTCCTGTTGTCTGTCTGTGAGGAGTTTGCTGTGTTCTCCCCATGTCCACGTGGGTTTCCTTCATGTGGTCCATTTTCCTCCAATGGTCCAAAAAAAACCCCTACACATTGTTAGGTGGATTGGCTACACAAATGTGTCCATAGGTGACTGTTTGTGAGTGAATGTGTGAGTGTCCGTTGCCCTGCAATGCACTGGCACCCCCTCCCCACAGCGACACTGAATTGTCTACATGGTTACAGACAATGAATGACTGAATGAGTAATTTAAAACATCTTACATAGTTGTTAGTAAGAATATATGGAATGGGATCATAAACTGTGTGTATAAGTGTATAAGTGTGTCTCCTGAAATATAATTTGTCTGTTACTACATTCCCTCAGCAATTGCTTTATAAGTCACAATCCTGACAGCTGAATTACACTAACAATGGCAGTGATTCATGACTCAGAGAAATGCAAAGAGAATAATGTTTTATATGCAGAGTGGAGGTGCTCAGTGCTTCTGCCATAATCAACACCCACAGAGGATAGGTTTATTCTGAAGTCTCAACAATTTTATATTATGTTAATGTATTCAGAGTTGGCTCCTTGTGTTCTGAATGCTGGCACATTCATCAACACTTTATTTCAGATGTAAGAACAAGTTGTGAAACCACGTCACTGACCAGTCACTGATGTACGTACATAGCTTCTGGCGGGTTGGCGCAGAGGTGTGACGTAAAAGTAAGCTTAGGCTAAAAGCTACATCAGTGACAAAGACAAGCCTACATTAACAGTTTGCCACATGTTCACACAGGTGTGAGATGTGATTAAGCCTGATTGTGGGCTGTATGGTAAGTGACCAAAGTAGAAGCAGTCATAGCAGCTTCCGACTGCACTAAAGCAAAATGGTCCAGGTTTGAGTAGACAAATTTTTGAACAAATATAAATATATAAAATGTAATCAAATTTTCACTGAACTGTTCCCACATCTGGTTTCTAGCCTTCCCATAAGAGTAAGGGCTGTTACTGCAGCAAACAGGGAACAAACTCCCCATTAATACCCGGAATAAATGCTGAGTGACCATGCATCCAACCTTTTGTCATAAGATCCATAATATCACAGAAACAATATTTGTTATGATTTCTCATTCACCTTATCTTTAATGCGGCTGTGGGTTGACACAGAACTATAGGTCAGAGCAGCCTGAATGCAGGGAGGACAAAACTGCTGCATTAATCACTCGCTGCAGTAACTCTATAGCTCTATTACAAGGCAGTATATCTTAACCACGAGGCAGCGGAATCTATGAGTGAGTGGAGTCGCGTGACTCAAATAAACTGCCGCATTGCTGGTGCAGTCTGTCTGACCCATGACTGAACGGAAACCATCAGACTCACACACACAGAACCTTTAACCTCGCTGGATCCTCTTGGAGGACTGCAGGGGAATGGCTTTACTGAGGTTTCCACAGAGCCAGATCTACCAAAGAAGCAACATACACTTTATGACTAAAGGATTGCATGTCTTTTCATGAATGTCCTCTAAAATCAAGGGTGTTAATCAACACCCCCTCACCCCCCAACCTCATTTCAGTGAAGGATTTACTCTACATGTTGGAACATTACTGTGAGAATCTGAAGGCACTGAACCACAACGTTAGTGAGGTGATGTATTTTTGTTAGATAATTCCTACCCTCTTGCAAAAGTTACATAGTGTAGTTTCTGCAGGAGCAACAACAGAGGCAGTTTTCTACCTACTACAGGACAGTGAAGCATCTAAGGCAAAACAATTACGTAGCGTTCTTTAAGTTGAAATACAGCTGCTTCAGAGCATATTGTTTCATTCTTTGGCGTCCTATGGAGATTATACAAGCTGTGTGTGTGTACAAGTGAACATCTGTGTACACACTGAGTGCACTTTAAAGCAGCTGAATTCACTAATTAAAATGGGTTAGGGTTAGAATGGGTTAAGTCTACAAACATTTGAATATGGTGTAAGTACATGTATACATTGCATGTTTTCACCTCTGCTACGCTGTAAATAACTGTAAAAGCAACCCCTCTGTCACTTTATCTATTTGCTCTGAGTGGGTTTGGCACACAGCACATGTTGCCATGGTGATTATATGCCATTACAAAGTGATCCAGCACTATGAGATGGAAAATGCTGGATTGGATCAAGCTAATCCTGAAGTTAGAGACAAAACCTTGTGTAGAAAATGTTTATCTGTGGTTTAGCTGTATTTTAAACTGAAGCTTATTAAGAACCCAAATAAGCATCCAGTGATATTAATGATACACAAAAATCCAGCCTCTGGCTCCATAGTGAGTGTTTTTTCTAACAGCATTTTAATTTCATTTAACATTCCAATAAACTGATCTGCATACGGCATTATGGAGGATTATCTGTTACAGTCTGTGCCAATTATATATTTTTAATTACCTGTTTATGTACCATACATTTACTATTACATTACATTATCCTTTGTAGGTAGTGCCTGTCTCTACAATGCACTTCCTGTATTTTCTTTACATAGCTAATGCTATTCCGGAACCTGGTGAGCATTAGACATGGTTTGCTGTCTTTGAATTTACTATCTCAGCAGATTCTCCGCCAAGCCAGACCTCTAAACACAATAATGGGGAACACATCCAGTCTCCGCCTGGCCTTCAGGAGTACACTTTGATTTCATTACTGTTGTTTTCAACAAGATATTATTTCCTAGCTGCAAGCCTCTCAACAGAATAAACATTTTTCATATACTGCGTCTGGTTAAAGCTTACGTCACAGTTAACATGAGCAATAACAGAAGTGTGGGTTAATTGGATCATTACATTTACTCATAGCTCATTAAAACAAGTTGTATCAGAAGTGAATTTGAGCATTGTTTTTTATGCATACAGTAATTTACCAGGACCCAAGTCTGTAGTTAAGGGATACAAAAATGGCAGCACTCTCTAAGCAAGAGCGTGAGATTGATTCACAGTTATTTTGGCAATCCTAGACCAGGAGTCACTTAGTTTGAATGTCCTTCCTCTTATCTCATCTCTTGCTAGCGCAATGCTAGCCAACGCAAGCATCCAGCTTGCTAACACAGCTAAGCAGTTAGTGTTCTCCTCCAAGCAGGGTGAGCTAAAGTTGCTTCACAACATCTTGAAAGAAGTATGTGTAAGCTAGGGAGAAAATTATGTGATTATATCTGCTTTTATGTAAGAGTTTGTCTCTCTAGGAAAAGCAAAATTAGAAATATTGAGTGTTGGAAGACATTTTTGTAAAACATAATTTTTGTAAAACAGGAATCCCCCCTACACCACCACCCCACTACCCAAAATCCAAACCGGCAGCATAGCTCTCACTTCATTAACTGCCAGTGTGACACTATGGCTGGCCCTACTGATATTCAAATAAAGCCTGGCTGCTTATAAAGCAAATAAATGTCAGCTTTGATTCATTATCTGTCGCCAGAGCAGCAGTAATTTCAGAGCTAACACCGCAGCTGGCACAAGAGGAGCTGGATGAGCTTTGATGGGATTTCTCACCCTCACCTATTCTCTCTCTCTCTCTCTCTCTCTCTCTTTCTCTTTCTCTCACTCTCTGATCAGTTCACAAATGCTTTCTTTTTGACACTGTACTTGAAATAACACACAAGCAATTCAGTAGCTGACAGAAGAGGGATGGAGCTGCAGTACTCTGATGAGATGATCAGAGAGACAACTGTGGCGTTACAGAGTTTACAAAGTGAGGAAGTGACCAGGGTGGCTGCTTGGCTATTAATCCCTTCTCTGTGGCTTGCTGGGTCATGGTGAGGACAAGGTCTGTTGATGTAACACTGAAAATACACCCCCACACACCCACCCAAACAGGCTCTAGGTATACATAGACAAATGAGCTTTAATGCCTCTACTTGACTCCACAAGTGGCCTTTCATTAAAAACTTTTTGAGTAGCCCTTTTATTTTGTGAATTTATTATGCTGCATCTTTTTATAGAAATATTGAGCTATTTTTTTTACATTTTAAATGCATTTAGTTCATATATATATGCTTCTCAGCTTCTCATATATATATATATATATATATATATATATATATATATATATATATATATATATATATATATACACATACATATGTGTGTGTGTGTGTGTGTGAAGAGTGTGGTGTATTCTCCCCATGTCCATAGGTGTGAGTATGTGTTTCCCTTTGAAGGACTGGCACTCCCTTCAGGTTGTGTTCCAGCATGGATATATATATCATTCCAAATTCAATTCCATACAAACAATGCCACCAAACTGGGAATGTAAGGGGTTGACACATGCTTTTTTCAGACATGTGAAGTCAACTACCAATTCCTTTACAACCTTGGCCTGGAAGAGAATGGTAACTGTCCATAACTGTTATGTCAACTAACAGACATTGAATTGCATTTTGCTTATAATGAGGAGACAGTGAAGACCTACTGCCTACTCAGAGAAATTGAGGTCAATTTTGCTGCCTAGGATTCCTAGCCTTGGATGGTTGAAGCATCACTGGGGATCAGACCGGTGGTCTCCTAAAGACAGGGACAACAAATACCGATTTTTTAAAACATGATCTCTACTTCTTGTACAATAGATTACACACTGGACTCCATTCAACTGCAGAATCCTGACACATGTGCTTCTCATAGTAACTCTCGTTCATAAAAATGCATTCCAAACGTTTAACTGCCTTTACATACTTGAATCATAAAAATGTATTCATCTGCTGTGTGTTGCTAGACACTAAATATCAAATCAAACAAAGCATAATCAAAACAAAATGAAGCTATTTAATCTAGAGCAGTTTGTCCCAACTCCAGCAACTCAAAACTACAAAAAATGAGGAACAGACCGAAACACAATGGAAATACTTTACAATACTTTTTGTTTATTTTTATTTTTTACTGTATTAGTTATTTTTAAAAAAGGTATTTTTTTTTGTTGAAATTATTCATTCATTTATTGTCTGTAACCGCTTATTGATTTCAGGATCGCAGTGGGTCCGGATCCTACCCAGAATCATGGGGCGCAAGGTGAGAACACACCATGGAGGGGGAGACAGTCCTTCACAGGGTGACACACACTCACACACTCACATCTATGGACACTTTTGAGTCACCAATCCACCTACCTATGTGTGTATTTTTGGACCATGGGAGGAAACCAGAGCACCCAGAAGAAACCAACATGGACACGGAGAGAACACAACAAACTCCTCACAGACTCGAACCCACAATCCACAATCACTACATACGTATTTAGAAAGGCTCAAATGTGAAAAATGGTGAACTTCCTCTTTAAGAACAACATTTCCACTGAGAAATGAGAGGAATGACAATAAAGACCACTTGACTGCACTTGTTTACATTTTTAAATGAATGATTTGATGTTGGATAACTTTGATCCTTAATCTGAATCTAATCTGAAGCAAGAGTGGAGCTTGATTTTCAATTATTTCTCAAAGATTACAGCATTGACAATGTTGGTGGTCAACCATGTCTTGCACGTTTCCACTCTTCAGTTGTTTCTATGTTTTAATTACTAATTCAACCTGACCTGCCTATTCTTTATGCAAGTGCATTATCTTATGTCTGTTCCTATCAGGAATATTACACAACTAAAAATAAACGACTTACCGTCTGTACTTTTCGACTGAACATTTATATAATGGTTTCTGACTTTTTCACCACTTATGCTGGATATAATAGGAATGGGAGTGTGTGTTTAGTGTGAATACATTAAAAAGTGTCATCCATTCACAGACAGAAGAATAGAGGGAAGTGGTTAACAGCATGTCCTCACTAAAGATTTACATTCCATTTTCCTTCCACACAAAACATGAAGAAACCTGAGAGGCAATTTTGCTGGAATGGTTAGTGGCAAATGCTGCAAGTGGTTTTCTTCCCCCAGAATGTGGATAATCAAACTTAACGGATGCACACTCCAATAGCATTGGACTTTATTGTCTTCCTGCCCCACTCTTCCAAAGCCCAGAGGATTCCTGGCATTGGATGGTGCCTGTGAGGTGAAATATGAGCCCCTTCAAGAGTCTGGAGTGGTCTGGAGACCCCATAAATGTGCAAGGTCAGAGATTTTGTCATGTGCCACTGTGCCATGAGGACAATAGCACCGCCTTGTCTGACAGTGCTGCAGTCTCTCAGCATTTTTTTCAAAGGCCGATTCCGGAAGAAGTGTCTGAGAAGAGGACGATTTATGGCGTGTAGAGGCCTGACAGTGACTCTGGGCTCTGATTACACTATCACTTATCTCTGACATATGCTTTCCAAGGCAAGACCCAGTGGACCTCCTAAGACATTGCAACACTTACCAACTGTCTGTCCCTAGTGGAGAAAAAGGCATGTAACCAAAAGACAAGAGGGAATTGGTTTCACCACTCGAGACTCATTCACTGCCACTTAATTCACCAACCGAAAAACTGGCTTCTAATAACTATAACTCTGATTAAGGTTCACTTCTCAACTACAGGTGAAAAACAAAAGCTTAGGGCTGGAATTATATTAAAGTTTGAACCCAACATTGGCCATTAACTTTCACTCAATTAAATCAGGTTCAGATTTTTAAAAAAATATTTTATTTATATAACGTGCTAATGTCTGTAACCACTTCAGGGTTGAGGTGGGTACGGACCCTACATGGAATCACTGGTCACAAGGCAGGGCAAATCCTGGAGGGGGCGCCAGTCCTCACACACTCACACATTCAGTCTTATCAGTGGAGACTTTTAAGTCACCAATCCACCTACCAACGTGTGTTTTTGGACCGTGGAAGAAAACCGGAGCACCCAGAGGAAACCAATGCAGACACGGGAGAACACACCAAACTCCTCACAGACACCTCACAGGAGCAGGGCTACATGCTAATGTGAAAAAATAGTATACTTTTTTGTATTCTGTAAAATAATACGTAGTATTTATAGAAAAACATAGACAAATTTGTGTAGAATGGATATTAATAATATAACAGATCTAGGCTTTACAATTAATATACTGTGGAATATGTTGTATTATTAATTTATAAATGTATTTAAAATAATTTTAGAATTGTATCATGATTCACATTTATTCATGACTCAATAATTCCATTATCAAAACCTTTTTTTTACAGAGGAAGCTGAGACAGGGAAAACAAAGAGAAGGATGTAGCAGCATGACAGAGAGTCTACCCACATATCTGGAATCAAAAGCTGTATGTGCATTCCAGGGGCTCCCAAGTGGTGCAGCAGTCCCTACCATCAGGAGATTACTGTCCTCACCATACGAGGCCTGGAGTCCTAGAAAGTATATTTAGTGTTTCTATTATAACCCTTTCCTCTCACAGTTCTTTGGCTCATGACAGATGTCAGATGCTCTCATCTGTCAGCTGATGTGACAAATCTGGGCAGTCTGCCTTGTCCTCCGGTGTATTGAGCCATTCGAGGCACTTCAGAAAGAAGTCTCAGAAGGAGCATGTGTTTGTCCTCACCTCCTCAGAGCTGGTGGAACTGTCTGTGATCATGGGAGACTCACCTTGGGGTGGAATGGTCAAAATGGTGACCAGCTGTCTTGTTCATGGGGTAAAATATTCAAATATACAATGTCAAAAACCCACATTAAGGCAGAGCACAAAGTAACATTAAGTGTTGAAATGAAAGTGAAATCAGTAAACCAGCAGATGTTGGTGGGGAAAAGACAGCCACTCATGGGCCAGAATGACAAAACTTCACTGCTTTTGCATCTAAATGGGTATGTGTCATGTCCGGTGTAGTCACCTATATACAGCAGAGATACACTCACCTCATATGGCGCTTTTCCACTGCATGGAACCTACACGAGTATACTCAACTTGGCACAGCTCTTTTGCTTTTCCACTGGCCAAATCTGGTACCTGGTCCCTGGAACTGGGTAGGTTTTCAGTCCCAGCTCGCTCTGAGTTCCAACCGTGCCGAGTAGGTACTAAATGGTGACGTGTAAACACTGCAATGCGCTGATTGGCTAGAGCCATGTCAATCACCAAGAAATGCAGCGCTCATTCAAATCCAGCACAAACCGCAGCTTGTAAAATCTCTTAAATTACAGCAGCTTTCACATTTATTTTAATCCGATTCACAATGGCAGTTTGTGAATATACCTCAAGGTGTTTTGAAGAGGTTTATATGCTCCTTGGGCAGATGGGTCGACAGAAATTTCCAGTGAAAGCCAAACGTGAAAGAAGTAAAACTGATCTGTGAGAACTGGGGCACGGAGTCGTTTTCAGTCCAAAAAAATTAACAAAACACATGATGAGTAAATAGCGCCTAACTGTGGTGCACTGCTGTTGTTGTGGTTTTCAAAGACAGTGATTCCTGTAAGAGACTGTGTTTTTTTAACGTCACCTGCTCCATTTCGTGGGAGAGCCCTGCCAGTGGAAAAGTGCCAAGCCGAGTTGAGTCATGACGCATGAAGTGGAAAAAGCTAGTTATCAAAGATAAAGGGAACATCTACGATTGTGGGGAAATGCAGTTCTAAGCTCTGTGTCTTTTAATATGAAATGGTGTGTTTTTGAGGGGAAAATGACAGTTGTTTGAACATGGATGATGTTTAACTTGTCTGTACATTTTTATTTACTGTTTGAATTACCACAGAAACCCATTTGTAACTTGAGTTGTTTAGTTTTGTAGTATTTTCAGTAATGCAGTTAGCTGTCTCCAAATGTCTTTGGAGACTTTTCCAACATAAATGATCAAAAATAACAAAATAAGTTTATATTACGCACCTATGGAGCAGTAATAGAGCAGTCCTTATTTTGGTTCATGATTTTCAATGTTTGGAGTTCTCTCCATTACTAAAAGTCTAAAAAAAACTCTGGATGTGTCTGCCATAAGCAGATAGACAGAGAGAAAGCCTAGCATACCAGACCGAGACACTGGGTTTAATAAACACATTAGACTGGTTTCGAGCGCTCAAACAAACTGGAGCTAGCAGAAGGTTAGTAAAGATCTTTTGAATTTCATAAAAAATGTTTTTATTACAGCCATGAACATCTTTCATGGAATACAATGATGCCCTGTTCTAGATCACCAGAAAAGAGCCATGGACCGGCTCAGTGTGTATAAGAATTTCATGTTAGTTCGCAGAAAACAGGGAGGGTACTTGATGTTTTCTTGGCTGCCACTCAATTGCTACGTTCACAACACTTCAGTGGATACAACAAGGCTATAGAAAGAAAGAGCCATGTACAGAGGCCTAATGGTAAATGTGGAGTCACAGGAGATCTTATGTGATTTAGGGATGATGTCTGATTCACTGGAGGAAGTTGCACACTTATCATTGAATATAAAACTAGGTTGTATGGCACTGCCAATAGCAGACACGAGATGGCTCATTTGGTCTTTTATGCTAATTGTTCCAGATCAAAAATTATAAGTGACTCTCAGAGGTTTGAGTTCCAGAGAATCTGCATTCATTCATTCATTATCTGTAAGCGCTTATCCAGTTCCGGGTCGCGGTGGGTCCAGAGCCTACTTGGAATCATTGTGCGCAAGACGGGAATACACTCTGGAGGGGGCACCAGTCCTTCACAGGGCAACACACCCACACTCACACATTCACTCACACACTCACACCTACGGACACTTTGAGTCGCCAATCCACCTTCCAACGTGTGTATTTGGACCATGGGTGGAAACCGGAGCACCCAGAGGAAACCCACGTGGACACAGGGAGAACACACCAAACTCCTCACAGACAGTCACCCGGAGCGGGAATTGAACCCTGAACACGTGTGACTGCGACACCACCTGCGCCGCCCCCAGAAAATCTTGTTAGAATCAATTAATTATTAAAAAAAAAAATTAAATGTACAAAATTCCATAAAACACTCATGAAGAACATAAAGGGGAAGTTATTCATTGCTGCACCACTAAAAACATCTAACAAAAACACCTGGAAAACTGTGCCAGGGTACGATCTCTGTATAGAGTTTAGCTAACTGTCCTGATCCCAAGTGTTAACATTGGGGAGAGAACTGTATCAAACAAATAGCACAGCTTTTTTTACACTTGACATAAAGAACGTTTTTGAAGTGCTCATGGATTATGAGAAATTCCCATCACAGAAAGAATAGTCCTCTTAACTAATTTCTTGAGTTTAATACATATAAATGTAAAAAGCACTGTCATCAATTCTCTTTGTATCAGTTTCCTGTTACACATTTGCAGCTAGAGAATGTAGAAACTACACTGGCGGATGTGCCAGTCCGGAAATTAGGACTGGAACAGTCAAAGAACCGCACATAAAACGACGTTCCAAACAAATCATGGAGGATCTGAGAAACCAAAGCTTCAGCATCTGTGATGCCAAAGCCATAACCATGGAAGTGCAGTTCAGAATTCAGACGCACCTACAGCAGTGTACAGGCTCTGGAAGATACCCTGTCATATTAATGGCTAAAGATCCAAGAGAGAAGAAGCAATTAAAATCTCCTGATAGAGAATGTTTCCTCATATCTGGTATCTGGAAATACCTGATATCTGTGAACCTGAAAGGCCCTTCTTTGCCAACCTGGAAACCCAATGACAGGTCTTGGCTGTTGAAACAGAAGCGAGTCACTGACACCCAGTCACAACCAAGTAAGACAGCACCTCTGTAAGAGGACAATCAGGCACCCAGGGCACTGCTATCTAAATAATTTGACACCCAAACAGACTTGTCTCCTTTGCTTAGTTATATGTAACTTTTTGTGGATTTATACTTTCCTAAGTGTTAAAAAAAAAAAACACATTGTTTTTATAATTTTATGCTGGATGTTTGGATTTGAATTTTCAGTTCCTTTGCTGAAAAAAGCTAGACGTTCAAAGAAGTTCCACCAAACCTCTATGGGTTATTGGATAATTTCTAGTTATTGGACTTGTTTGGATTTAGTTTTACATCATACAGTGTAATAACAATGTTTTTTGCTTTGCCATGCAGTTCACATGAAATAATAAGACTAGTTAGGAACTCACATGGTTAGCACTGTGGTGCACTTCACAGAAGTAGTGGGGCAGAAACCCTGCTGTCTGTCTCAACATAAGAAATATTTTTCTCAGGAAAAACCCCTCCTTCGTGACCTTCGCTGCCTGGAGGCTCAGTGATGAAGGTTGACATGGCCTTCATGAGCTCGGCTATTTCTGCTTGTCTGCCGTGATGCATGCTCACTCATCTGTGCTCACTGGAGTTAACATCGTCCTCCAAGATCCTGGCACAACAATAAAACAAACCGCCTGCAGCCTTTTTTCAATAATGAATAGGCTTCATAATGCTATTTTAGTGCTGCCATAAGAAATTCTATTCACTTATAACACGTGCTTATTTATTTATTTAATCCTGAGTACTGAATGAATTAATGAGGAATGCAATAATTGATGAGCCAGCTTGGGAATATTTGTTTATTACCTGTTCAGTATGTACATGCTAAGCTGTTTTGAAACAGAGGTGTCCTTGGAATATACTCTTGTATTTAAACCAAAATCTATCAAAAGAAAACAGTAACTTTACAAATATTTATTCCAAGTGCTTTAAGAGCATTTATTTTGGTCTGCTTAGCAAGATTAAGCCAACAATTGTAAAGTATAAAGACAAGGACAGTGATTGATGCAAACCACTGAATAGCATTCTTTTTTTTGTATGTTTGTTTTTGAAAATTATAATGGAAAACAAAAATAGGAATACCAATCTCATAAAGATTTGGGCCTTGTGTGAGGCTTTGTTGGCTTCCAGAGGTAGCCATTTGATGTCAGATTGACTCCCCATGGATGACGACAGAGAACAAATGCGAAAAGTTATTTTTATTTGAACAATCCCTGTCAGAGCAGTCATGACTCACACCTCTGAGTTTACTGCAGCAACAGACCATGAACAGCTTGCCATATAAAAATATCCTGCGCTCTTTGAGCGGGCTCTGAGTGGTCTTTAATTTCACAGGTAAGCCAGTTTTTGGGCTTACCTTCCTCATTATGGCTGACTTGTTTAATTTGCCACAAAAACCCACAACCTAGAAGCCTCATGTAATTGCCCTTTTTTTTTTTTTTTACATGTTACATGTTTGTAATACATTGCCTGTCCAGACAGACCACAGCATATAATCTCCACCCATATGCTGAAAATTATCCTACCTTTATTCAGCTCATCTATATGTAAATAAAGTACTCCTTCAGTTGTATAAAAATGAGCCATAAACATAGGGCTTTCTCTGCCTTGTGCCAAGGGCTTCATTCACTCTAAGGCATATTAGCTTTACTCCAAAATAGGAAGTGTTGTTATGTTAGTTTTTCACTACAGCTTGGGAATTAGCAAAGTAAATTAAATTATGAATCACACAGAAGTAGATCAAGCAATAAAGGCCTGAAAGAGAGCATTCACTCTGAAAAAATATACTTATATCTGTCTTGTTGAGACACCGTGTGAAAGACAGGCATCAACATTCATTTCTGCCCCATCAACATTAATTGCTAAATATTTACACTTACACATTTACAGTTATGACAACTACATCATTTTCATTTTCATGCAATTAAATAAAAGTCATGGAAAAATAAGAAATTACTGAGAATTATGCTGTTCCACTTTGTTCCAGACTCTTGAGCCTGGTTACTGTTTCTGTGTCTGTTTGTTTGATCAGGAGGTGCCAAAGAAAACTACTGTGATGTTGATGGTTTTTCGTATGTGGAACCACTCAAAGAATCCCTACTATATTAAAGGAACACTATGAAGTATTTTTAACTTTAGTTAAAGTATTTTTATTTTTAAAATTACAGCTTCAAAAAGCTTTACTGACGACAGTGTTATATTCAAACATTTGAGAGTTACTAATGAACGAGAGCCAGCCTGTTATTTTAGCAGGATTAGCCCACTTTTTAATGTTAGAACTTAATTCTTGTAATAAGTGGTTTTCTGTTGGTAGATGTGTGGTTGAACTGGCTAGCGTACCACCATAGTTACACTTTAAACTCTTCCCAGTTAATGGTGAAAACTTACAACAACAGGAAATTGAAAATTATTTGACAAACTTTAGGAGCTAAAAAGGTATCTAAATAAAACTAGGCAACATTACCAAGCAAGTTTATAAATATTTTGTTGATTATTGTGTGAACCATGGACGGTGTTATTCAGAAAAAAAATATATTGTAGGCTTAGCATAATTCTTTGTACAACGAACACATTTATAAGGATTATTTGTGAACATTGTGTCTTAGTGACTCCAATACTGTAAAAAAAACTCTCTATGAGTCTGCAAACCATCTGTTCTTTAGGATATAAGATTGCAAATTACACAAAGAGATTAGTGCTCATTTAACTGTGCACAAACATTTAGCAGGATTGTTTAAACAAAGACAGGACAGAAATCGGTCTGGCATTTACCACCACTTGGAAAGGTAGTTAGTCTCTTAAACAAACAAAATGCACACATGGCGCCTTCCCACAGTTCTCTCGGATCAGATTGTTAATATTATATTATGGAAAGGGATGCCCTCTGACAGAAAGCGGAGATCAATGAAGCCTGGAAATGTCAGCATGTGGGTTTTGGCATAATTGCTATGGTGAGAGGCTCTACAAATCCACATTTCTATCTTATCTTTGACGTGAATCCTGAAATGGCATCATAAAAAAATAAATATGCATTACATGGACCCATGGAAACAGAGAGTAAATGTGCCTGTGGTGATCCATTGATTTTTTTTTCTGTCAGGCCTGAGCAAGATCAAATCAGAACAAAATGTCAGCAGGAAGCAGTACAGCATTGGGCAAAGCATAATCTGATGTGTGACTCATAATAATAAAATGAAATAATCAAGGCTTTTGGGTTTTTCATAATTAAAAGCTTGGTGGAGAATAAGGGCTTTAAAAGCTTGCGGAAGGTGGGTGCAGTCAGGTGGAAGGGTAAAAAGTGAACACAGGAAAGTGGAAGATGACACAGTGTTGGGTTTTCAAGCAGTTGATGGGGCAAAGACCAAGCAGACCCCTGAAGCCCTCACGCTGCTTCAGGACCCTGCTGGTAACTCACAGCTTCAGATCAAGTCTGAGAGGTGCCAGACAGTGGAGAATAATTAGAGATCACACATTCACACATGTACCAGCTGGTTTTTATATGCTTTTGAGTACCTTCACTGACTGACTATTCATTTACACAGTGGACAATATCCTAAGCATTTGTGTTTACCTCACTTCAAAGGGCCTTATTTAGTTTCATTGGCCAGATTTATTTTTAAGACTGTAGCCCAATGATGCTATGCTTATACTTAAACCTAACCCCAACCTTGACTTCAGCAACAGCAACTTTTTAAGTTTTGTTGTTTTTAATTACTGTGTGTTGAAAAGAGCAAATCTCTTTGAGTCTAGCCAAATTTCCGCACTATAATTTTGTTTTCCTTTCACTATGAGGATATTTGGTCCTCACTAGAGCTTTAAAACAAACACAGATACACACAGTAGCTCCTGCAGCTTTATTGAAAGAGCACAGAAGACGTTGGCTCAAAACCACTGCTGCTTAATTGAAGGCAGTTATTCTGATGGATGATGTCACGACAGGGTTATGAGAAGGAGATGGAAAATTTCATTGCCAACTCCAAATGTTAGTACACAGATAGGCAGGATAACATGAAGTTATTCACTCAGTGAAAAATCTATTACTGTAAAGCCAAATAACATAAGACATATAATGGTGTTACATATAACATGTATAATGGAATTAGATTCTAGGCTCAAACTTAAGAAACAGCCAGCAACGAATGAAGCAAATGGAATGGCTTTGGCTGTGAACTGGGTTACTCCCACCCAGCTGTTCAAACCCTAACAGGTCTCAGCTCACTCCAAAATCTGCATTAATATCAAAGTCAAAAACTGGGAAGGATTTACATTACATGTTGGTACATTGCTAAAAGGATTTCAATGCAGTCAACCACATAAACATTGGCGAGGCAATAGGTGCATATTTGCTCTATAACAATTATGTATACCTGTTCTTGTATAATTTGCATGCACATGCGCTACCTGCCACAGCTGACAGCAGCTTTATGAATATGAGCAGGGCAGTGAACAATCTGTTCAAGCATCTAATCATGCTAATATGAAACTGATGGAAAAAGATGTGACCCAGCTGTCAGTCAGAAACAGCTCTGCAGAGCTTTATGTTATTTTTTAAGGAATTCATGTTGAGGCAGGTGTTTTGGACAGTTTCTGTCAGCTCGTTTCGAGGTTTTCAAACTCCATTACCCATTCAGAATTTTAATAACATAACTTGCTGTGTCTTGCTCATAGTCAGGGATAGTGACCATTCTTTTAGTTTGTACTTATATAACCAGTGGTTACAGACAATGAGAGACTCTGTGTTTTGTTTTGTTTTTTATATATAAACAGCCTTTTAATATTGGATAAGTGTCACTGTCCTCCTCTCATCTCCTCTCTTCATATTAACGTGAGTAAAAAAGGGAAGAGACTTCTAGTTCTACAGAATGCTTATTGCATTAATAAGAAAATGATTATTTAACAATAATTCCAAAATCACCTGCAAGGACTGGCACCCCTTCCAGGGTGTGTTCCCACCTTGTACTCAGTGATTTCAGGTAGGTTCTGGATCCTCCTACAAACCTGAATGTGTATATAAATTGATTAAAGGGGACATATTATAGCACTAAAAGTTAGAATAGGTCTATGGGCTACACAAAACATGTTCATCTCTCACCAGCTCTATTAGTTTAAGGGTTCTGTCATGGGGGTTCTGTCATGTTTATGCTAATAAGCAGTTGCTGGTCACGCCCCACCCATCCCATGTTTGCACAGGTGAGGGGTGGAGCCAAGGTGGTTCTATGCAAATGTGCTTATTGTGACATCACAGTAAAGGAATCATCCAAACGGCTTGTAGAAGCATATGATTCATGATGAAACGGATGGATTTTTTTTTCACGCTTGGAGTGTTTATAAGAGTATTAGAGACCCAAGTGGAAATACAAAAGCACGCAAAAAGTGAGCTTTGCATAATATGTCCCCTATGATTGACTATTACTATAAGTGACAATAGAATTTTACCTCACATACTGAAACAGTATTGAAAGAAGTTCAGCTTCAATCACATACTGTAATATAAGGAAGCAGTGTGTTATAGTACAACTATTTCCTGCATAATTACAGCCACTGCTTACAGTTAAAGTAATAAGTCTGGAGTTTAAGGAGGCTAGCGATTTACTGAATGACCTTACTTAGTCAACAAACCCAGTGTAGCCTTATTGATATTTGCTAAGGGCACTGCTTCAGTACCTCCACACTCTCCTTTTTTAAACTGATTTCCTCCTTGTAGCTTGAGAGAACAAGTCTCTGGCTGGCACCTGGGAGTCCTCATGGTATAAAATTAATGTTCCTTGTCTAATTGACTCTGCCTTTAAAGAATATCCTGAGAGTTATCTTCCTACAGCTTGCTGCCAGGCTTTCACTCAAATACAGAGATTAATTTTCTGACTGCTGAAAAATCCCCCTGCCAAGGAGAACCGTTCTCGAATGGTTCAATTAAGCTGCTCTTCACCTCGACTGAGGGATAGGCAGCTTTGCCTTTGGCATTCACAACAAAGCCATCACAAAGTGTATGAAGGGAAATGTACGCAGGTACTCAATGAGCAGTGGAGCACAAAACAAAGGGCTCTAATTGCATGCTCCAGTGCCCACTGCTGACGGTCCTTACAGCACTCCTTATGAGATTGAACAACCTCACAGCCACAAAGCTGGGGTTTTTGTTTTCTGCAGAGCTGTGGGATAAGTGGATAGAACCTAGAAGTGTTGTCGACTTTGTGGAACACTCTACTGAGCCCTCAGTAAAGCCAGGCCAAGCATCAGACCCAATAACTTTAGGTATCCACAAGTGGGTGAAGCAATTTCATTTGAATCAAGCAAAAATCTAACTTTTTTCATCCAGCTTTAGTCATGGACAGTTCCACCTGTTAGCTATGACCCAAACCCATTATATCCGCAAGCTTCCAAAAAGCACAGGCATCCTCTGAGACATGTAAAGCCAGCAAGAACACTTATTATGCTAGCAAAAAGAAGTTCCGGCTTGTAGACAAAGGTGGTCATCCACCATCCAGAGATTGTCAGGCCAAACAGACTACATCTCACTACACAGTAAACCCAAACTGCAGCTGTTCTAGTGCCCTTTTTATGGGTTCAATAAATGGCTCAGTCTTGTCTTCCTGCCTATAGTGACATCACAATATCTTGTACATGTACATCTAGAAGGCAGGTCGAACCTTTGAAAAACTACAGTTGTTCTGGGTTGGGGACATATGTTTGAGTTGTGAACAAAGAAGAAATCCACAGTTAATTTTACTAGTGGGAATTTATTAGACTCTGTATCAGTGACTTTTCTAGGTTTCAATATTTCTTTATTAAAGTGTGTTGTAAAAATAGAATGGATGCTATTGGAAAATAACAAAAAGTTAAATACTGAAAATGTTCTCAAAGTAATGAGGTTGAGGAATGTAAGTTTGCACTACAAAATGCTGCATAACACAAGAAATAACAGTAAACGCTAGTTTTAGGCCTGAATGCCCCATTTAAAAGAACATGGAGCTTCAGCATAAAATAACAAGGACAATCAACAAGGGAGGCTGAAAGAGAGAGAGGAAAAAAGTAAAGAGAGTTCAATGTAAACAGTAGATTTTCCATTCATTCTCTCATGAGAGTGGTGCAAACTGGGCCAGGGAAACAAGGCCTTTACAGGCATGACTCCTCCACACTTATTCAGCTCACACTCCTGCTTGGGAAACCAGGACATTAATATGTTCCCTTGAATAAATCACAGCTTCTCCAGTCAGAGAACAAAACTCTATTGTTGGAGCTTACCAAATCAAGGAAAAGCAGCTTAGCAGCAAAACACACGAGTCATTCCTTAACCCCAGTGTTTAACTATAGCCTATTGTGATTTGTCAGGTCTGGAGACGACATTAGTGGTGGGCAGGAGCAGAATGAGATAGATGAGAGGAAGGAAAGAGGAAGGAAAAGGTAGATATAGAATAAACCTAAGCTAAACCTGCTGCTTCCTCACAGCTCTCCTGCCCTTGCTTTTTGTTAGGATTTCAGCTGAAAAGTTAAATGGCAGTACTGTATTTTTTAAGCATTTGGAACAAGCGCAGAAAATGAAAATGAAATTAAAGTGTTGAGTTTATCACAGGGTGATGCCACGTTCAATCCCCTGTGATGCTTCAAACATCAAAGGCCAAGAGGCCAAGGGTGCTAATGTGGCTTTAGTGTTTCTGAAAGTGTAGGATAGCCCTCCTTCTCCCTCATCAATCAGCCCAACGCAAGCGTGTAAGTGTCTTTTAGCTAGCAGAATGGAAATGAGTATTTACATGTGAATACTGTATTCACATGACAGTATTATATATTAATATATTATTATATATTAATATATTAATATATTAATATATTAATAATTAGCTAGACGTTCTATAATTCTATTAATTATATATTAATATATTATATATTATAGGGCACAGTATTCATTCATTATCTGTAACCACTTATCCAGTTCAGGGTCTCTTTGGGTCTACACAGAATCACTGGGCATAAGGCAGGAACACACCCTGGAGGGGGTGCCAGTTCTTCACAGGGCGACACACACTCACACATTTTAAGTAATAATGGAATTCTTTTTTTAATTTAATGTCTGCTTAATTTTGCCCTAGTAAAATGACTCAGCACCAGTATCAGTAATAACAATGTTGTGTTTTTTTTCTTGTTATTCGTTCATTCAAGTTCTGAAACCGTTTTGTCCTGCAGGGTTACAGTGGGTCAGAATCACTGGACACAAGGCAGGATCACACTCTGGACAGGGGGAGACCAATTCATCATAGGGCATCACACACTAGCACTTATGGACACTTTTGCACAGGTAATCCACATACCACCATATGTGTTTGGACTATGGGAGGAAACTGGAACATACAATGGATACCCACTCAGACACAGGGAGAACACATTACACTCACAGTAACTGGAGGTGGGCTTTGAACCCACAGCTGCAGGACCCTGGGGCTGTGTGGTAGTGACACTATCTGTAGGGCCACCAAAATAACAAGCTCTTGAAGCAGGAAAGTCTAACAGCCATTTTTTTTAGCAGTTAATGTGTAGTTGCTGTGAAATACAAGTTTCTTGCTGTGCTGATGCTTGGGATTTTTCTTTTTCTTTTTTTTAGACCAAACTAAAAGTTGTTTTAGCTGGCAATGGTATTTATAGGCAGTAGAAACTTGGAAGAGTGTGCAAGTGCAAAGTCACTGGGGAGGATGGAAAGAAGGTGTGTGTGGAGTGGAGAAAGCAAGAGTGAGACGAGTGGGCCTGGGGTGGGAGGAGCAGTCACTTAAAACACACACACACACATTCATAACCACCATGCATGCCAAGGTTAGGAGGTTAATGTGTTGCCATGGAAACTGAAACACTGGAACCGTGAGACCGAGAGTTTCCTTCTTTTTTGTAAAATGAACAAGATGAGAGGAGCAGATATGTGCTGCCCGAGACAAGACCACCAAGCCCAAAACTAGATATGGATGGGGTTTACCTGTTTGCATTCCAAGATTTAAGTACTGTGTAAGAGATCTCTGGAAATAGTCATTAGTCTACAACAGGGGTCAGCAGGGCTTACAGTGTTTCTCTGGGACACTCGTTAATAGTAGCCATTCATCCTGACCAGGCTTAATGAGTGTAAATGGTCAATCCCCATACTATAAAACCTTACCTATTAATCAAGGCAGCAAGGGGAAAGTTTAACAATTAGTCACATACAGCCACAGGTGTAGCTTTGCATTGTATTTGGGACAAGAACGAGGACCAGGTGTTGCTATGAATTGAAATGATATGAATGTTCTGAAAGCAAGATGTTCACAAAAGGTTTAATGGCTGATCTGTCCAGCTAAATTATATATTTTTTCTATGATTAGCCCTTAATACTACATGTCCTCATTAAATAAAGCACACTCAATGGCAATTCTTGATTGCTATTACTTGACATACAGATATTTGTATACGGTTTCAGGTGTCAGGTGAGACCAGGAGATCTCCCAAGGTATATTCAATTAACAAAAAAAATGGGTTACTGTGATACTAAATAGGACAATTACATGGTTTACAGTTTATTCTAGATTTTATACTTGGCAATTCAAGTCTGTTATAAAATATTTAAGGGTAATATTTTTACCTTATAATTACAGTCTCAAAATCATTGTGATGCTTAATTGATCTGTAAGAGGGAGAACAGAGCATCTGCCTTTGTTACTCTCCAGGCTTGGCACTGGAGAAACTGCACTAAGTAACTTTTAGAGGAGTAGTAATAGTAGTAATAGTAATAATAATTATTATTATTACTATTATTATTATTATAATTATTATGGGCGGCACGGTGGCGCAGCAGGTAGTGTCGCTGCTCCAGGTGACTGTCTGTGAGGAGTTGGTGTGTTCTCCCTGTGTCTGAGTGGGTTTCCTCCCACACTCCAAAACACATGTTGGTAGGTGGATTGGCGGCTCAAAAGTGTCCGTAGGTGTGAGTGAATGTGTGTGTGTCTTGCCCTGTGAAGGACTGGCGCCCCTCCAGGGTGTATTCCCATCTTGAGCCCAATGATTCCAGGTAGGCTCTGGACTCACCGTGACCCTGAACTGGATAAGCGCTTACAGATAATGAATTATTATTATTAGTTTTTTACACTGACAACTCTTATACATTTAAACAAACAAACAAAAAAAAAATAAGTAGATACTGGGCTGCATTTACTGTTTCTGACACTTAGTGTAACAGATAACTGTCAGAGCAATGTGCACATTCACATAAACAATATGGATGCACTTCTAGACCCATACAGTCAACTAGATTTACCTGTAAACAGATGAGTGCACACTTTTATATTACTTCTGCCTTTACCTCGATATTGCAAGAAGAGAAAAGTAACATCAACAGCCCACCACTGCTTCACCTCGACTGCACCTTAAAAAAGACATCTGGAACACATATTTTTACAATCCAATTAAATCACACCCATTGTTATTTGCCTGGCTGAATAGACAGTTTTATGCAGTGCAATGTAAAGTAGTTTTCCGATTCAGTTTGTTCGACTTTAAGAGGATATATAAACAAAAATTTTAACACCAGTGTAAGTTTTCAGTTCATTGTTTTAAAATAGTTAATAGTTGTGTTCCAAAACTGCATCACCACTATACAGTAGGCTCTTGTTCAGTAGTTATAGCCTTAAAGGCTTTGAGCTCTACTAATGGCTGTTTTCCAGGATAAACACACGCTACAGCCTTGAGCCTGAACTGGTATGCAGGCAACTACTGAAGAACATGAGTCTGAGGCTTTAACACAGAGGTGTAATAGCCTGGGGGGTCCAACGAAACCTTGTGAGTCATGGCAGGAGATTTGCAATCTGTACAGAAAATGACATCGTGCATGAATCATATATGGAAAGACAACAGGAGGGGCTCAAGCAGAGAGATACATATGTGTATGAAATACATCTCTGCCACATATTGCTTTGTTCCCAGTGTGTGGTTGAGGGGAATGTTTAATGAGGCATGGAAGACTGGCTTCCAAAAAAAATGTGATTTGAGGCTGCTAAGAAGAATAGTGTTGACCTAAAACACTTTTTTAAAGGTAGCCTCCTTTCTAGGACGAATCACCAAAAATTAGCACTTACCAATGATTATTAGCATTTTTAAAACTTGGGTTTCCAAACTTATGTTTACTGGCAAATACAGTGGACAGAGAAGTGTTTCACGTCTTAAGAGGACATTATCATAATCTTTCTTATATTTATTACTGTTACTATGTTAAAATTGGATGATCTTTTTTGTAGACATTTAGAAATTAAAGCTCAAGTGTCAAGTTAGGGTTAGGGTTAGGAGAGCCATTATTTACATGTCTTCCAGTCAAACTTTCATTAAGAACATTTATTTCAGCAACTATATGAAATGTAAAATTGGTCAGAACTTAGTGCCTGTATTTGCTTATAGTTCTAAGAAATCTGTAAGGATATTTTTTAAATGTCATTAAGGACTTCTTAAAAGCTACTTATACTACTTATATACTTATATCACAGAAACACCTATTATTTTTCCAGATCTATAGCAGGTGTGGAATCTGATTATCTCTCATTTCTCAAAGATTAATGTACAGTTTGTTAGAAGTTGACCAATTATTCTATGTCTGTACATATGAAATGCATTTTCTGATTTTCACTTGTCTTATGCAACCTCATTTCCTTAAAAATAATAACTCACACTTAAATGGTCCTTTTGAATTGAAGTTTAATATAAACGAAGGCTGAAACAAACAAGGCTGAGGGTCTGAAACAATCATATCTGTGAAAAGAGCAGGTACTAATTATTGTGTTAAGCAAATGTGAGGTAGACCCTACAATAAAAGAAAAGGAATGTATCGCCCCCCGCTGGAGAAAAGTGTTGAGACACTCGTGCGTTCAGAGAGCACACGACACTATAATGTAGCAGTACGAGGACACCTGGTGGCTTTTATTTGTTATTATAACAACGCCAAAGCCTGCCTCTGGGAAATCTGGTTGGCACAGTAAATTACACAGCCCAACAACAGGCTCTTTGTAGCTTGCTTCAGTGAACAGTAAAACCAGCTTATCTCAAAAGGGTGGCAACACAAAGAACCCTGTACTATGTGCAGAAAGCAGGGATAATGCTGACAATCCGCCATTGTGTGTTACAGCTACAGTGCCCGCAGAATTGGAATCTTTATGAGCAACTGGGCTACTGGGGTGTCAGCTGTTGAAAGAGTCTACAGCAGAATGCAGCATTCAACCACAGAACTGTATATAACTATACTGCACAAATATCTACTGCATATTTTAAAGCAGGCGATATATTAAAAATGTACTACGGCAGCACCTGTACTACTATTGTAAATATTATATCAGTGTAACAAGTAAATAGATTTTGGCATGTTTAAAACAGTACAGGTTTTGTTCTTGTGGTAAAAGTCATACATATAATGCAGATTTTCAGGCAGGGAGACAGCATTGTCATGCCACGGGTTCCTGGGTAAAGGGGGGAAAAATTCACTATGAAACATTTTAGTTTTTGTAAAATGGAAGATCATCACTCATGAGGCAAAGACAAGATTTCAGTGATTTACCTTCAGCAGGACCACCAGTAAGGCAATAAAAAGCCCTAGAGCCAGGATGGTGGCAATGACGGCCCAGGCGCAGACGGCCTGTTCGCAGCTACACAATCGGCTCAGCAAGAAGAACCTCGCCCTGCTCAGACGGGATGGTGTTAAAGGAGGGTAGCGGGGTTTGTTCAGACTCTCCATCGCCAAAGACCTGACCAGGCAAGCACGGTGGTGGCTCAGCTGGTCAAAGGTGTGCTTCCCATGGTAGCTACCCATCCCACTGTTCCCTGAGAGAGGGAGAGAGCCAAACACATCAACATAATGCAGTGGTTCTCAGACATTTTCTAACATTCCCCACCTCAGACGAAGGGGAATTATTGCACCCCACCTGTCCCATATCGCCCCAACAAAATAGTAATAAAATACACATGCAAGTTTACAATTTCCTAATGTAACATCTATAACTATCTATTCTATCTAATTCTATAACTTCTATCTCTAAATCATTAGCTTAACTTTATAACACAGTGCTTTATAATACCAGATACAACATATACATCAATGTTCAAAAATACAGAAAATTGGCCTACAAATTCAATTGTGTTTCAGTTTCTCACTTTTCAATCTGTGCAAAGATTAGCAAAGGCAGATGCACAAATGACTATGCTTTATAACAGCATCAGTGACTGCAATGAGCCTGTTTTGCACCACACATCTTTTCAAAATGGGGTTGCATGCTTGATACTGCCACTCTCAAGTCATAAACGTTAGAGACATGTCTGCTGCCCTGTTGTACTGATTATATGGTTCCTCTGCAATTAACATGCCGACATCAATGACTATTTTTCGCACTATGGTTCCAGGCAAGCTACATTTTTCTGGTCTCCTATATAATGTTTTTTTAACATGTTTAAGGGCTATTAATGAATCCATTGTACTTTTTATTGAGTAAGTTTTATTGGCAAAACAGAAAGGCATTAATAAAGACAGACATAAAAATGCTCATTTCTTCCTATTCCTTGCACCCCACCTGCAATACCTACGCAACACACTTTGAGAAACACTGACATAATGTCTGGAATTAACGAGATTAAAATCATACTACATGCTTCCCAGATACCTATTATGCCTTGTCCTGGACTACATTCTCCTTTCACACTAGAAAAACGCTGTTTATTCTAGGAATATACTTAATTACTGTCCAGGAAAACAAACCTAAGTTTTAACACTTAAATATCAACACTCACAAAATTCTACAAACTGGTACGGGACTCCCTTTGCCTTGGGCATCTTCCCAGGTCTAAAACCGCAACTTCAACTCAAAAAGGACATGCTTTTATGCAGGTTTCTTGAATAAAATTAGGAGATTATGGACTAATCTCTAGTTTGTTGTTAAACAAAAGAATCTTTTTCACATTGAAGTGGCTACAGAACAAAGAACTCTACACTTCCTCACCAAATTTGACCATTTTACATTTAAATAAGCAGAATTTCTGCACTGATTAATGTTTCACATAACAACATTTCCTTTAAGTCACACTGATACAGTGAGTAGCCTCTAGTACTGTGTTTCAGAAGAGTTAAATTACTAGCCTGCAAAAATCACTGGAATATGCTTGAATTTGTTTGAGAACTCTCCAGTGCTTAAGTAAAACCTGGGGATAGTGGTGGAGCTACAACTGTGATCAAAAATGTTGTCAGATCAACAGTAGAACTAATAAGGTGTTAAATCAATGACACAAGTATTTGAATCTAAATTTTGAATTTTTTAATTATATTTGTCTGAATATTTTATATATGAATTATTTTTGCATGGCATTTATATAACTTGAAATTTTGATGTGGTGAAATATTCAGATTTGAAAAATTCACATAAAAAATTCAGATTATAATAATTCAGATAAAAAAAATAGACTCATACATTAAAGTCTAAAAAATACAAATCTAGGCCAGAGGTCAACCAGTGGGCTTCTCGGGAAAAGTAAACTTCCACAGAGATATCAAACGATATCAGTGTAAGCATGAGCAAAGGGGTGTTCAATGCAGTGTTCAAATGATGAAGGGGTCTGGGAGTAGAACTGCGACACACATCCCCTCGTGTCACTACAGCTTAAACACTGTTAATGATGTTTAGCAGCATTTGTACTGGACACTCAAACAGAAATGTAATGAAAATTGTTGAGATTTTATCATAATCTCTTATTCATATATAGAGATGTTTCTCTGACACACACCTTTCATTTTTTGACTGAAAGTCAGTTACTGACCCACACCAACACTGGACTTTTCTCCTTAACTTTACACAAAACAAGTGAGATCCCTAAATGATTGAAGCCACCAACTCCACAGATCAATATTTTAACAACACTGTGAATCTCCATTACAAATAGCACTCTTTTTCAGTTACAGCTTAAGAGAAACAGATATTCATAAAGCAAATTGATTTATATGCTTAATCACCAGAATAATATGGTACAAGGCATAGTGGGGAACCCGTCATTTACGTATAAATACTTCCATTTCTGTAAAGTTCTGATTATAAAAGTGTTGTGCATAAAGGAGTTCCATTCGTCTTGTCTAAAATTAGTGAGACAAAAAAAAAATGCACTCGTGACTTATGATCCAAAGATCGGCCCTGTTTTGGTGTAAAGTTAAAGTTAAACAGAGACGTTGAGTAGATAATTTGGTAAGAAGGAAGTTCAGTCAGTACTTGTTCAGTTAAACCCTGCAATCATTCTCTCTGTGGAAGTTCAGTTTTCCTGAAAAGCCTGCTGGTTGATATCTGGCCTAGATTCGTATTTACGTGATCTAAACTTTTTAGACTTGAATTTATGGATCTTTAGTTTTTTTTTTTTATCTGAAATGTTATAATCTGAATTTTTCAAATTTGAATATTTCACCACCTCAAAATTTCAAGTTTATCAAATGCCATACAAAGATTTTTCAAGTATAAAATATTCAGACAAATATAAATCAAATATTCAAAATTCAAATAATTCAAATTCAAATATTCAAAATTCAGATCCAAATAATTATGTCATTGATTAGGCTCCATAAAATTAACTTTGTGTTTATTAATGAAAGGATGAACAATGCGATTTTCACTCAGGTTATTAAATATAAAAAATTTGAAACACAAATATAACATGCAAATATAACATGACAATTAATTCTATTTTCCAACAAAATGGCCTACCTACACCCCCAAAGGGTAAAGAGTTGACTGTGTAGTGCATGATGGCATCATTAACCACCACCCCTCCACTGCTCGTCTCACTCAGCATTCGCTTGATCACCTCCACACCAGGAAAAAAGGGGGAGAATTTATGTGAGGTCATGTTTTCAGCAGAATTTTAAGATGAATATTCTCAGCTGCTCATAAATACCTTCTTGTCAGAAGAGAAAACATAAAGGGCCAAGGGTTTCTCCCTCTCACTGATGAAGCGAATAACCTCGCTGACATCACTGATAGTTATTATTGGTAGCACAGGTCCAAAGATCTCTTCCTGCATTATCCTGGCATGAGGCAATACGTCCTTCAGAACAGTAGGAGCTAGAAGTGATCAGAAAACGCTTTGTTATAACTAACATCAGTTATATTCCTACCTACTTGCAAAATTACAACATTCACCAAAATATAACACGTTTATTTTTATATGACTTTAGATAACATACAGATTATATGATTCTGTTAGATACAGAAAATCTTTTATGATAAAATCTTATTTCCCATACCAATATAGCACTGCGTTTTATCAGATTCTCCACCCAAAGCCACTGTGCCTCCATCCATCAGGGCCAGAATGCGCTCAAAGTGATGCAGATTGATAATGCGACCATAATCTGGAGAGGATTTAGGGTCCTCACCATAGAACTCCTGGTGTAAAAAAAAACTTAACAACTTAACAACAACTGGAACCAGACATCTGAAGCAATAATTCAGAGCCCTTACATTTCTACATTCTATTATGCATTAATATTTTGAATGACTTGTTACATCCAAAATGTTTCTATTTATCATCAGAATACAAACCTGTAATGTCATGCGAATCTCCTCAATGACTCTGTTCTGGATGCTAGGATGACAGAGGATGTAGTCTGGTGCGATGCATGTCTGGCCACAATTTGTAAACTTCCCCCAGGTGATTCGCCTAGGGTGGAAAAAGGAGATAACATGAAGCTAATGTGGACTGGAGCGAGAATATAGTTATCCATCTGAAAAATTAGAAAAACAAATCCACCAAATTACAGTTTTTGAGCAGGTGAATATTAAATTATATATTACCGACAAGCAACTGCAATGTCACAGTCCTTATCTATGTAACAGGGACTTTTTCCTCCGAGTTCCAGAGTCACTGGGGTGAGGTGATGAGAAGCAGCTTCCATAACCAGTTTACCCACTGTGCTGTTCCCTGTGTAGAAGATGTGGTCAAAACGCTGCTTCAGCAGCTCCTGGGTTTCTGGGACTCCTCCAGTCACCACAGGGTACATCTCCTGAAAGTGTACACCATTAAACTAGTAAACCAGGTGTAAGTACTGATCTAAGAACTGGAAACAGACTTCCCAATTCCAAAGATATCACTGCATAGAAATCTTATAATCAATGTCATAAGGTCAGCTTTCACTGTCATTTTATTACGTACCTTATCCAAATATTGAGGGAGCAGTTCTTTTATGAGACTGGCTGAGTTTTTGCTCACTTCTGAGGGTTTCACCACAGCAGCATTACCTTAAAGAAGATGTCTGCATTATCACGTGATTGTGATTGGTCTAGCAGGACATGTTTCTTAAAATAAACTTGTTTTATTTGTAAAATTGGAAAGTAAAAAAAATTCATTTTAATTTCACAGAGAGCAATCATATCCTAGTTAATCTTTTAACAGAGTTAAAGCTGTAGAAGGTAAGATAGTAAGTCATGTGTGTGCAGATGTGCTGCACACGTGTGATAACACAAGTAAAAAAAAAAGGTGTAGACTCAGCTACAGCTAAACACAGAAAAGATGTAGAGAAAGCTTCCAATGAAAAGAGGCTGGATGACGCCAGTAGGCAAACCAGAGTGAACATATAATTTTGGGTGTTTTTTATTTAAATGTGAATAAGATGTAAGGTAGGTGAATGATGCTTGAAAGCAAGGCATTGCGCACCTATCTCTCTGTGTGACTTATCAAGTTGTGCTGTTCCATGTTTTAGAGGAGTGGCTTTGGAAGGAAGGCTGAATAGAGAGGGTGGGACTTTAAATTAGATTTATTTTTTTTCCCCAAACACTGGCTTGAACTAACTGTTGTCTACAAAAACACCTATTCCAGCTTTTAGTGGAAAAAATATTTTGTTAAATTATAAAAATTATTTTGTGTACAAATAATATTTAAAATGATATTTTGGGTAACATAATTGCAATGTAATATTCAAATATTCTTCTTATGTTTTAACATTTTATGGTAACTGCTGCATAGTATTTAAATGACATTTGTCATTTTATTTAACAAAACATTTATATTTAAAAAAATAAATAAATAAAAATTCCATCATGGAGAAAGTGCTGCAAAAAGTACTGAAAGTGTGCATTGATTTGTTCTGTTCTTGGCAACCTCACTCTATCCAAAAACATGTGTCAGTTTTGGTTTGACAATTAAAAGATATTAGCGATCATGAACATAGCGATGCCCATATGAAGATTAAGAATAATGAACAGCAAACATCTCTTGATTAAAATTTGTGTCAAACACAAATGTGTGGACTCACTGAACTCAACAAACAGTTTTCAATCATTTACACAAAATAGAAAGGTTCAAAAGGAAGGAACATTTGGCCACATGAATTGAGTCAGGAGAATAATGATAACAGTATTATTACGTGTTTGAAACTGCACAACAGAGAAACTGTTAATGCTGAACACTACAAATAAGAATTCCTGTGACTGAATCAAGAACTCATCCATTTACTCACAAAAATTTCCATTTCCTGGCAAAGGATGGCGTTCAGTGAAAGTGCTTCATGAAAACGCTAAGCATCATATTGCTAAGTTGGTGAAGAAAATGCTATTGATGCTTGATTGGGATGTTCTGGAGCACCCTCTGTATAGTCCAGATAAAGCCCATTCTGACCGTGATTTGTTCCGAGCAACACAAAGTGCTTTTTATTATTAAACGTATTGTTGTTTTCTAATAAATAAATGTTTAATTTAAACAAAATGTTTAAAACATATTGGTACACTTAATATAGGATTTAAAAAACATTTGTCTATTTCCAGTATGCTAACAGAATGGACCCAAGAGGGCCATCAGAAAGTGAGTAATACACTCTCAAACACATTGCATTGTATTTCATAAATTACTGGAAAAGTATATCTTACAATGTGGGCATTGATCCCAAGGGTTAATTGTGTGTTTCCCAGTCCAGCAAACTGAAACCACTTCACTTGTTATGTTCCACAGGCAATAAAACATTTTACTCCACACACCAGTTGCTTGATTATTATCTTTTCTATATCATGCATTATGTAACTCACTTGTATTATGAGTTACATAATGCATTTTAAAGCAAACTCATACTGTTTGCTGCCATATGATGAGCCTAGTAATGCAAGGGTTTAGTTCCATAGGTTTTACTCTGTTACACTGTTGGAAGTTAACTGCATTTAATTAACGAAAACCAAAGCCTTTGTTTACCTGCTGCAATAGCCCCAACAAGGGGCTGCAAGGTGAGAGCCCAGGGATAGTTCCAGGCTCCAATGATTAGCACTACACCCAGAGGTTCAGCTTGAATATAAACATCATTGGTTATGGTGAGCAGATTCCTCTGTACATGCTGAGGACTTGACCAGTCCGAGAGTTTACTTTCTGCCAGCTTGATGTCTTTCTCGAGTCCAATCAGCTCTAAAAGTGGTGTATCAAGATCACTCTGAAATAGACAAGTCATCACGTGTGTTTTAACATCAGTTGTATTTAAATTATCTGACATGAAAATACTCTTCTAAAACATACTCAGCGGCATCTAAACTACTCCCTTGTTTAAGACAACACTTTATTGATCCGGAAGGACATTGCAGGAGTTTACATAATCTATTTAGAAAAGGCTAAATCTTTGTTGTTGCTCACCCAAATAATTCAAATGCCCACACAAATATCACATCCTAGCACCGCCTCTGCAAACACACATCTGTAATGCAATATTACACTCAGCGGTCATTTTCTCTAAAACATATTTTAGCTTTATAGACATTCAGGTTAGTTAATATACTACATTATGATTTCATTTTCTAACCAAAGACACAAAGTCCACTGTCCAAATGATATCTGGTTAATGGCTTTAAAAAAAACATTCTGAAAAATTATTCATTAAAGAAAGGAGTGTACCAATATATAAATAATTAGACAGCTGTCAGTCCGAAATAAATCATGCATTTAATTAAATGCAGAATGTATGCACTGGTATTAAGATCAGGATGAGATTTTTCATTTCCATTGTCAATTCTTTTTCTTGTGATCTACTTTTCTCATGGTCTACTTTTAATACAGCAGTACCATATCCATGTTTTGAAGTCTCAAATCATTACATGTCAACAGCAATGTACAACAGAGTTTAACTAGTTTTATAGGTTCTGCTTCAGCAGCATTTCGTGTCTTTAATTGCAGTTTCTCACTCTTTTCTTCAGTGATCAACAACAACCCAACTCTAGTGACAGTGCGAGCGGGAGTATGAACATTACCCTGTGAAGATCTTGTTTGAGAGCCGCAGCTATGTCTGCCTGGTGGTCTGTGATGAGTCTGAGTAAAGCACAGAGCTGCTGTTTTCTGTACTTCAGGGGTCTGGACCTCCCCGACAAGAAGGCTTCTCTGGCTTTATCCACTGCTTGCTTCTCCATTTCCTCTGTGTATGAACAGTTTCAGGGAGTCGATACTGGAGTCCACGGCTGCTGTCCGTTAACAGGCTGCCGTTCTGTGCCCAGCTCCCAGGCGCTCCTGTGGTAAAACACCTAGTTTACAACAACATAACAAGTCAGCATGTCTTTTACGTTAACGTTAAAATGTTGTTTTATTTTTCTGGCCGTAGCCACGACGTTATGAGCTGACGTTATGCTAACCGTAAGTTGTTTGCTATCCCAAAGACGATATATTCGCACAGAGCAAAGGGACGTACTTACTTCCAGCTGCGAGAAGGGGGTGGGCTATGAGCGAGGAGCTGCTGAACAGTGCGGGTGACCTGGGGCGTGCAGTGGAGGCATTTATTCCGCTACACAGTGGGCGGTGCGTCCAAGAACAAAAGCACCCGCTCTCAGTCAGTATGTAGAACGAAAAAAATAAAAATAAACACACACACACACACAACATGGATGTTACCAGGTGGGTAATCAGCGTAGACCTTAGGTCATATGCTAAATATATAAATAAACAAATATTTTTAACATTAATTAAAGGAATATTTTAAAAGATGCCACCAGTCCAAGGTCTATGGATGTATGTTTGTTTCTGAGACATGTCAAAAGTTAAAAAAAAATCATCAAAAAAGTTTATTTTCTTTTTTTTCCCCAGCTTAATTTTCACGCTTGACCTCACTGTCTACTTTGGCTCCTCTGACCATAAAGCTGTTTCCTTGACTGCAGTTCACCTGTTGTTCTTCATAATTTGTTAGCAATACATTCAGCTATCACAACGATATCAACCATAACATTAGTACCACCTCCTTGTTTCAACACTCACTGTCCATTCTGTCAGAGCCCTACTGACTAAACAGGAGAACTTTGTATTGTATTCTACATTACAAACCGATGATCCACTCATAACAGCACAACACACACTAAAACACCACCATCACTGCAGTGTCACAGCAGCTCTGAAAAAAAAAAGACTGGCCACCCAATCATAGCTGCTTTGTGGTCGTCCTGTGGGGTTCCTGACCACTGAAGAACAGGGTGAAATGGTGCAAACATGTAGAGCAACAAATTGGGCTGAGATCATACTGTTATAGTTGATCAGTGTATATAAACTTATGTTTTCTTCAAATATTATTCATATAGCATTACACAGTAGTGCGGAGATTTAATTGTAGGCATGAGGCTGAAATATTATTTTTTTATTGCATTCTAACTTTCCTGGAAACCTGGTTGAAGAGAGAGAAATGAAACTGAACTGTGATGACTTCTGAGAAATCATGCAGTCTTCATCATAATCCTTACTTGTTGCCTATTTAAAAATCTGTAGTTTACAAAACAGGAACTTGGCAATGTCACATGACTCTTAAATCAGCAGTTTAAGCACAGATCTGCTAAATGCTCAGTAATGATAATTAGAAATAAGATTGTATTCTATTATAATTCAGACATTCCTTACAGATAACAACACCATTATACATTTTTGAGAGGGTGGATTCCAGCTGTTTTTCAAGATAGATATCATTTCTTGGCTGATAGGTCAGTGATTCTATGCTGTTCTAACGTGATGGATCCTTTATATACAACCCAAAAATCCACTTTTTTTTTTTTTTTTTTTTTTTTGCAGTAAGTTGCAGGGGAAGGCAGTTTTGCAGATTGTCATTTGCAATTAAATGAGGAACTATTTGATCTTTTCTCATGACTGTGATTGCACAATAACAATGAAAATGTGCTGCCTTCATTACTGTGTAGTAAAGATAGTGGGTTCCACACAAATTGTAAAGCATCAGATGAGCTACTGTCTCTGGAGAGGAGGGTGGGGGGGTGATCTAAAATATAAGGAGACATAACCCAGGCAGACATGTTTTACAATATTATTAACATGAATTGATATTATATCTTTCTAAAATGCACCGAAATTAAAAATCAGACTACAAATGCAATAATTTTTTAATATCCAAGATATTTCAGAAGGCCAAGAATACTGCAGGTATTATTGGGAAATACAGCATATAGTTCCATAAAATATACAAAAATTTACTTTTCGTTTTTACAGTTATTTAGTGTTAAAGGTGTGTCCTTTTTTTACTGTAAGAATTTACACCAAGTATTGTTTACACTTGTTCTGTGAATTATAGAATTGGAGAATGATTGTTTCTTGAGAAAGTTGTCACATAAGACTCTATTACACCCATCCTCCTCATACTGACAGATTGGGAGGTACATCCAGTGATATGACTTTTGTAATCCAGAAAGTCAAGTTTCATCCAGGTCAGCAGTGATGAAATTAACCCGTACCCAGTACATAATTATTATAAGGGTACTGGTTAATTTCATCACTGCTGACCTGGATGAAACTTGACTTTCTGGATATTATACACAAACCCTGACTGAACATGACTACTGCAGATGTTATTAGGATGCACATTAAACAGTTATAATGCTTCCATGTATGTTGAAATATACCTTTTCTATTAACTAGAGTCATCAAGTCTTTCTTTGCATCATGTTATTTCCTTTTTTGGGGCTATAATCACATCAGACCACATAAATGGGATTTTTCTTAATACAATTTTACATATTTAGCTACAAATCATTCAGGGATTAATTACTTTTTAGTGTCCATGGTGTCAAAGATCTAAGGATTATACCTTAAGAGATAGCTAATATTCTACAGTCAAGATTAAATAGATGAACCATTAATGCATATAAAAATTTATTACATGAATTGTAAGGTGAAGCATGCACAGGTTCTCAGTGTTCCTCTTCAGCTGGCTCATCGGAGGAACCTCTGCAAAAGACAATGCAGAAATCAGCTCACATAACACAAGGCCAGCTTTATCCCAAGTACTAACCAAGAACAATGCAGCACAAGAATAGCAATTGGCACTGGGGGAATATAAGCCCATCGTTTTACAGGTTGATAAATATCAGATAGACAACTGATTTTCCTGTCTCCTTCCCCACTTCAACATGGAGGTAATTACTGCATTGTTGTTCTGGGTATTTAAGGGAAAACTACTCATGCCTACATAGTAATTATCCAATTATTCAGTGTAGTGTGTCAATTTAGTTTGAGGGAAAATGGTTTAGCCTGTTTACTGAATCTCATTAACAAAGACAGAGATTCATTGTAGAGAACCACTCACTACACAAGAGATTTTACAGAAAATTTGTATTATAAAACATCTACGACTGACAGTGTCTTATTTACAAATGAAGTACAAATGAAGTGAAGGAAAACGTTTTAATTAACTCAAGCAAATAATTTGCATTAATGCATGATATATATTATATAATAAGTAGATTAAATAAATATTTTACTAATGTGTTAACCACATTAAGTCATTACAGGTCAATATATTTTCAAAAATGTATCACTTTGTAAAGTTGTAAATATACAGTGGCGTGTTGTAAAAAAGGGAATTTTGGTAATAGTAAATGTATTATATGTGAAACTGAAAGTTTAACCAAACTACATTTTCCTCTGTATGGTTCTGCATACTGTTTAGATTGGTTTATCAATACTGTGACGCATTGATGAAATATTCCACATGTGCTGTGGTCATAGGCACAAGGCCAAAGGCCAAGTTAAGACCAGTGCCAGTATCTCACGTTATAGCACGAACCTCAAGTGTTGAGGATTGATTATACCACAGTTATCACCGTTTATTATTAGGGTTTAAGAAGACAGGAAAAATTATGTTTTCTTTAAATAAACATTCTGCGATAAAATAGTTCCATTCCATCACACATTCCATTTTTGTCATTTTCAACTAACTCCGGGTCTTGAACTGATAAAATTGGACAATGAGTGTAGATACAAGGTAGATGTTCCTACTCCGGTTTTTTAGTGTATAGCAATGATAGCCAAGCTTTTTATCAGTGCAGATGGGCCACATCCAAGTAAAAGCTGAATGGCAATGATTTACAGAATCTTTTTAAGTGGAATATTAATCCAACTGAATTGTTGATTAATAGCCCTGCTATACGTAATCAGATCACTGGCCTGCAGACATGTTTTTAAGAAGAAAGCTGGGGAAGGAAAGAGGAAATGTGAGAAGAAAGTAGATACACACCTGTACCAAAAAAGCTGCCAGCGCTGCCAGCATAGCAGCTTGTGCCAAGTGGCGCCAACGGCTTATGTTCACCTGCTTCAAGAGGAGAATACGAGCCCAGCGCAGTTTTTCCCGAGTGTGGGGAGGATAGCGCATCTGATTGACTCTCTCCATGCTCAGCTTTTTGATGAGGCAGCTGCGCAGATGACTCAACTGATCAAATGTGTGCTTGCCATGGTAATGGCCAATCCCACTGTTACCTAAACACAGAATGGCATGAATTTGAAGGTAACCTTATCTTATTTAAAAAACTAAACATTTAATAATGTCAGACTTACCAACACCACCGAATGGCAAGTCAATGATTGTGAAGTGTACAAGACAGTCATTGGCCAAAAAACCTCCGCTAGACGTCTCTGCTATCAACCTTTTAATTACCTACAAGAAAATGCAAGAGCAGAATGTACAATTCAGTATTCAGTGTCGGAATTCTACAAAGATTCAAGGCAAAAATGTTAATGTCGGCTCTGCCATCAGGAAATCAGTGGTTTAAACACAAGTCATGCTTCAGCCGTAGGCTTAGGCTGGTTTATCCTCATCTCTGAGATGGTAGGATGGCTTCTGTCTACCACCACGACAAGCATAGTGCAAGTCAGGGCAGACACCAGATATCTGGACACCTAGCCACCTTCTCCTCCAGAGCTTTGAGCTGCGTAGTGGTGTTACATTAACTGCTGTTTTAAAAGAGGTGGGGGCTGGCTTGTGCATGTGTTTGCCATAGTCTTCACAGCTTGGCGGCACTGAGTGTTACTGGGGGTGTTCTAGCTATCAGGGTGTATATGCAGAGATTAATCATTGGGGTAAAAACTGGGATTTTTTTTAATGATTCATTTTATATATTTTATTTTACAATAAAAGAGGAAACATATATTAGAGGTGAGTGATATGACAAAATATAAAATGATAACTGATTTTTTTTATATATTTTTGACTTTTATGGTACACTAAATGAATCACAGTATTAGACATTTTATAACTGCCTTCAAAACGTCATGAGGAAATAATTTCTATTTACCATGGAACTCATGTTTATTAAGCTCTTTATACTTTGCTTAAGGCTATATTCATTCATTCAAGTGGTCTGTAACCGCTTATCCAGTTCAGGGTCGCAGTGGGTCCGGAGCCTACCTAGATTCACTGGGCACAAGGCAGGAATACACCCTGGAAGGGGCGCCAGTCCTTCACAGGATGACACACACTCACCTCACACATTCACACCTATGGACACTTTTGAGTCGCCAATCAACCTACCAATGTGTTTTTGGACCATGGGAGGAAACAAGAGCACCCGGAGGAAACCCGCATGGACACGGGGAGAACACACCAAACTCCTCACTGACAATCACCCAAAGCGGAACTTGAACCCACAACCTCCAGGTCCCAGGACTGCGCCACTATCTGTTGTGCCACTGTGCTACCTTAAGGCTATATGCAAAACAAAATTAATGTTTAAGATGATAACAAAATGTATTAAGATAATAATAAAATTACATTATGTTATCCAACTCTCACATTTCAAAATTACATTTAAAAACAAACCCAGGGGTTTAAGTGAAATGTATTTTTGGTACTGGCTGTGCTATTACTGGTGTAGTGTGTTTACCTTATTATTGGAGGAGAAAGCGTAAAGTACCAAAGGCTTTTCTTTCTCATTAATAAACTTGATGGCTTCATTCAGTCCATTTACTGGGACAATTGGCAGTAGGGGCCCAAAGATCTCCTCCTGCATCACCTTTGATTCCGGAGTTACATCCTTTAAGACAGTGGGACCTATCATATAATGGAAAAATGAGTGCACCAAACTGGCACCAGCTATTTAAAATAGATTCAGTCTTAGTAGTAATATTTCATTAATTTTCCAAAATTGCCAAAAAATACACACCAATGTAGCACTCAGACTCGTCATTGTCTCCTCCAATAGCCACAGTGCTATCTCCAATTAAAGCCATTATCCTTTTGAAATGCCGCTGATTGATAATACGTCCATAATCACTGAAGGTCTTGGGGTCATCTGTATAAAATTCCTGTCATTTTGAATGAAAGGAAAAAGTTAATGAGTGGAGGACGATAAACTGTGGTAAACATGAGCTTGCCAAAGCGAACAATTACTCTCAAACTGATATACAAACCTTAATGCAATTTCTAATCTCTTCCACCACTCTGTTTTGGATGCTAGGTTCACAGAGGATATAATCTGGTGCAATGCATGTCTGACCACAGTTAACGTATTTGCCCCAAGTGATGCGGCTGTGGACAAACAAACATTGAAATCTGAGAAAATTTATTTCATGGAATGTCATTTGCATTCATTTTTAAACAATGATAAATTAAAATCTTTCCAATGTTGCAAACAAACTAATTATAGTGCCCAGAACAACTGCTGCTAACAAGTTACTGTACAGCTCAACACACTTGGAAGATAACTAGTACTGCTACATCAACTAAGAGATGCCAGCATTGGCTATCTTCCCCACTGAGAAATGAGGGAAATGAACAGGCCAACAAGTGGTATCTGGCTTATTATCTTACATTAAAATGTAATGTTAAACTGTATTATGTCATATGGACAATTACATTAATATTGATGTATGGTTAAACCGTTTTTAACATTAGTCCTGACCAGGTAACCAAACTGTTATATTATGATCTGTATGCAACAGTGCAACCAGCTTGTGATAATCTCACCGGCAGGCGATTTTTATGTCACAGTCCTTATCTATGTAACAGGGACTTTTTCCTCCGAGTTCAAGAGTCACTGGGGTGAGGTGGCGAGCAGCAGCTTCCATAACCAGTTTACCCACTGAGCTGTTCCCTGTGTAGAAAATGTGGTCAAAACGCTGCTTCAGCAGCTCCTGGGTTTCTGGGACTCCTCCAGTCACCACAGGGTACATCTCCTGAAAGCAATAATGGAAAATTCAGTGCAGACAAAGCTATGATAAATCATACGGCTGAGACACACGTAATCACTATGGGGAGTGAGGTTTTACCGGGTCCAGATAGAGAGCCAGAAGCTCCATGACCTTGGCTGTGTGAACACAGATCTCTGATGGCTTTATCACAACTGCATTACCTACAAAGAAGTACGTAAACATGAGGTGAGAGTATGTTGCTAAGTAAAGTATAATTTAATATTTGTCATTCAAGTTGAAATGAGGCAGGTGGCACTGTACCACATATACACATGTACACTCTGAAGAATTTATCCCAGAATTTGTATTATTAGTTGCTTCTAGATCCATTGTTTCAGTGAATCTCCCATGACAGCAAACATTGTCACCAACATTGGGTCAAACACATGACTCCTCTGAGACATATGAGGCAAGCCCACCACTTATTTTCAAACTGCTGCTAATGCAACACCACTGAACAGCCTACTCATGCTTATTAATTTAACGCTAGAGCTGTCCTCACTTCAGGTCTGTCTTGAAAATTGTGAATGGTTGAAAGATCATAATTATTCAAACTTTTAGCCTGGTTTAACTGGATGTATGCAGCTCAGTATGTATAAAACATAGTTAGCAAAAACTGTTCACAAACAGTAACATAGTTTGCATATGTATGTGTTTGGTGGATTTGACTTTTACCAGCAGCAATAGCGCCAACAAGTGGCTGAAGAGTAACAGCTATGGGGTAATTCCATGCTCCAATGATGAGCACCACACCAAGAGGTTGTGGCTGGATGTAAACCTCGTCTGAGATGGTGAGAAGATTTTTGGCCACAGGGCGAGGGGATGCCCACTCTGAGAGTTTGCTCAGAGCCAAGTTGACCTCTCCTTCAAGGCTGAGGAGCTCATACAATTTGCTTCCATTTTCACTCTAACAAAATCAAAACAAAGTATATCCAAAAGCATACAGAAATAACTACATTTATTTCCATTTATTCATGTAGAATGAAAGCATACTAAGACTGTAGGGTTCACCTTGTTCAAGTCCATCTTGAGAGCATCAGTGATCTCTTTCTGTCTTTCTGTGACAAAGCGCTTTAGGTTTTTCAACTGCTGGGCTCTGAAATCCAGGGGTTTTGATCTTCCTGTCAGGAAGGCTGTCCTTGCCTGCTGAACCACAAGCTGTTCTCGAGACATACTTTATAATGTCTGAAATGTACTTGACCTAAGAATATACTTAAGGAAACAGAGAAAAACAATCAGGCTAGACTAGAAATCTAAAGGGGAGGTCAGCCAACAGGTCACTGCCAGTACCGGAACGGGAAGACAAATATTAGGATGGATAATGGAAAATAAACAGGCAAAATCTGTCGCAACTCTATTTGTGAAAATGCCTGGGATTCGTCTAAAACTCCTCTAGATTTTCCAAATTTCTGCATAAGACAATTATAGAAAGAAGGTATTTCAAATAGCTTTAAAATAAATGTTCGAATAAATATTTTACAATACAAACTATGATTTACTATAGTTTAAATATACATTGGTTTACTAACTAAAATGACCAGCCAATCTACACCTCTTCTGGATATTTATATGTAACACTGATCATAGAACAGTGGCAAACCCAAAAACAAACAATGTAAATTTTCATCTAGTACAGTTTGCCTCAGAACGCCCCACCTACACCCCATGCATTCATTCATTATCTGTAACCACTTCTCCAATTCAGGGTTGCGGTGGGTCCAGAGCCTAACCAGAATCACTGGGCGCAAGGCAGGAACACACCCTGGAGGGAGGGCCAGTCTTTGGTGGCAACAGGGCAACACACAGTTACATATTTACTCACACACTCACACCAGTTTGGGATGTAAAAGTCCACATTTCATAATAAAACATACAGGCGTTGGACAATGAAACTGAAAACGAAAACTGAAACACCTGGTTTTAGACCACAATAATTCATTAGTATGGTGTAGGGCCCCCTTTGGCGGCCAATACAGCGTCAATTCGTCTTGGGAATGACATATACAAGTCCTGCACATTGGTCAGAGGGATTTTAAGCCATTCTTCTTGCAGGACCCAGAGGAAACCTATCTGGACTCGGGGAGAACACACCAAACTCCTCACAGACAGTCACCTGGAGCAGGACTTGAACTCACAACCTCCAGGTCCTTGGAGCTGGTCCCTGTGTTTCAGAGATATTTAACTCTAAATTTCTGGTTTCTGTCACTGCTGCTGTTTTGATACAGACCATTTCACAAGAATGGGGTTTTTGTGGTGTGTTCTTTATTCTGTTGGACATATCATGAGCACAATGATCAGTCAAAAAAATGGGTGTCTCAAACAGGTGAATTTAGACTGATTAACAGATTACAAACATGACAAATTTAAGCAACCAATCCCATCAATGCCCAGCACATTGCGGTACATTTGACCTACAGGTGAACACTGGAGGGTTAAAAGGGAAAAAGGTGAGGACTCATTACATATTTATGGATCTGAGCAAAAGTTGTGAAAAAAGTTGTGAGTACTGAACAAAGGCCAAGGTGTCGAGTTACATTTAGGGCACTTTTAAAGGACTTTTATCTTGGAAATAACATGTCATTCTGGTAGAACAGAGACAAGTTTTAAAGGAGGGGGTCTTTAAGGTCTCAGATGCGATGTCATTATTACAGCATATTAAGTCGTTTATATGAGATGCCGTGTCATTATTGTAATATATAACTACACAAAGCTATGTCATTATTATAAGCTGCATAGGTCAATTTATGGGTAAAATTCTCATGTTTATGACTTGCTCTATGGTTTCACAGGATTCTTCTCTAACAGAACAAAGCAGTCATTTAAAAGAGAAGAAAATCATAAAACATGAACTTTAATATCTAAACTACACATGACATTTGGAACTACTCTGTTACTAAGCCTCAGCTACTTAACCTTATAAAAAGGGCCAAAAAGCTTCTCGAATATGTCTCTACAGAGTTTTTGCTGAGCTGAAAGTGAACATTGGGACCATCTCAAGTCTGAGGCACCATTACAATGACTTCTGGAACTTGTACAGGTGCTGGTCACAAAATTAGAATATCATGAAAAAGTTGATTTATTTCAGTAATTCCATTCCAAAAAGTGAAACGTGTATATTATACTCATTCATTACACACAGGTTGATATATTTCAAGTGTCCATGATATTCTAATTTTATGACCAGCACCTGTATATGCAATAATCTAAAGACAACTCCAATGAAACAAACATTTTATTGCAAATCAAAGCCTTTAAACTGAAACTGCAGCAAGAGAGAATGCATTTCTGCTTAAAGATACTCAACAAAAAGGAGACGTTACAAACATTTGTTTACCTTAACAAACAGCATAAAACCTCAACTCTTAAGGAGGACTCCGACCCTGTTTTGAGAACTCTTGTGTCTTCTTCACTTCTGTCACTGAATGAAGCACCATGAACCACAGCGTCACCTGCTGTTAAACAGCAACATTACTTCTTACCCATTCACTTCCAAATATCAAATGTACACCATCTTTAAAGCTTACATTTCTTGAATGTCTTTAAAAAGATAGTAATACTTGTTTGGATTTAAAAAACAGAACTGGACATAAAGTGCAGTTTGGGATGTAAAAGTCCACATTTCATAATAAAACATACAGGCGTTGGACAATGAAACTGAAACACCTAGTTTTAGACCACAATAATTTATTAGTATAGTGTAGGGCCCCCTTTGGCGGCCAATACAGCGTCAATTCGTCTTGGGAATGACATATACAAGTCCTGCACAGTGGTCAGAGGGATTTTAAGCCATTCTTCTTGCAGGATAGTGGCCAGGTCACTACGTGATGCTGGTAGAGGTGGTATGCTGACATTACAACACATTGATACAACACAAAGACTTGCTGTCTTGGTCACAGATGCGCCAGCAAGATGTGCACCAACAATTTGTCCTCTTTTGAACTCTGGTACGTCATCCATAATGTTGTGTGCATTGCAATATTTTGAGCAAAACTGTGCTCTTACCCTCTGCTAATTGAACCTTCACACTCTGCTCTTACTGGTGCAATGTGCAATTAATGAAGACTGGCCACCAGACTGGTCCAGTTTAGCCATGAAACCTCCCACACTAAAATGACAGGTGTTTCAGTTTCATTATCCAACCCCTGTAGATGTCCAATTAAAAACAGGTATCTTCATATTTTTTTTTTTTTAATTTGCTACATCATTTGAACACAGTTGCTGTCCTTCACACTGTATGAAAATTTAATGATAAACGGACCAATACTAATAATCCAGAATTACTTGGAAACAAATCTTTTACACAGTCTCCCATTGAAAGTTAAGAAGGCTTTTTTTTCCTTCTCCTGTAAAGTTAACATTTTGGCAGATACATTTTTTTTATAGGACAATACATATCCACAGAACAGTATTAAAAAAAGCATGTATAATATATGAGGTTTTAACATTACAAAGCAGAGCTGAGGAGGAGAGAATAGCACTCACTGCTTGAGAAGCCTGAACTGAGTTTCCTCTGGCTTCTCTGGTTTCCTCCCAGGAGCCAAAAACACAAGTTGGTAGGTGGATTGGGGACTCGAAAGTGTCCATAGGTGTGAGTGTATGAGTGGATGTGTGATTGTGTGTTGCCCTGTGAAGGCGCCCCCTCCAGGATGTGATCCTGCCTAGGCTTTGGACCCACCGCAACCCTGAACTGCATAAGCGGTTACAGACAATGAATGAATGAATGAACCTCTCTGTGTCCATTTAAGGGGAAAATATTATGAGAAATTATTTGTGAGGAAATGTGAATTTGCACATTAATCTGGAGATCTGGACCAACCCACAAATTGAAATGTAGTCTGCCTAAGTTAGAAAACACCAGATACAACAAGTCACTCTGATTTTGCTCTGCTTCCTAAGTGCAGAGACATGAGAATTGTCCTCTTCTGTGTTTCTCCATTCACAATGTTGGTTTATGTGAGACAACAAAGACAAGGTTTAACCTTTTACCAAACCAAAACGGCTTAAAATGAAAGCTTTGGCTCCTCACTCCTCACTGAGCTGTGTTTGAGCTGTGGCTCTTTTTCATTTAAAGGAACAGGCAATGAAACCGGTCATTCTGAATAAGGCTGTTTAGACTGGGGAGAACAGTGCTGTAGTGTTTGAAATATGCAGACAATTGCATTTATATATATATATATATAATCTATTTGTGCTGAGGCCTGTATTGTTTTTGTAACCTATGCCAATGTCTGCCTAGTGTTTTCATGCTTGTTAGTGTAGTATGAACATCCACCTCCAGGGGGCAGCGCAAAGAACAAAAATGTGCTCCAGGAAAGTGATTCATGTTTATGTTATTATTATTATTTTTTAATTATTATTATTTTATAATTATTTGATTGCCAGTGATTGTCGTTGTGGCCCATGGTACGACACAGATGAGCAGCAGTTCTGCATAAAGTACAGATACACGATACAGTGAAATAGGAGCTATATTATTATACAGCACCTATATAATAATATTGTATCTACAAACACAATGAAATACACTGGAAATACACAGGGTGTCAGCTAAAGAAAGCAATAACACAACAAGAAGATGTATTCATTTATTTGTGTAGCCTACTTCATTAACAATTTAATATATAATGTTGATTTCTTTTTTGTATTGGTTGTGGCAGTTCAATATATTTATTAATATGGTGATCATGAACACCTTTGAATTGCGATTTTATGGCATTACACTTTTTGTAGTGTTGGAAACAAAATAGCTCTAATAGTTTTATAATGAAAGGGTCAATACACCTTAGCAAACTTTACAGGTTACCCTTCTAAAAGCTTTCATTATCCCAACCTGAATCCATTAATGGCCTATAAAAATCTTAAATGTGGAGCTATTTTAAGATGCAGGTCAAAATATTTAGAAAAAAACGCATAGGCGTGTATTTTTGACGATAACAATTAGTTTGTAATTCTGTTTTGTGTTTTGCAATCATTTTCGTTTTTTTTAAGCGTTATTACTTTCCAAACTGACAGATGTTAAATGCTGGTTGCACTGTGGAACTCTATCCCTCTGGTACTGCATGCAGTTGTTTATTTTAATCCTGGCTACCAAAAGTTTCACATCTGCGTGAATTGCTTTTTGGCAGAAGTAACAAAACATTTATCTGAGATGTGGTTTTAGGCTTGTTGTGGTAGGGACTATAATCTGCTGCGGAGGAAGACGCAGATAGGCGCGCGGATGTACACGGTATTAGAGGACGCTCCTGTAGTTAAGCTGTGCATTTGCGTCAAGTCGAGCTCCGAGTAGGAGTCGGTGGTAGACTGTGACACACCGATGAACAATAAAGACTTAAGTGGAATATAATTTCCTTTCCTTTGCACTTCCTAAGGAGAAGGAAACAGAAGTAATTAAAACCGAGCCTGGCGCTGACCGCCTTATTTTGAAGCTCTAAGGAGACGGAGACGGAGCCTAGCAGGGCTTTTAGCGGTGTTGATGTTGTTGACTGTGTTTGTGAATGTTAATAAACGTTAAAGGACCGGAACAGTCGGGTACTCTGAGCTGAGCAGAGGCGACATTCTGCTGACCGTTAGGAGCATCGTTAACGCTACCGTGGGCTGGACTCTGTGTTTTGACGCTACCTATACTTTCTGACCGCACTTAGCTCTTCTGCATTCCCAAAACTGTGGCATATTATACGGACCTTTCTTTGGCAGTCCTAGCATGGGCAACAAACAACCCGTCAGTACCACCGAGTCCGCGTACATTTACCTGAACGTTATCGTTACCCAGCAGCAGCAGCGGAGTCAGATCTGGAGACGGAGTTGCTAACGTTAACGTTACCTGCTTTGTCCTGCGTTACGTCACCGTGCACTAGCACCATGTAGCGATGTCAGTTTCATCAATGGAAATTGACTCGTTTGAAAGGACATACGAGTCGAGCGCAGTGCCAGAAGGTTATAGCTTGCTATCTAGGTCGAAAAATGACAGCTAGGTCAGGAGACTAGCTTAGCTTTAGCTTTCATTCCCTTGCAGACCACTGCTGCAGTGGGCTAACGGTAACGTTAACGCCTCTGCTGGGGATATCGCTTAACTGATGTTAAACCCTTTTAATGCTAGATATAATTGTAACGTTGTAGGATACAAGCAGAGTCCAGTCAGGTTCATTAATATTAGCTGCTGTTGTTAAGGACAGGACAATGATTTTCTTTTTTTTTCCTTTCATTTTTAAGTCAACGCTCTGACTTATTTTCTTTATTTTTTAATCGCTGACAGTGTGGCGGTTGTGTGGGTGTGTGGGGTCTGTTTGGCTCTGAGGTGACATTAATGTTAGCATATCTGGGATTTACAAACCCTTATTTAGCTAAGGTACTGCCCAGCTCTCTCTCTGCAATTTGCTCTCCCGCCTCACTGGACACTCGGTCAGCGATGGAGACCGTGGGAGATTTTGAGTACAGCCGAAAAGACTTGATCGGACACGGAGCCTTCGCTGTTGTTTTCAAGGGAAGACATAAAAAGGTAGGCTCTGTTCTCCCTCTGCGTCTGTTTACACGCTTTTGGAGCTACATCTGGGTCAGGGCTTTTCTAGTGAAGGGAGAAGCCTGATTTGGCTTGGTTATATAAACAGCATGATTTTAGCAGCATTCGCGCTCATGCAGATTAGTAGTGATGCTTAGTGTATTTATGTCCACGTTTTACTTCTCCCTGGTGATTTACATGTCTGTATCACGCAGCCGGTGTAAAGTTTAAAGCAACCCGACTCACTCATTCATAAAACAACCATGTGACGTCAGCAGGACAGTCATGCCTGCTGGGTGATGGGAAAAAAACCTGGGTGGAGAGACAGGACCTCATGGCAGCCTTGGTCTTTATTTCATTCGATTAACTCGTTCACATGAAGCCAGCCTCTGTGCGTGTCTGGTTTATAAGAAGAGCAGTCCAGGGCGATCAGGTCATTGTGCTTAGCTGTTCAGTCAGATCAGGATTTTGGTGACCCAGCAGGTTTGAGGTGTGCTGATATGTTGGTTTACAATTAAGGTGAATGCTCAATAAGATCACTATAGCTGCATATGAGTGTAGTAGCAGTGTGGACATAATCAGAAACCACATTAATTCCTTTATCTGTCCATGCATCTGTTTGTCCCTTTATTGATTAATTCAGTAACTGCTTCATTCTGGTCTTGATCTCTGTGGCTCCTGAGCCTAGCTGGAAACACTGGTGGGTAAGACAGGAACAAACCCTGGACAGGGTGCCAATCCATTGCACACTCACCAAGTCACACATACATATGGTCAGGTTAAACACACCAGTATCAGTAAACATGAGACATGGGAAACAATAGGTGTGGAAATACTGGTGTGACAGTCACTTAGCACTGTTGTTTGAGATACAAATAAGGTCTGACTTACTATTACTAATATTTGTAGTTATGATCATGTCACCAATTTATTTGTATTTGTAGTTGTATGTGCCACTGCATTTAAGTTTCATATAATTTACGATGGTTTCACTCAAAGAGGAAGCTGGCTTTTATGGTTTACCCCAGGAATTCTTATTTTAACAATGTTTGAATTGATCCATCAGGTGGATTATCTGGTGTAGCATAAATAAGAATGAGAGCAAATTCTGGCCATTTTGTACCATCCAAACTAGAGATGATATATGGCTCTGCTGGAGTACAGTCTTCATGGTAGGGTTTACCTCTGTGCTGTAGGAGCAGCACCTTAACTGGATGAGCCTCGCCGCTCTTTTTCACTTCAGATATTTCTGAAACAAATGGAGAAAGGAATCACTTAGTTTATGTTGACAAATAATCTCACAGTGATTCTGCAGGGGAAATGGCCCTGATAGACAATTATAAAATTACACTGTTATATAAATGCCAGTGCAGTGAGATTCAGAATGAGGGTATGACTGAAATGGACTCAGACTAAAAGATGATGAATCACCACACCTGTGGAAAGCACAATTGATTTTTCATTTTTGCTTACTTGAAGGTCTCCCCTAGATAGTTGGAAATGCAGTGCCAACTGAGGCAGTTTTATTTTTTGTTCTTCTACAAATGTCATTTACAGTGGATTCTCCTATACATACAAAATAATTTTATTATATGGAATAGCTGTATGTCAGTAATCATATTTGTCTACCGGCCTCTTGGTTATTGTTATGATGCCAAAGACATATTTATTGAGGTCAAGAATTAGCAGGTCATAAGGGAGATTTTTTTCCACTAAATCTCCCATTAGATGTTCCCTAGGTTAGCTGATGTGTAACTGATTTTTCACACAGAAAACCTTGTCTTTGAGGTTTATCATGCCGAAAGGGGTCACTCCCTTAGGAAATGGTCTCTCTGTGTCACCTTAATCATGCTTGGCTGCACTAGCTTTCACTGAGATGAGCTGACTGATGCCACTCTCGTGTGTGCGGGCATCCACACTGGGCCAGGGCAGAGGGAGCCACAGGAACATCTCCTATTAACCTAGATTTACACTTAACTGATTTCTTCCCAGCTGCTGTTCTCACTTGATCAAATAATTTCTTGAAGCTGTTCAGTAGTTTCCTAGTTGTTTCCTGCCTAGGCTAAATGTCTGTCCCAATGGTTTAAATATTTTCTTCACACTTTACAGTTTTATGCAGAATTTTCTGCCAAGTCTTGCGTCCAAAGCTTCATGAGATGCAGGGATGATCCCATGTTACTGAAAAAGATGTTTTGAGATACTTATATTTAATATCTATAATATTCATGTTTTGTTCATTGTCCTTCCTATTAGTCTTTAATATCTGTAAAGCAAAGATAAGTGATCAGTTCCTTTCTTTGTTTTGCATGTTCAACCATTATTAGAAGACTGACTGGGAGGTTGCAATCAAAAGCATTAACAAGAAGAACCTCTCCAAGTCCCAGATTTTGCTTGGGAAGGAAATCAAAATTTTGAAGGTGAGTTTGAGTTGATTAAGATGTGTTTTTTGATGCATAGTGGGTTTCATTAGCTTGACCTTAAGTCCATGTGCTTTGTTTTCTTCTTTGTAGGAACTGCAGCATGAGAACATTGTTGCACTCTACGATGTTCAGGTGAGGTTGCACACATTGTGGAGTTTTTTTTTTTTTTTTTTGGGCAGTTGGTCCAAACATCAGTTTGACATTTAAGTACATCTGTACAGGTGGCAGCTAGGGTCCAAAATGTCTCTTTTATTTGCTAAATGTTCTCTCACTTCACTGACTTTGAATAATGATGCCTGTAAACCCAGTGCGTGTAACCATTAACCAAGAGATGTGACTGTTCAGATTTGCTGTTATATAAGAGTGTTTCTCACATGGTAAGAACATGATCTATTCCACAGAGGCTTACTGTAAAGTCCACGCACTTTTTGTAAAAAAATGCCATGTTTGTGTAATAAGGTACCTTTAATATTATATTTCTTAAGATTACACTGTATGTTAACTATATGTTAATAATTTGAATAATGCTAATATAAAACATTATTTAAAAAGATTAGTGCTATCATTATAAGGAAGGAAATGATATTATGCAATGCAAATTTGCTGCCATATGGCAGGACTCAATCAATTTTATTTTTTTCTTGCTGAGTTGTATGGTGTAGGCTGGACGTGTTGCTCCACTGACATACGCTGATGGCTGAATTAATAAGAGAGAATTCTGAGAGGCATCCCAGCCTTTAATGGCTTAAAGGGGATTTATTTTTGTTTTTGTCTGTAACATGTAGATTGTGCTTTTTGGGTTTTTGTATTTGGAATGGGGAGGTTTGGATCTATTTGGCTTTAAGGAGAACATACACATACCGCATAATTAATTTAATGCAGTATTAAATTGAGTGTTTTGAGTAATTCTTACACATGCAAACCTGTATGTATATACATAATCCCCTTCCAACGTTACGCATTTACTGCCATTATATAACACTCACCTCAGACCTGCAGTGCTGAGAGGGCCCCTTAAGCCAGGGCTTTCATCCTTTAATGCAGCCAGATTCAATGAGTCAGTCCTATCACAGCCCAGCCACAGCAGATTGTAATGAAAATGAAGTGTTTGTAGCCATTCCGTTGGTACCACTGGTACCCAACCAATACTGCACTGAGGACAAATTATGAAAAACATACGGAAAGACACCTTTAACATTGGTAGGAAGAGCTAAATGGTTTCATTATGAGCTTAATGTGCTATTTATGTTCTGTCTGTCTGGTTTCATATATTTGCAATGCATTTAAAATGAATAAGCAGCTGACTGTGATGACGTGCATCAGCACATAAGCTGTCTGTGGTGACACCCACGTGCTGTATCACTCAGCTAAGGATCCATAAATACACATGCTTTTGTAGATCTGTTTGCTTTTTAAAGAGCATGGTCGGGCTATTTATATGTGTATATGATTAGCATAATTTGCCATAAATCAGTTAGGACATGATTTGATTTGCAATGGTTTGAATGATAAGTTTTCAGTGTTTGTAAATCACTTGCCCTGTTTATCATGCTTGATAACAACCTGTGTTTGTGTTATTTTTGATGCATTTCACATATAGACTTTATACATTTTTTAAAAATGATGTTGCATAATGAAACACAAGGAACATACCAGCTGTTGTAGTTTCATCTTTCCACTGAGCCATGGTTAATCCACTGTGGACTGTTAATGGCCCATAGTCACATGGTGTTAGCACAGATCATTTTTTTTCTCTTGCCTGAGTCGCCTTATTAAAGATCACTAAGTGGTAAGGCTTGCCCTTTAGCATCTCCTACTTACTGTGAGGGAGGCTTTAGATCCCACTATGGGCTTCGTTAATGTAAGCCCTTTAGAGCTTGAGCCCCACGCTACCACACCAAGCAGCTCCAGAACCACAGACAACATCACCTTTCTATGATGAAGTGTGAATGAAAGCTAGCATGTTTTCATGCTAATGGAAAGAAGTGCTAGTAATTCAGCTGTAGTCCATTCTGTCAGTGACATATCATTCACCTATTCTAGAGAGAGAAATATCTAATGGAACCTTATCTCTATATGTATTTTTATCTTTTCTGAATGGGACTGTGCTTTGGTGGTGTCTGCTCAGCAGTTTTAATTACAGGCCTGTGCCCAGAGCAGTATAGCTCTTGTTGAATCTCTTCTCAGTTTGGAGCTGTGTAATAACAGGGTGGTGACTGCCTCTCTTCAGGCTCCATCTGCTGCCTCCTCTAATGGAGCAGTTAAAATGTTCAGATATATTTTGGTGTCTTGGTACAATAGGTACAACAGAATGATAGCCTCAGTGGTACAGCACAGTCAGAATGTTATAGCACATAGATGAGGTAAGCTTTTCAAGTGATGTGATATCCTGAATTAATTAGCACACATTAAGTAGAACAATCTTGGGCCCATTTTAGTGTATACTTTTTTACATTTAAATGTGTAATTATGGGGAAAAATAATGTGCTATAAGTGTGCATATCTGAATGATTTTTTTCCAGATAATGCAGAAATGGTAGAGGATGTGTATTGATTTGCAGTCAGAAAATTAACCAGGTATTTGACCAGGTGTACCTAAACATTTGACCATGACTGTAGTCCTACAACATTTATTATATATAACATAGAGGAGATTGTTCTAGAACCTGGGTGTTGTAGTGCAGATGTGCCTTTAGGTGACATCATGCTTGTGTTTTACAGTGTGTGTGGAGCACTGTCATGTCTCAGTTAATGGCTTCAGAAGAAGAAAGATACACTGGGTAAAAATTGTGACATTCAGAAATTCCTAACAAAACAATACATTTTTTAATGACTTGTCAAAGATTAAGGTTCAACTATAATTATCACCCTGTTTGTTCCTGCATCTGTTTGTTAGGGTCTGCCACAAAATTACTGGGAAAATAATGTTTAAATGCTTTGTAGAAAAACAAAGAAAAAATAAACATTTCTCTTCAGTAGCCTGCCAGACGTCAAGTTCCTGAACAGAACCTGAACTTCCTCATATAGAACACAGCGTTCTGGCTCTGAAAGGTTCATCTTGTTCTTTGTTTTTAGTTCTTGGAAAGGAGTGGGAGGAGCTTGGATAAAGAACAAGCAGTGAAAATGAGGAGTGGGCCACTAGAAGGGGCAGGAGGTGCTTCAGCTTTTCAGGAAAATTCTCTGGTTTTCTTAGAAGGCTGCTTGTTGACTCACGTTTCAGCACATGCTATGGTGTAAACCAAGAGGAATTTATTTGAGCCTTGTCCTCACAAGACTGAACACACAGCATACTTAACACTCAGGCTGATGACTATCAGGGTGTGCCATCTATATGTCATCATGTGATTAGCATATGCTTCCTTCCCTGGGTGTTCTTGAAAAACAGGGTAGGCTGTGTTTGTTTACTGGCTCCATGCAATCAGGGAAGAAGCAAGCAGAGTTTGAGTTTTGTATGTAATGCATTCATGTATGACTAGTGTTATTGAGTGGGATTACAAAAAATGGCAGTCTATTACAGCGTATATGCTGTTTTTTCAATTTTTTTTCACAAATGATTATGCTCCCCTTTGTGTCCTTTGACTCATTAATACGTAGGCTGGAGTTTGTATTCCCTACTCTCTGGACTCCTAAATCACACTAGTGTTGTCCCTGTTCCTCTAAAGAGTTGCACAACTGCTGTAAACATTGTGCATTGCTAAGTCTGTTGCCACTGCTAGCATGTCTGTAACTTGATCATACTCTACTGCAGTCTAATACACAGAAAAACATTGCCATGCTGACAGTAACTAAACAAACAGCTGTGTGTTTTTAGCCTAAAGTTAATGAAGATTATTTGACATAGCAAAGCTGTTTACTACTGCCCTGGACAGTTTTCCATTCTTCCATCTTTTTTTCCTCAGACACAGTGTAACAATACAGTGACATCATGATAGCCTATACAACATTAAATAGTTAAAATTGTTCTAAAAATTATATCTATGCAGGACAACCCCCTCCACAGCCCCCAGAAATATGTTTACAAGCACATTTTAAAAATCAGTGTAATTCTGTGATATTTTATATTATTTTTTTTATATCAGAACGTTTGTGTTTGTGTGTTTGTGTGTGTGTGTGTGTGTGTGTGTGTTTGTGTTGGGGTGTGTGTGTGTGTGTGTGTGTGTGTGTGTACGTACAACTGTGAGTGGATATTCTCACAGCTGATAAAAAGAGTCTAATCCAGACTCAGTACTGTTTGTGCCCTTCCACCACATCTGCTGATGTTATGCTGTAACAACCAGTCCCATGTCTGCATCTCCACAGTGAGCTCAAAGGTTTCTCAGTTTTATGACACGATGTACTGAAAACATTGTCACAGTCATTGACGTTCCTGCTGTCAACAACATACCGTAGGAACAACATTCCATTGTCTCAGGAAAGCCCTAAGCTTGTTTTTCCATATCTTGCACTTTTCAGGGAATGGTTAAAATGACCATGTACTGCTGTTGTGTGTTGGTCAGTGACCTAGGTTGTAAACTGCTCAGGCAATTAAAAAAATGCTGTGTGTCTGTTACTTCCCTCTTCTTATATAGCACAGGGTCAATGAGTTAGTGTGACAGCTTGTTGACATGCAAAGGAAATGTTCCTTTTGTGGGCCTTATGTCATGCTGTTTTTATCAGAAGTGCACTTAGTCAGTCCTATGTGAGCATAGAACTGTGCAAAACACAAAATGTTATTTACTGAAACCTTTGTAAAATTGGTCTTAGATATGTTATTAATTTTTCAGTGTCATCTAAAAAGCTGAAGATATTTATTGAGTAGAAAATAAAACAAACCGTTCAGCAACAAAATACATTTGTACATTTTTGTTTTTGTGTAGAAGTTGTTTGCATTATAGGTTTTTCATGTTCCAAGTAATCCAAAACACATTATGTGATGCTGTGAACTTGACCCTGGGTGTGCTATTCCATATGTTTAAGACCATCAGCTTCCTTTTCTCAGTTAATGGCTTCTAGAGAACCATATATAAATTTAGACTGTTATTGAGTTGTTTTCTTACTGTGAAAGAATGGACAAAGTCAACTTTGATACATGAATAGAGGTTTTCTTTTATCTCTTAGAGATGTAATTAGACTTAATGGTGGACCAGGTCTTGCACAGTGAATAGCTTGTCCCATTGTATCTTCAGTACATCTTTTTGACAATTTTTTATATATAGATAGTTTTTTTCCCTTTGACATATGTAGGTGGGTTATTTATATATTTAATCTACTTAAAATGATTTCCTAAAATATTACAAACCTGCATGTAGTGGCTGTTTTGACTGGTGGTCACTGCCGTTTACACAGAGTTATATGTAAATGTGTCTGCAAATAAATATAGAGAATTTATGTTTTCTATGAAATTATTAAAAGGGAATTTTTCTTAAAAAAGCTTTTGTAAATGGCCAGCAGGTTCTGTGTTGTGGTATCTGCCAATGTGCATGACTTTATGTATGAATGTCTTTTTTTGTCAATTTATTTTAAATTTTGTTAGGCAAGAGTCCTAGAGTGGGTCCTTGCCCAGAACAATCAGGGGGAAAAATCGGATTGCATGGAGCTGAGGGCAGCTTTGTCATTTGTGGATAGCATATGCTTCCAGGCTTAGTGCAGTTGTTTTGGATTTTTTTGGACCACTCCTTCTTAGCATGTCTTCTCAACCGTCTTACATCTTAGAAACATGGGCTTCTGTGGCATTTGGTGGCATTTGGCGCGCACACACAAACACACACACACACTGAAAGAGAAGGCCATAGTGTGTTAGTGCATATTCAGTGATGTCCTGAAGCTGATCTGTGTGCTAAGCTAGAGTAGGGGCCAGTATTCCATAGAGGTAAACTGTATCTGTGGCTGATATTATTTGACACGAAAACTCAGCTCAACTTTGGAATTGCAAGTAATCATTACTGTAAATAATGCAGCATCACTCACTAACAGGCATGTAGTGCTTTCAAATATAAACAAATACTTACCTATATAAATTGTGTTTGCAGCAAGATGTTGATTGTCAGTTATAAATGTGTCACTTCCATCCTCCAGTCTCAGCTGACTACATTTCATGTAATTGTTCAGATGGACTGAATGAAAGTAACCCAATGGTGGTTCTATAAGCCTGCCCTGCTCCAGCCAACACTGATCCCATTCCATTAGAGGATTCACAGTGGAACTGGTGCAAAAGCTTGGCTTTAGCTTTAGAGTGGGCATAGTTGGTTGAAGCTTCAGAGCAGAGACTGTTCACACAGTTATTAACTCAGAGTGATGGTGGTTTGTCCATGTGTCGATCAGGCGAAATAAATAGTCTTGAGTTTAGCCTTCAGGAAATCAGCCTGTATGAGGGAATTAATGAGATTTGTGGAAAAGAACAACAGCCAAGATGGCAGCTGGAACACAGACTGCCAGTGCCTCACTCATTCTTGCAAATTTAATCACAGCACACAAAATGGCCACGCTTTCTATTTTAATGGATCAGTGTAGAGTCATGTAGAAACAAGACAGTGGTTCATACTCTCACAAAGCAGTTGTCGTTAGGCAGAAAAATGAAAATGTAGCATTTGTTTCTTTAGAGGAAATCTGAGTGATACTCCAAGCTGCAGGAGGTAGTAGGTTACAGTGATGGATATATGGAATTTGTCAAATTTACTGTATATTTTTTATACAGATTGTACTATTCAGAATTTACAGTTGTTAATTTATTGGCATTATTTCCTGAATGTGAACACAATATCTAATGTGATAAATGATTACATCAATTTACTCTTGCTTGCTAATTGCTTTTCTTAGTTTCCTGCTCAGTCATTTACTCATTGATAATTGATAGCCTAAAAAGTGCTAATGGCATAGAGGATGAGCAGCTGGACTCCATTTTACACTATTTCAAAGGGTTGTCCTTGAAAATTGTGTTAAAATATTATGTTGTGAAAAATTAATTAACAAATTAACAAAATGTCAGCATTGTAAAATATGTACATGTTCCAAAATTAATCTAGAGAATGTTAAATGTAAATTTTATGAGCAGCATCATGGTTTTTAATACATTGACACACAATTTGTATAGTCATGTTTATATAATGTATTATTTACAATTGTTCCAAACATGGCTAGGCCAGTTTTAGAATTGGATCTATTCTTTTTATAAATCATGTTTTTCTTTCCATGCCATACATCAAAATCACATCCAGACCTCTCTGGTAGTGCCCAGTAGGTTTTAACATTGTCCAGTACGTCTGTGCTGATCAACACATGCAAAACCCAAAATAGTCTATGGAGAGGATGTGTCTGAGGGCTTTGCATAATAATGTGGTTATGATCTTATGATGGCCTCTTGATAATATTGTGTATTTAATTCCATGGAAGAACTTCAGTGTGTGTTTATGGCAGCACAGCATTATTGAATTGATTTTCTTCCACTTCCTTCCTGGGCAAAGGTTTGTCATTTAATAATGAGAATTTAAAATTTTTAAACTGCTGTCTTTTCATTTCTTACAGGAAACTCCTAATTTTGTCTTCCTGGTAATGGAGGTGAGTACACTATGTGCATTATCATAAGTCTCTCCTCTCTTTCTCTCTTCCTCACTCACTCAGCATCTCTGTTTTCTTGCCTCATTTCCTTGATATCTATATACAGCATAGTCACACAACGCATTGTCCTGTGGCCTTGACTGGTGCTCAACAAAAGGAAAAACAAACTGTTCATCTTAAATTTCCAAACTAAAATGACCTCTTTGGGAATGCATTTTTCCGAGGGGAAAAAAAATTGGTTTTATAACCACTCTATCTTTAGCATGTAACATTATCCAGACACCTCATTTTTATCAGGTGATATGATAAGTGAGGGGGTCATCTGATGCTTGTTTATGGGAGCTGTGTTAGAACAAGAATTTGCTTTGTTGTTTAGGTGTTTTATTTAATTCCAACTTCGTAATCAGTATGTTGTTAACACCAACTTTATAGAATGATATGTTTATAGTCTGCAACACAGAAAACTTAGCAAATAACTGATTAACTATTCAAACTTTTTCAGAATCCAGTTAACTTATTCTTGTACATCCTTAGCACACATAGACCCTTAAATAACGAGCAGAGCTGAGTGTTCTTAAGTGTCTTCTCTCCAATCTTTATTTGAAATCTTTTGACAGTGTAGAATACAGTGATTTGGCTGTAGTAAGTATGCAGTGGGCTGACACCCCCTTCACACCTCTCTCTCTCTCTCTCTCACACTCACACACCAAACTTGTCTTATTATAAGGAGATTAACTAGCCCAGAATGATGGTATAACACTGTATCAGATGAACTGAAGTGCTTATTGCTATCCCTGCTTTATGTTGCCCAATGTAATTTGAACTACCTTGTTCTCCAGCCCTTTATATTTGTCAAAACTGTCTCTCTGAGCATAAGTGTCATCAAATCTTTTTTTGTTTTAACATTGTTGTTAGGAATGTTGTATTTTTTTACTCAATTAAAATGTTCTGATTGTAGAATTTAATGTTGTCTGTATACTTGTTGCAGTATTGCAATGGAGGGGATTTGGCGGATTATTTACAAGGTAAGCTATTAAAACACAATACTGAGTGTAATACAAATATGTTTGCTGTACACCCTCAGCACTGATAAATGTTTGATGCTTATGATGTGTGACATAATAGTGAACAAAGAGGTCTATGGCCCAGTTCCAGAGCAATAGTATTAGTGTAAACCTAAGAAGCTAAACCCAAAAGTGACTTACCAATTCGGTGAACATTACATGATGTACAGTGCAGATAGTAAAGACTACATGTTATTTATGTATTTCCCAGTCCAAAAAAAAAGCTATCAAATACAAGCTATTAATTTCAGCTTCAGGAAATTTACACAGAACATAATTTAAGGCTCAGAATAAATAATAACTCAGAATAAAAGTAGCAGAGCTGTTTTAAACCAAGTTTAGTTTTTGAGGCTTGTTACATTTTCTATGCATTATCTTGAGTGCATTATTTCAGACCCATTTTGTTGAGCTGTTATCTCACAGTGGAAAAGTGTAGATTTATTTTTGAGAGCTGAACCTTGTTTTTCTTTGGTAGATTAGCTTGACTTACATCATGTCATTCCTCATGGTCAGGGTGATCTTCACTTATCAGAGGATGCTGCATGTAGTTTGAATTTGATGACATATGCTTTGCTTTCCCTGTATTTCAGAATGTTCTTGCAGCAGCTGTTTATTGATCCAGTGTTTATCTTTGGTTATGTAGAGATATATTGGTAATGGTGCTCTGGTGTTCTCAGTGAGAGGATGTGATTGGTGTGGAGCATGTTTTCATCATAAAATATGTCAGCGTGATTGTATTTGGATGACACAGGTGTCCTGCACCAAGTTCCTGTAGAGTGTACTTGAGTGTGCACAAGTGGGAGTGTGGAGACTGAACTCTAGACTCTTGTTCTGTGAGATCAGAATGTAACAGTTCTTTGCTGGTGAATGCACCCACGTCAGATGACACGGTGCATCATGTGTCAGCCTCTCAACTCCCCTACAAATTATGCAACTGTTCCTCAGTTATACAATTCCACTCTGTGTGACGTGTATTGGAGGGATTTGTTCACTCTGAGTTCTCATGAAACTGGTGTTCTGAGGTTCTTATTAGATCTTTTGTGATCAGAATTGCTTTGTTTACTGAGTAGATTGGGGAAATGGAATCCTCTTAACAGCTTGGTGGATTAGTAGTGTTTTGTAGTAACAGGGGACCAAGGGCTTTATCACTCTATATAATACTTCTCAAATATTTCTGAGGCAGCGTTAGATTTTATAATGTTCTTATGTTAGATTAGTGGAGTGTGACATAACCCAGCAGTACTCGTGTCTTTGGTGCAGCAAATGAATGGGCATAATGCTGATGAATACACCTAGTTGTTAATGAACATATCCACACATGCCTGTAGGGATGTGACAGCATTTGTCTGAGTATGGGAATGTGGGTATTGTAGCTGCACTGTATTACAGAGGTAAATTTGTCACCCAAGGGAAAAATCTATAAAAATGTAATATAATTTATTTTATTTTTGTATATTATTTAAAAAATAATATTGAACACACTTAGATAAAAAAGATAAATACAGAAGTACAACACAGTATGATATTTTTATATACAATAATTAAAAAATATATTATATTTATTTATTTTCAAATGAGTTATTGAGTGTTTCTCATCAGTTGTGCATCTCTTCTGTTCTAGCCAAGGGAACTCTACGAGAGGACACCCTTAGGATCTTTCTGCAGCAAATAGCAGCAGCCATGCGCATCTTAAACAGTAAGGGAATCATCCACAGAGACCTCAAACCCCAGAACATCCTCCTGTCCTACACTGGCCGGAAGAAATCAAGCATCAATGGCATCCGCATTAAAATTGGTAATCAGCAATGTTTTACTCTGCCAGCTACATTGTGCATGCATAGCTAGGCTGTAATACTGGCTCACAGAAACTTTACAGAGTGAACCCATGTGAGAGGAAAGCCCTTCAGTTTTCCAAACCTACAGGAATATTTTGTGTCATTGCTATTTCTGGGTTTGCAGGCTTTCAGTTGTCTGCATGGTTCCTCTCAAAGCTGCAGACTTAAGTCAGACATTTTCAGCACGCTGCTATTAATAACATAGACATACTGATGGAAGCATTTTATGTTCTACAGCTGACTTTGGCTTTGCACGATATCTTCAGAGCAACATGATGGCAGCCACACTGTGTGGCTCACCTATGTATATGGTAAGCACCCAGAAGTATCTAACTGACTTTAATGCTGCCTGTCAACTTTGTGTTGGGTCTTTAATTGTAACTTCAAACTGCCTCCTCACCCCTTCAGGCTCCAGAAGTAATAATGTCCCAGAATTATGATGCCAAAGCAGACCTGTGGAGCATTGGGACTGTTATTTATCAGTGCCTTGTCGGGAAGCCACCCTTTCAGGTTTGAATCTATTTATTGTGTTTAAGTTTTGTTTTACACAGAGACAGGGCTGCATTATCTTCCTAAATTGCATTAGGAATGGTCTTCTCTAATTTCAGATAAGATGTATTTGGAAAACTAAAGGAAATAGTGAATGAAATGTTTACATCATCCAGCTACGATTTTAATCATCTTAGAAATGCAAACATGAATATGTTAGCCTTTTAACTATTGTTGTCGAAAGAGTATCTTTTTTCACCCTTTATGAATTTACTAATGTTCACTTCTATAGCAATACAGATGTATCATTCCATCTTTTGTCTTTTACACAGGCAAACAGCCCACAAGACCTAAGGATGTTCTATGAGAAAAACAAGAATCTGGTGCCAAAGTAAGAACAAACATTAATCACAGCGCTGTTGATGGTGGAGACGTGACTTTTAACATTCAAGACTGTACTGAAACTTGACCTCTACTGAACTTACAAATGAAAGTGCTTCATTCTTGTTCTCAGCATCCCAAGGGAAACATCTCCTCAGCTTGCTGATCTGTTGCTGGGCCTGCTGCAGAGGAACCAGAAGGACAGGATGGATTTTGGTCAGTGAAACTCTTCTATGTAAAGTCCTGGCAGGCTATGATAAATGTAGTGTTTTTCAAGGTCATTAACCTAGCTGAGGCCTCTATTATTCACTGTCTCTTTTAACTCGCTCAACTTTATTGCTGTCTTCTCACAGATACATTTTTCATTCATCCCTTCCTGGAGCAATCATCGACTATTAAAAAATGTGAGAAATATAATCTTATCACATATGATGTTTTATAGCCTATCTGGTCTTGAGCTGCTGACTAAGCAGGCCCCCTGCTTTTTTCTTTTTTTAAACATAGCATGCCCTGTGCCAGTACCTGCATGTACTGGCTCAGTCTTGGACAGTACCTGTGGCAGCTCGCCATCCTGCCGCTACGTCTCTCCTCCGGTGAGTTCATCACCTCATCATGCTTAAGCCCACTGTCACCTAACTGCAGCTGGTGTATGCTTTTGGATTAAAGCTGGTACATTATCTCTGCACATCCCTATTGCAGGAGCTGAGTGACAGAAAGGAATTCATTCTTCTGTCAGCTTCAAATAATCCAATGTTTGTCTCTGCCCCCCCCCCCACTGTCTCTTTCTTGATGCTGCAGTTATTGCCGGACATGCAGACGTTGCCGGAGGATGTGCTCTCCTCACCCCCTCTTGCCCCCCCAAACTACCTGCAGTTGTCCAAAGAGTCTGGTGGCAGCACTAGTAGTAAAAATTCCTCTTGTGACACGGACGACTTTGTGCTAGTGCCACACCTCTCGGGAGAACAGTCTTGTGAGTTTGATTTACAAAAAAAAAAAAAAACTTAGAAACTTCATTAAATTTCCATTACTCCTGGTAAACTAACTTTAATCCACAGCTTCATGTGGCTCATTGCTTTTATAAAATGGCAACAGCCTTAAATAATTTGTTATATTTTATATTATTTGCAATAAACATTCTTCCACCAACACATTTTCATTATTTAGAGGATGCTACTGTAAGCATTCAACCATGGACTACTGAAAGGTTTAGATTTTAGTACCAGACCTCTTTTCCAAAAATCTTGATTTACTAGTTTTTTGTTTATTGAATTTGTGAAACTTTAGATTTTTTGTATTAATTTGTTTTCAAAATAATCATGATTATATTGAAGACTTGGAATTGTTGTGGTTACTTTAAGTTACTCTTTCCTGTGTTCTTTTCAGATGACCTGCCAATGGGTGCTGTTGGCCGCCGGCCATCCAGTGAGTTTCTGCTTTGTGGAGGGTAAGTGTGACATCACTGGCACATTTCACATTTCAACAAATCACAGTCACACTTTTTAACCAAGTAACAGTAACACTCTAAACAACTCCACATGATGTTTGCCTAGCTTAGCTGTACCAACACAGATTTTACTACATTAATGGGCTAAAGGTACACAAATACATGTGCAGACTGCCGTCTTATTTTTGTTTGAATTTCAATGGCTGGACTACAAACACAAGCTGTGTAACTGATGGGTCTATTATGCATCTCTGAGAAACAGGATTGTTTTGGATTAGCATGTTGATCTGTTTGTCTTGTTGATGTCATCAGTGATATTTTCAGCTCACCCTCTTTGCTAAGCTATGTGATCATGAAGGTGGAAGAGAACAATCTCCATTATGGGAATATGACCTAGCATGACACATTTACTATTTCTGTACTCCAAGCTTTCTGTTGTGATCAGACTGGGGAGTGAATCACAAAACTGTGAAATAGGAGCCCGTTTGTGTGATTTTTGTATGTGTGGTGTGAACTTTCGTCTTCAGCAGGCCTGAGCACATTCTTTTAGTCATAAAATGGCAGTTTTTTGGCTACTGTGCTAAATTAAGGACGAAATCAGTCTAGCACAGTCTGAAATACTGACTGTTTTGGTCCTGCCAAGAATTTTTGCCAAGAACAAATGGTATTTCATTTTTTAAGCTTATTCTTTTCTTTCTTTCTTTCTTACTTAAATCACCTTTTTATCACCAAAATCACCTTTTCTCTTCACACACAAATTTCATTTTACATATTTCTTTCTAAAGGTATTTTAAAGTACACTTGATAAGAAATTCCTAATACAGAGGTTTCAGAAAGCAAAGTCTAAGTGATATACCCTTTGAAGTTATAAGTTATACAGGTGTAAATCAATTTTGGTGTTTAATATATGCAGATATATGCCATAATATTTCATTTGTATATCTAAATGTCATTTTTAAGGTTTCACAAAGAGGTCTTGTAAGAATATCAATAATTAGCAAATGATAATATTGTGATTTTAAACAATATGCTATTTACCTGTAATGGCTTGCCTTAAGGAGGGCAGTTATAGTGGAAAAAACCTGAGATTATAATATTTACAAATATTTTAATACATTATAACAGAACATAATTTATGCATATGGATTGCACATAGATCTTTAGCTTACATTTTCTAAACTACAAAAATTATATTGCTGTATATCTCCCAGCCTTGTTTTCATGGCCCTTCCATTTCACAGCTGTTCTGCACAGCAGTTCTCAAAGTCAGTACACCTTCTCAAAGCCACTTCCTCCCCTGTTTCCATTTCTGTACATGCCCAGAAGCTAGACACATTCAACCTACTGGGTCATGTCTCTTTTTGTCTGTCTTCTCTTAAACATGCACACACACATAGAGTATTCTATGTCTCTGTTGCTTCTTTCTTTGTTCTTCTCCTGCATGGTCCCTGAGACTCATTCTGACATTCACTGTGTTTATGAGCAGTGGTGCACACTGTGTTTCCCAACATGTTTATGTGAGTGAACACTCATGCATTACTTTTGGGTGAGAGCCAGCTCCTCCAGGAGAGAGGCATATTTTTCCTGGAGCTCTGAACTGCAGCTCTGCTTGTTGTTCCCATGAAGTGAACTCAGTGCCTTTTTTCACTCTGTTGTTTGTGCATTGATTCCCAAGAGTGTGGATCCAAAGAACGAGTGTCCCAGTGCTGCTTCCCAGCAGGCACAAATCCAGGTCAACAGTAGTGCTTATCTACCAGAAAAAAAATATATAATAATTATCACACAATAAAGAATACATTTATTACATATATGAAAATAAACTACAGTGATACAGCAGGAATTTCTGTAGTATATTTTCAAGTAAATTTGTTATAGTTAGTATAGTTTACAGAAGGACTTATAATATCTATATTTCTTAATAAAGGTTAATTTGTATGTTGGTTATGTCTTAATTTAACTATGACAACTAAAATATTTAATGCTTACAAGCTAATCCTCATGGTAGAGTTGTTTTTAAATCTTTCTCAGTTGGATCAAAATGGTTCCACGTGGTGATCCTTATAGTGTTTTGATTCTGTAGACAAGATTTCTTTTTGTATTAGTGTAGTACACAGGTATCAAATATTTTTAACACTGTACTGTAGTCCATGCACTTTAGCCTTACAGGGCGTACTTTATGCTGTGCCATGCTGAACCGACTCTCGATCAAACAAAGAAACTCTCTTTGTGTTCTTCGGGTGTATAGCCTCGTGTGGCTCACGTGTACTCACTCTCTCTGCTGCTTTTTCAGTCCCCCTACCCTCTATCTTATTACATAATAAGATAGCTAGCTCTAACGGCACATTTCCCCTTTAACTCCTCATGTAGCTCAGACTCATTCCCCCAAAATAAGCTTTATACTTATACAATTGGAATATCTATTCATGATGTCTGTCTAAATATATTTTGTTCCCAGTCAGAAAACAAAATATAAATGAGCCTTTTTAAAGCTCTGAGCAGCTGTTCCAAGTGGGAGGATGCAGCACGTGCTGTTGGCCAAAGCTCAGCCTACATTTCTTCTGGGTAACCCCTAGCCCCTCCTTCTTCCTCAATGATAGGCTGGATGCATGTGTTTACAAGATGGCTCCTCCCACTTTTAGTTGGCCTGGCCCCTAAAACAGGAAAAGGTTTTTTCACACACTGTTTGCCAACATTAACAAACTAGCACACAAAGAACTCAGACTGGAGTCTTTGTCACTTTTGCTTAGCTTTAGTTTTCAGAGATTTTAGGTATAAAAACATTTGATGAGTGGACCTTTTCTTGTGAAAAAAATGTTTTTTGAAGTTTGAGTGGCATTAGTTCTTTGTTTGCAATCATGGTTCAGCAGAAGCGTGCTGACTGGTTCAAGGCGTTCTTCTCTGCTATGCCCAGGCAGCCCCAACCCTCCTCAGGCCAGACCCCAATGGTGTCCCCTCGGGCAGAAACCACCCCAATCCCTGTTCCTACACAGGTGCGCAACTATCAACGCATCAAGCAGAACCTCTCCAGCAGCCCCACCACCACTCTCTACGGCTCTCCCAGGTAAGACACTGCTTCACTTTTCACAGGATTCAGATTAGTGAATAGTGAGCACTACACTCTTGTGCTGTAATCTGACAAATTGTACACTGTGTTAAGGGAGTTGTCATGTTGTGCTCCTTCTGTGACTCATTCATGACTAACCTTCTAAAAGATTGCTTTGCTTTACATCAGCTACAGTCCAGGTTGCATCAGATCACTTTTGATTTGTTCAGTCAGGGTTTGTATTTGTATAAATCAACTGGGACAATAGCTAGAAGGGTGTTGAGAGGAGTAATAAGATGTGCTAAGTCATGACAAGTACTCATGGGTAATGTTGTTTTTATGTCCAAGTACTGCTAAGTGTCTCTTACAGTAATGGTGATTAGTAGTTTTTTTTTATTTTATTTTAACTAAATTGTAAGCGATGTTAATCATTTTTCGTATTACATTGTACAGTTCTGTGGAAACATTAGGTTGTTGTATTTGGAATATAACAGTTATAGAGCTTATAGGGAGTCAAAGGGGGTCAAGGGTTTAGGGAAGGTGTAAAATGTAGTGGGTGCAAGATGGGGAAACTGAAAGAACTATTGTTTTTGAGCTGATTGTCTCAGCATGGTGCTGGTAAGATTTAGGCAGGTAGCCAGTAGGGCTCTTTAAGCCTGTTCTACCTCAACCATTTCCCCATCAGACGAGGCCCTGCCCAGGGCCTGCTGGCCAAGGGGGCTGATCCTCCAGTAGCAGCTGCTGCCCCACTTCCTTTGGCCTGGCTCTGTGTCTGAAGGATTAAATGCACTGTTGCTGTTTTGTGAGACGGGCTGAGCTGATTCACACTCTCGGTTCCTCACTAGCCAGTTTGCGTGTTGCCGACTGGACCTGCCACTGGGATTCCATGAGTCATGTTTGTTTTCCAGTGCTAAAGGGAAAGTGACAGAGCAGTATATTGAATTTTTAAAACATCTCAAAGAGGAGAGGTTACAGCAGTATTTATTTCCTTTTGGAAAGAACTGTGGATTTCAGTATTTAGCAAACTGAACAACCGACACCTGAAGAAAGTGAGCCACAGATTGTGAATTTTGGTTTTAGTGTCTATCGTTGTGTGTTCATTTGTAAACGTCTGTCAGAGTAGGAATACTATGGCTAGTTGTAATGGTGAAATGATGTTGAATTGTCTGGCTGCAGGTCAGGTACAGTGCGGCGCTCCAACACTAGTCCCATGGGTTTTCCTAAAGCCACCTCTGGCTCTCCCAGTCCAGCTGATACATCCCAGACTGTGGGCAGAAGACTCTCCACAGGCAGCTCCCGCCCATATTCACCTTCTCCACTAGGTAAGAAGTCTTTCTCACTGAATCTTTGCCTGTCTCTCTCTATCTCAGCAACTCTTTCTTTCTCAGTTAATGCGTAATTCATGTGACAAACAACACTAAAGTGATATAACAGAAGATTTATTTAGAAACAAAATCCTTCTTTCTTTCCTCATGCACCCTTATGCTTTTTTATTTTTCAAATTGTTATGTTTTTTTCCCCTCTGTGACATTTAAAATGCAGTTGCCAGGGAGACATGCACTGTTTTTGAAAGGGAGTGATTGTTTTAAATAGAGGGCATGTTGTGACATGTCTCTGTTTTGTCCAGTGGGCACTATTCCTGAACAGCTGGGCCACTGCTGCTGTGGACATCCCCATAACCATGAGGCACGCAGCCGCAGTTCCTCCGGTGGTGAGTTTCTGTGTCTCAGTATGTGTGAAAGAGGCTCTATCTCTGTTTTCTTCTCCCTGGAGTCAGGTGTCTTATATAGTTCTTGCTTCAAGCCTGTTAACACTCCCATGAGTCCCATTGTTTCCTCTGTCTTACTTTACCCTGACTCACATGTATATGTTTCATTAATGCTTTCTAGAGAAGCTCCATTTACAAAGGAGAAATCACGTTTAATAAGTAAAGTGTTTTGACTGTGGTCATGGCAAGTGCAGCTGCTGGAGATTCAGCTCAGACATTAAATGCCAAGCTTCCACTGTCCACCTGCTTAAACCACTCTCTTTATTGCTTGGCATCTTTTTTTGTTAAAGTTAAAGCAGTGCCCATGAACTCAGTACACTGGAATACTGTTTATAATTCATTGAGCTTAAAATACTGGAAATTCACAAGAGCTTGAATACATGTTATTGGTAGGTTACTGAAGCATTGACAGACTCTGGTGCCATCTAGTGGATTTTTTTAACAGAAGAATTAGTATAAAGAGACTATTTTTAGGCTGCCAGTAAGCATGTTTTACACAAGTAGAGCATTAGTATTTATTTATTTATTTATTCATTACAGGTTCTCCTGTGCCATCATCTCAACTGCTTGGAGCCCGACTTCAGAGTGCACCCACCCTGACAGATGTCTACCAGAACAAGCAGAAGCTGCACAAGCAGCTATCTGATCCACTGCAGCCCACCACTTTAGCCTATCCTCCCACCCATTCACCGCAGCTTGGACGACCTGGCAACCTGGGCACCTCACCCACAAAGCACCTGGGCTCCTCTCCACGCACGTCTGATTGGCTCCAGAAGTCCCCCCTGCCTACCATCATTGGATCACCCACTAAAGTAGGCTTTATGAGTTTGAGTAAATGAGAATCGATACACTCTATTCTTATACGTAAAGTTGATAAGAAGACCAAGGGAATCATATTGTTGTGTAATATTTTTACAGACAACAGCACCTTTTAAAATCCCTAAAACCCAGGCTTCATGCAACCTCATGGCCTTGGCCTCTCAGCAGGGAATGGCAGACAGCCCTACGCCAAGCAGGACACTGATGGATGCTCGTGATATCTGCATTCACCACTGCTCCCCTTATCCAAGTAGTCGTCAGTCAGCTCCAGAGGCTAGCAAAACCACCTTTGGAAGGTAATAAAAACTCAGATATTTTTTATGTCTGTTTATAAGCTTTTCTTTTCTTACCTTCATACCTTTTGCTGTCCATCAGGTCTGTAAGTACAGGGCGTTTGTCAGAGCAGCCTGTGAGAATCACTCTAGGAGGTCAAGCGTATCAAGGCAGCACAGACAGTCTAAACACAGAAAGACCTATGGATACAGGTAACCTTTTAATCTTGTGACGAAACAGCAGAGCTTACTCTGATAGGATTTTATTGCTATTTTATAATTCCTTTTACTAATTTCTTTGATATCTTACTTGGGTTTTTTGCATTTCCATTGCTTTCTCTTTTCTCAGTACCCAATGTGGCTTTATTCAACTAAGAGGATATAATGTGATTGGGTCCTTCCTTGTGTTTGTAAAAATATTCTAGCTCAGAGTCTGAGAGTGACTACAGCGTCATATTTGTGGGTCTGTGTTTCTTTGCTCAGCCCCCGCAGGATCGTGTGGTTTGGCAGCAGGCGGAGCAAGTCCCCGCACTGTAGTGTTCACAGTGGGCTCACCCCCCAACAGTAGCACCCCTCCCACATGCAGCCATCTTGCCACCCGCCCACGGACCACCTCAGGTAAGAACTTTACCTTGCTTACTCATAAGTGACCTGCAACTGTTTTTTACAAAGTAACAGCAATGTTATATTTGGATGATGCAGATGTAATTGATCATTGTTTCTCTCTGCAGTAGGCTCCAACAGTTCAGGGGGCTCGCTGTGCTCTACCAGTGGAAAGGTGTGTATGGGTTCTCCTCCAGGTATGGCCATTGGCAGCTCCCCTCCTGGGGCAGAGGTGGCCCCTAGCAGCCTGCGTTATGTCCCCTATGGTACGTCCCCACCCAGTTTGGATGGCTTCATCACCTTTGAGGCCCCAGAGTTGCCTGAGGAAACACTGATGGAGGTTAGTGCAAACCATCAGCTCCAAATAAATCACTAAACACCAAAGGAAAACTCAGCACTACAGAAAAACTGTTTAAAAGTTGAAAACTGTTGGAAGAACAGACAAGTTGTATACAATCTGATATAGGGAATCAACCTATTAAATTTATTTTTGTCTGAAATGTGCTAAAAGAGATGCACTATTACAGTTAATGGTTTCTGATATTATATCAAACTATGCAAGAACAAAATGAATGGAAGTATGTTGGAAAGCATCACTGCATCCATCTAAAGCCCTGAGTTGATATTTGTTAATATACCTGTAAGGGTAAATTTGTGTGAATATGATTTAAAAAGTGTATCACTCTAAAACTGCAAGGGTGTATTAATTTTTGCAGCGAGAGCACACAGACACACTCATGCACCTGAGGATGATGCTGTCATTCACGGACTGTGTACTGGAGATGGCTGCAGTACGGGCAGGTGGAGCTGACCTTGGAGCTTCTGCAGCTTCACTTTATCCCCCTCAGGAGAGTGTGGTGGTGGACCAGATCAGCCAGCTCAGCAAAGAATGGGGGTAGGATTTAATATATATATACATACATACACACCACACACACACACACACACACACACACATACATACATTCAGACCACACATTAAGCGGACATATGTAGACCACCCCACACATGTATCCAACTGCTCATCCATACCTCTGTGTCTCCCCGTGCAGGCAAGTGGAGCAGCTGGTGTTGTACATGAAGGCTGCTCAACTGTTGGCCTCCTCTCTGCACCTGGCCAAGGCCCAGATCAAGTCAGCAAAGCTCAACCCCTCCACGGCTGTCAAACAAGGTGAGCAGCTGCTTGCATCTTTGCAGAGAGTTGTACCTGTATAAAATAGTAAGTGCTGAATATTGATAAATCTTATCAGAAACAAGTGTAGGTTCCAGAGTAGATAGTTCAGTCAATTGCATTTGTAAAGAGAAGTTCTGTTCATATTTCACCATTATTTTCTTTTTATTTTACCATTACCATGTACATAGTAGTGGAATACAGTCAATGAAAGTGATGTACCAAACATTTTTGGAAATGTTTTTAGTAAATAGCCACAGAATTGTATTTTTACCAACAAAAAAAAGCATTATATGCAGACATTTTACCAAAAGTATTTTTTTCACATGTTCATTACTCAAGAATTCTGGAAAAAATAAAAATAAATAAAACAAACCCCTGGAGTTGTGTTTATACATGCCTTGCCATGTTTGTTATCTGCCTTGAAATTTAATCTCTGTTGAATCGAATTAATTTTGGATTTTATTCCATTATATCAAAATTCTCATATTTATAGGGTTATTTTAGTCATATAATAAACTTCTACAGCTTCTTCATTATCATGGATACATAGTGCCCTTGTGTCCTGTTAATAATTATTTATACACTTCTGTTCAACTCGATTTGATCTTAGCTTATTTCAAATATATTTGAAGAACATATTTGAGTTCTCCATGGATAATTTTTTTTTACCACACTACAAGAAACATGTGAATTGTACTCTCCCATTCTTTGTACTTTATTGTTGATAAATCTCATATGTCTCCTGTGTTTTGTAGTGGTTAAAAACCTGAATGAGCGTTACAAGACCTGCATCTCTCTTTGCCGCCGGCTCACCGACAAACTCAATCACTTCTTCTCCGACAAGCAGCGCTTTGTGGATGAAATTAACAGTGTAACAGCGGAGAAGCTCATATACAACCACGCTGTGGAGATGGTGAGTGTGAGAGAGACCGTGTGCATAGTTGTGCGTGTCCTTGTCTTTGCAAAAATTTGAAATGTTCTCTTTGGTGTTTGTGTTTGTAACAGGTGCAGTCGGCAGCGCTGGATGAGATGTTCCAGCAAACTGAAGATATTGCATATCGCTATAGCAAAGCTGCCATGCTGCTGGAGGGACTCAGCAAAATCCTGCAGGACCCAGCAGATATAGAAAATGTCACGAAGTGTGAGTACATCTCCTTCAAAGTGTTTTTGATGCATCATTCATGTGCAAGTAAACAGTAACATGTTGAAGCGCATTCGGATATGAAAAAGAGAATGCAATTTTTAACATAGTGGATCTTTCACATCAAGTCTGGTTCATTTATTTAAACACAACACAGCATTGATGGAAGACAGACATTGCGTACAATCCATTCTCCACAAATATGTTCCACCACTTCATTCAAGAGCAACTGAATTTATTTATTTGGGTATTTAACTGGGGGAATTGCACTGCTTCTGCTTATAGAATTGTGAAAGCAATTAAATATTTTCCCTGTATGCATAGGAAAACATTAACAGTAGTATTTTGTAATAAATTCTAGACATAGTCAAATACCTTTCCTTCAATTGAATTAATTATACATTGGGGAATGACTATTCCGCTTATCAATTATTCACATAAGTGCTGAGTGGTGTAAATTAGGGCAATGAATTATACACACAAATGCAAATCATGATTATTAATCAGTGATGAACTTTGACTGAAATGCCCATCCCTTATATCAGCTGACACTTTGAATTCTTTCACTTATTTCATGACTTCTAAGCAATACTTTGTAGAAAATGTATTGTTCATTTTTTTATTTTGGTATCACCGCTTTGGATTCTCTTTCATCCTGCATTCTTCATGTCTATGATGCATTTCTTCTCTGTCTGTCTACAGATAAGGCGACCGTGGACCGAAGGATCTCTGCTTTGTGTTACTGCACGGTCACACTGTACGAGTAGCAGCATCACACCCACCCTGGGACCACCTTCCTCTGAAATCACTCATACCAGTGGACCTCCTCAATCTCACTTCTCCAACTTTGTAGCAGTCAAAGAAAGCACTTTCCATTTTTAATTAATCCTGTTTTTTCATGGACCCACCAGAAGCAACAGACAAGTATTATTACTGTTTTCATAACAAATGTGTGAGAGGCAAAGAGGCACAAATTCACTACCAAAGATGCAATGTATCTACAGAGATTTTATTGTCAAGATAGCAGTGTTGGACTCTGTTGTGGCTTGAGCTGTCTTCTCTTTGTTTTCACAAGTTTTCTTTGGCTTACCACACAACACAAGGGAACTCAATGTCCAATGACATACAGCAGTTTTTCTGTGTAGAGAGAATCTGGCTCAGAGCTGAATAACGAGAACTGAGTGAACATTATAATGTAAAAAGTTCCTTGAAGAAAATGTTATTATAATTTTTTTGCAATGATTTGTTTTATACTGGATTCTGTGACACTGTTTTAATTATTTATTGGTTAAGAAGACATTTTATGTTGGGATGTTTTCAAGTTGAAGGAAGGCTCGAGAGATGGGTTGTACCCGTGATAGACTGCAACTGTTGTAATAGTGAAACCCACACAAACACACACACAAGACAATTGCACCAAGCTCGCACATGTTCACTTGCCACCACTCGCAAGTTGTCTTTAGTATGGAAGCTTGAGATTTTAAGTGAAATCTGTTTCTATGTTTTGTTTTTTAAATCAAATGCACTTTATTGGCACAGATGGGGATAGGACTTTTTCCCAGAAAATGAGCATGGGGAATCTCATGCAAGGAGATAAGAAAGAGGAAAAATGGACACAGATAAAGCAGTGAGAGACAATGCTCATGTGTGGCAGTGAAGACCACAATAAGAATGAATGCTACTCCTGTGTGGGGGATGAAGGGCCTTCCCAGCTCTCTCTGTGATCAGGGTCATTTACAGGCTGAAGCCCCAGCCACAAGGTTCATCAACAATAACGGTCAAAATACTTGAGTAGTTACTTAACTTTTCTTTGAATCATCGATACTGAAACAAGCTTTTTTTTATGTTGATATTAATACTGTAGCGTTTTTTTTTTTTTAAACAAACTGATGTTTGCATTGTGTAAATATTTAAGTATTTGTACGTGCATGTGTAATGTATGCTTTTGGTTTTTTTTTTTTCTGAATGAATGCGTTCGAGCACAGTGTGTGATGGATGGTGGAAGGCACTGGCATGGGACGTCACTAGCCCAAGAGCACAAGTCCTTTTTTTTTTCAAATAAGCAGTTTGATACTTGCCCACTACTGCCGCAATCTTTGTTCAAACTCTTTATACGAGGCCCTCCAGGAAAACAAGCAACCTCATGTTTGTCTTTGCATGGCAGCTCTTAAACAAACAATTGTGCTCTGTAAGGTACGTCCACTCGTGCTTAAGGCATGGATACAGTGGGGACCTGGTGCATTTTCCTTGATCCTCCGCTGTGCTCGGGACAGTGTTTGCAGTGTGACCGCACCATTGAGGTGCACTAAAGGCCAGTTTCAGGAAACTGAAAAACTGAAAGCACTACAAGAGTAGGCTGCTTTCACCTGTACATGTGTTAATAAGTCACACCCAGGTGTTCTGTAGTGACACTGACAGTGATGCTGAGAGGCTGGCTCCAGTGTACTCTTCTCTACTAAGTTTGTGCTTTATATACATATAATGTTTTTTTCTGCCCCCACGTCAGCCTTCACAATCACAAAGCCTTTACTGTACAGGAAATGAAGACATTAAATATTCTTTGGCTCTTTTTATAATATTTAATTAAATTTTACGCATATCTCCTTAGTTCATGGATGACACTCCCTTGTCCAGCTCAGAGAAATGTGTATAGGTGATATTCTATTAGAAATTACTGGTGCTGAGCATAGATCGTACCTTTGGAATTTTAGAATGTATCTGCCTGTCCTTAGCACCTTTCCTGTTTCAGATGAATGCGTACATGTGGCACCTTGTGGCCAATCTGATACAATACAGCCCGTCCAGCTGAGTTTGAAGCTGAAGTTCTGTTTTAATTCAATGACTTATTGTGTAAATTAATGTTTCACCAAGAGCAATTCTTCATGTTCTTTCTGGAACTCTAGAACTACAGCCTTTCTTTATTAAACATTCATAAGAGACACTTGTAGCCTCTGTCTCTTTTTAGTACTGTACAAACTTTATTTGTTGTCGTTCTTCACATAAAGGTAAAAAAATAGTACTTATCCATTATAAAGTATATGAAGTATTCTTTATAAACGTTAAATGTTTTCCACACCAGTAATTCAATGAGGTAAAATGAAAGTATCTATTGTCACAAGCTGATTAATTGCACCATTTGCTGTCTGTCTGATAAAGACTGTAAGTATCACAACCCAGCGTTTACAGGCGGTCATCACAGAGAGCCTCCACATCATATCAGCGGAAAAACATTTTAAAAAGGCAAGTGGTAGCAGATGCCTGTATGAACTGATGTGTGAGTTTGACACTTGTAGTTAAAGGCAACGTCTACAATTGTGCAGTGAACTGCTGTTCTCTTTGGGAAACTACATCTTTTAAGGCAGAATGCTATGTTTGAGATGGGGGGGGGGGGGGGGACACTCTTGTTTATACGTGGCTGAAGTTTAACTTGTAAGTCTTAATTCACTCTTTGAATTACCACAGAAACTCATGTAAGCAGAGAGAAAGACTGGACCTAGACCGTTCGTTATTTTTAGCCGTTTACAGACACTGGAACTTCGTTAACACATTGGAGCTGTTTGAGCCTACAAAGAGACCTAGGAGCTAGTAAATGGCACCATTTTATAAGAAGTGTTTGTTGATTATAATCCTGAAAGTCTCCTTTAAATAGGATGACCATTCGTCCTCTTTTACCCGGACATGTCCCCTTTTTTAGACTTAAAAAAATGTCTGGGCGGAATTTCACAAACGTCCGGGATTTTGTTTTTCTAGAGCTTACATAGAACTTCGAGAAGCGTTCAGTTCACAAAGAAGGGGGAGTGGTGAAGTAGCCTAGAATCTTCTGATTGGACGGTCTGACCAAGCTACCTGGTGGACTGAGCTACCGTTATTGGTCGATAACCTTCTCTGTAAACATTTAATTGGTCAGTCTGCACGTCAGTAGTCGTCGTTTACGTCAGGCAAAGCTCGTGTACCTACACTCATCTCGAGCTGCTATGACGAAACGTAAATGTAAGTTCTCTGATGAATTAAAAGAGCAATTCCCATGTTTTGTGTAGCAAATAAAGGTGTAAAGGACCTAAAAACACACATAGGTTCAGCTCAGTATACAACGGCAGCAAGAGACGTGACCTCATCACCCCCCCCCCCCCCCCCAAAAAAAAGACGTGTCCTCTTTTTCACCTCAGATCTAGTCACCCTACTTTAAAGTCCTACCTTCCTCCACCAATTACATAGTGAGGTTATCTCGTGATTACACGTCAGTGAAGCATCACAATGATTTTGAAGCTGTAATTTTAAGGTAAAAATATTATCACTAGTGTTCCTATATGCAAGAGAATCATAGATTCAGGGGAAGCTACATTTGGGATCAAGAACTTAATCAAAGAGAAGCTGTACACTCAGTGCATTTCCATCAAGAACTCGGGTTCTGAGAATCTATCCTACCCGTCGAAACGTCCTATCAATGCCTACTGCGCATGCGCATATCGCTTTTCCGTCCCAACTCAGCGCGACGCCCATAATTTCATGCTACCTGCGGTCTGTTCTCTGTCCCACCTACAGTATTAATCCAAGAAACACGTTCTGATAAGGCAGCGCGCTGTGGTAGGACACTGACACGGTATCACGTTTCGATAGACATGTCTATAAATATGCGCAAGGGTAGGACGTTTTGACAAATTAACATAGATTGTCAGGTCTTTTGCTATGTCCTGTGTGGTCCAAATGCATGTCAGGGGCTTTCCTTTAGTCTCTTTAAAGACTGTTCTGGAACTGCCTGTTAATCTCAGGGCATTCTGCTTAAAAGTGCTATGCTGTCATTGCCTTAATGCTGATGCCACAATAATAAGGCATCACACCTCCCCCTTCCACCACTCCTTCAAACAGCAGAAAGGTTTAAAACATCTTTCAGCAATCATGAATGCCTACAATTTCAGTACATTTATTAATGTCATATAATCAAGTCCTGTAATATTGTAATATATTTGTAAAATGCTATAATACTGAATATTATCAGTTTTATTTGATTCCTCACACATATATGATGTTTCGCACCTCGCAATAAATTAAATAAATACCAAAGACCGTTATTCTCAGAGAGAAGCAAGTGTAATGAAAGTATACAATAAAATACAGTCACGTGCAGGGGGACAGTCTGAACGATCCTCCATTAAATGTAATACTACCTCTGCTGTTGACCCCTTTCATTGCTTTTGACTCCTGTTTCATTAATGTGGAACATTAGTCTGACAGTCTGAATCAGCTGACTGACCTGGGGGTAGCTGTCAGCTTCTTTGTTGTTAAAAACGTGGTACCTGTTTTCACACAAGTCCAGGATCTTTTGGAGATGCTCGCCACTTTTACTTATGTGTTCTTCAATGTTTTTTCCCCTCAGCTCATCCCCCCAAGTGAAGAGCACCATAGTGTGCTTCCAAACGTCAAATCCCAGGATGCCCAAGTGCTCCTCCACATATCGGCGGTCTCTTCGACTGAAATGATCCACAGGGATGACCAGGAGGAAGACCCGATGACCAACAACGCTCAGGGTCTCACTGCGCAGGATCTCCTGCTTCACCTGCTTTGTATTTGCAACTCCAAACACACTCCATCCAGGTGTGTCCACAAGCGCCACTCTCACTTCATCCACCCAGCCGTGTCTCTTCACACACTGCCTGGTCTTCACACCAATCTCAAACTCACGCCTTCCGAGGATGGTATTCACTGCCGAGGTCTTCCCAGAATTAGTCCTGCCCAGCAGCACAAGGACTAGTAAAGGGTAATTCTGATTTCCAGCTGCAGAAGGTAAAACGTCCTTTATGAGTAAGATATACAGGGACTGTTACAAGAATTACTACCGCATTCCTAAAAGCAGCTAGCTAACTCAAATTAGAAGCTGGTGTATGAAGTTCAGCTTTAGGTTCCACTTTATTCCACAGATAACTAGAGCTAGAACATTGAGTAACTTTTTAAATTCACTCATTTGTGATGGAGTATATATATCCAATGTTAAATATTACCAAAAATATATTAGAATATTTTAACATTTTCTTAAAGATTAATGCAGTTAACAAAAAACAAAAAAGTTGTGAGCTGTGACTGAGCACAGATTTCTCCTCAGTGCCGTTGCAAGGATTTGTTCATTCTATCATCAGAGCTTCTGATTTACCATTAACCAAACCAGCTACTGGTTTAAAATGACAAAATATTACTTGGTATATATTATAAAAAGTATAACTTGAAAACATGATCAACTTTTAACTTTGAAGGTCTGCATTTAAACAAAATTGGCTCCTGGATACATGCACTAAGCACTCAATATCAACGCTATTGTGCTCTAAGCAAGTCTAGTACTTACTACATTAAAACAACGTAAAATTACTACAGAATGTTGCAGCTGACAACACAAAAGGTCCCTATACCAAAAAACAACAAATAAATAAATAAGAACTTTATCGTAAGCACGGCAACTTACCACACGCTGATGCAACATTAAGTTCCATTAGTGTGAGTCTGTGCTGTTCACTTACTTCTTTCAGTCTTTACTCCAGTTACTTTTTGATACGTATTCTCACACCTTTAACCAGCTACCAATCTCTGAGTTTCAAAGTTCATGACTCAGTTCTCTGGAAGCTGTAATCTTCTGGTGCACGCCCCTAAATGCAAACATCAGCTGTGTGTACAGTTCCTGTAAACGAGTTAAATATGAAACGATCAAAACTTTTAATGGAAATATCTTGTTTAAGGAGTATCTGTGAATCATTTTCCTGCACTTTGTAGTTAGGCTTGATATGTAGCTCATGGCCCCATTAGGCATTTGTATAATCATACAAAACCAAAAGAGCAGAAAAGTAAATGACATTTCAAGAACAATCTGGACAGCATTCACTGACATAATGACACAGAACTATAACCTACATCAGCTGCCATTTTAAACCTTCTGTCCTTTTTATCTTAAAACCAACACTCACTGACATCATGTTACCATAATGATATTAGTTTAGAAGTGTATAATATTACTATATTTATTGTACAAATAGTCATTTCTGATGCCAAGTCAAACACATTCTAGAGAGATAATGAAGAGGAAGAAGTTGGTTGTTTTATTAAAATTTATTATTTCATACATACTTCATCTGCCACTGTTAAAATGTGACTCATCTCATTATCACCTGTAAGCATAAATAGTAACCATTCTTTCTCCTGTTAAATGAACTGAGAACAGTAACAGGTCTTGTTCAGCACCACTGTATAGTACATTCTCTATATTGCATCATATATAAAAATATACAGATATAGTGTTTTTTCTTTTTCTTTTTTTTTTTTCAAAACATTCTTCTCATGTTGTTCAATGGCATGAAATCAAGGATGAACCAATCCGTAAGATCAGGAGTACCACTAATCTTAGTCAGCTGAACTGGATTGTCCTTTCATTCACAGCATTTTAAGAGCTCAGTAGCAGCCACACTGAATAAAAACACGCCACAGCCACAAAGGCATCCTTTCCTTTTCCACAGAATTTCTGCCCATTTTTTAGAACTCAGGGGGTAAGGGACCAATCAGGCGAGATTAAAAGAGGGGGAAAAAAATCACAAAAACAACAGTGTGAGAATTGAAAGCTTAAGGGTGTAAAAGAAGGGCAAAATCAACAGTTAGTTGCAGCTTTTGGGCTGTAATTTTGTTGTTTTCTCAATGCTCCAGCAGGTGAAGCCTAATACCAGTTCGGTTCCCAAAAGGTTAGGAATAAAAATGCATATAATAAAACAGAAAAAAATCATTAAAAAAACATAAAACAAGTCCTTTTCTATTGAGGCGATCTTTAACAAGAAGAAGGCGCAATTGGGACAAATTCCTTTGCAGTGCATAGCGAGAGACTCCTGACACAGAGCCACAAGGGTTTATTGCCCGACTGCCTTCCCAAGAGCTGCCCTCGGTCACTCTCTCTCTCTCACACACACACACACACACACACACACACACACACACACACACACACACACACACACACATCAGGAAACATCTCCTGCGCCCTTGATGAAAAAAAGAACTGGACACAGAAGCAGAGTGGCCTCAATGACATTACATGTATTTCTGTCAGGTGTCCAGCAGAGGGCAGTCTTGTTCTGTCGGTCAGTAGGAGAAGCAGTGGGGTTTGAGGGAGTGTATGATGAGCCCTGGGGTCTGAGGTGCTCTCCTTCTTCTGAAGCCCACCTATCCTCACAGGCCGGCTTTCTCATAAAACAGTACATACGCATCGCTGCTGCGCACCTGGCTGGAGGACATTGGCGTGACTCTGCAGGAGGACACAAACATGCCATGTGAAATACCACACACACACATACAGAACTCTGTGACCTCTAATCATTTAACATGCAAAATCTGGATTAGTGTGTATTTATATAACTGAGGCAGCAAGCCACCACTACTCTGATGACTTTAGATTTATGGTCAAACATATTCAATTCAATTTTATATCAGTCAAGAAATGGTTGGTGTCCAGGACATACTTCAAATGAACACGACAGCTGGTGTTTGCAAAAAAGGCCTCTTAATATAAATAGCTGACATTCCTCACATTAAAGGCATCAGTGCAATAGTTAATGCCACTTACTGACTAGGTGAAATACACATTCACTCGTTTGATATTTGGATAGTCACTGTTTTTCATGGATTTAATCCTCAGTTCTCACACTGACAGCCTTCTAACAGTAATTAAATTAATATTTTTCCTGCCACCGTTGCCTCAGAGATGGTCACTTTGGGCCAGGAAACCCCGATTTCTGTAAAGCTAATTTACATTAATATTGTATTAATTAAGTAATTAATATGCTACATTAAAACCCTTGAACTTAAAAGACTGCAATTAAACTTCAATATTATATGTCATGGCTGATCCATGACCTGCTGTTTTACTAAACAGTCCCTTTAAAACATTCACCTCCAACATTGCTTTGGATCAGCACTGAGAGGACATAGACAGTAAAGTAAGACATGCTGAAGCTTCTGCAGGTTTAAAGGCAGTGTTCACAGGGAGATTGAGTGGGAGGAGAGAGGTTAGAAAGCCTGAGCGAGAGAGGGGGTGGCTTAGAAAGAGAGATGCAGAAAAGAAACATATAATGGCTGGAAGGAAAGGAGCAACAAGTTGGCCACATACTGCACAGAACCTTCATGAAGAGCCTTTATTTAAGCCTCATCGCCACTTAGGTGCTACAGCTGTGGGAGGCTGCCCTTTGAGGACCAAACTCTTGTATAAAGGTTGGGGATGTGGAGGAGTGGACAGCGATAGTGTTAAGATGAGAGGTCACTCATCTTTTCTGCAAAGGGCCAGTGCGGTTGCAAGTTTTCATTCTAACCTCAAAAGGCCACACGTTATATAACTATTCAATTGATTGAAGGCTAAAATTGACTGATCTAACAAGTTAAATCAGGTGTCAGCTGTGCCAGGCAGTCATGTTCAGACATCGTTTCTAACATATGTGTTGGACAGAGATGGGTTTAATTTCATGTTTGTTCATAGTTTTTCAGTTTTATTCTATATTTCGCCATGTTTTAATTTTATCTCCTTGTAAATTTTCATCTTCCTTAAAAGGTTTGTAAAATATCTTTTGTTTAACATGTTTTTGTAACAGGATTTAAAGGAACACTATCTTAAAATTACAGCTTCAAAATCATTGTGATGCAGGACTGACCTGTAATAGGAAGAACAGAGCCCCTATTTTTGCTACTTTGGGTTCAGCACTGCAGAAACTGCACTAACTTTTGGATGAGGTTAGGGAATCAAACTGGACTCAAAACGTGGTGCTGTGATTTGGGTAACAACAGACGAGGAGCAGCATTTGAATTGTGCGATTATTTCGGGGGCAACAAGAGCTCAAAGCAAGTGCATGTTTTTTGAATGGAATGTAATATCTCTAACCACATCAGCCCTTGGAAGACAAAGGTAGAGATAAACTTGCTGTTAACTAAGTGTCCACGTACATATCATGGCTGCCTTGCATATCCTGCATCGTTTTGGTGCGTAGATTGTGCACATCCTCAGAAAATAAACGCTACGTGTACACAAGGTACAGTCCATGCGTAAATGGTAGGGAGCAGTGCAGGCGATCAACTGCATCACAGTGGTGGACGGTTTTGAAGAAGGCTGTGTGAGAGCCAAATCTGCAATTACCCACATCTTTCTCTGGTCTGCCCTCTGGTGGAAGCCTTCAGTTACAAGTGTAGCCCATAGGCAAGTAAGTGAACAAACAGCAAGTATGTCTCTACCCTAAGACTGCAGACCTCTGTGTTTGAGAGTTTGAGAGTGTAAACAGTACCTGGAGTCATTATACGTGTACCATTCTCCTGTGGCAGGATTGCAGCAGTACGCTGTGTAATGCCCCCCCATGGTAGTGCCTGAGTGATTGGACACTGCATACAGATTGTAGACTGCACTACCTAGAGGCAAAGACAGATACAGACACCTCAGAACAAAGACTGAGAAAAGAAATATTGGATAAATGTTTAAGAGTCTAACACATAACAATACTAACTGCTTCTGTCTGAGGCAAACTCCCTGAGATCTAGGTCCTTCAGGGGAAAGTTGACAAAAGTGGACAGCTTGCTGGATCTGACTCGAGCTTCTGAGAACCGCTTCAGATCTGAATGGCTGAATAAAGGAAAGACACAGTCCTACCAACAGTCAATAACAAGCACGGAGTGATCCTGGGAGATTCCTGGCAGCCTAATGAGGAAAACCATTAAAGCCCATTGATATACTGTCACCGTCTATAGCATTTAATAATCGAGGGACAAAAAGAAATTATCCCAAATATATTTGGATTAAAATTTTATTATATCATAGTAAAAAAATGTTTTTTTGTACACTATATATTTACACAGTTTTTTTATTGACATTTTTAAGACTTGATGTTTAAATCTTGTTCTAAGAGATGAGATGTATGTGTAGTGTGTGTCTATGCTGACATCTTAAAGTTAAAAACAGAAACCCAAAGGATACGTAGCACTAAGATTTTGGGGAACTTCTGAATTGTGAACTTCTTTGTACATCTTCTTCTGGCTTTACATCTGTAACATGTCTGAGGGAGAAAGAGACCAGCCTTTTAGCAAAACAATATTTGCCCAACAAAACTAGCCATCTCTGAATTCAATAGGCAGAAAAGTAGCTGGCAAATGTAAATGATCATGAGCAGCAGGGCAGGTAGCCTAATGAAGCACTAACCGGTTTCTCATCTCCATCCAGCACATCTTCTTTAGTGAAGACCCGCATACAGTCCATTAGACTGACCTCTCCATAGCCCTTCTGAGTGGAATACACAATGTTAAACACCAATCACTTCTTTCACTGCACCACATGCAACAGAGGACATTACTTAGAGAGAGAGAGAGACAGACTGACCTTGGCGATTGGTAAGGAAAGATCCCAGAAGGGATCAAACACAGTAGAACAGTAGCCACACTCAGTGCATGTCAAAGAACTCTTCAGCTGCCCTACAAACAAGTCTGACCACACACACAAACACATAACAAGCACACACATTAATCAAAATTTATGTATAAACCTATATGTCAGAGAAGTATGACGACATCTCATTTAATGTTTTAAAATTGTTCACGCTTTTTAACCTAAAAACACTTTTTAAAAGAGTTCTGAGGATGTTTCTTCACCATCTGCTGCTCTCCAGTCTTTTTGTTTGCGTGCAAGAAACTGGTCTAATCTGTTTTCTAAGCCCCTGTTTCAATAAATGGGTAAAAAAAAGAAAAAAAAGAAAGGGGCTCTGTCCAATATGCTAGGCTCTCTCGCTCTGCTCACATCAGAAAAATAGCATCTGGAGATGTTTAGACACCAAAGTGACCTCCAAACATTGTCATCAGGGGCGGCGCGGTAGCGCAACTGATAACATGCAAGACAGTAAATGTAAAAAATTGCTACAAAACTAAACGAGTAACAAATTAGTTTCTTTAGAAATTAAAATAGTAAATGAAAACTTACAGACAAGTTAAACCTCAGCTATGTACAAACAAATCATTCTACCTGAAAAGATGTGGTACTTCTGAGCATAAATGAACCAAAGAGAGCAACAGTTCCCCAAAATCGTAGACATTGCCTTTAAGTGTTTTATTTAATAAAAAAAAATATATAATAATAAAAATTAAATCCCTTACAGATTCAACATTCAAATGGTAGGGTGCAGGTGAGGGGCATTTTATATTGATACTCTGATTTTTTCTTATTATTCACAATCTAATTTAGTAACTTACATTGGTGTAATTCTATTTTAAATAGTCAAAAGTATTAGAATTTAGCATCATAGAATTTATGTTTATGCTGCATATGTGCAAAAAGAGTTTTTTTTTAACATGTTCCTATTATTTATGGTTTGTCAGCCTTTTAACATATTGACAAGGTTGATTTAATTGAGGGCAGTGGGCCCCAAAACCTCATAAGGGGGACATCTGGAGGAAAGTTTGAAAGTCTTACAGGTTTTGGGTAAGTCAGGAAAGCCACAGGTATTTAGTTAGACACTGATGAGCATTCTCAGCTTTTTGAATGCATATATACATACCTACAATTTTGCTGTCCTCTCTTTCCAGGTACTTGCTCCACATCTTCTTTCCTTTCTCCTCATCTCTGCAGGAGGAAAAACAGACTGAGTCTGTAGAAAGTGCAGGTGAATTCACTTTAAAAAGCAACACTGCTGCATTTTACATTAGGTAATTTCCTTTCATATTTCAATTTCATTCAGATAATGCCAGTTGACATTTTCCCCCCACTATATATATATATATATATATATATATATATATATATATATATATATATATATATATATATATATATATATATATATATATATATATATGTGTGTGTGTGTGTGTGTGTGTGTGTGTGTGTAAACATGTATATGTTTGCGTTTTTGGGCGGCACGGTGGCCGCCACACTAGCAAGTAGTGTCGCAATGACACTGCTCCAGGGTCCTGGAGGTTGTGGGTTCGAATATCGCTCTGGGTGACTGTCTGTGAGGAGTTGGTGTGTTCTCCCAGTGTCCGCGTGGGTTTCCTACAGGTGCTCCAATTTCCTCCCACAGTCCAAAAACACACGTTGATAGGTGGATTGGCGACTCAAAAAGTGTCCGTAGGTGTGAGTGAATGTGTGAGTGAATGTGTGAGTGTGTGTGTTGCCCTGTGAAGGACTGGCGCCCCCTACAGGGAGTATTCCCGCCTTGCGCCCAATGATTTCAGGTAGGCTCTGGACCCACCACGACCCTGAACTGGATAAGCGGTTACAGATAATGGATGGATGTTTCTGTTTTGGTTTGGGGTTATTATGTGGGTGAAAATATAAAACTTGAGGAAGCTTGTTGTCTGAATTTTTCATGTCTTGTTTATTTCATGTCTTCACATGTCTTGTTTTATTTTTTGCCGTTTTTGTTTTCTTGGCTCCTCAATTAAAAAAAATACATTAAATAAGAAAAAAAGAATTGCCAGGTGACGTGCCGTAGGTCACACATCCTCTAATACAAACGCTGTTTTAAGTTAAAGCACAGGGCATACATGTTGCCCTCTGTCCCTCGTTTCAGTAAACAAAGGCTTGGCTCTGCTCCAGCCACTCACCAAGGAGAAATCAAACACACACACACACACACACACACACACACACACACACAGACACACAAAAACCCCAACCCACACAAACTTACGGCAAATGGTCAAAGTCCTCCGTGGATGCCCGGGGCCGGACTGTAACCCTGTTCACCTCGTTGTGCAGGCCATCCAGCAAGAAGCGCAAAAACTCCTGAGCGTCCTGTTGGCTGGACAACACACATAGTATCTGTCAGTAGTAGCCATGGGTACAGAATGGAAGTCGGCTGAGTAACAAACCCCGGCAACAACCCCGGGGACTGCTTGATGAGTGTTGAGCTTGCTAACAAGCATGAGAAAGGCAGTGAACGAAAACAAAATATTAAAAATACATTCGGGGAGAAAATGACAGAGCAGATCAAATTATCAAAATACACTTGGTGGTGGTTAACCAAATGTACTTAACGACTTGATCACTCTGTGTAGTAGGCCAATATAAAAAATATAGCTTCAGAAAAATGACTTGTTATTCACTGAATGTTTAACAGAAATAAAGTAAAAACCTACACAATATTCACATCATTTCAAGTTTTCACTCTGGAAGCAAAAAGCCTAAAAATATATCAGTTTCTTTAGCTGAGTCTGTGCCAAAGCTTACTTGTAGCCCACGAATCTGGGTGCATATCGCTGGATCTGGGTCTTGAACTCTGAGGGGCTAACCGCTTCACTGCTGGATGACGTCCACATTGTCTGAATGAGCTTAGCAAACTCTAAAATAAAAGGGACAGAAGAATGCTTTGGACAGGTTTGTGTTTTAACAGAGGGAGCTACAGAACAAAATCATAAACTTTAAAATCCCAGTCTTCAGCAGTGTGCTCACCCTCCATGAGTGCAGTGTTTGTGCGGTTGTTGTTGTTGAGGTCTCTGCGGTGGGAGTTGTGAAGACAGTAATCTCGCAGGCTGTGTGTGTTGCTAAGACACTGGAGAATGGAGTTCATAAAACACTGTAAAAGAAGAAAATGTGAAAGAGTTCAAAAATCACCACTACCTGCAAAACAGCAACAGACCATACTAAAGCTAACTCAGACTATTTCAGTTCTTTAGGAGCTGAAGGAGTGCCAAGAGCACCAGCTAAGGCCAGTTTAATGTAACCATGTAATGTGTAATGATTTATTTTTGGACTGGCTGATTACTGTTGCCTGGCAAAAGTCTCCTAAATGAATGTTCAGAGCAAACAGATAGCATGACAAATAATCCTATCAAGTGGAAGGACCAGGAGGAATGTGAAAGTGATATCACAATACTTCTTGGAGCTGCTGGATTTGACCGTGAGATTGACCAAAAGAAATGAGGGATTAAACAGAGTCTTATTTGAGCATATCAGATATTCTCTGAGTTCAGTAAACAGTGCATGACAATAATGAATTTTGACAGGGAATTTGTGCTTTTGTATGACATTGATATTAGCTTCATGCTACTAAGGATCCCTGAACTACACTGTGGTGGAAGAAGGCTACGTTACTTTGGAAAAGTTGGGCCAGTAGTGTACTCACTGTATTTCCCAAATTCTTTAGTCCCACCAGGCCCTGGGCACTCTTGGAGTTCTGCAGAATACATAAAGAATAAACCATTAGTCCAAGCCAAAAAAAAAAAAAAAACAGTGACAGTATACAGTTCTGCTGAAAACAACACAGATGTGTTTTCCTAGTAAATGGATGATATTCAGATTTTATTTGACCACATGAACACAGTGAGTCCTGAGTGTGTTTTTGCCTGGTTTTCATGTTCCAGGCAGGTCCTGAACACATTTAAAACTAAATAGAATGTGTTTTCTTTATTAAATTTTATCTGCATATCCCAAACTGAGCCTCTAGTACACAGAAAGCATCCAACCCATACTGTGACTCTTCTGTCTCTAGTGACAAAATATATGTAAGCCATTGGTTCAGTTCTTCAGTCTCTTAACCTCATGACTAATATATTAGTTTCAAAGCTATTACTGCATGTCAATTTAAAAAAAGTCTATAATACTTAATATTTATGATTATTAACAGAATAATAAGCCCTAGGATAAAAGAGTAAAGGTTTACTGTGTTGAGAACTTGTTAGGAAAAAAGTAGACATTAATGGAGCAGACTGGCTCAACACTTGACACTGTGTTGTTTTCCGTAACACATGAATGCACTGGAGAGGAAACGTTATCCACCATCAGGTGCAATTCCCTGCAACAACGAGCAAACTGTGACGTTGGTCAGTGGGGCACACCTGGACAAAAAGCACCCTACAGCTTTTTTATAGCTTTATAGCTATAGATTATTTTTAATAGATTTATTCATGAATCCAAGAAACATGAGGGAACAAGCATTTTATTGTTACTACGCACACACCTACCATCTGTGCATTTATCAACACCACCAGAAAAAAAGAACTGCTTAATTAAATGGGGATTATCGAAATCCTTGTTTCACCAATATTCCATGGAAATATTAAGAGCCTCTGCACATGGATGTAAACCAAAGCTTGTGGCGCTCAGATTCCCCTTGAACAGCTGTGTAAGGGACTCACAATGTCTCGGCCTGACAATGCTGCTTTTGGAAACCTTCCTATTCTGTCCAGCCATTTTGAGAGTGGCCACTCCGTCTCACTATGACGTGCTCTGCTGAGTAATATCACCAATGCCAAAAATAGAATCCACTTATACTGACTGTGTTCTCATTGGTGGATCTTTTGTACTTGTGGCTACACTGACCCCATATCAGCAGCTGGCGGCTAGAAGCCACCATGACAACTCTTTTTTTACTGCTGGTAACTGAAGAGATTTAGGGACATGCTCTGTAGAGGTGTTCTACTGTACTGTAGTCTTCAGAGATACTATGAAGCACGGTGGAAAACCTGTGACCCTGAGCAGCTTTGAAATCTTCAATTAAAAATCTTTCAGACAGTCCAGCACTGGACAGCTATTCTCTGAAAAACATTTCTGAACTCAACAATACTGCTCCACTGACATTAAGAAGAACTCAGCCCTGTTGCTCTTGGGTCCAGAGTTCACCCAGTTTTAGATAGTTGCAATACAATTTGAAGAGAGTTCTTGGGGTGCATCCGGATGGTTGATAAAAGGCTCAGAAATGCTGTTGTTTTGCATATTTCTTAAGGAAGTGTGAAAAGCTATTGTAATCACCCTGCAATTAATCAATCCGTATTTTCTAATCAACTTGTTACAAGTTTGCACCTATGGAAACGGCTGGGATGCATCAATTCAGAGGAGCTTAAAGTGGGACTACCTCAAACAAGGTAATTAGTAGGAATCAGAATAAGCTCCTTCTCCTAACTTTCTGAAAAGTGAGCTATTAGCCATCAGTAATGCTTCCAGAGTAAGCACGATGAGTTTGCAACCACATTCTCCGGCAGTCAGATGTGCCAGTTACAATAACTGTTTAAGAGCTTCGTGCCAACTTATCATCAGAAGAGACAGAACCAGTTGCAGAAGCCTGCCGCATGGATGAGGCCTGAATGACTCTGTCAGATGAATGGTATAATGCAGTTGTAAAAAGAACTTCATTCACCCACTTGTCCTCTTTCAATTCTCCCTCTTCCTGTCTGACTGTTGATGGCAGAGATGGAAGTGGGTCACGGTGCACTACTGTCCCTAATACATAGAGGTGAGGGAGACTAATCCTGCTTTTATAACTGGCTCCCTCAGCGTACACCATGGACCACAGCTTCAGATCAAAAGATAAGATTAAGCGCTGTGGTCTTCACAGATTCATTCACTGACCCATATTAGAGCTTTGGCTCCAGTACAATGATGCTTATTTAAGAATCAAATTAACAGCACACTCTTAATATCATCAGCTCTTTACTGTTCCAAGCCATTTTCAAGCACATAATTTAAGGCTGTACCTGAAAGAAGTGAATACCTAAAACTAAATGAATAGGGAGGCTACTCTTTTATTTTCTGTTTTATTGAGGACATTAATATGAATGAATATGAAGGGGAAGTATCAGAAAGAAATGATCAGGTTATTATTTTCACATTGCTTTTACGTTCTTCACATCACATCAGTGACGACAGAATGTATGACATATATTACTTTGTAAATATCAGAGACATAGCTTAATTTATTTAGTTTCTGATCAAAATGGCTATTATGACATTCATTTTTCGGATATTATTCCTGGTGAGATTTGTTAATGCATTTGCAAAACTAAAAAGAAAATAAGTGAAAAACAGGAGTTGTTTGATATAGAGAACCCTTCTCACAAGCGGATAAACAGAGAGTTTGGTCTTTGAGAAGAAAATGTCATGGGACCTGAAATAAAGACAAGGCCACAAGGACACAAGGTACTGAAATGTGATTTAGTATTCAGTCCTTGAGGTTTGTTCCTTTAAATGTTATTTTTTCTGACAGTGAAAAATTAATAACATGCCCTTAATGGGTGTTGACTGATAATAAAATAGACAGACAAAGATAGTCTTTAACTTTCATACAGTGCTCTAATACATATTTGTTCTTTAATAAACAAAATAGCCTTAAATGAATAACCACCATTAGTCAGAGGACGGAGGGGGTTAATCAGTGTGAGCGTAGATACCAGACAGAAGCGGTACACCAGTTCCCAAGGGGAGTGCGTGACCCTTACTTCCTTTGGGACGGCAGGTAAATGGCACTTTCTGAGATTTGATCTGAGGCTCAGCTCCACTTGATAGCACTGTTACCAGCATGCCATTTTGTGCTTCTTAATTCATTATTTCCATGAACTAAAAAGCCACTGCCTCCCTGCTAGAAAACTAATTTACTAGAAGTCTGATTCCTATGGTGAATATCAAAAGGAGCACACTTCCACCTTGCCCCATCATGTCCACAGTGAGCTGGCAGGACATGGGACAGTGTAGAGAACACTGTGTCCTGTCCTTCCTCTTTCAGCAGTTTGTAAACAAGCTGGCCAGCGGGCTCTTCACATTCACTTATTACCTGTCACTCCACCAGGAAACCAAGGGGCCAGGAGAGAGGGCCACTGGAGACTAGCAGGGGGAGAGCGGGAGAGGAGAGAGAGAGAGAGAGAGAGAGAGAGAGAGAGAGAGAGAGAGAGTGGGAGAGATAGAGAGGGGGTGGGGCAGGACCCAAAATCACAAGGACAAAGCATGTGAACCTGCTTGCACAATGTTCAAAGAAATATTTCTAGTTTTTTGGGGGAGGTTTTTAAACGAAAGTCAGCCAGTGCAGATAATCCGTGTGAATGGTAAAAAAGAGATAAAAACTGCTTTACTCTGAACATTTCTTTACTAGAAGCTTCAACAACAATTTTTAAAAAATCAAAAACATAATTAAGACCAATATCTGCAGAATTATCACAGTAATGTGTAATCAGTACTGTGATCCAAACAAATTTATCAACAACTAAAACTGAGCATTTCAGACACTTTTTCTCAACAGTGCATGTAATACAGGGGTTCTTCTCATTTGTTTGGTTGAAAACCAAAATCTTGTCCAACTAGAAGACTTTCTGGACAAGCTCACCCATTTCACTCTCTACTGGAGACTAGATCTCATGTTGATTCATTTAATTTGCATGTTCCCTGGCAGTCCTTTGCTATCTTCATTATAGGCTTTTCACCTAAAATTCCACTATGTATTAGTTATTTGATAATGATGATACAATGATTATTCAAATACATCCTCACAATATTCAATAAATTCATTTGCTGTCGCAAGGTTTTTAATTGAGCTATTTAGAATCATTCGTCCTCATATAAGCAGAATTTAAAGATTAAGTAACCTTTGCATTATATTAGTGGTCCAACTGATGAATAAATAGCGCTTCATGGATTTACTGCTGACACAGTACTTAAAACATATTTTCAGGCATTCATTTTATAAGGTTAAATATATCTTATTTAACCCCCTCCCTTCAAGCATCAGTTGATTATTGCATGACCTGTTGCTTTGTTTGCTAAAAGCCCTCTGAGAAATCCTGCAGCTCGGTGTCAAAGCAAAGCAAAAGCAGAGGGAACTGGTTAAAGAGAGTAGAGCAGAAGAGCGATGCTCGAACACAAAGGCAGGATGCGAGTGGAAGGGCCAGCGCAGCCTCCATGGCTTTAAAGAGTGTTCTAATGCGATTTCTGCTCATTACATAACCCTGGACAGCTGCGCAGAACTGCCTCACATGTCATGAGTCACACAGCTTGCTACCTTTGATCAAAACATATAATTACAGCAGTTCAACGGACTCAGATTTCTGACATGTAGTCTAGCAGGCTTAAAATGTGTGATAAACTCTCAGGATCCCAAACAGCATCAAGCCCTTTAATTCCTCTCCCAATCCCTGTCACACTGTGATTAACCTGTAAATTAAATCCAGCATAAAAGACCAACATATCTAGCACAATGGAGACAGCACAATGGAAAAGAGTGGGCTTACTTTGGCATTACATAACTAGTGACCAGTGGGAGTACTGATCCCTAACGAAAGCTTAAAGAAAGCTTACTGACGGAGAAGAATGTATGCAATGTCAAGGACATGAGAAGTTGTCAGCTTTCCAGAACATCCACTCACTGAAGTCACTTCTCTGTTTATATTTCCACTCCCTGCAGCCTTGCTGCCCGTTTCCATACCTTGGCTTGATTGATCAGAAGCCCCACGAAAGTGGACACCAACACGGAGCCAGGCACAGCAGAGTTTTTCCGCCGCACATCCTGCTTCAGTAATGGGAAAGAAGCAGCAGGAGGGTCCTCTGGGATGGTCACGGTGTAGGACTGGCGCATGCTGGGCATGATGCTTAACGTCCTTTAAAAAGCTCCTCTCTTCAAATAAATGAGCACAACTCTTCCACTGTCCTCTCTTCAAAGTACTATCTTTGACTATTTTCTGACACCTGTTACTAACAGCAGTCAGCTACTGGGTCCTCTTCTCAGCTCCAAGGTAGATCAATTCTTCATAGAAAAAGTGTCCAAATCTGGATAGCTCAGTAAAGTAGGCAGTCAACTTCTAGATGGGGTGATACCAGGTGAGAATAGCACTGACTTCCAACGCCAAAGAGACAAGAACAAGCAGAAGAACGTCATGAATAAAAAATAAATTAATAATAATACTAATAATAATGAAAAAATAAATCCGTCATAGGTCAGAGTAGATGAGCAACTGGTGTGGGCCGAGAGATGTTTGGCAATGACAGCCCCTCTACTGCGGCTACATTTCTCTTTACTACGCTCAGCTCCCGCCCATACCAGCTTAGTGCTGACGTCAGACACACGTCGTTTCCTTTCATCCCACCCGTTTTCAGACAGGCCCTCTGGGATTGGCTAATCTCACGACAAGCCTCAGGCAACAACAAACGCTTACCCAATCGTAGCTCAGGAAGCAATACCGCTAGCCTATCACAGCATTCCAAAGGCCGGTCTTGTCGCTATACGGGTGGGAACCGAGAAAACCTGTCCCTTTCACTTCCGACGCCGAGCCGGGCTAAATAAAGACACAGAGGACTTTCTGACAGAACCTGTGATGCGCTAAGCTTCAAGGACACACTATTTGTAATTTAAATGATAAAAACGTCGTCTTTAAATAAAGAACGACTTCTGACCTTCAATGGCATTCGGTACATTATTACAGTGTAAATCTGATGATAGAGTTAAAAAACATCAGTTACAGGTTCAGAAATAGAAAAAAAAGGGTATACACTATGAAGGCTAACTGCACATATTGTAATAATTACATCAAATGAAGGGTTAGATAACACTGGAGTTGACGAAACTCCAGAACTTTATTTCTAATACTTAGTTACTATCATAACTGATGCAAGCAACAGTAATTTAGCAATTAATTAATTTAGTAGTCAATTTAGTCAATTAACTCAAAATGAGCCCTGCAATGAACTGGCAACCCCCCCCCCCCCCCCCCCCCGCCCCCAGTATTATCGTCTTGCGCCCAGGGACTCTGGGTAGGCTCCGGATCCACTGCGACCCTAAACTCGATAAACAGTTACTGACTATGAATGAATCAACTCAAAAATTACACATGACTACTTAAATATTTTGCAGACACTGCTTGCCTCAGTATCCTCCTGACTAGTGCACAAGTGACAAGAGCACTATATAAAGACTGGTTTCAAAGAACACCAATGGCTTATTTTACAAGTAGTGTTCCACAGATGTCCCAGAGTCTGAATCATCTGTTTCTGTGAATTCTGGTTTGAATCCTGGTATATGTGTCGGTCTAACCAGAAGCTGTTAGAGGTTTCTCACATCTATTGTTTACATTTATACTACAACCTCGGGCTGACCCGTTAAACTAGAACACAACAACATGCCTGTAAAATGCTTCTAAATTTAGCTTTATTTAGAGGATAACTAGAGGTAACTGATAAAGATTAAGCTCAAGCAGCTCAATAAGCTCAAACAGAAATATTCTAAGGAGCATAATATGCACTAACACACCACCACCATGTTAGTGGTGATGTTCCCCACTTAAATCATAGCTGCTCTGTGGTGGTCTTGTGTGTCCTGACCATTGAAATACTGGATGAAAGGGAGTTAGCAAAATGAGAAACAGGATTAAAGCAAAAAGTGGTCTGTGATTGTATAATTGCAAAGTGGTCAGTGGGACTGAAAAATGAGTCTTGAACAGTAGTGTGTGTTTGACTTTTTGGCTAAGGCAGTTTATGTTAATAGTGGTGTAGATGTTGGGTATGTGTTCTTTGCTTAATTAAAAATTTCAACAATAAAGTTTACAGTGTAACATTTGCATAACTAGCAAAAGTGCAGTTCATCATACACATTCATTTATGTATTGTAAAAGAGCTATATAATGCACAAAACAGGGCTGGTAGACATTCCCTTATGAACAATCTACTCTTAGAATTATACGTGAATGAGACAGAACACTGAAGAAATGCAAGTAGGACAATGTGTCTGATCATCTGATCCATGACTGAAAGTTTCCACAATGCCTGAGATGTAAAAAGAAATGTAAAATTGCCCTGCCAACGTAGTTAGGACATACTTAGAAAAGACTTCAAGGAAACACAAAATAGGAGGATGCAGGCCAGCATCTTTTCATAATTCAACTTATAAGAAGTCAGCTCCAAGTACTGCTAAAATACAGGTAAGCTGGTGTACTTGATTCCCCCAGTAGTGAATCAGTTTAATTAACTGGAAATCTAAACATTTCCTAGCCTGACATGTAGACTGCCTCGTTCTATTACATCTGGTTTTGCTGAGATTCAGGTTCAACAAGTCCATTTTTCTTTTAATTACTGACCAAAACAGATACAGGCCAGTGTCTTACTGACCGGTAAGGTGTAGTTTTTACATCACAACCCAAGAGACACATGTTCCCAGCTTTAAGCTCATTACTCAGGTTTATCATTCAGAAATCACTAGGACAACATTAGAAATCAGCCACTGTGTTCTTAATTAGTACACGTTTGTAATCAATGTTTGAATTCACAGGCAGGTCTTAGTCATTCATGGTGCAAGGTTGACCACAATATCAACTATAATAGCAAATATTTGGTAGAGGGTTTTCATTTGCACATTTTACTCTTTGCAGTGCATGATAACAGCTGTGGTGGTAAGTTGGAATGGAGTCTGTTGGTGGCCTGACATCTCACTCAGGGGGAGCATTTTGTTCCTACATGTCTAGTGACTAAGTCTATGTACAAAACAAACAGCTCAAAGCAAGGAGCGTTTATGTGTATTTGTGTATATTCATGCGTGTGTTTTTTCAAGTACAATGTTGACGACAGTACCAGCACTAATGAGTGGAAAAGTTAATCTTTCAAAACCACAAAAGACTTATTTTTAATACAGGTAAACGTGTAACCTCATTATTTTGTGTTCTGGTGACCTACATTTCAAATGACCATTATACATTATTTACACCTAACTACAACGTGAGAAAGACACAACAGTTGATAAACGCTATTATTTTTCACCCTCTATCAATGAACATATTCAGTGTTTTACAGTCTTATAGAGTGTTTTTATGAAGTTATAAAGTTATAAAATCTTGAATGACCACTACTACATAGAGGCTTGGTGAAGCCAACTGATTAATAAAAAAAAATGTCTGTCAGTGTGTTAAAATGTTAATGGCATTAATGCTTGTGGTTCATCTAGAAATCTTAACGCAGTCATACCTTAATGCAAATTAGTTATATTAAAAGGTTTGTTAATACCCTAGCTTCTTCATGAAATTTCTGTGGGTGCCGACACAGATAACATTGATATACCTCAGTGTTCTTAAACTGTGCACATATTGCAGTGATGAATTGTGCACAATGCCTTTTTACTCAGCAAATAAAAAGATTTTAATAAAGAAATAATCAAAACTAAAATGAGGTATTATAATAAAGGAAAAGTTATATATATTCCTCTAAGCATATAACATGTAGTTCACGATTAATCATGATTAATCAGTCTTTTTTACTTTTTTAAAATTATGTAGAGTAGTAAAATAAAATAAAAAAAATTGCAGAACTCTCAGCTGTGTTTATAAATAAATGTATGAGCATTTCCACCCCCAAATTGCTATGAGACCTCACAGGTTTGTGACAAAAAAAGAAAAGTACTTGTAATTGAGGCAGGTCGGATAATCAGGTTTCAATATACTAGAGAGCATAAAGACAGAACTCTGGAGCAAAAAAGAAAGGTCATATGGTCTGATGAATCCAAATATACCATATTTCACAGCATTGGTCAGAGTATGAAGGGAAGTGCATGAAGTGATGTACCTATCATGTATAGTGCCCACAGTACAAGTCTCTGAAGCTAGTGTTATGATCAGGCAAAGCTTTCTATTGGTCAGTATGAGCAATGTTAGGTAGCAATAAAATGCAGTTGAGTACCTGAATGTACTGAATGACCAGGTTATCCTATCTAATGGTTTTTATAAAGGGCACATTCCAGGACAAATCTTAAATTTACTGGGCTTAAATTGAGAGAGTGTAGTTCTAGGAGCATGAGGAATCATTTTTCACATGTGAATTGGCCACAGAAATTTTGTGACCTTAAACCAGTTGAAAGTTTTGGGAGGGGCAGAAGAAGACTTTAGGAAGTGGACCATCTCTCCTGCTGCCAGAACAAGATTGTGGCCAAAAATTAATGCAACTGTGGATGCATGTTGTGCTGTGATATTCATTCATTCATTCATTATCTGTAACCGCTTATCCACTTCAGGGTCGCGGTGGGTCCAGAGCCTACCTGGAATCATTGGGCGCAAGGCGGGGAGTACACCCTGGAGGGGGCGCCAGTCTTTCACAGGGCTGTGCTGTGATATTGCATAAGGTTTTGCCTTTGCGGACATGCACCATATTCAAAGCTAAAAGCAGTCCAGCAAAATAGTGCAGTGTGCAGCAGTGTATTATAGCCAGACACATTCAGTAAATCCAGATCTTTGTCAGTCACAGTGTTAATCCACACAGCACTTCAAACACATGACACAACACCAGAGGGACATTCTGTTTCCTTTTTCACTGCCTCCAGCTTACCAGAAGAAAAAGAGAATATACTGTCCTGAACTGTCATCAGCCTGTGCTGTCTGTGATAACTCTAGTAACTTAGTGTGTCAGAAAACACAAGAAATCAACTGAACTGAGATATCATTTTTAGGTGAAGCCAGCAAGCTGTAATTTTAGTTTTCTAAGATGTCAGTGACCTTGAAATAGTACAGTACAATTCATTTTGGAAACAGCCTAGATCAGACACCATACAAAACTGTACCATTAAACGCAAAATAAAAAAGGTTTCCTTTTCATCTGCATGAGACTCGAAAAGCTCAGACTGGCGGGAGTCTGGCAGGAAAACTGTGTTAATGCTCTCCAGACACATAATCGCTCCAATACTAACTCAGACACTCTGGCTACTCAAATACCACAAAATATGTTGTTCCTGGAAATGTGGTATTTGGTTCTTGCATCTATATCTGAACTAGAGTGAAGCAGTCCTTAGTGCAGCTTTTCATTCAGGGTCACCTTATCATTGCCCTGCTGTCAGAGAATGTACGTTTTGTAAGAAAAGTGAGGCTATAAAACATTGTCTATTAAAAATCAGTCAGAAACAATTTGTTGTTTGTAAATAATTGAAATATTTGAATTATAAGTTGTAAATATCACTGTCCCCAGGGTGAACAAAGCAGGCACTCTGTATATACCTTACCATTAAGATTCACTTGCATAATGTTTTAATTTGGACATGCTGACCTGATTCAGAGTCATCTTAATGGCCTGAATTCAAATAATCCTGTATGTAGCAGGAGAATTAAAATGAGTTGATTAGTGCATTCTGACAAGCACTGTTGAAATGTGTGGTTTGTGCAATTCCCAGTTGTGCAGACTAATCTGATAAATCCAGACAATTCATTTTAAAGTCAGACAGACAGTGCTCCGAATTTAGCATGGCCTTCAGAGTTGACAAACAGGGGAATTAAAGATAAGAATTACAGCTTATTAGACATTATCAGTGCCAAATGGACGTCCTTCACAGTCATATAAGCAATACTAAAGTAAAATAAAATAACCCAAACCTATTTATGTACACTATACAGCAAACTGCCTTGTATCTTTATCTATTCACCAGCAGGTACCTGAACGCCATACAGACGCACACTGTGAACCCTGAGTGTCGTATATCTGAGCGGTGACTCAACATTCTTTCCATGTGTCACAATCCCCCCGGATGCCATTGTTCTCTGTCAAGTGAGACTCACTCAGTCAGCATCGCCACATCACCCTCAGACAAGATGCAACCAAATGGACCAAAGTGGCTAAAATGAATTTGGGGATGGAAAAACCTAGATCCTAAACAACATGCAAACTGTACTTTCAAGTGTATGTCTCACAACAATGTGTACGGTTAAATTACACTTCACAACAGTGCCCCCCATTGGGGCTCAAAAACACAACATCTTCTATGACCTCCTCTATGAACAATTATCTCTGTGACACAAATAATAAGTTTACTCTGATATGCAGATATATCATAATCACAATGCAAAATTTTAAGTGGCGCTATAAAAAGATGTATCTAAGAAAAACATGGCACATTGTATGGTGCCTGTGCAACCCTGCGTTATTATTGTGGGGGATATCTTATGCACATCTAAAACACTGAATAGCAGTAAATAATGTCATAATCCTTAAAGAGATTTCCATATACATGACAGATTCCAAATATGTACTTTTTTATTCTAATAAATTAAAACTGAAGAGAAAAAGAACTAGAAATGCCACATTAAAACTAGTCATCCCAAAACTATTTAAAGAAATGTTATTTAAATACTAAATAGACCGGAATAATAAGGCTTGATTTGTAGTGAAACATGCAGCTTGTAATGATGATGTCCACAATACAAAATGTTTTTTTATAAAACATTTTGTATTTTGAGGTGTTTTATTACAATAAATATCAAAGTACACATACTGACCACCCAATCGGTGAATCAACCAAGCAAAGGTATGCTGCCGCACACAGTTCCAACAAATATTTTTCCTTACAAATTTTCAAATGCTATTCATTAATAGGTGTATACTCAAATGGCAAAAAACTAATAAAAATAAATAAAACTGTAGCATGAGGCCATAGATGCTCTTTCAGAATATGAGTGAGTGTGGTGAGTCTTACCGTCAAGTCCCTGACTGGTGAGCTGGAGCGGGCGTTGGAGGTGGAGAAGCGGCTGGTGCTGGTGCTGCTGAGAGCCTCCTGTGTGGAGCTGCGTGATAGTCCATAACTAGAGCGTGTGCTGCTGCAGGACTCTGTGGCATCACTGGCCCGGCTCCTGTAGGCCTGCTTCAGGCTAGAGCTGCTGCTAGATGCCTCTGTCAGGCCCAGTGAGGACAGGTCCCTTGTCAGGTCACTCTGACTCACTGACTTGCGGCGACTAAGGGAGACACTGGAGGACGAAATGCTGGAGTTTGAGGCTGAGAGGTAGCTGGGCTGGGCTGATGAATAGCTATAGCCCGAGTAGCCTGAGTAGCCTCCATTGAGGCCCAAGCCATAGCCTTTGGCAGGCGCTCGGCTCAGGCTCTCACTGCGCCGACTGGTCAGCAGGTCAGTGCTGCGGGGCACAGGCCGGCCACGCTCAGGCTCTGATGAGGCACTGTAGTTCCTTACACGGCTACTGCTGGAGCTCAGGTAACTGGAGGATGAGTAGCCAGATGAAGAGGGCGAGGAGGATTTGTAGGGGAGCTTGTCCCGATCGAAGGAGCCCAACGAAGGGGTCAAGGAGGAGCTGTATGAGCTATAGTGGCTCGTATATGAAGAGCCAGCATAGCGCTTAGCCGTGGAGGAGACACGAGACATGCTGCAAGGTCAGCTGGAGGCAAGGTAGTGGCAGGCCGCATCGACTGCAAAAGAATACACCATCATCTAAACAAGTGATTTAAAGTCATAGACATTGAACATTTTTTGTGTTTCAAAGCAGAAATAATAGACAAAGTAGTTGATCTGTGGATGACCTGTACTAGTGCATTATGTACCCATATTACCCTTATAATATAAGGAGGGTGGTGTATTTTGTACACTTCTTTTATGTAAGTATTATCTTTATTGGCCAATGTGTTTGCATACAGAGGAATTTGTTCTCAAATTGTTCACTGCATGGATTTAACTCAATCCATGCAGTGAATCCAGCGGTGAGCAGCCCTAGCCACAGCACCCAGGGAGCAGTTGGGGGTTAGGTGCCTTACTCAAGATACCGGTCGAGCTGTTGTTGGTTCGAGCTCCAGGACTGGCAGGAGCTAGCATGGCTGAAGTGGCTTTGAGCAAGGCACTGAACCCCCAAATGCTCCCCAGTCGCCGGGCAAGGCTGCCTGCCGCTCTGGGTGTTCATAGCCCCTAGTGCACTAGTGTGTGTGTGTTCACTGCCACAGATTAAATACAGAAGACACATTTCGTTGTATGTTGTACAATGACAAATAATTGCACATTATCTAGGATATGTTTAACCCCTCAAATAACGCCTTCCACACTGTGGAGCCTAATATCCATCTGCTGTGTTATTATATAAAGATTTAGCAAATGCTCCTTGTCTATTAGTGCACTCAAGTCAACAAGTTCTGAATACTGAGAAAAGTGAAAAAAATTCCATTAGACTATAAAGGCAGCAGTCATTTTTAACCCGTTAAACTCAAAGACATACATGTGTTCAAAACTACGTTTGTTCTCTGTTGTAAAACATACATACTGGTTTCAAAGTAGGTACCATGTAATTTACTGTAGCTAGGTATTAATATTTGAACATAAAGAATGTGTTTTTAAGGTGTCAAAATTCACATATTTGGACCCAGATTTCACTGTAACTTAAACTGTCAAAAGATAAAATCAGACTTTTCAGAATGTATAATTATTAAGTTATAAATTTTAATTAATAAGTCATTGAAATATGTTTGTCGTGAAATATTGAGAAACTTGCCAAGTCACGGTTGTTCACAATTGAGGTGACAGGAATCAAAAGTTCACAGCCTTTATCGCCTCTAGAAATTATGTCATGGAAAGACATTTCAGAAATAGTCACGAATGTGTCACCTGATTCATGACACACGGTTGTCAAAGGCTGGTCTCCAAGGAAAAATCAAATGTACCACTGATATTGCCTTAATCTTTTATATAAAAACATGAAAGTTCAATTGTGGTTTTGAATAGTAAACAAAATTACTCTAGCTGCATTGAGACTTAGCAACCACTGGATCCTATCACCTCCATTTCATTTCCCAACCAGTCACTGTGTCACAAAGCAAAAACTTAAATATTCATGAGCATGTATTTGCAGTATGGATCTATACATGCATGCATACACTGGCTGTAAAAAGCTGATGACTTTCTGTGCTATCAAGCATGCTATGCTCTTAAAACATTAAAGCATTGCTGGTTAAGACTATTTGATTCTCTTCTGAACCCAGTATGAACTATACGTGAAGTGTGTGAACAGGAGATACGCTATTTGAGCCATTGCGTCAAGCTGTGCCACCTGCTCCCTCCTGCATTCTTTCATGGTGGACTTGCCCAGTGCTGTGGATGGGGCAGAGCTCTGCAGCTTCTGCAGTTTGTGTTTGTAATGTGAGAGTCTCCTGTGCGGCGCTGCTTGTTAAGGTGGCACAGTCCGTTCTGGTGGAGAGAGACAGGCTCTTGTTCACAAGGCAGTGCAGCGTCTGAATAAATAAAAGTATCTGGTGTTGTCGATCCGTGTTGGGTTCAGTAGGAAGGCTCCTGTTTCTTTAATCGTTTTCTCTCTCTCTCTCTCTCTCTCTCTCTCTCTCTCTCTCTCTCCCACACATGCATGCATTTTGCATTGTTTCCTCTCTCTCTCTCTCTCTCTCTCTCTCTCTCTCTCTCTCTCTCTCCCACACATGCATGCATTTTGCATTGTTTCCCCTCTCTCTCTCTCTCTCTCTCTCTCTCATATCAATAATTCAGAATATAGATCTGGGGTAGGCAGCACAATGGATGCAGTCCAAAGCTCACAACACAGCAGGACCGCTCACATATACACTCACTACAGCCCAGAAGACTTAAGACAGTTGTCCTACCACTGTCAAGGCATGTTCTCTTCCCGTCCTTCACCAAGTAAACAACAGTTAACTGACAGCATAGAGTATTGTAATCCATTTCCATGGGGTGTTGCTAAGCAAACCTAACCACAACAGATCCATTCAGGAGTTTTCTTTGACTTTTTTTGGTATACTTTCCACCATATAAAAAGAATGCAGATAGTTTTCCAGTCTAACAGATCCATTTATGACCATTATTTGACTATTATATGAAACCTATGAAATTATAAATATAATTAACTTATGAAAATTAATTTCTACTTTTTAAATTATAAATTCTACCCTATGAGAGAAATACTATTGTATATATAGCCTACACACACTCACAAATCTTTCAGTTTTGTTAGAATTTCTGTGCTATAAATAGAAGTAAAAATAGGAGTAAATATATTTATATGAGCCTAAACTGACCCAAATAGCTTTTATTGACATATTTCTAATATATTTTATTAAAATATTTCTATACAATCCATAAACCAGCTTCTATTGATTTATTACACAGTTGTTAGCAAAAGTTAGATTCTAATTCACTACAGAGAAAATACTTCTGCATGGCTTAATGAAAAAATGACTGTGAATTTGCTAAATAAATAAAAACAAATTTCTGCATATTTCATTGTTTACTGTTTTTTAATTGTTTTTTAATTACACAGCTCACTAAATTTAATTCAAAATGGATTATTTAAGATTTTCCACTTCTAACAAAAGCTATTTTGACCAGGGGTTGACAAACACTTTCTAAAAAAATACTTTCCCTAAAAAAACATATAATGAGTTCTTCTAGAAGTTATGTTTTAGTAGACGTATATATAATCGTATACCATTTTAGAAGAATAGAAGTTGGTTTATGACATGGTTTCCTATGCTTTTTGTGACATAAATCAACAAAGCACAAAGAGTACAAAACATGTTTGTCGTCTAGACTTGAAGGAGACTGACCATTTCTCAAGCCAATTGTGAAACCTGAGAAATGTGTTTTAGACATTTGTGACACTTCAGGTCGAGTGAATCAGCATGAACAGAAGTGTGAAGAGCTATGTGGGAGTGTGGATTATGTGTGTGTGTAAAACATGGCTGATGGACAGACAGGTCCAGCACAGACACAACCAAACAAGGACTAACATACACGCTTGTGTCAAAGACAAAAGAGCTTAGAATGGATCTGCACAAATCTGAAGGGAACAGCTGATATTGCTCACTATTCAAACAAGTACTTTTTCACCCTTCAACTTATGTATAATATACTTATTTGCATTACAGTTTGCAAATGCAAGCCAGATTGAGCTGGAATAAAGAGGCAAATAAGTCAACAATTTCAAATTGTGTTTTAAGCAACAGAATTAAATCACCCACAACAACACACAGAACAGACTCATAATTTTCTATTCAATAAATGAATACCAGTAAAACTGACGGAGGATCACGGGAACTACGTTGCTCCCTTAAGATGTTCGCATTCTGAGGTACTATCTAGAATATCTGAAATAGAAATAGTGCTGGTCTTCTTGTAAAAAAACAAAAAGGCCCGTAGATTAATCTAATTTAATTTCAATAGAAAAAACTGAAAAAAAGACAATTCAATTTTTTTGCCTAATCATTCTATGCAATAGTACTAAAGGAAAATCCAAAACAAAGGAACAGACTTCATTAACCCACAAAACTGAAATGGCCTTCTTAACATAAACAAAGCTTGCGGTCAGCATGCTGAATACTTAAGGAAGTGTCTAAGGCACAGCTATATTTACCTTGAAACATAAGCAGAAAAGACCTCTATGTCTGTCAGGTCCAAATTGACGCCTTCGCCCTCCCTTCTGACCAATGACAGACTGCTATGATTCTGCTCTCAGCTCTTCCTCTAATATCACAAGCTCTGAAATCTGCACCTTCTTGTCTGTTTCTAGAAGCATCTAAATCTGACTCTAAGGCAATCTGTTCATTAATTGGAAAAAGTAAAGGCTGGCTTAGAAAACACGAAATATAAAGAGTTTAATATATATATAAAAAAAGCACGATTTGCACATTTTAAATGTCCTTTTAAAATATGAACTCACATATTCCTGTTCAATAATAGATTAATAAGCAGGTTCATAATATGTTTGTCAATATGCTTATTGTAATTCCAAAATAAACTGATTGTGGTCAGTGGCACTTCTACCTTCTCTCTATGTGGTGTGTACTCTGGTAGCACATGGGTGTTAGGTTATGGAGTACCTGCTGTAAGTAGAGCTGTTCTCTTAATTCCAGCGGGTGGAAAAACAGTAATGGCAGCTTGTCATATCTCAAATCCACCTCTCATTGCTCAAACCTAAAGAAATACAAATACACAACAGTTATCAAAAAAAAGAAAGAAAAAAAATTTAATTAAAAAAAAAACAAAAAAAAAACAGAGTTCTTATTGAGCCTAAAAGCTAAAGCATTTACCACCTTTTTTCTAAGCTTTTAAATGTTTGCTCCTTACCCAATAACAAAATTAAACATTTAAAAGTTAAAATTTACAAATCCAGGATATAAAGCAGACCTTAAAATCAACACTGTTTGTGATATTTGAAAAGTATCTAAATATCAAAACAAATACATTTATTCCATTTTGTATTCTTTGATCCATATGTTTAGATACCACGATAACATCATCAGTCCCAGAGTCATATTTCAGACCCATCCTTTAAAATTAGGTGTCTTATTCACAATACAGCATTTTCCTATAGTTAAAAAATGCAGAAGGTCAACAGGCAATAGGCTCAATTCTCAGAAGAGGCAAAAGCCACAGTAAAGTGAGAGTGAAGACCTAAAATTAATGTCCATGCTGTCCCTCAGAATAGTCCTTTAGACACAGCACTCAAGCAGAATTTGAAGATAATTTTAAAAAGGTAAAAGGGTAAAAGGTAAAGTTTGTAAACTATAGGTGAGGCTCACCAGAGGCGTTTTCTGTAGATATGCAGTGTGCTGTTTGGGAGGCTGTTGCCCCAGAGTGAAAGGACCACGGAGGGATTGTATGAGCAGAGTGATCCAGAATGCCAGAGATCATGTTACTGGGATGGTAAATATAGCTATCGCCTACGACCTCAGTCGGTCATTCAACACTTAGTGACATTCCACTTTGCTCTTAAAGGCCTAGCATTGAAGCTGCTTATGGGCAGGTTGGTTGTATACAAGTGTATTTTGTAAAATGGAAGAAAGAGGAATCAGGCAATCAATCCTCTTATGTCCTGTTGGCTTGAATAAGTTGTCCACTTGGGTGCATTTTTTGCCAACTTATGAGGTTCAGACGATGCCACAATATTTAGCCAAGCTTTTAGAAGGATGATCTGGAACTGAAACTTTTAGAGTGGATTTTCTTAAACCAGGGTTTTCCAAACTAGAATGAGGATGCAATGTTGGGTCGTCTGACAAACTGACCAATTCCATTTTTGTTTTATTAATATTTTAGGCAAATATCTGGACTGCTCAGGGGCAAGCATCATAGCACTACAGACAATGTCACACACTTCCAGGATCTTGGGGCCCTGGGTTCTACTATACATAGGGCTGAATATTTTGCAGAAAATATCCAAATGTGACTTTTCCATCCAGTATAAGGGTTGTGATTTAAATTCCTATACACTTTTTAAATTCTATATATATTTTATATCTAAGAAGACCAAATAGCTCTGGTGTTAATTTTGTATACTGACCGTAGGCTGTGATGTAGTTACGGTTGTTGTTTTGTACACAGCATAGTGTTTGGTTGCCTATGACTGATCTAACTCAGTTAAATGTGAGATGTAAAACTTGATAAAACATTGTAAATGATCATCTAGGCTGTAATAAAAATGAGCTCTTGCTATATGAAGATTACATGCTTTAAAATTGCTTCTTAAAAAAAAAAACAATTAACTTCTCATCCAGTGTTCTGTTCTCTCCTCAAGTCCACGTCTAAGAACTTTAGTGTGTTCCACCTGAGTGAGTTTCCTCTAGGTTCATTGAAATATATGCTATTAGCCCTAACCTCTATATACACTTTCCCTCCATCAATCATCTGCTGCTCAAACGCCCCATCTTTCAAGTTGAGAGGTTTGGTTCCTAAGGTTTATAACACAAGAAACCCTGTTTGTCTAAATTCACCTGCTTGACTTGTCTTTGGAACTATTTCAAAAGTGAAAATGCTCATGGTGTTAACTGCTTATTACTCTCATGAAGCATCTTCTAGTATAAATAAAACACCACAAAGACATTTTAACCAGTTTTAAAACATGATTTTTACTGGAGGTTAATTTAAGCTATATGCTTCAGTAATTCATTTAAAGATTTACTTTTAAATGTGTAGCTTGCAAATGTAAACTATTTACATGCATATAAAGGCTATAAAACTATTTACATGCATTACTTCCCCTTTACGCTTACACACTTTCCTGTAGAGATGTAATGTATGGAGGATCAAACCTGCCAAATTTAAAAATAAAGAAATTAATTAATAAATGACTCAAAAAATTAATTTCCTCCATAATAATGATAATACATTTTTAAATATATAATTGTTATTTATTTTTATTTTTTAATCGTTTTGTGTATTAATTTTATGTATTAATTTGTTTATTAATTTACTTTTACTGAAATTATTTTTTTTATTCATTTATTTTTACTTTTACATTTACTTTTTAATTTTTCTGAACTCCTGAACTGAGATCACATAATTAATTAAGGCATTCAGCTTTATATAAACAGTAAACACCTGTACATGAATGTATGACACAGGACCAAAGGCGTGATTGGACCCATGAAATGGTGTGGCATCACACTTAACAAGCAGAAACATACATTTAACTGAGGTGAGCAGCTGCTTCTTTGAGCAGATTTGACACCAGCCTTCGCCCTTTCTGACACTTCTATTAAAATCAAATACTCTATTTTGGACTTGAGTCAGAACGTGAAAAACAAGCTAGTATAAATAAATGAATAAGTAAATCAAACAATAGTTAAATACATAAATACAGAAAATAATCATTTAAAATTTTTTAAAATGATATAGTAATTAGTAATAAATAAAAAAAGCAAATAATACAGAAATATATATATATATATATACACACACACACATTATTACACCCCCCCCCCCTCACCACCACCACCAGTGTATTGCTTTTATTTCATTTCTTTCCATTTTTTTCTAAATTATTTTTATTTGGCAGGTTTGGTCCTCCATAGTTATGCAGCTTATGTAGATAATGAACTTAAGGAAAACTTCATAATATACATTTAGGATCATGTGCCCAAAAATTAGGGAGTCTCTGGTTTAAACCGTCACTGGAGGATGGTTAATATTAATCCAGACTGAAACATCAGTCCAATAAGTGAACTCTTTAAAAACTAAGTTACTGTTCAGTGTGTGTCCACTATAATTACGCTGGCAGTGGAGACAAGCCTGTGATTGAAATATGAGCTCATTGCTATGTGACTGATTAAACTCTAAATGCGGTTATCAATGAAATTACGGTTGGCTTCTAACTCGTCAGCTTTTTTTTCGAATCTCAGTTCCACCTTAAAGGATGCGCCAGAATCTCCTGCAGCCTTTAAGGTGGAAGAGAAAACTAGATTAAGAAGCCAGTTTTAGTCGCGTCAGGGCGTTAAGGGTAGGGATAGAAAGCGTGAGTTGGACAGTAGCTATAAACGCGGTTATAACACACAGTAGTCCTTCGCCAGTTCACTGGTTTAATCTGAAATCGCTAATGTTGTAAGCAGAGCGAGTCCCAAAAGTGCTCCTAGGGAAGAGTAGTGGGGGTGGAGCTGTATTACTCACCGCAGAGTCCACACACGGGACATTCACCATCCTCCTGTGTCTCTCAGCACAGTAACTGTTACACCAGCTCACCTTCACTCAGCCGCACTGCTATTCACCGAGAACGTTAAACACAGCGCTGAAGCAGACACAGCCGGTTCGATCTCCACAGATCTCCGAATTAATGAAACCCAGCCCCTAAGCTCCAATAACGGGACTCTCGCTTTAAGAGTGACGTCAGTCATCCGTCCTGTCCTCTCATTGGCCGAAGCCGCTCACCTCGCGTCAATCGGCGTCACCGCCCACACTATCGCCTTGGTGACGGAGTAAACACTCCTCCGTGACGAAATATAGCGTTGAATAATTAGCACTGGGCCTTCGGTCAATGAACAAAGCACACACTGTCCACTGTTAGATATTACTCCATAAAAATTGTTTATATAAAACAATAGATTACAATATATTCGCACATATGCCTTTGCACACATACACTTGAGAACGTCCTATTCTTAATCCATAGGGCCAGTCCTCCCTTTGTAGATATAACACCTTCAACTCTTCTGGGAAGGCTTTCCACAACGTTGAGTATATTTATGTGAATTTTTGTCTTCACTCTAATTAATTTCAGCGGTGTTCTGTGGGTTGAGGTCAGGCCAGTCAAGTTCTTCCACACCAAACTCGCTCATCCATGTTTTATGAACACTGATGCGTAATCATGCTGGAACAGGAAGGTGACAAACTGTTCCCATAAAGTGGGGTTCATGATATTGTCCTGAATTTCTTGGTATGTTGAAGCATTAAGAGTTCCTTTCCCTGAAACTAAAGAGATGAGCAGTTCTCCACCAAGCTTTACACTTGGCACAATGCAGTCAGACTAGTAGCCAGACGGAGAAGCATGATGTGTCACTCCAGAGAACACATCTCCACTGCTGTAGTGTCCAGTGATAGCATGTTTACACCACTGCATCCAACGCTTTGCATTGCGCTGGGTGATGTCAGGCTGTCCATTCTATTAGCATCATTAATCATAGCATTTTGGCTGTACAGACGTTCATCTGTTGCTCTGTATATACTTTGTTTCCCCCTTACTTTCTGTTCTTCAATGGTCAGAAATGGCCACCACCGAGCAGGTATTATTTGGGTGGTGGATCATTCTAAGCACTGCAGTGACACTCAGTCAGTGACTGAAGATGAACTGAAAATGTGCTAGAGTGACATTTTCAAGAGATTACAGAATGTGCATTGAACAAAACTTTAACACACCTCAAATATTTATTTCCCTTTCACTTTTAAAGCATTTCATTCCTCTCATCAAAACACTGACAAACCATTGCAATCTGATTAAATTCCAATGAAGTCTTCAATGAAGACTGTCAGTCAACATGCATTTGGAAGGGTGAACTAGAAAAAGGAAATCCAAAACAGTGCCATATGATCTGAAACATATTTATGCAGGACTGAAATTAACAGCTGGTTTCTTAATGTGGGGATAATCTTGCCCGATGATGGACAGTAAATGCTTTGGGTGTCAACATAATCTTCACAACATAACTTTATTTCATGATCAGAACAAAAAACATATACTTTTGGTAGTTTTAGCAGTAAAAACGAAAGAAAAAGAATATCATTTATGTAATATATCTTCCAGATATGTGGCTCTGAAAAATATTCATTGGTAAAAAACACCATTCATATTAATTAAGCTACAACTATTAAGACAAAAAATAAAACAGACATAAAACATTCTGCAAAAGAAAAATCAATGAAACTATTAATCAATAATAGTTACAAACATATATTAATTTCATTTTATCCATCAATTCAAAACAATGATATCACACAATAAATCCCTGCTAACTTTTACACTTCAGCTTAAGTACTTTTGAACCCCAGCTTATATACCTGATTTAACTATGGAAATCCACAGAATTTTTTTTCTTTTAAGTGGTATTAGTGGGTATAGGGCATCAAGTATTGAATCTTCAAATAGCAAAGAGCTTCCTACAATTATTTACCTACAATCTACACTCATGAACACACATCCCTTTAGAAACACTAAACATGAAGCATGTATGACCATGTTAAATATGTCATCCCTCCCTGTACCCATGGCCAGATGAGGTTTAAATGAACATCCTGATCTGAAAGATCACAAAGTATGCATACAATATGTCTTTTTTATGGGGACTCCACCTAAGTAAACACAATGCAAAATGTTAAGGTAATTTTCTTCAAATATGGGAAAGATTACATATATTATAATCTTAGAGTACTTGTTTAGTGTAATTACCTATAATACAAAAACAAAGCAACAACACAAATATTTCAGGTAAACTATTATTTTGACAGTGTCATCTCAGATACCCTTTGTGAAGAAAATACAACTGTTAAACAGTGATACAGAAAAAAAATAAATAAAAAAAAGCTGTTATATGTATCTGCTTAGTTATTAATTGTTATTAACAAAGTATTCAGATATTATAACTGTCATATAACATGTCTATAATAGTCATTAACCTACTGTATTATTAAAGTATTATTATGCAAGGTAATTTATATAACTGCATAAACTGTTTCCATAAAGTGTCCAATAATGTATAATAATGATAAATAAATTACAGCATAATTTTCGTAAGAACATAATGTGTATAGACCTTGCTCTAGTTTCTTAAGCAAAGAAAAAACATCCAATGATCTAAAAGTGCGAGTGATATGATGAAAGTATTGCACTAACATTTAAGTTGGAGGATTCTTGCTCCTTTTTTTTTTAATTATATAAAATGTTCAGACTACATAGCAAGATAATGGAGAGTATTTAATTATTCATGCATCCTCTTCACCAATAATAACACCCAATATGGTAAATAAAGAATATTTGATTTTACCATTGGCATTGTTATTTCCAATATAATTTCTTTACATATGGCAATTTCTTTATATATGGAAAACATGTCTTAGAACTAACTGCTAAAATCAGCTGCTGATTTGCTAAAATCAGGCAATTCATTTGGTCTAAGCACTAATGTCACTCTAAACACAACATTAGATTTGAACTCCTTCTTGGTTAATGTTGTGGGATATTTTTAACACAAGTATCTCAATTTAATGAGGTATGGTTGATATTACCAGTTGTTTCATATTTTAAATGCAAATGAGTCAGATATGTGAGTGTCTAACCTGCACTTTGCCATTTCTAAGCAGTCTCTCCTTTAAAAACAATAAATAAAATAACAAATCCATTGCAAAATAATAACTGAAATGTTTTTCAGGATTGACACGTGTTTCACATTGATACATGTCTCAGTAAATGGCTTTAGATTCTAATCTTAGTCATATCCTAAAATAACATTGCAGAAGTCACACAGTGCTTGTAAACAGTTTTATAGGAACACTAGGTAGTATTTCACCTTAAAATTACAGCTTCAAAATTATTGTAATACTTCACTGACCTGCAGTAGGAAGACAGAGCCTCATTACTGTTATTACTACTCCAGGTTCAGCACTGCAGAAACTACACCGTGTAATTTTGGAGGAGGGAAGAAAGTACCCTCCTCCCCCCTCCCTCTCGGTTTTAGGCCAGTACTTTATAATGGTGCTTTTCCACTGCATGGAACTTAAACAACCCTACTCGACTCAGCACGGCTCTTTTGCTTTTCCACTGGCCAAATCTGGTATCAGGTTCCTGGAACCAGGTACTTTTTCAGTCCCTGCTCACTTCAGGTTCCAACCATGCAGAGTAGGTACTAAACTGTGATGTGTAAACCCTACAGAGCAATGATTGGCCAGAGACATATTAATCATCACCACGAAACGCAGAGCTCATTCAAATTCAGCACAAACTCGCTGCTTCTAAAATCTCTTACAGCAGCTTTCATATTTATTTTTATCAGACTCACAACTGCAGCTCGTAATTTTGACTTCTATGAGAACTGGGGTGCATATTCAGCCCAAAAAACAAATACAACATGAGTAAACAGTGCCTAAATTTATTGCCATTGTTGATGTGGTTTTCAATGCCCATGATTCCCGTTAGAGATTGGGTTTGCAATGTTACCAGCTCCATTTTGCAGGAGAGCTGTGCTAGTGGAAAGGGGAACAGCTTTAAGCGTGCCGAGCCTAGCCGAGTTGAGTAGAGCCGGACCCATGCCGTGTTAAAGCACCATAAGTGAATTACAGTCTGCGAATGTTGGGGGAGCCCAGGAGCAAAATATGAAATTTTACTTAATGTTCCATTAAGAAAACAGAAATGGCACTAAGGAACCTAAATGTTACAACAACAAAGTTGGCCAAATATAGTCATAAATCTATTTTTAGAAGTACCACTAAACATAAAACAAGGCAAACATATAATCAGTAAGAAATAGGCTACATATAAAATTAAATCAGTTGCAAAACAGAACTCGAGAAACAAAAAACCCTAAAAAATCTACCAGGGAATGTATGACATGCTTTTTTTCATTTTTTACTTAAGGTTCTGTAGGTGGTCTGTGTCACATATCTCAAAACGTATGATTATACTGTGCCCATCTGGTGGACCCCTTAACAAAAACGAACTAAAAATGCATGTCCAATTTGTCCAGATCACCAAGCATGTCAAAACTACAAAAAAAAAGTAGTAAAAAAAAAAATGAATTAGCTGTCCGTGGACAGTTTCTTGAACAACTCATGTAAAACTATTAAAAACAAAATGCAAACAATAATACAAATACCCAATGCATGTTTGACTGCACTTTTGGAGGTAAGATGTACCTGAAGGTTTGACATTTCTAGTTCTTCTTTAATCACTTGCATTTACATAGATAAATATGTGCTAATTAAACATTTTCAGTGAAAGCCACTAGGTTAGGATATATGGGACAAAATAAAAAATTAAATGAAATAATTTCATTTGCAATTGCATTTTTCACACAAGCATGGGTCAGCACTGACAAAATTAAAAAAAAAAAATAATAATCTTTGTCACTTAATTTTCAAAATTATTCTGGGATTTGATGTTCAAATCCTAAAATGAAAAAGCTAATGTGGAAAAGAAAATTCAAACACCAGCTTGGCTTTGCTTTTTCTTCATGATCTGGATAATAAAAGTAAAAATGAAAATGGAATATGAATTTAGGGTCTGTGTACCTTTCGTTAATTAGTTTTCCATTTCTAATCCTGCAGTAGAAAAACAGAGAATGGCCCATTTCCCTATTTTGAATGATATAAACATCATTGATTTAAAGAAACCCAACTTTTTCTACAACATAAAGTAATTACAACAAAATACAAAAAATGAATATGAACAAATAGAAATTAAAAATAACGAGTTTAGTTCATTCTTTCTTGTGTCTAATTATGGGTTGGGCTGCAGATTTTAGGCACAACCGGAAGTTTTTAATGCTAATAAAACCATATATTTTGAAAGAGAGGAACTTATTCTGCTGGTAGATTAAAGATAAGCATACTTGACCCATTTCACGATTTAACTAAAAATATGGTCAAGGACGGGGCAACATATGCTGAGATTTCCATGCATGCATGTAGATTTTCATTGCATATTGGGGACATAGGTGTCCGGAGGGGGTATTCTAAGGCTAATATAAGTAAGTTTGCAAAACTGCAGCAGAACAGTGACGATTATGTGACACAGAGCTAGATCTGTTATCTTCCTGTTAGTTATGAAGAAATAAAAAAAATACCCATTTATATTGAACTGAAATCAAAATATATCAAATTCTAATATTCCCTTTATTTGTGTTTTGATGCGAAGAAAAGAAAAGAACAAATAAAATCCAAATACATTCTCTGGTACTGTTAATAACATACAAAATAGGGAAACAGGTCGCTCTCTGTTTTCCTATTACAGGATTAGAAATGGAAAATCATTCAACAAAAGGTAAACGGACCATTTAGCTTTTCATTTTCAACTGCAGTATGCAAGAGACAGGACAAAATGAAAATGAAAATGAAAAATGGAAAAATAAAAGTCCAAGTGACCGTTTGGTCCATGTAGTCATTCTATTTTCATTTTAAAAATAGATATTAAAAAATGAAAAAAGGATGGTTATTTAATTTTCATTTCATACTTCAAATTCATATAATGTAAAAAGAGCAATATAGAACCACACTCTGAAACAATTGTACACATGGCAAGAGGGGACCATCTCTGCGGCTATTTTGCATTGTTATGGAACCATTGTCATACATGTTGTTATAAATAATGCTACAATATATGTAAATAAATTAAATAAGCAATGTGTGTATTGCCTCATTAAAGTGATTTGAAATGATAAATAATCATAATGACTTGTTAATTTTAATCAAATATATTATTGCATGCATTTAGTGATGTAGTAATAGAGACATTGGTGCTCAAACATGGGTTTCTGATTCTCTATCTGTTCTGAAGCAGACGTAGTGTTCTCTGTAATAAAATCCATACATGCATCTACATATACATGCATCTTGCTAATTAACAGCTCTGAAAACAAATTTATGAGCGCCTCAATTTGCCTTGAAGATGTTGTTGAACTTTGTTTTCAGAAAAATAAAAAGACGGACTGTTTAACTGTTTCTTATTCTTTTTGCATTTATGCTTTGATTCCAAAGAAATAAAATATAATATTTTTTTTTTGTTTTAACATATGGATTTGGAGTATAAAAAAAATAAATAGGTTTTTCATTTTTTAAATATCTATTTTTAAAATGAAAACAGAATGACCAAAAAGTACACAGACTGGTGTGCTGATGGCAATATCTGATGTTTTTTCCATATACATACTGTATCTGTCAAAGTTGATACATAAACATTCATGAAATGTAGAAACTAGGACAAAATTTACCTGCCGTGGAATTTATATAGATTACAAATATTCAGCTGAAATAACATGAAACTGCTGTCTCATATTGGTTTGAAACCTTGTTCCAATCTGTTCAATGATAAGTTTTAAAGTACCTAAATATAATCAGTACCCCTTCCTACAACTAGGTACATTTATGCTTGATGCCTACACTAAGTCTATTTTGTGCCACTTTTCCAAAGCATGATCATATCATCCCTGAATATCAGCTACTAAATCCTCACACTAATGGAAACTGAGATTGAAGTTTTAAGGAATTATTGTCAGATTCTGAAATGGTTTAATACTTATTGCCAACACTAACCGCCAGAGTAGACATTAACTTGCCTTGTATTCATGCAATAAATTAAAATTACAAAATGAATTCAGTGCTGCAATGTCCAACACTATTCTCAGTTAATACAAAAAACAAACAAACAAAAAAAAAACCATGAATGTCCAACACTATTCTCAGTTAATACAAAAAAAAAAAAAAAAAATGAATTAGCTGTCCGTGGACAGTTTCTTGAACAACTCATATAAAACTATTCAAAACAAAATGCAAACAATAATACAAATACCCAATGCATGTTTGACTGCACTTTTGGAGGTAAGATGTACCTGAAGGTTTGACATTTCTAGTTCTTCTTTAATCACTTGCATTTACATAGATAAATATGTGCTAAAAAAAAAACCATGAATGTCCAGCACTTCCCACCTGTAAGTGTTTCCGGATGTCATTTTCTAGGCTGACACAGCATACATACACCTTCAGCAAATCCACCATTTCTCTTCAAGACATCTGCACGGTCCGACACCTTTTTTTGCACCTGCTGAAAACCGTGATAGCATGAGTCGCAGATGATTGTCATGAGATTTGTAAGATCTAAAAGATTTGGACCACTTTCCTTTGTGCTTTTGTCTTGAAGACCAAGGCATTTACTGAAAGTTAATAGCAAACCCCATTAAATGTCAAAGTCAACAAAAACAAGGGAAGCCACTTATATATACTATGGCAACAAGTGCAGAGCTGCACACACTGAGCGATGTGTGTGTGGTGACTGTGTACTGACTGTGATCTGTGATGCCCTTTAAAATACCATTACAATGTCATCCTAATCCAAGCCACTTTGATATGCCTAGATGTCCTTTTTCTTCCTGAACTTTTTTAAATGCTGTGGGTCCTACAGAGGGCTAGTTCAGAGAGGACGTAATTATTCCAAAGAGATTTTTAGGTCCAGGAAGTGCCTGTAGGTCATTTGGTCTTAGGCACCACTAGGATTTCATCCCCATCATGAATGCTGTAAGAGTGGAGGGCCCTGGTGCTATACTTCATCTCCTCAGGACCAAAGGCTGAGTACATGTCTTTGTCAATGTAATAGAGGCGCATGTTGCTGGTAGGGAGCTGAACCACTGTCCTCAGCTGCTTCTTCAGCTCAGCCACAGTCTGGTCCAGCCTGATGCTCACCTGTTCCACCCGGTCCTCAAAGTGCACCTCCACCTTAGCATGGCACCGCGGCCTCAGGTCAATCTCAGCTAGTGGGGCCAGCTTCCCATATTTGGTCACCAAAGAGTGGTATCTTTCAAAGGGACAGCATCTCAATAAGCATTTCATAAATCACTTTTACACAAATTTTACCCTAAATTAAAATTTGTGTCTTTAATTGTACCCTGGCACTACACAGCAAAAATATTAAACAAATAATAGAAACTTACATCATACAGTGTCTCATAGAGCCTCAGAAATCTTTCAGAGAACCTTGTGAGTTTAATCACTTAAGGGATTTTATGACATGAAAACAACTACAGCAGTTACATTGATCTCTAAAAAAGTTTTCCCAACTGCTTAATTAAAAAAAAAATGTACATCTAGGTTTATTCATTAGACAGATCTCTAATAGACAGTACCTCTTGGGGGCTGGGCACCCAAGCCTAAGAATAATTGTTTCTAAGCTTATATGCTACATTAACTTTAGTGAAATATTAAAGAAGCCAACTAAAAAGACACCAAACAAATATTAGCTGGTTGATGACATTTTAGACTTGAGGGTGTTTTTAATCAAAATAATTATTTTGTAGAAACAATAGCAAGTATGAAGACAAAAAAAGTTACAAAAATGCAAACACACCATTTATGCATAAATATTTTCACAGATATGCATGTTAATGCACATTAATCATGGCTTTATTGCTACATCAGCATTTTCATATCTTTCCATAGACCCAACAACATGTTGTTTTAAACTGAATGTAACTTACCTCTGGGGCAGTTCCTCCTCAGGGTGATCCAAATGGTAACGGATGAAGAACCGCTCAGCATCCTCCCGCTCTCCCTCTGTTACCATACTCCCGTTCAGGCAGGTCACAGATGGCAGCCTGCAGTAGCAGGAGACAGGCTGACAGTTTTCTTGTTCTGTCCAAGATGAAATTCTGAGTACGAAATAATTATTAAGACACTTACTGAGCTATCATGAGACTGCGCCGCTCAGTGTTGGTGTATGTCTGCAGAAGAGGAATCCCTTGTAGCCTCACCTCCTCCAACTTGGGCAAAATATTCAACTTCTCAATGTCTTCCCAGCAATTAAGACCTACACACACACACACACACACACAAAGAACAAACTAGGAGATCAGGCTATTTAGCATTACACTGATTGTATATAGTATTTACATACACCATAGCTGTGAAAATCTCTTTATCAATATGGTAGCTCTGTAGTTGTAGCTTACAAAATATACACACTATATGTTATAAATAAATCATTTATATACTTATGTGTTGAACAAACACTGTTTCTATGCAGTACAGAAGCTGCTATTGCCCAGTACTTTACATTATTTCTATTTCTAATTGTACTTATACTGTATATGGTAAAACATATCGCACACAGGTGGTAGGTGGATGGGCGACTGAAGTGTCCGTAGGTGTGAGAGTGTGAGTGAATGTGTGTGTCTGTGTTGCCCTGTGAAGGACTGGCGCCCCCTCCAGGGTGTAATCCCGCCTTGCGCCCAATGGGTCCAGGTAGACTCTGGACCCACCGCGACCCTGAATTGGATAAGCGGTTACAGATAATGAATGAATGAATGAATATACTTATTTGTTGGTGAAGTAAATTTTAGTCCAGTAACAACACTGTGCATTTTAAACATCTGTTTCTCTATACATATGACAATAAAGCTCTGCCCCAGTCTTGACTTTGAAACATTACTAGGAGACATTATTGCTGTTTGTAAAACTTGCTTGCCAGGAGAGTTAACATTTCAGCATTCTGACCTTCAGTAGCTATTAGATGTTTTTCACATCTTTTCCAGTTGCAGTCTAATATTATTCTGAATTACATGACAACCACAAAGGCAGATAAGACATGTTTGGATTGAACCCAGAACAACTTAAATACCATGGGCAGCCTTATATAGTGACGAAGCTATTTATAAGTAGTGTAAGTTAGTTTTTTTCTCTGATGGAATTGATTACACACCTGAGTTGCTCATCCAGAGTTTAGAGAAATGTTAAGTTAGTCTAACAGAAGGTTTAGACTTGCATCGAGATGCCTTAGGAAAAGCTAGCAGTTCTGCAAGAGCATCCACAGTGGGGTCAAAAAGTGACAATGCAAAGCTACAACGAATGCTATGTCAGCCAAAGTCTGCAGCAGATTGCGGTCTTTTATTTATTTTCTGGTGCCCTGAAAATAAAGTGGACTGGCAAACAACAAGTGTGCTAGTAAATGACACAGTAAAACATACCCGAGTTATGTAGATTGATGCTGCGCAAGTTAGGAAAGAGTCGACAGAGATTGTCTCCAGACTCATGAATGGAACCCAGGTTGTTGTTAGCCATCACAAGTGTGTCCAGAGAAGGGAACATTGAGCCGAACTTGCGCACCTCAGTCCAGTCATGCAGATTATTATCTGTGATGTGCAGCAGTCGAAGAGAAGGACACGGAGTGGCAGAGGCCATCACAGTATTGTACTCATTAAGGCACAGGAACAGCTCCTCCAGTCTACAGGACACATACATGAATGTCAGTGGAAAGCGGAGCCTTTTTTTTTTTTAATAGAAACTGTTACTTAGAAATCATAAATACTGATTCATCAAATAAAATCAACTTGTTAAATCTAATCATTTAACTGAGATTTAAGTCTGTGTTATGTCTCTTGAATATATATATTTTATATTATCATCTCTATAATATAACTCTCAATTTTTCTAAGTATGTTGTGGGGTTGTGAAAAGTAAATAAAAAGAGTATCACCCAGATTACTACTATCCAAGTTCAAATTTAGGATTTATGATGTTCTTGAATTATACAAAACCTTTTCCTAAAAGCCAAGGTTTTGTTTGCTTTTTTTTTTTGTTGCAAAATGCAATTAAAAACAATAATCTGTGATTTGATTCTCTTGAACCTTTATTTATATAAAATTTTAAAAATATATATTTGCAGTGTATGCTTTGAACAACTTAACTGCATTCTATGAATATGTTCAAATATTTGGGACTCAAATTAGAGCAAAAGTATATAGAAATTTCAAATTACACTGTTTTGAAGCATTGTATGTTCCTTGTGCATATACAAGTTATTAAAGGAACACAGAGCAACTGCTCAGTCTTGCAAACAAAGATTGGGCATGGCTCACAGTTTTGTGATGAGCTTAATGAAAGAAATATCAAGTATATTTCAAAATAACATATCCCAGGACAAGACTGAAAACAAAGTTTCAACATCTACCATAAATAATGTTGTGAAAACATATATCTTGATTTACTTGCTGTGCAGGACAAAACCAAAAAACACTACTGAAGGAGTTTGGTTTCAAAAGCTGACACCAGAATGATATTTGAAGGCATGAGTGCATAACAAGGCCAGTGCGACATATGTGCACTGAATCTATGCAGTTTATATAGCTTCTGGTCACAGAAATGCTGTTATTTAGAGTTGATTAAGCCTCTTACTCAGGCATCTCGTGCATAAAGGTGTGCACAGTGTCCCAGGACACTTGAGTGTTGTTCAGGACAAGGCGGCGTACTCTGGAGAAAGCCTCAGCACAATCTGGCTCCAACACTGCTGCACTTAGTGGGTTTGAGCTGAGGTTCAAGAAGTCCAGGTTTGGAATATTCGCAATAATCTTACTGATCTAAAGAGAGTCAAGGTAGAATATTCAAATCTAGTGAGACGTAATTACCAAAGGGAAAAAAAAAAAAAGAGGCCAGAGGGTACATATTACAGCAATTATTATTTACCTACAGTTAAGTATTGTGAAGCCAGAGAGAAAAGCCACTCACTTCATGCCAGTCCTGGAGTTTGTTATGAGAGAGGTCCAGCTCAACCACGTGAGCACAGAATGCAGCAATTTCTCCTTCATCTCCAGCACTGCTTATCCCACAGCTGTTTAATACTAATACACTGGGAAGGTTCAGCCGGTCTAAGGGTTAAAAGGCACATTAGTTTCTTGTCTCTGCATTCAACCTAATAAAGCATACAATACTTCCAAAGAACCAACACATTTTTTTCCTCTATATTCTACATTAAAATCCTTTGATGATAATTGTCTAATCCGGACTTCACCTTTCATAGGAGATCCCTGGTGGCCAGAAGGTACAACCACCCCCATGCCTGGGCCTCTGCGATATGGGAAGTTCTCTGGGCTGTACTTCTCACTGATCACCTGCATGAATGTGCGGCCTTCCCTGTCTGGTCCCTCCATGGCCCTGTCCCAAAACAGGACGGACCTCTGAAATAGCACAACTGAACTTATTCTCTATTCATTATTGTGGTCAAACTACTCAAAATGACTGCTCCAAAGGGAAAAAAAAAATCATCAAAATGTTCTGAAGTCCATCTGTGGAAATCTCCACAGACCAATGTTGAATTTGATGCACACCAGATTAGGGTATACAGCTATTCTTGATCGTCTTTTAATTATTTAGGAATGTCTATATTTATACATAAACAGGAACTAAAACAATCCTTACACTTTTATTAGAAGTCCTAAAACTACATAAAAAGAACAAAAACACCAAATGTTCAGTTCAGAGACAGATTTAGTGACATTCCTGTCTATTTTGTTTGTTATAGCCTAATTCAGAATTCACTGTTTAATCTAGGATGGCAAGCTGTCCTGGTTCTGAAGCAGCTCAGCTGGTCCAAACCATGACACTACCATCATCATGTTTCATAGATGGTTTCACATAAGGTTTTTATGCTGGAATGCAGCATTTTCATTTGTCCAGACATAATGCTTCTTATCTAAACCAAACCAGCCATAAAACATTTTTCTAAGAGCCTTCTGGGTTGTTCACATGATGGCCACCAGTATTCATTTCTCTGTGGTCCTAATAAAACATCTGGGACAGGCTTTAGTCAAAATACCACAAAGAATAAACAACACAGCACTTTTATTACCCTTCCCTGTCCACTTTTCATACCCTGCCCAGGAGTGAGGTACAAGCAGCAGAAAAATGTTTTTAGTCATTTCCTTTTGTTCTCTTTCTTTTCAACTTTATTCAGTACACATTTCTCCCCAGTTTGTTTTCCATTTGTTCAATTCAGCCTTATATATGAACTCTCAGATAAACGCAGGTCCAGCATTGTGACTGAAGAAACTCAAATTGCAAAGAATTAGCTGCTTTCTAATTAACAAACAGCAAAGATATCAGAATGACATTTTTTGTGTCCCATGTTTTCAAACTTAGGCAGATCACAAAAACTTTTACTTCACAGTTGTTGTTTGGGTAAACCTTTGAGCTCCAAATTAATATGCTAATGCTCTAAAAAAGTGTTGTTTTTTTATACTATGTCCAATTTAAAATTTGCCAAAGCAAGAGAGGGTTTAGTAGCATTTAATTGATTTCAAATACCTAGTAGACTATTACATGGTTTGCTCTTGGGGTAGTTGACCAACTGTCTTAAACTTTCAGAACATTTCTTTTCCAGAAGATGTATTGTGAAGATCACACAATCAAAGGTCCCTGTTCTTAACAAATATCATGGTGCCCACTCATATCTGACTGTCATCCAATTGACTGAAAAACACCAGGCTCTAATTTCACCTTGATATTAAATGCTAATTCCACAGTTTAATACGGTTTTGACACTCGCAGATATATAATACTGGATCATTTACCTCAATAAATTAATTCATGCATTTTCTGAAACTGCTTCATTCTGGTCAGGGTCCAGAGCCTACCAGGAATCACTAGTCACAAAGAGGGAACACAGCCTGGACAGGGTGCCTGTCCATTACAGAGAATCATACATTCACACAATCACTCGGACAAAAACACAGTCACTATGGACAATGTTGCCTAGTCAATCCGCCTACCAAAATGGAGCAGCAAGAGAAAACCCACACAGATACTGGGAGCACGTTTTAGATATGTGTGAAAATCTGACAATGTTTTAGGTCATGTTATACAAAATACAGACAATTTTAGAAAGTTTGCAATCTCTCAGTCACCACTGTAAGTACTAAGGAATCTTACCTTCTGTAAGTGTATGTATCCACAAGTCCAGGTGTACAGTTTTTGTTTAGGTATGTCCTGAAGAACCACAGTTTAATTTTTCTTGATGTGAAGCTCAGAATTGAGGGGAGGGACACCAGAGGCAACTAAAAAAAATAAATCAAGAACCCCATCAACAAGACGTAAAGCTTGTGAAAACACACATTCTTGTTCAAGACTGTATAACTGTCCTGTATTCACGCCTCAGAAGTAGTTTCAAAGAACAAAGACCCCAGGATCAGCTGCTGTGAATGGTGAAACAAAGACAAATAAACTTAACACTAAAGTTGTCATGGTGTAACTGCTACAGTCATTCACAATAAATGAGCAGGCCAATAAGTCTGATATGTGACCAGTATTTCTGATTAAAACTGTAGTGTTTCATATGTCTTTGCCTTGTGTGCACTGCTTGAAGTAGAATTTTGTGTTTTAGTGTTTTGACGTGAAACGGTTCATTGCAAAGATATTACAGTAGCGGTGACATAATCCAGGAAATATTTCACAAAGCAAGACTTTCCAGGCTTATCAGACAGCTTAGGTCAATGGTCAAGCCTGTCCAATAGATTAAGAGCTGATTGGTTCTCCTACTGAAAAGTCCTTAACTTTGTTTCGCTAACTGAGAAAACTGGCTTTGTGGAACAGGCCCAAGGTGTCATGATGTCTACATGGCACAATAAAGACCACACTATTTTAAAACAATTTCAGGTCTCGTGACACTTTAACAAGGTCCCTATCCTCACTAGTTTGAACTAAAATGATTTTTTCATTTAATAACCCAGCAGTAGAGATCTGTAAATGATCCATTTTTCCCGACACCTGCTGTGAGCAATTTTGAACTTTGCCTCTCTTCAAAAATGCACTTTATATGAAAGCTCTCTGTAAGTTTTTACACTTAAAGAATGAGTTACACTGAAACAAAGACTAAATAAGTGGAATAGACTATTTAACCTTACTTTAAAAAAGAAATCTGTCAAAATGATTTAGAGGATTGTAATGAGACCATGAAGTGGACAGGAATATTAAGAGTTAATTCAATTGGTTCTGGTCAGTTGTAAGACTAATTTTAGATGTTTTTTTTTTTTTTTGGGTAAAAATGTAAAGCTTTGGTGTGACACACAAAACATGAATATACAATGTCCCTGTTGTTAAAGATACAGCCAGATGGTGATCTGAATAAGAAAGCTTTACAAACCAACCCTACAGTTTAAAATTTGTTAACGATTAAAACCACAGATTAATCCTAGAGGGCAATAACAACAGCGAAGAGGACGTGGCTCCGTGCTGAAAACCAGAGCAGGCTTCTTTTTACGGGAATTTTCCTTTCCACCTTAAATAGTACAGCAGTTGCTATGCACTGTATGAAGCGGTTACTGGAACCGCTACACCGTTTAAGGTGGAATGAGAAAGATATTTACAATAAAACCAATTTCGTTTTCATGATCCAGTTACAGCCATTTCCTGCCGTTGGCGCCACGCTTCATGTAAACAAGGCTGCTGCAGGACCAGTGCGTGCAGGAAGACCGGGTGATGTTCGCGCTTAAACATTCGCTCTACGACAAAGAGATGCTGCGAAACAGAAATATAAGCCATTCACTTTCAGCGCTGGGGTCGCTTAGAGTCAGGGTCCCTCTCTTCAGCCTCCGGTTTGTTGTTGTTCAGCTGTCACACCGAGCCACTAGCGCAGGAAATGACGTCACCCAGAGGCATTGGCTTGGATTTGATGAGGTTTATAAGTTAATATGAGTAAAATTTAAATTCTACATTTATTTACTTATTTACTTACAATCAGAACGTGGAAAACATGGAATTTGAACATTATAATAGCACTAAGATTTAATATATTTTTGCTCCTGGACTACCTCGTGTTCATTTTAAACATTGGGACTAATATTATAATGCTTCACACAAGTTAATGTTTAAATGTTTAATGTTGCATAAACAAAAATAATTGCACGTTCTTATTCTCTGTGGACTTTTAACATAGACATAGACAAATTATTCAACATGTTGTCTTTCATGTACCATGTCTAACCTTGTGGATTGAGTCGTGTATCATGTAAAACCTCAATAACCCCAAAATCAAGTCTTTAGGACATCCTTTTTTTATAGTTGCAGGGATATTATATTTTAGATTCACAGAACTGTTCAAGGGATGCTGCTCAATTAACGTGAGTGTAGTCTTTGAAAAAAAACAAGCCAAGCAAAAATTGTTAAATAATATTTAAAAACAACAACAACAAAACTTGTCAGCTTGTGCTAACAAGGGGCTCGCATAAATAACAGCTGTGATTACTGAAACAGTCATTTTGAAAAAGGCTGTCTAGACTGGGAGAGCTGTGTTGTTGGATTTTTTTGGTATTTTGACCAAAGCATGTCTCACAAGTTTCAAGACCCTGGAGAACTGTGATAACTTGGGGAGTTGGGGTTATTTCCCCTTTAAATGGATGTTTGCTAGCTGGGTACTTCTTAAATTTACCCAGACAAGAAAACAAGTGATATTTGTTCACGACTGGGATAATACCTTGAATAGTGTTATGGAAAACTCCCACTTCAATTCATGAAGGAAGTCTACATCATGTGACAATGACCCTGTTATAGAATTAGCTGATGTATAAGATGGTTATTTGGAAACCCATCCATAATTATATTAGCAGGTAGATTGTCACCTCATTTCCAAACGCAGCCAATCAGCTAATACCACTGTGGATGTCAGATAATATCACTGTGGACCTGACCCCTCAAATATCTTGGGTTTAGCGCAAGGCTCCAGGTCTACATTTGGACTATGGTTTGGACTATTTATTATGCTCCATAATATATTTTTATGCGTAAAGGTAAAAAGATTTTAGAACATTTTTACACAATGTGAAGGACAGCTGTGTACAAATGTAGCAAACTAAAAATGTACAAAAATGGAGATACATAAATTTCATTGGACAGTGATAATATACTTACAACTTACAGCTTGAATAATGTCCTCAGTGTTCCAGGCTTTTTTTTTTTGTTGTTGTTTAACTGATGAACTGATTTATAATTTACTGCCACCTGTTACTGGGTGGGGCTGCGGGCTCCCAGCATGCACTGCAAGCTCCCCATTTTTTTAGTTTTTTTTTTTTATTATTGTTTTGTGGCTGTTTCTTTTTTTAATTATAATTTTTTTAATGTTTGTGTTCATGTGTATGTTTTGGCTTGGTGTGTAGTGTGATGTGTTGTTCTTAATGGCTCACCATCTGGCAGAAGGGTATCTGCATGCAGGTGGTGCCCCCTGAATTCTGTTACACAGTAAACCAAAATTCTTTGTGTCATTCTGCACAGTTGTGCACCTAATGAAGATTGCTTCTGGCAGGACTGAAGATGTGTCTCAATAATAATCTCTGGGGATGCCACGATGATAGTAATAAGTTCTTGCCTAACAAATTCATGTTTTAGTAGTATTTGTCTTATTTAGGTTATCTTTTCAGGGGAAGAATCACCTTTGCCTTAGTGTTTTTTTTTTAAATCACACACCTGCTTTCTTCCATCCTATGGGGCGGTGGTCTGTGGTAGACAGTCATTTGTACACTGTTTCACAGGGCTCCACTTTTCCCTAACATCTTGAAAGTTCTGATCCAACCACTGACACATGAATATCAAATTGAAGACGTCTGTGAGTCAGCCATGGGCCACCAGGAGACAGAACATATATGCTGACTGCCACCACAAAGAGGCACAAATGTATAGACAGTGACTCAGCTCCTGTCAGAAGGGCCTTGGCCACTTCCAGTATGCAAAGATCTGCTGTCCTAAACCCATACACAGATTTTTAACCCCAACCCACCAAGTGCGACAGTTTGCCTACTATCATATTCATATGATATATATGTCCATGCGTACAATTTATTAATTAAATTGTTCATGTCTAAATTCAGTGTGATTAAGCACATGTCTGTACTGTCATGGAGTGGACAGACTTTCATGCTGTGTGAAGTTGCACTGTGTCCTCTCTATATTCAAATTGAGCTGAAATTAAATATATATTAATTAATGCAGTCTCCTATTGATATAGCTTATTCCACTCAGCATAATAGCCCTCAGGAAGGTGTGTCTGCAGAAAACCTGACTCTTCTTTAACTAAATAGTCTCAATCTTCAGACAACTATGTGGAGGCTGCAGGCAAGTAATCTTTATCTAAGTCCACACTGGCATTCATTCATTATCTGTAACCACTTATCCAGTTCAGGGTCACGGTGGGTCCAGAGCCTACCTGGAATCATTGGGCGCAAGGTGGGAATACACCCTGAAGGGGGTGCCAGTCCTTCACAGGGCAACACACACACATTCACTCACACCTATAGACACTTTTGAGTTTCCAATCCACCTACCAGTGTGTGTTTTCGGACTGTGGGAGGAAACCAGAGCACCCGGAGGAAACCCACGCAGACACTGGGAGGACACACCAACTCCTCACAGACAGTCACACGGAGCGGGACTCAAACCCACAACCTCCAGGTCCCTGGTATGGGAGGCCGTCTAGGGCAAATACACTGAAACACTTGCGCACACTACATTGAAACACTTGCACACTACACACTGAAACACTTGCGCACACTACATAGAAACACTTGCACACTACACTGAAACACTTGCGCACACTACATAGAAACACTTGCACACTACACTGAAACACTTGCACATGACACACTGAAACACTTGCGCATACTACATTGAAACACTTGCACACTACACACTGAAACACTTGCGCACGCTACACGGAAACACTTGCACACTTGTCGATCAATTCCAAAAATGGAAGCGATTCTTTGCCAATTAAATCCCAGATTTAGGCAGTGGATAATCTGGTCTGCTGTTAAATCATACCGTGGGCGACCGGACGTGCCACTGGAAGTTGTTGGAGGAATTATGAGAATATTGTTGCCTTGATGTCTTTGGCCCGGAGATTGTTGTAAAATGAGAATTAGACACTGATATAAAGACCCCAAAAGAGTCGTGCATTCTCTCACCACAGGCCCTTCTCTGCGCCCAACTACACGTATGATGGACTGAATGGTTCTTGTGTGGTGCTCCAGTTCAGTGTAGTGTCTGTGTAGCAGGTCATCTTGTATGGATTCCACACAACGCAGGACATCACACAAAAAATTACGGATATCCTCACTGTTACCAGAAATACGCAATGGCTGATCAAATATGAAAAGACTAATAAAAAATAATAAGAACAAATGTTTGTTCATCTCTGAAAAGACACAGAGCACAGGAATTAGTCATAAAAGATTGTACCCTGTGCTACACAGCTGAGTGCATCTTCTCTCTCTCACACACACACACACACACGTCATGTTTAATATATATACGAGTGTATGTGAAGTGTAGTGCAAATGTTTCAGTGTTTAGTGTGCACGTGTTTCAGTGTAGTGTGCGCAAATGTTTCATTGTAGTGTGTGCAAGTGTTTCAGTGTTGTTTGCGCAAGTGTTTCAATGTAGTGCGCGCAAGTGTTTCAGTGTAGTGTGTGCAAGTGTTTCAGTGTAGTGTGCGCAAGTGTTTCAATGTAGTGTGCGCAAGTGTTTCAATGTAGTGCGCGCAAGTGTTTCAGTGTAGTGTGCGCAAGTGTTTCAATGTAGTGCGCGCAAGTGTTTCAGTGTAGTGTGCGCAAGTGTTTCAGTGTAGTGTGCGCAAGTGTTTCAGTGTAGTGTGCGCAAGTGTTTCAGTGTAGTGCGCGCAAGTGTTTCAGTGTAGGGTGCGCAAGTGTTTCAATGTAGTGTGCGCAAGTGTTTCAGTGTAGTGTGCGCAAGTGTTTCAATGTAGTGCGCGCAAGTGTTTCAGTGTAGTGTGCGCAAGTGTTTCAGTGTAGTGTGGGCAAGTGTTTCAATGTAGTGAGTAAATGTTTCAATGTAGTGCCCAAGTGTTTCAGTGTAGTGTGCAAATGTTTCAATGTAGTGCGCAAGTGTTTAAGAGTATTTGCCCTAGACGGCCTCCCATACCCTGGAGCTGTGTGACTACAACACTATCTGCTGTGCCACCGTGCCTCCCCCCATTTCCAAATGGAAATGTTCCAGTAAATGTGAAACTTGAAAGCAAACTAATTTTAGAGAATAACAAATCAAGAACTGGAAACAAACAGCTAGTATAATATAAACTCAAAAATATCAATAAGCACAGTCTAAACTTTAGAAGGAAAATGCATGTCTACACCTCAGTAGCGGTATGACAATCTTACAAAGACTTGTAAGGAGGTCACTGTTTAGAACAAAGTTTGGCTAAAGCAGTTCAAGGACATGACCAACTTATTTAAAAATAAACTCAAGTTCAGGGACTTGGGTTTCCATAATGTTTTGTTGAAATGTCTCATTATTGTGCATGCATAGAGAACTCTGTACAACCACAGGACATGAAGGATTAAAGTTATGTCCTCAAACACATGTTTTTGCTTTGTTTGTTTATATTTATTTTTCTCTTCCCAAAGGATTAAGGCAAATTCATTTTATTATGTTTATTGCAAAGTAAAGCATGTTAATGTTAAAATAACTGACCAGGACAAATAACTGCAGTGAAACCCAAAAAAACTCTGTCAGTCCTAAACTAAATACTCTCAGTTGCTGCACATTTTGGTGTTTGAGAGGAAAAGTATACTGTTAAATAGATTAGAAGACACTAGTGAGATTAGGGGATCTAACAGGAACACGCTGAAGTTCATATTAATTCCACTGGTAAGCAAACTATATTTCTCTAATTGATGATAAATGCTGAAGTAATTTCAGTGTCTCATTATGTGAGACTGCAGATCTGACAGCTTACACACAAGGAGATGTGTATTCTGTCTCAGACTGATCACCTGAAAGAAAAACATTCAAAAAATAAATCAGTATAAAACACAGCAACAAGTAATATACTATCATAATCATATAAACTTGAAAAATCTTACTTGTTTGGTAGTAATCATAAACCTTGATAACAGCTGGCTTAAGGTTCTTGACTGGAAGGACCTGTTTAATATGTAGCCGAAAATGCACTGGATTGTCCTTTGGGAGCTGTGAAGAAAAAATTTGATATCACCCTGTAGAAGTGCTCCATTGCTTTGGTTTGGGCAGCATGCTGTGAAATTATACCTTTTGTGTTTCCCAAAAAAAGGATATGCCAAAAACAACAATTATTTTGAATGAATACATTTTACACACTCACCTCTTTCATGTACACGATAACATGGTCATCTTTGGGTTCAACCCGCTCCACAAATGAAAAATATTTTAGCTGAAAAAAACACAATATTTAGTTCTTTGCAAATTTTGACATTTGAATAAAACATAACAAGAAACAGATAGATCTTAAAGAATCTATACACACAGTCCATTTTATTTGACACACTTTTGACAGTGTTGGCTCACGGTCCTGCTGAATAATGCTTTTAAGCAGAGACTTAAATGGAGACTGTCACCATTTCTAACACTAGTGTGGTTCTTCCCTGTATTACCTTTTTTTAACAACAAACTCATCTTGAACTCCTTCTCACCAAAAGCCATTGTTTTTATGTGATCTTTAAAGCTAGTTGAAGTTTACCAACACTTTATTTTGTATTTAAATAAAATAAATGAATTAATATTAATTTTCTCAGGGCGGCACGGTGGCGCAGCAGGTAATGTCGCAGTCACACAGCTCCAGGGACCTAGAGGTTGTGGGTTCGATTCGCGCTTTGGGTGACTGTCTATGAGGAGTTTGGTGTGTTCTCCCCGTGTCCGCATGGGTTTCCTCTGGGTGCTCCGGTTTCCTCCCACAGTCCAAAAAACACACATTGGTAGGTGGATTGGTGACACAAAAGTGTCCGTAGCTGTGACTGTGTGTGTTGCCCTGTGAAGGACTAGCGCCCCCTCCAGGGTGTATTCCCGCCTTGCGCCCAATGATTCCAGGTAGGCTCTGGACCCACCGTGACCCTGAACTGGATAAGCGGTTACAGATAATGAATGAATGGATAGTAATTTCAAAATGTACAGGGTGGGCCATTTATATGGATACACCTTAATAAAATGGGAATGGTTGGTGATATTAACTTCCTGTTTGTGGCACATTAGTATATGGGAGGGGGGGACTTTTCAAGATTGGGTGGTGATCATGGTGGCCATTTTGAAGTCGGCCATTTTGGATCCAACTTATGTTTTTTCAATGGGAAGACGGTCATGTGACACAAACTTATTGGGAATTTCACAAGAAAAACAATGTTGTGCTTGGTTTTAATGTAACATTATTCTTTCATGAGTTATTTACAAGTTTCTGACCACTTATAAAATGTGTTCAAAGTGCTGCCCATTGTGTTGGATTGTCAATGCAACCCTCTTCTCCCACTCTTCACACACTGATAGCAACACCGCAGGAGAAATGCTAGCACAGGCTTCCAGTATCTGTAGTTTCAGGTGCTACACATCTTGATGGTATGGTGTGGTATATCGGGTGTAAAGATAGTGGGGCCATTCTTCATCAATGGAAACCTCAAGGCCACTGGATATGCGAAATTGCTGCATGATGATGTGTTTTCCTTTTTATGCACTGAAGCTGGCACGTTCCCTGAGTTCTTCCAGCAAGATGGTGCACCAACACATTATGGGTGTCAGGTCTGAGAAATCCTAGATGAACAGTTTCCTGGAAAGTGGATTGGTCATCGTGGGCCAGTTGAATGGCCCCCAAGGTCTCCCTATCTGACCCCCTTAGACTTTTATCTTTGGGGTTATCTGAAGGCAATTGTCTATGCTGTGAAGATACGAGATGTGCAGCACCTGAAACTACGGATACTGGAAGCCTGTGCTAGCATTTCTCTTGTGGTGTTGCTATCAGTGTGTGAAGAGTGGGAGAAGAGGGTTGCATTGACAATCCAACACAATGGGCAGCACTTTGAACACATTTTATAAGTGGTCAGAAACTTATACTTTTATAAGTGGTCAGAACAAAGTTACGTTACAACCAAGCACACCATTGTTTTTCTTGTGAAATTCCCAATAAGTTTGATCCCCATTGAAAAAACAAAAGTTGGATCCAAAATGGCCGACTTCAAAATGACCACGGTGGTCACCACCCATCTTGAAAAGTTTCCCCCCTCCCATACGCTAATGTGCCACAAACAGGAATTTAATATCATCAACCATTCCCATTTTATTAAGGTGTATCCATATAAATGGCCCACCCTGTACATCAGCCTCAAAGCCATTGCCTGATTTCTGAAAAACAAAGACAACTGTGGAATTTAGTGATCAGGTCTAGGTATGTCAGTACTTACTTCACTGGCATCTGCGGTGAATCCTGATAAAATTTTAATATCCACTATCACCATGTTAGTGCTATTTAGTTCCCCGGTATATCTGAAAAATGAAAGAATGAATAAATGAATGAATTTATGTAGGCATGTACGTATAAATAAATAGACTAGTCAAGTTTAGTGTGTATTTAAATACTGATTGACATAGTTCTGCTGAAATCATATTTAGCCAAATTGCTACTGGCAGTATTTTGTCCTTTAATCACATTCTTACGTGACAGTAAATTCGATGGCAAATATGTGTCCAAATGATTTTGTGCAATTTCCAACAGCCTTAGCCTTGATGCTCAGAGTAGTTGGTACAATAGGTGTGGGGATATTGTAGAAGATGGCCATCTGCAGTTGAAAAAAAAAAATTAAAACTACAGAAATACATGATTAAAATGAAGTGCCTTTTAAATCTGCATTACGTAACAGGCCACATTTTAATAGTTTTAATTAACCACAAGCAACACACATTTGTTTTGAACAGTATTTTAGAAATAAAATATGAATATCAGATGCACGTGCACACACACACATACCTGCACAGATGCACAGGTGGAGCCTGTCACCGAAATGCTGTATTTGCCAGAAATATCCTCCAGTTGTTTCTCCTGGTACAGTAGCTTGTTGCTCTGGTCGACTTCAAAGATGTGACTCTCTTTATCAGACTGCACAGTGACTGTGCTGGAGCCAGCAGTGCTATACACTTTGGTGGCGTACAGAGCCAGAGCCTGGAGGGCCACCACTGTGTCCTGATCCAAAAACACAAAATCAAAGAATAAGGGACTCACAGTCAAAATACTCTATTTATGTATTATCTGACCAGTACAGAAAAGATTTTAAAATGTACTGAAATGCATTGGAGTACCTGGGTAGAGGAGAAGCCCCCATAGGGGTTCTGCTGCCTCACTAGCCACTGAACAATCCTATTAGCATAGCCCAAATCAGCAGCACTAGCTTCACCTGTAGTGAGAACAGCTAGCAGAACATAGGAACTGATCTCCACTGCCAAAGAGTCAGAGTCCTCTGTCACAGACTGAGACCAGTGAAGACGACCATCTATATAAAAGAAATAATAACAATTTAATACCCCACAAAATTACATCTGAAAAAATCTCCTGGTGATAAAAAAATTGCATATTCTACACGGATTTGCTTGGCCTCAAGGCCCATGCACAAGAGGCACTCAAATAGTGTGAGTGTTTACCTCCATTTGCTGAATAAAGATTCTGTGCTGAATAAAGATTCTGTGTTTTTTTTAATTAATTCATTTTGTTAGGTATTCAACACATGTACCCATTTCACCTGGCTGTTAAACTAACTGGAATACTGTCAACAAGTGTCTGGATCATTATCTGGCATCTGATTTGTGCCTCTTTAATTCATGTTGCCTCACAAAGAGAGAATGAGCCAGAATGAGGCAGAGGGATCCATAGTGAACACACAAGCCAACCTAGCCAAACACCATAGAGGTTAGCCTTAGAAATAATGAGTTCTGCCAGGCTAAGCATTACTTTAGTTTAAGACTAGATGGTCATGCTCAGTCCAAAGATTTATGCAAAGCATTTTGCTTAACTGGTTGAATATTCAAGATTCATTTTAATTAAATTTATGTTTGATACTCAAATCACCATTCCTGACAAATTTGGGATTTTTTTGTAAAGTATTTTATTTTTTATTCAGTGGACATAAATAGTTAAAGGTTTGGACCTATACTGGCAGTGTGACTTTTAAAGCAGACACTGGAACTGTATAGCCTTTATGCAATTTATATCGTCAACCCAATACTGGACGTTATCACACATTGCAGATGTTCCACATATTTTGCATGCTGACCTAAAAATGTACCCAAATAACTAAATGTTATTTTACTCTTTCCATACCTCCAGAAAGGGCAACACTATCCAGTTTTTTTAACAGTTGCCCTCGAGCTTCATGGTCTCCCGCCAGGCTGAAAGTGTAGGCCAACAGGGCAGTGGCGTAGGTGTTTGTTAAATTACCAAAAGAAGACTTTACGCATGATAACCCTTTACTCACAAGAGGATCCTGAAAAGATTGCACAAAATATCTCTGAAATTCAAATGCACCATTTACAAAAGATGGCTTGATCTTTATTTGCATGGGTGAAATGACAAAAAAGAATGTGATGTACTGTGTTCAGCATATTTGTATGACATATCATAGTAAAGATTTCTATGCTTACTTCAAAAATCTGAATTGTAGCAGCATGAAGGCACAACATGTTGTCTAATAATGAAGACGTTTGTTTGTCTATCATCCCAGACAGAAATATATATATATGTGAATATAAGGCTATAACTTAATTATGTCCTCACCTTAGCAGTATGGCCCAATTCAAGCAATGATGCAGAGATGTAAGCAGTCATAGTAACATCATCATCTACACCACCCTACAAGGCAAATGTTCAAATTCAAATGTTAAGTTCAACCAATTCACCTCATCTACACTAGAATGCACTGCTTAGTATCAAACACACCTTCATTCTGTTGTTGAACAGTCTTCCCCGTCTTGAAAAACAACCATCTGGTCTCTGAATATTTTCCAGCCAATGCTTTGCACTATTAATATTTTCAGGATCAATAAAGATGTAACGCTGTGCTTTTCCAAAAGTCTTCAGAACAAAAGTAGTTAGCCTAGAGGTGGAGACATATTTATACTCAAAAATGTCATGTATAGCATGTTTCAGTATAATATCGTAGCTTAAAGATATTGACATAAAAAAAAAGAAAAGATTGTCTTGCTGCAAGAAATTCTCACCATGTATTATCCTCTCCGTTGCCAAATGTGCTGTACGCACCATTTAAATGTTTATAGTTTAGTTGTCTCTGATATCCTGTGTTAACACAAATGCTTTTTATTTGGGATTTATTCAACAATCCTTCTCAAGAAGCCTAGTCTCACTAGAAAAATACTCTTATAATTATACAGCTTTATAATTAAGTTCTCTCACCGTTTTTAAGGAAGTCAATGGCTCGCTGACGAATTGCTGGGGTGAGTTGCTCAGTGTTTTCTAGGTACTGAAGAATGTAGATATTGGGGGCTAGGAGAGCAATGTTTTGTTCTCCACAGCCATAAGGCATTCTTAGCAATCCATCAATATTCTTTAGTGCACGCCCCAGTATGTCTCCTACAAAAGACCATCACAAGTATTCACTTCACAAATTATGATGTTTTACTTGGTCAAAAATACACACAGTACAAGCGTTCTAGACTACTCCACAAGCATGAAAATAAAACACATTTCAAATACATTTATAAGAGATATTTTAAATGATGTAATGTATGATGGCAAATTACGCTTTCTAATGTTCTGAGGCTTCACTGATACTAAATGTCCATTGTAAATGTCTTGTGTACCAGAGAAAATAACATGACCCCAACTGACTACATATGACCCTGAAACCATTTTCTTGGCTTACTTACAATAAGCATTTGTATACAAATTTACTAATATCATTTATGTACATATAAACAAAATAACAACAGCTGAATTGTTTACAGAGTGGCATGGTGTAGCAGGTAGTGCCGCAGTCTCACAGCTCCAGGGACCTGGAGGTTGTGGGTTCGAGTCCCACTCCAGGTGACTGTCTGTGAGGAGTTTGGTGTGTTCTACCCGTGTCCGTGTGGGTTTCCTCCCACGATCCAAAAACACAGGTGGATTGGCGACTCAAAAGTGTCTGTGTGTGTGAATGTGTGAGTGTGTCTCGCCCTGTGAAGGACTGGCACCCCCTCCAGGGTGTGTTCTCGCCTTGCACCCAGTGATTCAGAGTAGGCACCGGACCTACTGCGACCCTGAATTGGAAAAGTGGTTACAGATAATGAATGAATTAATGGTATTGGTATGACTGTATTATTTTTGTTACTAAAAACTATTTTACTAAATTTATTTTACTAAAATGCTATTTTGACAAGATATTCAGATATAGTAAGCATTTCAATCCCAAATGCATACCTCTGAGTCTATATTCTTGTATCAGAGCATTACACATATATTTAAATCATATGATGTCGTCTGCCTTACCCAGCACTGAAACAGAAGCACGTTCTGATCCTGCTATCACATCTTTAGGAAGATCTAGCTCTAGCTCTTCTGAAACAGTTTTCCCTGTCAATCAAACAGGCAGCTCATTTGTTACTGAGAAGTATACGGCAAATATGAAAAGTAAATACATATGATCACATGTTGGTTTAAATCAGTCAATCAAAACTAACCCTGGGGACACAGCAACCAACTCTGGCTCTCAACCTTTTCAGTTCCTTCAGCCTGCATGAGAAAATTGTATGATCACAAAAACATTAGAAGTAGCCATAAATGTACCCAATGTACAGTTTTAAATCAATTTTAAATAGTTCTACCTTTACAAGCAGGGTCCGTATGACCGTGTCAATGCGGCCTCGGTCAGGCACACTCACAATCTCATTATCACACACTGTTTGTGACTGTTCTGCCTCAGCGCTGACCGTCACTTTCAACTCCCCTACAACACATGTAAAGACACACAGAGATGAATTTATTAGCAACAACTCAAGACAAAGACAAATGAGAGTTCATGACAGTCTTAGAGGTTTTGGAACTCACCGAGCACAGAGGGAATAAGAGTCCATTTGAAAGTTTTTCTGCCATTTGCACACAGACAGGATGAATACTGGTCATCAGAGGAGGCTTCCAGGGTGTAGTCTGAGGACGGAGCTGGAGTCACTTTAACCTGTTGGTGAATCAGGAGATTAACTCTTTGTTCACGTTAAGTGATGAGAGACTGGTGAAGACAAACATATGGAGTTTACAGTACCATAATGCACTTGGAGAGATAGTTGAAGACAGTGGCCTTCAGTTCAAACACCTCTCCCCGGATGATGGAGTAGGGCAGTGAGAGCTCCAGGAAGAAGGGCTGGAACACACGAAGCTGAGAAGGAGGAGCCACTCCTAGACCTTTAGAGGACAGACAGAAAGCCTCCGTCTCCCAAGTGGTGATAGTGTCTGGAACAGTGACAGGAACCTGTGCTGATCCAGAATCCCTGTGGGACAGAAGCATAGATATCTGTCACCAATAGAATGTAAAATCATGACATATCATCACATAAACATTTAGGCAATATTAAAATGTATAACTTACTGTGAATGATCAGCTGGTAAAAGGGTTTCTAAACACACTAGTAGTAGACAGTTCAGAAAAACATTAACAGTCTGGCAACTGCTATGAAACTTGTTTATGTTGGTTGGACATGAGAATGAGGAATTAAAATTTCAACTCAATGTCCCTTATACTTAAACTGTGTAAACATCACTTACAATAAAACATAATATAAATGAACAACATATATTAGTGGCAGTGATTCACTAACCCCACTTCAGTAAGTTGCCATATCCACGTTTCAGGGAAGAATTTGCGAACTGTCTCAATGAGTGGAGCTGATTCTCCCATAGACATACTATTAAGTGCTATAGGAGAGGCCATGGCAACTGTGTGCCGCCCTTTCACAAACAAACACAAAAAAGAGAAGAGAAAAAGTCAAAAGTCAGCATAACTGTAGCTGCAACAATTTATTTACGATAATGAAAGAGAGAGATATAATGGACGTACATCCAATACCAACAAATTGGCCACGACGATATTCTACACCTTTGTAGACCAAACAGTCAGGCTCTCTAAGATGCAGGTTAGTCGCCATCTTGAGCCCTGTACTCTGTCAGATGATGACAAGTTATCAGTTAAAAAAAAAAAAAAAAAAATACACAACAAGCAATGTGGCCTTAACATAAATTTTGTATGACATTAATTCACTTCTGCCTTGCGCCCAATGATTCCAGGTAGGCTCTGGACCCACCGCGACCCTGAATTGGATAAGCGCTTACAGATAATGAATGAATGATAATTAATTCACTTTACAATAGGATTGCATGATACCTTTGCATGTATTTACATAAGTAGTTAACACTGTTAACATTAAAAAATCTCTTACCTTTAAAGTATTGTAGGCATGATCCACACGTGAATACCGTTTGGGTCTGACATGCAAACATATTTGTTCATCTACAACTTCGTAGAAATCATCTGATGATAATTTCACTGGCAACAAATTAAAAATCTAAAACAAAAAATAAACATTGTTAAATTTCTCACAAGAATGAATATTCAAAAATGTGGTTTCCTTTGTGTATCATGTAGATTTGATTGAAAACATGCAACAAGCATTCACTTTCTCAATTATTTCAACTTTATATGAAATGTTAATGCCAGGACTTACTCGTTACTCGTAAACAGACAACTCTGGGCTGTTGGCATTAATGCATTTTTTCCCCTTTCAAAATCTTTAGTCATGTAGATGTAAAAATTTGAAGAGCCCAGACCTATTTATCTGCATCACATTACTAAACAGAACTCAAGGCTAGTGTCAGTAAGTCTTGGGTTGTGTCCGAATAGCACTATACTCCCTGCGCTTCACAGATAAAGTTAAGAGACACAGACAGTGCTCTAGTTTGACAGGGAGACATGAAGTTTCTAACAAATATGAATGGTTTTACAATTCAACATAAAATGCACTGTGTAGGTGCAGAAACCATTATGTTTCAACCTACACTGTGCAATACACAGGGAGTGCGGAGATATTTAAAATTCAGTCCTGGTTTCGCTGTGGAGTATGAAAAGCAGTAGTAAGACTTTTTCCCCCCGATGTAGATTTCTGTGTTTTTAAATGCTTTGAGACCCTGTCCATGGCAGGGAGAGTGGCTGTGTATTAGATAAATATATACATAAATATATATCTTTCACATCTGTTTATATTCATGGTGTGTTGAGACCACAGACTCTTGGTCCCCAAGATAGCAGCCACAGCAAACGTGGAGGAGAAAAAAAAACAAAAAACAAAACAAAACAAAAACCTTAAATATCCATGTTAAAATTATGTATTTAAAAATGTATTTATGTTTTGCCTTCACAAGTAATATTTACAAATACACATAATATTTACAAATTGCATAACATGCTAATATTTTGGCCATATTTTGGACAATGATTTACAGTTAACCAGTGAAATTGGTTGTAGAGTCAGGTTAGTCTGTGGTGGCTTACAACTTGAAGAAGAAAGAACCGAACAGTTTGTAATTTGAGAAGTTCTAATAATTTTGAAATGCACTGGGGCCCTCAGCCATAAGACAAAAAAATATTATAGGCAGCAGAACAAAGGGAAACTATTACACTCTCATTTTAAGGCCATTTGGGAGAACATTCTGAAAAACCCTGACAATTTTTTAATTGTTTTTGGATATATATTTTTCTTAAATAATAAAAAAAAAATAATGAAGTGCAACGTTTAAAAACTATGAGAACCACCAAAACCTACAACATTACAAATTCTGAGAAACCAATGACAATGAGCGATAATGTTGAACTTAGGCAGGCCAGGCTGAATTTTACACCTAACAAAACTAGAAATTTGTCATGTAAGGTAAAAGGTACATAAAAAAAATACTGCAGGTCCAACGATGTGTCAATTATGCTAAGGCCAGATATTGTGTTGTACACTGAAAATAAACAGATTTTTGTGTTTAATGGAGTAGAGATGTGCATTTCAAACAATGTTTATATTTGAGTATCCGTAACATTAAAGAGCTTATAACTCTTCAAAACCTCCAACTAAAAACTGCAAATCCAATTTCCTCCAGCTGGGAAAATAATATACAGGGTGATGAAAATGCAATGGTGTATATTTGCTCTTGAATTTGTTGGGGACATATGAATCCCATTGCCTTTTTTTTCTTCTTCATTTGCTCTGTGATAAAACAACAATGTACAAAAACTAACAACTGGCTGTTTGTTGTGCAGTTAATTTCCAAACCGAGTTATTCAAAGCTACAGACAATTTTAGCCTGCTGTTATTATAATGGACACATTTCATTAACAAACTTGACTAAGTGATGTAGTTGTTACTTTGAAAAATAGCTAATGCCCACCTTCTTTTTTTGCTGCCATCCTCACTCGCTTTTGACACCCATGTGTCACCCACGATGCACCTGAGTCTTGCACAGTAATGCTCGCTTATGATTGGAAAGGCTTCCTTCCAGTTTTGGTGCTGCTTACAACCAAACTACAGAGACTTACATGACAGCAGGGAAAGGCACAGCCAATCTCTTGGGTCATATATGTGTTACAGGGAGTTAGGACTCCGGTAGAGGATGTGATTTGACCCTTTCTGCACCTCTAGGTTAATGAGACATTGACAGATCGGGTTATTTAAAAAAAATTATTTTGTGTTGATCAAATTATTGATGGGACACATCACCACCATCCACGCTTATTCTACACCCTTGGGAAAATGACATATCTGAATAACCCAGCAAATAATGGGTGAGGGGGCCTATCTTTTAGGCCAGGGGTCTTCAAATTACAGCCCCATTTTCTTGCATTTGATCAGCCCCTTTAAGTATGGCAGCATATTGCATGTTGCCTGGCAAATGGCATAGATTTGTGTAGAGAATGTATGGACATTTCTCTAACAACTACTGAATTGTCCCTAGCAATCATTTTAAATGAAATGCAATACAATGGCCCATCAGTGTCTAATCAATGCCTTTGGTACCAACAGTTAATTACGCACCCTCTACAAGTATAAAAGGACAAAGCACTGTAAAAGCTGCAGCGTGAGAGATGCTGTTCACATCGTATCTTGTATTCGGACAGTGCCACCAGCTATGGGTTTTAGTGCCACTTCAATTCAGCTCTTTTAAGAATTACATATATGTGCATTTAGCGATAAGTTTTCCCAGTGCGCTCAAACACAGGTACCGTAAACTCAATGTAGATGCGCAAGCGAAATGAACTGCTGTCCCGTACTGCACAGTGACTTTACATTGTCAAAATATTATGATTTTAACTGGGAAAATAAAAACGACTTTAACTTATATTATTTATGATTTAATGACATCTTATATAGTTATTATATAGTTATATAGCTGTCTGGCCCACGAAAAGAAATTTTGGAAAAAAAAAAATAATAATCCAAGAAAACATAATAATATTCAGCCATTATAAATATCCAGCCAAACCGTTTTGTGCAAGCCCCACTGAGGATTACTGTGGAGTAGTGTTCTTCATGTACAGAGTTGTTCTTCCAAACAGAGCGACTGAAAATCTTTTCAGTTTCTACTCATGTATGCAATGACAAACTATTCAATACTTGAATACCCAAGCACATCCCTATAATGGAGTTAACAATTCCATGTGAAGATGTACTACATGAAGCATTTGAAAGGAAGATGCATAAAGTATGCAGACTTGTTGCCTAATGTGAGGAAACTGTGTGGCACGTGCATTTAAAATCAGCAGAGACAGGCATTAGGAATTTGTAGGAAAGACTACCACATCCTTGCCTGTGCAACTCGGCTTTACAGGTGGAAAGCTTGAGTTATCAAAAGTATGTGTGTGAGTCTGGGTTGTGAATAAGGAGAGCCACAAACTAGTTGGGGAAATGCACTATAAAAGGTGGAGTGGCTAGGTGTTTGTTTTTTTATGTACGTATTGGACAGGATAGGTAAATGGGGTGTTGTGTCAGGTCATTGTATTTATTGGGAATCTTTAGCACATCTTTAGCATGTATCACGTAAATCAGGTGTGTCAAAAGTCTGGACCTCGGGCCAAATGTGGGCTGCTGTAAGATTTTAATTGGCCCGTGGCATCACTTTTAAGAATACATCATTAGTGTCCCATTGGTACTTTGCAGATTTTCCCTTTCACCTGATGGTGACAGCAATGCACAAATGTATAGGATATTGCACAACTGTGTTAATGAACTAAGCTAAACTTAAATGCCATTAATTTCTCTTTGGGCCTGCAAATGAATTCACAGAATTCATTTTGGTGATGGCTGCAGCAAAAAAAAAAACCATGAAATTTAATAGTGAGAATTTTCTGGTTTGAATATTTGACCCAAAGACTTCTTGTACAATATTTTTTGTATTTAGTTGATAATTTTAAGAAATATGTTACTTGTTTTACTATTGAATTCCATAGGTATGAGTAGGGCCATTTAAGGAAAATCTACATGAGAAATACGGACAGAATATACTTGACATGTTTTAAAAGGTCCTGTGTTATGCATAAATGTTTAAAAGAAAATGTTCAGCCTAAACAATCTGCAGTAAAATGTTGCATTTTACATTCTTTGGATATCCTGCAGCAGTTAATGCTCTAAAATGAAGTCCAAAGTTAATAATAATCTGTTGTGTACATATTTGTGCATAGTTTTACAATTTTTATATGATCCAGTTCGGCTCCCTTAAAGAAAAGTTTGGATAGCCCTGATGGAAAGCACACATAGAACTGGTGTCAATGAGCACACACTAACTGCTTTGCGCCCACTGATTCTGGGTAAGGTTTGGACCCACTGCGACTTTGAGCTGGTTAAGTAGTTACAGACAATGAATGAATGAACAAACTTTACCTTGTCTGTATCCAGCCTTTCTTCTGGCTCCATGATCCACACACTCTGATCCACAGCACTGAGGGCACACAGTGAGCCAGGCAAAGCTGAGAGCTTGAGTGTGTTCTCTTCACCAGGAACTGCTTCAGTGGGGGAGAACTGCAGTGAAACCTAAAATCACAAGGAAAACAGTTTTATAAAGAGTTAACGTCACAGTAATCATAAGTCAACAACTTGTAAACAAAGAGTCACATGTACTATTATTACCTTGTTTCTGAAGCATTTTTCCACATTAAAATTCTTCTGTGCAGCAATAATGTTCTCACTTGGCAGTAGAGTGTAAGCAACAACCTGCATTATAGGAGCCAGCTCAGCATTAACTAATATTTTGAATGAGACCTTTCCTTCTATGTCTTTCACTTCAACTTTCTCATACCCATGATGAACTATGGCCCCTTTAGATAACACCTGGTAAAGACAGAAGAGTCAAAAAATCATGTTATTCACAAAGAGCATTTGGAATTGACTGAATTGAGTTCACTACTTTATTATTTACTCACCATGTAAATAATATCTGTGCTGTAATTCTCAGCTGTTTCTCCAACAATATAGTACTTAATGTTTATGGAAATCTCAGCACCACAGCTTAGTGGTTCCTTCAAGTTCTCTATTAATAATTCACTGTACACTGGACTGTAAGGTGTAGCAGGTTGGAGAAGAAATATACTTGTGTCACTGATCCTAAAGAAAGGAGTTCTGTGGCTCTGGTATAAGTTGTTTGGATAGACACTTGCCTAGATGACAGTGGAACAAAAATTAGCTTTGGGGAAAAAGGTGTTTGTTTGCAGAATTGTTGATATAATTTGATAACTATACCATACCAACAGGAAAAGATCTGTTTCAGGGTCTTTTGGTGCATTAATTGTGAAACTGGCCAAACCATTATCATCTGTAGTAAGATTAAGAAGCAGCTTTGCTGACCACCGATGACCTTTCAAAAGATACACCTCCTTGTTTGGAACTGGTGCTCCACTGAAACTTGTAACTTTAATCTGTTGGTCATTGAGATAGATTTGTTATAAGTTTATCAGGCTGTTCAAAATGGTCAAAGCGTGTCTAGTGCAATAAATGGAAGTAAAAACTGAATGCGCACAAAAAAAAAAAAAATAATAAAAATTAAAAAAATTAAAAAAAAATATCACCTTTCCCTCTATAACTTTGTCCCGTTCAAAGTTTTTTGGAACATCAACAAACTCTGCTCTACCGATTTCATAGGAGATCTCTGTACTTTCTGATTTTGTCATGGAAATGTCTAGAGTAATAATAAGCACATAACACAATAATTTAATCAACAGTCATTTGTTCCAGGTGCATTCTTTACAATCAGTGTTAGAGACTCACCTGTCCCTTCCTCTGTCACTGTAGCTGTAGTGTCAAGAAAATTGTTTAAATTCTGTTCAAACTCTGAATTCATGAAATGAGAAAAGTTGAATACAGCAGTGGCGCACCCATTCTTGCCCAACTACAGGGAAAAAAATAAAAGCAAATACTAGGTCAAAACTATTTAATCCATAAATGAGAAAACCTGTTGTCTTGTAAAGTGCAGTACGTACACACCTCCACAGTATCAACCAGACATGGTGAAATCATACTGCTGCTTTGATAGAAATAGCGCTGAAATTTCCGGCACACTTCCACCACTGTTTTACCAGGTACTGGTTGTCCGTAAGTGTACCTTTATATACAAAAATAAATAAATAACAAAACACACAATTTGAGAGTGTAGTCCTTGGTATATATATATATATATATATATATATATATATATATATATATATATATATATATATTCACACTTTGTTAAATCCCACTGCTTTAACTCATTCAGCATAAAGGCAAAATAATCAAATTTGACACCTTTTGTAAAAACAAGAATTTGTGTTTTGTCAACTGAAAAATGTTGACTGGTTTTGTATTTGTTTATATTTACAAAATCACACCAGTTGGAATGGGACAAAATAAGAGTGAAAGATTACACCATTTTGAAACATTCCATTAGTAGTTACTAATATTATAGATAGATATGCAAGCTTTGAGGCTCCACTTTGTGCCAGATATCATGAAGATATTTTAAAAGATCAAGAGAACATTGTTCAATGCAAGACTGCTAAGAATATAGGTTGTTTACCATGTACTGTACATATTCATTCATTATCTGTAACCACTTATCCAATTCGGGGTCGCGGTGAGTCCAGAGCCTACGTGGAATCATTGGGAAGGCGGGCAAGCCGGGAATACACCCTGTAGGAGGCGCCAGTCCTTCACAGGGCAACACAGACACAGACATTCACTCACCCCTACGGACCACCTGCAACGTGTGTTTTTGGACTGGGGGAGGAAACCGGAGCACCCGGAGAAAACCCACGCGGACACGGGGAGAACACACCAACTCCTCACAGACAGTCACCCGGAGCGGGAATCGAACCCACAACCTCCAGGTCCCTGGAGCTGTGTGACTGCTGTGTGACACTACCTGCTGCACCACCATGCCGCCCTACCGTACATATGATTTTGAAAAGATTTAGGAAATCCAGAGAAGTCCATGAAAGACAAAACTGGAAAACACTGATGAACATGCATGAACCAATTACCCAATTGTTATTAAATGTAGCCACACAGGCTCAGGAGTACTTTGTGAGTAATACAGACTTTTTAATTTGACACCATCTGCTGATGCATCAAGACATGCAACCTAACCCTGTATTATGCAAGGCTTTTCTATGCAGAAACTCCACTGATTTCTCTGGGCCCAAGCTCATCTGATGGCCTGAAAACAGGTGCTGCTGTCAGATGCGTTTTCAGCATGTTTTCAGGAAAAACAGATGTCAAGTTATCTGGGCCAAAGATGAAAGGGACCATTCTGAAAGTTATCAGTGATGCAAAAGCCAATATCTGTCATGGTATGATGGTGCCTGACTGCTGTCCAGATCTGTATCTGATTGTGCATCATGAAGGGAAAATCAGTCAGTGGCGACCATAGTCTTAGTCTGAGCATTATGAGCTTATGAGTTTCTCTGTCCCAACTTTGAGTGTGTTGCAAGAATCTAATTTATATAAAAAATATATTGTTAGTCACTGAAAACACTGGTTCTTATTTTTTTTATTGCATTTAAAAACAAAATCCAAACTTTTCTGAAATGGGTTTTTTGTTTATTATAAACCTTATGCAAATCTTATGAAATATCACTTACTTTCCACAAACCTCTATCTTCAGTTCCTTTTCACCAACACTCTGATGCTGTGGTGCAGTCACTGTAATCTCAAACCTGGGTAAAACTTACAGCCAAAAATCAAATTAAATTAAACATTAAATTAATTAAAGTACAATACACTGGTCACAATAGTATCAGTAGAAAATGTGCTAGTTCTGTCACTTACCATACTTTTTAACTTTAAAATTATGAGTGGTTAGCCTATCCCCAATGGCTGCCTTCAAAGTATACTGGCCCTCAGGAGCTTCAGGATTCAGTTTGTGAAAAAGCTGCAGTATTAACCTTGTCGAGGACACGTTTGTCCACTGACCAATCCTGTTACCATTAGTATCCTGTTAAATTCCATATAAAAACATCTTATTTGTTGTAGTGACAGCATTTGGAAGACACTTTATAGTGGTTAAAAATGTTAAAAATAAATTCCATAAAATGTAATATTGTATGCTTCCATCTTACCTCAAGCGTCAAAAGGGTATACTGTTGGAGAATAATACAATTAATTATTAAAATATGTTAAATACCAAAGTGTATTTACAACTTTTCTAAGTGGTTTTGTAAAGAGCACTTCAATCTTTATAAGCCACTAAACTACAATAGACACAGTAATGTATTTAAGCAACTAAAAATTGATTTTATTAAAAGCCAGAAAAATATTTTTTCTTACCTCTTGTTCAAGTGGGATAAAATTAGCCTCCATAGTGACAATTCTGAAATTCACTGTGAATAGTATATAAATATATTAACTATGCTATTACATCAGTGCTTTACAATCTAGTCCTGTTTGCATCTGTAATATAACTTCAGTATCCATAGACAAAGATTTCAGCAATAAAAAAATAAATGGTAATATAAATCACACTTAATTAAAAAAATAAAAATGTAAACAGAACCTGTGAGACTACAAGAATAATCATTTACCTGTCTGACCAGGATTGTAGATTGGTTTATCAGTCTGAATAAATGTCATGGGGTCGTAGGATTTAAACATAACTTTTCTCGTCTCAGTCATCACAAAGTCTTCCCCTTTGACTTCTACTTTTATTTCCTGCACTGACTGACCTTCAATCTGTGGAGCCTGAAGACAACACAACACATGTTGAGCTATTTTTCATGGTTAAACAATAATATCTGAAAATAATCATAGTACTTCCTGACCTTAAAATGAGAGCAGCTGTGAAATTCCTTCTCCACTCTTTCCTCTAGAAGTGTTCTGTTCTGGTGGTTGTGAACCAGATAAATGGTCATTTGCAGAGTTTCATTAGGCTTCAGGAGGCTCACACACAATTTAGCATCAGAGCCAGACTCTATCACTGCAGGGAATGTCACCATGAAATACCTAATGACAAAAATAACATTTCAAGAAAATACACAAATAAAGCACAATAAGAATAAAATCAAGCATTCACTGTGACTTATGTAATAGGATTCACCGTACAAAGATCAGGTCAAATCTGAAGGATTGATTGAACTCTGCAATCAATACTATTGCAAAACAGTAGACTGATTGGCTGAAGATATACAGAGCTGCATACCTACGGGATCAATATCATGCTTGTGCAATCTCAGAATATAAACTTTATTCAGTTTTTGATATCTTGGGAGTCTTCTAACTAACTGAATCTTAAAAATCACTAATTGATAAAAAGACAAAACATCATTCCAGGTCAAATGACCTGGAAACAGGATGTTGCAACACAGTCACATATCCCAACTCCAGTCACAAAAATGTTAACTACACATCTATGAAACAAAGCTGGAGATATGTTGTATGTACAATAGCCTGTGTACAATGTCCTATAGTATGAAATTCAGCCATGAAAATATTAAATCGGCTATAAACATGTGCAATGTTAACTAAACAAACCATAGTAGTGTGATGTAAAATGGTGCATTTTAAACAGTTTTATCATCTGTAATTTCATTGTAAAGGTGGTGACGGCAAGCTGGTGTTGCAATGTCTACAGTGCAAATATCTATATACTGTCCAAACTTACCAGTGATTGTACACATTTCTTCAGAACATCATTTAATATACATAAAATCAACAGTGTCAAATTTGAGAGAAAAAAAACTGTATTTGCCTCCTGTTTTGTTTAAAAACATTGCACTTAATTATCCTCAAATCAAATCCTTTAATATAACTGCACATCCTATACAGAACAATCAATTCTGCTTACACACAATTACTGAAAACTTGCTTTATATTATATTTATTTATATTATTTCTAAATAAATTAAAACTATCCACTAAATTATGCACTAAAATATCAAATAAAAAATCTGTCCCATAAAGGATTTCATTTTATTACATATAAAGTGAGGAAAACCAGTAAACTGACCTGGGTGTTCATATGTTCGCATAAGGCTGTAAAATTTTGTAAAATCTGAAGAAATGTAAAAAGGTTTCTTCTTTGCTACTATACACTCAAGTTTTAACATCAATAGTTGAATCACACATTTGTTTTCTAATTTATATATATATATATTTATGTATGTGTGTGTGTGTGTGTATGGAATGCGGAAGTACATGTTATTTCAAACATATTCATAAACGTCACAAAATATTCCAAGAAACACTACATATATTGGGATTACTCACGGTCCTGAATCTTGTCCATACACAGAGAGAAAGAGGAAGCTGGCTAGAAGTAGCCCTTCCCACACAGAAACCCCACTGACCACCATGATGAAGTCTGGTACCCAACACCAGCTAATGAAGTTCCGCTGCCTTTTTAAAAGGACGTGAATCCCAGAGGAGGGTCTCTGTAAACATTTTGACTCATCAATCATTTACTACTTTGATCAACACATATTGGCAGCATGAAAAACTAATAGTGTTAGCAATTCTGAACTACAGGGTTCTGGTGTACTAGCTTTGTCGACAAAAATACAATTTTTAAAAGAGAAATACATAGGAGATGCACAGAGGATAATTTTATGGCCATCTTGAGTGCTGTGCTACAGTTTATGTCCACTGTGATTTGTGTGTAAAACACAGAACAGTATGGTATCTATACTAAACAGACATGATGGAACACTGGGCTGAATGAACAGCACATAGTTTAAGGAAGAATAGACAAGAAACAATTTTTTTCAGGACAGGATATTCAAATTCAATAATATTTTGTCTGTATTTGATCATGTTCACAGGTGTTAGTACATGATTTATGAGCAAAAAAGTTATTTCAACTCATGTATTAAAATGATCATTTTTCAAACAGTGTTATCATAATGGTGTGTCCTTGCACTTCCCAGACAATTACTTCACTTTGAGAACTTTGTTGCAACTGAAGAGCAAATATCAACTTTGAGTAAGCTACAGCATTATAATATACACCTGATACATTTGCTTTTAACAAATGTTTTGAAAATGGTATTTAATTTTTTGTAAAATAATTATTAACTTAGTGATTTCATTCTAAATTTCACTGGTTTAAAAATCTCCTTCAGGAACAAGATATACTGCAGGGGTTAAACTGAACACACTATCGTCTAAACATCTGCTAAAAGGACATGATCTTTTGAAATACAGGATTAACCCCATGACTATGCTAACTGAGTGGGCTGAATGTGGGCAAGTCACCGTTTACAAGAAATCTCCCTTTTAGACTGTTTACTTACAGAAAAACGAATGGTCACTGACCTGTTTCAGTTGTACAGACTTCAAACAAATGCCACACACTTTTGCTTCGAGCAAGCAGAAATAACCTGCTTGCTCATTAGTGAGAAAGTATATTGCAAACCTGCATAATAAAATAAATGTGTATCATTTTAACTGGGCTTCAGTTAACTGTGTTTTCCAAATAATATATTTCAGTTAATCTTGAACATTTAACTTAGATTTGTACAAAGATTTCTGATGTTTCCACTGAGCAACTTACATTACTTTTGTAAATATAAACTATTTAAAAACAAACAAACCCCAAAACAGGAGAGGGCAACATAAGAATGAACAATTTATAGAACATTCATGTTACACAATTTGGAATATTCAACTGTAGGCAGGAGAATAAGGTATAAAAGGAGCATCTAACAATGGCTCAATCTTTGCTAGCAAATGTGATTGGTGCCAAATTTAGTTCTTAGAATTGTCAAACATTTCTGGAGGAGTCTGAAGAAATCTAGTCAGCATATGGTAAAATCCAACAGCACTGTTGAATGAGTATGACCTTCGAGCCCTTAAACATTACTGCAAGCTAAACTGTCCTGTCTCTGTGATAAAAACAGCTACATGAGCTAGTAGTTCAGAAAACGGCTGTCAGCTAACAAAGTCTGCCACTGAATCAAACAATGAAACCTGAACCTCTATTATGCAGGAAAGCCATAAATCAAGTCATCAATTCAATGCAGAAACACTCATTTTCTTGAGACACAAGCTCATCTCAGATGGTCCAAAAGAGAGTGTAAATGGTTATGGAGGTCAGATAAGTCCAAATTCCAGCTGGTTATGGGATGTTGAATCTTGTAGGCCAAAGAAAAAGGGGTCATCCAGACTATTATCAGCAAAAGGTGCAAAAGCTAATATCTGTTTTGCAACAGAGATGCATCAGTGTCCACTTAATTGTTAGTTGCATATTTAATAAGGTTGCATTAATGTAGAAACGATGTATGTTTCTGTGAAGATATTTCAGCAAAACAGTGTGACTTTGTAGAAATGCAGTGTGTTTCACATGACTATAGTCCAAATCTGTCTCCTAAGATGCATAATAAAGAGGAGATCCAGGAATTGCAACTGCAGACTGCTGAATAGACTGAAGTCTTGTGTCAAGCAAGCATGGGGCCACGCAGTGCATCTTTGAACCTTTACAGTATGGGATATAGATACTGATCCTCCTGTTTTATAAAACATAATTCTCATGCTTTTTTCAACATGGGAGCAGATAAATGAATCAGCTTGTTTTGGAAACACAGGATGTTTATTGACCTAGCTAGTAGCAATAATATCGTCATAATTTCTAAAGCAATAAAAATAATCAATATTGTGATATTAGTGATATTCAGAATTGTTCACGTAATGACATCATGCAGTTACTGATAATACAGCATATGTTTTTATGCATGAGTCATTTAGCCACAGTAAAGTACGGTGGAAAGTGGCTCTGAGGTGGAGGTGGCTCCAAAAAAGTGGAGTGGCTTGTGGAGGTGGTTTGGTTATAAAATATCAGATGTAAAATAAACCATATGTCATATTAATAAAACATTGATTTTGTTGCAATAGTCTGTCTCTGAAATGAATAAAAGTATTTTTTAGTGTTGATTGTCATATCGGGGGCGGCACGGTGATAAAGCAGGTGGTGTTGCAACCACAAATCTCCAGGGACCTAGAGGTTGTGGGTTCAAGTCCCGCTTCAGGTGACTGTCTGTGAGGAGTTTGGTGTGTTCTCCCCGTGTCCGTGTGGGTTTTCTCTAGGTGCCCTGGGTTCATCCCATGGTCCAAAAACACATGTTGGTAGGTGGATTGGAGACTCAAAAGTGTCCATAGGTGTGAGTGTGTGTGTCGCCCTGCGAAAGACTGGCGCCCCCTCCTATATATATATGCACAACTGAATGTTAGTTTTTGTGTGTACACAGTTAAACCACTCCTTTATATATATATATATATATATATATATATATATATATATATATATATATATATATATATATATATATATAATGACTCTGGTGTGCGTCCCTCATCAACTGATTCATTCATTAATTTTCTGTAAATGCAACATACTGTCCACCAGGGTTGTTCCATATCTTATCATTCACAATATTGTCATAATTTTTAAAGCGATAAACAAAATCTATATTGTGATGTTGGTGATATTCAAACTGGTTTATGTAATGATGTCATACAGTTATCCATAATATGGCATAAGTTCTTTACACAAGTCATTTAGCCACAGTGAAGTGGCTCTGACGTGGAGGAATTTGCTCAAAAAAGTAGAGTGGTTTGTGGAGGTGGTTTGGTTATAAAATATCAGATGTACAATAATAAACCATGGTGTTATGTTAGAAACAAAAGAAGCCTTTAATATTATTAATATGCATTTAATTGAATATATTTCATATTAATATAACATTGATTTTGTTGCAATAGTCTATTTTTGAAATATTAATAAAAGTATTTATCTGTGTTTCGTTCGTATCGTCAATTATATATTTATCGTCAAAATACCCTAAAATGTTGTGATATTATTTTAGATCCATATTGCCCACCCCTACTGTCCACAATTCATAGCCTGCCCAGAATCACTGAGAGAATGGAGGAATACACCCTGGACAGTGCAACAGTCCATCACATGGCATCACATACTCAGTCACACCTATGGACATCAGCAGCATTTATTTTTGGACCGTGGGAGGAAAACAGAGCATTTGGATGAAACTCACAGACACAGGGAGAAAACATCAAGCTCTTCACAATGACCTGAGGTGGGTTTGAACATATAACCATAGGACCCTGGAGTTGTATAAAAGTGACACTACCTGTTACTCCACCGTGCCATCCACATGTTTACAGCTCGACTAACAAAAATGACTGGTTGAAACCTGTTCCATGTTGTTGAGACCACATTGTTTACAAACATACTAATTGTAGGGACTTATCTTTAATGTGTAAACCACAAGCTAAGGTGAAAACATATTTTATGGCTAGAGTTAAATTACAGGTGAGGTTAGGGTAAGTCTCCCAAAATGAATGCAAATCAATGTGTTTTCCCCACAATGCATTGAAGCAAACGTGTGTTTGTGTGTGTGAGTGAGAGAGTATAAGCATTTTTCACTACACCGCAAACCAAAAGGCCAATATTTAATTAGCTTGTTTAAACTTTACAACGATACTATGATCTGTAAAACCGTTACACACCCCACGGCTGCCGCTGCGACGACGCTGAAGTTGGTTCCTTATTCGCAGCTCCCGATTCCTTTGGCTCCTTATTCTTATTCCAAGACTGAAGTTAGCTGCTTATTCGCAGTTCCAGATTCAGTGAGCCACGGTGAAGGAAAGGGACTGTTCGATGTGCACATAATGCTGCGCACATTGCTTTTAACGCTTCATGGACAAATAAATAGCACTAAATACAGAAAGTAACGAACTGTTTACCCTCACAACACACAAAACAAGACAAAAACATGTACGAAATATTTTTTTTTTTTTCCTTTACTCAATCGCTGTTTAGTTTGTTTATTTGATCCTAAAGGTCTCTGCAGTTTAAAACACTTATATAAAATAGTATATTGTATGGTATATTAAGATTTCAAATTGATTAAGATTTATTTATTTATTTTAAATTGACCAGTAAAAATAAAACAGAAAATAGCAGGTATGTTAAATAGACATTTAAATATTAAACGGACAAACTGTATTAAATGTACTATCAGGTTGGGACACCACAATTCTCAGTTCTAATGCCCCCTCCCACTGTAGGGACAAGATGGATTTACCCTGGTCCGAAATTATTTTATACTTCAATTTTAACTGGAAACATGGCCTATTGAGCAATAGTGCACATAATTAAATGAATGTGAGGCTGTGGTTCTGGAGGGAATTTGAAGTTCTTAATCACTTTGGGCCAACACAAGATCATGTCCTAAACACAGATCTATTTTCCCACTGTAGGGACAAGATGGATTTACCCTGGCCGAAATGATTTTATACTTTAACTGGAAACATGGCATATTGAGCAATAGTGGACATAACTAAATTAATGTGAGGCTGAGATTCTGGAAGGAATTTGAGATACTTAATCACTTTGGACCAGCACAAATACAAATTCTAAACACAGATCTAGTCTCCCACTGTAGGAATAAGATGAATTCAGCCTGGCCCAAAATTATTTTATACTTTAATATTTACTGTAATTATGGCATATTGAGGAATTGTGTACCAAAACAAATGAATGTTAGGATGAGTTTCTGGAGGAAATGTGAGGTTCTTAATCACTTTAGTTCAGCACAACTATACATCCCATAGACAGGACTACTCTCCACTGCAAGGAAAACATGGATTTACCATTGTCCAAACTGATTTTATGCTTTAATTTTAACTGGAGCCCCCTCCAGGGTGTTTTCCCGCCTTGCGCCCAATAATTCCAGGTAGGCTCTGGACCCACTGCGACCCTGAATTGGATAAGCAGTTACAGATAATGAAGGAATGAATGGTATGTTGAGCAAATGTGCACATCTCATATCGCGAGTAGGCATTTTATGATGAATATTGAAATTTAGTTTCCATTGAAACACTCAGAAAAAAATATTTGACTTAAACAAAGGGAAAAAGAAAAGCAAGCAAGGTGAAAAAACTCCAGTTGCACCCATGAAAAAGATAGAATAAAATCTCCATATGTTCATTATTCATTCACACCTACGGACATTTTTTGAGTCGCCAATCCACCTACCAACTTGTGCTCTGTTTACATAGGGACTGGATGGCTCGTAGCAAAGAGCCCAGTACCCCATACTCCCAGAGCACCCACCCCCCCACAGAATATCCCGAGGAACACGGTCTATTAGTTTCTCCAGATCCACAAAACACATGTAGACTGGTTGAGCAAACTCCCATTCACCCTCCAGGATCCTAGAGAGGTTATAGAGCTGGTCCTGTGTTCCACGACTTGGTCGGAATCCGCATTGTTCCTCCTGGATCTGAGGTTCAACTATCAGTCAGACTCTTCTCCAGTACCCCAGCATAGAATGAGAAGTGCCATTCTCCTATAGTTGGAACACACCCTCTGATCCCCCTTCTTAAAAAGGGGAAACACAACCCCAGTCTGTCAGTCCAGAGGCACTGCCCCCCCGACAGGCACCGACAAACTTGCAGCCACAGCTCCCTTCAGTCGCCTCAACAATGGAGGTCCGGAACATAGCCCCTTCTGACTCAATGTCACCAGTCTCCCCCGGGATGCAGTTGAAGCTCTGCCGGATGTGGGTGTTAAAGATCTTTCTGACAGGTTCCTCAGCCAAACGTTCCCAGCAAACCCTCAACACACATTTAGGCCTGCCAGGTCTGTCCGGCATCCTCCCCTGCCATCTGATTCAACTCACCACTAGGTGGTGATCAGTTGACAGCTCAGCACCTCTCTTCACCCGAGTGTCCAGAACATATGGCCGCATGTCCGATAATATGACTATAAAGTCGATTATCGAAACACGTCTAAGGGTATCCTGATGCCAGGTGGGTTTGTGGACACCCTTATGCTTGAACATGGTGTTCGTAATGGATAAACTGTGACGGGCCCAGAAATCCTATAACTGAAAACCACTCAAATTCAGATCAGTGGGGCCGTTCCACGCCGCTCCATGTCTCACAGTAATTGCCAACTTGAGTGTTGAAGTCCCCCAGCAGAACAATGGAGTCCCTAGAATGAGAACTCTCCAGTACCCCCTCTAGTGTCTCCAAGAAGGCCAGGTACTCTGAATTGATGTTTGGTGCAAAACCATCAGAGCCCTTTCCCCAACCCAAAGACGCAGGGAAATTACCCTCTCGTCCACTGGCGTAAACCCCAACATACAGGCGCTAACATCCCACTCCTGCCTTACGCCTCTCACCCTGGGAAACTCCAGAATTATCCAAAATGGGTTCCAGAGCCCATACTGTGTGTCAAGGTGACACACAGATATATCTAGCTGGTATTTCAACCTCACGCACCAGCTCTGGCTCTTTTACCATCAGAGATTTTTTTTTTCTTTTTGTGCGTACCTTTAATACAGCCGGTCCGTTTAAATATCTATTTAACATACCTGCTATTTTCTGTTTTGTTTTTACTGGCCAATTTAAAATAAATAAATAACAAATAATCAATCTGAAATCTTTATGTACCATACAATATATTAATTTATATAAGTATTTTAAAGTGCAGAGACTTTTAGGATCAAATAAACAAACTTAACAGCGATTGAGTAAATGAAGGAAGAAAATATTTCGTACATGTTTTTGCTTAGTTTTGTGTGTTGTGAGGGTAAACAGTTCGTTACTTTCTGTATTTAGTGGTATTTATTTGCCCATGAAGCGTTAAAAGCAATGTGCGCAGCATTATGTGCACATCGAACAGTCCCTTTCCTTCACCGCGTCTCACTGGATCCGCGAATAAGCAGCTAACTTCAGCCTGTGAACAAGGAGCCAAAGGAATCGGGAGCTGCGAATAAGGAACCAACTTCAGCGTCCTAAATGCCTTGGAAAAACAACACGTTTAAAACAATAATGCCTTGTTTAAAACATAATACCTTAGAATTATATCACGTACTAAGCAATTTTATCGCAGTATGTGTATGTTCTGTTTTACCAGCTCACCTGTAACGGTCAGAAAAATGCTATCATGTTGAACAAAACCCCATTTCAGTCGTGTTCTGCAAAGTTTCACCAAGATGTTCCCGCGAGACTGCGGCCGAATCCTAGACAGAACCCTGATCCCTACTCAGGGCTCCTAATCAGTGGGACATTTACACCTGAACAGTGCCCCCACCGTCCACGACAGAAAGTGCACGGGGTTTCATGGGCGGCTCTGAAGGGTTGCTAACGGGGATGTCTGCAGCCCGGTAATGGGCGTAGTGTGAAACTGTCAATCATTTCTTGCATTTGCCAATCACAGTGCCTGTCTCTCGTACTTTTGCATAAACTCGTTGTATTAATCAGTCCTCACCAACAATTTGATCCCCTCAAAAATCCCCGATATGTCTTAACCTAGAGATGCAGAAAGCGTTAAATCACGTTTTCTACCTGAGTCCTACCTCCCCGTAACACATATGGCCAGTGTGATTGGATGCTGTAATGTGATACTGATTGTGAGCAGCGCCAAAACTGGAAGGAAACATCCAGTCATGCAAGACTTACGTTACTCAGGTGCAACAAGTGTGACACATGGGTGTCAAAAGCGAGGGAGGATGGCAGCAAAAAAAAAGGTGTACACAAGTAGCTATTTTTTCAAAGAAGTCACTCAAAGTCACGTTCGCTGAACGTGAAATGAGTCCATCATAACAACCTTAATTGGCTTTGGTGCACCATATACAGGAGGTTACAATCGACTCTAGCTATGAATAACAATTGGAAATTAACTGCACAACAAACTGCGAACTGTGAGTTCTCTTACAGTCTCGGTTGAAACTCTCAGGAAAACTGCAGCCTTTTGCAAGGATCTGGATAAAAATGTGTATTGTACTTTCTTGACACATTATTTTTTTTTCTGTGATTGATATTTATTTCCCAGTTTATTCCACCAATGTCAAGCAAATCTACGCCCTTGCTTTATGGCCCCACCACTGACTGTTTGATGATTATTCTTGGGGTTTAGTCTTTTGTTGGGATTATTGCTGTGTTGTGTGTTTGCGCTGGGTGTGTGGCGGGTGGTTAGGACAGAACATTGGGAAGTTCTAAGTGACAGTGAATAATGATCCACACATAAACAAAACAAACAAACAAACTAACAAAAAGCTAGTATGGCTGTGTCTTATTTCCCCATCTTTGGTAATTGTCGGCCTTGTGAAAGTCCATGTAATTGAATCTCCAGATGTAAATTTTAAGGTTTAGGTAGAGTTCACAACAGATCTATTGGTACAGTGTACTTTGAGTGGAGTAAAAAAAACTTGTGTGACACGAAAATGGGTGTAGTACAGACCTCCTAAACAGGTGTAACAATATCCATGACACAAGAACAGGTGGAGTATGACTTTGAGTGGAATTTGTCTGTGACAAAAAAACAGGTTCAGTGCGAAAATGGATGGAGTTTGTAAAGAAGTGAATTACACAAAATAGATTGAGTACGTATATGGATGCTCTACAACAGGTGTGTCATGAAAATGAGTACCACAATTAATGAACTATGAAAATTAGTGCAACACAAATGGGTGTTACACAAATGTTTGTGCCACACAAACAGTATGAAAACAAGTGCCACATGAAAAATGGTGAATTATAAAAATGTTTTCTAAAGTGCATGTTAATGTGTTGATTAGTTTACTCACAAACCCTGATTTAGTGCTGCTATCGGCTTGTGCATGTAAATGCACTCTGTGAATAAAAACCTAAATAATAAAAAAGTTAAACTTCAGCCATATACATATAAAAAATATTTTTTTTAAATTAACATACCGTTCCACCATAAAAAATGTGGAGCTTCTGAACGTAAACAAACCAAAGAGAACAATAGTTCCCTAGAATCATCAGCGTTGCCTTTAGCTTTTTTAATGGGATGTAGCAATGTCAATAAAATGGAACTGAATATTAAACCTGACCCTGTGAATATCTCATATTTTATGGTCTATCACAATGGTGGGCAAACTATGGCCTGTATAGGCTGTTTTATTTGGCCCTCTGTGTATTTACAAAATTGTCCTAAAACCACATTAATTTCACCTTTTTCCTGCAATATCCTACATTCAGAGTCCACTAGAACACTACTAACCTCTGCTAAAGCCGAGTCTATTAGATCTACAGATATTTATTTGTCACATTTGCCATTTTTAAGCTGAGTGCTGCTACACGTCTGGAGTCACCAGTCACACCAGTGTGATCTAACCATTTGGCTGGTTTAAGACGTCACACAAAAACCTTTAACTTTTGTTGAAATTGCTGCTGTAAACGCTGCATTGGTTTTGTTTAGACTGCAATACAAAAATATATTACAAAATCACATTCACATAATTAGTCTGGCATTTCATTTATTTTCAAAACTCCAGAATGTATTCATTATGTTGAAATGTAAATAAGGTTTAAATGTGCTGACTCTGTGGCCAAACTTAGACTGAAAAAAGGGTGGCACTATTCCCACTAAAACTGAATAAGGTAAGTAGGCAATATTTACTTCTTAGTTTTCACATGTAATTTATGTATTTTAGTTCCCACTCCTCACCCCACCTGTCAATTTTTAAATCCCAGTGTTAAAAGTGAAAATCCCAGAACTGAAAAGTTTGCCCATCATATTGTCATCAGATTTGACTCTCACATGGTGTGTAGTTTAAAGAATGAAAGTTTTAAGAGTTCACAATTTGTCAGAGCACCAACAGATGGAGCTCTTTACCATATGAAACAACACATTTAACGCCACTTCAGTGGCTCATGATCTGCATAAAATGTCTCCACTCCTTCTTGTACACATTTTAAAACCCCACCGTTCAGTGGTGACCAGAGGTCCTCTTTTCCCTGGACAAGTACTTATTTGCTAAAAAATGCGTGTTGAAGGGATCAGAGAGTTGAGAGCTGAATTGGGACACACTCGCGCCGCTTCAGTGCTTTAGCTCCACCATCCACCGTGGTGAGCAGCTCAGTGTTTTACTGGAGCCTCGAAGAGAAATGTGTTGAACGTTGTTGAGGTAGTATTTATCACAGTCTACAATTATAACCCAGTAAACAAGGAACGTCCCTGGACGTTCAAAATAGGTCTAAAAGTAGTCTGTCCGTCAAGGACATATTTTAAACGTCAGTGGACGTCCAAAATCCATCTTAATAAGTTAGTTTAGTGGTGACCAATCGATAATGTCAGTGGATGTCTAAAATGCGCTTTATACAAGTAATTTATTTCGGGACCAATTAATAACGTTAATGGACGTCCAAAATACGTCTAATAGTTGTCTTTTCAATGTCTGTGTTTGGACGTCTTTTCAACTTTCATTTTCAACCTTAAGAGAACGTTGATTAGACGGCAGTCATTACGTTATTTCGACGTTGAATCAACGGCTAAATGTTTACTGGGAATATAATTATGTTCCCTAATTAAATGTACAAATATGTACAACTGAGGGTACCACCACAGTGACATCAAACAATGTAATATCAGTAAGTGTGCTTTTCATACAACCTTGAAACAATGTAAACATACAGCAATTGCAATGTATACAATGTGTACATAAAATAATTAAAAAAAAGAAAATACATTTGAAATTGGCAGTGTCATGATTTCCTAAATTCAATTAACATTCAAATACTGTTTTTCAAAAAACAATTGGTTTTACACCCTAAGAACTGCCATTTACATTCAGACTTTTCTTTAAAAATGTGTAATTTATGTACTATAAGGCCATATAACAAAACGCTTAAAATAGAAAAATATTTCACCAGTAGGTTTGGAAAAGTAAAATAAATAAATAATATTTATTCATTCATTCATTCATTATCTGTAACCGCTTATCCAATTCAGGGTCACGGTGGGTCCAGAGCCTACCTGGAATCATTGGGCGCAAGGCGGGAATACACCCTGGAGGGGGCGCCAGTCCTTCACAGGGCAACACAGACACACACACATTCACTCACACCTACGGACACTTTTAAGTCGCCAATCCACCTACCAACATGTGTTTTTGGACTGTGGGAGGAAACCGGAGCACCCGGAGGAAACCCACGCGGACACAGGGAGAACACACCAACTTCTCACAGACAGTCACCCGGAGCGGGAATCGAACCCACAACCTCCAGGTCCCTGGAGCTGTGTGACTGCAACACTACCGTGCCACCCTAAATAATATTTAAAAAAAAATAAAATAAATGAATGAATGAATGAATGACAGATGGGTACTTTAAAACAGTTTTAGTTTCCTCAAATGTGTGGAAGTAAACATTTGACACTTATTTATGGCATACATCAGTTCCATCAACAGTTTGCAAGCCTCTGCTGTGTTGTCACACTTTGTCAATACCTCACTGCCCTCAACAATGATGGAAATATCAGCCGTATCCTCATCTCTGGCAGCCTGGACAACAGGGATCTTCAGGATGTGCAGTGTAGTGAAAGAACGCTCAAGTGTAGTCACCTCAGTTGTACTCCTTGTTGAATTCCAGCTCTATAATTAAACATTTAAAGATTATGTACATGTTCTGTTCTCTTCAATATATTTTCTTTAAAAATATTTAAAAAAAACTGTAAAATGCTTATGCATGCAAATTCATTAACTACAGAACTTCAAATGTGAAAGATTATCAGGTTATAGTACAAACGGTTATACAAATGATTATGCTACAACTAAAGATCTCTTCTAAATAATTTAAATTAACCTCCTATCTGCTTTTCTCCTGCCCACCTGTATTTCTCACTGCCCCAGTATATATATTTATAAAATTACATTACACCAAATACTAGCACTGAGATTGAGAATGTATTTTAACCTACTTAGTGGTAGCTAGTTCCTTTTGTCTTCTTAATGTGTTTAAGCAGTTGTATTTCTTGTTTTATTTCTTATACTGAGGTATGCGGTTCTGTGTGACATAAAAAACCCACAGAAATGTTCACATTCTCTTGTAAAATACGCCATCAAACCACATAATTACTCAAATTAAATAACTCATGTATGAGCGATTGTCATGTCATTTAAATATTTTCTGTCAGAGGGAAAAAAGAGCTAGCTAGACTTAAACAGGTTAGCTAAAGTTGTCATTTGAAAAGAAAATATTTCAATATTACGTATGTAACATATAGCAGTTGATAGAATATCGTACATAACATTAACGATGTAACTACATTTGGACGATACTGATGGGGAATTCACTTATTCATAGATCAGGCATGGGACATTTCCCCAGAGGCAAAAATATACAGACATGTGACTGTACTAAACAAATAATATAAAGACATGAGAATTATTTTAAACAAATTAGTTTTATGGCAAAAAATATTAAAATGGTCAAAGGGATACTTGAGTTTAGAACTCAGGTCTGAATTCTGTAGAAAAATGGTGTAGCATGAGATTGTCTGGTACAGTGTGAAATACGACTTCCTTAGAAGACAAGGATACTTTTTAATTGGGTTCCTATGATATAATGCGTCCTTGAGGAGATAAGGGTACCATTTTGTATCCTATGAAATGCAACCTAATAGGAGGGGCGAGATGACCTCACCCCAAAAAGTGTATGTAAACTGTGGTTTTCCGTGTGTCTCTGTGAGTGAGTCTTTAGGAGGCTTCTGAGACTGCTCCCCAATGCTTTAAGAAAATAAAGAGCCTGCTGATCTTCCAAGAAGTCGTCTTCATCTTTTAAGTATTTTTAAAAAGAACTAGAAACTTTTATTTGAACTTATTCTTTCAAGTATTATAGTTAGATTAGATATAAGATTAACACGTCGTGGTAACAACAATACCAAAATACATGTATCCAAAAATATAAGGTTAAATTGAAATACTTACAGGATGAAGCTGTTCCCTTATGGAATCAGATTTGTGCCAAAAAGAATCGCACAAAAAAAAATCATCTCAAACGTAATTTTCAAACAAAATATCTAGCTCTGACCTTTGTGCTCCATGGTTTTAGTGCGTGAGCTCTGAGTTCTGCCTGTTCTCTCTGAGTTTTGTGCGCGAGCTCTCTGAGTTTTGTCATTTTTGGATTTTGAGAGGAAATGTGAATAATTAATAAATCATTAATCATTATTAACCATAATGAATTATTAATAATAAAAAGGATTATTAAAAATAAATGCGTTGTATTCTGCAAAAGCGTAATCCCAAAGCCGAATACACACGCTTCCTGCACTCAGAGTCGTGAACAACGTTCAGGGCACCGAGTTATCACTCAAAAACTCATTAGCCAATGGGAAGGCACCACTGAGAAGTCCCGCCCACGCGAGAGCTTTGTGCCAAAACTGCTCGCAAAACTCAGGGATCAGGCGCAGAACTCAGAGCTCACGCACTAAAACCATGGAGCACAAAGGTCAGAGCTGGATATTTTGTTTGAAAATTATAAGTTTTACGTTTGAGATGAATTTTTGTGCGATTCTTTTTGGCACAAATCTGATTCCATATTCCCCGAGGCCGGTGAGAGCTGCTCGCGCGCCGCGGTCAGAGAAAAGAGCGCGAATCTTCATCGTCTCCTTCTGTGTTTTTACAGCGGTTCGCTTCTTCCACCTTCCGTTTTCTCATTCAGAGTTCATTCATTTTAAAGCTGTCATTCCAGTCCAGTCATCTTCAAAAACTTAAATAACAAAGTCCTCCCTTAAGCACGACACTGTCTCCTTATTAATCCTATTTATCATAATCATTTCTGTCGTTCGTGTCCCAGTCATTAAACAATTATTCTAAAATATTACAACATTAACAAAGCTTACCGATAACTGTGTGGCATTAAAGATAAAATGTTCTTTTTGGACCGTTCCCAAAGTAATTAAAATTTAGAAAATATCAAAAAGTTCCAAAATACAACCTTCCTCCTCAGGGAGGCGTGCTCGTTCCGGAAGCGTTACAAAGACCAGTCGAGTGAAGTTCAAAGCAAATCAAAGTATTTATTTACAATACTGGATCCAGGAGAACAATACATAAGAAACCCGTCTAATGGCCTTCCCCAGTAAAGTTCTGAGTTCCAGCCGGTCTGACCCCACTCTTATACCTCATATGACGTATAGCCTTCTGGCTAACACTTGTAATTTATGTGAGCTTGGTATGGCCTAAGTGCACTATATTCAAAGTTAAACGTTTAGGAATTTAAAAAGGTGTATCTATCACGTGTCATCATATGAGTGCATAGAAGATACAAGGTTTCATACAATGAATATATAATTATACTTTCTAATTTTAACTAATCATTTAAGGATATTTGACCACAAACACAAAGTAATAAAATTGTTTTCTACAACAGCATTTAACAGATTTATCTTGCTAGCTGAGGTAGTGTGCTAACTGCAATGGCAATCGCCTCGCCAGCCGACAGTGCCACCGTGCAGCCGGAATTGGGCCAGATGCATGGTGCCGCATTCACGCTGAGACGGCAGGCAGCCAAAAGGGCCGAGCCTGAGCCAGAATCGGCCCAGATCTACCTTGCTAGCTGGGAAGTGTATGCAGTATACTGACAAAATATAGCTAGCTAAGTGTCTGCCCACTAATATTTTTTTGTCGCACTACACGTTTTATTCCACCCGTGTTCATGTCACACCTGTTTTTATACACCACCCATTCGTGTCATAACCATGTTGGTACTTGGCCTTTTTTCATGTTGCACTCCATTTTGTTCTCCACCCGTCTTTGTACTCCAGCTGTCGTCATACATTTTTGTATTCCATCAGTTGTTGTAGGGCAGCATGGTGGCGCAGCAGGTAGTGTCATAGTCACACAGCTCCAGGGAGTTGGAGGTTGTGTGTTCAAGTCCCACTCTAGGTGACTGTCTGTGATGAATTTGGTTTGTTCTCCCCATGTCCGGGGTTTTTCTCCGGTTTCCTCCCACGGTCCCAAAACACACATTGGTAGGTGGATTGGCGACTCAAAAGTGTCCATCGGTATGTCGCCCTGTGAAAGACTGGTGGCCCCTCCAGGGTGTGATCAAGGTAATGACACACATCTATCTAGATTATTGCTGAGTCAGAGGAGGATATGAAGAAGCAGCTTGAACTGATATACAACGGTAATTTTAGCTCCTTGCTTTTAGCCCTCGGGCGGCATGGTGGCGCAGCAGGTAGTGTCGCAGTCACACAGCTACAGGGACCTGGAGGTTGTGGGTTCAAGTCCCACTCCGGGTGACTGTCTGTGAGGAGTTGGTGTGTTCTCCCCGTGCCTGCGTGGGTTTCCTCTGAGTGCTCCGGTTTCCTCCCACAGTCCAAAAACACACGTTGGTAGATGGATTGGCGACTTAAAAGTGGCCGTAGGTGTGAGTGAATGTGTGTGTGTGTGTCTGTGTTGCCCTGTGAAGGACTGGCGTCCCCTCCAGGGTGTATTCCCACCTTGCACTCAATGATTCCAGGTAGGCTCTGGACCCACCGCGACCCTGAACTGGATAAGCGGTTACAGATAATGAATGAATGCTTTTAGCCCTCTTGAGTGACTGAGGTGCAGCACCAAGAGCAAAGAGGCTTATCTCTCCACAGTGGGAATGGTGATTTGCTGCCAAGTCAATATAAATATATAAATATGGCACAAAAATCCCTTAAACAGACCAAGCTGATCATACAACTAAAAAATAAGAATATTTCAGGTGCTAAAAAGAAAAATGCAGGAGCAGAAAATATAACTGACCATATCAACTTATTTTGAAACATAATAATAATGATAAAGTAATAGCTCTTATTCCCTTGCTGTGTAAGAGTTAAATTTTGCTTCTTTGCACTGGCTCTGGCTAAAATGCTGTTTGAATACTCTCAAAATGGCATGAAAAAACAATTTTGCAAGTCTATAACACGTTTGGAGTGTATTAGTCTAATGAGTAGGAGAACAATATGAGGAACAGTTCTGATATAATGTGAATAGCTTTTTAATTATTTAGAGTTGTTTCTTGGAATTACTGGGGAAACAATGCACAACTACAAGGGCAAGTGGCTCATCAGCCAAACTCAACTCTGTCCATTAGAAAAAGTGCTAATGGACCTTCATTCATTGTTCATAACCACTTATACAATTCAGGATCACGGTGGGTTCAGAGCCTACCCAGAATAACTGGGCACAAGGGCGGAGCACACCCTTGAGAGGGTGCCAGTCCTTCACAGGGCGACACACAAACACCCTCACATCTATGGACACTTGAGTCGCCAATCCACCTATGAATATGTGTTTGTGGAACATGGGAGGAAATCCATGCAGACACGGAGAGAACACACCAAACTCCTCACAGACAGTCACCCGGAGCGGGACTTGAACCCACAACCTCTGTGTGACTGTTACACTAACTGCTGCGCCACTCTAGCTTCATCTAACTGAGAATTTTTTCTGTTTCATATACTCTCACATTTTTGAAAGCTGATATGCAGATCAAGACAAATGTTCACTCTGATCAACATAATACAACCAATGTAAAAATGAGTCAAAATAAATGTATATAATATACACAACACACACATTTATATTAATGTAATCATTTTGTTTACATTATTATAATACTGTACTAGTAACCATAATAAAGCAAGTAGCAGGCAGTGTCGCAGTCACACAGCTCCAGGGACCCTTGAGTTTGTGGGTTCAGGTCCTGCCTGGGTGACTGTCTGTGAGGAGTTTGGTGTGTTTTCTCTCTGTCCGCATGGGTTTCCTCCGGGTGCTCTGGTTTCCTCCCATGGTTGGAAACGCTGACCTCACGCCAGTCTCTGGCTGAAATTCAAACAGCTCACCACTCTCTATCTAGTTCGTTCATTTGAATGTCTGTAACCACTTATCCATTTCTGGGTCACAGTGGGTCCACAGCCTACATGGAATCACTGGGCGCAAGGCCGGGACACCCTGGAGAGGGGCGTCAGTCCTTCGCAGGTCAACACACACACACACACACACACATTCACTCACATCTAGGGACACATTTGAATAGCCAGTCCACCTACCAATGTGTTTTTGGACCATGACACGAAACTGGAGCATCCAGAGGAAACCCATGCAAATACAAGGAGAACACACCAAATTCCTCACAGTCAGTCACCCGGAGCAGGGATCAAACCCACAACCCCAGGACCCTGGAGCTGTGTGCCACCCCTACTCTCTATATAGTGAATTCAGATATCAGTAGATTTCAGATTCCCACATATAAATATTTATAAAAATGTTGTACCAGAAATGACTATTAAGATCTAGATTCAGTAATTTCATGCCCTGCATAGTGTACTATATAGGGAGTATAGAGTGATTTGATTAAACCTCATTTTCCTATGTTTCACTGTTTAATAAATGTCCGTTTCTGCATAAGCCTCTGCTTTCCATGTCCAATTTTTACTGCAAACATGGCATGAACAGCATAGCGAAATATTATTGCAATGGCCATCTTGGGAACTGTAGTTGAAAAGGCCTGAACTGACTACATTTTTTATTGAATGTTAGACATTATAGCACAAATTAACACTTTTATAACAATAATAAACTTCTTGTCGGAAGTTCACATTTATTTAAATGAAATAATCTGGATGTCTTTGTCTCATCCTGAGGCTTCAGATCTGAAAGTTTACACACAGGGGAAGGAGTACTCAGTCTCAGACTGGTCACCTAAAATAAACACATTTTAAATAAACAAATTGAAACCAAATCAATCACAGTAAAAATATTTGAAACAAACTTATTTGTACAAAATCTTACTTGTTTGGTAGTAATCATAAACTCTGATGACAGCTGGCTTAAGGTTCTTGACTGGAAGCACCTGTTTAATATGTAGCTGATAATTCATAGGAACATCCTTTGGGACCTGTGGACAGTAAGATATCACACTGTAGAACTGCTTCATCACCAGCTCTTTCTGAGCTGAGGTGGATTTGGTAAGTGTGCTGTGTAATTAAACCTTTTGTGAATATGAAAAAAAAATGCCTTTATCTCAGAGTCTACAGCATTCTTCTAACTTAAAAATACATATACACTAAAGGAATGTACTTATTTACTGCTGATTATTTCCATTAATACACACAGTAACCAGTGCATTAAACTATTTTGTCTCTCACCTTTTTCATATACATCATAAGATGGTCATCTTGGAAATCAACCCGTTCCACAAGTGGTTTCGTATTCAGCTGGGGAAAAAAAATATTTCTCTTTTATGACTTCTGTTAAAATGTTTAATAGTACATAATAATTGTAAGATGGAGGATTATATAGTGTATAAACACTGTGTTTACTAATAAATCAATACAGCGTACTTCAGAGGGATCTGCAGTGAATCCTGATAAGATTTTTATATCCACTATCACCATGTTAGTGCTATGTAGTGCCCCGGTATATCTGAAAAATGCAACATTTTAAGGTTAGACATTTGCTAGTCTGTCATATTTAAATGTAGACATCAAGGTGCCAGATTGTTTGGTCATTTTGCTAAATATAACTTAGCAGGTGAAAGTATTCTGCATGTATACATGTATATTGTAACATTTAAAATTGCTTCAAGCCATCTGTGTGTGTGTTTATGTTTTCTCAGAATGACTAAAACATCAGTTATTGTTCCCAGTTTCAGTCATCATTTCTGTTTATTAACAAATGCACACTCACTCGACTGTGAAGCTGATGGCTACAACATGTCCAAATGATTTTGTGCAATCTCCACCAGTCTTAGCCTTGATGCTCAATGTGCTGGGTACAGTAGGTGTAGGGATATTGTAGAAAAGGGCCATCTGCATTTGGGAATAAAAGAGATGTGTTTTTTAAAGCTGCTAGAAATCACATTTTAAAAAATTGTAATTAAATGTAAAAAGTACTGTTAATAATGGGAGAGGCAGAATAGTATTATTCTTTTAGAAACTGGATTTGCATTTTGTCTGCAGGTAGTGTGACACATGGATCAACAGTGTAATATGGAAAAAAAACACATGACCCTGTGTAATAATGGGGGTGTGTAGGAGTGGTCAAGGAGTGAGGGAAGGAGGTAGGTGCAGGAGACTAACTAAAAGGAAAGTAAATAAAGGGGAGGTAAACACAAGGGCAAAACACAGAGGCTAAACACTAAACAATGACTACAAAGAACTAAGGGGATAAGCACAAAACAAGGCTAAGAAACAGAGATATCAAGCTAGGTTTAGACCCCCCCCCCCACACACACAAATATGTTTTTACATATGGGTTTATTGATGCATGCCACACATGCTGTTCTTGCAATGGTTTTAATTAGAGCCCTTTTGTTAAAGAACGTTATTGTCTGTTTTAATGTTAATAGGATGAACCCACATGTCTCTCCCCTCCTCAAAAACAATCTCAGCAAAATGTGTGATTGCATGCATTTATTTCGGCACTCTGACATGAGATCTTTTACTGGAAGGTGCCAGTGTAATGGTGCTTTTCCACTGTATGGAACCTATATAGCGCTGAACTTTACAGCTGGAGTTGGGGGTTTTTCAATCATATGGATCTCATTAGAAATTGGGTTTTACAACGTCACCGTCTCCATTTTCACCAGCTAAAAGTGAGTCGAGTCGACCTGATCGCATGCAGTGGAAAAGCAGCATAAAAAGGCACATGGTCAATGCCTCACATATTCTGCCAGTTATACAGTTTCAGTAAAAACTCTGACCTCCCCTAACAGCTTTAAAGCTTAGCAGGACTACTAAGGCTTTACAAGTTACTCTCACTTACATAACCATATATGTATATCAGATACAAGATTAATAAGACACACACACAGACCTGCGCAGATGCACAGGTGGAGCCTGTCACTGAAATGCTGTATTTGCCAGGAATATCCTGCAGTGGTTTCTCCTGGTACAGTAGCTTGTTGCTCTGGTCGACTTCAAAGATGTGACTCTCTTTATCTGACTGCACGGTGACTGTGCTGGAGCCATCAGAGCTGTACACTTTGGTGGCGTACAGAGCCAGAGCCTGGAGGGCCACCACTGTGTCCTGATCCAAAAACACAAAATCAAGGAATGAGGGACTACACGGTCAAAATACTATGTTTATGTATTATCTGACCAGTACAGAAAAGATTTTAAAATGTGCTGAAATGCATTGGAATACCTGGGTAGAGGCGAAGCCTCCATAGGGATTCTGCTGTCTCACTAGCCAATGAACAATCCTGTTAGCATAGCCCAAATCAGCAGCACTAGCTTCACCTGTAGTGAGAACAGCTAGCAGAACATAGGAACTGATCTCCACTGCCAAAGATTCAGAGTCTTCTGTCACAGACTGAGTCCAGTGAAGATTGCCATCTCATTATTAAAGGAATATCAGAGAGATTATTAAAATCATGTTTAGAGACTGATCAAAATATCTCACCATAATATTATACAAATCATGAAATATGACACTGAAATTCCCTTTTATGCAACTGTTACAATTACTATAATCCTACCACACCTCCTGTAATGGCAATACTATCCAGTTTCTGTAGCAGTTCCCCTCGAGATTTATTGTCTCCAGCCAGACTGAAAGTGTAGGCCAACAGGGCAGTGGTGTAGGGGTTTGTTAGTCTACCAATAGAAGACTTTACACACGACAACCCTTTACTCACAACAGCATCCTGAAAATATATATATTTAGGAGTAGATGAAAAAACAATGATTTGTATAATGCCATACATCAAGATAAATGGCACCATCATATACTCAACAATCACGTCCCTACTTCAAATGAACTCTTCACAAAGGAGGATCTCATATATTGACTTGTGTACATGACTAAAATGACATCAGGATGAGGCCCTATGCTCAAAAAAGCTTTTATATTGTATACGTTTAAATTCTAAAGCTGTGAAGTACAGCTGTCTAAAGTTAATGGTAGAGGTCATAGTAGAGCAATGTGGAAAATTAACATAAATTATAATAATGAACTAATTATTACCATTATACTTTACAAAGGCTAATCAATGGTCTCACCTCAGAAGTATGGCCCAATTCAAGTAATGAAACAGTGATGTAAGCAGTCATGGTCACGTCATCGTTTACACCACCCTACAAGAAATATATATATACACACAGGTGACAATATGCTAGATTTACACCACAGTCTAAAAAATGTATGTAGTATTTAATAACGCACCTTCATTCTGTTGTTGAACAGTGTTCCCTGTCTGATATAACAACCACCTGATCTCTGCTGGTTTATCAGCCATTGTTTTGCACTGTTAATATTTTCTGGATCAATAAAGGTGTAACGCTGTGCTTTGCCAAATGTCTTCAATACAAATGTGGTTAGCCTGTAGGTGAAGATAGATTCGTATTTACAAACAGAACTGTCTTTTTATAATCTGTTTCATAAACATGGGATCATTTATAACATAAATTACTTTAAGTTTTTAAAGAAGTCATACAATGTCCACTGTGCAGGTGTTGATGTTTTTCTCACCATGTATTATCTTCTCCTCTGCCAAATGTGCTGTATGCACCATTAAAATGCTTGTAGTTCAGTTGTCTCTGATATCCTGTGTTTAAAACTGATTATTTTTATCATGGTTTATTCAGTAACAGGCGTAATGAAAAAAATTGTCATAAAGTTAGGTTCTTTCACCATTTTTCAGGAAGACAGTAGCTCTCTCACGAATGGCTGCAGTGAGCTGCTCAGTGTTCTCTAGGTACTGAAGAATGTAGATATTGGGGGCAAGAATAGCAATATTTTGTTCTCCACAGCCATACGGCATTCTCAGCAATCCATCAATATTCTTCAGTGCACGCCCCAGTATGTCTCCTACAAACGACACATAAATACTAGTTAATTATTCGTTCAGAAAAACATGTGCATCATTTATGAATAATCCATATTGCAACATCAACATGCCAGATTAAGATCATGTAAATATTATGCTACATTTCTTGTTTTGAAGTCTCAATGCAGCCATATATTTCCCTCCTTGGCTATGGCTCAAAGGATAATGCTTTCTTCAAGGTAATGCCCCCAATGTCTGCTTTAAGACCAATTCAGACCAAGACAGCAGCACAGACACTGACAACAAGAGAGACTGTACAAATCTATAGATTAAAACAATTTTATTCCTTGAAGTAAAAATGAATATATGCTTCTTTGAAACTAGCTGCTCTATGGAACGCTACAGATCTATCAGAAAATAAGTCTTATAGAAATCAAAAGTGTTTTAAATTAAAAAAAAAAAAACTTTTGGTGAGTGTTTTCTCTTTTACCCAGCACTGAAACAGAAGCACGTGCTGATCCCTCTATCACATCTACAGGAAGAACCAGCTCCAGCGTTTCTGAAACACTGTTCCCTGTCAATGAAATAGGCAGTTCATTTGTTATTGAGAAGTACACTGCAAAAATTAAAAGTAAATACGTAAGATCAAGAACACAAAAAAACAACTAACCCTGTGGACACAGCAACAAACTCTGGCTCTTGGCTTTTTCAGTTCCTTCAGCCTACAAGAGAAAATTGGATGATCATAAAAACAATGAGTGACAATAAATGTACCCAACGTACAGTTTTACATCTATTTTCAATAGTTCTACCTTTACAAGCAGGGTCCGTATGACCGTGTCAATGCGGCCTCGGTCAGGCACACTCACAATCTCATTATCACACACTGCTTGTGACTGTTCTGCCTCAGCACTGACCGTCACTTTCAACTCCCCTACAACACATGTAAAGACACACAGAGATGAGTTTATTAGCAACAACTCAAGCCAAAGACAAATGAGAGTTCATGACAGTCTTAGAGGTTTTGGAACTCACCGAGCACAGAGGGAATAAGAGTCCATTTGAAAGTTTTTCTGCCATTTGCACACAGACAGGATGAATACTGGTCATCAGAGGAGGCTTCCAGGGTGTAGTCTGAGGAAGGAGCTGGAGTCACTTTAACCTGTTGGTGAATCAGGAGATTAACTCTTTGTTCACGTTAAGTGATGAGAGACTGGTGAAGACAAGCATATGGAGTTTACAGTACCATAATGCACTTGGAGAGATAGTTGAAGACAGTGGCCTTCAGTTCAAACACCTCTCCCCGGATGATGGAGTAGGGCAGTGAGAGCTCCAGGAAGAAGGGCTGGAAAGCAAGAAGCTGAGAAGGAGGGGCCACTCCTAGACCTTTAGAGGACAGACAGAAAGCCTCCGTCTCCCAAGTGGTGATAGTGTCTGGAACAGTGACAGGAACCTGTGCTGATCCAGAATCCCTGTGGGAAAGAAACAATTATACGGTCAGCTGAAACCCTAAACAATATATGTTTTTAGTTGATGAAAGTTACACAGAGCTGGCCATAAGGTTCCAGTTCGCTACAATGTTTTTGTTCTTTTTGTAGGCCTATACATTTTTGTTTATTATAATGAAACTTCTTCACTGTTAATCATTTCACCACAGTAGATTTCTAGAAAGCTCAAATTGATTCCTTAACAGTTTCATGGTTAATACTGTCTAAAGTTTAAGTATTCCTGTGCATTTGCAAAGACGTCATATTACAATTTCACTTTACATTAGCTCGGTGAACTGAGCAACAGTTGTTGGAAAGTTAGCTTTGTTGTATAAGCAGCTCCATGATATTGTAGTCTAGATTTATTACATTATTAAATCAGTTCCTCTGTCACCCCTCCAATAACCAATCCAGTATTTCCTGCTGGCATCGACCTGATACTAATACAGAAAACCATATGACCTTTGATTTCTGTGAGAGTAAAGGGCACTCTTTCACCGCCTTGGCACAGGGGTGCCATCAGAATTTGTGAAACCTTTGCCAAGGCGCATTTGTGCCAATTAGCACATTCACAGAATTCAACCAGCTATACATTTCAAAAGATTTTCTCAGTAGTCTAGAAAGAGGTACAGTATCCTTCATTATTTAAGGTAGGTTTCATTGTTTACATAATGTAATATACAGGGGTTGGACAATGAAACTGAAACACCTGTCATTTTAGTGTGGGAGGTTTCATGGCTAAATTGGACCAGTCTGGTGGCCAATCTTCATTAATTGCACGTTGCACCAGTAAGAGCAGAGTGTGAAGGTTCAATTAGCAGAGGGTAAGAGCACAGTTTTGCTCAAAATATTGCAATGCACACAACATTATGGGTGACATAACAGAGTTTAAAAGAGGACAAATTGTTGGTGCACGTCTTGCTGGCGCATCTGTGACCAAGACAGCAAGTCTTTGTGATGTATCAAGAGCCACGGTATCCAGGGTAATGTCAGCATACCACCAAGAAGAACGAAACACATCCAACAGGATTAACTGTGGACGCAAGGGGAAGCTGTCTGAAAGGGATGTTCGGGAGCTCCACAGGGTCAATATACACGGCCGGACTGCTATAGCCAAACCTTTGGTCACTCATGCCAATCACAAATGTCGGTTTCAATGGTGCAAGAAGCGCAAATCTTGGGCTGTGGACAATGTGAAACATGTATTTTTCTCTGATGAGTCCACCTTTACTGTTTTCCCCACATCTGAGAGAATTACGGTGTGGAGAAGCCCCAAAGAAGCGTGCCACCCAGACTGTTGCATGCCCAGAGTGAAGCATGGGGTGGATCATCCAATGGTTCAAACACTGTATCCTGAAGGCGGTGCCGTGTATCAGGATGACAATGCACCAATACACACAGCAAGACTGGTTAAAGATTGGTTTGATGAACATGAAAGTGAAGTTGAACATCTCCCATGGCCTACACAGTCACCAGATCTAAATATTACTGAGCCACTTTGGGGTGTTTTGGAGGAGCGAGTCAGGAAACATTTACCTGGCCACTATCCTGCAAGAAGAATGGCTTAAAATCCCTCTGACCATTGTGCAGGACTTGTATATGTCATTCCCAAGACGAATTGACGCTGTATTGGCCGCAAATGGAGGCCCTGCACCATACTAACAAATTATTGTGGTCTAAAACCAGGTGTTTCAGTTTCATTGTCCAAATGAAATATTACCCTGTAGATAATATAAAAATAAGACAATAAAAGAAAACACTGAATCACTTACCCAACTTCAGCAAGCTGCCATATCCAAGTTTCTGGGAAAAATTTACGAACCGTTTCGATGGGTTCAGACTCCCCATACTCACTGTACATATCAAACATGTCTTAAAAACCACAAAACACATAAAAAGTGATCATACAACAGCAGCAGTTAAATGTTGTAAGTAGTAAATATTAATGGATTGACATTTACCATAATAATGTTCATAGATAAAACACCGAGGATCTCTTAAAGCCAGGTTAGTCACCATCTTGATCCCAGCATTCTATCAGACAATGAATTACAAAATCACAAAAGTTAGTTCCACATTAAGTTAATTAACATAATAAATAAAATGTTTATTTTCATTTTTAAATTTAATACTTAGAGCAATAACATTTGCACAAAATCATTTACTCTAAAATATAATGTCTCTTACCTCTACAGTAGTGTATGTATGATCTCTGGGTAAATCAAAAGTACACTTCGGTATATCTTCAATGTCAGAGGTATATGTTGATACTGCTTTTACTGGCAACAAATTAAATATCTGAAACAAACATAATTTAAGTTGTAAATGTTGTCATTATTAAAAGTGCTTTGTAGTGTATGTTTTTTTTTTTTTTCATACACCGTGATACCTATGTGAATATATATTTAATATATATATTTATATATTGTGTTTATAGCGTTGACCTTATTCAAACTCTTATAATTACTGATATTTGAATAATGATAGCAATTAAAGTTCATAATTGGCTTAAACAATTAAAACGTTACTAATTAGTTTGAGAATGAATAATAGTCAAGCTAAGTGAGTTCTTCAGGATTTTCAGACTTTTTAATGAACAGACTATACACACTGTAATTTCAAATAATGAAAGTTTTATTAACAAAGAGAAGGATATTTAATTAACATAGCATAATCTTAAAATCTCACGGCATCAACGCAGGGGAAACCGATTTGACTTTAAAGATAAGCTAGGTACTATGGCTTATGACTAATCGGTCGCTAAATGAAGTTTAATTAACGTATACAATTTATCAAGAAACTTAATTCAATTTTCAGCTCTGGGAATGCGTAGGTTTAGCTTACTTTTTCGTCGATTCTCACCACTCGTTGGATACAGAGGTTCTCTGAGGTCCTGGGAGTGAAGGCGTCTCACTTGGTTTCGCGGTTCTCCCGCGGAAGTTTCCAGGCTGAATCAGCGTGGAGGTCTTTCTTCGTCGGTTGAGTCGCCTCGGGCGTACTCGGAGCGTGATGACGCAGGCGGCAGGATCCTCTCTTTGGCTTACTGTCTTGAGCAGGAGTGTCCAACCATATGGACTTTTTGGACGAAAAGTTTCGCTAGTTACTGCAGATCCAGAACTGAAAATCGATTCAATAGACTTACTTATTCTACGACTTTCTTCTATCTCGGCAGTGTTTCTTAATCTGGCCATGAATAAGTTCACCTGCTTTGATCAGTCGTGAGATTAAACTTAGATTGGGCGATAAAACATAAACACGATTAAAAGAAAAGAAGATATTCAAATCACTCGACGTGTTAGTAAGGCTTCATACTCTAGCTAATTCAAGACGTCTCTTGTGAGCTTTAGTGAAGTCTTTTAAGGTTCTTCTTTGTTCGTCGTCGTGAGGAGGAGAAAACGTCTCGCTTGGAGAGGTTTGGAGCTTGAAGAAAAAAACAAAGAGAACGCGTGCAGGCGTTCAGAGCGGAAACAAAGTTAAGAGTCAGAGAGAAAAAGAGCGAGTTGAGCTTCCGATCTTCTGAGCTGAGCTGCACTGCACGGGCGAACTGCTCTCTGAACTGCACACTCTCTTTTTCTTGTTGCGAACTGTGTTGATGTGCCGAGCTGAACTTCTTTCAAAACCAGCGCGGTCACGCCCTATTGGGAGGTGTCCTTTCTTCGATTGGGTCGAGTCCGAGGCTCACGTGACTCTCCCAAAAGAGAGAAGAGGGGGAGTTTGAATCAGAGATTCACACAGAAGGAATAGAAATTTCGCGTATTGAAATTTCTTATACATGTTAGTAATATACAACAATGAGCGTCCTGGATTATTAATATCAAACATTTACATAAGATTTCATCTTGGGTACGTTGTGTTTACGTCCCATTTACGATATTGTAGAAGGTATTAATTAGTTTTTCTAATCAGAGACAGAAATTTCTTTCATGATTGACAACAGTAATACACATCACTTCATTGGTTGATAGATGTCCATCTGAAGACAATAGGATGACACTCGTACATATTGTTTATGCATATTAATCAGAATTTGATTTCATTTTCGTTATTGTTTAGGCGAACTCGAGCGAGCCGTAGTTTCGCCAGTGTCCACTTGGGGTCGCTGTTTATCCATGTTGTTCGTCCGGTGCGGATGAGTTAACGGGAGGTCACCCCGAGTTCAATCAGTTTGACCATCTGGGGCTGTCTGTTTAGTGGGCTCGAGATAAGGACGAGACATTTAGGTGCCATTGTCATAAACTCCCCCCTTTTGTTCGAGGTTCCTGTTTCTTGAAAGCATTATAAACTTGTTATCTTTAGTTCCTGAAGAGAGGAAGGGGGCCGGGGGCCAGGTGTCGCTGGAAAGTGTCCCGCTCCAGTCTTTGATGTTAGATCTTATGTGCGTGCGTGTGTGTGTGGGGGGCTGCAGGGTCTTTGCCCCCCCGCGGTTTGTGGAATGTTAATTCGGTCGCCGACAGAAGGTCCTGGTCAGAATGAAAAAGTTTTAATTCAAAACTTTTCATTTCTTCATTTGACTGTTCATTTTGTTATCCGGTCTATACTCCATTACAGCTTTGTAAAATGTATAACAAATAAACCTTTAAGAGATATTTTAAATTGCCACCACTTTTTAAATTGCTTCATATATATATATATATATATATATATATATATATATATATACTGTCTCACAGACTGCAATTTGTACAAATACAGTCACATTTATTTGTATTGTACTGTTGTTTCCCCCAGTGTCTCAGAACTGACCTGTTGCTCTCAGGGCCGCAGCAAAACATCCCCCTGTAGGCGGAACTATGACTCCATTAGCTGCCGCAGTAAATGATAGACAGCTAACTCTGGCTATGTATTGGCTAAATAAAAGTGATGACCAATGAGAAGCGCATATTCTGTTTCGGAGCCGTGGAGTATCTGCCCCTCCCTCCGGCTGAGGGAGAGTATCTGAAACTAATCACCCGTTTTAACAATACAGTCTCAAAATTATGAAACATATCAGTTCAATAAGCAACACGGTCCAAATACAAGATGGTTTTAACGTATTTTATTTGACACCCCTAGTCTGCAGTGAAATTAGGGAAGTTCCACTGGACTTTAACGTCGTTAAATTTAGGGCACCTTCAAAAGTGTTCCCCAGTGATCCCCGCTCCTAACTGTCTGTGATATGAAGCTGAATTCAGCGGCTTAGGGACTTTTTGTTCGAACTTCCACATTAAATGTTGCGCAAATGCGTCTCTATTTAAGTTGACCCCACACGTCCTTGTTCGCCTGCTGGCCACATTTGTGGATCCGGCTGCATTTGTATTTGGATCGGGTGAAACGCGAAAGGAAAGTCTCAAAATCCAAAAACCCGCGGGAGGAAATAAACAAATGCACATAACGGAAAACTCGTGAGTGACTCGATTCACAAACGCAGATTCAACAATTTAGTTGTTGAAAAGTGTTTAATTTGTGGATTAACATTTACGCATTTGTAAAGTATTTTGAGACTAATCTCTCTCCATAAACAAGTAGCATTTGTGTCACTGTATTTTTGTTTTAATTCTGGCAATTTCACAGTATATCAAGTACTTGTTTTACATATTTATTTAATGACATGAGTATGGCGTATATTTTTGTGTCAAAACTACATAGAATATTAAAAACATAAGAATTTTATGTGTATAATGAAGCCATTTGGTAATTTAGAGAGCCACACAAAATGTCAGTATAGGTGTTAAGCACAGAAGGTTTAAACACAAACTAGTTGTCACGGATCACGAGGCAGACACACTTGCTAAAACACAAACACTTTTATTTACAAGACAAGACAACCAAACAAAGACAGACTAAGATAACTAGTGAGAAGACAAACAAATAAATACTGAGACTGAGAAACTTGGAAACAATGACTTGGACAGAGAAAGGGAACTGGACATAGAAACCTAGAAAGAGAGAGCTAAACACACAAAGAGAGAAACAGACTAATCTTAGACAGAACTAAATAGACACTTGAACAGCTAGAACTAAACAGACACAGAAAGCAACACAGACTAAACTTGAACATATGCATAAACCGAGTAAACTCACCAACAGACAAAGAGACAAAAGAGATACAAAGACTGACTTAGAGGGTAAAAGAAAATAGTAAGACAGACAGACCAGCGAGTACAACATATAGCTGAAATGTTCAACAAACAGGAGAGACAAGGGAACTTAAATACAGGACACAAATGAGACACACCTGGACAGATAACGAGGACGGGTTAACAAATGACAGATGAGGAGGCGGAACAAAGGCGGAGACTAGAGCATAAACAAACATAGCCATGTGCTAAAAAGAGCACATGACCGGGGAAAACAGAGGTGACGAGACGAGGGCGTGACACTAGTGTGTTCATATATATATATACTTAGCACAAAAAGTAAGGCAATTTATATTTGGTAAATTATTTCACTGTTGCTTATTGGCAATAAAAATTATTGGCAAACAATGCTTATTGGCAATAAATCTTATACCGTTGGATTGGCGACTCAAAAGTGTCCGTAGGTGTGAGTGTGTGTGTTTCCCTGTGAAGGACTAGCGCCCCCTTCAGGGTGTATTCCTGCCTTGTGCCCAATGATTCCAGGTAGACTCTGGACCAACCGCGACCCTGAACTGGATAAGCGGTTACAGATAATGAATGAATAAATGAATGCTTTTGTGGGATGAGCATTGGAGCTGAGTACGTGGATTGGGCCCATTAAAAATATGTGAAATCCTCTCTGCCAATGCCAAACAGCTTATTCTGCCATTGACTCCATAGGTCGACTGGATGATTGAAGTTTGAAGAAACAAGACATATTGGCAATTTAACAATTTAAACAATTTTTTCATTTAACAAACAAGAGCCTCAGTGGCATGTGGAAGAACCATACACAGCCACAAGAGCATGGCACCTCCTCCTTGTGCTGGTCACCAGCCTGGGCACACACTGCTGTGGGATGGCATCCCATTCTTCAACCAGCATTTGTTGGAAGCTAGCCAGCATGGTTGTGTTAGTCACTCTGGCACGAACAGCACACCAAAGCTGATCCCACAAATATTCAATGGGGTGGAAGTCAGGACTGCTGGCAGGCCATTCCATCCTCTCCACTCCCAAATTCTGAAGGTAGTCTCTGATAAACCCTGCTCTGTAAGTGCGAGTGTTTTCATCCACCAAAAGATGTTACTCTATTGATGCAGCAATCAGCATAGTGTTCTCCATGCCTTCTCCACACTTTGACACTACGATCCAACTGCCGAAGGCAGAATCTGGACTCATTGCTGAACATAACGTTCAGGGCCAGTGCATGTGTTGCAGAGACCAGCGCTAACGGGCCTGACAGTGAAGGGCAGTGATGGCAGGCCTCCCGGCAGCCATGATGAGACCAGATATTGGCTGCATGCAGTCTGTCTAGGCAGAGAGCCATCTGATATATTTTCCTGCAAACCTTGACTGGAAATCTGTAGAAGACAGCTTCCGGTACCTAGGTGTTGACTGGTTGAGTAAATTATCTTCTTGAGGTGTCGGTATTCTTGGGACACCCATTTGCGGCTTGCCTCTGACATCCCCCTTTATATTGAATGTGCCAGTTCACATTTAAAATGAATTACAGGGTGGGCCATTTATATGGACATCAAACTTATTGGGAATTTCACAACAAAAACAATGGTGTATGAGAATATGTTAAACAATGCATCATATTATGCTGACAAAGTATACTGTATATGATCATTTTACTTAGACAGTTTTAACTTATGCAGCAGTTCAATACCACAACATGGATTTGTTATAATGAATAGGGAATCCTTTACTTCCATTACTGACTTCAGTGATTCACATGTATTCCACAAGCCTGCTTAAATGCTTCAGCTCAATGTGTCATTTTAAATTCGATGCTGATGTCCGGACATTGTTTTGTCAAAACAGACAGACACAATTTGCACAAAAATGTGTGATTTTTCCCATCTGAATCAACACGCAAGTGCTCAAAAGACGGATTCAAATGCTTAAGAAAATGCCGCTTGCACTGGCCATGCTTGGCTGTGTTTTGATGATGTCATGGGGCATACCGTAAACGCTCACGTTCACTTTTTGTAAACTCGTTCAGGGGCGGTACTATGGCACAGCAGGTGTCGCAGTCAGAGCTCCAGGAACCTGGAGGTTAAAAAATGTGCCCATAGGTGTGAGTGAATGTGTGTGTGTTGGTGGACTGACTACTCAAAAGTGTCTATAGGTGTGTGAATGTGTGTGTCGCCTTGTGAAGAACTGATGCCCCTCCAGAATGTGTTAATTTCTGCCTGACGTCCAGTGATTCCGGGTACACTCTAGACCCACCGCGATCCTGAACTGCGGTTATGTATGAATGAGTTGTTCAGTTCAGTGTTCATTGTGTTCATTGAATGCGTTCATGCACAACACTAGTCTTAAACAGCTAAGAGTGGAATCCGTTTCACTTTGTAGTACGTCTAGGGTTTGTGTTTAGCAAATAAACAGGTATATATTTTCCCACTGTTTCACATGAAACACATGCCCTGTCCATCATGCTATAGCTACATGCTCTAACTATGGAAACTAGGAAATATTACCTTGTTTGCATTCAAGCGTTCTTCTGGCTCCATAATAAACACACTCTGATCCACAGCACTGAGGGCACACAGTGAACCAGGCAAGGCAGAAACTTGGAGAGTATTCTCTTCACCAGGAACTGCTTCAATAGCAGAGAACTGAAGCGAAACCTAAATATCATGATGGAAATATTTTTTTACTCACCAGTCATAAGAATATATGCAAAATGAATGATTTCAAGCCAGCAATTTCTTAAAATATAAAGACCCAAATGTGCAATTACTACCGTGTTTCTGAAGCATTTTTCCACATTAAAAGTCTTGTGTGCAGCAATTAAGTTCTCACTGGGCAGTACACAGTAAACCAAAATCTGCACTACAGGAGCCAGCTCAACATCGACAGACAGTTTAAATGAGACTTTTCCCTTTATTAATTTTTTGGAGTCTTTCACTTCAACCTTTTCATACCCATGATGAATTATGGCTCCTTTAGATAACACCTGTTAAGAGTTAAAAAAAAAAACATATTCACAAATAACATCCAAGTCTCTATATTATTAACTACTCACCATGTAAATAATATCTGTGCTGTAATTCTCAGCTGTTTCTCCAACAATATAGTACTTAATGTTTATGGAAATTGCAGCACCACACCTTAGTGGTTCCTCCAAGTTCTCTATTAATAATTCACTGTACACTGGACTGTAAGGTGTAGCAGGTTGGAGAAGAGATATACTTGTGTCACTGATCCTAAAGAAAGGTGTGGTCCTGTGATGTTGGTAGTTTGGATAGACACTTGCCTAGATGACAGAGGAACAATAATTAGTTTCAGAGGAAAACTGAAATGAAAACCACAATTTGATAATTATACCATACCAGCAGTGAAATCTGTGTTTTAGGGTCTTTTGGTGCATTAACTGTGAAATTGACCAAACCATTATCATCTGTAGTAAGATTACGAAGCAGCTTTGCAGACCACCGGTCACCTTCCAAAAGATACACCTCCTTGTTTGGAACTGGTGCTCCACTGAAACTTGTAACTTTAATCTGTGAAATAGATTTGTTATAAGTTTATCAGGCTGTTCAAAATGGTCTAGTGCAATAATTGAAGTTATGTAATAACATAATTTTGGGAGTAGGACCACGCAAAAACTCCTCCTCTCAGTCCTATATATACCCTGCAATTTCACGTCATTTCCGTGTTGAACAAACTCGCTTCATTTAGTTCAGGAGACGGATTTCGACTCGAGTGCTTCACTACGTCAGCTCGCTGGTCTGCGCTGGGTCATTCCTACTGATCCCCATATTCGGAGCCGTGTTTGGCCATTATCAAACCCACTGAGCCTGTTTTAAAACTTGCTCCCACCTCCACCCCGTCTCCACTCTTTTCTCATATACATTTTTCCAATGCGGGGGTCCGACTTCATACGCATTAGCCACCCTGAACTCTTCCTCAAATACTTCTGAGTTCATCTCCCCACTTCAACCTCTACGGGCGTGGCCGTACTAGCAAAATGAAAAGTAGAAAAAAAAAGATTCACCTTTCCTTCTATAACTATGTGCCTTTCAAAAGTTTTTGGAACATCAACAAACTCTGCTCTACCGATTTCATAGGAGATCTCTGTAGTTGCAGATGTTTTCATGGAAATGTCTAGGAAAATAATTAGCACAAATGACAATAGCATTAACAACAGCATAAACAAAAGGCAGGGTTTCCTGGATTTACAAGATGTCTGGAACATAGCAGCATGATTTGGCATCAGAATCAGACAGCAAAGAAAGAGGGTAGGGATCCACATGGCGTTTTCTTAGATTTAGCTTTGCTTTGGCTCAGTGCCACAAAAACTTATGTGAAAAGCTCCTGAGTTCTTCCAGGTCCCAGACAAGGTTAATAGTCTGGTTAAAGCATATTTTGAGGATATTCTGTTTTGCATTAGTACAGGGGAATTACATCTTGGCAGCGATTAGAAATGGGTATAATGGCTGGATATATAATGGTAATGGAGGCAATAATTAGGCCCTCTAAGAGGGTGAGAGGTTTTTTCATGGTTTTCGGCTCCCCCCAATTAGGGCTTACATGGACAACATGACAACACTGACAACTAATGTGCCTTGCACAGGGCGGTTGGGTAGGTTGGCTAGGATGAGAGATAAACCGAGCAAGTCTGGAAGTCTGATGATTGTCGCAGCAGAAAATTTTGTGATGGAAGAAGAAATGATCCCTACGGTAGTGGAGAGACCAGTGAAGCCTTTAGGTAGATGATATAGTGCATCACTAAATTATAACGAGCAAGTGGTGGGACTAAAGGCTGAATTGGTGAAGGCTATTAATATCATTGATAGTTCATGTTTGCTAGGGAAGCTGAAATTGTGATGATTGACTCACTGCCTCATATTAGGTGGCAATTGACAGTTTACAATATTCCAATTACAGAAGTAGAGAGAATGGAAAGGGTTGTTTATGTAGTGTGGCATGGTATGGGAGAGAGGTACTGGATCTAAGGATGGTAAGGTATAGGTAGAAGCAGAAGCACCAGTCACAAAAACAGCAAGAAAGTGTAAACCTCAAATCGCGGTGCCCGTAGCCAGGAGCTCATTTGAGCTAAAGGATGTGTTTGGCCAAGTACAATGTGGAAGAGCAGGCTTTGGGTCAGGTGATTCATGGAAAGCCTTTGGTAAATGCACATCACTCATCTTTTGAATATCTTGCAGTTAATGCACTCCTCATCTACTGCCCTCCCTTATCTACTTCATCCCTTTTCTCTGAACAATCTGAGCTACTCACTCTTGCTAACTCTTCTTCTTCTTGACTGTTGTAACTAGGTTACTTCAGTATACATTTTAACACTCCTGACACCAAGTTTATGACTGACTTTTTAGTACTCCTTAACTGTTTTTTCTCACTCAACATGTAGATTTTCCTACTCACAACAAAGGTCACACACTTGACCTAGCCTGTTGTACTTCTGCCCTGGTTCATAACCTTCATCCTCTCCTGTTTACACTCTATGACCATAATCTCCTTCTATTCTCTGTCCCTATGAATGTAACTCACCAGTCAGCTAAAAGGCTAATCTCTGTCTGCAATACTAAATCTGTTGATCCCTGTTCCCTTGCTCAGTCTATCAATATGAGCTTTCTTTTTTATGCTTCTTCCTCTCCTGAGGTACATGCCACAATGCTCATTCACATTCACTTTGCTCTTTCTGCATCCCTGAATGCATTTGCCCCTGTGAAAACCAAAATGGTCCAATTCACCACTTCTGCTCCCTGGTTCACCACTGAGCTGCACATGGATGGCAGCTTGAAAGGCTGTAAAAAAATTAATGGGGCATGCTGATACTTATATGCAACATGTGCACAATTACAGATTCCTTACATACCTCCAAGTCTATGTATCTCTCAGGCCTTTTTAATAGGCCTAATACTAAGCCCCATACTCTCTTCTCAACAATCTCTTAACTTTTTAAAACCCCTGGAAGCAAAATGTCACCCTCCTCTGGACTCTAACTCCTTCTTATACTTTGAAGATAAAATTTCCAATATTAATTACTTTCTTACAATTATCTCATCTAAACCCACCTTTCCACCCTTACTGACTCCACAGCCCTCAATCTGTTCTCTTACTCTTATCCTTAAAAACCTGGCCTTGACCCAGCAAATCTACATAATTACTGTCCAATTTCAAATCAAAACCGCTCTTTTCTAAAGTCTTTGAGTGTGTTGTAGCCACCCAGCTGACAACATCCCTAGAATCCAATAGCCTACTTGACTCTTTCAGTCGGGTTTTTCTAATAGTGTTGATTTAACATTGGTGAATTTGCTGTGCACGATTCACTGATGCTTAATAGTAATAAAACTGATGTCATCCTCATTGGCTCCAAATCCTAAAACTGGCTCCCTTACACTCAATTGAGGATGATATCATAGTCCTAAATCTTGGTGTCACCCTTGACTCTGCTCTCACATTTCATTCCCATGTTCGTTTCGTCATAAAAACCTCATTCTTTCGCCTTCACCACATTGCTAAAATCTGTCCCCCTCTTTCCCAGTCCGCTGCTGAACGCCTCATCCATGCATTCATCTCCAGCCATCTTGACTATTGTAACTCTCTCCTGTGTTATTTGTTCCTTCCGTTTTGTTTGATTATTGGATGTGATTGTCTCTATGTTTTCATCTTCAAAAATACCATTTATTATTATTATTTTTAAGGTGGATGATGACTAGGTTTATTCACAAGCAGGAAGAGGAAGCATAGTAGGCAACAGCAGCATCACAGGCAAAACAAGGCCAGTGGCTTCGTTGGGAGAAGGTTACATGGCAAGAGCTATATGTGATGGACGCGGCTCGTATTAAGCTTTTGCTGGAAGAAACTTGCAACTTCCTTCCAACACCACAAAATCTTGGACAGTGGGTAGGTGAAGACCCTAGCTGTAGATTACGTACAGGGGTTGGCACATGGAAGCAAATTCTACCACCTTGTAAGGTTAGTTTGCTGCAAGGTCAGTATACATAGAGACATAATCAGGTTCTTAGGGTATTAGCATGTTTATTGGACAGCAAAAACCTAGAGATTAATTCATTGCTGAGTGGTTGTAGTAATAATGAGGTTAGGTTTGTGTGTGAGGGGAAACGTGTTTGAGAGTGTGCGCTAGCTGGGGCCAGATATGGATCTGTACTCTTAAAGTAAACAGTTTATTTCAAAGAGTTAACAGTTCCGTTGAGGAGCCAGAAGATGAAGTTTCAAAAGGAAGAAGCTGAAGTATGCAAACTTGGCAATATGTAAGATCGGTACAGATAGGTGTTAGGGGATTTTTAGGGGATGTTTGCCACGTCCCTGCTTGTACAGTTCTGCATCAGGGGCTGGAAACTAAGGGCAGCTGTGAAGGACATATCAGAAACAGCTAAAAGGTCTAGTCAGTGGTTGTGAATAAGGAGAGCACAGACTAGTTTGGAAAACACACCAGAGGTGCTGTTGTGGTTGTTGGTGATATAGCATGTAAAGATCACGTGGAACTGGTGGCACTGAGCATGCATAAACAGTGCCAGTGGGGTTAGGTACAGCCTTAGTCTCCAGAGAGGCCTTTGTGGATTTACGGTTGTTTATGGTTAAGGGTAAGGTAGGATTTTAAAACTACATGGTGGGCCATTTATATGGATACACCTTAATAAAATGAGAAGGATCTGTGATATTTACTTCCTGTTTGTGGCACATTAGTATATGGGAGGGGGTAACTTTTCAAGATGGGTAGTGACCATGGTGGCCATTTTGAGTCAGACATTTTTGATCAAACTTTTGATTTTTTTTTTTCAATAAGAAGAGGGCCACGTGACACATCAAACTAATTGGGAATTTCACAAGAAAAACAATGGTGTGCTTGGTTTTAGCATCAACTTTATTCTTCCAGGACTTATTTAAAAGTTTCTGACCACTTATAAAATGTGTTCAAAGTGCTGCCTATTGTATTGGATTGTCAATGGTCAGAAACTTGTAAATAACTCATGAAAAATAAAGTTACAACCAACTTAAAAACAAGCACACCATTGTTTTTCTTGTGAAATTCCCAATTAGTTTGATGTGTCACATGACCCTCTTCCCATTGGAAAAAACAAAAGTTAGGTCAAAAATGGCCGACTTCAAAATGGCCACCATTGTCACCACCTGTCTTGTAAAGTTTCCCCCTTCCATATACTAATGTGACACAAACAGGAAGTTAATATCACCAACCATTCCCATTTTATTCAGGTGTATCCATATAAATGGCCCACCATGTAGATTGAAGAGGGGTTGGTCTGGGAAGACGGACTTCACTTCTGAGCATTTCTGGAGGAGTCGTAGGCTTAATTCAGCATAACACTGATGAGGGGAGATGTTTATCTGATGCCCCCTGTGAAGAGCTAGTGATGCAGTGGGTGGTTCTGGTACTCATGGGCTAGGCTCTGTGAGTAACCTTAGTCATTAGGAGTAGCTAGTTGCTCATCAGAACATTGTCAAAGGAACCTTAGTGGGTAGGTGTAGTATACTAACACACCTAAATGTTGCTAGATGTAGTTGGTTGCTAAATGGATAATAAACGGCCACAGCGACCTTAGTGGTTATGTGCAGGAGCAATGGGTGATAACAGGATTTTTTGTGACTGCAGGTAGGAAGAGATTGGGGTGGGCCCTATATGAAGCTTGAATGGATTTGCATAGGATATTTTACATTTACATATTGTGTATGATTATAATTTATATTTGCCACATGTCACAAGTGCATTCTCTACAACCAGTCTTAGAGACTCACCTGTCCCTTCCTCTGTCACTGTAGCTGTAGTGTCAAGAAAATTGTTAACATTTTGTCCCATATCAAAATTCATGAAATGAGAAAAGTTGAATATAGCAGTGGCGCACCCATTCTCCTTCATCTACAGGAAAAAATAATAAAAGAAAATATTTGGTAAGAACAATTTAATTAGAGTGTAAAAAAATGGTTGTACTCTAAAATGAGTGTTATATACACACCTCTACAGCATCAACCAGGCATGGTGAAATCAGGGTGGTGCCCGGATAATGACTATTAAATTTCTGGCACACTTCCACCAGTGCTTTACCAGTTACTGGCTGTCCATAACTGTACCTTTAAATATACACAGCTGCATGAATGGTTGAACAAACATTTTCTTAAACTAAATGATGACAAAACAGAAATTTGTCTTGTTGAGGCTAATGCAAATAGGTATTAAAAATTAGGAAATTAATCCACTCAAGTTAAACTGGTACACTGTCAGAAAAAAAAACGTCACAGCAGTGGAACCCTCAAAGGAACATAATTGTACCTCATTCTATTATAATTGTAGATTTTATAAATGTTGATATTATATGACGGGGCGGCACGGTGGCGCAGCAGGTAGTGTCGCAGTCACACAGCTCCTGGGGCCTGGAGGTTGTGGGTTCGATTCCCGCTCCGGGTGACTGTCTGTGAGGAGTTGGTGTGTTCTCCCCGTGCCTGCGTGGGTTTCCTCCGGGTGCTCCGGTTTCCTCCCACAGTCCAAAAACACATGTTGCAGGTGGATTGGCGACTCGAAAGTGTCCATAGGTGTGAATGTGTGTGTGTCTGTGTTGCCCTGTGAAGGACTGGGTCCCCTCCAGGGTGTATTCCCGATGATTCCAGGTAGGCTCTGGACCCCCCGCGACCCTAAATTGGATAAGCGGTTACAGATAATGGATGGATATTATATGACACATTTCATTTTGTTACATTTATCTGTAATGAAAGATCACAAATATTCACCTCTCTTTCTGGAGTAGAGAAGGTAATGTTTAGGGAACAAAACTGGACTTTAAAACCAAAGTTGTACTATTAAAGATACCTTTACATTGTTTGTATCTTTAATGATAATAATGTACTTATAGAAAACCTTTATCTGGGTATAGTTTTTGAAACTAAATTTACATTTAAAGCACACATGGGAAATTTTATATGATCAACCTTTTTACATTTAAGGAACATTGCTTGTCTCAGACCATATATTAGACTGTAGGACACCAAGAAATTGCCACAAACATTTTTCTTATAACTTGATTATTGTAAATCACTGTTTACAGAGTTGCCCAAAAATGTGACACACTGCAACTTTACCAGAACGTTGCTGTCAGACTTATGATCAATATGTCACATGTCCAAGCACGTCACACCAATACTGGCTTCATTAAACTGGCTTCTGTTTTTTTAGGTTATATTTTCATGTGTTTCACTGGTTTTTCAGCATTAAACGGATTAGCACCAGCATACATTATGGACTGCTTGTCTCTGATTTTCCAAGAACATTGCAGTGCATGAACTGAGCAGTAAATGCCAAACTGGATGCTCAGGTTTCTTTACACAATTTATAAAATGAAAGTGTAATCAAAAGTGTCCAAAGGTGTGAGTGTGTGATTGACTGAGCGATTCTGTGATATCATGTAATGGACTGGTGTCCCACCTCAACACTGAACTAAATGAAGAGGTGAATGGATGAAGTTTTGTTAAATATCTACCCAATTACTTCTCAACTGTAGCCTCACAAATCTACTTTGTTATTCTATTTCTTTACAAGCATTAGTTCTATAGATATGTTCAGTGATGCTGGGGCAATATCAATATAATTCCTATGTAAATTTTACAGCCACACAATTACACAGCTACATATATGACAAAGCATCACACTCCACACCTGAGCCAAAAAACATTACTGCCATCTACAGGCCTATCTTCAAATAATGAATCTAATTCAATTTAAAGTTTTATTTAAAGTGGCTTTTTGAGAAGTATAGTCCCAACACACTCTCAGATTAAAAGGGCAAAAAAAAAAACCACTTTCCTGTGGACATAGCAAAGGTTTTTGGTGACCGTTGTATGTAGAGTATTCTATTCTGGCAGGATTTTAAGATTTTAAAGCCTTTTGCAACATCTGCTGACACAGCACTGGTTACGTCACTATATTAAATGATTCTACTTTTACTGCATCTAGAACAAGCAAGATCTGAGTTTTAATTATTAACTCTTTAGCCCTTCATTTTTATATGTATAAAACATGTAGGAAAGAGATCATGAGTGCACACCATGTGTTCTGCAGATAATAATAACAGTTTAATTTATTAATGTATTCATTAACTATTCTTGCTTTGGATTGGGGGTGAATATAGTGAGCATCTTTTGCTAACTGTTATTAAAATAAATGTACCCTGTATTACTTGAATTCACTTCCCTATTCCTGTGTTCAGACCAATATCTCAAAGCGAACCAGATCTTTAAAACCCAGAAGACATTTGAAGCATCCCTAATATTAAAGTTTTAGAGGTAAAATTGATTATATACTGATTAACTGTCATTGTGTAATGGATTTCACTTTAAATTATTTAAATTACATTACACTTAATAAATAAGAGAAGAACGATATTATTATATATTCATACATCACACATTATTAATCTCCTTTGTTGCTGTGATTGAGCTACCTGCAAAAACTTACTGCATGACTTGTGAATATGAGCATGGAAGTGCAAAAATGGCTATGCACTTCACAAGCAATTGAAAACATTGAGAAAACATCTTGTGCTGAAAAAGAGAGCCATGGTACAACTTAAAACTAGTCTGTTGCTTTGGGTTTTTAAACAGTAATTTTCATTTTTATTTTAAAGTCAATTAGAATTGGCTGCATATTGTCTGAAGGGATCTTGACGCTTTTAAATGTTTTTTTTTCCTTTCTAAATTACTGAAAGTGGTTGACTTTTCCTAATGTTTATGGGTTTCAGGGAGTAATTTTATTAAATTTAATGTATAATGAGAAATCCAATAGCTTTGTCCATTTAAAAAAATCACAGTTGTGTTGGTGATTTTAAACCCATTAAAATATTTTTTAGATATTCTGTATTATTCAGTATCATGTCATCACACCATAAACGTGTCTGACGCATGTAACACAATTTACTGAAAATAAATAATCAATTTGAAGATTCTGATTAAGATTTGGGTTTTACCCCTGAACCCATCACTCACTTTCCACAAACCTCTATCTTCAGCTTCTGTTCTCCCACACTCTGTTGTTGTGGTGCTTTCAGAGTAACCTCAAACCTGGGCAAAACTAAAGGCAAGTTTACTTTGATTGCAATCAATTACACCTTTTATTATTAACAGAAAAAAACAGTATGTGATGTCACTTACCATACTTCTTCACTTTAAATGTCTGCATTATTTCTTCATCACCAGTGACAGCCATCAATTTATACAGACCCTCGACTGCCTCAGGATTGAGTTTGTGAGAAAGCTGCAGTATCAGACCTGTCGAGGACACATTTGTCCACTGACCAATCCTGTTACCTTTAGAGTCCTGTTTGGTTCCAAGAAAGACACTTATAATTTTGTAGTGACAGCAATAAGGAAGAACTGAATTGTCAATACTGATGTTAAAAGTTAAAGAGCATGTCTACAATTGTGAGGAAATGCTGTTCTCTGGTTTGTTTACATTCAGAGGTGCCGTGTCTTGTAAGATGGAAAGATATGTTTAAGGGAAAAAAAATTGTTGAATTACCACAGAACTAATTCCTTAACCTAGTTGTTTAATTTTAAAGCATTTTCTGTGTTTTTACTTTAATGCAGTTAGTGCTCTTCTGAGTTTAGAGTCAGTTCTGTTTACAGCAACAGTAAGTAAATATTACCCACCTATTGAGCATGAATAGAGCAAATTCCTCTTGGTTCATGCTTTTCAAGGTTTAGAGGTCTATTCATTGTCTAAAAACTTCCAGATGCTGTTTCTTTGCAATAAGCAAAGAGAGAAACCCTAGCATAATGGACCCTTTGTTTTTCTACCCATTTACACATACTGGGACTTCGTAAACATATTAGACAGGTTTCGAGCACGCAAATAGACAGGAGAGCTAGAAAATGGTGAAGAAACAGAATTGAATAAAAAGCGTTTTTGATTAAAATCATGAATGTCACCTTTAACATAAATAAATAAGTTTAATAAAACGTGTTTTTGTGTGTGATTTCATCTTACCTCAAGGGCTACTAGGCTGTACTGGAGAGAAGAGTGAGATATAACATCATATTTTACTCATTTTGATTAAAAAATTATACATTTAATATATATTTAAATATAAATAAAGTCAGAAATCACTCAAAATATTAGTTTCCGGGGTGCTGAGCCCAGATTAGCAAAGACAGAGTCTACAGTCTATATTGAAGGTCAGTGAAACATTGGATTTAACACAAAGATTTTTATAAATTGTCAAAAACACTTCCCTTACCTTTTGTTGAAGTGGGACAAAATTAGCATCCATGGCGACAATTCTGAAATTCACTGTGAATATAAAAATATCTGACATTAACGTCAAAACCAAACAAAACGTAACGAATATTAAGATATTATTGGAGAATTCTAATATATTGAGAATCTAAACTCTGTCCCAGGGTAAATCCTGTACTGGAAGACCAGATTTCTGATTCCTGCTCCTGCTTTATCTACACATACTCAAACCAATGATATTAAATACACTTAAAATAGAAACCATTGGGAATTTTTTACACTAAAAACATTTTTGATTTTAAAAAATAATTGAAAGCAGTTTGTAAATGAAACATTGAATACAGGGAATTCCTGATTAAATTGTTTTTCCCCCGATCTAAGTCACTTACTATTAATATTATCTTCCCATATCAAGTCTTAATCTGATGCCTGTATTTTCCTAAACCAGGGGTCGGCAACCTTTACCACTCAAAGAGCCATTTGGACCCGTTTCACACAGTAAAGAAAACACTGGGAGTCACAAAACCCTTTTGAAATTCTAAATGAAATAACACTGCGCATAACAGGGTTGTTTTTTTTTTTTTTTTTTGCCTTTGTGCTATGTATAACAAATACTGTGTTACATTTATGAAATCAATGAACGACTGCAGAGAAAATTAAATAAATTTTCTGCATGCAACAAAACATTTTTAACTCCGAAAAAAAGACGTTGGGTTGAAGGTTAAGTAAAATATTCAATGTCTATTTGAGTCCTTGTAGTAATGAAAAAAAAAAACGCTGAACTTAAATTATCCATTGGCAGCAAACAAAAATGCTGTCCTCTCTCTGCGTGCCGTCATCCTTTTACTGGCGCTGTGCAGTCAGCTGTCAAAAAGTATAAGAAACCGCACACTGGCGGGTGTCGCACATTGGAAGTTGTGACGTGTATTAAGAGTGACAGAAATATTTTAAATATAAAATATTTTACATGTTACAAGATCGCCATAATCTTCATAGAATTACATTTTGAAAATGAACACACTAAAATAAAATACATTTTAATAAAAAAAAGCTGAGCCGCATCAGAGGGATCAAAGAGCCGCGGGATGCCAACCACTGTTCTAGAGCTTACATAGAACTTCGAGATCGTTTCGTTCACAAACTAGTCCCGCCCTCCCCTACTCCGATTGGTTCGCTTGAGTGAGGAGGGGGCGTGGTGAAGTAGCCTAAAATCTTCGGATTGGACGGTCTGACTGTTTAATGATATTAAATACACTTAAAATAGAAGCCATTGGGCATGTGTTTACACTAAAAATAATTTAGATATCTCTTTAAAAAAAAAATTGAAAGCAGTCTGTAAATGAAACATTGAGTACAGAGAATTCCTGATTAATAATTTTGCCCCAATCTAAGTCACTTACTATTAATATTATCTTCCGATATCAAGTCTTAATCTGATGCCTGTATTTTCCCAGACCATACACCTCACAGTACACACTTTTAGTGCATTAGTTATCCAAAGCAATCCATTGTATGTGTTTAACAAATGAGTAGCTCAGCAGTACTATTACAAAAAAAAAAACATGCATCAAAGTTTTTGCTTACATTCTTTTATTAAAAAAAACTAAGTAAACAAAGGATGTCTTTATAAACAGCTCATATATATTCAACTTAATAAATCACTGCAGTAATGTCCAGATTTGTTGCTGCCCTCCTATGATTTCAGTTTTTTTCCTGTTTTTCCTGTGTTTCCTTCACACATTGTTCTGTGTTAATTCTACTTCCACGCCCCTTTGGGTCATGTGTTCTGTTCACAGGTCTTTCTGTGTACTCAGTCTTTGTGTATTTGTATGGTTTCTCATATTATTTTTATTGTTGTTGGTCATTTTTCTGTGCTGATTTTTTACTTGTTTCTACTGTTATCTCTTTTGTTTTTGTAGTTTACTCTTAGTCTCTTGTCATGTGTGTGATTCTTGTCAGGTTGTAGTTTTCATGGTTATGGTTTGTTTCTAGTCTTTTATGTTGCTCCTAGTTCCTGTTTACTTGCCATCCTGTGTCACAGTGCATAGAGTCTGCTGATTTATTTGTAGTAAATGTGGTGTCATGTGTCTGTCTTTCTTGTTCTAGGCTTTTCTTGTACGGTTTATATGTATTTCCTAGTTTCCTGTGCTCTTTAGGTCTTTAATTAGTAGTTCTCTCTGTGTTCATTCCCTGGATCTCAATTTATTTGATCAGCTTATGTTCCTTTCCATCTAGGTTATTTTGTTTGTCTTTGTCTCGGGGAAGTGATGAGTGGAATTTACGGAAGCGGACACACTCGCTACAACACAGAGTTTAATAATGAAATAACAAAACAATCGAACTAGACGAGAAACACGAAAAAACATGACTTATAAACATAGCAAAGGGCAGGAGACAACACTAGAGGACTGGGGCAGGAAACAGGCAAGAGAGACGGGTAAGAGCGAGGACGAAACCACAACACAAACACAACAAACGACAAAACATGAACAGCGCAAAACTACAAATGACAAACAACAACGAAACATAACACAATACAATACAAATGACTAGGAATGACGGCACGACTGGGATAGGAAACAAACAATACCAATGACAATAACAAATGACCGATCACAGGAAGTGACAAGACCGGAAGTTATATACATCAACAAACAAGAGACACCTGACACAGATAATGATGGAAAATGAACAGGAGGCGGAGCAAAGGTGAAACGAGGGTGGAGATAGGAAAAACAACAAACAGACAGAGCCACATGGAAGGGGAAAACAAACAAGAAAGTGCCAGGGTGTGACAGACACCCCCCCCCCCCCCAAGACGCGCAACTCCCGGAGCGCGAAAAACTAGACTCTCCAGGAGCTGGCGCAGGAGGGGCCAGAAGAAACAAAACAAACATGAAACCAAAAAACTCAGGATGGAACAGGGAACAAGTAACTAGAGTTAAACGGACACTGGACAGAACTAGAGAGAAGAGACGGAGAACGAGAGAAGACAGGAGACAAGGCAGGAGAAAACACACGTGATTGGACTTTTGATTGAACACTAAACGGGGACTGAGATGGAACAGGAGCAGATACACGTGACAAGACAGGTGATGGGACTGGGAACTGGACATGGGTCTGGACAGAGGGTTTAAACTGTGACTGAACATGAGATCGGACAGGACTAACAGGGGACTGGACTATTCTGGAAATAGAGGGACAAACACTGGACTGGAACATAGGCTGGACTTGAGGCAAGGGAACTGGGACCAGGACTTTCACAGGGACAGACATTAAGACGGTGACAGGGACCGGAACTGAAAGAAAGGCAGACAAAGGCACAGGGACAAGCACAGAGACAGGAACCAGAACAGGGACAGATACAGGAACAAAAACAACAGGTGGGTGGTACCCAGGACTGGCATGTGTCTGTTGAGAAGTCTGATGAACCAGCCTGGGTACAGTTCTGGGAATCGACCCCAAAGTCCTTGGGGCCGTCTTACGGGTACAACCAAGAGCGGCCGTAGCCACAGTCTCAGGGGCAGAAACGGCCGTAGCCACAGTCTTAGGGTCAGAAACGGCCGAAGCCACAGTCACAGGGGCAGAAACGGCCGAAACCACCTTCACAGGTGCAGAAACGGCCGAAGCCACAGTCACGGAGATATGAGCGGCTGAGGGAGCCGCACTCACAGAGACTGGAAACCCTGCGACGACGTCCACGGAGACAGGGGAACCTGCAGCGACATCCACGGAGACAGGGAGCCCTGCGACAACGTCCACGGAGACAGGGGAACCTGCAGTGACGTCCACGGAGACAGGGGAACCTGCGACGACGTCCACGGAGGCAGAGGAATCTGCGACGACATCCACGGAGGCAGGCGGAACTGCGACGACGTCCACGGAGGCAGGCAGAACTGCGACGACGTCCACGGAGGCAGAGGAATCTGCGACGTCGTCCACGGAGGCAGGCGGAACTGCGACGACGTCCACGGAGGCAGGCAGAACTGCGACGACGTCCACGGAGGCAGAGGAATCTGTGACGTCGTCCACGGAGGCAGGCGGAACTGCGACGACGTCCACGAAGGCAGGCGGAACTGCGACGACGTCCACGGAGACAGGGGAACCTGCAGTGACGTCCACGGAGACAGGGGAACCTGCAGTGACGTCCACGGAGACAGGGGAACCTGCAGTGACGTCGTCCATGGAGACAGGAGAACCTGCAGTGACGTCGTCCACGGAGGCAGGGGAATCTGCGACGTCGTCCACGGAGGCAGAGGAATCTGCGACGACGTCCACGGAGGCAGAGGAATCTGTGACGTCGTCCACGGAGACAGGCGGAACTGCGACGATGTCCACGGAGACAGGGGAACCTGCAGTGACGTCGTCCACGGAGACAGGGGAACCTGCAGTGACGTCGTCCATGGAGACAGGGGAACCTGCAGTGACGTCGTCCACGGAGGCAGGGGAATCTGCGACGTCGTCCACGGAGGCAGAGGAATCTGCGGCGACGTCCACGGAGGCAGGCGGAACTGCGACGTCGGAAACAGGAGGCCCTGCAGCGACGTCGTCCACGAAGACAGGCGCGGCCGGAGGTGCCGCGGGCACAAAGAGAGGCGCGGCCGGAGGTGCCGCTCTTCTAGGAACAGGAGCGGCCGGAGGAGCCACTCTTACGGGAACAGGAGTTGAGACGTCCAGCGAGGCAGGTGCTCGTGCTGCTCGCCGAGCACGAGTTGTGGATTTATCGGGTTTAGGGGGTCTGATGGGCGCCCTCTTGAGGGATTCCCCCAGAGGTGCGCCCCTGTTAGCCTCACCTCCGTTGTCCTGAGGTAGGCTAACAGCCCCTACCCTTAACCCCCCCCCCAAGAATTTCCCCGGACCTGAAGGGATAATCCTCCAGCGAGGGGGCGACTCCAGCCCGCTTTCTCCTCCGGATCCGTCGATTCCCGCTGGAGCAATTACTCGATTCATGCATCGAGTCCTCTGTTCGGGGGAAAGGAACTGCACCGGGCATGAGCTGCAGCCGTTGACTCCATTCAGAGGCCGCTCTTAAAGCCTCCTCCACGGGATCTCTGGGGCCTGTGAGAAACGGAGTCCGGCGAATAACACATCCCTTAAACGAGTAGTCCGTGCTAGCTATGTCCTTATTGTGATTGGTCATTCTGTCTCGAGGAAGTGATGAGTGGAATTTACGGAAGCGGACACACTCGCTACAACACAGAGTTTAATAATGAAATAACAAAACAATCGAACTAGACGAGAAACGCGAAAAAACATGACTTATAAACATAGGAAAGGGCAGGAGACAACACTAGAGGACAGGCAAGAGAGACGGGTAAGAGCGAGGACGAAACCACAACACAAACACAACAAACGACAAAACATGAACAGCGCAAAACTACAAATGACAAACAACAACGAAACATAACACAAACACAATACAATACAAATGACTAGGAATGACGGCACGACTTGGATAGGAAACAAACAATACCAATGACAATAACAAATGACCGATCACAGGAAGTGACAAGACCGGAAGTTATATACATCAACAAACAAGAGACACCTGACACAGATAATGATGGAAAATGACCAGGAGGCGGAGCAAAGGTGAAACGAGGGTGGAGATAGGAAAAACAACAAACAGACAGAGCCACATGGAAGGGGAAAACAAACAAGAAAGTGCCAGGGTGTGACAGTCTTGATCACCACATGCACATTGCATAATGGTCTCTGCCTTACACAGTACTGTTTTATCATTGTAACAAATGGTGAGGAAACATCTTCCACATTTTAAAAAATGTGTTTTATTATTGTTATAATTATTATACTTTTAAAAGTTGAATATGAACTGCTGATCATTATTTATTTACAGAATTTAGTAACTGCCTGAATAAGTTGTGAATCAACAGTAGTTCACTGGTGCTTCTCTGTGTAGAGTGAACCTAAATAACAGCTTAAAAATGAGATTTGGCAGATAGCAGAGATTAGGTTGAAAAGTGCTGCAAAATTCAGATAAACATTTAACTGGAAGTGGTGAGACATAGTGCAGTGATTACTTACCAGTCTGACCAGGATTGTAGATTGGTTTATCAGTCTGAATGAATATCAGGGGATTGTAGGATTTAAACTTAACTTTTCTTTCCTCAGTCATCATAAAATTTTCCCCTTTGACTTCTACTTTGATCTTCTGCACTGACTGACCTTCAACACGTGGAGCCTGAAGAGAGCACATTCATTCATATTCAAACACTAATAATATCTTCCAGACCATAATAATAAAAACGTGCAATAATTTGTCATTGTACAACGAAATGTGTCTTCCACATTTAACCCATGAATCTCAGTGAACAAACACACATACTAGTGCACAAGGGGCTGTGAATACACACCCAGAGCAACAGGTAGCCATCCCCGGAACCAGGGAGCAGTTATGGTTTCAGTACCTTGCTCAAGGGCACCTCAGCCATGGTTTCAGGGAGGAGGACAGTGCTGTTCCTTCACTCCCACTGCCCCCAATTTTCCTGCCAGTCATGGGAATCGAACCAATGACCTCGCAACCCTCTTTCTAAGACCTCTTCTCTAACCATTAGGCCATGACTGCTCTAATGAAGCTCACCTTAAAATGAGAGCAGCGGTGAAATTCCTTCTCCACTCTTTCCTCTAGAAGTGTTCTGTTCTGGTGGTTGTGAACCAGATAAATGGTCATTTGCAGAGTTTCATTAGGCTTCAGGAGACTCACACACAATTTAGCATCAGAGCCAGACTCTATCACTGCAGGGAATGTCACCATGAAATACCTAATTACAGAAATAACATTTCAAGAAAATATACAAAGCACAATAAGAAATAAATCAAGCATTCATGGAACTGTGATTTACAGGGATTGGACAATGAAAATGAAACACCTGGTTTTAGACCACAATAATTTATTAGTATGGTGCAGGGCCTACTTTTGCGGCCAATACAGCATCAATTCGTCTTGGGAATGACATATACAAGTCCTGCACAATGGTCAGAGGGATTTTAAGCCGTTCTTCTTGCAGGATAGTGGCCAGGTCACTACGTGATGCTGGTGAAGGAAAACGTTTCCTGACTCGCTCCTCCAAAACACCCCAAAGTGGCTCAGTAATATTTAGATCTGGTGACTGTGCAGGCCATGGGAGATGTTCAACTTCACTTTCATGTTCATCAAACCAATCTTTCACCAGTCTTGCTGTGTGTATTGGTGCATTGTCATCCTGATACACGGCACCGCCTTCAGGATACAATGTTTGAACCATTGGATGCACATGGTCCTCCAGAATAGTTCGGAAGTCCTTGGCAGTGACGCGCCCATCTAGCACAAGTATTGGGCCAAGGGAATGCCATGATATGGCAGCCCAAACCATCACTGATCCACCCCCATGCTTCACTCTGGGCATGCAACAGTCTGGGTGGTATGCTTCTTTGGGGCTTCTCCACACCGCAACTCTCCCGGATGTGGGGAAAACTGTAAAGGTGGACTCATCAGAGAAAAATACATGTTTCACATTGTCCACAGCCCAAGATTTGCGTTCCTTGCACCATTGAAACCGACATTTGGCATTGGCATGAGTGACCAAAGGTTTGGCTATAGCAGCCTGGCCATGTATATTGACCCTGTGGAGCTCCCCATGGACAGTTCTGGTGAAAAGTTGAGGTGCACATTTAATTCTGGCGTGATTTGGGCAGCCGTGGTTTTATGTTTTTTGGATACAATCCGGGTTAGCACCCGAACATCCCTTTCAAGACAGCTTCCTCTTGCGTCCACAGTTAATCCTGTTGGATGTGTTTCGTTCTTCTTGGTGGTATGCTGACATCATCCTTGATACCGTGGCTCTTGATACATCACAAAGACTTGCTGTCTTGGTCACAGATGCGCCAGCAAGACCAACAATTTGTCCTCTTTTGAACTCTGGTATGTCACCCAAAATGTTGTGTGCATTGCAATATTTTGAGCAAAACTGTGCTCTTACCCTCGGCTAAATGAACCTTCACACTCTGCTCTTACTGGTGCAATGTGCAATTATAAAGATTGGCCACCAGACTGGTCCAGTTTAGCCATAAAACCTCCCACACTAAAATAACAGGTGTTTCAGTTTCATTATCCAACCCCTGTATGTAAAAGGATTCACCGTACAAAGATCAGGTCAAATCTGAAGGATTGACTGAACTCTGCAATCAATACAAAACAGTAGACTGATTGGCTGAAGATATACAGAGCTGCATACCTATGGGATCAATTTCATGCTTGTGCAATTTCAGAATATAAACTTTATTCACTTTTTGATATCTTGGGAGTCTTCTAACTAACTGAATCTTAAAAATCACTAATTGATAAAAAGACAAAACATCATTCCAGATCAAAGGACCTGGAAACAGGATCTTGCAACACAGTCACATATCCCAACTCCAGTCACAAAAATGTTAACTACACATCTATGAAACAAAGCTGGAGATATGTTGTATGTACAATAGCCTGTGTACAATGTCCTATGGTATGAAATTCAGCCATGAAAATATTAATTCGGCTATAAACATGCGCAATGTTAACTAAACAAACCATAGTAGTGTGATGTATAATGGTGCATTTTAAACAGTTTTATCATCTGTAATTTCATTGTAAAGGTGGTGACGGCAAGCTGGTGTTGCAGTGTATACAGTGCAAATATCTATATACTGTCCAAACTTACCAGTGATTGTACACATTTCTTCAGAACATCATTTAATATACATAAAATCAACAGTGTCAAATTTGAGAAAAAAATTATTTGCCTCCTGTTTTGTTGAAAAACATGCAGTTATACACTTAAGTATCCTCAAATCAAATCCATTAATATAACTGCACATCCTATACAGAACAATCAATACTGCTCACACACAATTACAGAAAACTTGCTTTATATAATATTTATTTATATTATTTCTAAATAAATAAAAACTATCCACTAAATTATGCACTAAAATATCAAATAAAAAAATCTGTCCCATAAAGAATTTAATTTTATTACATATAAACTGAGGAAAACCAGTAAACTGACCTGGGTGTTCATATGTTTGCATAAGGCTGTAAAATTTTGTAAAATCTGAAGAAATGTAAAAAAGTTTCCTCTTTGCTACTATACACTCAAATTTTAACATCAATAGTTGAATCACACATTTGTTTTCTAATTTATATAATATATTGGGATTACTCACGGTCCTGAATCTTGTCCGTACACAGAGAGAAAGAGGAAGCTGGCTAGCAGTAGCCCTTCTCGCACAGAAACCCCACTGACCACCATGATGAAATCTGGTACCCAACACTAGCAAATGAAGTTCCGCTGCCTTTTTAAAAGGACGTGAAGCCCACAGGAGGATCTCTGTAAACATTTTGACTCATCAATCATTTACTACTTTGATCAACACATATTGGCAGCATGAAAAACTAATAGTGTTAGCAATTCTGTCAGCTAAGATTACACTACAGGGTTCTGGTGTACTAGCTTTGTCGACAAAAATACAATTTTTAAAAGAGAAATACAGGCACTATAATTTTATGGCCATCTTGAGTGCTGTGTTACAGTTTATGTCCACTGTGACTTGTGTCGGTATAAATCACAGAACAGTATTTTCATGTATAGCCCTGTCTGGTGTGTTCCTGCTGTCTGTCTCATTGTTTGCTCTGGTTGTCATGTGTTTATAAGCACATGGCTCTTTGTTTTGTTTCTGTCTTCCTTGTCTCCACCTTTGCTCCTCCTTCTTGTGCCTCCTTTGTGCTCCTGCCCCTTTGTTATCTGTCCCAGGTGTTTCTTGTCTGTGTTGTCTTTTTATGGTTTATGTGAGTGTTTCCTGTTGGTGGGTCATTATGGTTTTATGTCTGTTTGTAGTGCAAGTCCTTGCTAGGTTTCGTTTCGCTGTGTTCTGTTCTGTTTAGCTGTCTTGTTTAATGTTCAACTTATTGTTTAGTGTCTTGCCCCTTTAGATCTGTTCTTGTTTAGTGTTTAACCCCAGTGTTTAGCCTCTGTGTTTAGCTCTTGTGTTTAGCGTTCTAGCCTTTGTGCTTAGCCTCTTCTAGTTCCCTAGCCACTCTGTCTAGTTCCCTTGTTGTGTTAATTAAAAGTCTCCTGCGATTACCTCCTTCCTGTTCCTCTCTCCTTGACCTCCCCTACACCCACCCTTGTGATAAGTATGGTATCTATACTCAACAGACATGATGGAACACTGGGCTGAATGAACAGCACATAGTTTAAGGAAGAATAGACAAGAAACAAATTTTTTCAGGACAGGATATTCAAATTAAATAATATTTTAGTCTGTATTTGATCATGTTCACAGGTGTTAGTACATGATTTATGAGCAAAAAAGTTATTTCAACTCATGTATTCAAATTATAATTTTTCAAACACATATGTGTTATCATAATGGTGTGTCCTTGCCCTTCCCAGACAATTACTTCACTTTGTTTGAGAACTGTGTTGCAACTGAAGAGCAAATATCACCTTAGAGTAAGCTACAGCATTATAATATACACCTGATACATTTGCTTTTAACAAATGTTTTGAAAATGGTATTTAATTTTTCTTTAATTATTCACTTAGTGTTTTCTTTCTAAATTTCACTGGTTTAAAAAACATTTCAGGAAAAAGATATACTGCAGGGGTTCAACTGAACACACTATCGTCTAAACATCTGCTAAAAGGACATGATCTTTTGAAATACAGGATTAACCCCATGACTATGCTAACTGAGTGGGCTGAATGTGGGCAAGTCACCGTTTACAAGAAATCTCCCTTTTAGACTGTTTACTTACAGAAAAACGAATGGTCACTGACCTGTTTCAGTTGTACAGACTTCAAACAAATGCCACACACTTTTGCTTCGAGCAAGCAGAAATAACCTGCTTGCTCATTAGTGAGAAAGTATATTGCAAACCTGCATAATAAAATAAATGTGTATCATTTTAACTGGGCTTCAGTTAACTGTGTTTTCCAAATAATATATTTCAGTTAATCTTGAACATTTAACTTAGATTTGTACAAAGATTTCTGATGTTTCCACTGAGCAACTTACATTACTTTTGTAAATATAAACTATTTAAAAACAAACAAACCCCAAAACAGGAGAGGGCAACATAAGAATGAACAATTTATAGAACATTCATGTTACACAATTTGGAATATTCAACTGTAGGCAGGAGAATAAGGTATAAAAGGAGCATCTAACAATGGCTCAATCTTTGCTAGCAAATGTGATTGGTGCCAAATTTAGTTCTTAGAATTGTCAAACATTTCTGGAGGAGTCTGAAGAAATCTAGTCAGCATATGGTAAAATCCAACAGCACTGTTGAATGAGTATGACCTTCGAGCCCTTAAACATTACTGCAAGCTAAACTGTCCTGTCTCTGTGATAAAAACAGCTACATGAGCTAGTAGTTCAGAAAACGGCTGTCAGCTAACAAAGTCTGAATCAAACAATGAAACCTGAACCTCTATTATGCAGGAAAGCCATAAATCAATTCAATGCAGAAACACTCATTTTCTTGAGACACAAGCTCATCTCAGATGGTCCAAAAGAGAGTGTAAATGGTTATGGAGGTCAGATAAGTCCAAATTCCAGCTGGTTATGGGATGTTGAATCTTGTAGGCCAAAGAAAAAGGGGTCATCCAGACTATTATCAGCAAAAGGTGCAAAAGCTAATATCTGTTTTGCAACAGAGATGCATCAGTGTCCACTTAATTGTTAGTTGCATATTTAATAAGGTTGCATTAATGTAGAAATGATGTATGTTTCTGTGAAGATATTTCAGCAAAACAGTGTGACTTTGTAGAAATGCAGTGTGTTTCACATGACTATAGTCCAAATCTGTCTCCTAAGATGCATAATAAAGAGGAGATCCAGGAATTGCAACTGCAGACTGCTGAATAGACTGAAGTCTTGTGTCAAGCAAGCATGGGGCCACGCAGTGCATCTTTGAACCTTTACAGTATGGGATATAGATACTGATCCTCCTGTTTTATAAAACATAATTCTCATGCTTTTTTCAACATGGGAGCAGATAAATGAATCAGCTTGTTTTGGAAACACAGGATGTTTATTGACCTAGCTAGTAGCAATAATATCGTCATAATTTCTAAAGCAATAAAAATAATCAATATTGTGATATTAGTGATATTCAGAATTGTTCACGTAATGACATCATGCAGTTACTGATAATACGGCATATGTTTATATGCATGAGTCATTTAGCCACAGTAAAGTACGGTGGAAAGTGGCTCTGAGGTGGAGGTGGCTCCAAAAAAGTGGAGTGGCTTGTGGAGGTGATTTGGTTAAAAAATATCAGATGTACAATAATCCATATGTCATATTAATAAAACATTGATTTTGTTGCAATAGTCTGTTTCTGAAATTAATAAAAGTATTTTTTAGTGTTGATTGTCATATCGGGGGCACGGTGATAAAGCAGGTGGTGTTGCAACCACAAATCTCCAGGGACCTAGAGGTTGTGGGTTCAAGTCCCGCTTCAGGTGACAGTCTGTGAGAAGTTTGATGTGTTCTCCCCGTGTCCGTGTGGGTTTTCTGCGGGTGCCCCGGTTTCCTCCCACGGTCCAAAAACACATGTTGGTAGGTGGATTGGAGACTCAAAAGTGTCCATAGGTGTGAGTGTGTGTGTCGCCCTGCGAAGGACTGGCACCCCCTCCTATATACGGCATATATATATATATATATATATATATATATATATATATATATATATATATATAATGACTCTGGTGAAATGCCACTTGGGTGCGTCACTCATCATCTGATTCATTCATTAATTTTCTGTAAATGCAACATACTGTCCACCAGGGTTGTTCCATATCATATCATTCACAATATTGTCATAATTTTTAAAGTGATAAAAAAAAATCTATATTGTGATGTTGGTGATATTCAAACTGGTTTATGTAATGATGTCATACAGTTATCCATAATACGGCATAAGTTCTTTACACAAGTCATTAAGCCACAGTGAAGTGGCTCTGACGTGGAGGAATATGCTCAAAAAATGTGGAGTGGAGGTGGTTTGGTTATTTTACAAACCGGATTCCAAAAAAGTTGGGACACTAAACAAATTGTGAATAAAAACTGAATGCAATGATGTGGAGGTGCCAACACCTAGTATTTTATTCAGAATAGAACACAAATCACAGGTCAAAAGTTTAAACTGAGAGAATGTTTCATTTTAAGGGAAAAATATATTGTTTCATAATTTCATGGTGTCAACACATCCCAAAAAAGTTGGGATAAGGCCATTTTTTACCACTGTGTGGCATCCCCCCTTCTTCTTACAACACTCAACAGACGTTTGGGGACAGAGGAGACCAGTTTCTCATGTTTAGAAATAGGAATGCTCTCCCATTCATGTCTAATTCAGGCCTCTAACTGTTCAATCGTCTTGGGCCTTCTTTGCCGCACCTTCCTCGTTATGATGCGCCAAATGTTCTCTATAGGTGAAAGATCTGGACTGCAGGCTGGCCATTTCAGTACCTGGATCCTTCTCCTAAGTAGCCATGATGTTATGATTGCTGCAGAATGTGGTCTGGCATTATCTTGTTGAAAAATGCAGGGTCTTCCCTGAAAGAAATGATGTCTAGATAGGAGCATAAGTTGTTCTAGAACCTGAACATAGTTCTCTGCATTAATGGTGCCTTTCCAGACATGCAAGCTGCCCATGCCACAAGCACTCATGCAATCCCATACCATCAGTGATGCAGGCTTCTGAACAGAGCGTTGATAACAACTTGGGTTATCCTTGTCCTCTCTGGTCTGGATGACATGGCGTCCCAGTGTTCCATAAAGAACTTCAAATCGTGACTCATCTGACCACAGAGCAGTCTTCCATTTTGCCACACTCCATTTTAAAAGACCCTGGCCCAGTGCAAACGTCTGAGCTTGTGAAGCTTGCTTAGAAATGGCTTCCTCTTTTTCAGCTGGCAATGGCTGATGGCACGGTGGATTCACTGACAATGCTTTCTGGAAGTATTCCTGAGCCCATTCTGTTATTTTCTTGACAGTGGCATTCCTGTTTGAGGTGCAGTGAGGGTCCGGAGATCACGAGCATCCAGTAGAGTTTTACGGCCTTGACCCTTAAGCACAGTAATTGTTCCAGATTCTCTGAATCTTTTGATGACATTATGCACAGTTGATGATGATAACTTAAAAGTCTTTGCTATTTTACGCTGGGTAACACCATTCTGGTATTGCTGCACTATCTTTCTGCGCAACAATGGAGGAATTGGTGATCCTCTTACCATCTTGGCTTCAGAGAGACACTGACACTCTGAAAAGCTCTTTTTACACCCAGTCATGTTTTCAATTGACCTAATTAGTGTTAATTGGTCTTCCAGCTGTTCGTTATATGCTCAATTTCCTTTCTCCAGCCACTTATTGCTTCTTGTCCCAACTATTTTGACACTGTGAATTTTTGAATCAACATATTTTTCCTTTAAAATGTTACATTTACTCAGATTAAACTTTTGATCTGTCATCTATGTTCTATTACGAATAAAATATTGACATTTGCCATCTCCACATCATTGCATTCTGTTTTTATTCACAATTTGTTTAGTGTCCCATCTTTTTTGTAATCCAGTTTGTAGTAATGTAATTCACTTTAAATGATCAATTCTTTAGGAAATCTGGTTTTAGATGTCTTGAGCTGGTCTGTGATGGTCAAGGTGGTTGGAAAGCTGTTTATTTAGGCAAGACATGCCCTATGCTGGAAAGGTAGTTGGTTAACCAGGTCTTGACCAGTATATCATATGTTGCATTTGATTTTGATCATGCTTGGTTGTGCTGGTCATGTTGCTGGTTATGCTGGTCATGCTGGTTGGATGATAATCTCAAATATTTGGACTGCCTCGAGGAGAGATTTGGAAAAAGTTAAACCAACACATTCACACACGAAATATCACACTTAAGTGAATGTGTGTTTGTGTCGCTCTGTGAAGGACTGGCACCCCCTTCAGGGTGTGTTATTGCCTTTCAATTACTGGTACCAGTAATTTTTTTTCGCAATAATTCACTAGAAGGTCTGAAGAGTCACTAAATCTAGCAGCAAAATCACTAACTTGGCTATACCGAGTGTCACGCCCTTGTCTCGTTTCGTCTGTTTTCCTGTCTCAGCACATGGCTTTGTTTTGTTGTCGTTCACGGCCCGCCTTTGTTCCGCCTTGTTCGTTACCCTCGTTATCGGTTTCAGGTGTTTCTCATTTGTTGGTGTATTTAAGTCCCCTTCCCTCACTTCCTGTTTTCGTTCATTGTTCCTTGTTTCACGCTCATTGTTCTTCGTCGTGTTCCTTGTTTCGTTGGCGTTGTCCAAGCTTTGTTGTTCTTTGTTTCGTTTGCCCTGTTCTTCGTATTGTTTGTTTCGTTTCTCGTGCTTGTTCCTCTTGTTCGTTTCACGCCCGTTTCATGCTCGCTTCATGCCCCAGTCGTGTTGTGTTTGTTTCGTTAAGTTCTTGTTAATAAAGTCTGTGTTCTTAGCGTTTGCATCCACATCCGTCAGTCCGCACCCCTCGCCCCTAACAGAATGAACGACCCACTTCAGGACGCAGCTAGCACGGACTACACATTCACGAAGTGTGCAATTCGCCGGACTCCATTTCGCACAGGCCCTAAGGATCCTGTGGAGGAGGCTTTAAGAGCGGCCTCGGAATGGAGTCGCCGGCTCCAGATCATGCCCGGCGCGGGTACTTATCTCCGACCAAAGGACTCTATTCAGGAATCGAGTAATTGCTCCAGCGGGAATCGACGGAGCCGGAGGAGAAAGCGGGCTGGAGTCTTCCCCTCGCTGGAGGATTATCCCCTCAGGTCGGGGGAAATTTTTTAGGGGGCGTTAAGGGTACCTCAGAGCTACGGAGGTGAGGCTAACAAGGGCGCACCTCTAGGGGATCTCATGAGTGTGCCCGTCAAGCCCCCTAAACCCTCTGCAGCTCCAGCACAAGCCCGGCGAGCAGCACAAGCCCCTGCTTCCGTGGACATTGTCGCTGCAGGGCCCCCTGCCTCCGTGGCCGTCGTCGCTGCAGGGCCTCCTGTTTCCGTGGATGGCGTCGCAAGGGTTCCAGCTCCAAAGCACCTTTCTGCACTCCCTCCTGACCTCCAGGTGATGCTTGAAATCTTGGCAAGTCTGGAGGTCTCCGCGAAAGCGGCACAGCCAGCTGCTCCTCTCCTCGCAAAAGCGGCGCAGCCAGCCGCTCCTCTCCTCGCGAAAGCGGCGCAGCCAGGCGCTCCTCTCCTCGCGAAAGCGGCGCAGCCTGGCGCTCCTCTCCTCGCGAAAGCGGCGCATCCAGCCGCTCCTCTCCTCGTGAAAGCGGCGCAGCCAGCCGCTCCTCTCCTCGTGAAAGCGGCGCAGCCAGCTGCTCCTGTCCTCGTGAACGCGGCTTCCACGGCCGCTCCTGTCCTCATGAACGCGGCTTCCACGGCCGCTCCTGTCCTCGTGAACGTGGCTTCCCCGGCCGCTCCAGCCCTCGTGAACGCGGCTTCCCCGGCCGCTCCAGCCCCAGAGAAGGCGGCTTCCCCGGCCGCTCCAGCCCCAGAGAAGGCGGCTTCCCCGGCCGCTCCAGCCCCAGAGAAGGCGGCTCCCCCGGCCGCTCCAGCCCCAGAGAAGGCGGCTTCTATGGCCGTTTCTGCCCCCGAGACTGTGGCTACGGCCGCTCCCGGTCGTACCCGTAGGACGGCCCCAAGGACTTCGGGGCCGATCCCCAGAACTGTGCCCAGGCTGGTTCCTCGGACTGCCCCACAGACATTTGCCAGTCCTGGGCACCCCCCTGTTATATTGGTTCCCCTGTCTGTCCCTGTCCTAGTTCCTGTCTCTGTGCTTGTCCCTGTACCCTTGTCTGCTTTTGTCTCGATTCCTGTCCCTGTCACAGTGTTCGTCTCTGTCCCTGTAAAAGTTCTAGTTCCCATGCCTCATGTCCAGTCCCAGTTCCCCATCCCGTTACAAGTCCCATCTCCTGTCCAGTCTAAGTTTCAGTCCCCTGTCTCTGCTCCTGTCCTATATCAGTCCCCGTTTCAACCTTCTGTCCTGTCTCACGTTCAGTCCCCTGTTAGTCATGTCCAGTCCCCGTATCCGTCCAGTGTTCAATCCTCTGTCCGGTCTCCAGTCCAGTCCCGTCACCCAGTCCTGTCACCGGTCCTGCCTCATGTCCAGCACCCTGTTCAGTCACGTGTGTCTGCTCCTGCCTTGTCTCCTGTCTTCTCACGATTTCCGTCTCCTGTTTCTAGTCCGGTCCAGTGTCCGTTACTGTCTAGTCCCTTGTCCCCAGCTTCATTTCCTGAGTCTGTTCCTGTCTTGTCCTGAGTCCTGTCTCTTGTTGGTTTCCTGCCTTGTTTTCCGTGCTCCCTCCTGCGCCAGCTTCTGGGGGGTCTACGTTACGCACCCCGGGAGTTGCGCGTTCAAGAGGGGGCATCTGTCATGCCCTTGTCTCGTTTAGTCTGTTTTCCTGTCTCAGCACATGGCTTTGTTTAGTTGTCGTTCACGCCCCGCCTTTGTTCCGCCTTGTTCGTTACCCTCATTATCGGTTTCAGGTGTTTCTCATTTGTTGCTGTATTTAAGTCCCCTTCCCTCACTTCCTGTTTTCGTTCATTGTTCCTTGTTTCACGCTCATTGTTCTTCGTCGTGTTCCTTGTTTCGTTGGCGTTGTCCAAGCTTTGTTGTTCTTTGTTTCGTTTGCCCTGTTCTTCGTATTGTTTGTTTCGTTTCTCGTGCTCGTTCCTTTTGCTCGTTTCACGCCCGTTTCATGCTCGCTTCATGCCCCAGTCGTGTTGTGTTTGTTTTGTTAATTCCCTGTGAATAAAGGCTGTGTTATTAGCGTTTGCGTCCGCCCTCCGTCAGTCTGCACCCCTCATCCCTAACACCGAGCAGCGATTTATACCTGGACGTGACGTTTCACAAGGTTGATATGTCTCGAATTAACAAGAAGACTCCACCCATTCTTCAGACTGTTTTTGTACTCCACCCATTCTCATGTCTCACCCATTTTTGTATTCCACCCATATTCATGTCAAGCCCATTTTTGTAATCCACTCATTCATGTCACACCAGTTTTCATACTCCACTTGTGTGTGTAGCACCCATTGCCGCACTGCACGTTTTACTCCACTGCGTTCATGTCACACCTGTTTTTATACACCACCCATTCGTGTCATACCCATGTTGGTACTTGGCATTTTTTCATGTTGCATCACCAGGAAGGAAGATCGAAAGATCAATGCTCTAAGAATTCTTTGGGGGCTCGTCCGGGATATCTCATGTGTCTGGTGTCTTTTGAGCGGGGAAAAAAAGGCGGATTGAAAGAGCAAATCCAGCCATCCACCAGAACCCTCCAGAGTGGGGAGGTGGCTCCGTTTCGGGTCCACCGGCACCGCTGAAATTGAACTTGGCACGGGACACCAGGAGGGAACACCGATTGAACCGCGGTAAAGTGTTGACGATTTTATGTTTCCAGAGCTGACAAGCTCCTAGGGCAGGACATTCTATTGAGTAAGGTGTCTTTAGAAAGAATCCGCTAGAGAGGAACATACAGGTGACGTCATGTTTGTTTCTATGGGAGAAAAAAGAGCAGTTTCTATGAGAGAAAAAAAGAGTTTTATCAACCTGGGGTTGGTATAATAAAAAATATATAATAATATGTATATAAGGATTTTTTCTGTCAATTTTGATTAATTAATTCAATTAAACTTGGGATTTATTTTAAAATACAATTATGGGGTGCTACAAATGTGGAAGGGAGAAGCAGATAAAAGAATTCAGAAAAAGAACAGAAATGCAAAGAAGAGATAAGTTAATGAGGATGTTAAATCAAGTGTTTGTGCTATTTCACCAATATCTAACCATTGTGCAAATGTTTGTGATGTTTGTGCTGTTCTTCCATGTACTCCCGTGCCTGTTCTGGCCCTTCCACCCCCTCCTGAGTACGGCCTATATCTGAAGATTAACTGGGACCTGGACGTGAATCCACATCGCCCAACGCAGGCCTCAGCACCTTCTCTTCCTCCGCATACACCTGCACTCCCTCCACCCACTGAGATGCAACCAACCGCTCAACAACAGCTGCAGATTCCGCCAAGGGACCCTCCCATCCAGGCAGCGCGAGAGATAAGGACAAAGGAGGACGAGACTGAGGAGGAAGCAGAGCCACTGTTCCCAGGCTCTCCCCCTCCAGATGCACCTGAGAGCATTACAGAGCCAAGCGTAAAGCCCAAAGCCAAGAAAAGGGAGGTCACGCCACTAAGCATGAATCTCCACTCCAGGGACAACGACGAATAGGATAAGATTCCCGGCCTAGTTGAGGCCATGAACCAGTTTAGCATGCCGATGCTTGAGGTTCCGATGGGTGAGACCATCGGACAGGTGTTCAGACCATGGATTACAGATCTACGCGCCTGTGTTGAAACCAACTGTTTAGATGTGGACGTGGGCCGATTGAAAGAGGTGGAAAAGTATGCAGCGCATGCAGAAAAACTCCTGAACACCAAGAAAAAAAAACAACGAGAAAAGGAGGAGTGCAAACTGGTTGATGCACAGGTGGCATTGTGCAAGCAGGCATCAGACCACAATCAAAGAGGTGAGGGACGACGCGGAGGCCGAGGCAGGGGATGAGGACGCGGAAGAGGCCATGGCAACGCTGGCGGAGGTGCAGGGTGTTTCGTCTGTGGAAGCCCTGATCACTTCATAAGAGACTGTCCCAACAGACATGGAGACCAGAGATAAGCCTCGCAAGCAATGGAGCCTTCCTACTGAGTGGAGGCCTTGGGGGTGGAGGAGCTGGACGGGAAGGGAGTGCCTGGACGAACACCAGGATCGATATGTGAACATTTTTTATCATTAACACAAACTTCTTATGTTCCCATGCTTAGAATAAAGATGATAGTAGCAAGGATAGAATTTAGCTTTTAGTAGATTCATGAGCAACCACTTTTGAGCTTCATGTTTTTCAATTAGACCTCTGCATAAGGGGTGTCTGGCCAAAGTTACAGATGTAGTAACAGAGTCTTTAGGATGCTCCGTGCAGACAGAAAAAAAAATGCATTTTTGTTTTCTACGTTTCACCCAATTAATCTCCTGAGCAGGGATTCAGGGATCCAAGAAAGACACTTATAATTTTGTAGTGACAGCAATAAGGAAGAACTGAATTGTCAATATTGATGTTAAAAGTTAAAGGGCATGTCTACAATTGTGAGGAAATGCTGTTCTCTGGTTTGTTTACATTCAGAGGTGCCGTGTCTTGTAAGATGGAAAGGTATGTTTAAGGGGAAAAAAAGGGTTGAATTACCACAGAACTCAATTCTTAATCGAGTTGTTTAATTTTAAAGCATTTGCTGTGTTTTTACTTTAATGCAGTTAGTGCTCTTCTGAGTTTAGAGTCAGTTCTGTTTACAGCAACAGTAAGTAAATATTACCCACCTATTGAGCAGGAATAGAGCAAATTCCTCTTGGTTCATGCTTTTCAAGGTTTAGAGGTCTATTCATTGTCTAAAATCCTCCAGATGCTGTTTCTTTGCAATAAGCAGAGAGAGAAACCCTAGCATAATGGACCCTTTGTTTTTCTACCAATTTACACATACTGGGACTTCGTAAACATATTAGACAGGTTTCGAGCACGCAAATAGACAGGAGAGCTAGCAAATGGTGAAGAAACAGAATTTAATAAAAAGCGTTTTTTGATTAAAATCATGAATGTCACCTTTAACATAAATAAGTTTCATAAAATGTGTTTTTGTGTGTGATATCATCTTACCTCAAGGGCTACTAGGCTGTACTGCAGAAAAGAGTTCTGCACATGAGCACATTTTACTCATTTTGATTAAGAAATTATAAATACAAGTCAGAAATCACTCAACATATTAGTTTCTGCAGTGCATTTTAACTCATCAATTTTTTACTGCTTTGATCCAACACATATTGGCAGCATTAAATACTAATAGTGTTAGCAATTCTGTCAGTTAAGATTACACTACAGGGTTCTGGTGTATTAGCTTTGTCGACAAAAATACAATTTTAAAAGAGAAATACAGGCACTATAATTTTATGGCCATCTTGAGTGCTGTGCTACAGTTCATGTCCACTGTGACTTGTGTGTCTGTATAAAACACAGAAAGATATTGTCATGTATAGCCCTGTCTAGTGTGTTCCTGCTGTCTGTCTCATTGTTTGCTCTGGTTGTTATGTATTTATAAGCACATGGCTCTTTGTTTTGTTTCTGTCTTCCTTGTCTCCACCTTTGCTCCTCCCTCTTGTGCCTTCTTTGTGTTCCTGCCCCCTTGTTATCTGTCCCAGGTGTTTCTTGTCTGTGTTGCCTTTTATTATAGTCCATGTGAGTGTTTCCTGTTGGTGGGTCATTATGGTGTTATGTCTGTTTGTAGTGCATGTACTTGCTAGGTTTAGTTTCTCTGTGTTCTGCTCTGTTCTGTTTAGTTGTCTTGTTTAATGTTCAACTTATTTAGTGTCTTGCCCCTTTAGATCTGATCTTGTTGTACAAATTATTTCAACACATGTATTCAAATTATCATTTTTCAAACACTGTGTTATCATAATGGTGTGTCCTTGCACTTCCCAGAGAATTGCTTCACTTTGTTTGAGAACTTTGTTGCAACTGAATATCATCTTTGAGTAAGCTACAGCATTATAATATACACCTGATATATGTGCTTTTAACAGCGCAGCAGGTAGGGTCGCAGTCACACAGCTCCAGGGGCCTGGAGGTTGTGGGTTCGATTCCTGCTCCGGGTGACTGTCTGTGAGGAGTTGGCGTGTTCTCCCCGTGTCTGTGTGGGTTTCCTCCGGGTGCTTCGGTTTCCTCCCACAGTCCAAAAACACACGTTGGTAGGTGGATTGGCGACTCAAAAAGTGTGTGAGTGAATGTGTCTGTGTTGCCTTGTGAAGAATTGGCGCCCCCTCCAGGGTGTATTCCTGCCTTGCGCCCAATGATTCCAGGTAGGCTCTGGACCCACCGCGACCCTGAATTGGATAAGCGGTTACAGATAATGAATGAATTATTCACTTAGTGGTTTCTTTCTAAATTTCACTGGTTTAAAAATCTCCTTCAGGAACAAGATATACTGCAAGGGTTAAACTGAACACACTTTTGACATACAGGATTAACCCCATGACTATGCTGAGTGGGCTGAATGTGGGCAAGTCACTGTTTACAAGAAATCTCCCTTTTAGACTGTTTACTTACAAACAAATGCCACACTCTTTTGCTTCGAGCAAGCAGAAATAACCTGCTTGCTCATTAGTGAGAAAGTATATTGTAAGCCTGCATAATAAAATAAAATGTGTATCATTTTAACTGGGCTTCAGTTAACTGTGTTTTCCAAATAATATATTTCAGTTTATTCTCCTCCTATTTCCTTGTGAATCTACCTTTTTTCACTCTGTATGCAAGTGAGGTCTCATTTTTACAACAACTGTTCAGTACTTTTGTCAAAATAAAATGTGACTCAAATATTATTTAAAACAGTAAAAACAGTATATAAATATATTGTTAATTTTCTTGAACATTTAACTGACATATGTACAAAAATTTCAGATGTTTCCACTGAGCAACTTACATTAATTTTATAAATATAAACTATTTAAAAACAAACAAACCCCTAAACAGGACAGGGCAACATAAGAATTAACAATTTATAGAACATTCATATTACACAATTTGGAATATTCAACTGTAGGCAGGAGAATAAGGTATAAAAGGAGCATCTAACAATGGCTCAATCTTTGCTAGCAAATGTGATTGGTGCCAAATTTAGTTCTTAGAACTGTCAAACATTTCTGGAGGAGTCTGAAGAAATCTAGTCAGTATATGGTAAAACCCAACAGCACTGTTGAATGAGTATGACCTTCGAGCCCTTAAACAGTACTGCAAGCTAAACTGTCCTGCCTCTGTGATAAAAACAGCTACATGAGCTAGTAGTTCAGAAAACGGCTGTCAGCTAACAAAGTCTGCCACTGAAGTCATCAATTCAATGCAGAAACATTCATTTTCTTGAGACACAAGCTCATCTCAGATGGTCCAAAAGAGAGTGTAAATGGTTATGGAGGTCAACACTTAATTGTTAGTTGCATATTTAATAAGGTTGCATTAATGTACAAACGATGTATGTTTCTGTGAAGAAACAGTGTGAATTGTAGAAATGCAGTGTAATGCAACTGCTGAATAGACTGAAGTCTTGTGTTAAGGAAGCATGGGGCCACACAATGCATCTTTGAATCTTTACAGTATTGGATATAGATACTGACCCTCCTGTTTTATGAAACATAATTCTCATGTTATTTTCAACATGGGAGCAGATAAATGAATCCGCTTGTTTTGGAAACACAGGATGTTTATTGACCTAGCTAGTAGCAATAATATCGTCATAATTTCTAAAACAATAAAAATAATCAAAATTGTGATATTCAGAATTGTTCACGTAATGACATCATGCAGTTACTGATAATACGGCATATGTTTTTATGCATGAGTCATTCATTCATTCATTCTCTGTAACCGCTTATCCAATTCAGGGTCGCGGTGGGTCCAGAGCCTACCTGGAATCATTGGGCGAAAGGCAGGAATACACCCTGGAGGTGGCGCCAGTCCTTCACAGGGCAACACAGACACACACACATTCACGGACACTTTTGAGTTGCCAATCCAGCTATTAACGTGTGTTTTTTTTTTTTTTTGGACTGTGGGAGGAAACCGAAGCACCCGGAGGAAACCCACGCGGGCACGGGGAGAACACACCAAATCCTCACAGACAGTCACCCGGAGCGGGAATCGAACCCACAACCTCCAGGTCCCTGGAGCTGTGTGACTGCGACACTACCTGCTGCTGCCACTCCCATGAGTCATTTAGCCACAGTAAAATACAGTGGAAAGTGGCTCTGAGGTGGAGGTGGCTCCAAAAAAATGGAGTGGCTTGTGGAGGTGGTTTGGTTATAAAATATCAGATGTACAATAAACCATATGTCATATTAATAAAACATTGATTTTATCGCAATAGTCTGTTTCTGAAATGAATAAAAGTATTTTTTAGTGTTGATTGTCATATCGGGGGCGGCACGGTGATAAAGCAGGTGGTGTTGCAGTCACAAATCTCCAGGGACCTAGAAGTTGTGAGTTCAAGTCCCGCTTCAGGTGACTGTCTGTGAGGAGTTTGGTGTGTTCTCCCCGTGTCCGCGTGGGTTTTCTCCGGGTGCCCCGCTTTCCTCCCATGGTCCAAAAACACATGTTGGTAGGTGGATTGGAGACTCAAAGTGTCCATAGGTGTGAGTGTGTGTGTCGCCCTGCGAAGGACTGGCGCCCCCTCCAGGGTGTCTTCCTGCCTTGCACCCAGTGATTTCAGGTAGGCTCTGGACCCACCGCGACCCTGAATTGGATAAGCGACTTCAGACAATGAATGATTATCATATCGGCAAGTATTGTTATCCACAAAATACCCTGAAATATTGTCATATATTATTTTAGGGCCATATCGCCCACCCCTACTGGCTAATATATTCAACAGGAGCACTGAATTATGTAATTCTTCTGACTGAAGAAGGATATAACCATCCTTCTTCAGTCAGAGATGAGCTCCTCAATTAGGGGAAGAAATTTGCATTTCTAATATCATGGCATGTTGGATCATTAAAGTCCAGTGAAATTTCCTGCACTTTTTTTTAATATCACCATGTGGTCCCATCAAATACTAAATGTATTTATACATACAAAATACAACTTGGTCAAAAGAAACATTGAATATATCAGTTAATTAAGTTTAAAGACAAGCATATATATATATATGCGCAACTGAATGTTAGTTTTTGTGTGTACAGTTAAACCACTCCTTGTAAATGACTCTGGTGATCGGCACCACGTGGTTTGTAGTTGAATATTAACTCCATATTGCCACTTGGGTGCGTCACTCATCAACTGATTCATTCATTAATTTTCTGTAAATGCAACATACTGTCCACCAGGGTTGTTCCATATCTTATCCTTCACAATATTGTCATAATTTTTAAAGCGATAAACAAAATCTATATTGTGATGTTGGTGATATTCAAACTGGTTCATGTAATGACGTCATACAGTTATCTATAATACGGCATAAGTTCTTTACACAAGTCATTTAGCCACAGTGAAGTGGCTCTGACGTGGAGGAATTTGCTCAAAAAAAGTAGAGTGGTTTGTGGAGGTGGTTTGGTTATAAAATATCAGATGTACAATAATAAACCATGGTGTTATGTTAGAAACAAAAGAAGCCTTTAATATTATTAATATGCATTTAATTTAATATATTTCATATTAATATAACATTGATTTTGTTGCAGTAGTCTATTTTTGAAATATTAATAAAAGTATTTATCTGTGTTTCGTTCGTATCGTCAATTATATATTTATCGTCAAAATACCCTAAAATGTTGTGATATTATTTTAGATCCATATTGCCCACCCCTACTGTCCACAATTCATAGCCTGCCCAGAATCACTGAGAGAATGGAGGAATACACCCTGGACAGTGCAACAGTCCATCACATGGCATCACATACTCAGTCACACCTATGGACATCAGCAGCATTTATTTTTGGACCGTGGGAGGAAAACAGAGCATTTGGATGAAACTCACAGACACAGGGAGAAAACATCAAGCTCTTCACAATGACCTGAGGTGGGTTTGAACATATAACCATAGGACCCTGGAGTTGTATAAAAGTGACACTACCCGTTACTCCACCGTGCCATCCACATGTTTACAGCTCGACTAACAAAAATGACTGGTTGAAACCTGTTCCATGTTGTTGAGACCACATTGTTTACAAACATACTAATTGTAGGGACTTATCTTTAATGTGTAAACCACAAGCTAAGGTGAAAACATATTTTATGGCTAGAGTTAAATTACAGGTGAGGTTAGGGTAAGTCTCCCAAAATGAATGCAAATCAATGTGTTTTCCCCACAATGCATTGAAGCAAACGTGTGTTTGTGTGTGTGAGTGAGAGAGTATAAGCATTTTTCACTACACCGCAAACCAAAAGGCCAATATTTAATTAGCTTGTTTAAACTTTACAACGATACTATGATCTGTAAAACCGTTACACACCCCACGGCTGCCGCTGCGACGACGCTGAAGTTGGTTCCTTATTCGCAGCTCCCGATTCCTTTGGCTCCTTATTCTTATTCCAAGACTGAAGTTAGCTGCTTATTCGCAGTTCCAGATTCAGTGAGCCACGGTGAAGGAAAGGGACTGTTCGATGTGCACATAATGCTGCGCACATTGCTTTTAACGCTTCATGGACAAATAAATAGCCCTAAATACAGAAAGTAACGAACTGTTTACCCTCACAACACACAAAACAAGACAAAAACATGTACGAAATATTTTCTTTTTTCCTTTACTCAATCGCTGTTAAGTTTGTTTATTTGATCCTGCAGTTTAAAATACTTATTTTATATATTGTACGGTATATAAAGATTTCAAATTGATTACGTTTTATTTATTTATTTTAAATTGACCAGTAAAGATAAAACAGAAAATAGCAGGTATGTTAAATAGACATTTAAATATTAAACGGAAAAACTGTATTAAATGTACTATCAGGTTGGGACACCACAATTCTCAGTTCTAATGCCCCCTCCCACTGTAGGGACAAGATGGATTTACCCTGGTCCGAAATTATTTTATACTTCAATTTTAACTGGAAACATGGCCTATTGAGCAATAGTGCACATAATTAAATGAATGTGAGGCTGTGGTTCTGGAGGGAATTTGAAGTCCTTAATCACTTTGGGCCAACACAAGATCATGTCCTAAACACAGATCTATTTTCCCACTGTAGGGATGTGATGATGTACAGTACCTGTGACACATCACCAAGAGAAACCATTATATGTATACTTACCTGTACTTACTCACCTGCATATGGGTCATGTGAGAGGGAAAAGAGTACTATCTCTTGATGCTGAGTTTTACTTACCTGGTTGAATCCATTCTCCACAGAGGGAAGGGAGAACTAGCATCTAGAAAAGGGAAAATATATTAACTAATAAATATTGATATTATGAATGAATGTTAAACATGCCATGGCCGTAATTGAATCTTGGTACAGTTGTTAGTTCATTGTTATTTTTATTGTTTATGAAACTTGTGTATCCAAGAGACAATAACTTTAACCTCTTAAGGGAATGGTATATTCTAGGGGGCGGGACTACCAATATATATACCACACAAGGGTAAAAGAGGGAGACTCTGCTAGACCGTGGCGAGAAAAGCAAAACTTACATGTATAATAAGACTCAATTGATTTGGTTGTCATTATCCTTTTTGTCTCTGCTAATAGAGAATTTTGTTTTGTTAATTTTTTTTTCTCAAGGAGCGTGCGTGTATATATTGTAAATAGTAATATAAAGTCTGGTGTGTAAATAAAGGTGGAAGGGAACCAAAAATCGAACCTCTCTGTGTTATTTCGCGTCGACCTTACATCATCTCAGGTCTCTCGCCCGACTCTACTGTTGTAAAAAACAATTTTATTACTTTGTATTAGTGGACAAATATCCTTAAAATGATTAGTTAAAATTAAGCATTTATAATTGTGTGAAATCTTGTATCTTATATGTACTCATATGAATGATTAACCAGTATCTAGACATGCATTTAAACAAGTTTAGAATCTGCACACTAACTGGCATGTTGACTCAGTATTAGCACCTTTCTAAATTCTTAGACCTCTAACATTGAACAGATCTGCACTTAGGCTCACATAAATTACAACTGTTAGCCAAAAGGGGGAGTTGAACTTTAGGGCATCTCAGTGACCTTAAGTCCATTAGTGACTCCTCTGAATCTTGGTGAAAGAAAAGGAGTGCGGGAAACAAAACCTACAGTGTCAGAAGGGCGTGATGAGTGTTTTGGGGTCACAGGTGCATGGGAAACCTGCACGCGAGAAACATGAGTACTAACATGTCTTATTGTGCATATTAATATATGTTAATCAGCCAGAAACGCCTTGCCAGCAGGGTATACGTCATATCAGTTATAAAACTGTGGAGTCAGATGCGAAGAGTCAGAACTTTGCGTGGAAAGGGCACTTTGCGTTTCTTATGTATTAGTTCTCCTGGATCCAGTATTGTAATAAATACTTTGATTTGCTTTGAACTTCACTCGACTGGTCTTTGTAAAACTTCCGGAACGAGCACGCCTCCCTGAGGAGGAAGGTTCTATTTTGAAACTTTTTGATATTTTCTAAATTTTAATTACTTTGGGAACGGTCCAAAAAGAACATTAATTCTTCAATTGGTGACCCCGGACGTGCGGAAGTTTGAGAACAAGACAGACTTCGGACTCCTTTCCACTCGCGGCCGCAATTTATTGAGGTGGGTGAGCAGACCCTGTTTTATTCAAATTCTGCATATTGGAATTTCTAAATCAGAGTGGTGCGGAGGCCTGAAGGCGGTCTGGAGTGAGGTAATGAGCAAATCAATTTATTTTAAATATGTTTTTATAATTTTTTATCGGTTTATACATTTGGGGTTGCTTGGTTATGGAATTTAAAATATAATAGATGGATGTTGGGTTCCCATCTTTCAAAACTGAGTAGTGGCGTCCTCCACTCGGAACCTGACAAGGTATCGAGTTAATTGCCCGGTCGGAAAGGCCGTCCGAGAGGGGTGGTTCCCTCTGAAGTATATTCATAAGCGGAAGTTGTTCCCGCAGGTTAAGTATATTAATATTCGCGGACGTTGTACCCGCGAGCGGAAGTTGTTCCCGCCAGAGTTTGTAGTGTATCTTAATGCAACCTGATTGTGTATTCGTGTGTTCTATGTTCTAAGAGGCTGTGTTATTTTTTGGGGCTGTTTGCATGACTCTTGTGTACGTTTCTGCTCGCTAGAGGGCGATAGAGGAGTGTCTTGCTGTGTATGTGTATGTGTGTGTGTCAGCTGAAATAATTTTTTTTTTTTTTCATGGGGAGAAAAAGGAGAAAGTGGGGGACTGATCAACCCCCTTTTCTTCTGCGGTTGCCTTTGAGAGTGTGTCTGGGGAGAAATACTATTTTGATGTGCTGTAAAGAGCCATACATTTTCTGTGGGTGTTTAGTGAAAAAGGGGGGTAAGGACATCTCTGCCTAGAGAGTGAAAAAGAGAGAGTGTTTAAAAAAAAAAAAGAAAAAAAAGGGAAATGTGATAAGAATTAGAGATTTAGAAATTAATAGGGAAAGAAATTTGTAATGGTAACAATTATGAGCTTCGTTCAAGGACAGTTATTTAAATGAATATGAACCTCAATAAAATGAGGGGTTTGTTTATTCATGACAATGAGCCTGAACGGAAGACGTTTTTAAAACAAAATATATAAAGTAAATTAAATGAGCTTTCTTGGAGACTATACATTAAGAAAATATATATAATGAGCTCCAGAAAGACGTTTTTAGAGGTTGAGAATAGGAGAAAGGAGAGCAAGGTGTAAAGCTGAGGAATAAATAGGGTACATTGGGGAAACTGTAAGGTTTAAACATGGGAATTAAAGGGAAAATTGTTAATTAATCATTTGCTTAATTTAAACATTTGCTCTAATTTTGAATCTGGTTTCTTTGATATTGTTAATTTAGACTCGTAGTGGATAAAATATATTTTGTATTTTGTTTACTGCTTATTGTCCTAAGAATATTATTTTTCCGGTTTAGTTTGCATTTTTTACCTATGGTAGTTCGTCTTAAAAATTCATTTTCTGCCTCGGTTTCAATTTTTCGTTCATAACATATTTTGTAACTTGCTTGCTAATTCAGTAGTTCATAAAATTTTGTTTTTGCTTGCTAGAATATATCTTGTGATTTCACTGTGTCTTGTTGACTGTTAAGTGTGTCTGGAATTTTGTTTTCGTACCTTAAATATAGTATTTTGTTTAATTTTGTGTTGTGAGCTCACTATCCTGTCTTCCTAGCTTTTTTGTTGATTACAAATTTTATTTCATATATTGGCGTGTTATTTGCTTCTGACTAATAAGCTTTTTCGGTCCGTGGGTCGGTTTCATACTTCATGTAAATTAGGCTTGACTTGCTTTTAAATTCAATACTGTGTTTGAAGACAACCTGTGAAATTATTCTCTATCCACCTGTGAAATTATTCACAGGGTTGAGGTGGTTCTGCTTTTCTTGGCTGAGTTTGTAAACTTGACTGTAAAACTTTGGACTTTTTCTTTTATATAAACTGAGGCGGACTGTGCTGAGAGCAGCGGCGGCTGCGTGGGCGCTCTGCGGGTGTGACCCTGGGAAAACTGTTTTAGTTTACTCTGAATTGCGATGAAACCTGGCGGTGTTAATTGATTTGCAATTAAAAGGGTGAACTAGAACGAAGACCCATTCAGGTAAGGTCCAATTTTTTAATCAGCTCCTTACAGACAATATGGCTACTCCTAGAGACTTGCATAATGAATTAAAAGCCATTTACGGCATGGGGAATTGGGAATGGAAACCGTTTGTATAACAAATTGAAATAATAACTGAGGGATTAAAACGGGGAGAAATATATTTGAAAAAGCGGGATATTGTGCACAAAAGTGTGCTCCAGAGATTTGAAACGTGGGCTAAAATACACACAGGGGAGAAAACTTCTTTAATAACCTGTATTAATCAGTTAAAAAGAGAGTTGGAGGAAATATTATGTCAGGCTGAAGCAGAGGTTAGTAAGGCTAGCCTTTCCCAAAGACCTAAGGCAAACACAAGTTTAAATATAGCTAAAACGGACATTGCGGAGCTTCAAAATTTTAAAATGGCATTCCTCAGTCTCATTCCGCAGCTCTTACTTTGAAAACACCAGGTCCGTCACACTAGAACGCCGTTTCACTCACTGCTGAGAACACGGAAGTGGACAGTGAGTATATGAAACACAAGGGGGAGGAGCCTACAGCTCCGCCTCCGCCATACAACCTAGGCCTCGTCACAACAGTTGATAATATCCTACCAGTCTTCAGTGTAGAATCGGGTAGAGTGAGTGTTTGGATGGACACCAAGGGAGGGGCTCTCCTTCTGAGCAGCCAGCTCACAGAGTCAGAAACACAAACATACACACACAAGATCCATTCCAATTGCGAAAGCCACGAGTCAATTTTAAATCCACACACAGATATTAACACCGACTGTTCTGACATTATGGATGACAAGGGAAAGCATGTAGAACAGGATAATCCGCGCCTTGTCGATAAACAAACACTAACAACACCATTTAAGAACTCGATGCCACGTAAAAATAAACAAAACATCAGGATTAAAGCTGATTTAGAGGGACATATCACAACGGATGACTCTGACCAAGATGAGGGACATATAGAAGATGATGAGGACAGTGCGAATGGACGACGTGGTGGTAGACGGATTACTGATTTGAACAAAACATTGCGTGCCATGGAAAAACTCATATTAGAAGAACAGAGACAATTGGACTTAAAAAAACAGACTTTAGAATGCGACATGCAAACTTCAGACAAAACGGACATTTTGAGACGAAGCACCAGACCCCGACACCCGCCTGACAGATATAAGACTGACACTAACGTTGACACTATGCTTCCATTAGTGGCCACTAGTACTGGAACATATAAATATGTACCATTATCACTGACTGATGCACAGACTTTGGTCGATCAGCTTCCGCCTTTATGTAGTGGAGCGGCTGCCTGGTTAAGAAAGCTGGACAGTCTGACAGGTGGCATGACTTTAGCACTTGGGGATTTTAGAAACATTATTAAAAGATTGACTACTTCCATGGAAGCAGCTGAAATAGAGAAACAGGCTCAGACATTTACTCAACCTAACTATGATCTTTTCTATATGAACAATTATAAGGAAAAATTAGACAATAAAGACAAGGAGATACTTAAGTTACAAAGAGATCTACTGACTGTTCAACTAGCAGAGGCCAGGAAATCTGTAAATGATAATAAAAAGCAAACAAAGTCTGATACCATGATGCCTAAGACTGCACCACCATATAATATGCAATCACCACAAACATTTATGAACACAAACACATACACGCCTACCCAATCAGGGCCACCACAAAACCCACCGTATAATTATGGACCAAGTCCATATTTCTCATATTAACCCTACTCATGGGGCAGGGGGCGCGGTAATGGCAGATGGAGGGGCAGGGTCCGCCGTCGGACAGGGGCGTGCCTAAGATGTGGAGCTTTGGACCACTGGGTAGCACAATGTGAGGCACCACACCCACAGGCGGCACCAAAACCGGAGCCATCACATCTTCCTACTGGCCAATACAGCATGGAGCTGTGGGGTGGACATTGATGGGGCCCAGAGGAGCACCAGGACAGCAGGGCCAGGGCAGAACCCATGCTGTCATTAACTGTGGGGGCCTCCGAAATCATTTTTCTGGTAGACACGGGAGCCACATGGTCAGCTATCAACACAGTATTACCCGCACATCTGATGAGCGAACACACTGTGCAAGTAAGGGGCTTCTCGGGGACATCTACAGCACTGCCAAAAACAAGACATTTGCCAGTCAGTACTGGTACACAGACTGTGTCACATTCATTTTTATTTGCACCACAAACACCCTTGAACATTTATGGTAGAGACTTGTTGATGAAAATGGGAGTCTCTATTTTATGTCAACCAGATGGAATTACACTTACGTGGTTGGACGGACACAAAACTGTGGCAGTGGTGGGGTACACTGATGGTATGTACCTGATGAGACCTCAACAGGATGAGTCGGTAGACATTTATTGGGGATTAGTGACTGGACAGACGGACCCGTCACCAAGACTCATTGCTTGTTCCACCAGTGGTCGCCTTGGATTACAGCCATGGTACCCTACGTCACTCCACCCGACCCATTCCATGTCACCCTGTTTTATGATGTAGAGGGAGATTTAACTTATTATGAATCTTTTCAAACAGAATTAGAGGGCAGACAGTGGTCGGTTGACACCACAGGGATTTATGTGTGTCCTGAAGGGGTGGCATCTCCTGTTTCACTAACACCACAACAACACAATTGTTTGGTGTTAGTTGTAAATTTGGTGTTAGTTGTTAGTGTAAACTGTCTGACACGGCGGCACCACACATTTCACTAGCTCTCCATCCAAGACACGAGGCCAAGCAGTTGGGCCCTATGGTAAAAAGAGCAAATGAGCCCATGGATTGGGTCCGGACCAAGCTGCCTGGTGTCATGTTTTCACAGTCAACACAGACATATCACATCACTGATAACTCATGCATCCAAGTCACATTGCACCATCAATTGCTGCCTAGACACCATGGTTGTGAGGACACTGATCATCCACAGACGGAGGTATTATTAGCATCACTACCTGACACATTGTGGTCCATAGGGCCAGATGATGTAGGATACACTAATCAGACACCTGTCTCTTTTTGTATGAATATTACACAACCAATTTGGATTGCCCAATATAAACACAAATCCAGAGACTGTGTAAGACATGTTAGCATTTTTAGAACTGACTGGTTACAGCAGACAATAAATTTCTGACTTTGTCGGACGAACATAACCTCTTAGGGACATGGTGAAATCGCTAGGGATGAGAAATTTGTCTGGTAAGCTCAATTGGACGGTGGAGTCTGAACAGGCGTTTATTGATGTTAAACAAGCCTCATCTGTTGCAGTTGACTTAGCTAGACCTGACTATTCCTTACTTTTTACATGGATGTTTCTGAAACAGACAATGTGATTAATGGTGTACTGTTTCAGAAAAAGGGGGAACGCAGAACTGCTAGCAGTAATTTCAGCACTAGAAGTGGCACATATAGGAAAACAACAAACACTGGAAAATCTAAAACAATGGTGGCACCCATACATGTCAGCATTAGTGGTTGATTACATCACTAAATGTCAGATTTGTAATACTCAGAATGTAGCAAAAGCATTTAAACTAGCTCCAGGAAGGTTTCCATTGCCAGATTCTCATGGACATGAGATTCAAAAGGATTACACAGATATGATTGACCCCATTAGGAGATATAGATATCTATATAAATAAATAAAATTTGATTGATTGATTGATTGATATTAGCACCTTTCTAAATTCTTAGACCTCTAACATTGAACAGATCTGCACTTAGGCTCACATAAATTACAACTGTTAGCCAAAAGGGGGAGTTGAACTTTAGGGCATCTCAGTGACCTTAAGTCCATTAGTGACTCCTCTGAATCTTGGTGACAGAAAAGGAGTGTGGGAAACAAAACCTACAGTGTCAGAAGGGCATGATGAGTGTTTTGGGGTCACAGGTGCATGGGAAACCTGCACGCGAGAAACATGAGTACTAACATGTCTTATTGTGCATATTAATATATGTTAATCAGCCAGAAACGCCTTGCCAGCAGGGTATACGTCATATCAGTTATAAAATTGTGGAGTCAGATGCGAAGAGTCAGAACTTTGCGTGGAAAGGGCACTTTGCGTTTCTTATGTATTAGTTCTCCTGGATCCAGTATTGTAATAAATACTTTGATTTGCTTTGAACTTCACTCGACTGGTCTTTGTAAAACATCCGCCTCCCTGAGGAGGAATGTTCTATTTTGGAACTTTTTGATATTTTCTAAATTTTAATTACTTTGGGAACGGTCCAAAAAGAACATTAATTCTTCACTACCCATAGAGAACACCTCCCACCATTTCACTTTGCGATGGTGAAGGGGTGAGCTTTATCACAAGGGACAAGATGGATTTACCCTGGCCCGAAATGATTTTATACTTTAACTGGAAACATGGCATATTGAGCAATAGTGGACATAACTAAATTAATGTGAGGCTGAGATTCTGGAAGGAATTTGAGATACTTAATCACTTTGGACCAGCACAAATACAAATTCTAAACACAGATCTAGTCTCCAACTGTAGGAATAAGATGAATTCAGCCTGGCCCAAAATTATTTTATACTTTAATATTTACTGTAATTATGGCATATTGAGGAATTGTGTACCAAAACAAATGAATGTGAGGCTGAGTTTCTGGAGGAAATGTGAGGTTCTTAATCACTTTACATCAGCACAACTATACATCCCATAGACAGGACTACTCTCCACTGCAAGGAAAACATGGATTTACCATTGTCCAAACTGATTTTATGCTTTAATTTTAACTGGAAATATGGCATGTTGAGCAATTGTGCACATCTCATATCGCTTTCATGAAACGAGTCACACAATCTCAGATAGGAAGTGCAGATAGCAGTGCGCATTTGTTTTTGTTTTTTTTGCAAATTCAGTCATCTCTTGAGTTTCCCTACTTTTGAGAACCACGAGTTAAAAGCAACAACAGTTTTAATACTTTTTAATAAAATTTTTATCCTTCAATAAATACCAAATTACTTAAGACTATATAGGCTAAATTTTAATTTTCATTTCAGCATGTTTCATATATACATTAAGTGTGTTTATGTAACATTGCAGGGTCAACAGGGTTAGAAGGATCCATGAGCAGCTAGAACAGAGAACAAAATATGAGAGAATAAAAAAATATGAGAGAATAAAATATGATATGAAAAAAAAAACAAGGACTGAGCATTACAAAAAACAAACAAAAAATCCAATATAAAAGATTGAGTAGGCATTTTATTATGAATATTGGAATTTAGTTCCCATTGAAACACTCAGAAAAAAAATATTTGACTTGAACAATGAGAAAAAGAAAAGCAAGGTGAAAAAACTCCAGTTGAACCCATGAAAAAGTTAGAATACGATCTCCATATGTTCATTATTCATTCACACCAACGGACACTTTTTTTGAGTCGCCAATCCACCTTCCAAAGTATGCTCTGTTTATATAGGGACTGGATGGCTCGTAGCAAAGTGCGCAGTACACCATACTACCAGAGCACCCCCACTCCCCACCCCCCACCCCCCCGAGAATATCCCGAGGAACACGGTCGATTAACTTCTCCAGATCCACAAAATAATATGTAGACTGGTTGAGCAAACTCCCATTCACCCACCAGGATCCTAGAGAGGTTATAGAGCTGGTCCTGTGTTCCACGACTGGAGCAGAATCCGCATTGTTCCTCCTGGATCTGAGGTTCAACTATCAGTCAGACTCTTCTCCAGTACCCCAGCATAGACCTTACCGTGTAGGTGGATTAGTGTCATTCTCCTATAGTTGGAACACACCCTCTGATACCCCTTCTTAAAAAGGGGAACCACAGCCCCTGTCTTTCAGTCCAGAGGCACTGTCCCCAATGTCCAGGTGATGTTGCAATGACGTGTCAGCCAGGGCAGCCACACAACAACTAGAGCCTTAAGGAACCAGAGGTGGACCTAATCCACCCCCAGGGCCCTACCGCCAATGAGTTTTCCTACTACCTTAGCCACCTCAGCCCCAGTGATAGATGTGCCCCCACCCCGGGAACTCTACTTCCTCTGTGGAAGATGTGCTGGTGGGATTGAGAAGTTCCTCCAAGTAGTCCTTCCACCGCCTAATGACGTCCCCAGTCGAGGTCAACAACTCCCCACCCTCACCATATACAGTGTTGATGGAACCGCCTGATAGTTTGCCAGAATCTTCTCGGAGCCGACCAAAAGTCCTTCTCCATGTCCTCACCAAACCCCTCCCACACCTGAGATTTTGCCTGAGCAAAATACGAATACGTAAGCAGCTTGGCTCTTTGGTACATGTCAGCTGCCTCCTGAGTCCCTTGAGCCAAATAGACTCGATAGGACTCTTTCTTCAACTTGACAGCCTCCCTTACCCAGGGTATCCACCACTGAGTGCAGAGATTGCCACCACGACAGGCACCGACAACCTTGCAGCCACAGCTTCGTTCAGCCGCCTCAACAATGGAGGTCCGGAACATAGCCCATTCAGACTCAATGTCATCAGTCTCCCCCGGGATGCAGTTGAAGCTCTGCCAGATGTGGGTGTTAAAGATCTTTCTGACAGGTTCCTCAGCCAAACGTTCCCAGCAAACCCTCAACACACGTTTAGGACTGCCAGGTCTGTCCGGCATCCTCCCCCGCCATCTGATCCAACTCACCACTAGGTGATGATCAGTTGACAGCTCAGCACCTCCCTTCGCCTGAGTGTCCAAAACATATGGCCACAGGTCAGATGATATGACTATAAAGTCGATCATCAAAACGCCTCCTAGGGTATCCTGATGCCAGGTGTACTTGTGGACAACCTTATGCTCGAACATGGTGTTCGTAATGGATAAACTGTGACGGACCCAGAAATCCAATAACTGGATAAACCACTCAGGTTCAGATCAGTGGAGCCGTTCCTCCCAATCACGTCCCTCCAGGTCTCACTGTCATTGTCCACGTGAGCGTTGAAGTACCCCAGCAGAACAATGGAGTCCCCAGAATGATTACTCTCCAGTACCCCCTCTAGTGTCTCCAAGAAAGCCAGGTACTCTGAACTGCTGTTTGGTGCAAAAGCACAAACAACCGTCAGAGCACTTTCCCCAACCCAAAGGCGCAGGGAAATGACCTTCTCGTCCACTGGCGTAAACCCCAACATTCAGATGCTAAGCCGGGGGGCTATGAGTAAGCCCACTCCTGCCTTATGCCTCTCACACCGGGAAACTCCAGAATGAACCAAAATGGCTTCCAGCGCCCATATTGTGTGTCAAGGTGAGCCCAACTATATCTAGCTGGTATTTCAACCTCGCGCACCAGCTCTGGCTCTTTTCCCATCAGAGAAGGGTTTTTTGTGTGTGTGTGTGTGTGTGTGTGGCATTAGAACTGTATTTAGAACGAGAATTTCAGTGTCCAAACCGGATAGTACCTTTTAATACAGCCGGTCCATTTAAATATCTATTTAACATACCTGCTAGTTTCTGTTTTGTTTTTACTGGTCAATTTAAAATAAATAAATAAATAAATAATCAATTTGAAACCTTTATTTATCGTAAAATATATTATTTTATATAAGTATTTTAAAGTGCAGAGACTTTTAGGATCAAATAAACAAACTAAACAGCGATTGAATAAATGAAATAAGGATAGATTTCGTACATGTTTTTGTCTTGTTTTGTGTGTTGTGAGGGTAAACAGTTCGTTACTTTCTGTATTTAGTGCTATTTATTTGTCCATGAAGCGTTAAAAGCAATGTGCGCAGCATTATGTGCACATCGAACAGTCCCTTTCCTTCACCGCGTCTCACTGGATCCGCGAATAAGCAGCTAACTTCAGCCTGTGAATAAGAAGCTGTGAACAAGGAGCCAAAGGAATCGGGAGCTGCGAATAAGGAACCAACTTCAGCGTCCTAAATGCCTTGGAAAAACAACACGTTTAAAACAATAATGCCTTGTTTAAAACATAATACCTTAGAATTATATCACGTACTAAGCAATTTTATCGCAGTATGTGTATGTTCTGTTTTACCAGCTCACCTGTAACGGTCAGAAAAATGCTATCATGTTGAACAAAACCCCATTTCAGTCGTGTTCTGCAAAGTTTCACCAAGATGTTCCCGCGAGACTGCGGCCGAATCCTAGACAGAACCCTGATCCCTACTCAGGGCTCCTAATCAGTGGGACATTTACACCTGAACAGTGCCCCCACCGTCCACGACAGAAAGTGCACGGGGTTTCATGGGCGGCTCTGAAGGGTTGCTAACGGGGATGTCTGCAGCCCGGTAATGGGCGTAGTGTGAAACTGTCAATCATTTCCTGCAATTGCCAATCACAGCGCCTGTCTCTCGTGCTTTTGCATAAACTCGTTGTATTAATCAGTCCTCACTAATAATTAGATCCCCTCAAAAATCCCCGATATGTCTTAACCTAGAGATGCAGAAAGCGTTAAATCACGTTTTCTACCTGAGTCCTACCTCCCCGTAACACATATGGCCAGTGTGATTGGATGCTGTAATGTGATACTGATTGTGAGCAGCGCCAAAACTGGAAGGAAACATCCAGTCATGCAAGACTTACGTTACTCAGGTGCAACAAGTGTGAGACATGGGTGTCAAAAGCGAGGGAGGATGGCAGCAAAAAAAAGGTGTACACAAGTAGCTATTTTTTCAAAGAAGTCACTCAAAGTCACGTTCGCTGAACGTGAAATGAGTCCATCATAACAACCTTAATTGGCTTTGGTGCACCATATACAGGAGGTTACAATCGACTCTAGCTATGAATAACAATTGGAAATTAACTGCACAACAAACTGCGAACTGTGAGTTCTCTTACAGTCTCGGTTGAAACTCTCAGGAAAACTGCAGCCTTTTGCAAGGATCTGGATAAAAATGTGTATTGTACTTTCTTGACACATTATTTTTTTTTTCTGTGATTGTTATTTATTTCCCAGTTTATTCCACCAATGTCAAGCAAATCTACGCCCTTGCTTTATGGCCCCACCACTGACTGTTTAATGATTATTCTTGGGGTTTAGTCTTTTGTTGGGATTATTGCTGTGTTGTGTGTTTGCGCTGGGTGTGTGGTGGGTGGTTAGGACAGAACATTGGGAAGTTCTAAGTGACAGTGAATAATGATCCACACATAAACAAAACAAAACAAACAAACAAACTAACAAAAAGCTAGTATGGCTGTGTCTTATTTCCCCATCTTTGGTAATTGTCGGCCTTGTGAAAGTCCATGTAATTGAATCTCCAGATGTAAATTTTAAGGTTTAGGTAGAGTTCACAACAGATCTATTGGTACAGTGTACTTTGAGTGGAGTAAGAAAACTTGTGTGACACGAAAATGGGTGGAGTACAGACCTCCTAAACAGGTGTAACAATATCCATGACACAAGAACAGGTGGAGTATGACTGAGTGGAATTTGTCTGTGACAAAAAAACAGGTTCAGTGCGAAAATGGATGGAGTTTGTAAAGAAGTGAATTACACAAAATAGATTGAGTACGTATATGGATGCTCTACAACAGGTGTGTCATGAAAATGAGTACCACAATTAATGAACTATGAAAATTAGTGCAACACAAATGGGTGTTACACAAATGTTTGTGCCACACAAACAGTATGAAAACAAGTGCAACATGAAAAATGGTGAATTATAAAAATGTTTTCTAAAGTGCATGTTAATGTGTTGATTAGTTTACTCACAAACCCTGATTTAGTGCTGCTATTGGACTGTGCATGTAAATGCACTCTGTGAATAAAAACCTAAATAATAAAAAAGTTAAACTTCAGCCATATACATATAAAAAATCTCTTTTTTTTAATTAACATACCGTTCCACCATAAAAGATGTGGATTTTCTGAACGTAAACAAACCACAGAGAACAATAGTTCCCTAGAGTCGTCAACGTTGCCTTTAGCTTTTTTAATGGGATGTAGCAATGTCAATAAAATGGAACTGAATATTAAACCTGACCCTGTGAATATCTCATATTTTATGGTCTATCACAATGGTGGGCAAACTATGGCCTGTATAGGCTGTTTTATTTGGCCCTCTGAGTATTTACAAAATTGTCCTAAAACCACATTAATTTCACCTTTTTCCTGCAATATCCTACATTCAGAGTCCACTAGAACACTACTAACCTCTGCTAAAGCCGAGTCTATTAGATCTACAGATATTTATTCGTCACATTTGCCATTTTTAAGCTGAGTTCTGCTACACGTCTGGAGTCACCAGTCACACCAGTGTGATCTAACCATTTGGCTGGTTTAAGACGTCACACAAAAACCTTTAACTTTTGTTGAAATTGCTGCTGTAAACGCTGTATTGGTTTTGTTTAGACTGCAATACAAAAATATATTACAAAATCACATTCACATAATTAGTCTGGCATTTCATTTATTTTCAAAACTCCAGAATGTATTCATTATGTTGAAATGTAAATAAGGTTTAAATGTGCTGACTCTGTGGCCAAACTTAGACTGAAAAAAAGTGTGGCACTATTCCCACTAAAACTGAAATTTACTTCTTAGTTTTCACATGTAATTTATGTATTTTATTTCCCACTCCTCACCCCACCTGTCAATTTTTAAATCCCAGTGTGAAAAGTGAAAATCCCAGAACTGATAAGTTTGCCCATCATATTGTCATCAGATTTGACTCTCACATGGTGTGTAGTTTAAAGAATGAAAGTTTTAAGAGTTCACAATTTGTCAGAGCACCAACAGATGGAGCTCTTTACCATGTGAAACAACACATTTAACGCCACTTCAGTGGCTCATGATCTGCATAAAATGTCTCCACTCCTTTTTGTACCCATTTTAAAACCCCACTTGCTTTCCTACTCCAGTCATTTTAAGGCTTTACCCATTTTGGGGTTCCACCCATTTTGAACCTACACTCGTTTCGAAACACCACAGATTCCATACAGCTGTTTCTGTAATACATCTGTAATTCCACTCATTTTCATCCACCTATATTTCCTCTCTGCCCACCCAAACACAAAGTCAGCTCTAAATAACCAATCAAAAACGTCTTTTTTCTTTTCTAATTTCTGATTGGCTCTTTGAGTCATATAAAACTGGTAGACCATCTCATGTAGCTCAGCAGATGTTCTGTCACTGGGAACAGGAGAGGTAGTGACTTAAAAAGACGATTATCAAACTTTAAGCTCAAACAAGCATGGTAGAGTTGGCCAGACTGCCTTCAAGAGGCAAATTCGCTTACTGACTGACTGACACTTGTGGTGGAAAAATCATGACAGAAAATAAGACTCTCTCTGAGTCTCTGAGTCGGCATCAAGTGAGACAGCATTTATTAATTAACGTGAGAGAGGGACGTGCGCGCAACGCTGTTTTTCACCTCTCTGCTGACCATTTTTGATCAGCGTCTTTTTATACATGGAAAACCCTTTGAAGTACACCATCTGTTCGCTCTTTTACATTTCAGTCATCTTTTACTGTATCCTGTTCCCAAAACTCAGAGTTTCCCACCATTTATTTCCCCCTATCTCCTGTATTTCTAACACCTTTCCAGACGTGGCCTGTACCTCCCCCTCTGTGGTCTGGAGACAAAGGAAGTTGATTGAAGGGAAGGTGTCGATATGTTATTTGAAACACACACACATAAGTTTGCGGTCTCACACAGAGAATTAGGAATAAGAAAATTTCAGTTTACACAAGCATGCGTGGCCATTGCTGATTAAATATCTCTTGGATATCTTGATTATGAATCATTTATATAAACAGATTTCCATCACAATTCCCTCCTTTGATTCTTAATCAATAACTTTTACAGATTATTTTCATCAAATATTTTTTTCAAATATTTAATCACCGCTTGTGGGCACCCCACAGGTACTTTTTTCTTTTCTTTTGCACAGTGTTTAATCACCACTCGTGGGCACCTCACGGGTGGTTGTTTCACCCTGTCCTTGATCTCATTTAAATATTTCACACTGAGGTTCCCAGTAGTCAGGAATCCGAAATATCTTATCCACAATGGGACATATGTTACACTATCAGTGCCACAATCCTGGCTCATCTGACTAAAAAGAGCCGCAGTGCGAATCTTATAATTATAATAATAAAAAAAAAAAAATATATATATATATATATATATATATATATATATATATATATATATATATATATATATATATAATATATAGTATAATTAAAAACAAAAAATTGTTAACTGGGATTCCATCTTGTTCTCTTACTTGATTTAGTGACTCAGAGAAATTTAGCCCCAACAACAACGTCTCACCTCCCTTTATCTACTTATTCACTTAGGTAACCTGTACCTAACACTAGCACTCCTTCCCATGGTCCGGACCTATTACTCTAAAAGTACGTCTATCAATTAGAGACAACGCTATGAGCAGGCTACTCTTTCACTACTGCACCGTCGAGCAGTACACACACTAGTTACACTGTCATGCAACTACACTTATTTCAGGATGGAGTGCTTAAAGGGAGGTGAAGGGGAATAGTTTAAACTATAATTAATCTCGAATAATTAGACTGTCACTCACCACCAATGTTTGTAGATGAGGCTTGGATTGTTAGCGGAGGGATGATCAGTCACATGTACCCCCACGGTACTAATTTTTTTTCTTCCCTGCCTTTGGGTCCAGTCTCTGCTGGAGAGCGTCCTCGGTCCGTGTTCACCGCTCCTCTGTCCGCCACAATCCGTTGCTCATCCTGCCGACTACACAAATTGTGGTGGAAAAATCATGACAGAAAATAAGACACTCTCTGAGTCTCTGAGTCGGCATCAAGTAAGACAGCATTTATTAATTAACGTGAGAGAGGGACGTGCGCGCAACGCTGTTTTTCACCTCTCTGCTGACCATTTTTGATCAGCGTCTTTTTATACATGGAAAACCCTTTGAAGTACACCATCTGTTCGCTCTTTTACATTTCAGTCATCTTTTACTGTATCCTGTTCCCAAAACTCAGAGTTTCCCACCATTTATTTCCCCCTATCTCCTGTATTTCTAACACCTTTCCAGGCATTTATATAAACAGATTTCCATCACACACTAAATGTTGAAATGCGCATGCGCAAGTAGGAACATGTAATTCAGAAATTTTTCACATTCCAGTTCATGAACTAAATTCACTAAATGACAAAACCATCAAGGTGCTTGGTTTTAGAAATGTTCAAAAACTTAAATGTGATCTTGTATCTTTCTTGTAGACGAGTTGCTTTAATGTCATCTCAAACCGGTGCTTCAGTTTCGTAGCTTTGTATGAACAGAAAATAATCTTTCCATGATCATACATACTGTCAGTAACTGACAAGATAAAATAATTTTATAGTTGATTATTTGTTATTATTGTAAACAAAGACATTGTAACAGTTACAGCTACGCTCTGCCTTTAAGAGAGGGTAACTCTTGTGTATGTATACAGGGCTCTGTCCCATGAGATTTAGTAGTACAGTTACCCCAGGGAGAAGGGGAGAAGCTCATACAGGACCTTTAGGCTGCAACCTTCCTACTTAGTGTAGACTCTCTATTAATCCAGTAACACTATTAAGAAGGTCCCTGCTGTACTTTTCTTTTAAGTATGAACAGAATGAGTAGCAGCTGTGAGACCTGGCTTTGTATGGTCTGTGTGTAAATAAACTAGCCTTCTTGTAACCTACTCCTGAGTATGTGTCCTGGGTGCTAACTGTTTGCTGCTTACTACACACCATGCTCCAAGCCTGGAGCTAATTCCCCACACTAGAGGAGACGTTAGTGTGATCCAGTGTTATAACATGTAACCACTAAGCACCCTATTCCTGAGAACAGCTCTAAAAGTAGTGATGTTCAATACCACCTATTTCTTTTCTGATCCAATACTTGAGCAAAATTCAGGTTGGTATCTGCAATACTAGGGTGACCAGACGTCCTCTTTTACCCGGACATATCCTCTGTTTTAGACATTTAAAAAAATGCAGAACATCCGGGATTTTGTTTTTCTAGAGCTTACATAGAATTTGGAGAAGCATTTCATTCACAAACTAGTCCCACCCTCCCTTACGCCGTTTGGTTCGTGAGGAGGGGGAGTGGTGAAGTTGCCTAAAATCTTTGGATTGCACGGTCTGACTGTAGAGCTACCGTTATTGGTCGATAACCTTCTCTGTAAACATTTAATTGGTCAGTCTGCACGTCAGCAGTCTTCCACCCAACAATAGTTGTTGTTGTTGGTTATGCTGGTCATGCTGGTTGGATGATAATCTCAAATAATTGGAGTGCCACGAGGAAAGATTTGGAAAAAGTTAAACCAACACAATCACACACGAAATATCACACTTAAGTGAATGTGTGTCTCTGTCACTCTGTGAAGGACTGGCGCCCCCTTCAGGGTGTGTTATTGCCTTTCACCCAGTGATTCCTGGTAGGCTCCGAACCCACCATGACCCTGAACTCGATAAGCGGTTACAGACAATGAATGAATGAACGAATGAACATCACACATGTGCTATTCTTTTGAGTTTCTTTTACCCTTAATCATATGACTGGCATTGTGTGTGGTTATTATGTAAAGAAAAACTTGTGTTTAAATAAGGCTAGCTAAAGAAATGGTTATGTGGAAATGTTAATACATTACATAAATGTTAAATACATTTGTTTTCAAAATGCGTATAAGCAAGTAAAAGAGAAAAAAAGAGCTTTAGAGGTATATGAAGTGTATGCAGTATACTGACAAAATATTTGGTTCAGTTGTTATCTTGTTGCTAGCAGGTGTAGCTAGCTAAGTGTCTGCCCAGATTAGCATTGTGGCTAATAGCACTAATATATGAATTAAACAGATTTTTGAGTTGAATGTGCTTGAAGTACAGCATTACTAAACATAGTTCTGCATCATGCATTTTTTTTCTTTTACATAAATATAACAGACTCCAAGCAGCCAAGAGGAGCTAGATTAGGTACCAGTATTTGTTTTTTCATAATAATTCACTAGAAAGTCTGAAGAGTCACTAAATCTAGCAGCAAAATCGCTAACTTGGCTACACCGAGCAGCGATTTGGACCTGGGCGTGACGTTTCACAAGGTTGATACGTCTCGACTTAACAAGAAGTCAGTTTTTGGACTCCACCCATTCTTCAGACTACACCGTTTTGTGTTGCAACTGTTTTTGTACTCCACCCATTCTCATGTCTCACCCATTTTTGTATTCCACCCATATTGATGTCAAGCCTATTTTTGTAATCCACTCATTCATGTCACACCAGTTTTCTACACTCCACTTGTGTGTAGCACCCATTGTCGCACTACACATTTTACTCCACCTGTGTTCATGTCACACCTGTTTTATACACCTCCCATTCGTGTCATACCCATGTTGGTATTTGGCCGTTTTTCATGTTGCACTCCATTTTGTACTCCACACATTTTAAGATTCATCCTTTGACTTTCTTTTTTCTAAACCTCACATTCCATACTCTCTTCCTCTCCCTCTCTCCCCCTCTCTCTCTCTCTCTCTCTTGTTTTATCACTGTCCAAAAAAGAGATATCTTGGACACGTATGCTTTTCTGACTCCATTTATGCATTATGTAATGTTTTATTATTGTCTATTGTATGTTATTCTCAGGTGAATGTATACTAACATCATTTGATTTGATGAATTGATGTTAATTTCGAGTCATGAAGAAAATCAATTCCTTTCTCAATTTGAAAGAATGTTAATTAATCTCTAATAACTAGAATAGTTGGTGTAACTATATCAGTATACTCAATGTATTAACATTCAATTATATATGAGGTATTATTTCGTATATAATTGTATAAATGTTTTATCTGCCCAAACAGCGTTAAGCATATCTTTTTTCTTTTCTCTGGAAAACTTGAGACGGTCACGTATACTTCCCCAGGCCCAGTAGCCAATCAGAGAACGGCTACCTCCCAAGCGGGGCGTAATGGTGCCACATAGAAAACAGTAAGACGGCCGAAAGTGCATGAGTCAAGGAGTCGAACAAGAGTCGCTTAAGGATTTGTTTTAGAGAGTTGAGCTGCTGAACGAAGTCGACTTTAGCAGAGAGTCACTGAAAATATTCACTGTCTGGGATCAACGAAATAAAAGAATGAGCTCTGACTCTGCACATTCTGGGAAAGACTCTGAGAATGGACCAGTCTCATAAAACTGAACAAGGGACGCTTTGGTCAGTTTAGCATTGCTTAATTTAGGGACTGAGTCTGCGAGTTAAACCTGTAGAAATAACTCTGTCAGCTAGCCTCAATTTACTTTGTTGTTTGTTGTTATTTATTGCCCAGTCAAAGTTTACATACGCCTGATCAAAGCAGGTGAAACTTATTTTTGACCAGAATAAGAGACCACCTCTTGGATTGGTGAATATTTAGTATATGAAGTATATGAATTGGTCGACCTGTGTGATTATGATAATTGTGCTATGCTTATTAACTGATTATTATCCCTTTCCAATAAAGTGTTTTTTTATTTGAAATAATACTGTGTAGAGAGTTTGTCCATAAAGTCTGAAGATCCTGAAAACTCACATCCCAGCGTGAATTGTATCCAAATTTCTGATGAATTATTAATATTGTTATTATCTAAAATGAATAATAATATTAATAATTTATAATTAATAACCGCAATTAAGCAGAATTCAGAATAAGAGTTCTGATGAGGAACAAGCAGACAGGGTCTTTCAACAGAGACATATATAAAAATTTCCATTACAATCCTCCCCTTGTCTCTAAGGACACTAAGAACATACAGAAATTCTAGAATCTGCATACTGAAAAGGAAACTTATATTACTACACATAGATTAATAGAGGAGAGAAAAAAATATATAAAACGTTTACAGAATACGTAAAAAAAAAAACAAGAATTGAATATCCACTATTACATGTTAGACTTTCTGAAACAGTTTCATAAATTCTCATATTAAAAATATTGTAATAGTCATCACATTTAAACTGAGTTATTTGTTTGTTCAATTTCAATATAGGAGGTGGTTTTAAAGAATTCTGTCTCATATAGGAACATTTTGTAGGGTTAACAAGATGGATTGAGAATGGAGAATGGGGATTAAAATGTTCCTGCATGCATTGGCTATTAAGAATATAACTAGTTGTGTCTAAACCCATCCAAGCTTTATTCACTTCACCATATGTATTTTCAGTAACTGAAGATTCAAAAGGATCAGTACTGGAATGTGTCATTTGCATTACCAGTTGTCTTCACTGTGAAGTTTGCATATTGCCAGTAAACATTTTTACTGTAGTTTATGAACCTTTCTGTAGTCTCAGGTTGTGCTTCCCTGCATATTTTCACTGTCATCCAGATGGACGCTGTCAGGATGATGCAGGCGAAGGTGAATGCTGTCACCTTGCAGAGGTTGAACCAGATGTAAAATTTTCCTGCCTTGGTGATTTTGTTGTGTCTATTCTGGGGCTGGGGCTCTTATGCAGTGTGAGATTTGGACCCATCTTCACTGCAGTGTGAGTAGTCAGCGGCACCTGGAATGGTCCTTGCCATCGATCCGCTTTCCAGTTCGCCCTCTTGTAGATTTTAGTCAGGATCCAATCCCTAGGCTTCACCGTGTGTCCTGTAACTGCTGGGCTTGGTAGAGATTCTTTCACCCTCCTGTGCACATCAGACAAAACAGAGCACAATGTTGCACAATATTTTTGCATGTGATCGTCTTCCAAAGCCAGTGTTTCTCTTTTGGGAGCACATCCTGTATTTGGCGGACGGCCAAACATTATCTCGAAAGGGGAGAGTTTTGTCCTGGACGACACTCTTTGTCTCATGCACACGAGCAGCAGTGCTTCCACCCAATTTAGCCCTGTTTCTTGACACACTTTGATCAGTTTTTGTTTTATTGTGCCATCTGCTCTTTCTACCGCCCCTGCACTCATAGGGTGATAGGCACAGTGTTTGTGTAGTGGCATGCCAATTACTTCACTGATGTGTGTTTAAATTTTGCTAACAAAGGATGGCCCAATGTCAGTTGAGATTTTCCTAGCAATACCAAACCTGGGGACAATTCCCTCAACAGTATTTTTGCTACTGTTAGTGCATCTTGTTAGAGAAGTGGGGAAAGCTTCTACCCATTTTGAAAACATGGCAATGATCACAAGCACATATTTCTTTTTCAGACATGGTGTTAATTAAAAAAAAAAAAATCCATTTGTAGGTGATCAAAAGCCTTGTCAGGTTCTGGATGTCCATGTGTGTGTTCATATGAGACGGCACCTGTTGAGTTTAACTTTAACTTTAACAGGTGAGACACTTTTTTGAAAACAATTGTGAGTGATTTGAGAAGCCTTTTACAAACCACTGTTGATTTACTGCGTCTACCATTCCTCCCCTTGAACAATGGTCCACTCCATGGGCCATTTTCGCAAAGTCAGGAAAGTAGTAGGTAGGTAGACATGGTTTGTTGTTTGGTCCCAACCAGATTTTCCCATAGTTTCCCATAGATGTTTTCACATCTTTAACTGTTCTGCTTTTATGAATTTCCTCAGGTGTAATATCCTGAGGTTCAACAATGGTGGCTTGTATTAAAAACACCCCAGGGCCAGATGCTGCCTTCTTAGCTGCAGCATCTGCTCTCGCGTTACCCAATGCTTCTGGGGTTTTATCACATGTATGTGCACGTAGATGTACTATGGCCACCTGTTTTACTAAAAGAATGGCATCCAGAAGTGCTGACACCAGTATGTGATGTGCAATTGCCTTACCTGATGACGTTAGAAAATGTCTGTTTCCACAAGGTCCCAAAGCTGTGAACAACCCCGTAACTGTACCTGGAGTCTGTGTAGATGGTGACTGCCTTTTCTTTGGCTAGTTTGCATGCCTCAGTCAGTGCAACTAGTTCAGCAGTCTGTGCTGAAAAACTGGAAGTTAGGCTACCCTATAAGCAAAGTGTCTGTTAGTCTAACAACAGCAAACACCGTTTTTGTCACGCCTTTAGAGTCTTTGTAGCTGGGTCCATCTACACAGAGGATTAAATCAGGATTATCAAGTGGAACATCTTTCAGGTCAGGTCCTGGAGAGCAGACAAGGTCCAGTGTGTGCAGACAGTTATTGGGCTCCCCTTTCTATTCTGTGGGTAGGAGAGTAGCTGAGTTCAATACTGTACACCTTTTTACTGTAACATTTGGCATTTCTGTCAATAATGTGTGATATTTAAGCCACCTGGCTGCACTAAGATGTGATGTCTGTTTTTCCAGCAAGATCATGGACACTGCATGTGGAACGTGTAGGGTGATGTTTGCATACCCCACTATCTCTCTATGATAGCCTTCTCTGCTGCTGCTTCTGCTCTTAAGCAGTAGGGATAAGCCTGAGCTACGGTGTCTAGCCGCCCACTGAAATAGGCCACTGGTTGAAGTATCTTACCGTGTTCTTGTAAGAGAACAGAAGTCATATAGCCTTGTTTTTCATCTAAATTGTTCAAAAGATTTTTCTGGATTTGGCAGAGCTAAAACTGATGCGTTCTGAAGGGCTATTTTTAGATTTACAAATACCTCCTCCCCTTCAGGCGTCCAGGTTACTTTGGATGAGGCTGTTAGATTCTTTTCATGTGCCATATCATGTAAGTGGAGCAAAGTTTGTGCATAATTTGGAATCCACATTCTGCAGTATTCAGTCATACCTAGAAAAGAGAGAAGTTGCTTTTTTGAAGTTGGTTTTGGTATGTGTGCGATTTCAGAGACTCTTTTCACACTGTGATGGAAATTTGTTTATATAAATGATTCATAATCAATAGAGATATTTAATCAGCAATGGCCACGCATGCATCTTGTCCCTGTCCACTCTGTGGCCATTCTGTGTTAGGAAATGAAGCAGAGAGACAGTGTCAGTTATACAGGTGTTCTGTTCAGGAGAACATATCAAAAGATCATCTACATACTGTAGAAATATTCTAGTACCTGGGAAAGAGAACTTAGCTAAGTTATCCCTCAGGGCTGTCTTGAAAAAAGATGGTGACTCAGCGTATCCTTGTGGGACACGTGTGAATGTGTATGATTTCCCTTGAAAAGAGAATTCAAAGCAATACTGAGAGTCTTTGTGCACTTTCAGACTGACAAAAGCATTTGCCAAATCTATCACTGAGAACTACTGTGAATTTTCTGGCACCTGACTCAGAATAGTGTGCGGGTTTGGAACTTCTGGTGCTCGAGCATGAATAGCCTTGTTTACTGCTTGCAAGTCTTGAACAAAGCACCACTGCTCTAGTTTTCCTGGAGCTGGGGATTTTTATACAGGCCAAATTGGAAATCTACATGTTGAGTCCGGACATTCTATAATAATCTCTCTTTCCAACAAACTGTTGAAAACAGGTGTTATTACGTCGATGGCCTCCTTTTTCAGAGGATATTGAGTTGTGCATGGCCTTATTAATTCTGGAGCTCCTTTCATAAGACCAACATCATATTTGCCTTTGGACCACAGCCAAGGTTCACTGGCGCCTAGAAAAATTTGCTTCGTTAGTGATTACTGATTTGTTGAGACAAAAGTGACACTTCAGCTTGGGCTGAGAATGACAAATTTAGTGTTGTTCTATATGTTTTGGATGTCTTTGAATATTCCCAATTTTCAATTTCACTAGGCTGCCAACCAGTGATTGTTAAACAAGTTAAAATGAAATTTGACATGTCTTTCCAATGTTTACTTTTTTCCTTTGCTAATGAAATGTGAGGTACCTCCCCTCAAAACCATTGACTCTGATCTGAGGTTAAATTTACTGCGAAGCCCACCCATTGCTCTAGCAAGTAGGGTGGTTGCAGAGACTAACACATTGTCTCTACCTTGGAACACACACATTTGTTCCATATCAACACGCCAGGTTTGCACACCGACAGTGCAATGCAAATCCCCTGAGGTTATTACATTACAATTAAATTTTGCCAATGAATGATTAAAAAAGCGTAACCATAAGTTTGATTTTTCTAACTGCCCTCCCATCCCCACAAGTGTAGGTTTGGGTGGAATTTGTGGCAAATTTACCATGCTTATCTCAATGCCCTTTGTGCATGACAATTTCATTTCTAATTTACATATTAGTTCCCTAGCTAAAAGATTCATAGGGCAATTTGATGATAGAAGGAAAGCATGTTTTAGGGTTGTGTCACTTTCTGCATGGTGACACCAAAGCTCGTCAGTGTAAGATTCCATTAAAGGAACTCCACCCGCCCCCAATATAGATGTTTTCCTCCCTGACAAACATGGTTCGGGGTGTAAGGCCCCTGTTTTTAAAACAGAAATTGTAGCCCCAGTGTGAACTAAGAAAGTTCAAATTTTCAAACCACTTACACATGGAGCGTTCTTTTCCCACGAGCTCATGTCGTTTCCGGGACAGTCAGTGGGTTTCTGAAGTCCAGAGTGAGCTTCATGGATTTGTTCCAGTTCATGTAGATAATCAACGACAGTCTGTCCTTCTTTCTACTTGCACTGAGACAGTTTGTCCAGATTCAGTCTGACTGGAAACGCTGCTTCAAGTCTTGTATAGAGGGCAGTCACTGCGACTGGGTAGGGTGATCCAGGGTGCCCCCCTATACTGTATGTCTTCAGAAAAAGGAAGATTCCTTTGTACTTTAGTCCATTCCAGTTTCATCTTGTGTGCACATACTTTTGTCAGTTCATTCACAGGTTTCCACCCAGTCACAAACTTCGGTCCTCCCTCTGAAATCGGAGGGAGATCTTCACATACATCTTCACATCTGAAAACATAATCTGCCCCATTAGGTCCCATCACTTGGATACTCGGCATTTGAAGCGAGGTGCTCGGTACCTTTGGGCTTTCCTAAGGCGGTGCAGTGGGAGGAGGTCTTGCTGCTTTCTTTATTTTGCTTCTTTCTTCCAGCTCTCTGATTTGCTCTTCCAGGACATTAGCACATTGCAGCAAACATTAAAACGCTTCATCCTTTTGCTGATGGAGGAGGATTCCTCTTGTCTTCATCCCTTCTACCACTTTGGTGTTGGGTTGAGCTTGTGATGGCTGGGGAGTAGCTGAGGTTAGAAGAGGGTTGATTACGGCTTCATTGCCAGCATTCTCTTCTCCCTCTTCTGCTGTTTCATCTGTGTCATTATTTGGCTCGGGAGGTTGAGGAGGAGGCCAATCATCCAGGCATTCTGTCTGCTAATTCAAAAACTGACCACAGATTAATGTTTTTTTATTTATTTTTTTTTTGTGAGGTGTCTGATGTGTGCTTACGCGCCTGGGCCTTTTCCTTATCTACCTCTTTCTGTGCTGCCTTTCTCCAGTTACCATAAGCATGCCAATTTGGTTTCCATGGGAAATCCTCTGGTTTATTTTTAATTTTCTTACTATTACAATGTTCTTCAGCTTTATCAGACCTGTTTTGTTGAGCTTGTAATTGTTGTTTAAAGTTGACTAGTTCATTTATATTTAATGACACCTTGGGGGGAAAGTGACAGTATTTTACCCATTCATCTAATTGAACTCAGCTATCTGGTTCCCTTTGTTTCATGCCCTCTATTAATTCACCAAAAGGAGGTTCATTGCAATGCACTATTTGGGCTGGGAAAGGTTTCCCTTTCCCTCCCTTTAAATTACCGTGAATTTCTAAGACTCTTGGAGCGACCAAGAATTGAATACTTTCACACAGACAGTATTCTACAGACGTTACACACACACACATATATATATAAATATATATATATATATATATATATATATATATATATATATATATACATATATATATACATATATATATATAGATATATAGATATATATATATATATATATATATATATATATATATATATATATATACATATATATATATATATATGAGTTATATATACATATAACTCCTTCTGAAATGCAAGATACTCACCAAGGATTTTTGAAAAAAAAAAAAAAATTCAACCACCAGGTTCCTTCCTGAATTTCAGCACGTCACGATCCCCCCCTCAGAGACAGTGTGAAATCCTGCCGACAACGCCAAATTGTGGTGGAGAATATAAATACAAGTATTAAGAATTGAAATCTAAGAGAACATTTGCAATCAGAAAGTAGTTTATTAACCTTAAGGTGGTCAACACACAATAGCACAAAGTATTATGTGAATGAGGAAAAAAAAGATATTTTCACAGAGAGTTTATATAGGTAGTTTATACGTCATAAGCATAAGATAATCACTAAGTTTCTGCAAGCTTAGTTTCCTTTGAAAAATCCCAGTTTGATACACAAGATGAAGGACAAAATGTTTTGTTTCTGATAAAGCACTGACCTCGAAACTGACCTGACATACACTTAGTTTCTGAGTTCTGTTGAGGGTTAGAAATGAATATACAGACAAAACAAGCAGACAGAGTCTTTCAACAGAGACATATAAAAATTTCTATTACAATATACACAACGCACACATTTATATTAATGTAATAATTTTGTTTACATTATTATAATACTGTATTAGTAACAATAATGAGGCAGTTAGCATGTAGTGTCGCAGTCACACAGCTCCAGGGACCCTTGAGTTTGTGGGTTCAGGCCCCGCCTGGGTGACTGTCTGTGAGGAGTCTGTGTTCTCTCTCTGTCCGCGTGGGTTTCCTCCAGGTGCTCTGGTTTCCTCCCATGGTTGGAAACGCTGACCTCACGCCAGTCTCTGGCTGAAATTCAAACAGCTTACCACTCTCTATCTAGTTCGTTCATTTGAATGTCTGTAACCACTTATTTATTTCTGGGTCACGGTGGGTCCACAGCCTACCTGGAATTACTGGGTGCAAGGTCGAGACACCCTGAAGATGGGCGCCTGTCCTTCGCTGGTCGACACACACACACACACACACACACATTCACTCACTCACATCTAGGGACACATTTGAATAGCCAGTCCACCTACCAATGTGTTTTTGGACCATGACACGAAACTGGAGCATCCAGAGGAAACCCATGCAAATACAAGGTGAACACACCAAACTCCTCACAGTCAGTCACCCGGAGCAGGGATCAAACCCACAACCCCAGGACCCTGGAGCTGTGTGCCAGCCCTACTCTCTATAGAGTGAATTCAGATATCAGTAGATTTCAGATTCCCACATATAAATATTTATAAATGATGTTGTACCAGAAATGACTATTAAGATCTAGATTCAGTAATTTCATGCCCTGCATAGTGTACTATATAGGGAGTATAGGGTGATTTGATTAAACCTCATTTTCCTATGTTTCACTGTTTAATAAATGTCCGTTTCTGCATAAGCCTCTGCTTTCCATGTCCCATTTTTACTGCAAACATGGCATGAACAGCATAGCGAAATATTATTGCAATGGCCATCTTGGGAACTGTAGTTGAAAAGGCCTGAACTGACTACATTTTTTATTGAATGTTAGACATTATAGCACAAATTAACACTTTTATAACAATAATAAACTTCTTGTCGGAAGTTCACATTTATTTAAATGAAATAATCTGGATGTCTTTGTCTCATCCTGAGGCTTCAGATCTGAAAGTTTACACACAGGGGAAGGAGTACTCAGTCTCAGACTGGTCACCTAAAATAAACACATTTTAAATAAACAAATTGAAACCAAATCAATCACAGTAAAAATATTTGAAACAAACTTATTTGTACAAAATCTTACTTGTTTGGTAGTAATCATAAACTCTGATGACAGCTGGCTTAAGGTTCTTGACTGGAAGCACCTGTTTAATATGTAGCTGATAATTCTTAGGAACATCCTTTGGGACCTGTGGATAATAAGATATCACACTGTAGAACTGCTTCATGACCAGCTCTTTCTGAGCTGAGGTGGATTTGGTAAGTGTGCTGTGTAATTAAACCTTTTGTGAATATGAAAAAAAAATGCCTTTATCTCAGAGTCTACAGCATTCTTCTAACTTAAAAATACATATACACTAAAGGAACGTACTTATTTACTGCTGATTATTTCCATTAATACACACAGTAACCAGTGCATTAAACTATTTTGTCTCTCACCTTTTTCATATACATCATAAGATGGTCATCTTGGAAATCAACCCGTTCCACAAGTGGTTTCGTATTCAGCTGGGGAAAAAAAATTATTTCTCTTTTATGACTTCTGTTAAAATGTTTAATAGTACATAATTGTAAGATGGAGGATTATATAGTGTATAAACACTGTTTTTACTAATAAATCAATACAGCGTACTTCAGAGGGATCTGCAGTGAATCCTGATAAGATTTTTATATCCACTATCACCATGTTAGTGCTATGTAGTGCCCCGGTATATCTGAAAAATGCAACATTTTAAGGTTAGACATTTGCTAGTCTGTCATATTTAAATGTAGACATCAAGGTGCCAGATTGTTTGGTCATTTTGCTAAATATAACTTAGCAGGTGAAAGTATTCTGCATGTATACATGTATATTGTAACATTTAAAATTGCTTCAAGCCATCTGTGTGTGTGTTTATGTTTTCTCAGAATGACTAAAACATCAGTTATTGTTCCCAGTTTCAGTCATCATTTCTGTTTATTAACAAATGCACACTCACTCGACTGTGAAGCTGATGGCTACAACATGTCCAAATGATTTTGTGCAATCTCCACCAGTCTTAGCCTTGATGCTCAATGTGCTGGGTACAGTAGGTGTAGGGATATTGTAGAAAAGGGCCATCTGCATTTGGGAATAAAAGAGATGTGTTTTTTAAAGCTGCTAGAAATCACATTTTAAAAAATTGTAATTAAATGTAAAAAGTACTGTTAATAATGGGAGAGGCAGAATAGTATTATTCTTTTAGAAACTGGATTTGCATTTTGTCTGCAGGTAGTGTGACACATGGATCAACAGTGTAATATGAAAAAAAAACACATGACCCTGTGTAATAATGGGGGTGTGTAGGAGTGGTCAAGGAGTGAGGGAAGGAGGTAGGTGCAGGAGACTTAAATAACACTAACTAAAAGGAAAGTAAATAAAGGGGAGCTAAACACAAGGGCAAAACACAGAGGCTAAACACTAAACAAGGACTACAAAGAACTAAGGGGATAAGCACAAAACAAGGCTAAGAAACAGAGATATCAAGCTAGGGTTAGACCCCCCCCCCCACACACACACACACACAAATATGTTTTTACATATGGGTTTATTGATGCATGCCACACATGCTGTTCTTGCAATGGTTTTAATTAGAGCCCTTTTGTTAAAGAACGTTATTGTCTGTTTTAATGTTAATAGGATGAACCCACATGTCTCTCCCCTCCTCAAAAACAATCTCAGCAAAATGTGTGATTGCATGCATTTATTTCGGCACTCTGACATGAGATCTTTTACTGGAAGGTGCCAGTGTAATGGTGCTTTTCCACTGTATGGAACCTATATAGCGCTGAACTTTACAGCTGGAGTTGGGGGTTTTTCAATCATATGGATCTCATTAGAAATTGGGTTTTACAACGTCACCGTCTCCATTTTCACCAGCTAAAAGTGAGTCGAGTCGACCTGATCGCATGCAGTGGAAAAGCAGCATAAAAAGGCACATGGTCAATGCCTCACATATTCTGCCAGTTATACAGTTTCAGTAAAAACTCTGACCTCCCCTAACAGCTTTAAAGCTTAGCAGGACTACTAAGGCTTTACAAGTTACTCTCACTTACATAACCATATATGTATATCAGATACAAGATTAATAACACACACACACAGACCTGCGCAGATGCACAGGTGGAGCCTGTCACTGAAATGCTGTATTTGCCAGGAATATCCTGCAATGGTTTCTCCTGGTACAGTAGCTTGTTGCTCTGGTCGACTTCAAAGATGTGACTCTCTTTATCTGACTGCACGGTGACTGTGCTGGAGCCATCAGAGCTGTACACTTTGGTGGCGTACAGAGCCAGAGCCTGGAGGGCCACCACTGTGTCCTGATCCAAAAACACAAAATCAAGGAATGAGGGACTACACGGTCAAAATACTATGTTTATGTATTATCTGACCAGTACAGAAAAGATTTTAAAATGTGCTGAAATGCATTGGAGTACCTGGGTAGAGGAGAAGCCTCCATAGGGATTCTGCTGCCTCACTAGCCAACGAACAATCCTGTTAGCATAGCCCAAATCAGCAGCACTAGCTTCACCTGTAGTGAGAATAGCTAGCAGAACATAGGAACTGATCTCCACTGCCAAAGAGTCAGAGTCCTCTGTCAAAGACTGAGTCCAGTGAAGATTACCATCTCATTATTAAAGGAATATCAGAGAGATTATTAAAATCATGTTTAGAAACTGATCAAAATATCTCACCATAATATTATTATACAAATCATGAAATATGACACTGAAATTCCCTTTTATGCAACTGTTACAATTACTATAATCCTACCACACCTCCTGTAATGGCAATACTATCCAGTTTCTGTAGCAGTTCCCCTCGAGATTTATTGTCTCCAGCAAGACTGAAAGTGTAGGCCAACAGGGCAGTGGTGTAGGGGTTTGTTAATCTACCAATAGAAGACTTTACACACGATAACCCTTTACTCACAACAGCATCCTGAAAATATATATATTTAGGAGTAGATGAAAATACAATGATTTGTATAATGCCATACATCAAGATAAATGGCACCATCATATACTCAACAATCACGTCCCTACTTCAAATGAACTCTTCACAAAGGAGGATCTCATATATTGACATGTGTGCATGACTAAAATGACATCAGGATGATGCCCTATGCTCAAAAAAGATTTTATATTATATACGTTTAAATTCTAAAGCTGTGAAGTACAGCTGTCTAAAGTTAATGGTAGAGGTCATAGTAGAGCAATGTGGAAAATTAACATAAATTATAATAATGAACTAATTATTACCCTTATACTTTACAAAGGCTAATCAATGGTCTCACCTCAGAAGTATGGCCCAATTCAAGTAATGAAACAGTGATGTAAGCAGTCATGGTCACGTCATCGTTTACACCACCCTACAAGAAATATATATACACACAGGTGACAATATGCTAGATTTACACCACAGTCTAAAAAATGTATGTAGTATTTAATAACGCACTTTCATTCTGTTGTTGAACAGTGTTCCCTTTCTTATATAACAACCATCTGGTCTCTGCTGGTTTATCAGCCATTGTTTTGCACTCTTAATATTTTCTGGATCAATAAAGATGTAATGCTGTGCTTTGCCAAATGTCTTCAATACAAATGTGGTTAGCCTGTAGGTGAAGATAGATTCGTATTTACAAACAGAACTGTCTTTTTATAATCTGTTTCATAAACATGGGATCATTTATAACATAAATTACTTTAAGTTTTTAAAGAAGTCATACAATGTCCACTGTGCAGGTGTTGATGTTTTTCTCACCATGTATTCACTTGTCCTCTGCCAAATGTGCTGTATGCACCATTAAAATGCTTGTAGTTCAGTTGTCTCTGATATCCTGTGTTTAAAACAGATTATTTTTATCATGGTTTATTCAGTAACAGGCGTAATGAAAAAAATTGTCATAAAGTTAGGTTCTCTCACCGTTTTTCAGGAAGACAGTAGCTCTCTCACGAATGGCTGCAGTGAGCTGCTCAGTGTTCTCTAGGTACTGAAGAATGTAGATATTGGGGGCAAGAATAGCAATATTTTGTTCTCCGCAGCCATACGGCATTCTCAGCAATCCATCAATATTCTTCAGTGCACGCCCCAGTATGTCTCCTACAAACGACACAAATACTAGTTAATTATTCGTTCAGAAAAACGAGTCTATTTTTGAACATGGCAAAACAATGTGCATCATTTATTAATAATCCATATTGCAACATCAACATGCCAGATTAAGATCATGTAAATATTATGCTACATTTCTTGTTTTGAAGTCTCAATGTTGCCATATATTTCCCTCCTTGGCTATGGCTCAAAGGATAATGCTTTCTTCAAGGTAATGCCCCCAATGTCTGCTTTAAGACCAATTCAGACCAAGACAGCAGCACAGACACTGACAACAAGAGAGACTGTACAAATCTATAGATTAAAACAATTTTATTCCTTGAAGTATAAATGAATATATGCTTCTTTGAAACTAGCTGCTCTATGGAACACTACAGATCTATCAGAAAATAAGTCTTATAGAAATCAAAAGTGTTTTAAATAAAAAAAAAACAACTTTTTGTGAGTGTTTTCACTTTTACCCAGCACTGAAACAGAAGCACGTGCTGATCCCTCTATCACATCTACAGGAAGAACCAGCTCCAGCGTTTCTGAAACACTGTTCCCTGTCAATGAAATAGGCAGTTCGTTTGTTATTGAGAAGTACACTGCAAAAATTAAAAGTTAAATACATAAGATCAAGAACACAAAAAACAACTAACCCTGTGGACACAGCAACAAACTCTGACTCTTGGCTTTTTCAGTTCCTTCAGCCTACAAGAGAAAATTGGATGATCATAAAAACAATGAGTGACAATAAATGTACCCAATGTACAGTTTTACATCTATTTTCAATAGTTCTACCTTTACAAGCAGGGTCCGTATGACCGTGTCAATGCGGCCTCGGTCAGGCACACTCACAATCTCATTATCACACATTGTTTGTGACTGTTCTGCCTCAGCACTGACCGTCACTTTCAACTCCCCTACAACACATGTAAAGACACACAGAGATGAGTTTATTAGCAACAACTCAAGCCAAAGACAAATGAGAGTTCATGACAATCTTAGAGGTTTTGGAACTCACCGAGCACAGAGGGAATAAGAGTCCATTTGAAAGTTTTTCTGCCATTTGCACACAGACAGGATGAATACTGGTCAAGAGAGGAGGCTTCTAGGGTGTAGTCTGAGGAAGGAGCTGGAGTCACTTTAACCTGTTGGTGAATCAGGAGATTAACTATTTGTTCACGTTAAGTGATGAGAGACTGGTGAAGACAAACATATGGAGTTTACAGTACCATAATGCACTTGGAGAGATAGTTGAAGACAGTGGCCTTCAGTTCAAACACCTCTCCCCGGATGATGGAGTAGGGTAATGAGAGCTCCAGGAAGAAGGGCTGGAAAGCAAGAAGCTGAGAAGGAGGAGCCACTCCTAGACCTTTAGAGGACAGACAGAAAGCCTCAGTCTCCCAAGTGGTGATAGTGTCTGGAACAGTGACAGGAACCTGTGCTGATCCAGAATCCCTGTTGGACAGAAACAATTATACGGTCAGCTGAAACCCTAAACAAGATATGTTTTTAGTTGATGAAAGTTACACAGAGCTGGCCATAAAATTCCAGTTCGCTACAATGTTTTTGTTATTTTCGTAGGCCTATACATTTTTGTTTATTATAATGAAACTTCATCATTGTTAATCATCTGACTGCAGTAGATTTCTAGAAAGCGCAAATGGTTTCCTTATCAGTTTCATGGTTAATACTGTCTAAAATGTAAGTATTCATAATCATTTGTAGTTTATTTTCCACCCTGAAATATTTTATTAGATTTCCTCGGAGTTGAAGGGGTTTAGGAAGATGTACATTAACCCTCATTATTTAAAATAATTTTAATGTTTTAAAAATTGAAATATTATAAAAATAAGAATATAAAAGAATATGCTGAATCCCTTACCCAACTTCAGCAAGCTGCCATATCCAAGTTTCTGGGAAGAATTTACGCACTGTCTCAATGGGTTCAAGAGGCCCAGACTTCCCAACAAGAGGATAGTCATAGTAAAGCTTTCTGGAGGGCTCCCCTTAAAATGAACAAAGCTCATTCAAAATGAACATACAGCAGCAGTTAAATGTTGTAAATAACAAATATTAATTGATGTCCACCATATCCTCTGACTGACATCATACCATCATAAAGAAAATATGGTATATGTTCGATGTCTCTATCATCAGCGTCTTAAAAACCACAAAACACATAAAAAGTGATCATACAGCAGCAGCAGTTAAATGTTGTAAGTAGTAAATATTAATGGATTGACATTTACCATAATAATATGCACCATAGAAAAAACACTGAGGATCTCTTAAAGCCAGGTTAGTGACCATCTTGATCCCAGCATTCTATCAGACAATGATTTACAAAATCACAAAAGTTAGTTCCACATTATGTTAATTAACATAAAAAATTAACGTTTATTTTCATTTTTAATTCTAAGATTTAGAGCAATAACATTTGCACAAAATCATTTACTCTAAAATATAATGTCACTTACCTCTACAGTAGTGTATGTATGATCTCTGTGTGAATACCATCTGTGTCTATCAAAAGTACACTTCGGTATATCTTCAATGTCAGAGGTATATGTTGATACTGCTTTTATTGGCAATAAATTAAAGATCTAAAACAAACAAAGTTGTAAATGTTGTCATTATTAAAAGTGTTTTGTAAAATGTATAACACAAACCTTTTTCTACCGTTTTTTAAAGCTGAGGAGCGAAAGAACCCAACAGTGACCAAATGGCATTTAATGGTGGGACACAGTAAAATATACCATTTCTAAAACTAGAATTTTGTTTGATGATGTTAATTAAAATGATGCTATGTGTTTGACAATGTTACGTGACAAGTTTTATTTTGCACAGAGCTGGGCGGTGTGGTTAAAAATGTGTGTCACTGTATTTTTTATTTTAATTTTGGCAGGTTCACAGTATATCAAGGTACATGTTTTACATATTTATTTAACGGGTTTAGTATGGCGTTTATTTTTTGTGTCAAGACTACATTAAAAACATCTGAATTTTATTACGTGTATAATGAAGGCTTTGGGTAATGTATCATTTATTTGGCTGGACACAAAATGTCAGTATAGGTGTTAAGAATGCTAAAGCACAGAAGTATATATACTTACATTTTCTTTTCCGCTTCTCCATTTCAGGGTCACGTGTGTGTATGTATATATATATATATAGAGAGAGAGAGAGAGAGAGAGAGAGAGAGAGAGAGAGCAGCAAATTAGCAAATATTACCTTATTCGCATTCAAGCGTTCTCCTGGCTCCATAATGAACACACTCTGATCCACAGCAGCGAGAGCACACAGTGAACCGGGCAAGGCCGAGATTTGGAGAGTATTCTCTTCACCAGGAACTGCTTCAGTAGGCGAGAACTGCAGTGAAACCTAAACATCACATTGGAGATACATTTTTTACACAGTTAACCACAGTCATAAGAATATATGCAAAATGAATGATTTCAAGCCAGCAATTTCGTAAATATAAAGACCCTAATGTGCAATTACTACCTTGTTTCTGAAGCATTTTTCCACATTGAAAATCTTGTGTGCAGCAATGACATTCTCACTGGGCAGTACACAGTAAACCAAAATCTGCACTACAGGAGCCAGCTCAGCATCGACAGACAGTTTAAACGAGACTTTTCCCTTTATGAGTTTTTTGGAGTCTTTCACTTCAACCTTTTCATACCCATGATGCACTATGGCTCCTTTAGATAACACCTGTTAAAGACATAAGAATAAAAAAAAAAACATATTCACAAATATCATCAAAGTCTCTACATTATTAACTACTCACCATGTAAATAATATCTGTGCTGTAACTCTCAGCAGTTTCTCCAACAATATAGTACTTGATGTTTATGGAAATTTCAGCACCACACCTTAGTGGTTCCTCCAAGTTCTCTATTAATAATTCACTGTACACTGGACTGTAAGGTGTAGCAGGTTGGAGAAGAGATATAATTGTGTCACTGATCCTAAAGAAAGGTGTGGTCCAGTGATGTTGGTAGTTTGGATAGACACTTGCCTAGATGACAGAGGAACAATAATTAGTTTCAGAAGAAAACTGAAACTAAAACCACAAAATCGCTGATACCATTTTATAATTACACCATACCAGCAGTGAAATCTGTGTTTCAGGGTCTTTTGGTGCATTAACTGTAAAATTGGCCAAACCATTATCGTCTGTAGTAAGATTACGAAGCAGCTTTGCAGACCACCGGTGACCTTCCAAAAGATACACCTCCTTGTTTGGAACTGGTGCTCCACTGAAGCTTGTAACTTTAATCTGTGAAATAGATTTGTTATAAGTTTATCAGGCTGTTCTAAATCATCTAGTGCAATAAATGAAAGTAAAAAAAAAAACAAAACAAAGCTTCACCTTTCCCTCTATAACTGTGTCCCTTTCAAAAGTTTTTGGAACATCAACAAACTCTGCTCTACCGATTTCATAGGAGATCTCTGTAGTTGCAGATGTTTTCATGGAAATGTCTAGGAAAATAATAAGCACATATGACACTAGCATTAATTTAATTAAATGATTAAACAGATTATATATCAGTACAAAAAGTAGGGATTTCTGACTTTGCAGGGTGTCTTGAACATAGCGGAATGATTTGGCATCAAAAACAGACAGCACAGAAAGAGGGCAGGTATCTACATGTCATTTTCTTAAATCTAGCTAATGCTTTGGCTCAGAGTCACAAAAACTCATGTGGAACGCTTTTGAGTTATTCCAGGTGCCAGACAAGTTTACTAGGCTGGTTAAAGCTTTTTTGAGGATATTCAGTTTTGCTTTATTACATCTTCAGCAATTAGAAATAGGTATAATGGCTGGACATATGATTTCACCATTAGGATTTACAATGGCATTGGAGGTAATAATTAGGGCCTCTAAGTGAGTGAGGGGTTGTGTGATGCTTTTCGGCTCCCCCCAGTTAGGGCTCACATAGACGACTTGACAACACTGACTGCCTTGCACACAGCAGTTGCCTGGGAAATTAAATGATAATCTAAGGTTGGCTGGGCTGAAAGTTAAACTGAGCAAGTATAGAAGTCTGTCAATTGTCACAGGATAACTTGTGTAAGTAAATTTTGTGATGGAAGAAGAAATTATCCCTATGGTATTGGAGAGACCAGTGAAGAGTTTAGGTAGATGGTATAGTGCTGCACTAAATTATAACGAGCAAGTGGTGGGACTAAATGTTGAATTGGTGAAGGCTATTAATACCACTGATAGTTCATGTTTGCCAGGTAAGTTGAAATTTTGGTGTTTGCAGTTTGGCATGGACAGTTTATAATGTTCCAATCACAAAAGTAGGGAGAATGGAAAAGGTTATGAACAAGGCTATAAGGAAGTGGCTAGGGGTGCCACGTTGTTAAAGTAACGTGTTATGGTATGGGAGAGGGGTACTGGCGCTACCACTCAAAAGTTTAGTTGAGGAATTTAAATGTGAAAAAATGTCATGAGTTGAGTTTGTCAGGATCTAAGATGCAGTGGTAAAAGCAGCAGCACAAGTCACAAAAAAGGAAAGGAAGTGGAATCCGCAAATGGCAGTGCAGGTAGCCAGGAGGTCATTAGAGCTAAGGGAAGTGCAATGTATAAGAGCAGGCCTTGGGTCAGGTAATGCATGGCAAGCATTTGGTAAGTCCACATCACCACAAAGTGAATGATTTATTCGCAAACAGGAAGAGGAGGCACGGTGTGCAACAGCAGCTTCACACAGGCAAAACAAGGGGTCTATGGGGCAGTGGGTTGGCCTCGGCTGGCCCGGACGCTCAGCTTCTGCATGATGATTGGATGATCTGTCTGAATCAGCGAACCTATTGGTGTAAAGATCCGAGGGAGCATTACATTTTCATTCTGTTCTGCGTTGAACCAGACTTTGTTAATCCTCTTAGCGGCATTTTCTTTGTTAAAAACGACTAGCGACAAATCGAGCTTCTATTTCTGGTGGGGTTTTTGTAGCTGCTTGTGTTTGGAGACTGACTTCTATCGCAGTTTCTGTCCAGCGGGTGCTGCTGAGCCCCTCCACCATCACAAAACACTCACAGGCGGACACACTTCACATGGGCCAAGGCCGTTTAAGCAGCCTAGCTCTGCTGGCCATTGAGAGGACACTAGTCAAGTCCCTGGAAAAGACGCCTTGTTGGTACGACAGGGTCACAGATCATTTAGTTGAAAAGGAACGGAGGGTAGAATTTATGTATAAATAAACCGACACATTTTATGATGTAGGCCGAAATTGAGCTTCCCCTCCTTGAAAGACCAGCATCCGCCACTGATGAAGACATTATCAGGTTCTTAGGATATTAGCGTGTAGTTAATTAATTGCAGAGTGATTGTAGTAACAATGAGGTTAGGTTTGTGCATGAGGGAGACTGTTTGAGAGTGTGTGCAGCCTATAAATATTGGTAGATGGGGTGAAGCACGAGATTGGAAATTGCTGGTGGACATAGGTAAAAAAAAGTGCAGGTCTCACAGTGCATTGCGTTAACTACACTGGGGCCAGACATTGATCTGTACTCTGAAAATAAACGGATAGTTTACTTCATAGAGTTAACAATTCTGTTAAGGATGCACTAGATGAAGCATTCAAAATGAAGAAGCTGAAGTATGCAGACTTTGCACTTGAGTTGAGGGAACGTGGGTGGCGGGCATCTCTAAGATAGATACAGAGAGGTGTTAGGGCATGTTTAGTCCAATTAATGGGAGTTGTGATGGACATTTCAGAAACAGCTGAAAGGTCTAGTCAGTGACTGTGGATAAGGAAAGCACAGACTAGTTTGGAAAATACACCAGAGGTGCTGTTGTGGTTGTTGATGATGTAGCACATGGAACTGGTGGCACTGAACATGCATTAACAGTGCCAGTGGGGCTAGGTACAGCCTTAGTCAACAGGGAGGCCATTGTGGATTTACAGTTGTTGATGGTTAAGGGTAAGGTAGGACTTTAAACCAGTTTTAAAGGGGGGTAGGTCTGGGATGACAGTTTTCACTTCTGAGCATTTCTGGAGGTGTTGTAAGCTTAATCCAGCAAAATACTGATGAAGGGATTTGCCAACCTGATGACCCCTGTGAAGAGCAACAGATGCAGTGGGTGGTTCTGGTACTCATGGGCTGGGCTCAGTGAGTAACCTTAGCTGTTAGGTGTAGCTAGTTGCTGATCAGATCATAAATGGCCACAGCAACCTTAGTGGGTAGGTGTAGGATACTAGTACACCTAAATGTTGCTAGATGTACTTGGTTGCTGAATGGATAATAAACGGCCACAGCGACTTTAGTGGTTACGTACAGGAGCAATGGGTGGTAACAGGAATTTTGTGGCTGCAGGTAGGAAGAGATAGGGGTGGACCCTATATGAAGCTCGAAAGGATTTGCATGAGATATTTTACAATTACATATTGTATGATTATAATAGCCCTGTAAAGGACTGGCGCCCCCTCCAGGGTGTATTCCTGCCTTGCGCCCAATGATTCCAGGTAAGCTCTGGACCCACCGTGACCCTGAATTGGATAAGCGCTTACAGATAATGAATGAATGAATGATTATAATATAAAATTTGCCACATGTCACAAGTGCATTCTCTACAATCAGTGTTAGAGACTCACCTGTCCCTTCCTCTGTCACTGTAGCTGTAGTGTCAAGAAAACCTTTAAAATTGTGTCCCATATCAAAATTCATGAAATGAGAAAAGTTGAATATAGCAGTGGCGCACACATCCTCCTTCATCTACAGGAAAAAATAAATAAAAGCAAATATATGGTAAGAACAATTTAATTAGAGTGTGAAATAAATGGTTGTACTCTAATATAAGTGTTATATACACACCTCTACAGTGTCAACCAGGCATGGTGAAATCGTGACGGTGCCCTGATAAAGACTTTCAAATCTCTGACACACTTCCACCAGTGCTTTACCAGTTAATGGCTGTCCATAACTGTACCTTTAAATATACACAGCTGCATGAATGGATGAATAAACATTTTCTTAAACTAAATGATGATAAAACAGAAATTTGTCTTGTTGGGGGTAATGCAAATAGGTTTTAAAAAAAGACTAAATTAGGAAATTAATCTACTCAAGTTAAACTGGTACACTGTCAGAAAAAAAAACGTCACAGCAGTGGAACCCTCAAAGGAACATAATTGTACCTTATTCTATTATAATTGTAGATTTTATAAATGTTGATATTATATGCCCCATTTCATCTTGAGGATTAATGTTGTTGTTTTTTTATGTTACATTGTTCTATAATGAAAGATCACAAATATTCACCTCTCTTTCTGGAGTAGAGAAGGTAATGTTAAGGGAACAAAACTGGACTTTAAAACCAAAGTTGTACTTTTAAAGGTATGTTTGTATCTTTAATGATAATAATGTACTTATAGAGTACATTTTTCTGGGTGTAGTTTGTGAAACTAAATTTACATGTAAAACACACATGGGAAATTTATGATCAACCTTTTTACAATTAAGGAACATTGCTTGTCTCAGACCATATATTAGACTGTAGGACACCAAGAAATTGCCACAAACATTTTTCTTACAACTTGATTATTGTAAATCACTGTTTACAGAGTTGCCCAAAAATGTGACAAACTGCAAATTTACCAGAACGTTGCTGTCAGACTTATGATCAATATGTCACATGTCCGAGCATGTCACACCAATTCTGGCTTCATTAAACTGGCTTCTGTTTTTTTAGGTTATATTTTCAGTGATGTGCTTCACTGGTTTTTCAGCATTAAACGGATTAGCACCAGCATAAATTATGGACTGCTTGTCTCTGCATTTTCCAAGACTTTCTTTATGATCTAGTAATAAAATGTTTGCCCCCAAGTACCAAAAGTTAAATGAGTCCGGCTGCCTCAATCATGTAATATCATGTAATAAAGACTGGTGCTGTGTCCATGAAGTGTTCCAGACTTGCTGCTAGTGAATTTGGGCATGCTGTGGTCCGACCTCGACACTGAACTAAATGAAGAGGTGAATGGATGAAGTTTTGTTAAATTTCTACCCAGTTATTTCTCAGCTGTAGGAAGCCTCGCAAATCTACTTTGTTATACTATTTCTTTACAAGCATTAGTTCTATGGATATGTTCAGTGATTCTGGGTAAATTTTACAGCCACACAATTACACAGCTACATATATGACAAACCATCCCCCTCCACACTTGAGCCAAAAAACATTACTGCCATCTACAGGCATATCTTCAAATACTGAATTTAATTTAATTTAAAGTTTTATTTAAAGTGGCTTTTTGAGAAGCATAGCCCCAACATTTTCTCAGATTTAAATGGTATATTTCCTCTGGACAAGGCAAAACTTTAGGTGACCGTTGTGTGTAGAGTATTCTATTCTAGCAGGATTTTAAGATTTTAAAGCCTTTTGCAACACAACACCTGCTGACACAGCACTGGTTACGTCACTATATTAAATGATTCTACTTTTAGTGCATCCAGAACAAGCACTAGAACAGAACAAGTTATAATTATTAACTCTTTAGCCCTTCATTTTTTATATGTATAAAACATGTAGGAAAGAGATCACGAGTGCATGTCATGTGTTTTTAACAGAATATAATATCCGTTTAATTTATTAATGTATTCATAAATTATTCTTGCTTTGGATTGGGGGTGAATATAGTGAGCATCTTTTGCTAACTGTTATTAAAATAAATGTACCCTGTATTACTTGAATTCACTTCCCTATTCCTGTGTTCAGACCAATATCTCAAAGCGAATCAGAGTTTTAAAACCCAGAAGACATTTGAAACATCCCTAATATTAAAGTTTTAGAGGTAAAATTGATTATATACTGATTAACTGTCATTGTGTAATGGATTTCACTTTAAATTTAATACATTTAAACACATTATTAATCTCCTTTGTTGCTGTGATTGAGCAACCTGCAAAAACTTACTGCATGACTTGTGAATATGAGCATGGAAGTGCAAAAATGGCTATGCACTTCACAAGCAATTGAAAACATTGAGAAAACATCTTGTGCTGAAAAAGAGAGCCATGGTACAACTTAAAACTAGTCTGTTGCTCTGGGTTTTTAAACAGTAATTTTCATTTTTATTTTAAAATCAATTAGAATTGGCTGCATACTGTCTGAAGGGATCTTGACGCTTTTAAATGTTTTTCCTTTCTAAATTACTGAAAGTGGTTGACTTTTCCTAATATTTATGGGTTTCAGGGAGTAATTTTATTAAATTTCATGAACAATGAGAAATCCAATAGCTTTGTCCATTTAAAAAAAAATCACAGTTGTATTGGTTATTTTAAACCCATTAAAAATATTTTCTGTATTATTCAGTATCATGTCATCACACCATAAACGTGTCTGACGCATGTAACACAATTTACTGAAAATAAATAATCAATTTGAAGATTCTGATTAAGATTTGGGTTTTACCCCTGAACCCATCACTCACTTTCCACAAACCTCTATCTTCAGCTTCTGTTCTCCCACACTCTGTTGTTGTGGTGCTTTCAGAGTAACCTCAAACCTGGGCAAAACTAAAGGCAAGTTTACTTTGATTGCAATCAATTACACCATTTATTATTAACAGAATAAAAAAACAGTATGTGATGTCACTTACCATACTTCTTCACTTTAAATGTCTGCATTATTTCCTTATCACCAGTGACAGCCATCAATTTATACAGGCCCTCGACTGCTTCAGGATTGAGTTTGTGAGAAAGCTGCAGTATCAGACCTGTCGAGGACACATTTGTCCACTGACCAATCCTGTTACCTTTAGAGTCCTGTTTGGTTCCAAGAAAGACACTTATAATTTTGTAGTGACAGCAATAAGGAAGAACTGAATTGTCAATACTGATGTTAAAAGTTAAAGGGCATGTCTACAATTGTGAGGAAATGCTGTTCTCTGGTTTGTTTACATTCAGAGGTACCGTGCCTTGTAAGATGGAAAGGTATGTTTAAGGGAAAAAAATTGTTGAATTACCACAGAACTCAATTCTTAATCAAGTTGTTTCATTTTAAAGCATTTTCTGTGTTTTTACTTTAATGCAGTTAGTGCTCTTCTGAATTTAGAGTCAGTTCTGTTTACAGCAACAGTAAGTAAATATTACCCACCTATTGAGCATGACTAGAGCAAATTCCTCTTGGTTCATGCTTTTCAAGGTTTAGAGGTCTATTCATTGTCTAAAAACCTCCAGATGCTGTTTCTTTGCAATAAGCAGAGAGAGAAACCCTAGCATAATGGACCCTTTTCTACCCATTTACACATACTGGGACTTCGTAAACATATTAGACAGGTTTCGAGCACGCAAATAGACAGGAGAGCTAGCAAATGGTGAAGAAACAGAATTGAATAAAAAGCGTTTTTTGATTAAAATCACGAATGTCACCTTTAACATAAATAAATAAGTTTAATAAAACGTGTTTTTGTGTGTGATTTCATCTTACCTCAAGGGCTACTAGGCTGTACTGCAGAAAAGAGTGAGATATAACATCACATTTTACTCATTTTCATTAAGAAACTATAAATACAAGTCAGAAGTCACTCAACTTATTAGTTTCTGCAGTGCTGAGCCCAGAGTAGCAAAGACAGAGTCTACAGTCTATATTGAAGGTCAGTGAAACATTGGATTTTTAACAGATTTAACACATAGATTTTTATAAATTGTCACAAAAAACGTCCCTTACCTTTTGTTGAAGTGGGACAAAATCAGTATCCATGGTGACAATTCTAATATTCACTGTGAATATAAAAATATCTGACATTAACGTCAACACCAAACAAAACTTAATGAATATTAAGATATTATTGGAGAATTCTAATATATTGAGAATCTAAACTCTGTCCCAGGGTAAATCCTGTACTGGAAGACCAGATTTCTGATTCCTGCTCCTGCTTTATCTACACATACTCAAACCAATGATATTAAATACAATTAAAATAGAAGCCATTGATCATTTGTTTACACTAAAAAATATTTTAGATTTAAAAAAATAATTGAAATCCAAGTCACATACTATTAATATTATCTTCCGATATCAAGTCTTAATCTGATGCCTATATTTTCCCAGACCATACGTCTCACAGTACACACTTTAAATGCATTAGTTATTCGAAGCAATCCAATGTATATGTTTAACAAACGAGTAGCTCTGCAGTACTATAAGAAAAAAAACTTATGCATCTAAGTTTTTGCTTACATTCTTTTATTTAAAAAAAACTAACAAAGGATGTCTTTATAAACAGCTCATATATATTCAACTTAATAAATCACTGCAGTAATGTCCGGATTTGTCACTGCCCTCCTATGATTTCAGTTTTTTTCCTGTTTTTCCTGTGTTTCCTTCACACATTGTTCTGTGTTCATTCTACTTCCACGCCCCTTTGGGTCATGTGTTCTGTTCACAGGTCTTTCTGTGTACTCAGTCTTTGTGTATTTGTATGGTTTCTCATATTATTTTTATTGCTGTTGGTCATTTTTCTGTGCTGATTTTTTACTTGTTTCTACTGTTCTCTCTTTTGTTTCTGTAGTTTACTCTTAGTCTCTTGTCATGTGTGTGATTCTTGTCAGGTTGTAGTTTTCATGGTTATGGTGTGTTTCTAGTCTTTTATGTTCCTCCTAGTTCCTGTTTACTTGCCATCCTATGTCACAGTGCATAGAGTTTGTCTGCTGGTTTATTTGTAGTAAATATGGTGTCATGTGTCTGTCTTTCTTGTTCTAGGTTTTTCTTATACGGTTTATATGTATTTCCTAGATTACTGTGCTCTTTAGGTCTTTAATTAGTTCTCTCTGTGTTCATTCCCTGGATCTCAGTTTGTTTGATCAGATTATGTTCCTTTCCATCTAGGTTATTTTGTTTGTCTTGATCACCACATGCACATTCCATACTGGTCTCTGCCTTACACAGTACTGTTTTATCATTGTAACAAATGGTGAGGAAACATCTTCCACATTATAATTATTATATTTTTAAAAGTTAAATAAGAACTGCTGATCATTGTTTATTTACAGAATTTAGTAACTGCCTGAATAAGTTGTGAATCAACAGTAGGTCACTGGTGCTTCTCTGTGTAGAGTGAAACTAAATAACAGCTTAAAAATGAGATTTGGCAGATAGCAGAGATTAGGTTGAAAAGTGCTGCAAGATTCAGATAAACATTCAACTGGAAGTGGTGAAACAGTGTAGTGATTAATTACCAGTCTGACCAGGATTGTAGATTGGTTTATCAGTCTGAATGAATGTCAGGGGGTTGTAGGATTCAAACTTAACTTTTCTTTCCTCAGTCATCACAAAATTTTCCCCTTTGACTTCTACTTTGATCTCCTGCACTGACTGACCTTCAACATGTGGAGCCTGAAGAGAGCACATTCATATTCAAACACTAATAATATCTAAAAATATTCATAGTGCTTCCAGAAATGTGTCTTCCGCATTTAACCCATGTCCGCATTTAACCGTCTCAGTGAACAAACACACACACTAGTGCACAAGGGGCTGTGAATACACACCCATAGCAACAGGTAGCCATCCCTGGCACCCAGGGAGCAGTTATGGTTTCAGTGCCTTGCTCAAGGGCACCTCAGCCATGGTTTCAGGGAGGAGGACAGTGCTGTTCCTTCACTCCCACTGCCCCCAATTTTCCTGCCAGTCATGGGAATCGAACCAATGACCTCGCAACCCTCTTTCTAAGACCTCTTCTCTAACCATTAGGCCATGACTGCTCTAATGAAGCTCACCTTAAAATGAGAGCAGCGGTGAAATTCCTTCTCCACTCTTTCCTCTAGAAGTGTTCTGTTCTGGTGGTTGTGAACCAGATAAATGGTCATTTGCAGAGTTTCATTAGGCTTCAGGAGACTCACACACAATTTAGCATTAGAGCCAGACTCTATCACTGCAGGAAAAGCCACCATGAAATACCTAATGACAAAAATAACATTTCAAGAAAACACACAAATAAAGCACAATAAGAATAATTAATGAAAAAATAATGGAACTGTGACTTATGTAATAGGTTTCACTGTACAAAATCAGGTCAAATCTGAAGGATTTACTGAGCTCTGCAATAAATACAAAACAGTAGACTGATTGGCTGAAGATATACAGAGCTGCATACCTATGGGATCAATATCATGCTTGTGCAATTTCAGAATATAGAATTTATTCATTTTTTCACATCTTGGGAGTCTTCTAACTAACTGAATCTTAAAAATCACTAATTGATTAGAAGTCAAAATATCATTCCAGATCAAATTACCTGGAAAACAGGATATTGCAACACATCTCACTACACATCTATGAAACAAAGCTGGAGATATGTTGTATGTATGTTGTATGTTTTGTGTACAATGTCCTATAGAATGAAATTCAGCCGTGAAAATATTAATTCGGCTATAAACATGCGCAATGTCAACTAAACCAACCATAGTAGTGTGATGCAAAATGATGCACTGTAAACAGTTTTATCATCTGTAATTTCATTGTGAAGGTGGTGACAGCAAGCTGGTGTTGCAATGTCTACAGTGCAAATATCTATATACTGTCCAAACTTACCAGTGATTGTACACATTTCTTCAGAACATCATTTAATATACATAAAATTAACAGTGTCAAATTTGACCAAAAAATAATGTATTTGCCTTAATTAATCAATTAATTGAACAATCAATTCTGCTCACACACAATTATTGAAAACTTGCTTTATATTATATTTATTTATATTATTTCTAAATAAATAGAAACTATCCACTAAACTATGCACTAAAATGTCAAAAAAAAAAATTAGTCCCATAAAGGATTTGATTGTATCATTTATTAAATCAGGAAAACCAGTAAACTGACCTGGATGTTCATATTTTGCATAAGGCTGTAAAATTTTGTAAAATCTGAAGAAATGCACTTATAAAATATACTGGACCTGAACAACCAAAAAAGCTTCCTCTTTGCTACTATACATAATCGAATCACATGTTTATTTTCTAATTTATATAAACTGATATTATCTGTAAGGAATAATATATGTATATATATCATGCGGAAGTGCATGTTATTTCAAGCATATTCACAAACGTCACAAAATATTCCAAAAAACACTACATATATTGGGATTACTCACGGTCCTGAATCTTGTCCATACACAGAGAGAAAGAGGAAGCTGGCTAGAAATAGCCCTTCCCGCACAGAAACCCCACTGACCACCATGATGAAATCTGGTACCCAACACCAGGAAATGAAGTTCCGCTGCCTTTTTAAAAGGACGTGAAGCCCACAGGAGGGTCTCTGTAAACATTTTGACTATCATTTACTACTTTGATCAACACATATTGGCAGCATGAAAAACTAATAGTGTTAGCAATTCTGTCAGTTAAGATTACACTACAGGGTTCTGGTGTATTAGCTTTGTCGACAAAAATACAATTTTTAAAAGAGAAATACAGGCACTATAATTTTATGGCCATCTTGAGTGCTGTGCTACAGTTTATGTCCACTGTGACTTGTGTCTGTATAAAACACAGAACAGTGTTGTCATGTATAGCCCTGTCTAGTGTGTTCCTGCTGTCTGTCTCATTGTTTGCTCTGGTTGTCATGTGTTTATAAGCACATGGCTCTTTGTTTTGTTTCTGTCTTCCATGTCTCCACCTTTGCTCCTCCCTCTTGTCCCAGGTGTTTCTTGTCTGTGTTTTCTTTTTATAGTCCATGTGAATGGTTCCTGTTGGTGGGTCATTATGGTTGTATGTCTGTTTGTAGTGCATGTCCTTGCTAGGTTTAGTTTCTCTGTGTTCTGCTCAGTTTAGCTGTCTTTTTTAGCCATCTTGTTTAATGTTCAACTTATGGTTTAGTGTCTTGCCCCTTTAGATCTGTTCTTGTTTAGAGTTTAACCCCAGTATTTAGTGTTTAGCTTCTGTGTTTAGCTCTTTTGTTTAGTATTTAGCCCCAGTGTTTAGCCTCTGTGTTTAGCTCTTGTGTTTAGTGTTCTAGCCTTTGTGCTTAGCCTCTTTTCTAGTTCCCTAGCCTCTCTGTCTAGTTCCTTTGTTGTGTTAATTAAAAGTTTTTTGTGATTACCTCCTTCCTGTTCCTCACTCCTTGACCTCCCCTACACCCACCCTCGTGACAAGTATGGTATCTATACTCAACAGACATGATGGAACACTGGGCTGAATGAACAGCACATAGTTTAAGGAAGAAAGATTTTTTTTCAGGATAGGATATTCAAGTTCAATAATATTTTCATCTGTATTTGATCATGTTCACAAGTGTTAGTACACAATTTATGAGCAAAAAAGTTATTTCAACTCATTGTGATGAGGTCAGTGAATTGGCCCCATCACCAAGACTGTGGAATATACACATATAATTAAATATAATTAACGAATGTATGCTATTATTATTACTTGCCTTGTGTTTTACTTCCTGTACCTGGGGGAATTGCGGCGAATGTCCTGTCTCTCTTTGTGCTAACTGAAGGGCCCACGGTGAAGTATAACTATGTACATAGGTAAATACTCACCAGTAAAGCCAGAATAAGATGTGCCGGGGATATCTGTTAATGGTTATATTGTAGGCTGTAAATATCTTCTTGTAAGTAACTTTGTTACACCTTTGCCAGAGTTGGGTTAGTCCAATTAAGAGAGGGGTAGGGCTAAGTTACTAAAAAGAGGGGGTCTGTTTAGTCCTAAGTTGCTTTTAATTATTTTATTTTCTTTCTTGGTACCTCTCATCGTGATGTCATCACAGGTGCAATCTTTGAATAAAATCACGGAATGAGTTATTTTGAGTCTTGCCTGTTCCTTGCTGAGTGAACCCTCACTTCTTCAGCTGTACCCTCCACACTTCAATTCAAACATCCTTACCACAAAATGGTGGCAGTGGAAGCAGCCTGGGAGTGCTGAACTTCACAAGTGGTAGAAATGCAAGAGGACGCGGCCTTGATTGCCATTGACATGTGACAGAGTGGCAACAGTGGAGGCCGTCTACCAATTTTAAGCAAGACAAACTCAGCAACAGTAGGCATGGCTCCCAAAAAAGCTCACACAACCTCAAGTGCACAACGGAGAGATTCTGAAGATGAAGAACATAACACGCAGAGCCAGCCAGAGGTAGAAGCGTCAAGTAGCTCTACCGGAGTAATAGAGCAAGTCAGTGGTTTGCTCTGCTGCTTCATTAGAGAGCACAAAGAGAAAGATGAACTCCTACCAAAATAAGCAGTTAAACAAGAGCAAAGATGGCGCGCTATACAGCACCAGTTTAACCTGCTACAAGGAGATGTTCTGAGGATGCACCAGGAAGGGTCCCATAAGAGTGATGAAGGAGACGAAGCGGGTACAGCTCCACAGCCCCAGATCCTGCAAAGGTTAGTTAGTAGCACAAGAGACTTACACAGAATGGCTACAACAACAGCAGCAGAGCATGAATCCTATCGGGCCGACACCAAGAATGCCCATGCTAAAAGAAACAGATGACGTTGAACATTACCTGACCATGTTTGAAAGGATGGCACAAGCAGCCAGATGGCCCATGGAAAATTGGGCTTTACACCTTGTTCCACTCCTTGATGGTAAGGCAAGAGCAGCTTATGTGGCTATGGATGGGGATGACATCGGAGATTACGGTAAAATTAAAAACACCATCCTCAAAAAGTATGAAATCAACAAAGAAACTTATAGACAAAGCTTCAGATATACCACAGTTCTTGAAGATGAGACGCTGAAAGAGCTCTATGCCAGGTTGAAAGCACTATACAAGAGATGGAAGACACCACGGGGTAAAACCTGAACTGAGAACATGGATCATCGAACACGGGCCGGTAACACCTAAGCAAGCAGTGGAATTCACTGCAGCACGGCAAGCAGATGCAGAGTTCAGGATTGGCACCAGCAGCTTCAACAAACCAAGCCAACAGCGGGAGCTCGGTAAGTCTTTGGATGGATTGTGTAGTGGTCTGAAGCCGCAATTTAAAAAACGAGGTTAACATTGAAATAAATGGTCAGGGGTATTTATTAAATGTTGGCATATGGCAATGAGGGAAAGGACAGGAAAACATGCAGAATAAAACGGCAAGAGAAAGTTAAATGTACTACCTTGGCAGAACAAGTAAAAATACCTGAAGACAATACTGAGCAAATACCGGGTAACATAACTGAGTTGCAAGCACAGGATGAATCTCTTAAACCTCTGTTTTTAAAGAGTAGTAAAGAGAACATGGTTAACGGAAGAGAGAACCAGTTCACTATAAAAGATAACATTTTATACAGGATCAAGAACAATAGCGATCAGTTAGTGTTACCAGTAAGTTTAAGGAGAGAACTACTTAAATTAGCACACTCAGAGCCTTGAGCAGGACACCTGGGTCAGGCTAAGACACTGAGGAGGATAACTGGCAGGTTTTACTGGCCTAGATTATATCTTGATGTAGTCAAATATTGCGGAACATGTCCTGAATGTCAACTAAGTCCCAGTATTGATTGGGACACATGGCTGCCATATTTACTCTTTGCCTATAGAGAAGTGCCTCACGCATCTACAGGCTTTTCTGCTCCTGTATGACAGGGAAATGAGAGGCCCACTAGACGTTATGCGAGAAGCCTGGGAAGGGGTACAACAGGATAAAAAAAATGAATGTACTGTCACATGCTCAAAATGAAAGACAAGATGTCAAGCTCGACAGAGTTGGTCCGAGACAACATGGAAAGAGTCCAGTCACGACAAAAAGAGTGGTATGACAAGGTGGCAAAGAACAGTGCACTGACACCTGGAGAGAAAGCACTGGTTCTTTTGCCCACATCGGACACTGGGCTGCTGGCAAAATGGCATGGGCCATATGAGGTCATTAGGAAAATCAACAAAACCTCATATGAGTTGTCGCTACCTGACAGGAAGAAGCAGCAACAAGTTTTTCACATCAGTATGCTGCGACAATGGAAGGAGCCAAAAGCAAACACCACAGAACAACTCTGGGTATGTGCAGTCGGGGAAGAGGAGGAGTGCACAGAGCAATATTTTCCAGGCACAAGTGGAGCTAGTATGCCGCTAAATTTGTCACACCTCAGTACAAAGCAGCAAAAGGAGCTGAGGAAAGTCATCCCACCAAAACTCTTCATCGAGGAGCCAGGCAAAACGAGTAATATCCAGCATGACATCCGTCTCCTGAAATCGGATCCAATCAGGCAGACAAACTGTAGAGTACCTGCATGCTTTATTCCTGACCTGAAAGAAGAGGTGAAGATGATCTTGATCCTGGGGGTCATAGAACCTTCTACAAGTGAGTGGTGTAGCCCTGTGGTGCTAGTACCCAAGAAAGATGGAGGGTTACGCTTTTGCATAGACTTCTCTAAATTGAATTCTGTCTCTGCGTTTGACCCCTACCCCATGCCAAGAGCAGATGAGCTGATAGAGAGGCTGGGTAAGTCTCGGTATCTGACAAACTTGGACTTATGCAAAGGTTACTGGCAAGTACCACTGAGTCCATCAGCCAGGGAGCTGACAGCATTCCGTGTACCCTCGGGGCTATATCATTTCACCACAATGCCCTTCGGATTACATGGTGCAGCCGCCTCTTTCCAGAGACATATGGACCAGGTGTTGAAAAGAAGTGACGGATTTGCAGCTGCCTAAATTGATGACGTAGTCGTATATAGCGCAAGCTGGGAAGAACATTTACATCACGTCCAGACAGTGTTGCAATTGATTGCTGCTGCGGGATTAATGGCCAACCCAAACAAGTGCAATCTAGCCAGGGATTCGGTCTCATACCTGGGCTATATCCTGGGTGGAGGGGTGATTCGCCCGCAGGTTGATAAGGTGGAAGGGGTCAGAAGAACTCCGGCACCTACAACAAAAAGAAAGGTGAGCTCGTACTTGGGACTAGTGGGATGGTACAGGCGTTTTATACCAGATTTTTCAGCCAGAGCATCAGTGTTGACTGATTTTATAAAGAAAGATAAGCCTCAGAAAGTCAAGTGGACTGAACAGTGCGACAAAGCATTTAATGACCTGAAGCAGTGTTTGTGCTCAGAACCAGTGTTGTGCAGCCCAGACTTCGTGAGGCCATTCGTTGTTCAAACAGATGCATCTGGATGTGGTCTGGGAGTGGTGCTGCTGCAAGGCGAGGAAGAGGACCATAAACCAATTCTCTACATCAGCAGGAAATTGTTTCCAAGAGAGTTGAACTACTCTACTGTGGAAAAAGAGGCTCTAGCAGTGAAGTGGGCATTGGAATCTTTGAAGTACTATCTGTTAGGTGCTAACTTCGTACTAGAGACGGACAAGAGAGTGTTACAGTGGATGTATAGAATGAAAGATAGTTATGCAAGGATTACGAGATGGTATTTGTCACTTCAGCCTTTTAAATTTCAAGTGCAGTGCCAGAAAGGTGCTCAGAACATTACAGCTGACTTCCTTTCACGTCACTCTGAGGAGTGACTAGCATAAGGGGGGTGTGTGATGAGGTCAGTGAATTGGCCCCATCACCAAGACTGTGGAATATACATTAAGGAATGTATGCTGCTATTATTACTTACCTTGTGTTTTAGGTCCTGTTCCTGGGGGAACAGAGGCGAATTTCCTGTCTCTCTTTGTGCTAGCCGAAGGGCCCACAGTTAAGTATAGAGAGGGGGGGGGGGGGGAGGGGGGAGAGCTGGATCCTGGAACCTGTGAAAGGGAAAAAGCAAATAAGTAAAAAAAAAAAAAAAACTATGTACATAGGTAAATACTCACCAGTGAAGCCGGAATAAGATATGCCGTGGATATAATGGTTATTTATCTGTTAATGGTTATATTGTAGGCTGTAAATATCTTTTAATCAATTTAACTTTGTTACCCCTTTGCCAGAGTTGGGTTAGTCCAATTAAGAGAGGGGTGGGGCAAAGTTACTAAAAGGAGAGGGATTTGGCTGTGGTAGCCAGTGAATGTAGATAGGATTGCAGTATAGACAAACTAGGTTGGTTTAGTCCTAACTTGCTGTTTTTAATTATTTTCTTTTCTTTCTTGGTACCTCTCTTATCGTGACGTCATCATGTGTGCAATCTTTAAATAAATTATCACGGAATGAGTTATTCTGAGTCCTGCCTGCTCCTTGCTGAGTAAACCCTCACTTCTTTAGCCGTACCCTCCACACTTCAATTCAAACATCCTTACCACATTCATATATTCAAATGATAATTTTTCAAACACGGTGTTATCATAATGGTGTGTGCTTGCACTTCCCAGACAATTACTTCACTTTGTTTGAGAACTTTGTTTGCAACTGAAGAGCAAATATCAACTTTGCGTGAGCTACAGCATTATAATATACACCTGATATATTTGCTTTTAACAAATGTTTTGAAAATGGTATAAACTTTTTTGTAATATAATTATTCACTTAGTGTTTTCTTTCTAAATTTCACTGGTTTAAAAATCTCTTTCAAGAACAAGATATACTACAGGGGTTAAACTGAACACACTATCGTGAAATACAGGATTAACCCCATGACTATGCTAACTGATTGGGCTAAATGTGGGCAAGTCACCGTTTACAAGAAATCTCCCTTTTAGACTGTTTACTTACAGAAAAACGAATGGTCACTGACCTGTTTCAGTTGTACAGACTTCAAAACAAATGCCTCATTCTTTTGCTTCGAGCAAGCAGAAATAACCTGCTTGCTCATTAGTGAGAAAGTATATTGTAAGCCTGCATAATTAAATAAATGTGTATCATTTTAACTGGGCTTCAGTTAACTGTGTTTTCCAAATAATATATTTCAGTTTATTCTCCTCCCTTTTATTCTCCTATTTCCTTGTGAATCTACCTTTTTTAACACTGTATGCAAGGTCTCATTTTTTCAACAACTGTTCAGTACATTTGTCAAAATAAAATGTGGCTCAAATATTATTTAAGACAGTAAAAACAAAACACCATAAAGTGAAATTGTACAATTGAATGTTTAAAGACAAGTGTATCAATATATTATTCATTTTCTTTTCATTTAACTGACATATGTACAAAGATTTCAGATGTTTCCACTGAGAAACTTACATTAATTTTGTAAATATGAACTATTTAAAAACAAACAAACCCCTAAAAAGGACAGGGCAACATAAGAATGAACAATTTATAGAATATTCATGTTACACAATTTGGAATATTCAACTGTAAGTTGGTGCCACATTTAGTTCTTAGAATTGTCAAACATTTCTGGAGGAGCCTGAAGAAATCTAGTCATTCATTATCTGTAACCGCTTATCCAATTCAGGGTCGCGGTGGGTCCAGAGCCTACCTGGAATCTTTGGGCGCAAGACGGGAATACACCCTGGAGGGGGCGCCAGTCCTTCACAGACGCACACACATTCACTCACACCTACGGACACTTTTGAGTCGCCACTCCACCTACCAACGTGTGTTTTTGGACTGTGGGAGGAACCCAGAGGAAACCCACGCGGACACAGGGAGAACACACCAACTTCTCACAGACAGTCACCAGGAGCGGGAATCAAACCCACAACCTCCAGGTCCCTGGAGCTGTGTGACTGCGACACTACCTGCTGCGCCACTGTGCCGCCCGAAATCTAGTCAGTATATGGTAAAACCCAACAGCACTGTTAAATGAGCATGACCTTCGAGCCCTTAAACCACATGTGTCAAACTCAAGGCCCGTGGGCCAAATGTGGCCCGTCGTGTCATTTGATGTGGCCCTCAAGAGCTTAAAAGATCTGATTGACTGCAATCTAGTGGCTTAATGCCGTCGTTTCACGAGTAACATAATCAGTTATGTAGTTGCAATAGTTGCATATTTAATAAGGTTGCATTAATGTACAACGGTGTATGTTTCTGTGAAGATATTTTAGCAAAACAGTGTGGCTTTGAGAAATGCAGTGTAATGCAACTGCAGACTGTTGAATAGACTGAAGTCTTGTGTTAAGCAAGCATGGGGCCATGCAGTACATTCTTGAATCTTTACAGTATGGGATATAGAAACTGACCCTCCTGTTTTATGAAGCATAAATTCTCATGCTTTTTTCAACATGGGAGCAGATAAATGAATCATCTTGTTTTGGAAACACTGGATGTTTATTGACCTAGCTAGTAGGGCTGTTTCATATCATATCGTTCAAAATAATATCGTCATAATTTCTGAAACATATGTTTTTATGCATGAGTCATTTAGCCACAGTAAAATATGGTGGAAAGTGTCCCTGAGGTGGAGGAATTTGCTCCAAAACAGTGGAGTGGCTTATAGAGGTGGTTTGGTTAAAAAATATCAGATGTAGGATAAACCATGGTATTATGATAGAAACGAAAGGAGCCTTTAATATTATTAATATGTATTTAATTTAATATTATTCATATTAATATAACTTTGATATTGTTCAGTAGTCGATTTTTGAAATTAATAAAAGTATTTATCTGTGTTTTGTTTGTATCACCAAGAACATCTTTATAGCCAAAATACCTTAAAATGTTGTGATATTATTTTAGGGGCATATTGCCCACCCCTACTGTCCACAATCTGTAGCCTGCCCAGAATCACTGGGCAAATGGAGGAACACACACTGGTCAGTGCAACAGTCCAGCACATGGCATCACAGACTCAATCAATCAATCAATCAATCCCACTTATGGACATATGTCAGCAGCATTTACTTTTTGACCATGGGATGAAACTCAAAGACACAGGGAGAACACATCAAGATCTTCACAATGACCTGAGGTGGGTTTTGAACATACAACCATAGGACCCTGGAGTTACTACCCGTTACTCCACCGTGCCATCCACATGTTTACAGTTCAGCTAACAAAAAATGACTGGTTGAAACCTGTTCCATGGACATGTACGATTCATGGACTCAGATTTCAGATTGATTAATTTTTATTTATTTATTTTAAATTGACCAGTACAAATAAAACAAAAAATAGCACGTATTGTCACGTCCTGTCATGTCTGTTTTCCCCACCATGTGCTCTCTCAGCACATGGCTCTGTTTGTTGTTGTCCATGTCTCAGCCTATGTCCCGCCATTCCTCCTCCCCCTCGTTATCTGTCCCAGGTGCGTCTCGTCTGTGTTAAGTATTTAAGTCCCCTTGTATCACTTTCTGTTGTCGGTCATTTGTACCGTTTCGGTCCCTGTTGTTACCTCTGTCATGTTATCAAGTCTGTCTATCTCCTCTGTTTCTTCGTCATTGTTTTCCACGTCGTTGTTTCGTTTCCAAGTGTAGTTTGTCTCTGCTGTTCCTTGTTTTGTTTCCTCTGTCGTGAATTGTTTTTCAGTTATCGTGTTTCTTTTGAAGTCTGTTTTGTATGGTTCTGTTTTGTTTAATTAAAAGTACTGTGTTTTAGCGTGTGCGTCCGTCTCAGTCAGTCCCCTCCGCGAATCCTGACACGTATGTTAAATATTAAATGGACAGATTGTATTAAAGTTACTATCAGGTTGGGACACTGCAATTCTCATCCTAAATAAAGTTCTAATGCCACACATAAAAAAAAGAAGACAAAAAAAACCCACAGATCAAGTCTCCCACTATAGGGACAAGATCAATTTACCCTGGACCAAAATGATTTTATACTTATAGTTTAACTGGAAACTGACTGAGATACTGGCTAGATATAGTTGGACTCACCTCGACACACAGTATGGGCTCTGGAACCAATCTCCTTGAGAGGGGCTGGATGCTTTTTCACTCTGGAGTTGCCCAGGGTGAGAGGCGCAAGGCAGGAATGGGCTTACTCATGGCCCCCCAGCTTAGCGTTGGTATGTTGGGGTTTACTCAAGTGGATGCGAGGGTAATTTCCCTGTGCCTTCGGGTTGGGGAACGGGCTCTGACGATTGTTTGTGCTTATGCACCGAACAGCAGTTCAGAGTACCTGGCCTTCTTGGTGACCCTAGAGTGAGTGCTGGAGAGTACTCATTCTGGGGACTCCATTGTTCTCCTGGGGGACTTCAACACTCACATGGACAATGACAGTAAGACCTGGAGGGGCATGATTGGAAGGAACGGCACCGCTGAACCTAACCTGAGTGGTGTTCAGTTATTGGATTTCTGTGCCTGTCAGTTTATCCATTTATGAACGCCATGTTCGAGCATAAGGGTGCCCACAAGTACACCTGGCATCAGGATACCCTTAGACGCGTTTCGATGATCGACTTTATAGTCATATTATCGGACATGCGGCCATATGTTCTGGACACTCAGGTGAAGAGAGGTGCTGAGCTGTCAACTGATCACCACCTAGTGGTTAGTTGAATCAGATGGCAGGGGAGGATGCGGGACAGACCAGGCAGGCCCCCTGCCATGGGTGTGTTCCAACAATAGGGGGATCACACTCCTCAGCCTCCCCGGTAAGGTCTGTGCAGGGGTAAAGGAGAAGAGAGTCTGACTGATAGTTGAACCTTGGATCCAGGAGGAACAATGCGGATTCTGGCCCGGTCGTGGAACACAGGACCAGCTCTTTACACTCTCTAGGATCCTGGAAGATGCGTGGGAGTTTGCTCAACCAGTCTACATGCGTTTTGTGGATCTGGAGAAGGCATTCGACTGTGTCCCTCAGGATATTCTGTGGGGGGTGCTCTGGGAGTATGGGGTACTAGGCTCTTTGCTACGAGCTCTCCAGTCCCTGTATAAACAGAGCAGGAGTCTGGTTCGTATGGTTGGCAGTAGGTCCGACTGGTTTCCAGTTAGAGTTGGACTCCGTCAGGGCTGCCCACTGTCACCAGTTCTGTTCATAATTATTATGGACCGAATTTCTTGGCATAGCCAAGTGGTAGAAGGTGTCAGGTTCGGTGGTCTCAGGATCCCATGTCTGCTTTTTGCGGATGACTCGGAAAGATCTGGCTCATTATCGGTTGTAATAGTTTATTTTTATACCCCCCCACCCCCACCCTCCCTTCCCTCAGAAAAGGTTAGAAACAGGTTCATGGTGAAATTACTGCTTTATTAAATAACTTACACTCTCAGAAAAAAAGGCACATTATTGGTCACTAAATGTATGGGTTTGTCCCACAGTCCAGTTTTGTTCCTTAAAGGTACATTGCATTCTCTTCTCCAGAGGGAGAGATACATGTTTGTAATACTTCATTATAGAAATGTCATAACAAAAAACATAATAAAAGTCCTGGAGATGAAACAGGGTGTATGAAAGCAACACATTTTAAAATCTACAATTATAATATAATTATGTTCCCTAATTAAATGTACAAATATGTACAACTGAGGGTACCACCACAATAACAACATATCTGACAATGTAATAACAGTTAAGTGTGCTTTCCATACAACCTTGAAACAGTGTAAAAATACAGCAATTGCAATGTATACAAACAGTACATAAAATCAATAAATAGAAAATACATTTGTAACTGGCATTGAAATTTGAAATGGGCAGTGTCATGATTTCCTAAATCCAATTAATATTCAAATACTGTTTTTCATTTACATTCAGACTTTTCTTTAAAAATATGTAATTTATGTACTACGCTAAGGCCATATAACCAAACCTTTGTGTACAAAATACATTGTGAAATACAAAAATATTTCACCAGTAGGTTTGGAAAAGTAACAAAATGGCAGAAGGGTACTTTAAAACATTTTGAGTTTCCTCAAATATGTGCAAGTACACATTTGACATTCATGGCATACATCAGTTCCATCAACAGTTTGCAAGCCTCTGCTGTGTTGTCACACTTTGTCAATACCTCACTGCCCTCAACAATGATGGAAATATCAGCCGTATCCTCATCTCTGGCAGCCTGGACAACAGGGATCTTCAGGATGTGCAGTGTAGTGAAAGAACGCTCAAGTGTAGTCACCTCAGTTGTACTCCTTGTTGAATTCCAGCTCTATAATTAAACATTTAAAGATTATGTACATGTTCTGTTCTCTTCAATATACTTTCTTTAAAAATATTTAACAAAAAACTGTAAAATGCTTATGCATGCAAATTCATTAACTACAGAACTTCAAATGTAAAAGATTATCAGGTTATAGTACAAACGGTTATACAAATGATTATGCTACAACTAAAGATCTCTTCTAAATAATTTAAATTAACCTCCTATCTGCTTTTCTCCCTGCCCACCTGTATTTCTCACTGCCCCACTAGTTTTCTTACTGCAGTCCATCTTTACATAATTACATAAAGTAAATGAATTAGTTCATGTTCATAGTTAATGTTGAAAAATTTAACTAACTTCACAGCTCCAAAAATAAACTACTTCACATGCTTTTGTTTATTTTTTTTCTCTCAGTAAAAAGGCTTCTATTGTTTATAACCTCCTTCAACCCATTAATCACTAGCCCAAAATCAGTGCTACTCCCTAACAAAGGATTAGTGTATGTGGAATTATATATTTATAAAATTACATTACACCAAATACTAGCACTGAGATTGAGAATGTATTTTAACCTGCTTAGTGGTAGCTAGTTCCTTATGTCTTCTTAATGTGTTTAAGCAGTTGTATTTCTTGTTTTATTTCTTATACTGAGGTATGCGGTTCTGTGTGACATAAAAAACCCACAGAAATGTTCACATTCTCTTGTAAAATACGCCATCAAACCACATAATTACTCAAATTAAATAACTCATGTATGAGCGATTGTCATGTCATTTAAATGTTTTCTGTCAGAGGGAAAAAAGAGCTAGCTAGACTTAAACAGGTTAGCTAAAGTTGTCATTTGAAAAATATATATTTTAATATTACGTATGTAACATATAGCAGTTGATAGAATATCGTACATAACATTAACAATGTAACTACATTTGGACAATAGCAAAATACATATGTATCCAAAAATATAAGGTTAAATTGAAATACTTACGGGATGAAGCTGTTGCCTGAGGCCGGTGAGAGCTGCTCGCGCGCCGCGGTCAGAGAAAAAAGCACGAATCTTCATCGTCTCCTTCTGTGTTTTTACAGCGGTTCGCTTCTTCCACCTTCCGTTTTCTCATTCAGAGTTCATTCATTTTAAAGCTGTCATTCCAGTCCAGTCATCTTCAAAAACTTAAATAACAAAGTCCTCCCTTAAGCACGACACTGTCTCCTTATTAATCCTATTTATCATAATCATTTCTGTCGTTCGTGTCCCAGTCATTAAACAATTATTCTAAAATATTACAACATTAACAAAGCTTACCGATAACTGTGTGGCATTTAACAAGTTAAAATAATGATTCTATTTATTTTTACATCGTTGTCCAGAGTTACTAGTGTTGTCTTTTATTTTTAGATGTGGGCCACATACGATTAATACGCAGTGTTTAATAAAATGCTTTGATCTGTAGTGTGCTAACTGCAATGGCAATCACCTCGCCAGCCGACAGTGCCACCGTGCAGCCGGAATTGGGCCAGATGCAGGGTGCCGCATTCACGCTGAGACGGCAGGCAGCCGACAGTGCCGAGCCTGAGTCAGAATCGGCCCAGATCTACCTTGCTAGCTAAGTCAATACAGTCCGTCCGTTTAATATTTAAATATCAATTTAACATACATGATATTTTCTGTTTTATTTTTTTTATTTAAAATAAAAAATAAAAATAAATCTGAAATCTTAAAATACCATACAATATACTATTTTATATAAGTGTTTTAAACTGCAGAGACCTTTAGGATCAAATAAACAAACTAAACAGCGATTGAGTAAAGGAACAAAGAAAATATTTCGTACATGTTTTTGTCTTGTTTTGTGTGTTGTGAGGGTAAACAGTTCGTTACTTTCTGTATTTAGTGCTATTCATTTGTCCATGAAGCGTTAAAAGCAATGTGCGCAGCATTATGTGCACATCGAACAGTCCCTTTCCTTCACCGCGGCTCACTGAATCTGGAACTGCGAATAAGCAGCTAACTTCAGTCTTGGAATAAGAATAAGGAGCCAAAGGAATCGGGAGCTGCGAATAAGGAACCAACTTCAGCGTCCTAAATGCCTTGGAAAAACAACACGTTTAAAACAATAATGCCTTGTTTAAAACATAATACCTTAGAATTATATCACGTACTAAGCAATTTTATCGCAGTATGTGTATGTTCTGTTTTACCAGCTCACCTGTAACGGTCAGAAAAATGCTATCATGTTGAACAAAACCCCATTTCAGTCGTGTTCTGCAAAGTTTCACCAAGATGCGAGACTGCGGCCGAATTGCAAACAGAACCCCGCTCCCTGCACAGGGCTCCTAATCAGTGGGGCATTTATACACCTGAACAGTGCCCCCCCCCTCCCCCCCCCCCGTCCACGACAGAAAGTGCACACGGGGTTTCATGGGCGGCTCTGAAGGGTTGCTAACGGGGATGTCTGCAGCCCGGTAATGGGCGTAGTGTGTAGGAGACACTGTCAGTCATTTCTTGCATTTGCCAATCACAGTGTCCGTCTCTCGTGCTTTTGAATGAACTAATTGTATCAATTAATCCTCAAAAATAATTAGATCCAACTCCAAAAAACCCAGATATGTCTTAACCTATAGATGCAGGAAGCGTTAAATCATATTTTCTACATGAGTCCTACCTCCCCGTAACACATATGGCCAGTGTGATTGGCTGCTGTCACGTGAGACTGGTTGTGAGCAGCGCCAAAACTGGAAGGAAACTTGTCATGCGAGACTTACGTTACTCGGGTGCAACAAGTGTGACACATGGGTGTCAAAAGCCAGTGAGGATGGCAGCAAAAAAAGGTGTACACAAGTGGCTATTTTTTAAAGAAGTCACTCAAAGTCAAGTTCGCTAATGAAATGAGTCCATCATAACAATCTTAATAGCAATTTAAGCGTTGGTGCGACTCTAGCTATGAATAACAACTAGAAATTAACTGCACAACAAATTGCCAACAAATTATCTTACAGTCTCGGTTGAAACTCTCAGGAAAACTGCAGCCATTTGCAAGGATCTGGATGAAAATATGTTTTGTACTTTCATTGACACATGATTTTTTTTCTGTGATTGTTATTTATTCCCCAATTTATTCTTCAATTTATTCCACCAATGTCGAGCAAATCTGTACAAAAATGAGCGTGAAACTGGACAAGGCCCTAGAGATTATGATTGGGGGGGCTAAGCTTTAACCAGGGGGTACATCTAGGTGTAATTGTCTCATTGCAATAAATTTCTTTGACAAGGTACAGATTAAGGAAAGCCATAGTGTAATTTACAGTAGTAGGTCCCAAATACACTTAAATACTGAGATTATTGACAGGTACAATCAAATATTCATCTACAGGTAGAAAAACAAAACTGGGTTGATCAACTATTAACTCATTATATACAGATATCTGTAAGTTATAACGTCAGGAAAGAACATAAAAATCATTTCAGTATGCCCTAAATACATGAGCATTTTAACCGGCTTTTACAGCAGGTTTACTTTATGTTCATTATTAATCAAGTTTCCCCTGCTAGCATAATGATATTTCAACTAGTGCATCAGTGGCTTTTCTGTTGGGTTAATTAAAGTTTGTATCAGGCATAGAACTATGGTCTTTTTTTTTTTTTTTTTTCTTTTTCAAGAAAAGAAGTAAAGAATTTTTAAGTAAAGAATTGTGGTGGTTCTGGTGGGGGGTGGGTGGAGTATCACAGATGGAGTATGACAGGTGGCAAGTCTGTGACAAAACAGGTTCAGTGCAAAAATGGATGGAGTTTGTAAAGAAGTTAATTACACAAAATAGATTGAGTACGTATATGGGCGCTCTACAACAGGTGTGTCATGAAAATGAGTGAGTACCAAAATAAATAAACTATGAAAATGGGTGCATCACAAATGGGTGTTACATAAAAGTTTGGGCCACACAAACAGTATGAAAACAAGTGCAACATGAAAAATGGTGAATTATAAAAATGGTTTTAAAATGGAGTTTTTCTAAAGTGCATGTTAATGTGTTGATTAGTTTACTCACAAACCCTGATTTAGTGCTGCTATTGGACTGTGCATGTAAATGCACTCTGTGAATAAAAACCTAAATAATAAAAAAGTAAAAAAAAAAAACTTACATAAATAGCCATATACATAAAACAATCTTTTTATTATTATTTAACATACATAACATAGTGTTGCACCATAAAAAATGTGGAACTTCTGAACGTAAACAAACCACAGAGAACAATAGTTCCCTGGAGTCATCAACGTTGCCTTTAGCTTTTTTAATGGGATGTAGCAATGTCAATACAATGGAACTGAATATTAAACCTGACCCTGTGAATATTACATATTTTATGGTCTATCACAATGGTGGGCAAACTATGGCCTGTGGGCCATATATGGCACATTAGGCTGTTTTATCTGGCCCTCTGAGTATTTACAAAATTGTCCTAAACCACTTTAATTTCACCTTTCAATATCTTACATTCAGCTGAGTCCATTAGATCTACAGATATTTATTTGTCACATTTGCCATTTTTAAGCTGAGTTCTGCTACACGTCTGGAGTCACCAGTCACACCAGTGTGATCTAACCATTTGGCTGGTTTAAGACATCACGCATAAACCTTTAACTTTTGTTGAAATTGCTGCTGTAAACGCTGTATTGGTTTTGTTTAGACTGCAATACAAAAATATATTACAAAATCACATTCACATAATTAGTCTGGCATTTCATTTATTTTCAAAACTTCACAATATACAAAGCGGATTCCAAAAAAGTTGGGACACTAAACAAATTGTGAATAAAAACTGAATGCAATGATGTGGAGATGGCAACATCTAATATTTTATTCAGAATAGAACAGAAATCACAGATCAGAAGTTTAAACTGAGAGAATGTATCATTTTAAGGGAAAAATATGTTGTTTCAAAATTTCATGGCGTCAACAAATCCCAAAAAAGTTGGGACAAGGCCATTTTTACCAATGTGTGGCATCCCCACTTCTTCTTACAACACTCAACAGACGTCTGGGGACAGAGGAGACCAGTTTCTCAAGTTTAGAAATAGGAATGCTCTCCCATTCATGTCTAATACAAGCCTCTAACTGTTCAATCGTCTTGGGCCTTCTTTGTCGCACTAATGTTCTCTATAGGTGAAAGATCTGGACTGCAGGCTGGCCATTTCAGTACCCGGATCCTTCTCCTACGTAGCCATGATGTTGTGATTGCTGCAGAATGTGGTCTGGCATTATCTTGTTGAAAAATGCAGGGTCTTCCCTGAAAGAGATGACGTCTAGATGGGAGCATATGTTGTTCTAGAACCTGAACATAGTTCTCTGCATTAATGGTGCCTTTCCAGACATGCAAGCAGCCCATGCCACAATCACTCATGCAACCCCATACCATCAGTGATGCAGGCTTCTGAACGGAGCATTGATAACAACTTGGGTTATCCTTGTCCTCTCTGGTCCGGATGACATGGCGTCCCAGTGTTCCATAAAGAACTTCAAATTGTGACTCATCTGACCACAGAACAGTCTTCCATTTTGCCACACTCCATTTTAAAAGACCCCTGGCCCAGTGCAAACGTCTGAGCTTGTGGAGTGGTGCTTAGAAATGGCTTCCTCTTTGCACTGTAGAGTTTCAGCTGGCAACGGCGGATGGCACGGTGGATTGTGTTCACTGACAATGCTTTCTGGAAGTATTCCTGAGCCCTTTCTGTTATTTCCTTGACAGTGGCATTCCTGTTTGTGGTGCAGTGATGTTTAAGGGCCGCCTTGCGCCCGATGATTCCAGGTAGGCTCTGGACCCCCCGCGACCCTAAATTGGATAAGCGGTTACAGATAATGGATGGATCGATGTTTAAGGGCCTGGAGATCACGAGCATCCAGTAGAGTTTTACGGCCTTGACCCTTACGCACAGCAATCGTTCCAGATTCTCTGAATCTTTTGATGATGTTATGCACGGTTGATGATGATAACTTACAAGTCTTTGCTATTTTATGCTGGGTAACGCCATTCTGGTATTGCTGCACTGTCTTTGTGCCCAACAATGGTGGAATTGGTGATCCTATTACCATCTTGGCCTCAGAGAGATACTGACACTCTGAGAAGCTCTTTTTACACCCAATCATGTTGTCAATTGACCTAATGAGTGTTAATTGGTCTTCCAGCTGTTCGTTATATGCTCAATTTCCTTTTTCCAGCCACTTATTGCTACTTGTCCCAACTTTTTTGGGATTTGTTGACACTGTGAATTTTTGAATCAACATATTTTTTCTTTAAAATGTTACATTTACTCAGATTAAACTTTTGATCTGTCATCTATGTTCTATTACGAATAAAATATTGACATTTGCCATCTCCACGTCATTGCATTCAGTTTTTATTCACAATTTGTGAATAAAATTTTAGTGTCCCAACTTTTTTGTAATCCGGTTTGTATTCATTATGTTGAAATGTAAATAAGGTTTAAATGTGCTGACTCTGTGGCCAAACTTTGATTGAATAGAATGAAAAAAAGGGTGACACTATTCCCACTAAAACTGAATAAGGTAAGTAGGCAATTTTTACTTCTTAGTTTTCACATGTAATTTATGTATTTTAGTTCCCAATCCTTATCCCACCTGTCAATTTTTAAATCTCAGTGTGGCCCTAAAACTGAAAAGTTTGCTTAGGTCTGCCAGGTTTTCTTGGTCTATCATATTAGAATGTAACATGGTGTGTAATTTAAAAAACAAAATTTTAAATAAAGTTCACAATTTGTCAGAGCACTAACAGATGGAGCTCTTTACCATATGAAACAACACATTTAACGCCACTTCAGTGGCTCATGATCTGCATAAAATGTCTCCACTCCTTTTTGTACCCATTTTAAAACCCCACTTGTTTTCCTACTCCAGTCATTTTAAGGCTTTACCCATTTTGGGGTTCCACCCATTTTGAACCTACACTCGTTTTGAAACACCACAGATTCCATACAGCTGTTTCTGTAATACATCTGTAATTCCACTCATTTTCGTCCACCCAAATTTCCTCTCTGCCCACCCAGAGCCATGCCCACCCAAACACAAAGCCAGCTGTAAATAACCAATCAAAAATATATTTTTTCTTTTCTAATTTCTGATTGGCTCTTTGAGTCATATAAAACTGGTAGACGATCTCATGTAGCTCAGCAGATGTTCTGTCACTGGGAACAGGAGAGGTAGGGACTTAAAAAGGACGATTATCAAACTTTAAACTCAAACAAGCATGGTAGAGTTGGCCAGACTGCCTTCAAGAGGCATATTCGCTTACTGATGGACTGACACTTAATGTTGATTAATGCTCATGTGCGAGTAGGAACAGGTAATTCAGCCGTATTTCACAGAGAGAACTTAATAGACGGTGTAGTAGTGCCTCCTTGTTAGTTCAGCCATATTTTACATTCCAGTTCGTGAACTAAATTCGGAACTGTTCAGTGGTGACCAGAGGTCCTCTTTTCCCTGGACAAGTACTTATTTGCTAAAAAATGCGTGTTGAAAAGATCAGAGAGTTGAGAGCTGACCTGGGACACACTCGCACTGCTTCATCGCTATAGGTCCACGATCCACCGTGGTGAGCAGCTCAGAGTTTTACTGGAGCCTCGAACTGAAATATTGAATGTTGTTGAGGTAATATTTATCAAAGTCACTTCTTTATGGGTGGAGAATGTTTCTATGACTCAGCCTTTAATTTTCTACTATATATTTAACATTTTAACAAAGTTATCTTGTCTGTCCCTATAACAACACAAATACATGGACAAATCTCACCGTTACTGACTTTCTGATGAGGAAATTACATCTGCACAGCTTTTTATTTAACTTTACACGAAAATGGACAAAATCTCTGGAATATTAAAGCCAGAACACCAGAGTTACTCTGAGGTGTTACTCAAAATAAACGAGGCTGTGAATTTGTTACAACACCGTTTTATCAGTCAGACCCTTATAGAAATGCAAGTCAGTAATAAATATCTAGTTCCAGCGATGCCCTGTTCCTTTATCAAGTATAGATTACTTGGTTGACAAAACCGTCAATGTGCTTAGTTTTAGAAATGTTCAAAAACTTAAACGTGACCTTGTATTTTTCTTTTAGACGAGTTGCTTTAATGTCATCTTAAAATGGTGCTTCAGTTTAGTAGCTTTGTATGAACAGAAAATAACAGGCTTTCCATGATCATACATACTGTCAGTAACTGACAAGATAAAATGTTTTTATAGTTGATTATTTGTTATTATTGTAAATAAAGACATTGTATCACATTGTAACAGTTACAGCTACGCTGTGCCTTTAAGAGATGGTAACTCTTTGTGTATGTATACAGGGCTTCCTAATTCCCCACACTAGAGGAGAAGTTAGTGTGATCCAGTGTTACAACATGTAACCACTGTTCAACTAAGCACCCTATTCCTGAGAACAGCTCTAAAAGTAGTGATGTTCAATACCACCTATTTCCTTTCTGATCCGATACTTGAGCAAAATTCAGGTTGGTATCTGCAATACTAGGGTGACCAGACGTCCTCTTTTACCAGGATATATCCTCTGTTTTAGACTTAAAAAAATGTCCGGGCGGAATTTCACAAACGTCTGAGATTTTGTTTTTCTAGAGCTTACATAGAATTTCGAGAAGTGTTTCGTTCACAACTAGTCACACCCTCCCTTACTCCATTTGGTTCGTGAGGAGGGGGAGTGGTGAAGTAGCCTAAAATCTTCTGATTGCATGGTCTGACTGTAGAGCTAACGTTATTGGTAGATAACCTTCTCTGTAAACATTTAATTGGTCAGTCTGCATGTCAGCAGTCCTCCACCCAATAATAGTTGATTTTGGTTATGCTGGTCAACCAGAATTGTTTATGCTGGTCATGCTGGTTGGATGATAATCTCAAATAATTGCAGTGCCACAAGGAGAGATTTGGAAAAAGTTAAACCAACACAATCACACACGAAATATCACAGTTAAGTGAATGTGTGTTTGTGTCGCTCTGTGAAGGCTGGCGCCCCCTTCAGGGTGTGTTATTGCCGTTCACCCAGTGATTCCTGGTAGGCCCCGAACCCACCATGACCCTGAACTGGATAAGCGGTTACAGACAATGAATGAATGAACGAATGAATGAATGAATATCACACTTACTGGAAAAATGTTATTTGGTTTTATTGTAATGTTGGGCATTATTTGTTGTTTGTTTAGCAAATAGCTTTTTAACCCTGCTGATTGACCTGGTAGACCAGCTTAGCCCTTGACCAGCATTGGGTATGCTTTTGTTTGAGTTTGATGGATTAGTTTGTCTACAAGCATGATCAACCTCAACAACAAGTAAGAATCAGCATGAATAGCGAGACAAACAAGCCCAAGCAGCATCACCAAAGAAACTGGTGCTGACTGAGCATAACTATATAAAAAAAAAGCTATGCTGGTCAAGCCATCAAAGACCAGATTAGACCATCCAAAACCAGCTACCAGCAAAAGCTGGTCTTGAGCTGTATTTTTCAGCAGGGTAATAAGGTGTTTATGTTATGTGCTATTCTTTTGAGTTTCTTTTACCCTTAATCATATGACTGGCATTGTGTGTGGTTATTATGTAAAGAAAAACTCAGGTGTGTTTAAATAATGCTAGCTAAAGAAATGGTTATGTGGAAATGTTAATACATTACATAAATGTTAAATACATTTGCTTTCAAAATGTGTACGTGCAAGTAAAAGAGAAAAAAAAACAAGAGCTTTAGAGGTATATGAATGTATGCAGTATAATGACAAAATATTTGGTTCAGTTGTTATCTGGTTGCTAGCAGGTGTAGCTAGCTAAGTGTCTGCCCAGATTATCATTGTGGCTAATAGCACTAAGTTCGGCATTATGCATTTTTTTTTATTTTACAGAAATATAACGGACTCCCTGGATCCAAGAAGGAGCTAGACATGGTACCAGTAATTTTTTTTCATAATAATTCACTAGAAGGTCTGAAGAGTCACTAAATCTAGTAGCAAAATCACTAAAATGGCTATACCGAGCAGAGGGTTGGACCTGAGCATGACGTTTCACAAGGTTGATACGTCACGACTTAACAAGAAGTCAGTTTTTGGACTCATTCTTCAGACTCCACCGTTTTGTGTTGCAACAGTTTTTGTACTCCACCCATTCTCATGTCTCACCCATTTTTGTACTCCACCCATATTGATGTCAAGCCCATTTCAGTAATCCACTCATTCATGTCACGCCAGTTTTCATACTCCACTTGTGTGTGTAGCACCCATTGTCGCACTACACGTTTTACTCCACCTGTGTTCATGTCACACCTGTTTTTATACACCACCCATTTGTGTCATTCCCATGTTGGTATTTGGCCGTTTTTCATGTTCCACTCCATTTTGTACTCCAGCTGTCGTCATACATGTGGTGGAGAAAATAAATACAAGTATTAAGAATTGAAATCTAACAGAGCATTTGCAATCAGAAAGTAGTTTATTAACCTTAAGGTGGTCAACACATAATAGCAAAGAGACTATGTGAATGAGGACAAAGAATATGCTTTCACAGAGAGTTGATATAGATAGTTTATACGTCATAAGCATAAGATAATCACTCTAAGTTTCTGCAAGCTTAGTTTCCTTAGAGACATCCCAGTTTGATACACAAGATGAAGGACAAAATGTTTTGTTCTGATAAAGCACTGACCTCGAACTGACCTGACATACACTATAGTGGAGGAAGGCCCAGGTATGCTGAACCTTTTTCAGACTCTGGATCTAGATCAAGAAATGGAGAAATTTTAAGATTCATCCTTTGACTTTCTTTTTTCAAAACCTCACATTCCATAGCAGTGAGCTGTGGGGACCTATGAAACACACACACACACACACACACATAATCTGTTGGAGATTGGAAGGCCGCAAAACCCCCTTTCCAGTGACCCTGAGAGGTTCACGAAAGGTCCATACCTACACTAAGTGGTCGGTTCAAAAGTTATGACATACCATTAGACCGAAGGATAAATCTTAAACCAGTTAAGGAATCCTGGGGAGTGGATATTAAACCTATCACCTGATAGAACTCAGAACTCTCCTAAAAGGACATTCGTTATCCACAATCTTATCGTAAAATCGCCATATGGCCCCAAGGGAATGCAGCTAAATTTTGTTCTTAAAACATCATAGTCAATCAACAGTGCCTCCAAGTGGACATTTCGGGGAAATCATATGTCACTGAGAGCACCCCGTTGTCTCTCGCTCTCTCTTCTTCTCTCTCTCGTTTTATCACTGTCCAAAAAAAGAGTTGTCTTGGACACGTATGCTTTTCTGAATCCAGTTATGCATTATGTAATGTTTTATTATTGTCTATCGTATGTTATTCTCAGGTGAATGTATACTAACATGATTTGACGAATTGATGTTAATATCGAGTCACGAAGAAAACCAATTCCTTTCTCAATTTGAAAGAATGTTAATTAATCTCTAATAACTAGAATAGTTGGTGTAACTATATCAGTATACTTAATGTATTAACATTCAATTATATATGAGGTATTATTTCGTATATAATTGTATAAATGTTTTATCTGCTCAAGCAGCGTTAAGCATATCTTTTTTCTTTTCTCTGGAAAACTTGAGACGGTCACGTGTACTTCCCCAGGCCCAGTAGCCAATCAGAGAACGGCTACCTCCCAAGCGGGCGTAACGGCGCAACATAGAAAACAGTAAGACGGCCAAAAGCACGTGAGTCAAGGAGTCGAAAAAGAGTCACTTAAAGAGTCGTTTAAGAGAGTTGAGTAAACATTCCAGTGTTTAATATCCTTTTTATGAGATTTTGTAAAAACATTATACATATATAAATATAATACATTATATTGTTGAACGTGTGTATATATATATATATAAACCCCTCGCTTCAACCACCACAGAATTTACTGCTGAAAAAAGCCCTTTTGTAATTCAGATTTTTTTGTTCAATTTTATTTTGAAGGAGATTTAACCTCTCACGTTTTTAATGTATATATAGAAGTAGATATACATAATTAAATAAAACATGAGTAAATTAATGTATCTTTAAACATATCATACATGTTTACAGAAAGAGGAGGATCTGGAAAATTAATTTCACTATTGGTTTGTATTAACATCGTAGTGTTTAGCAGTATGCTATTAAAGGAATGCACATAATTTATCAATGTGAATGAATTACGCCTCAGTATGTGTCACACACAGTGTGAGAGAATAGTGATGTTTGTTTGATATAAAATTATGAAAAGCTTCAGAGCATGTTATGAAATAAGTTATATAATAATGTGCATGTTTACAAATTTTAAGGTATTAAACACCAGAGTCTTTAATTGTGAAAAATAAACTTCCAGTTGCTTTTGGAATCAGCTTAGTAGTATTGCTGTCTTCACACTGCTCACGTAGGGCTCAACGTAGCCATAGGTCAGCGCTCAGCTCACTATGTTATGAATAATTCAGATGAAACATAGGTGTCAGTTACAGTGTGTGATGTAAATCATATCATGAATATGTAAGTATGCCCGGATTTGAGGCGAAAACCTTAAGAAGCGTGTAAACGTGTCAATTTTGGTCACATTATCACGACAAAGTTTTACATGTTAACACGCACATTTTTAATAAAGTGTTAACGCGCATGTGTTCACACGTTTAGAGCCCAGTGGTGTTCTTTACATAAGTGACGCCTCCTTAGCGAGCCCAGCCTCAGCGGCTCCCACTGGGAGAACAGTACGAGCCAGGGCTTGGACCCTCTGCTGCCACCACAACGGAACTGCTGTGCCCATCGGTTAGTCGACCTGTGTGATTATGATAATTGTGCTTTGCTTATTAACTGATTATTATCCCTTTCCAATAAAGTGTTTTTTTATTTGAAATAATACTGTGTAGAGAGTTTGTCCATAAAGTCTGAAGATCTTGAAAACTCACATCCCAGCGTGAATCGTATCCAAATTTCTGATGAATTATTAATATTGTTATTATCTAACATTAATAATGATAGAAATAATTTATAATTAATAACCGCAATTAATCAGAAATAATTCAAATACTGTTACCACGCTACAACACTTAGTTTCTGAGTTCTGTTGAGGGTTAGAAATGAATATACAGACAAAACAAGCAGACAGGGTCTTTCAACAGAGGCATATATAAAAATTTCCATGAACCTTTCTGTAGTCTCAGGTTGTGCTTCCCTGCATATTTTCACTGTCATCCAGATGGACGCTGTCAGGATGATGCAGGCGAAGGTGAATGCTGTCACCTTGCAGAGGTTGAACAAGATGTAAAATTTTCCTGCCTTGGTGATTTTGTTGTGTCTATTCTGGGGCTGGGGCTCTTTTGCAGTGTGAGATGTGGACCCACGTCTCCCTCTCAGCAATCTTCACTGCAGTGTGAGTAGTCAGCAGCACCTGGAACGGTCCTTGCCATCGATCCGCTTTCCAGTTCGCCCTCTTGTAGACTTTAGTCAGGATCCAATCCCTAGGCTTCACCGTGTGTCCTGTAACTGCTGGGCTTGGTAGAGATTCTTTCACCCTCCTGTGCACATCAGACAAAACAGAGCACAATGTTGCACAATATTTTTTGCATGTGATCGTCTTCCAAAGCCAGTGTTTCTCTTTTGGGAGCACATCCTGTATTTGGCGGACGGCCAAACATTATCTCGAAAGGGGAGAGTTTTGTCCTGGACGACACTCTTTGTCTCATGCACACGAGCAGCAGTGCTTCCACCCAATTTAGCCCTGTTTCTTGACACACTTTGATCAGTTTTTGTTTTATTGTGCCATCTGCTCTTTCTACCGCCCCTGCACTCATAGGGTGATAGGCACAGTGTTTGTGTAGTGGCATGCCAATTACTTCACTGATGTGTGTTTAAATTTTGCTAACAAAGGATGGCCCAATGTCAGTTGAGATTTTCCTAGCAATACCAAACCTGGGGACAATTCCCTCAACAGTATTTTTGCTACTGTTAGTGCATCTTGTTAGAGAAGTGGGGAAAGCTTCTACCCATTTTGAAAACATGGCAATGATCACAAGCACATATTTCTTTTTCAGACATGGTGTTAATTAAAAAAAAAAAAATCCATTTGTAGGTGATCAAAAGCCTTGTCAGGTTCTGGATGTCCGTGTGTGTTCATATGAGACGGCACCTGTTGAGTTTAACTTTAACTTTAACAGGTGAGACACTTTTTTGAAAACAATTGTGAGTGATTTGAGAAGCCTTTTACAAACCACTGTTGATTTACTGCGTCTACCATTCCTCCCCTTGAACAATGGTCCACTCCATGGGCCATTTTCGCAAAGTCAGGAAAGTAGTAGGTAGGTAGACATGGTTTGTTGTTTGGTCCCAACCAGATTTTCCCATTAAACCTACACCCTGAGTTCGCTATGTTTTCACATCTTTAGCTGTTCTGGTTTTATGAATTTCCTCAGGTGTAATATCCTGAGGTTCAACAAAGGTGGCTTGTATTAAAAACACCCCAGGGCCAGATGCTGCCTTCTTAGCTGCAGCATCTGCTCTCGCGTTACCCAATGCTTCTGGGGTTTTATCACATGTATGTGCACGTACATGTACTACGGCCACCTGTTTTACTAAAAGAATGGCATCCAGAAGTGCTGACACCAGTATGTGATGTGCAATTGCCTTACCTGATGACGTTAGAAAATGTCTGTTTCCACAAGGTCCCAAAGCTGTGAACAACCCCGTAACTGTACCTGGAGTCTGTGTAGATGGTGACTGCCTTTTCTTTGGCTAGTTTGCATGCCTCAGTCAGTGCAACTAGTTCAGCAGTCTGTGCTGAAAAACTGGAAGTTAGGCTACCTGTAAGCAAAGTGTGCGTTAGTCAAACAACAGCAAACACCGTTTTTGTCACGCCTTTAGAGTCTTTGTAGCTGGGTCCATCTACACAGAGGATTAAATCAGGATTATCAAGTGGAACATCTTTCAGGTCAGGTCCTGGAGAGCAGACAAGGTCCAGTGTGTGCAGACAGTTATTGGGCTCCCCTTTCTATTCTGTGGGTAGGAGAGTAGCTGAGTTCAATACTGTACACCTTTTTACTGTAACATTTGGCATTTCTGTCAATAATGTGTGATATTTAAGCCACCTGGCTGCACTAAGATGTGATGTCTGTTTTTCCAGCAAGATCATGGACACTGCATGTGGAACGTGTAGGGTGATGTTTGCATACCCCACTATCTCTCTATGATAGCCTTCTCTGCTGCTGCTTCTGCTCTTAAGCAGTAGGGATAAGCCTGAGCTACGGTGTCTAGCCGCCCACTGAAATAGGCCACTGGTTGAAGTATCTTACCGTGTTCTTGTAAGAGAACAGAAGTCATATAGCCTTGTTTTTCATCTAAATTGTTCAAAAGATTTTTCTGGATTTGGCAGAGCTAAAACTGATGCGTTCTGAAGGGCTATTTTTAGATTTACAAATACCTCCTCCCCTTCAGGCGTCCAGGTTACTTTGGATGAGGCTGTTAGATTCTTTTTATGTGCCATGTCATGTAAGTGGAGCAAAGTTTGTGCATAATTTGGAATCCACATTCTGCAGTATCCAGTCATACCTAGAAAAGAGAGAAGTTGCTTTTTTGAAGTTGGTTTTGGTATGTGTGCGATTTCAGAGACTCTTTTCACACTGTGATGGAAATTTGTTTATATAAATGATTCATAATCAATAGAGATATTTAATCAGCAATGGCCACGCATGCATCTTGTCCCTGTCCACTCTGTGGCCATTCTGTGTTAGGAAATGAAGCAGAGAGACAGTGTCAGTTATACAGGTGTTCTGTTCAGGAGAACATATCAAAAGATCATCTACATACTATAGAAATATTCTAGTACCTGGGAAAGAGAACTTAGCTAAGTTATCCCTCAGGGCTGTCTTGAAAAAAGATGGTGACTCAGCGTATCCTTGAGGGACACGTGTGAATGTGTATGATTTCCTTTGAAAAGAGAAAGCAAAGCAAAACTGAGTCTTTGTGCACTTTCAGACTGACAAAAGCATTTGCCAAATCTATCACTGAGAACCACTGTGAATTTTGTTTACAGCTTGCAAGTCTTGAACAAAGCACCACTGCTCTCGTTTTCCTGGAGCTGGGGATTTTTTTACAGGCCAAATTGGAAATCTACATGTTGAGTCCAGACATTCTATAATAATCTCTCTTTCCAACAAACTGTTGAAAACAGGTGTTATTACGTCGATGGCCTCCTTTTTCAGAGGATATTGAGTTGTGCATGGCCTTATTAATTCTGGAGCTCCTTTCATAAGACCAACATCATATTTGCCTTTGGACCACAGCCAAGGTTCACTGGCGTCTAGAAAAATTTGCTTCGTTAGTGATTACTGATTTGTTGAGACAAAAGTGACACCAGCTTGGGCTGAGAATGACAAATTTAGTGTTGTTCTATATGTTTTGGATGTCTTTGAATATTCCCAATTTTCAATTTCACTAGGCTGCCAACCAGTGATTGTTAAACAAGTTAAAATGAAATTTGACATGTCTTTCCAATGTTTACTTTTTTCCTTTGCTAATGAAATGTGAGGTACCTCCCCTCAAAACCATTGACTCTGATCTGAGGTTAAATTTACTGCGAAGCCCACCCATTGCTCTAGCAAGTCGGGTGGTTGCAGAGACTAACACATTGTCTCTACCTTGGAACACACACATTTGTTCCATATCAACACGCCAGGTTTGCACACTGGCAGTGCAATGCAAATCCCCTGAGGTTATTACATTACAATTAAATTTTGCCAATGAATGATTAAAAAAGCGTAACCATAAGTTTGATTTTTCTAACTGCCCTCCCATCCCCACAAGTGTAGGTTTGGATGGAATTTGTGGCAAATTTACCATGCTTATCTCAATGCCCTTCGTGCATGACAATTTCATTTCTAATTTACATATTAGTTCCCTAGCTAAAAGATTCATAGGGCAATTTGATGATAGAAGGAAAGCATGTTTTAGGGTTGTGTCACTTCCTGCATGGTGACACCAAAGCTCATCAGTGTAAGATTCCATTAAAGGAACTCCACCCGCCCCCAATATAGATGTTTTCCTCCCTGACAAACATGGTTCGGGGTGTAAGGCCCCTGTTTTTAAAACAGAAATTGTAGCCCCAGTGTGAACTAAGAAAGTTCAAATTTTCAAACCACTTACACATGGAGCGTTCTTTTCCCACGAGCTCATGTCGTTTCCGGGACAGTCAGTGGGTTTCTGAAGTCCAGAGTGAGCTTCATGGATTTGTTCCAGTTCATGTAGATAATCAACGACAGTCTGTCCTTCTTTCTACTTGCACTGAGACAGTTTGTCCAGATTCAGTGTGACTGGAAACGCTGCTTTAAGTCTTGTATAGAAGACAGTCACTGCGACTGGGTAGGGTGATCCAGGGTGCCCCCTGTACATACAACTGTATGTTTTCGGGAAAAGGAAGATTTCTTTGTACTTTAGTCCATTCCAGTTTCATCTTGTGTGCACATACTTTTGTCAGTTCATTCACAATGTTCCACCCAGTCACAAACATCGGTCCTCCCTCTGAAATCGAAGGGAGATCTTCACATATTTCACATACATCTTCACATCTGAAAACATAATCTGCCCCATTAGGTCCCATCACCTGGATACTCGGCATTTGAAGCGAGGTGCTCAGTCCCTTTGGGCTTTCCTAAGGCGGTGCAGTGGGAGGAGATCTTGCTGCTTTCTTTTTTCTGCTTCTTTCTTCCAGCTTTCTGATTTGGTCTGCCAGGACATTAGCACATTGCAGCAAACATTAAAATGCTTCATCCTTTTGCTGATGGAGGAGGATTCCTCTCGTCTTCATCCCTTCTACCACTTTGGAGTTGGGTTGAGCTTGTGATGGCTGGGGAGTAGCTGAGGTTAGAGGAGGCTTGATAGCAGCTTCATTGCCAGCATTCTCTTCTCCCTCTTCTGCTGTTTCATCTGCATCATTATTTGGCTCGGGAGGTTGAGAAGGAGGCCAATCATCCAGGCACTCCTTCTGAAATGCAAAATACTCACCAAGGATTTTTTGAAAAAAAAAATTTCAACCACCAGGTTCTTTTCCCGAATTTCAGCACGTTAGGGATGGGAGGTCGGTCTATGTCCCGTTCCTTAAACAGGTGAGATGGGGTTCAAGAGGTGATCAGTCCCTTTCCACTGGAAACGATCCCCCCCTCAGAGACAGTGTGAAATCCCGCCGACAATGCCAAATTGTGGTGGAGAATATAAATACAAGTATTAAGAATTGAAATCTAAGAGAACATTTGCAATCAGAAAGTAGTTTATTAACCTTAAGGTGGTCAACACACAGTAGCACAGAGCACTATGTGAATGAGGACAAAGAAGATATTTTCACAGAGAGTTTATATAGGTAGTTTATACGTCATAAGCATAAGATAATCACTCTAAGTTTCTGCAAGCTTAGTTTGCTTAGAGACATCCCAGTTTGATACACAAGATGAGGGACAGAATGTTTTGTTCTGATAAAGCACTGACCTCGAACCTGACCTGACATACACTTAGTTTTTGAGTTCTGCTGATGGTTAGAAAGGAATATACAGACAAAACAAGCAGACAGAGTTTATCAACAGAGACATATAAAAATTTCTATTACAATATACACAACGCACACATTTATATTAATGTAATCGTTTTGTTTACATTATTATAATACTGTATTAGTAACAATAATGAAGCAGGTAGCAGGCAGTCACACAGCTCCAGGGACCCTTGAGTTTGTGGGTTCAGGTCCCTGGGTGACTGTCTGTGAGGAGTTTGGTGTGTTCTCTCTCTGTCCGCATGGGTTTCCTCCCATGGTTGGAAATGCTGACCTCATACCGCATGCCTGTCCCTGGCTGAAATTCAAACAGCTCACAAGTGCCTATCTAGTTCTTTCACTTATCCATTTCTGGGTCACGGTGGGTCCAGACCCTACCCGGAATCACTGGGTGCAAGGCCGGGACACCCTGAAGATGGGCGCCAGTCTTTCGCAGGTCGACACACATACACACACATTCACTTACATCTAGGGACACATTTGAATAGCCAGTCCACCTACCAGTGTGTCTTTGAACCATGACATGAAACTGGAGCATCCAGAGGAAACCCATGCAGATACAAGGAGAACACACCAAACTCTTCACAATCAGTCACCCGGAGCAGCAATCAAACCCACAACCCCAGGACCCTGGAGCTGTGTGCCAGCCCTACTCTCTATATAGTGAATTCAGATATCAGTAGATTTCAGATTCCCACATATAAATATTTATAAAAGATGTTGTACCAGAAATGACTATTAAGATCTAGATTCAGTAATTTCATGCCCTGCATAGTGTACTATATAGGGAGCATAGAGTGATTTTTGATTAAACCTCATTTTCCTATGTTTCACTGTTTAATAAATGTCCATTTCTACATAAGCCTCTGCTTTCCATGTCCCATTTTTACTGCAAACATGGCATGAAGAGCATAGCGAAATAGTATTGCAATGGCCTTCTTGGGAACTGTAGTTGAAAAGGCCTGAACTGACTATATTTTTTATTGAATGTTAGACATTATAGCACAAATTAACACTTTTATAACAATAATAAACTTCTTGTCGGAAGTTCACATTTATTTAAATGAAATAATCTGGATGTCTTTGTCTCATCCTGAGGCTTCAGATCTGAAAGTTTACACACAGGGGAAGGAGTACTCAGTCTCAGACTGGTCACCTAAAATAAACATATTTTAAATAAACAAATTGAAACCAAATCAATCACAGTAAAAATATTTGAAACAAACTTATTTGTACAAAATCTTACTTGTTTGGTAATAATCATAAACTCTGATGACAGCTGGTTTAAGGTTCTTGACTGGAAGCACCTGTTTAATATGTAGCTGATAATTCATAGGAACATCCTTTGGGACCTGTGGATAATAAGATATCACACTGTAGAACTGCTTCATCACCAGCTCTTTCTGAGCTGAGGTGGATTTGGTAAGTGTGCTGTGTAATTAAACCTTTTGTGAATATGAAAAAAAATGCCTTTATCTCAGAGTCTACAGCATTCTTCTAACTTAAAAATACATATACACTAAAGGAACATACTTATTTACTGCTGATTATTTCCATTAATAAACACAGTAACCAGTGCATTAAACTATTTTGTCTCTCACCTTTTTCATATACATCATAAGATGGTCATCTTTGGAATCAACCCGTTCCACAAGTGGTTTCGTATTCAGCTGGGGAAAAAAAATTATTTCTCCTTTATGACTTCTGTTAAAATGTTTAATAGTACATAATAATTGTAAGATGGAGGATTATATAGTGTATAAACACTGTGTTTACTAATAAATCAATACAGCGTACTTCAGAGGGATCTGCAGTGAATCCTGATAAGATTTTTATATCCACTATCACCATGTTAGTGCTATGTAGTGCCCCGGTATATCTGAAAAAATGCAACATTTTAAGGTTAGACATTTGCTAGTCTGTCATATTTAAATGTAGACATCAAGGTGCCAGATTGTTTGGTCATTTTGCTAAATATAACTTAGCAGGTGAAAGTATTCTGCATGTATACATGTATATTGTAACATTTAAAATTGCTTCAAGCCATCTGTGTGTGTGTTTATGTTTTCTCAGAATGACTAAAACATCAGTTATTGTTCCCAGTTTCAGTCATCATTTCTGTTTATTAACAAATGCACACTCACTCGACTGTGAAGCTGATGGCTACAACATGTCCAAATGATTTTGTGCAATCTCCACCAGTCTTAGCCTTGATGCTCAATGTGCTGGGTACAGTAGGTGTATGGATATTATAGAAAAGGGCCATCTGCATTTGGGAATAAAAGAGATGTGTCTTTTAAAGCTGGTAGAAATCACATTTTAAAAAATCATTATTAAATGTAAAAAGTACTGTTAATAATGGGAGAGGCAGAATAGTATTATTCTTTTAGAAACTGGATTTGCATTTTGTCTGCAGGTAGTGTGACACGTAACCACAGTGTAATATGAAAAAAAACACATGACCCTGTGTAATAATGGGGGTGTGTAGGAGTGGTCAAGGAGTGAGGGAAGGAGGTAGGTGCAGGAGACTTAAATAACACTAACTAAAAGGAAACTAAACAAAGGGAAGTTAAACACAAGGGCAAAACACAGAGGCTAAACGCTAAACAAGGACTACAAAGAACTAAGGGGATAAGCACAAAACAAGGCTAAACACAGAGCAAGGCTAAGCGCTATTGTCTGTTTTAATGCTAATAGTATGAACCCACATGCCTCTCCCCTCCTCAACAACAATATACTGATGAAAATTTGTAATTGCTTTAACATGTCTAATAGCTTTAAAACTTAGCAGGACTACTAAGGGTTTACAAGTTACTCTCACTTACATAACAATATATGAATATCGGATACAAGAGTAATAACACACACAAACACACACAGACCTGCACAGATGCACAGGTGGAGCCTGTCACTGAAATGCTGTATTTGCCAGGAATATCCTGCAATGGTTTCTCCTGGTACAGTAGCTTGTTGCTCTGGTCGACTTCAAAGATGTGACTCTCTTTATCTGACTGCACGGTGACTGTGCTGGAGCCATCAGAGCTGTACACTTTGGTGGCGTACAGAGCCAGAGCCTGGAGGGCCACCACTGTGTCCTGATCCAAAAACACAAAATCAAGGAATGAGGGACTACACGGTCAAAATACTCTATTTATGTATTATCTGACCAGTACAGAAAATATTTTTAAAATGTACTGAAATGCATTGGAGTACCTGGGTAGAGGAGAAGCCTCCATAGGGATTCTGCTGCCTCACTAGCCAACGAACAATCCTGTTAGCATAGCCCAAATCAGCAGCACTAGCTTCACCTGTAGTGAGAACAGCTAGCAGAACATAGGAACTTATCTCCACTGCCAAAGAGTCAGAGTCCTCTGTCGCAGACTGAGACCAGTGAAGATTACCATCTTGTAATTAAAGAAATATCAGAGAGATTATTAAAATCATGTTTAGAGACTGATCAAAATATCTCACCATAATATTATTATACAAATCATGAAATATGACACTGAAATTTCCTTTTATGCAACTGTTACAATTACTATAATCCTACCACACCTCCTGTAATGGCAATACTATCCAGTTTCTGTAGCAGTTCCCCTCGAGATTTATTGTCTCCAGCCAGACTGAAAGTGTAGGCCAACAGGGCAGTGGTGTAGGGGTTTGTTAGTCTACCAATAGAAGACTTTACACACAATAACCCTTTACTCACAACAGCATCCTGAAAATATATATATTTAGGAGTAGATGAAAAAACAATGATTTGTATAATGCCATACATCAAGATAAATGGCATCATTTATCATATACTCAACAATCACGTCCCTACTTCAAATGAACTTTTCACAAAGGAGGATCTCATATATTGACTTGTGTACATGACTAAAATGACATCAGGATGAGGCCCTATGCTCAAAAAAGATTTTATATTGTATACGTTTAAATTCTAACGCTGTGAAGTACAGCTGTCTAAAGTTAATGGTAGAGGTCATAGTAGAGCAATGTGGAAAATTAACATAAATTATAATAATGAACAAATTATTACCATTATACTTTACAAAGGCTAATCAATGGTCTCACCTCAGAAGTATGGCCCAATTCAAGTAATGAAACAGTGATGTAAGCAGTCATGGTCACGTCGTCGTTTACACCACCCTACAAGAAATATATATACACACAGGTGACAATATGCTAGATTTACACCACTGTCTAAAAAATATAGTATTTAATAACGCACCTTCATTCTGTTGTTGAACAGTGTTCCCTGTCTGATATAACAACCACCTGATCTCTGCTTGTTTATTAGCCATTGTTTTGCACGCTTAATATTTTCTGGATCAATAAAGATGTAACGCTGTGCTTTGCCAAATGTCTTCAATACAAATGTGGTTAGCCTGTAGGTGAAGATAGATTTGTATTTACAAACAGAACTGTCTTTTTATAATCTGTTTCATAAACATGGGATCATTTATAACATAAATTACTTTAAGTTTTTAAAGAAGTCATACAATGTCCACTGTGCAGGTGTTGATGTTTTTCTCACCATGTATTTACTTTTCCTCTGCCAAATGTGCTGTATGCACCATTAAAATGCTTGTAGTTCAGCTGTCTCTGATATCCTGTGTTTAAAACAGATTATTTTTATCATGGTTTATTCAGTAACAGGCGTAATGAAAAAAATTGTCATAAAGTTAGGCTCTCTCACCGTTTTTCAGGAAGACAGTAGCTCTCTCACGAATGGCTGCAGTGAGCTGCTCAGTGTTCTCTAGGTACTGAAGAATGTAGATATTGGGGGCAAGAATAGCAATATTTTGTTCTCCACAGCCATACGGCATTCTCAGCAATCCATCAATATTCTTCAGTGCACGCCCCAGTATGTCTCCTACAAACGACACATAAATACTAGTTAATTATTTGTTCAGAAAAACGAGTCTATTTTTGAACATGGCAAAACAATGTGCATCATTTATTAATAATCCATATTGCAACATCAAAATGCCAGATTAAGATCATGTAAATATTATGCTACATTTCTTGTTTTGAAGTCTCAATGTTGCCATATATTTCCCTCCTTGGCTATGGCTCAAAGGATAATGCTTTCTTCAAGGTAATGTCCCCAGTGTCTGCTTTAAGACCAATTCAGACCAAGACAGCAGCACAGACACTGACAACAAGAGAGACTGTACAAATCTATAGATTAAAACAATTTTATTCCTTGAAGTAAAAATGAATATATGCTTCTTTGAAACTAGCTGCTCTATGGAACGCTACAGATCTATCAGAAAATAAGTCTTATAGAAATCAAAAGTGTTTTAAATTAAAAAAAACTTTTGGTGAGTGTTTTCTCTTCTACCCAGCACTGAAACAGAAGCACGTGCTGATCCCTCTATCACATCTACAGGAAGAACCAGCTCCAGCGTTTCTGAAACACTGTTCCCTGTCAATGAAATAGGCAGTTCCTGTGTTATTGAGAAGTACACTGCAAAAATTCAAAGTAAATACGTAAGATCAAGAACAAAAAAAACAACTAACCCTGTGGACACAGCAACAAACTCTGGCTCTTGGCTTTTTCAGCTCCTTCAGCCTACAAGAGAAAATTGGATGATCATAAAAACAATGAGTGAAAATAAATGTACCCAACGTACAGTTTTACATCTATTTTAAATAGTTCTACCTTTACAAGCAGGGTCCGTATGACCGTGTCAATGCGGCCTCTGTCAGGCACACTGACAATCTCATTATCACACACTGTTTGTGATTGTTCTGCCTCAGCACTGACCGTCACTTTCAACTCCCCTACAACACATGTAAAGACACACAGAGATGAGTTTATTAGCAACAACTCAAGACAAAGACAAATGAGAGTTCATGACTTAATCTTAGAGGCTTTGGAACTCACCGAGCACAGAGGGAATAAGAGTCCATTTGAAAGTTTTTCTGCCATTTGCACACAGACAGGATGAATACTGGTCATCAGAGGAGGCTTCTAGAGTGTAGTCTGAGGAAGGAGCTGGAGTCACTTTAACCTGTTGGTGAATCAGGAGATTAACTCTTTGTTCACGTTAAGTGATGAGAGACTGGTGAAGACAAACATGTGGAGTTTACAGTACCATAATGCACTTGGAGAGATAGTTGAAGACAGTGGCCTTCAGTTCAAACACCTCTCCCCGGATGATGGAGTAGGGCAGTGAGAGCTCCAGGAAGAAGGGCTGGAAAGCAAGAAGCTGAGAAGGAGGAGCCACTCCTAGACCTTTAGAGGACAGACAGAAAGCCTCCGTCTCCCAAGTGGTGATAGTGTCTGGAACAGTGACAGGAACCTGTGCTGATCCAGAATCCCTGTGGGAAAGAAACAATTATACGGTCAGCTGAAACCCTAAACAATATATGTTTTTAGTTGATGAAAGTTACACAGAGCTGGCCATAAGGTTCCAGTTTGCTACAGTGTTTTTGTTCTTTTCGTAGGCCTATACATTTTTTGTTTATTATAATGAAACTTCATCATTGTTAATCATCTGACTGCAGTAGATTTCTAGAAAGCGCAAATGGTTTCCTTATCAGTTTCATGGTTAATACTGTCTAAAATGTAAGTATTCATAATTATTTGTAGTTTATTTTTCCTGAAAAAACTAAGACGTCATATTACAATTTCACTTTACATTAGCTCTGTGAACTGAGCAACAGTTGTTGGAAAGTTAGCTTTATTGTATAAGCAGCTCCATGATATTGTAGTCTAGATTTATTACATTATTTAATCAGTTCCTCTGTCACCCCTCCAATAACCAATCCAGTATTTCCTGCTGGTATCGACCTGATACTAATACAGCAAACCCTATGACCTTTGATGTCTGTGAGAGTAAAGGGCACTGTTTCACCGCCTTGGCATAGGGGTGCCATGAGAATTTGTGAAACCTGTGCCAAGGTGCATTTGTGCCAATTAGCACATTCACAGAATTCAACCAGCTATACATTTCAAAAGATTTTCTCAGTAGTTTAGAAAGAGGTACAGTATCCTTCATTATTTAAGGTAGGTTTCATTGTTTATATAATGTAATATAGATAATATAAAAATAAGACCATAAAAGAAAACACTGAATCATTTACCCAACTTCAGCAAGCTGCCATATCCAAGTTTCTGGGAAGAATTTACGAACCGTTTCGATGGGTTCAGACTCCCCATTCTCACTGAACATATCATCAGTCACGTCTTAAAAACCACAAAACACATTAAAAGCGATCATACAGCAGCAGCAGTTAAATGTTGTAAGTAGTAAATATTAATGGATTGACATTTACCATAATAAAAATATCCTCTTTCGTAGATAAAACACCGAGGATCACTTAAAGCCAGGTTAGTGACCATCTTGATCCCAGCATTCTATCAGACAATGATTTACAAAATCAAAAAAGTTAGTTCCACATTAAGTTAATTAACATAATAAAAAAATGTTAAAGCTTAAAGCAATAACATTTGTACAAAATCATTTACTCTAAAATATAATGTCTCTTACCTCTACAGTAGTGTATGTATGATCTCTGTGTGAATGAAAAGTACACTGCGGTATATCTTCAATGTCAGAGGTATATGTTGATACTGATTTTACTGGCAACAAATTAAACATCTGAAACAAACATAATGTTGTCATTATTAAAAGTGCTTTGTAAAATGTATAACACATTTAAGAGATATTTTAAATTGCCACCACTTTTAAATTGTTCCATATATATATATATATATATATGTATTTTTTTTTTTTTTTGGCTCACAAATGTTGAGAGAAGGAGCAGTGCTAATCCAAAAATTAAGAATAACTTCTTTGTATCAAGTTCTTAACAGTGGTTCTCATATCTCTGATGTCAAGAAACGGTCAGCAGAGAGGGTAAACAGTGTTGCGCGCAGCGTTCCTCTCTCACGTAATAAATTTGCTCTTTTATTTGATGTCGACTCAGAGACTCAGATTTCTTATTTCTCTCATAATTTTCCACCACAATTTGTGTAGTCGGCAGGATGAGCAACGGATTGTGGCGGACAGAGGAGCCGTGAACACGGACCAAGGACGCTCTCCGGCAGAGACTGGACCCAAAGGCAGGGAAGAAAAAAAACAATTTGTACCGTGGGGGTACATGTGACTGATCATCCCTCCGCTAACAATCCAAGCCTCATCTACAAACATTGGTGGTGAGTGACAGTCTAATTATTCGAGATTAATTATAGTTTAAACTATTCCCCTCCACCTCCCTTTAAGCACTCCATCCTGAAATAAGTGTAGTTGCATGACAGTGTAACTAGTGTGTGTACTGCTCGACGGTGCAGTAGTGAAAGAGTAGCCTGCTCATAGCGTTGTCTCTAATTGATAGACGTACTTTTAGAGTAATAGGTCCGGACCATGGGAAGGAGTGCTAGTGTTAGGTACAGGTTACTTAAGTGAATAAGTAGATAAAGAGAGGTGAGACGTTGTTGTTGGGGCTAAATTTCTCTGAGTCACTAAATCAAGTAAGAGAACAAGATGGAATGCCAGTTAACAAAAAAGTATATACAATTATACTATATATTTTATATATATATATATATATATATAATATTATAATTATAAGATTCACACTGCGGCTCTTTTTAGTCAGATGAGCCAGGATTGTGGCACTGATAGTGTAACATATGTCCCATTGTGGATTCGGATTCCTGACTACTGGGAACTTCAGTGTGAAATATTTAAATGAGATCAAGGACAGGGTGAAACAACCACCCGTGAGGTGCCTACGAGTGGTGATTAAACACTGTGTAAAAGAAAAAGAAAAAGTACATGTGGGGTGCCCACAAGCGGTGATTAAATATTTGAAAGAAAAAAAAAAGAAAAAGGGAGGGGGCAAAACTAAACCAGTGTCTCAGTGTGTCCCTTTTCCAGACGATCCTGACCTCGATGTCCGCCCTGCCGAAAAGAACCGCACCAGAGAATATCCAAGCAGCAACAGCACCCGAGCAAGTGGCAGTGCAACCACCTCCATCCACCGGAGCACCAGGCCTCAGTGGACCCGCATCCAGCACCCGGCCCCTATGGCAATCTGCAGCGAGAACTCGAAGTGTTGGACAGAGAGCAGGAGGGAATCGGCTTTCACTCTCCACTCGTCTCCGCCCGAACCCGAACCAAAACTTTAGGTGGAACTGAAGGGGGAGACCAATTCCCCCCACCCTCCGGAAGCCCGACCAACCAAGGACAGGTGATAGACATGCTCCAGAACCCAAGCGGCTCTTTCCCCATGGTAAAGGTGGCTGGCCCAGAAGAACCCCTGTTAGTACATTGATACTGGATTGAAAAGGACATGATAGAAGTTACCTCTGATCTGTGCGACCCCCTACAAGTATGAGGATGGAAGTTCAGAGAAGAATTTGAGGATTTTTGCAAGTCATGTTGCCTGACTGAGAACGAAAGGCAAAAAAGAAAGAAAGCGGGCAGACACTTTGGTTCAAGCAAGTTGATGATGGTAAAAGTAAGTTGATGATGGCAAAAGCAAGTTGATGATAGTAAAGGCAACCTGACGACAAGCAAGTTGCGACCCCCCACCAGCGTTTCACGTGAAGGAGACAGAGGAAGAGGACAAGGGAGGGGTCGAGGGCAAAGCAGAGGAAGAGGATTTGCAGGCAATGGGCCAGCTTTCCTGCCAAACGTGTTTCAGAGGGATATATGGGTGAATCGGTGCTACAATGGTGGCAAACAGGGACATTTTGTCAGAGACTGCCCGGAGCAATATGCTTAGGAGGAAGAAAAGCCAGAAACAGCACACTGCGAGAAGTGATGGGCGGCGGAGAGGCAGGATGCGCTGAGATGGCGCTGACACAGCGAAAAGGGAAGTACTCTCTTCTTCTCAAAACTTAAGTTAACTGCCTGACTACATAATTACTATAAATCTGCAGATCAGATAATGTTATAGAAACTAATGATAAAAAATAATAAATAAAGGTGAATTTATTGATAGACCATGCGAAGTATTTATTGGGGAAAAATATAAAAATGCTTCTATTCTATGTGTAGATTGGCTGATCTGAAATATGTGATTTCAACCTAATACTGAATGGAATCCCCCAGAGCTCTGGTGTAAATATATATATGCATTTAGTATGATGTATAGATATATTTATGTAGACTGTATGCAAACATGTCTATATAAATAAAAATAAAAATAAAAAATAAAAAAATCCCCTATTTTGCCGCGTAGAGGCCACTGCTGACAAAAGGCAGGATTCATTTGATAAGGGGATTCGGTTGAGTCATTGGTTTGATTCAGATTGAATCACTAAGTTGATTCATTGAGTTGACAATTTGATTCACTTGAACCTTACATGGGCGGCACGGTGGCGCAGCAGGTAGTGTCGCAGTCACACAGCTCCAGGGGCATGGAGGTTGTGGGTTCGATTCCAGCTCCGGGTGACTGTCTGTGAGGAGTTGGTGTGTTCTCCCCGTGTCCGCGTGGGTTTCCTCCGGGTGCTCCGGTTTCCTCCCACAGTCCAAAAACACACGTTGCAGGTGGATTGGCGACTCGAAAGTGTCCGTGAATGTGTGTGTGTCTGTGTTGCCCTGTGAAGGACTGAGTTGATTCATTGAGGTGACAATTTGATTCACTTGAACCTTACATTTGTTTCATTTAAGTTTATGATACTTTGTTTCAAATTTCAACTTGATGAAATTGATTCATTAATTATCATCGAATTTGTTGAGTTTGGTGATGGTTTGATTGAGTTTTATTCTAAATATTTGAGATTTTAAAATTATTATTAACAATGAGATTCATTTTATCCCCAGATGATTAACAGAGTAAACAATTAGCCGTTGATTCAACGTTGACATAACGTAATGACTGCCGTCTAATCAACGCTCTCTTAAGGTTGAAAATGAAAGTTGAAAAGACGTCCAAACACAGACATTGAAAAGACGACTATTAGACGTATTTTGGACGTCCATTGACGTTATTAATTGGTCCCGAAATAAATTACTTGTATAAAACGCATTTTGGACGTCCACTTACGTTATCGATTGGTCACCACTTAACTAACTTATTAAGATGAATTTTGGACGTCCATGGACGTTTAAAATATGTCCTTGATGGACAGACTACTTCACAGCTATTTTGAACGTCCAGGGACGTTCCTTGTTTACTGGGAATGGTTACCGGTTATTGATATGAATTGAGTCATTATTGATTCGAGCCAACCAATTTGCTTAATATAAGATCTGATTTAACATGTTTTAGAACATGTGATAACTGAGAAATCAATATATCACATTTTGAAGATTTTGTGCTATTAATACCTTTATATCTTTATTAGATACGAATGTGTGTGAAACCCCATGAAACCTGACATGGCATGGGATAATTATAAACTCATGTAGCTAAACACACAGCTTTCACAGCTCCGGTCGCCGCCACACAACTTCCTGTAACAGATCAAGAGAAACCCACTTTGCAGGCTATTCAATCCACTGCCACGGGAGCAGAGCAAGCTCAGTGGTCCAAATCAGGGTGCATTAAGCAAAATCATACATCATAAAATGTGTCGGTTTATTTATACGTAAATTCTACCCTCCGTTCCTTTTCAAGAAAATGATCTGTGACCCTGTCGTACCAACAAGGCGTCTTTTCCAGGGACTTGACTAGTGTTCTCTCAATGGCCAGCAGAGCTAGGCTGCTTAAACGGCCTTGGCCCATGTGAAGTGTGTCCGCCTGTGAGTGCTTTGTGACGTGGAGGGGTTCAGCAGCACCCGCTGGACAGAAACTGCGATAGAAGTCAGAAAGAGTGATAGAAGTCAGTCTCCAAACACAAGCTGCTACAAAATACCCACCAGAAATAGAAGCTCGATTTGTCGCTAGTCGTTTTTAACAAAGAAAATGCCGCTAAGAGAACTTACAAAGTCTGCAGTTCAACTCAGAACAGAATGAAAATTTAATGCTCCCACGAATCTTTACACCAAAGGATCGCTGATTCGCTCGTTTCGCTGTCAATCAAAAAGGGATTCAGCCTCAGACAAATCATCCAATCATTATGCAGAAGCTGAGCGTCCGGGCCAGCCGAGGCCAGCCCACTGCCCCATAGACCCCCAGAGATGCTGAGCGTCCGATGGGCGGGACAAAGACCAGCATTTATCCAATCACTCGTCTCGTTTCGCTGCACTTCGTTGCTTCGCTATTGAACTCTGTGGACTAGGGATGGGGAGATTCACCGATTCACATCGGTGGTTCGGTTTTGTTTTGAAGTATCTATTCTTTATTCTAACGTATTTTCTGAGTCAACGTATTTTTTTTATTGATTTCTTTTTTTTTCTGAGGCAACATAAAGGCTCAGTCCTCAGGCACGGACTCAAGCACGCAGACGTACACAACAAAAATGGAAGGAAATGAGAGCATTAGCAACGACAAAGAGATATTTAATACACCAAAAAAGACACACAAATCAAACGTGTGACCATATTTTGGGTTTTTTAAGCGAGGTGGTCAACTTAACAAGATGCACTCAATCTGCAAGCAATGCCGTGGGGCTATAAAATACGTTAGTAGCACGACAAACCTGGTGACGGCACGACGAACCTCCACGGCGGCAAGGTGTGGAGTAGCAGATAAGCCTAGCAGACAATAGTATGTGTTGCAAATCATAATTTTCTCTATGCACATTTTTAATACTGCACTTTTGAAAACTGTTCATCTTATATGTTTTATACATTTTGTATAAATAAAGACAAAGAATATAACTGAGTAATTCAACTGAATAAAATGTAATTCTCTGTCTGAATGTATTGAATTATGTATGAATTATTATTATGTATGAATTATGCATTTTTTGTATTATGTATTGGTTTTACTCCATTGAAAACAACCAGATGCATACATCCCTCAGATCGTTACAGAGAGTAAAGCAGAATTGTGCTATTGAGTTAAGAAAACTGATGAGTTAGGCTAATACATCCTCAAACTAACTGTATCGAATGATTACTTATCAAACCAAATCCTCTTATAATTAAGTCATATCGTTATCAAATCATTTTTGAATTGCATTGTATCCTGAACAGGAGTGATTTGTATCGCATCGTATCGACAAGGGTTTTCAGTGTATCGCAATTATATCGTATCGGTGGCAGTGTATCGAGATGCGTATCGAATCGACCTTAGTGGTGAAGATATACATCCTTACTGTGGACGCTCAGCATCCACACCATTTAAAGCACCATGAAGAGAATGATTGAGAGGAAAGCCGCGTCTTTACCAGGGATAAGAAGCTGAATCTGAACAAAAGTTGAGCACGTTGTAGTGCACATTTATTCAATGACATGTACACACAACAGCATATATTTGATCACTTATTTTTTGACATTTTAGGGGAAGCTGAGCTTCCCTTGCAGTCTTAGAGCAATCGCCTCTGGTACACATTGCAACGAACAGTTCATGTCTCCCAGAAACATAATACATAAAAGGGTTAATTGCTATTGCTCATGGGAGATATCACATGGGCAAAAGGAGGGAATGATAAAATATGATAGCCAGGCATTGATATGCACCCAGACTCTCTATACTCACCCAAACGTTTTGTTCAACATGCCTCACGTGTGCACAAAACACACACAGGCACAAACAACCCCTGTCACAACAACCTGTAGATCACCCCCCAGCGACAGAGCCATTCCATTGGCAGATTGATTTTGTGGAGCTGCCACCAGCAGAAGGGAAGCAGTTTCTCCTGCTCTGTGTATGCATGTTCAGTAAATGGGTTGAAGCTTTCCCCACAGGTATTCAATATGGCGAAACAGTAGCCAAAACATTCCTCAGAGAAATAATCCCCAGGTGGGGCCTGCCACAATGCGTCTCAAGTGATAATGGCACTCAATTTGTACATACAGGCCTAATTAGTCTAACTAAGCACCTAGGAATAGACATGAGAAAACATTGCAGCTACCACCCCGCCAGTGCTGGGGCAGTAGAAAGGGTTAATGGAACCATTAAAAATGGTTTAGCAAAAATGACACAACAAACAGGCCTTAATTGGGTTAAGTGCCTCCCTCTGGTCCTCTGGCAAAGCAGAACCAGACCACAGAAAAGAACTGGTTTTAGTGCCTTTGAGATAGTGTTTGGCAGGCCTCCCAACACGGGGTTAGGTCCACCTCCACTTAATAACCAGTTGCTTGACCCACTCTCTCACAACGTATTGCGTCTCGAGACGTTTCTGCCCATATCTAAGCAGGTGAAAGCAGTGCTGCCGCAACCAGCTGACCAGCCCTTCCACGACCACAAGCCATGTGACTGGGTGCTGATACGGGACCTCCGCAGACGAAGGTGGAACCAACCCAAGTCGACTGGACCACACCAGGTGCTCCTAGTGACACACAGGGCCGTGAAAGTGGAAGGACGAGGGATGTGGGTACATCATACTCACTGCAAGAAGGCTCCAACCTCACCTGAAGAAACAACAACTTAAGAGTGATAATAATGGTCAACCCCAAAGGGACGATAACGTGAACGAAACTTTGTCTCATCGTGTTCAAGCAAGATACCAGCTCCTGCAGATCACATAGGACTCTAAACCTGATGAAGTAGATAAAGACCTGGGGCTGGAACATTTCTTTGATGAAGATAATCTGTAAAAATTTTTGATTAAGAATCAAAGGAGGGAAATGTGATGGAAATTTGTTTATAGAAATGATTCATAATCAATAGAGATATTTTTAATCAGCAATGACCACGCATGCTTGTGTAAACTGAAATTGTTTTATTCCTAATTCTCTGTGTGAGACAGCAGACTTGTGTGTGTGTGTGTTTGAAATAACATATCGACACCTTCCGTTCAATCAACTCCCTTTGTCTCCAGACCAAAGAGGTAGAGGGGGAGGCACAGGACCCGTTGGAAAGGTGTTAGTGGAAAACCAATGGTAGGAAACTCAGAGTTATGGGAATAGGATACATTGAAATATGATTGAAATGTAAAAGAGCGAACAGATGGTGAACTTCAAAGGGTTTTCCAGGTATAAAAGATGCTAATCAAGAAACGGTCAGCAGAGAGGTGTAAACAGCGTTGCGCGCAGCGTTCCTCTCTCACGTTATAAATTTGCTCTTTTATTTGATGCCAACTCAGAGACTCAGCTTTCTTATTTCTGTCATAATTTTCCATCACACTACCTAGCTTTTTTCATCCCTTTTCTGGTGTAGTTGTTATTCTAATATTGCAAATAATTTCTGGTATTATGGTGCAGCATTATTTTTAATGCTGAGGAGCGAAAGAGACAGTTATGGAGAGAGATTGTCTCAAAATACTTTACAAATGCGTAAATGTTAATCCACAAATTAAACACAAGTCACAAATATGTTTCACTGTTCACAAATGAATACAACACACTCTGAGTCTCACAGACTGCAATTTGTACAAATACAGTGACATTCATAAATACATGTTTTTGTTTTTCATAGATAAATCATACTTTTATGCAAAAATAAATACATTTGTTTAAATTTACATTGCAAATACTTGTAAAGTCGAAGTCTGGAATTTAAAATTTATTGTAAATTGTTGAATCTGCGTTTGTGAATCGAGTCACTCACGAGTTTTCCGTTATGTGCATTTGTTTATTTCCTCCCGCGGGTTTTTGGATTTTGAGACTTTCCTTTCGCGTTTCACCCGATCCAAATACAAATGCAGCCGGATCCACAAATGTGGCCAGCAGGCGAACAAGGACGTGAACTTAAATGGAGACGCATTTGCGCAACATTTAATTTGGAAGTTCGAACAAAAAGTCCCTAAGCCGCTAAATTCAGCTTCATATCACAGTAGGATAGGAGCGGGGATCACTGGGGAACACTTTTAAATGTGCCCTAAGTTTAAAGACTGTAGTGGAGGAAGGCGTATGCTGAACCTTTTTAAGACTCAGGATCTAGATCAAGAAATGAAAAATTTTAAGATTCAGACTTTGACTTTCTTTCACAGGATTCCATAACAGTCAGCTGTGGGATCCTATGAACCCCCCCCCCCCCCACACACACACACACACACTCACACACACACATAATATGTTTGATAGCCAGAAGGCTAAGCAGAACACTTTTCAGTGACCCCGAGACACCAAGACAGAATGACATTGAGTGGTTCTCTTAAAACTTTATGATGACCAGATGGCCATTAAGCCCAAAGATCACTCACCAGGGCCTGGGAACTGAATCGTAAACTCACTAGGTGAGGAGACCCTACGATCCCCCTCAAAACATCGGAGTTCAAGCCAGCCGGTACAGCATGGACCAACAGTGCCCCCAAGTGGACATTTGCGAAATCATATGCCAACAGATGCATTCTCTCTCTCTCTGTCTCTCTCATTATGCAATGTTTTTTGAATGTTTATTCTCTGTTATTCTCAGGTGAATATATATTAACATGAATTGATTTGACGAATCAATCTGTATTTTAAAATCACAAAGACCAATTCCTTTCTCAAGTTAAGAAAATATTAATTAATATATAATAATTAGAACAGTTGGGGTAGCTGCATCATTATACTCAATGTATTAACATCCAATAAGATAATACAAGATAATACCTCGTATATAATTGCTTAAATGTTTTATCTGCCTGAGTATATTTTCTTTCTCTGGAAAACTTGAGACGGTCACATGTATTCCCAAACCCAGTAGCCAATCAGAGAACGGCAACCTCCCAAGTGGGCGTAACGGCACCACATAGAAAAACCGGACCCACTCTGAGAATTGCTCTCTTGCTTTTTGCTCGTTTGCTTTTTGGTCTCTCTTGCTTTTTTTTCTCCCTATATTTCCTCTTTGAAATCTGGAAATTAGAAAAACAGAGAGTGCTTCCTTCGACGCCCCCTTTCGGGGACTCCCAACCAGGACAGAACCAGAGGAAATTCTTCAGCTGACGTCACAATGCTCTGAGGGCACCTGGAACAGCCTGCCCCGTAAGTGATGACTCATGAGCGAACCCAGCCTCAGCAACTCCCACTTGGAGAACCGGGAGAGCCAGGCTTGGACTCTCTGCTGTCACCGCAACGGAACCGCTGTACCCATCGGTTGGTCGACCTGCGTCACGTAAGCTCATAAAATATAATTTTCAGAAGCTAATGTCTTATTAAGTATCTTGATAAAGTTACATATTAATTAACTTCATTTAGCAACACATATTAGTCATTAGTCATATAGCCTAGCTGATTATTAAGCCAGAACATGGGTTTCACCTCCGTTGATCCCATGGTTAAGATTTTATAATTATGCTATGTGTCAAATAATTATTATTCCTTTTCAATAAAGCTTTCTTTGATTTGAAATAATACTATTCATAAAAGTCTGAAAATCCTGAAACTCACTCCCTAGCGTGAACAGTATCCCAATTTCTGATAAATAATTAATATTGTTGTTATCTAAATTTCAGTAATAATAATAATAATAATAATAATAATAATTATAAGTGATAATTAAGCATAAATAATTCAAATAATGTTACCACGTTACAACAACATTAAAGTCCAGCGGAACTTCCCTAATTTCACTGCAGACTAGGGGTGTCAAATAAAATATATTAAAACCATCCCGTATTTGGACTAAAACCGTGTTGCTTATTGGACTGATTCGAGACTGATATGTTTCATAATTTTGAGATTGGATTGTTAAAATGGGTGATTTGTTTCAGATACTCTCCCTCAGCCGGAGGGAGGGGCAGATACCCCACGGCTCTGAAACAGAATATGCACTTGTCATTGGTCATCACTTTTATTTAGCCAATACATAGCCAGAGTTAGCTGTCTATCATTTACTGCGGCAGCTAATGGAGTCATAGTCCCGCCTACAGGGGGATGTTTTGCTGCGGCCCTGAGAGCAACAGATCAGTTCTGAGACACTGGGGGAAACAACAGTGCCACCTAGTGGTGGCTTGTTCGCCTGCTGCCCACATTTGTGGATCAGGCTGCATTTGTATCGAGTTTGGATCGAGTGAAATGCGAAAGGAAAGTCCCAAAATCCAAAAACCCGCGGGAGGAAATGAACAAATGCACGTCACGGAAAACTCATGAGTGACTTGATTCACAAATGCAGGTTCAACAATTTACAAATAAATTTTAAATTCGAGACTTTGACTTTACAAATATTTGCAATGTAAATTTAAACAAATGTATTTATTTTTGCATAAAAGTATGATTTATCTATGAATGACATGAGTATGGCGTCTATTTGTGTGTCAAGACTACATAGAATATTAAAAAATGTCAGTATAGGTGTTAAGCACAGAAGGTTTAAACACAGAAACTAGTGTTTTCATATATATATACTTTACACAAAAAATAAGGTAATTTGTATTTGGTATATTATTTCTCTGTTGCTTATTGGCAATAAAAATTATTGGCAAACAATGCTTATTGGCAATAAATCTTGTAACATTGGAAAGCCTGTTCATTTCCCTTTTAAATGATGCCACATTTGTAAGGAACATTTTGTGGGGGGTGGCACAGTGGCGCAGCAGCTACCGTCGCAGTCACACAGCTCCAAGGACCTGGTGGTCGTGGGTTCGATTCCCGCTCTGGATGACTGTGAGGAGTGTGGTGTGTTCTCCCTGTGTCCGTGTGGGTTTCCTCCGGGTGCTCCGTTTTCCTCCCACGGTCGAAAAACATATGTTGGTAGGTGGATTGGTGACTCAAAAGTGTCCGTAGGTGTGAGTGTGTGTTTCCCTATGAAGCACTGGCGCCCCCTCCAGGGTGCATTCCTGCCTTGTGCCCAATGATTCCAGGTAGGCTCTAGACCAGGGGTGGGCAATTATTTTTTCCATGGGGCCACATGAGAAACAGAAAATATTGTGGAGGGCCGGCCAAAAGGCTGATCTCAATTCTGCATAATATTAACTATACTTCTTTGTAAAAAGCAGTAAATAGCATTGTTTTGACAAGCTGGTAAGAGTATATGTTATAATTAAGCAATGAAAACATGAGGTTGCCTTCCAAAAAATGTAATTTATTCAAGCGAATTTCACAAAACAATGGGAAAGGCAATTAATCACTAAAACGGCGTCATAAAAACACGCTAAACATGCAAATAAAGATAAAAAAAGAAGCTTGGTAAAAAACGCCTTGCTGCTTTTGCAGTTTAGCTAGCAAAGCTTCCGATGTCCGCGCCCTTTCAGCATCAGTCATGTTCTTGTATTTCTCCCCGTGTTTCGTCTCGTAATGCCGACTCAAATTGTAGTCCTTAAACACGGCGATCTGCTCCCCGCAAACTAAACACACGGCTTTACCTCTCACTTTAGTAAATAAATACTTAGCAGTCCAATTTTTGTTGAAAACCCTGCATTCGGCATCTACCTTCCTTTTTTGAGCATGAGCAGACATTTCTGAGGGCTAAAGTCGTCTTGTGACTTGCTAGTGACAACGATCAAATCACGCCCATGCCTCAATATACGTTTTGCGTCATCATGTACGTAAATAAAAAACAACTTCAAAATAAAAGCAATGCAGCTTCAGTCCATGCATCAGGTAAAATAAGAAAATATGTTTATTTTGTAATTTCCAATTAACGTTACACGGGCCGGTCAGAGTCAATCAAAGGGCCGTACGCGGCCCGGGGGCCGTACAATGCCCAGGTTTGCTCTAGACCCACTGTGTCCCTGAACTGAATAAGCGGTACAGATAATGAATGAATGAATGCTTTTGTGGGATGAGCATTGGAGCTGAGTATGTGGGTTGCGCCCATTAAACATTTGTCAAATCCTCTCTGCCAATGCCAAACAGCTTATTCTGCCATTGACTCCATAGGTGGACTGCACTGTAAAAAGTGGGACTGGGGTCAATTAATATTTAGTTAAAAACTAATAGTAACTTGCACTTTATAAAAAGACTTCATGTAGTTTGAAATAAAATTGAGCTAAATTCAACAAATTTGAACAAAGTATTAATTGCAATTTACACAATTTTGGCAAAAAAAATTAGCTGGGAAATGTTGAATAGAATTTATTCATATTTTATCCTCCTCATTCCAAACGTCCAGTATGCTGGACATTTTTTTTCTGGCTTTTTTAACTCGACAGCAAGTTTTTCAACGTCCCACCCACTTTTACGGGTTTCTGCCCAACTACGGCTTTCTATTGGTTGGTCAAGTACGTTTAGGTTTTTTTGATTGGTTGTCGAAAATAGTCCTGGAAATGGCAGCACCTAAGAAAGACGCACCCCGCCTTCGTGATCGAACAAAACGTAAGTTTTTCTTCATTATTCCATATTGTTAACTGAAAAGTCTTTGTACATATGTTATTTTAGACGTATACTGATACGAAAAATAATTATACCAACAATGGAAAGTTATTTTCACAGTCCCAAATTTCGAGCGAAACATTTGTGTCCAGCTATATGGACATTTGGAATTAGTCTATGGAATGTTGCTGACTTTAACATTCTATGTATAGCGAGTACGTGCATCTAATGATCGATATTACATTATTGTTCATAGATTTCCTGGTATGCTTATCTTCTCATGTCTGTTTAGGCCTAACAGTAGAAGATGTTCTTCAGTTACTAGATGATAGTGACTGCAGTGTTGAGAGTAGTGAGGATGAATATACACAGGACAGGGAAAGTGATAGGGACTCCAGTGATTCTGAGGACATGCCAGATGAAAAGGAAGAGGTAACTTAAATCAAACTTAGCTTAATGTTAAAATAAAAGGCATTGTAATTTTAAATATTGTTCAATTTTGTTAATTGTAAGTATATTATGTAGTAGGGGGTATCAGCTCCAGATTACCAAGCCTGGTCTAAAATACATTTTAATGGACATTTTTATTTAACCTAAGACTGCACTTAAAGCATGAGAAACAAATGGGTATGTACACTGTATATTTGTAATTGTAAATATTGTTTTTAAATTAAGGTGGTCCTTATGAAATATTTTACAGGAAGCTGAACAGTCTGGACAATCACGGCTCTTATTCAAGCATGCAGCATTCAAACCTTTTGATGTTCCAGCATATGTGGATCCACAGTACACACCTGATGCAGACAGAGAACACTGGACACTTTAGAACTACTTTCAACAGTACTTTGATGATGAATTTTGGGGTCTAGTTAGTGACCAAACTAACATACGAGCTTTGAAAATGGTACACGGCTCAAAACATTCATTCATTCATTCATTATCTGTAATCGCTTATCCAATTCAGGGTTGTGGTGGGTCCAGAGCCTACCTGGAATCATTGGGCGCAAGGCGGGAATACACCCTGGAGGGGGCGCCAGTCCTTCACAGGGCAACACAGACACACACATTCACTCACACCTACGGACACGTTTGAGTCGCTAATCCACCTACCAACATGTGTTTTTGGACTGTGGGAGGAAACCGGAGCACCCGGGGGAAACCCACGCAGACAAGGGGAGAACACACCAACTCCTCACAGACAGTCACTCGGAGGAAACCCACGCAGACACGGGGAGAACACACCACACTCCTCACAGACAGTCACCCGGAGGAAACCCACGCAGACACGGGGAGAACACACCAACTCCTCACAGACAGTCACCCGGAGGAAACCCACGCAGACACAGGGAGAACACACCACACTCCTCACAGACAGTCACCCGGAGGAAACCCACGCAAACACAGGGAGAACACACCACACTCCTCACAGACAGTCACCCGGAGGAAACCCACGCAGACACAGGGAGAACACACCACACTCCTCACAGACAGTCACCCGGAGCTGTGTGACTGCGACACTACCTGCTGCACCACCGTGCCGCCTGGGCTCAAAACATCACAGTCTGAAATCACAGATTGTGATGGGATGCTTGCGTTTACCACGCATTAGATTGTGTTACAAACCAGTAGTACAAATTCCAGCCATTACTCAGATCCCAAGGGACAGGTTCTACAAATTGAGAAACAATTTGCATTTTGTCAACAATTTGGATGTAGCAAAACTGACATGCTGAATATTTTGACCGGAGGTTTTAGTAATTCTATTTTTATTAACAAATTTTTATGAAATACATTTAGTGCATACTACATGGATTATATGAAAATAAATCTAAGAGAAATTAAAGAAAAAAATAGAAGCAAGATGCTTAATGTGTTGACTTGAATAGTGATAAATGAGGAACATGAATAAGATAATTCAGTTGTTTTAAACTAATGGAAATCTACTGCAAAATGTTTATATGTACTTCCATATTAGTATGTAATTTTTACTGTAAAAATGTATTACATGATTCCCCTAACACTTAACATAGAAAATACACTTGCTTTGGATACTGTGTGCGGCACGGTGGCGCAGCAGGTAGTGTCGCAGTCACACAGCTCCAGGAACCTGGAGGTTGTGGGTTCAATTCCCGCTCCGGGTGACTGTCTGTGAGGAGTTGGTGTGTTCTCCCCGTGTCCGCGTGGGTTTCCTCTGGGTGCTCCGGTTTCCTCCCACAGTCCAAAAACACACGTTGCAGGTGGATTGGCGACTCAAACGTGTCCGTGAGTGTGTGTGTGTCTGTGTTGCCCTGTGAAGGACTGGCGTCCCCTCCAGGGTGTATTCCCGCCTTGCGCCCGATGATTCCAGGTAGGCTCTGGACCCCCCGCGACCCTAAATTGGATAAGCGGTTACAGATAATGGATGGATGGATGGATACTGTGTTAGTAGTAATAAATATTTGAAATTTTCAAACTCATGCGGAGTCTATGCCCTTAATTCCAAATGTCCAGTATACTGGACAATGAATATCTTAAAGTCTCCATGCAATTTAAAAAAAAAATTGTACTGTGACTTTTAAATGGCTGTAGTAAACATATTTCTTAGCAAAACATCATTTGTTTTTGATGTGTCCTCTCTCGGGACTGAGGAGGTTATGAGTAACACCAAAGATCCAGAAAATGCAATAGATTTTACTCATTGGGAGATCTTTAATTTTAATCACACACTTCCGCCCAACGCATTTTGAAACTCGTGGACACCAGCATTATTGGGTTCTGAATGTCCTCGGACTTCCCAAAGTGAACAGCTTTTAAATTATTAACAGCAAAAGAACTATTTTTATCTAAAAATGTGTATTTTGTTTGAGGCGCTCTTAAATGTGGGGACACGCAGTTCTAAGCTCCACATTTTTAATGTGGATCGGTGTGTTTGAGGGGGAATAACGACACTTGTTTGTATGTGGATGAAGTTTAACTTGTCTGTAAGTTTTTAATTCAGTGATTGAACTACCAGAGACACTCGTTTGTAACTCGAGGTGTTTAGTTTGTAGCACTGTCGCTAATGCAGTTAGCCGTCTCCGGAGTTTGGAGGCATTTCCACCTTAAGAGATCCGAAACCGCAAAACCATGGAGCAGGAATAGAGTAATCCTCATTTCTGTTCGTTGTTTTCAACGTTTGGAGTTCTTTTCTCTGTCTAAAACAACACCAGATGCCTCTGCTATGAGCAGGGAGAGAGAGGCGGTTTATTTACAAACACTGGTTCTTCAAGACCGGTTTCGAGCACAGACTGGAGAGTTAGCTGATGGTGAGGAACGTTTGATTAAAAAAACAAAGTGTTTTTGTGATTACAATCCTGAATTACGGTTTTAAGAAGCTGATGTTTTGCTTTCTGTAGTTTGCATGTTGTTTCATGTGTCTGTTGACGGTATAATGAAGCCATGACACGACGCCCAATCTCCTTAAGAGTACACTTTCAAACGGTCATTGCAGCACTAGCGCACTCTCACTTCATACACGGAGCTGCGTTTGAATAGAGTTCAGCAAATTAGAGGAACACTGCACACCACGAGGCAATAATCCGTCTGTTTACTAAACATTTAACATTTTACGTATTATGTTAGCATTCCATACTCAATATATCAGAATGCATGTTTTCATAATATTGTGTAGGAACACCTATTTGTTTTTATTTTTAATCTCTTTGGTTTTCTGGTGTTTTTTTTTTTTTTTTAACTATTTCCCAATCGCATTTTCTTTTTTCGCGCCATATACCCGATGGTTTCTGTTAAAGTAAACCATTCAGATCACTCTGAATTTTTACTGCTGTGTTATTTCTGTGTCAGAAACTGTGTTATATTCACAGTTTATTTGCACTAATTTGTGTTTCGGACATTTTGTTGTAGCGTTCGAAAACAGGCTGTAGCCGAAATGGCTCGCAGTTTACTTTTTTTTCTGTGAATCTGAATCGTAAAACTAAATTCGCGCGTGACTTGAGGGCACTACTATAAACAATATAATTAGTACTTATTAAAAGCAAGAAAAATTCCAATTCCAATCGTTTCTATACAATTTTATGACCTGTGTTTGCTCACGGTCTACAGTCTGGTTTAAATTATTTGACTACAGCAAGGTTATGTCTGTTTATATTTTATGTAAATAATGTATTTCAAATACAAGATATCATATTTTGTTAACAATTATACCCAGTCAATCTATTTAGGACTCAGGATGCACCTGCAAATAGATAAATAGAAAAGACCAACACTAAAACATTACACTTGCTTATGAAGTTAAAATTAATATTCATCTATTTGCAGGTGCATCCTGAATCCTAATTAAACTGATCTGGTATAAGATGAGTGCAGTCTCAAAACATTGTTGAGATTTAAGGGCACCAACAAGTTTTGACCTTGCATCACATCCCCAAAATATATTCTCCCTGTGATCCTTGATGTAGTTGTATCAATTTTCAATTTTTGTATGAATAAATGTTGCAAGAGTTGAATAAATGTTTATCTGGTATTATTTTTATGCACATTGCCCTGTTGACTCGAACATGGCACAAAAAGGACATATTAAGTAGATTTAAAATAAAAATAATTATGGCAACAAAGTGACACGTGATATTATTGAATAGATGTAAAGTTACTATAATTAGTGAATAGAAACAAGCTTTCTCCAGAAACCTAGTACATGCTACTCAATTTTTGCCAGATATTTAGTAAATGTAAATCAATACTTGCAAGATATTTAGTAAATATTAATTAAGTTTACTCAGATAAATAGTCCTTTCCTTGTGAAATTAAGTTGTATTTACTCAATATTTTTGAGCTATATTAATTCATATTTAGGCATGTTATTACTAAATCCAACACATTTTAACTGTGCATTTTATTAACATTTACATAATCTTCTTGCTTAAATTTAGTTAATTTATTCAATGAATGTTACTTAAAAGTTGGAAAATTAGAATCAACTCATTAATATTACGTGTCACTTTGTTGCAATAATTTTTTTAAGTAACTAATGGGTCACATTTTTTACAATGTGGATGATTGAAGTTTGAAGAAACAAGACATATTGGCAATTTAACAATTTAAACAATTTATTAATTTAACAAACAAGAGCCTCAGTGGCATGTGGAAGAACATACACAGCCACAAGAGCATGGCACCTCCTCCTTGTGCTGGTCACCAGCCTGGGCACGCACTGCTGTGGGATGGCATCCCATTCTTCAACCAGCATTTGTTGGAAGCTAGCCATTATGGTTGTGTTAGTCACTCTGGCACGAACAGCACACCCAAGCTGATCCCACAAATGTTCAATGGGGTGGAGGACAGGACTGCTGGCAGGCCATTCCATCCTCTCTGTAAGTGCGAGTGTTTTCATCCACCAAAAGATGATACTCTGTCGGTGCAACAATCAGCATAGTGTTCTCCATGCCTTCTCCACACTTTGAACCTACGATCCAACTACCGAAGGCAGAATCTGGACTCATCGCCGAACATACTCCACATGTTCATTTTCCAGTGCACGTGTTGCAGAGACCAGCGCAAACGGGCCTGACAGTGAAGGGCAGTGATGGCAGGCCTCCCGGCAGCCATGATAAGACCAGATATTGGCTGCATGCAGTCTGTCTACATAGCCGTCTGCTATATTGTCCTGCAAACCTTGACTGGAAATCTGTAGAAGACAGCTTACTGTACATTAGTGTTAATCTCCTATGTTAATCTCCTCCCCAAGATGCAATACCATTTAACATTAGTGTTGACAGTTTGAGTAATTTATCTTCTTGAGGTGTCGTCGTCTTGGGACACCCATTTGCATCTTGTCTCTGACATCCCCCTTTATATGGAACTTGCCAGTTCACATTTAAAATGAATTACAGGGTGGGCCATTTACATGGATACACCTTAATAAAATGGGAATGGTTGGTGATATTAACTTCCTGTTTGTGGCACATTAGAATGGGTGGTGACCATGGTGGCCATTTTGGATCCAACTTTTGTTTTTTCAATGGGACGAGGGTCATGTGACACATCAAATTTATTGGGAATTTCACAACAAAAACAATGGTGTGCTTGGTTTTAACACAACTTATTTTTTCATGAGTTATTTACAAGTTTCTGACCACTTATAAAATGTGTTCAAAAGTGTTGCCCATTAGAGTCAAGTCAAGTCAAGAGTCAATCAATATTCAAGTCAAGAGTTTTATTGTCAATTCTGCATATGTACAGGCCATACAAAGGATTGAAATTATGTTAATCTCCTCCCCAAGATGCAGTAACATTTAACAAAAAATAGACTAAATTCAACTAAGCTAAGTATATAAATATATCAAAATGAACAAACAGAAGACAAGTGCAGGACATACAACACCAGCAGCTCACTGATAGACATACATGAGACAATGGGACACTGACTGAAGACAATAACTTGATTTGGAGGTAGGATAATGGATGTACAAGGCAGTGTAAACAATAGTGCAAAAAATTGAAATAGAAGGAGGTAGGACACTGGATGTACAGGGCAGAGTAAACAAAAGTGCAAAATAAACGTAATAGGAGGAGGTAGGATACTGGATGTACAAGGCAGAGTAAACAAAAGTGCAAAATAATCGTAATAGGAGGAGGTAGGATACTGGATGTACAAGGCAGAGTAGACAACAGTGCAAGATAATCGTATACCAACTAAATAAAGTGAACAAGTGCATACTGGTTACATTGAAAAAGTCACAGTTAGGTCTGATGAGGAGCTTAAGTGACATTACCAATATAAACAGAACTGGTGTCAACAGTAGTGCAAATATAGAGATATGAAGCCTGGAGGCTGGTTAAAGTGGTTGAGTGCCTGCCTGATTTTCAAAGTCACAGTTGAGTATTGGTGGTAATTGATGAGGTTGCTGAGTAGTGTGCGGGGGAGAAGTGGGAGGGGGAGCAGAGCAGGGAGAGAGTTCAGCATTCTCACAGCCTGATGGATGGAGCTATCTCTCAGTCTGCTGGTCCTAGCCCTGAGACTACGCAGTCTCCACCCTGATGGCAGCAGGCTGAAGAAGCTTTGTAGAGGGTGGGTGGGATCACCTTTATGTTGGATTTTCAATGCAACCCTCTTCTCCCACTCTTCACACACTAATAGCAACACCACAGGAGAAATGCTAGTACAGGCTTCCAGAATCCATAGTTTCAGGTGCTGCACATCTTGATGGTTTGGTGTGGTATATGGGGTACAAAGATAGTGGGACCATTCTTCATCAATGCCTCAAGGCCACTGGATATGCGAAATTGCTACATGATGTTGCAATGTGTTTTCCTCTTTATGAACTGAAGCTGGCACTTTCCCTGAGTTTTTCCAGCAAGATGGTGCCGACTTCAAAATGGCCACCGCGGTCACCACCCATTTTGAAAAGACCCCCCCCCCCTCCCTTATACTAATGTGCCACAAACAGGAAGTTAATATCACCAACCATTCCCATATTATTAAGGTGTATCCATATAAATGGCTTACCCTGTAATTCAACGTTCATTTCATCCTAGTTCATGTTCATAGTTACATATTCATTTTTAAATTAAGTAAGTTCACAATTTCAAAAATGACCTAGTTCACATTCTTTTGTTTACCCTCAAATAATGGGCTACAATTTTTTTCAATAGAAACCCTTTCTACCTCTACGTCACCAGTGCACAATGTTACTCCCAAAATAAATATATTATCATGTACCACACTCACTAACAATGGTGTATGAGAATATGTTAAACAATGTATCATATTATGCTGACAATGACAAAGTATACTGTATATGATCATTTTACTTAGACAGTTTTAACTTATGCAGCAGTTCAATACCACACTATGGATTTGTTATAATGAATAGGGAATCCTGTACTTCCATTACTGACTTCAATGATCCACGTGTATTCCACAAGCCTGCTTAAATGCTTCAGCTCAATGTGTCATTTTAAATTCGATGCTGACGTCCAGACATTGTTTTGTCAAAACAGACACAATTTGCACAAAAATGTGTGGTTTTTCCCATCTGAATCAACACGCAAGGGCTCAAAAGACGGATTCAAATGCTTAAGAAAATGCTGCTAGCACTGGTCATGCTTGGCTGTGTTTAGATGATGTCATGGGGCATACCGTTGAGCAGCGTTTAGTCGCCTGAAAGTGAACGACGCTCACATTCACTATTTGTAAACTTAATCGTTCAGGGGCGGTACTGTGGCGCAGCAGGTGTCGCAGTCACACAGCTCCAGGAACCTGGAGGTTAAAAGTGTCCATAGGTGTGAGTGAATGTGTGTGTGTTGGTGGACTGGCTACTCAAAAGTGTCCATAGGTATGTGTGTGTGCATGTGTGTGTGTTGTCTTGTGAAGAACTGGTGCCCCTCCAGGATGTGTTAATTTCTGCCTGACGTCCAGTGATTCCGGGTACACTCTGGACCCACCGCGATCCTGAACTGCGGTTATAGACAATGAATGAATGAGTCGTTCAGTTCAGTGTTCATTGAACGCGTTCATGCACAACACTAGTCTTAAACAGCTAAGAGCGGAATCCGTTTCACTTTGTAGTACGTCTAGGGTTTGTGTTTAGCAAATAAATAGTTATATATTTTCCCACTGTTTCACATGAAACCCATGCCCTGTCCATCATGCTATAGCTACATGCTCTAACTATGGAAACTAGGAAATATTACCTTGTTTGCATTCAAGCGTTCTTCTGGCTCCATAATGAACACACTCTGATCCACAGCACTGAGGGCACACAGTGAACCGGGCAAGGCAGAAACTTGGAGAGTATTCTCTTCACCAGGAACTGCTTCAATAGGAGAGAACTGAAGCGAAACCTAAATATCATGATGGAAATATTTTTTTACTCAGTTAACTTCTTCACCAGTCATAAGAATATATGCAAACTGAATGATTGCTAGGCAACAATTTCTTAAAATATATAAAAAAAAATGTGCAATTAATACCTTGTTTCTGAAGCATTTTTCCACATTAAAAGTCTTGTGTGCAGCAATTAAGTTCTCACTGGGCAGTACACAGTAAACCAAAATCTGCACTACAGGAGCCAGCTCAGCATCGACAGACAGTTTAAATGAGACTTTTCCCTCTATGAGTTTTTTGGAGTCTTTCACTTCAATCTTTTCATACCCATGATGCACTATGGTTCCTTTAGATAACACCTGTTAAAGACATAAGAATAAAAAAAAAAATACATATATATTGAATTAACTGAATTGAGTTCACTACTCTACATTATTAACTACTCACCATGTAAATAATATCTGTGCTGTAATTCTCAGCTGTTTCTCCAACAATATAGTACTTAATGTTTATGGAAATTGCAGCACCACACCTTAGTGGTTCCTCCAAGTTCTCTATTAATAATTCACTGTACACTGGACTGTAAGGTGTAGCAGGTTGGAGAAGAGAAATACTTGTGTCACTGATCCTAAAGAAAGGTGTGGTCCTGTGATGTTGGTCATTTGGATAGACACTTGCCTAGATGACAGTGGAACAATAATTAGTTTCAGAAGAAAACTGACACTAAAACCACAAAATCGCTGATACAATTTGATAATTATACCATACCAGCAGTGAAATCTGTGTTTCAGGGTCTTTTGGTGCATTAACTGTGAAATTGGCCAAACCATTATCGTCTGTAGTAAGATTACGAAGCAGCTTTGCAGACCACCGGTGACCTTCCAAAAGATACACCTCCTTGTTTGGAACTGGTGCTCCACTGAAACTTGTAACTTTAATCTGTGAAATAGATTTGTTATAAGTTTATCAGGCTGTTCAAAATGGTGTAGTGCAATAATTGAAGTTATGTAATAACATAATTTTGGGAGTAGGACCACGCCAAAACTCCTCCTCTCAGCGCTATATATACCCTGCAATTTCACGTTATTTCCACATCGGACAAACTCGCTTCATTTAGTTCAGGAGACGGATCTCGACTCGACTGGTTCACTACGTCAGCTCGCTCTTCCGCGCTGGGTCATTCCTGCTGATCCCCATATTCGGAGCCGTGTTCGGCCATTAGCAAACCCACCAAGTCTCCTGTTTTAAAACTTGTTATGGGACTGCCCGGTATCTGAAGTTTCATACGGCCGTTGTCACGCTTGCAACCGCTTCTACTGTTCTATGCTCTGCGGTCTTACCCGCTCCGGATCAGTGCTCTGCTCTCCTGCTTCTCCTCCCACTGCAAGTGGCCTCTTGAATGACCCCCCACCTTAGACCCTGGTGCATGGCTTTGAGCCTCCCCTTACCTTCATCTCCAGCTACGATGCTACAGGACTGCCTCGTGTTTGGGGAATGCGAATCTACCGTCGGTATGGCTGTTGCTCCACAGCTACGAGCTCTACAGTGCCTTGAGACTCCTATTTCCTCCTCACCGGCAGAACAGCCTCTGCATTCCAGTAACATCAGAAAAAGAGAGAAACACGTCTGCCGGGGTACAGAGCCCCTGCGTAGCAAAGCCCGCACCCCTCTATAGGTGCTGCGGCGGGCCTCTCCTGTCCAGCACTCTGAGCACTCGACGCGGTCTCCTCACTGCATGGCTTCTTTATTGCTGATTCATTTACATTTCACCCACTTTTCTTCATCCCACCCTCCCTTTCTTCATCCCACCCTCTACCCCACTGCAGCTGCTACTCTATGCATCATACTTTCCAGCTTGCACCCACTCTACAGGTTGCTGTTGCTGGCCTGCCTCCTAGTGATGGGAATTTCGGCTCTTTTGGCTCGGCTCTTCATAAAGAGACGGCTGTTTTGGCTCCTAAATGGCTCTTTGTTTTACAACTTATTTCCACTGCTAGAACACAATATTACCTACATTTTACATGACTATATAGACAAAATATTATTGTTCAATATTAAAAATAATAAATAGTGTTGCAATGGCCAATTGTTTTTATGGCTGTCTTGTAATAACTCACTGATTGCACTCACACATTCAATTGTATAAATAACTGGATTTTTATTTAAACACCTTAATAAAAAATCACATGTAAATTCTGAAATATAGCCAATGAAACCCAAAAGGTAGGTATTACAAAATAGCTTATTAAATTAAATAATCATCCATTTCTGGGTAATAAAATAAACAAATACTGTGCAAAGTGCAAAACAGCAGCATTCAACGATAGTGATTAAAACAACCACAACTGTCAACAAACATTTAACTGATTTAACGTTTTCTTCAACTATTTTTTGGAAGGCAGTAGGGCTGCAACTAATGATTATTTTGATAATCAATTAATCTGTTGATTATTTTTTCGATTAATCGATTATTAATTGGATAAAAAGGAAAACAAGCCAAATTTGGTTTCCTGTCTGTTACTAGCATATCCAGGATACCATCAGTGAGAACAGCTGCTTGCTGTGGTGTGCAGATCTTCAAAACATAGTCAGCAATGCTGGGCTGTTTTTATCTGAGGTGAAAGAGAAAGTGTAGATATGAACATACACCTTTTTTAAGTTAATAACTACTGATTTAAAATGCAGACAACAATGCAGGCAAACTGAAATTACATGAATGGATATTGGGTGATGCTGCCATGTGCTGAGAATAAAAGGGAAATTCAACTAACACATGATCAGATATCGTTAAGATATTTAAGATTTTAGAGAACTAATGTTGTAATTGTATAAGGAACACACAACCTACCATTATTAAAAATTAGTGTTTACATGAAGAATTAACCCAACCGTTACATTAATTTTATATTTATCAATATTTATCACAGGGTATGTAATGTAATATACATTTGGCTGTGATATTCAAACACTAACACGCAATGCCAGTCAGAAAAGACCTTGAACATTGAGTGTGACATTGAGTGAGAGAAAAAATAGAACTTGTCACTAACGTTAGCTTGACTAAAACTACGGCTTGTTTTGGAACTGCTGGTCGAGCATTGACACATTTAAGGTGGAAGAGAAAACTCGGGAGGGATGCTAAGGCTTGTTCGCTAAACGCGAGTGTAATATCAATGTACTAAGAAAAACAAATGCTGTTTAACTACTCTATAAGGCTCTAGAAACATTGAGTGAGAGAAAAAGTAGAATTAACTTACTATACTTAATCTCTTTCACACATAGCTCCAACAGGCTTCATTTTCAGGTGCTCATGCAGTGATGTTGTGCTGCCGTGCCATGCAGGATCAGCTGTGCACATTTTGCACCTAACGCTGTTCCTTGAAGGCGTTAATGTAAAGTGTTCCCATACTTTTGATGACTTGGGTCGTACATTTTTCTCTCTGCTTGTGCTATCATTATCCTCTGCTGTGACCGCCTCCGCCATTTTTTAAACCCTTCTTCCAGAGTTCGTCACGTGTAGCAACTGTACCTATGTGTATAATAACTTAGACCCAACTAATCGATTATTAAATTAGTTGCAAACTATTTTAACACTCGATTTTAATCGATTTAATCAATTAGTTGTTGCAGCCCTAGAAGGCAGATTGGCATTCAGGAAAACCAAGTGTCTCAGCTTTGCTTGTTGTTCTCTGATTGTTTGAATGACAAGCCTTAGAAAAAAATGGCTCGGTCTTAAACGTGAACCGGCTCTCATCGTTCACTTACAAGAGCCGGCTCTTTGAACCGGTTCGTTCGCGACCGACACATCACTACTGCCTCCTGCCCGGCCCTCTGGGCACTCTATACAGTCTCCTTGCTGCACAACTTCCTCATTCTAGATTCGCTCTCATCCTGTCATCTCATTCTGCCAGCCTCTACATCAGTAGCTTGTGTACTTCGTGGATGCTCATCCCAACCTCCTCAATATGTGGCCGGGCCATACCCTGCCTCTAACTTTACAATTCTCACTTTTCTATTCAGGTGCTGCTCGTACCAGACCCTCCTCTGTGCTGCCTTGCTGCTCACACTCTACAGCTTCTAGCTCCTGCTCTGTTATCAGGTGCTTTGGTTGACCTTCATCCCCCATGTTTTGCTGCTGCACTACTCCTGGTCTCTGATTTTCCAGCGCATTATCTTCTCGGGTGCTGTTACGGGCCTTGTCCTAATCCTCTCTCCTTTTCAGCTGTCCCACACCCCGCCTTTTCCTTTACAGCACACCCTCTATCCTACTGTGGACCTTCATCCTAGTCCCCTTTCCCTTGTGGTTTTGCTGCATCATGCCTCTTCCTTTACAGCCCTCCTCTCTCATGCCACGGACCTTTGTCCCAAACCCATAGCTTTGCGGCCGCACCGCCCGCCTCCAACTTCACAGCTAGCATTCTTTCCTCAAAAACTGCTGTGGACGCTCATCCCTATGCCTTCCCCTAACAAACAAACAGCGCCCTGCGTCCACTGTATGGCTTGCACACTCTCCTGCTGGATCTTACTTTCTGCCTCTAAGCTTGCAGCTAAGCTTCTAGCGACTGCACCTCCCCCTGCCTTTAATGGTGCTGTTCCTCCAGCAGCTGCGGGCTTTCAACCTGACCTCTCCTCTTCTCAATCATGCTGCTCCGAGCCCCTAAGTTCCAGCTTATGCTCTCTTCTCAGGTGTTGCCTTGGACCAGCCCCTCTACCCAGCACTCAGGCACTTGACGCCACCACAAATTCAATTAACTGTCTCACATGCAGTCTTGTCGCTCTTGGTTTCTAGCTTTCCAGATCGTGCCACCGAGGACCTTCATCTTTTATCTCTGCTAGCAACTGCACCTCACCCTGCCTCCTATGGTACCGTTCGTATTGATTCCTCCAGGCGCTATGGGCCTTCAACCTGTCCTCTTATATTCACAACCATGCTGCTCCTAGCCATAAGTTCCAGCTTATGCTCTCTTCTCAGGTGTTACCTTGGACCAGCACTCAGGCACTTGATGCCACCTCAAATTCATTTCATGCTTACATGCTGCCTCTTCTCTGGCACCTGTATTTCATCACCATCTAGGCATTTTCGCTATCTTTGAGTCAACTTTCTACCTTGCCCCCTTGCTTGAGCTCCTCTGCACCTTTGGATTTTCTCTCTTTCAGAGTTCTCTCCCGTGTGTTTAACTGCCTTCTCTCTATCTCTCCATTCCTGCAGTGCTGACCCTTTTTGGGTTTCTTATTCGGCCTCATCTGTTATCCCTCTAGATCACCCTTCCGTTCTCAATTTCCTCTATGCCAGGGCACACCTGCCAACGAAGGACATCTCGGTTTATTAATGCTGCCCTCTGTAGTACTTGACTTCAAGGCTGTTAATAATCCACTTTCCACCTATACCCAACCACCATCAATTACACTAAGGTAGAAATTGAACTTAGCAACACTCTGTCCAATACATCCAGCCTGATGCACTATCATGGTGGCCCCAGATTAATGTCACTATTATTTTTACACTGTAGCTTAATGACATTTAGCTGGTGATACTTTAAAATTCTATTAGTAGTTGATGCATTTGATTTCTGCCGACACGATGATCTTGGCCATCTTAAGACCAACTCTGACTCTATCGCATTTCTCAATCATTACCCCTTTGACCCCCTTGAATACTTAAATGACCAATCATGCTAGAATTTCTGTCATCATAATCAATAAAGGACATTCAATTTACTAAACCTAATGCTATTTCTCTATCGTCTCACATGACATTCAGTCATGCACCAGTTTATTAAAAGTAGTACATTCATAGACTCACTAACCCCTTTCATTTACCTACGCACACTGTAAGACACCATTCAAACCCTTGACCAGAGTACCTGAACCTGTCCATTCTGTAGCACCTAATGACCAGCATTCCTGTAAATTTTTGGGGGTCCGGCTTCATACTCATTCATAAGCCGCCCTGAACTCCTCCCCAAACACTTCTGAGTTCACCTCCCCATTTCAGCCTCTACGGGCGTGGTCTGTACTAGCAAAATGAAAAGTAGAAAAAAAAGATTTACCTTTCCTTCTATAACTGTGTCCCTTTCAAAAGTTTTTGGAACATCAACAAACTCTGCTCTACCAATTTCATCGGAGATCTCTGTAGTTGCAGATGTTTTCATGGAAATGTCTAGGAAAATAATTAGCACATATGACAATAGCATTAACAATAGCATAAACAAAAGGCAGGGTTTCTTGGATTTGCAAGATATGTGGAACATAGCAGCATGATTTGGCATCAGAATCAGACAGCAAAGAAAGAGGGTAGGGATCCACATGGCGTTTTTTTAGATTTAGCTATGCTTTGGCTCATATTTTGAGGATATTCGGTTTTGAATTAGTACAGGGGAATTACATCATGGCAGATTTTAGAAATGGGTATAATGGCTGGATTCATTCATTCATTCATTATCTGTAACCGCTTATCCAATTCAGGGTCGCCTACCTGGAATCTACCTGGAATGCAAGGCGGGAATACACCCTGGAGGGGGCGCCAGTCCTTCACAGGGCAACACAGACACACACTCACACCTACGGACACTTTTGAGTCGCCAATCCACCTACCAACGTGTGTTTTTGGACTGTGGGAGGAAACCAGAGCACCCGGAGGAAACTCACGTGGACACGGGGAGAACACACCAACTCCTCACAGTCACCCGGAGAGGCCCCTGAAGCTGTGTGACTGAGACACTACCTGCTGAGCCACCGTGCCATAATGGCTGGATGTATAATGATAATGGAGGCAATAATTAGGCCCTCTAAGAGGGTGAGAAGTTTTTTCATGGTTTTCGGCTCCCCCCAATTAGGGCTTACATGGACAACATGACAACACTGACAACTAATGTGCCTTGCACAGGGCGGTTGGGTAGGTTGGCTAGGATGAGAGATAAACCTAGCAAGTCTGGAAGTCTGATGATTGTCACAGCAGAAAATTTTGTGATGGAAGAAGAAATGATCCCTACGGTAGTGGAGAGACCAGTGAAGAGTTTAGGTAGATGTTATAGTGCAGCACTAAATTATAACGAGCAAGTGGTGGGACTAAAGGCTGAATTGGTGAAGGCTATTAATATCATTGATAGTTCATGTTTCCTAGGGAAGCTGAAATTGTGATGATTGACTCACTGCCTCATATTAGATGGCCATTGACAGTTTACGATGTTCACAGAAGTAGAGAGAATGGAAAGGGTTGTTTATGTAGTGTGGCATGGTATATGAAAGAGGTACTGGAACTCAAGTTTAGTTGAGGAATTTAAACGTGAAAAAGTGAGTCGCAAGTTGAGTTTGCATAGGTAAAAGCAGAAGCACCAGTGACAAAAACAGAAAGAAAGGGTAAATCGCGGTGCCCGTAGCCAGAAGCTCATTTGAGCTAAAGGATGTGTTTGGCCAAGTACAATGTGGAAGAGCAGGTCTTGGGTCAAGTGATTCATGGAAAGCCTTTGGTAAATGCACATCACTCAGCTTTTGAATATCTTGCAGTTAATGCACTCCTCACCTACTGCCCTCCCATATCTACTTCATCCTTTTTCTCTGAATCTGAGCTACTCACTCTTGCTAACTCTTCTTCTTCTTGACTGTTGTAACTAGGTGACTTCAGTATACATTTTAACACTCCTGACACCAAGTTTATGACTGACTTTTTAGCACTCCTTAACTGCTTTTTCCTCACTCAACATGTAGACTTTTCTACTCACGACAAAGGTCACACACTTGACCTAGTCTGTTGTACTTCTGCCCTGGTTCATAACCTTCATCCTCTCCTGTTTACACTCTCTGACCATAATCTCCTTCTATTCTCTGTCCCTGTGAATGTAACTCACCAGTCAGCTAAAAGACTTATCTCTGTCTGCAATACTAAATCTGTTGATCCCTGTTCCCTTGCTCAGTCTATCAATATGAGCTTTCTTATTTTATGCTTCATCCTCTCCTGAGGTACATGCCACAATGTACTTTCACTTTGCTCTTTCTGCATCCCTGAATGCATTCGCCCCTGTGAAAACAAAATGGTCCAATTCACCACTGCTTCCTGGTTCACCACTGAGCTGCACACTATGAAACAGATGGCAGCTTGAAAGGCTGTACAAAAAAATAATTAATGGTGCATGCCGATACTTATATGCAACATGTGCACAATTACAGATTCCTTACATACCTCCAAGTCTATGTATCTCTCAGGCCTTTTTAATAGGCCTAATACTAAGCCCCGTAATCTCTTCTCAACGATCTCTTAACAAAATCTCTCAACGATCTCTTAAGCAAAATGGCACCCTCCTCTGAACTCTAACTCCTTCTTATACTTTGAAGATAACATTTCCAATATTAATTACTTTCTTACAATCATGTCATCTAAATCCACCTTTCCACCCTTACTGACTCCACAGCCCTCAGTCTGTTCTATATCCACACCACGTTTTTTCAGATTTCATTCCTGTTACTCCTTCACTCATCAGTAGTATCATTACCTATTCAAAAAGTACCACCTGTTCTCTCAGTCCCCTCCCTACCCCACTAATGAAAGCTTGCATGTCTGCTTTGGCCCCCCATCTGACCTCTATAATTAACCAGTAACTGTTTTCTGGCCATCTCACCTCAGTTTATAAATTAGCTTCGGTTATACTTATCCTTAAAAGCCTGGCCTTGACCCAGCAAATCTACATAATTACTGTCCAATTTCAAGTCAAATCCATTCTTTTCTCAAGTCCTTGAGTGTGTTGTAGCCATCCAGCTGACAACATCCCTAGAATCCAATAACGTACTCGACTCTTTCAGTCAGGTTTTTCTATAGTGTTGATTTAACACTGGTGAATTTGCTGTGCACAATTCACTGATGCTTAATAGTAATAAAACTGATGTCATCCTCATTGGCTCAAAATCCTAAACCTGGCTCCCTCACACTCAATTGATGATGTCATCCTGTCCCCCTCCACTGTGGTCCTAAATCTTGGTGCCACCCTTGATTCTGCTATCACATTTCATTCCCATGTTAGTTCCATCATAAAAACCTCATTCTTTCACATTCGCCACTAAGGCTGGAATCCACTTTCCTGGAAAGTGGATTGGTCATCAATGCAACTCTCTTCTCCCACTCTTCACACACTAATAGCAACACCACAGGAGAAATGCTAGTACAGGCTTCCAGTATCCGTAGTTTCAGGTGCTGCACATCTTGATAGTATGGTATGGTATATGGGGTACAAAGATAGTGGGGCCATTATTCATCAATGGAAACCTCAAGGCCACTGGATATGCAAAATTGCTAAATGATGATGTGTTTTTTTCTTTATTAACTGAAGCTGACATGTTCTCTGAGTTTTTCCAGCAAGATGGTGCATCACCACATTATGGGCGTCAGGTCCAAGCATTCCTAGATGAACAGTTTCCTGGAAAGTGGATTGGTCATCACGGGCCAGTTGAATGGCCCCCAAGGTCTCCCAATCTAACCCCCTTAGACTTTTATCTTTGGGGTCATCTGAATTGTCCATGCTGTGAAGATACGAGATGTGCAGCACCTGAAACTATGGATACTGGAAGCCTGTGCTAGCATTTCTCCTGCGGTGTTGCCATCAATGTGTGAAGAGTGGGAGGGTTGCACTGACAATCCAACACAATGGGCAGCACTTTGAGCACATTTTATACGTGGTCAGAAACTTGTAAATAACTCATGAAAAAATAAAGTTACCAATCACACAATTCTTTTTCGTGTGAAATTCCCAATAAGTTTGATGTGTCACATGATCCTCTTCCCAGATCCAAAATGGCCGACTTAAAAATGGCCGCCATGGTCACCAGCCGTCTTGAAAAGTTTCCCCCTCCCATATACTAATGTGCCACAAATAGGAGGTTAATATCACCAACCATTCCCATTTTATTAATGTGTATCCATATAAATGGCCCACCATGTAGTTTGAAGAGGGGTTGGTCTGGGAAGACAGACTTAACTTCTGAACGTTTCTGGAGGTGTCGTAGGCTTAATTCAGCATAACACTGATTAGTGTTAGAGAATGCACTTGTGACAGGAGGCAAATTGTATATTATAATCTTATACAAGATAAGATGTAAATGCAAATCCATTCGAGCTTCACATAGTGCCCACCCCACTGTCTTGCTATCTGCAGCCACAAAAAATCCTGTTATCACCCATTGCTCCTGCCCGTAACCACTAATGTTGCTGTGTCCTTTTGTGATCCATTCAGCAACCAGCTACATCTATCAACATTTAGGTGTACTAGTATCCTACATCTACCCACTGAGGTTGCTGTGGCCATTTATGTTCTGATCAGCAACTAGCTACTCCTAACAACTAAGGTTACTCACAGAGCCCAGCCAATGAGTACTAGAAACACCCACTGCATTACTAGCTCTTCACAGGGGGCATCAGATAAACATCTCTCCTCATCTGTGTTAGAGACTCACCTGTCCCTTCCTCTGTCACTGTAGCTGTAGTGTCAAGAAAATTGTTAACATTTTGTCCCATATCAAAATTCATGAAATGAGAAAAGTTGAATATAGCAGTGGCGCACCCATTTTCCTTCATCTACAGGAAAAATAATAAAAGAAAATATTTGGTAAGAACAATTTAATTAGAGTGTAAAAAAATGGTTGTACTCTAATATGAGTTATATACACACCTCTACAGCATCAAACAGGCATGGTGAAATCATGGTAGTGCACGGATCATAACTATTAAATTCCCGGCACACTTCCACCAGCGCTTTACCAGTAACTGGCTGTCCATAACTGTACCTTTAAATATACACAGCTGCATGAATGGATAAATAAACATTTCTTAAACTAAATGATGATAAAACAGAAATTTGTCTTGTTGGGGCTAATGCAAATAGGTATTAAAAAAGACTAAAATAGGAAATTAATCTACTCAAGTTAAACTGGTACATTGTCAGAAAAAAACATCACAGTGGTGGTACCCTCAAAGGAACATAATTGTACCTTATTCTATTATAATTTTAGATTTTATAAATGTTGATATCATATGCCCTATTTCATCTTGAGGACAGTTTTTTTTTTGTTACATTTTTCTATAATGAAAGATCACAAACATTCACCTCTCTTTCTGGAGTAGAGAAGGTAATGTTTAGGGAACAAAACTGGACTTTAAAACCAAAGTTGTACTATTAAAGATACATTTACATTGTATCTTTAATGATAATAATGTACTTATAGAGTACCTTTTTCTGGGTGTAGTTTGTGAAACTAAATTTACATATAAAGCACACATGGGAAATTTTATATGATCAACCTTTTTACATTTAAGGAACATTGCTTGTCTCAGACCATATATTAGACTGTAGGACACCAAGAAATTGCCACAAACATTTTTCTTACAACTTGATTATTGTAAATCACTATTTACAGAGTTGCTCAAAAATGTGACACACTGCAAATTTACCAGAACGTTGCTGTCAGACTTATGATCAATATGTCACATGTCCGAGCATGTCACACCAATTCTGGCTTCATTAAACTGGCTTCTGTTTTTTTAGGTTATATTTTCATGTGTTTCACTGGTTTTTCAGCATTAAACGGATTAGCACCAGCATACATTATGGACTGCTTGGCTCTGATTTTCCAAGAACATTGCAGTGCATGAACTGAGCAGTAAATGCCAAACTGGATGCTCAGGTTTCTTTACACAATTTATAAAATGAAAGTGTAATCAAAAGTGTCCAAAGGTGTGAGTGTGTGATTGACTGAGCGATTCTGTGATATCATGTAATGGACTGGTGTCCCACCTCAACACTGAACTAAATGAAGAGGTGAATGGATGAAGTTTTGTTAAATTTCTACCCAATTATTTCTCAACTGTAGCCTCACAAATCTACTTTGTTATTCTATTTCTTTACAATCATTAGTTCTATAGATATGTTCAGTGATGCTGGGGCAATATCATTATAATTCCTTTGTAAATTTTACAGCCACACAATTACACAGCTGCATATATGACAAACCATCACACTCCACACCTGAGCCAAAAAACATTACTGCCATCTACAGGCATATCTTCAAATACTGAATTTAATTCAATTTAAAGTTTTATTTAAAGTGGCATTTTAAGAAGTATAGTCCCAAAAATCTCTCAGATTAAAAGGGCGAAAAAAAAAAAACACTTTCCTGTGGACATAGCAAAGGTTTTTGGTTTCCGTTGTGTGTAGAGTATTCTATTCTGGCAGGATTTTAAGATTTTAAAGCCTTTTGCAACACAACATCTGCTGACACAGCACTGGTTACGTCACTATATTAAATGATTCTACTTTTAGTGCATCCAGAACAAGCACTAGAACAGAACAAGTTTTAATTATTAACTCTTTAGCCCTTCATTTTTTATATGTATAAAACATGTAGGAAAGAGATCACGAGTGCATGTCATGTGTTTTTAACAGAATATAATAACCGTTTAATTTATTAATGTATTCATAAATTATTCTTGCTTTGGATTGGGGGTGAATATAGTGAGCATCTTTTGCTAACTGTTATTAAAATAAATGTACCCTTTATTACTTGAATTCACTTCCCTATTCCTATGTTCAGACCAATATCTCAAAGCGAATCAGATCTTTAAAACCCAGAAGACATTTGAAACATCCCTAATATTAAAGTTTTAGAGGTAAAATTGATTATATACTGATTAACTGTCATTGTGTAATGGATTTCACTTTAAATTATTTAAATTACATTACACTTAATAAATAAGAGAAGAACAATATTATTATTATATATTCATACATCACACATTATTAATCTCCTTTGTTGCTGTGATTGAGCAACCTGCAAAAACTTACTGCATGACTTGTGAATATGAGCATGGAAGTGCAAAAATGGCTATGCATTTCACAAGCAATTGAAAACATTGAGAAAACATCTTGTGCTGAAAAAGAGAGCCATGGTACAACTTAAAACTAGTCTGTTGCTCTGGGTTTTTAAACAGTAATTTTCATTTTTATTTTAAAATCAATTAGAATTGGCTGCATACTGTCTGAAGGGATCTTGACGCTTTTAAATGTTTTTTTTCCTTTCTAAATTACTGAAAGTGGTTGACTTTTCCTAATGTTTATGGGTTTCAGGGAGTAATTTTATTAAATTTCATGAACAATGAGAAATCCAATAGCTTTGTCCATTTAAAAAAAATCACAGTTGTATTGGTTATTTTAAACCCATTAAAAATATTTTTTAGATATTCTGTATTATTCAGTATCATGTCATCACACCATAAACGTGTCTGACGCATGTAACACAATTTGCTGAAAATAAATAATCAATTTGAAGATTCTGATTAAGATTTGGGTTTTACCCCTGAACCCATCACTCACTTTCCACAAACCTCTATCTTCAGCTTCTGTTCTCCCACACTCTGTTGTTGTGGTGCTTTCAGAGTAACCTCAAACCTGGGCAAAACTAAAGGCAAGTTTCCTTTGATTGCAATCAATTACACCATTTATTATTAACAGAAAAAAAACAGTATGTGATATCACTTACCATACTTCTTCACTTTAAATGTCTGCATTATTTCTTCATCACCAGTGACAGCCATCAATTTATACAGGCCCTCGACTGCCTCAGGATTGAGTTTGTGAGAAAGCTGCAGTATCAGACCTGTCGAGGACACATTTGTCCACTGACCAATCCTGTTACCTTTAGAGTCCTGTTTGGTTCCAAGAAAGACACTTATAATTTTGTAGTGACAGCAATAAGGAAGAATTGAATTGTCAATACTGATGTTAAAAGCTAAAGAGCATGTCTACAATTGTGAGGAAATGCTGTTCTCTGGTTTGTTTACATTCAGAGGTGCCGTGCCTTGTAAGATGGAAAGGTATGTTTAAGGGAAAAAAAATTGTTGAATTACCACAGAACTCAATTCTTAATCGAGTTGTTTAATTTTAAAGCACTTTCTGTGTTTTTACTTTAATGCAGTTAGTGCTCTTCTGAATTTAGAGTCAGTTCTGTTTACAGCAACAGTAAGTAAATATTACCCACCTATTGAGCATGAATAGAGCAAATTCCTCTTGGTTCATGCTTTTCAAGGTTTAGAGGTCTATTCATTGTCTAAAAACCTCCAGATGCTGTTTCTTTGCAATAAGCAGAGAGAGAAACCCTAGCATAATGGACCCTTTGTTTTTCTACCCATTTACACATACTGGGACTTCGTAAACATATTAGACAGGTTTCGAGCACGCAAATAGACAGGAGAGCTAGCAAATGGTGAAGAAACAGAATTGAATAAAAAGCGTTTTTTGATTAAAATCACGAATGTCACCTTTAACATAAATAAATAAGTTTAATAAAACGTGTTTTTGTGTGTGATTTCATCTTACCTCAAGGGCTACTAGGCTGTACTGCAGAAAAGAGTGAGATATAACAACACATTTTACTCATTTTCATTAAGAAACTATAAATACAAGTCAGAAATCACTCAACATATTAGTTTCTGCAGTGCTGAGCCCAGAGTAGCAAAGACAGAGTCTACAGTCTATATTGAAGGTCAGTGAAACATTGGATTTTTAACAGATTTAACACAAAGATTTTTATAAATTGTCACAAAAAACGTCCCTTACCTTTTGTTGAAGTGGGACAAAATCAGTATCCATGGTGACAATTCTAATATTCACTGTGAATATAAAAATATCTGACATTAACGTCAACACCAAACAAAACTTAATGAATATTAAGATATTATTGGAGAATTCTAATATATTGAGAATCTAAACTCTGTCCCAGGGTAAATCCTGTACTGGAAGACCAGATTTCTGATTCCTGCTCCTGCTTTATCTACACATACTCAAACCAATGATATTAAATACACTTAAAATAGAAACCATTGATCATTTGTTTACACTAAAAAATATTTTAGATTTAAAAAAATAATTGAAATCCAAGTCACATACTATTAATATTATCTTCCGATATCAAGTCTTAATCTGATGCCTATATTTTCCCAGACCATACGTCTCACAGTACACACTTTAAGTGCATAAGTTATTCGAAGCAATCCAATGTATATGTTTAACAAATGAGTAGCTCTGCAGTACTATAAGAAAAAAAACTTATGCATCTAAGTTTTTGCTTACATTCTTTTATTTAAAAAAAACTAACAAAGGATGTCTTTATAAACAGCTCATATATATTCAACTTAATAAATCACTGCAGTAATGTCCGGATTTGTCACTGCCCTCCTATGATTTCAGTTTTTTTCCTGTTTTTCCTTCACACATTGTTCTGTGTTCATTCTACTTCCACGCCCCTTTGGGTCATGTGTTCTGTTCACAGGTCTTTCTGTGTACTCAGTCTTTGTGTATTTGTATGGTTTCTCATATTATTTTTTATTGCTGTTGGTCATTTTTCTGTGCTGATTTTTTACTTGTTTCTACTGTTTTCTCTTTTGTTTTTGTAGTTTACTCTTAGTCTCTTGTCATGTGTGTGATACTTGTCAGGTTGTAGTTTTCATGGTTATGGTTTGTTTCTAGTCTTTTATGTTCCTCCTAGTTCCTGTTTACTTGCCATCCTGTGTCACAGTGCATAGAGTTTGTCTGCTGGTTTATTTGTAGTAAATATGGTGTCATGTGTCTGTCTTTCTTGTTCTAGGTTTTTCTTATACGGTTTATATGTATTTCTTAGATTCCTGTGCTCTTTAGATCTTTAATTAGTTCTCTCTGTGTTCATTCCCTGGATCTCAGTTTGTTTGATCAGATTATGTTCCTTTCCATCTAGGTTATTTTGTTTGTCTTGATCACCACATGCACATTCCATACTGGTCACTGCCTTACACAGTACTGTTTTATCATTGTAACAAATGGTGAGGAAACATCTTCCACATTATAATTATTATATTTTTAAAAGTTAAATAAGAACTGCTGATCATTGTTTATTTACAGAATTTAGTAACTGCCTGAATAAGTTGTGAATCAACAGTAGGTCACTGGTGCTTCTCTGTGTAGAGTGAAACTAAATAACAGCTTAAAAATGAGATTTGGCAGATAGCAGAGATTAGGTTGAAAAGTGCTGCAAGATTCAGATAAACATTTAACTGGAAGTGGTGAGACAGTGTAGTGATTACTTACCAGTCTGACCAGGATTGTAGATTGGTTTATCAGTCTGAATGAATGTCAGGGGGTTGTAGGATTCAAACTTAACTTTTCTTTCCTCAGTCATCATAAAATTTTCCCCTTTGACTTCTACTTTGATCTCCTGCACTGACTGACCTTCAACATGTGGAGCCTGAAGAGAGCACATTCATATTCAAACACTAATAATATCTAAAAATATTCATAGTGCTTCCAGAAATGTGTCTTCCGCATTTAACCCATGTCCGCATTTAACCGTCTCAGTGAACAAACACACACACTAGTGCACAAGGGGCTGTGAATACACACCCATAGCAACAGGTAGCCATCCCTGGCACCCAGGGAGCAGTTATGGTTTCAGTGCCTTGCTCAAGGGCACCTCAGCCATGGTTTCAGGGAGGAGGACAGTGCTGTTCCTTCACTCCCACTGCCCCCAATTTTCCTGCCAGTCATGGGAATCGAACCAATGACCTTTCAACCCTCTTTCTAAGCCCTCTTCTCTAACCATTAGGCCATAACTGCCCTAATGAAGCTCACCTTAAAATGAGAGCAGCGGTGAAATTCCTTCTCCACTCTTTCCTCTAGAAGTGTTCTGTTCTGGTGGTTGTGAACCAGATAAATGGTCATTTGCAGAGTTTCATTAGGCTTCAGGAGACTCACACACAATTTAGCATCAGAGCCAGACTCTATCACTGCAGGGAATGTCACCATGAAATACCTAATGACAAAAATAACATTTCAAGAAAATATACAAAGCACAATAAGAATAAAATCAAGCATTCATGGAACTGTGACTTATGTAATAGGATTCACTGTACAAAGATCAGGTCAAATCTGAAGGATTGACTGAACTCTGCAATCAATACAAAACAGTAGACTGATTGGCTGAAGATATACAGAGCTGCATACCTATGGGATCATGCTTGTGCAATTTCAGAATATAAACTTTATTCAGTTTTTGATATCTTGGGAGTCTTCTAACTAACTGACAAAACATCATTCCAGATCAAATGACCTGGAAACAGGATGTTGCAACACAGTCACATATCCCAACTCCAGTCACAAAAATGTTAACTACACATCTATGAAAGAAAGCTGGAGATATGTTGTGTGTACAATAGCCTGTGTACAATGTCCTATAGAATGAAATTCAGCCGTGAAAATATTAATTCGGCTATAAATATGCGCTAAACCAACTAAAAAAAACAACTAAACCAACCATAGTAGTGTGATGCAAAATGATGCATTTTAAACAGTTTTATCATCTGTAATTTCATTGTAAAGGTGGTGACGGCAAGCTGGTGTTGCAATGTCTACAGTGCAAATATCTATATACTGTCCAAACTTACCAGTGATTGTACACATTTCTTCAGAACATCATTTAATATACATAAAATCAACAGTGTCAAATTTGAGAAAAAAACTGTATTTGCCTCCTGTTTTGTTTAAAAACATCGCACTTGATTATCCTCAAATCAAATCCTTTAATATAACTGCACATCCTATACAGAACAATCAATTCTGCTCACACACAATTACTGAAAACTTGCTTTATATTATATTTATTTATATTATTTCTAAATAAATAGAAATTATCCACTAAATTATGCACTAAAATATCAAATAAAGAAATTAGTCCCATATTTATTATATTTTAAGTCAGGAAAACCAGTTAACTGACCTGGGTGTTCATATTTTGCATAAGGCTGTAAAATTTTGTAAAATCTGAAGAAATGCACTTATAATATATACTGGACCTGAACAACCAAAAAATATAGTATATATCTCATGCGAAAGTGCATGTTATTTCAAACATATTCACAAGACTGACAAAATATTCCAAGAAAAACTACATATATTGGGATTACTCACGGTCCTGAATCTTGTCCGTACACAGAGAGAAAGAGGAAGCTGGCTAGAAGTAGCCCTTCCCACACAGAAACCCCACTGACCACCATGATGAAATCTGGTACCCAACACCAGCAAATGAAGTTCCGCTGCCTTTTTAAAAGGACGTCAAGCCCACAGGAGGATCTCTGTAAACATTTTGACTCATCAATTTTTTACTACTTTGATCAACACCTATTGGCAGCATGAAATACTAATAGGTCATTATGGTTTTATGTCTGATTGTAGTGCATGTCCTTGCTAGGTTTAGTTTCGCTGTGTTCTGTTCTGTTTAGCTGTCTTGTTTAATGTTCAACTTATTGTTTAGTGTCTTGCCCCTTTAGATCTGTTCTTGTTTAGTGTTTAACCCCAGTTTTTAGTGTTTGGCCTCTGTGTTTAGCCCTTGTGTTTAGCGTTCTAGCCTTTGTGCTTAGCCTCTTTTCTAGTTCCCTAGCCTCTCTGTCTAGTTCCCTTGTTGTGTTAATTAAAAGTCTCCTGTGATTACCTCCTTCCTGTTCCTCTCTCCTTGACCTCCCCTACACCCACCCACATGATAAGTATGGTATCTATACTAAACAGACATGATGGAACACTGGGCTGAATGAACAGCACATAGTTTAAGGAAGAATAGACAAGAAACAATTTTTTTCAGGACAGGATATTCAAATTCAATAATATTTTGTCTGTATTTGATCATGTTCACAGGTGTTAGTACATAATTTATGAGCAAAAAAGTTATTTCAACTCATGTATTCAAATGATCATTTTTCAAACAGTGTTATCATAATGGTGTGTCCTTGCACTTCCCAGACAATTACTTCACTTTGTTTGAGAACTTTGTTGCAACTGAATATCAATTTTGAGTAAGCTACAGCATTATAATATACACCTGATATATTTGCTTTTTTTTTTTATTTAATTTTTTGTAAAATTATTCACTTTGTGTTTTCATTCTAAATTTCACTGGTTTAAAAATCTCCTTCAGGAACAAGATATACTGCAGGGGTTAAACTGAACACACTATCGTCTAAACATCTGCTAAAAGGACATGATCTTTTGAAATACAGGATTAACCCCATGACTATGCTAACTGAGTGGGCTGAATGTGGGCAAGTCACTATTTACAGGAAATCTCCCTTTTAGACTGTTTACTTACAAACAAATGCCACACTCTTTTGCTTCGAGCAAGCAGAAATAACCTGCTTGCTCATTAGTGAGAAAGTATATTGTAAACCTGCATAATAAAATAAAATGTGTATCATTTTAACTGGGCTTTAGTTAACTGTGTTTTCCAAATAATATATTTCAGTTTATTCTCCTCCTATTTCCTTGTGAATCTACCTTCTTTCACTCTGTATGCAAGTGAGGTCTCATTTTTACAACAACTGTTCAGTACTTTTGTCAAAATAAAATGTGACTCAAATATTATTTAAAACAGTAAAAACAAAATACCATAAAGACAAGTATATAAATATATTGTTAATTTTCTTGAACATTTAACTGACATATGTACAAAAATTTCAGATGTTTCCACTGAGCAACTTACATTAATTTTATAAATATAAACTATTTAAAAACAAACAAACCCCAAAACATGACAGGGCAACATAAGAAATAACAATTTATAGAACATTCATATTACACAATTTGGAATATTCAACTGTAGGCAGGAGAATAAGGTATAAAAGGAGCATCTAACAATGGCTCAGTCTTTGCTAGCAAATGTGATTGGTGCCAAATTTAGTTCTTAGAATTGTCAAACATTTCTGGAGGAGTCTGAAGAAATCTAGTCAGTATATGGTAAAACCCAACTGTGATAAAAACAGCTACATGAGCTAGTAGTTCAGAAAACGGCTGTCAGCTAACAAAGTCTGCCACTGAATCAAACAATGAAACCTGAACCTCTATTATGCAGGAAAGCCATAAACCAATTCATCAATTCAATGCAGAAACACTCATTTTCTTGAGACACAAGCTCATCTCAGATGGTCCAAAAGAGAGTGTAAATGGTTATGGAGGTCAACACTTAATTGTTAGTTGCATATTTAATAAGGTTGCATTAATGTACAAACGATGTATGTTTCTGTGAAGAAACAGTGTGAATTGTAGAAATGCAGTGTAATGCAACTGCTGAATAGTCTTGTGTTAAGTAAGCATGGGGCCACGCAGTGCATCTTTGAATCTTTACAGTATTGGATATAGAAACGGACCCTCCTGTTTTATGAAACATAATTCTCATGTTATTTTCAACATGGGAGCAAATAAATGAATCCTCTTGTTTTGGAAACACTGGATGTTTATTGACCTAGCTAGTAGGGCTGTTTCATATCGTATCATTCACAATAATATCGTCATAATTTCTAAAACAATAATCAATATTGTGATATTAGTGATATTCAGAATTGTTCACGTAATGACATCATGCAGTTACTGATAAGACGGCATATGTTTTTTTTTTTGCATGAGTCATTTAGCCACAGTAAAATACAGTGGAAAGTGGCTCTGAGGTGGAGGAATTTGCTCCAAAAAAGTGGAGTGGCTTGTGGAGGTGGTTTGGTTATAAAATATCAGATGTACAATAAACCATATGTCATATTAATAAAACATTGATTTTGTTGCAATACTCTGTTTCTGAAATTAATAAAAGTATTTTTTAGTGTTGATTGTCATGTCGGGGGGCGGCACGGTGATAAAGCAGGTGGTGTTGCAGTCACAAATCTCCAGGGACCTAGAGGTTGTAGGTTCAAGTCCCGCTTCAGGTGACTCTCTGTGAGGAGTTTGGTGTGTTCTCCCCGTGTCCGTGTGGGTTTTCTCCAGGTGCCCCGGGTTCATCCCATGGTCCAAAAACACATGTTGGTAGGTGGATTGGAGACTCAAAGTGTCCATAGGTGTGAGTGTGTTTGTCGCCCTGCGAAAGACTGGTGCCCCCTCCAGGGTGTGTTCCCACCTTGCACCCAGTGATTTCAGGTAGGCTCTGGACCCACCGCGACCCTGAATTGGATAAGTATTGTTATCCACAAAATACCCTGAAATATTGTCATATATTATTTTAGAGCCATATCACCCACCCCCTACTGGCTAATACATTCAACAGGAGCACTGAATTATGTAATTCTTCTGACTGAAGAAGGATATAACCATCCTTCTTCAGTCAGAGATGAGCTCCTCAATTAGGGGAAGAAATTTGCATTTCTAATATCATGGCATGTTGGATCATTAAAGTCCAGTGAAATTTCCTGCACTTGTTTTAATATCACCATGTGGTCCCATCAAATACTAAATGTATTTATACATACAAAATACAACTTGGTCAAAAGAAACATTGAATATATCAGTTAATTAAGTTTAAAGACAAGCATATATATATATATATATATATATATATATATATATATGCGCAACTGAATGTTAGTTTTTGTGTGTACACAGTTAAACCACTCCTTGTAAATGACTCTGGTGATCGGCACCACGTGGTTTGTAGTTGAATATTAACTCCATATTGCCACTTGGGTGCGTCCCTCATCAACTGATTCATTCATTAATTTTCTGTAAATGCAACATACTGTCCACCAGGGTTGTTCCATATCTTATCCTTCACAATATTGTCATAATTTTTAAAGCGATAAACAAAATCTATATTGTGATGTTGGTGATATTCAAACTGGTTTATGTAATGATGTCATACAGTTATCCATAATACGGCATAAGTTCTTTACACAAGTCATTTAGCCACAGTGAAGTGGCTCTGACGTGGAGGAATTTGCTCAAAAAAAGTAGAGTGGTTTGTGGAGGTGGTTTGGTTATAAAATATCAGATGTACAATAATAAACCATGGTGTTATGTTAGAAACAAAAGAAGCCTTTAATATTATTAATATGCATTTAATTTAATATATTTCATATTAATATAACATTGATTTTGTTGCAGTAGTCTATTTTTGAAATATTAATAAAAGTATTTATCTGTGTTTCGTTCGTATCGTCAATTATATATTTATCGTCAAAATACCCTAAAATGTTGTGATATTATTTTAGATCCATATTGCCCACCCCTACTGTCCACAATTCATAGCCTGCCCAGAATCACTGAGAGAATGGAGGAATACACCCTGGACAGTGCAACAGTCCATCACATGGCATCACATACTCAATCAATCAGTCACACCTATGGACATCAGCAGCATTTATTTTAGGACCGTGGGAGGAAAACAGAGCATTTGGATGAAACTCACAGACACAGGGAGAAAACATCAAGCTCTTCACAATGACCTGAGGTGGGTTTGAACATATAACCATAGGACCCTGGAGTTGTATAAAAGTGACACTACCTGTTACTCCACCGTGCCATACACATGTTTACAGCTCGACTAACAAAAATGACTGGTTGAAACTAGTGATGTGTCGGTCGCGAACGAACGGTTTAAAGAGCCGGCTCTTATAAGTGAACGATGAGAGCCGGTTCCCGTCTAAGACCGAGCCATTTTTTTCTAAGGCTTGTCATTCAACCAATCAGAGAACAACAAGCAAGCTCCAGCCCTTCAAGCTGAGACACTTGGTTGTCCTGAATACCAATCTGCCTTCCAAAACATAGTTGAAGAAAATGTAAAATCAGTTAAATGTTTGTTGACAGTTGTGGTTGTTTTAATCACTATCGTTGAATGCTGCTATTTTGCACTTTGCACAGTATTTGCTTATTTTATTACCCAGAAATGGATGATTATTTAATTTAATAAGCTATTTTGTAATACCTACCTTTTGGTTTCCATTGGCTATATTTCAGAGTTTACAAGTGATTTTTTATTAAGGTGTTTAAATAAAGATCCAGTTATTTATACAATTGAATGTGTGAGTTCAAAAAATGTGTGAGTTATTACAAGACAGCCATAAAAACAATTGGCCATTGCAACACTATTTATTATTTTTAATATTGAACAATAATATATTGTCCATATAGTCATGTAGGTAATCTTGTTCTGTACCAGCGGAAATAAGTTGTAAAACAAAGAGCCATTTAGGAGCCGAAAGAGCCGGCTCCCAAAAAAGAGCCGAAATTCCCATCACTAGTTGAAACCTGTTCCATGTTGTTGAGACCACATTGTTTAAAAACATACTAATTGTTGGGAATTGTAGGGACTTATCTTTAATGTGTAAACCACAAGCTAAGGTGAAAACATATTTTATGGCTAGAGTTAAATTACAGGTGAGGTTAGGGTAAGTCTCCCAAAATGAATGCAAATCAATGTGTTTTCCCCACAATGCATTGAAGCAAACGTGTGTTTGTGTGTGTGAGTGAGAGAGTATAAGCATTTTTTCATTACACCGCAAACCAAAAGGCCAATATTTAATTAGCTTATTTAAACTTTACAACGATACTATGATCTGTAAAACCGTTACACACCCCACGGCTGCCGCTGCGACGACGCTGAAGTTGGTTCCTTATTCGCAGCTCCCGATTCCTTTGGCTCCTTATTCTTATTCCAAGACTGAAGTTAGCTGCTTATTCGCAGTTCCAGATTCAGTGAGCCACGGTGAAGGAAAGGGACTGTTCGATGTGCACATAATGCTGCGCACATTGCTTTTAACGCTTCATGGACAAATGAATAGCACTAAATACAGAAAGTAACGAACTGTTTACCCTCACAACACCAAAAACATGTACGAAATCTTTTCTTTTTTCCTTTACTCAATCGCTGTTAAGTTTGTTTATTTGATCCTGCAGTTTAAAATACTTATTTTATATATTGTACGGTATATTAAGATTTCAAATTGATTACGTTTTATTTATTTATTTTAAATTGACCAGTAAAGATAAAACAGAAAATAGCAGGTATGTTAAATAGACATTTAAATATTACACGGAAAAACTGTATTAAATGTACTATCAGGTTGGGACACCACAATTCTCAGTTCTAATGCCCCCTCCCACTGTAGGGACAAGATGGATTTACCCTGGTCCGAAATTATTTTATACTTCAATTTTAACTGGAAACATGGCCTATTGAACAATAGTGCACATAATTAAATGAATGTGAGGCTGTGGTTCTGGAGGGAATTTGAAGTCCTTGATCACTTTGGGCCAACACAAGATCATGTCCTAAACACAGATCTATTTTCCCATAGTAGGGACAAGATGGATTTACCCTGGCCGAAATGATTTTATACTTTAACTGGAAACATGGCATATTGAGTAATAGTGGACATAACTAAATTAATGTGAGGCTGAGATTCTGGAAGGAATTTGAGATACTTAATCACTTTGGACCAGCACAAATACAAATTCTAAACACAGATCTAGTCTCCCACTGTAGGAATTAGATGAATTCAGCCTGGCCCAAAATTATTTTATTCTTTAATTTTAACTGGAAATATGGCATGCTGAGCAATTGTGCACATCTCATATCGCTTTCATGAAACGAGTCACACAATCTCAGATGGGAAGTGCAGATTGCAGTGCTCATTTTTTAAATTTTTTTTGCAAATTCAGTCATCTCCTGAGTTTCCCTACTTTTGAGAACCAAGAATTAAAAGCAACAACAGTTTTAATACTTTTAATAAAATTTTTGTCCTTCAAAAAATACCAAATTACTTAAGACTATATAAATATATTTTAATTTTAATTTCAGCATGTTTCATATATACATTAAGTGTGTTTATGTAACTTTGCAGGGTCAACAGGGTTAGAAGGATCCACGAGCAGTTAGAACAGAGAACAAAATATGAGAGAATAAAATATGATATGAAAAAAAACAAGGTCTGAGCATTACAAAAAACAAACAAAAAAATCCAATATAAAAGATTGAGTAGGCATTTTATGATGAATATTGAAATTTAGTTCCCATTGAAACACTCAGAAAAAAGATATTTGACTTGAACAATGAGAAAAAAAGCAAGGTGAAAAAAACTCCAGTTGAACCCATGAAAAAGTTAGAATAAGATCTCCATATGTTCATTATTCATTTACACCTACTGACACTTTTTTTGAGTCGCCAATCCACCTTCCAACGTATGCTCTGTTTATATAGGGACTGGATGGCTCGTAGCAAAGTGCGCAGTACACCATAATCCCAGAGCACCCCCCCCCCCAGAATATCCAGATGAACACGGTTGATTAGCTTCTACAGATCCACAAAATAATATGTAGACTGGTTGAGCAAACTCCCATGCACCCACCAAGATCCTAGAGAGGTTATAGAGCTGGTCCTGTGTTCCACGACTGGAGCGGAATCCGCATTGTTCCTCCTGGATCTGAGGTTCAACTATCAGTCAGACTCTTCTCCAGTACCCCAGCATAGACCTTACCGTGTAGGCGGATTAGTGTCATTCTCCTATAGCTGGAACACACCCTCTGATACCCCTTCTTAAAAAGGGGAACCACAGCCCCTGTCTTTCAGTCCAGAGGCACTGCCCCCAATGTCCAGGCGATGTTGCAATGTCGTGCCAGCCAGGACAGCCCCACAACATCCAGAGCCTTAAGGAACCCGAGGTGGACCTAATCCACCCCCAGAAACCCAACGCCAATGAGTTTTCCTACTACCTTAGCCACCTCAGCCCCAGTGATAGATGTGCCCCTACCCTGGGAACCCTACTTCCTCTGTGGAAGATGTGCTGGTGGGATTGAGAAGTTCCTCCAAGTATTCCTTCCACCGCTTAATGACGTCCCCAGTCGAGGTCAACAACTCCCCACCCCCACCATATACAGTGTTGATGGAACCGCCTAATGGTTTGCCAGAATCTTCTTGGAGCCGACCGAAAGTCCTTCTCCATGTCCTCACCAAACTCCTCCCACACCTGAGATGTTGCCTGAGCGACAGCCGAATACGTAAGCAGCTTGGCTCTTCGGTACATGTCAGCTGCCTCCTGAGTCCCTTGAGCCAAATAGACTTTGTTTTTCTAGAGCTAACATAGAATTTCGAGAAGCGTTTCGTTCACAAACTAGTCCCACCCTCCCCTACTCCATTTGGTTCGCGAGGAGGGGGAATGGTGAAGTAGCCTAAAATCTTCGGATTGCACGGTCTGACTGTAGAGCTAATGTTATTGGTCATTAACCTTCTCTGTAAACATTTAATTGGTCAGTCTGCACGTCAGTAGTCCTCCACCCAACAATAGTTGTTGTTGTTGGTTATGCTGGTCATGCTGGTTGGATGATAATCTCAAATTATTGGAGTGCCACGAGGAGAGATTTGGAAAAAGTTAAACCAACACATTCACACACGAAATATCACACTTAAGTGAATGTGTGTTTGTGTCGCTCTGTGAAGGACTGGCGCCCCCTTCAGGGTGTGTTATTGCCGTTCACCCAGTGATTCCTAGTAGGCCCCGAACCCACCATGACCCTGAACTGGATAAGCGGTTACAGACAATGAATGAATGAACAAATGAATGAATGAATATCACACTTACTGGAATAATGTTATTTGGTTTTATTGTAATGTTGGGCATTATTTGTTGTTTGTTTAGCAAATACACTTTACTCCTCAGATAAATAACTTTTTAACCCTGCTGATTGACCTGGTAGACCAGCTTAGCCCTTGACCAGCATTGGGTATGCTTTTGTTTGAGTTTGATGGATTAGTTTGTCTACAAGCATGATCAACCTCAACAACAAGTAAGAATCAGCATGAATACGAGACAAACAAGCCCAAGCAGCATCACCAAAGAAACTGGTGCTGACTGAGCATAACTATATAAAAAAAGCTATGCTGGTCAAGCCATCAAAGACCAGATTAGACCATCCAAAACCAACTACCAGCAAAAGCTGGTCTTGAGCTGGATTTTTCAGCAGGGTAATAAGGTGTTTATGTTTTGTGCTATTCTTTTGAGTTTCTTTTACCCTTAATCATATGACTGGCATTGTGTGTGGTTATTATGTAAAGAAAAACTCAGGTGTGTTTAAATAATGCTAGCTAAAGAAATGGTTATGTGGAAATGTTAATACATTACATAAATGTTAAATACATTTGCTTTCAAAATGTGTACGAGCAAATAAAAGAGAAAAAAAACAAGAGCTTTAGAGGTATATGAATGTATGCAGTATAATGACAAAATATTTGGTTCAGTTGTTATCTGGTTGCTAGCAGGTGTAGCTAGCTAAGTGTCTGCCCAGATTATCATTGTGGCTAATAGCACTAAGTTCGGCATTATGCGTTTTTTTTTATTTTACAGAAATATAACGGACTCCCTGGATCCAAGAAGGAGCTAGATATGGTACCAGTATTTTTTTTTTCGTAATAATTCACTAGAAGGTCTGAAGAGTCACTAAATCTAGTAGCAAAATCGCTAAAATGGCTATACCGAGCAGAGGGTTGGGCCTGAGCATGACGTTTCACAAGGTTGATACATCACGACTTAACAAGAAGTCAGTTTTTGGACTCCACCCATTCTTCAGACTCCACCGTTTTGTGTTGCAACTGTTTTTGTACTCCACCCATTCTCATGTCTCACCCATTTTTGTATTCCACCCATATTGATGTCAAGCCCATTTCCACTCATTCATGTCACACCAGTTTTCATACTCCACTTGTGTGTGTAGCACCCATTGTCGCACTACATGTTTTACTCCACCTGTGTTCATGTCACACCTGTTTTATACCACCCATTTGTGTCATACCCATGTTGGTATTTGGCCGTTTTTCATGTTCCACTCCATTTTGTACTCCACCCTTTTTTTGTATTCCAGCTGTCATCATACATGTGGTGGAGAAAATAAATACAAGTATTAAGAATTGAAATCTAACAGAGCATGTGCAATCAGAAAGTAGTTTATTAACCTTAAGGTGGTCAACACACAATAGCAATTTGGCCCCAAGGGAATGCAGCTAAATTTTGTTCTTAAAACATCATAGTCAATCAACAGTGCCTCCAAGTGGACATTTCGGTGAAATCATATGTCACCGAGAGCACCCCGTTGTCTCTCGCTCTCTCTTCTTCTCTCTCTCGTTTTATCACTGTCCAAAAAAAGAGTTGTTTTGGACACGTATGCTTTTCTGAATCCAGTTATGCATTATGTAATGTTTTATTATTGTCTATCGTATGTTATTCTCAGGTGAATGTATACTAACATGATTTGATTTGACCAATTGATGTTAATTTCGAGTCACGAAGAAAACCAATTCCTTTCTCAATTTGAAAGAATGTTATCATCATCATCATCATTTTCTTCTCTGCTTCTCCATTTCAGGGTCGCGGTGGCAACAGGGCGAGCAAAGAAGTCCAGACATGTCTGTCCCTTGCAACATCCACCAATTCCTCCTGGGGGATCCCAAGGCGTTCCCAGGACAGCCGGGAGATATAATCCCTCCAGCGTGTCCTGGGTCTACCCCGGGGTCTCCTTCCAGTTGGATGTGCCTGGTATACCTCCAGTGGGAGGCGTCCAGGAGGCATCCTGATCAAATGCCCAAACCACCTCAACTGACTTCTCTCAATGCGAAGGAGCAGCGACTCTACTCCGAGCTCCTCCCTTGTCACTGAGCTCCTCACCCGATCACGGAGAGTACGGCCAGCGACCCGTCGGCGAAAGCTCATTTCGGCCGCTTGTATCCGCGATCTTGTTCTTTCGGTCATTACCCAGAGTTCATGACCATAGGTGAGAGTGGGAACGTAGACTGACCGGTAAATTGAGAGCTTTGCTTTATGGCTCAGCTCTCTCTTCACCACAACGGTGCGGTACAGTGACCGCATTACTGCAGACGCTGCACCTATCCTACGGTCAATCTCACCATCCCTCTTCCCATCACTCGTGAACAAGAACCCGAGATACTTGAACTCCTTCACTTGGGGCAGGTTCTCACCCCTTACCTGAAGGGAGCATGCCATCTGTTTCCGGGAGATAACCATGGCCTCAGACTTGGAGGTGCTGATCCGCATACCGACCGCTTCACACTCGGCTGCAAACTGCTCAAGTGAACGCTGGAGGCCTCCGTGCGAAGAAGCCAGAAGAACAACATCGTCCGCAAAAAGCAGAGATGCCACCTCCCGAGATCCTCGACGGAAGTCCTCCTGTCCCAGGCTACGCCGCGCCACCCTGTCCATGAATATCAGGAACAGGAGTGGAGATAAGGCACAGCCCTGACGGAGTCCAATGCTCACACTGAACAATCCTGACTTACTACCAAGGATGCGAACACAACTCAAACTCTGAGAGTACAAGGACCGTACGGCTCGCCGGAGCGACCCTGGCACCCCATACTCCTGGAGCACCTCCCACAGAATCTCTCGGGGAACACGGTCATATGCCTTCTCCAAATCCACAAAGCATGTGTAGAGTGGAGTAGCAAATTCCCACGCCCCCTCAATCATCTGTGCAAAAGTAAAGAGTTGGTCCATAGTTCCACGGCCAGGACGGAATACGCATTGTTCCTCCAATATCCTAGGTTCGACTATCGGACGGATTCTCCTTTCCAGCACCTTGGCATAGACTTTCCCCGGGAGGCTGAGAAGTGTAATGCCACGATAATTGGCACACTTTCTCCGGTCCCCTTATTTGAAAATAGGAACCACCACCCCGGTTTGCCAATCCAAAGGCACCGTTCCCGAGGTCCATGCGATATTGTATAGGCGTGTCATCCAAGACAGCCCCACAGTATCGAGTGCCTTCAGTAACTCTGGGCGAATCCCATCCACTCCTGGAGCTTTGCCACTGCGAAGCTTTTTCACCACCTCAGTGACTTCAGCCAAGGAAATGGAATCTGACCCCCCAGACACTTCTGGCCCTACCTCCTGTACAGGAGGCATGTCTCTCGGGTTAAGGAGTTCCTCAAAGTGCTCCTTCCAATGCCCAACAATACGCTCAGTCGAGTTCAGAGTTTCACCATCCTTGCTGAGCACAGCTTGGACAGTGTCCCCCCTCCCCCTCCTGAGCTGTCGGAGTGTTTTCCAGAACCTCTTTGAGGCCGCCCGGAAGTCATTCTTCATGGCCTCTCCAAACTCCTCCCATGCTCTGGATTTTGCTTCAGCAACTGCCACAGCTGCAGCCTTTTTCGCCTGCCGGTACCCATCCGCAGAATCGGAAGTTCCCCGAGCTAGCCAATCTCGAAAAGGCTCCTTCTTACGCTTGACAGCTTCCCTCACCCCTGGTGTCCACCAACGGGTTCTTGGGTTGCCGCCATAAGAGGCACCGACAAGCTTTTGACCACAGCTACATGCAGCCGCTTCCACGATGGAGGTCCGGAACAGTGTCCATTCAGACTCCATTCCCCCTACCTCCTCCGGAACATGTGAGAAGTTCTCTCGGAGGTGAGAGTTGAAATCCATCCGGACAGAGTCATCTGCCAGCTTTTCCCAGCACACCCTCACAATACGTTTGGGTTTACCAGGTCTGTCCGGCAGCTTTCCCCGCCATCGGATCCAACTCACCACCAGATGGTGATCGGTTGACAGCTCAGCCCCTCTCTTTACCCGAGTGTCCAAAACATACGGCCTCAGGTCAGAAGTCACAACCACAAAGTCGATTATTGACCTTTGGCCCAGAGTGCTCTGGTACCAAGTACACTTATGAGCAATCTTATGTTCGAACATGGTGTTCGTTATGGACAAACCATGGCTAGCACAGAAGTCCAACAACATCACACCACTCGGGTTTAGATCAGGCAGTCCGTTCCTCCCAATCACTCCTCTCCAGGTTTCCCAGTCATTGGCAACGTGAGCATTGAAGTCCCCCAGCAAAACAACAGAGTCAGTGCATGGAAACCCCTCTAGAACTCCAGTCACTGCCTCCAAGAAGGCCGAATACTCTGCGCTGCTGTTCGGTGCATACGCACACACAACAGTCAAAGTTTTCCTCTCTGCAAGCCGGAGCCGCATTGAGGCGACCCTCTCGTTTACTGGGACAAACTCCAGCTGTACAGGCGCCAGCCAGGGACTTGTGAGTATCCCCACACCCGCCAGGCGCCTCTCACCCTGTGCAACTCCTGAGTAAGAGAGAGACCAACCCCTATCGAGGAGTTTGGTTCCAGAGCCTACACTGTGTGTAGAGGTGAGCCCAACTATATCTAGCTGGTATCTCTTAACCTCACGCACCAGCTCTGGCTCTTTCCCCCCCAGTGAGGTTATGTTCCACGTACCAAGAACCAGTTTCCGCTGACAAGTTCCATGACGCCAGGGGCCCCCTTGCCCCCGCTCTGTGCCCGATGGGCATTGCACCGCACCCCTACTCTGGATCTTGCGGGTGGTGAGCCTACATGATCCTCCCACGTTGCCATTTCGGGCTGAGCCCGGCCGGGTTACGTGGGCTGCCCAGCCACCAGGCGCTCGCCGTCGGACACTACCCCCAGGCCTGGCTCCAGGGGTAGGTCCCGGTAACCCTTTCCGGGCAGGGTACACTGAATTTTAATGTGTGTACTCATAGGAATGCTTTTGGATCATGTTTGTCTGGATCTTCACTCCAGACCTGTTCGTCATGGGAGACCCTACTGGGAGCTAACAGCTCCCGACGACATAGCCCTGGAGGTCATGAGACCACACAAGCCCTTCCGCCACGACAAGGCCCTGATCCAGGAAGGGTGAAAGAATGTTAATTAATCTCTAATAACTAGAATAGTTGGTGTAACTATATCAGTATACTCAATGTATTAACATTCAATTATATGAGGTATTATTTCGTATATAATTGTATAAAGGTTTTATCTGCCCAAGCAGCATTAAGCATATCTTTTTTTTCCTCTGGAAAACTTGAGACGGTCACGTGTACTTCCCCAGGCCCAGTAGCCAATCAGAGAACAGCTACCTCCCAAGCGGGTGTAACGGCGCCACATAGAAAACAGTAAGACGGCCGAAAGCGCATGAGTCAAGGAGTCGAAAAAGAGTCGCTTAAGGAGTCGTTTTAGAAAGTTGAGCTGCTGAACTGAGTCGACTTTAGCAGAGAGTCACTGAAAATATTCACTGTCTGGGATCAACGGAATAAAAGAATGAACTCTGACTCCGTCAGCTAGCCTCAATTTACTTTGTTGTTTGTTGTTTTTTATTGCCCTGTCAAAGTTTACATATAGCTGATCAAAGCAGGTGAAACTTATTTTTGGCCAGAATAAAAGACCACTTCTGAGATTGGTGAATATTTAGTATATGAACTTTATACATGGACTTCAAGACATCAAAATTCGAGACAAGGAGAGCCTCTTTCGACGTCCATTTATGGAGACTCCCAACCAGAACAGCTAGCTGAGAGAAAAATCTCCAACTGACGTCACAACGCTCTGAGTGCGCCTGAAGCGGCTTGGCCCTCCATAAGTATGGAACGCCGTTGGTCTCTAAACGTGTTGAATTCTCGTGTTACTACGTAGCTAAGGCTCATATCGTGTTAACAGGTTAAGATTGTGTATTTATTGGTGTATTGCTGAAACAACATAAAGCCTTAACTTACCAAATAACGGAAACATTCCAGTATTTAATATCCTTTTCATGAGATTTTGTAAAAACATTATACATATATAAATATAATACATTATATTGTTGAATGTGTGTATATATATATATATATATATATAAACCCCTCGCTTCAACCACCACAGAATTTACTGCTGAAAAAAGCCCTTTTTTAATTCAGATTTTTTTGTTCAATTTTATTTTGAAGGAGATTTAACCTCTCACGTTTTTAATGTATATATAGGAGTACATATACATAATTAAATAAAACATGAATAAATTAATGTATCTTTAAACATATCATACATGTTTACAGAAAGAGGAGGATCTGGAAAATTAATTTCACTATGGGCTTGTATTAACATCGTAGTGTTTAGCAATATGCTATTAAAGGAATGCACATAATTTATCAATGTGAATGAATTACGCCTCAGTATGTGTTACACACAGTGTGAGAGAATAGTGATGTTTGTTTGATATAAAATTATGAAAAGCTTTAGAACATGTTATGAAATAAGTTATATAATAATGTGCATGTTTACAAATTTTAAGGTACTAAACACCAGAGTTTTTAATTGTGAAAAATAAACTTCCAGTTGCTTTTGGCATTCATATCATGGCTTTTTGGCATTCATATCATGAATATGTAAGTACGCCCGGATTTGAGGCGAAAACCTTAAGAAGCGTGTAAAGGTGTCATTTTTTGTCACGTTATCACGACAAAGTTTTACGTGTTAACATGCACATTTTTAATAACGTGTTAACGCGCATGTGTTCACACGTTTAGAGCCCAGTGGCGTTCTATACATAAATGACGCCTCCTTAGCGAGCCAAGCCTCAGCGGCTCCCACTGGGAGAACAGTAAGAGCCAGGGCTTGGACCCTCTGCTGCCACCACAACGGAACTGCTGTGCCCATTGGTTAGTCGACCTGTGAGATTATGATAATTGTGCTATGCTTATTAACTGATTATTATCCCTTTCCAATAAAGTGTTTTTTGATTTGAAATAATACTGTGTAGAGAGTTTGTTCATAAAGTCTGAAGATCCTGAAAACTCACATCCCAGCGTGAATCGTATCCAAATTTCTGATGAATTATTAATATTGTTATTATCTAAAATTAATAATAATAGTAATAATTAATAACCGCAATTAAGCAGAAATAATTCAAATACTTTTACCATGCTACAACACTTAGTTTCTGAGTTCTGTTGAGGGTTAGAAATGAATATACAGACAAAACAAGCAGACAGGGTCTTTCAACAGAGACATATATAAAAATTTCCATTACAATCCTCCCCTTGTCTCTAAGGACACTAAGAACATACAGAAATTCTAGAATCTGCATACTGAAAAGGAAACTTATATTACTACACATAGATTAATAGAGGAGAGAAAAATATATATAAAACGTTTACAGAATACGTAAAAAAAAACAAGAATTGAATATCCACTATTACATGTTAGACTTTCTGAAACAGTTTCATAAATTCTCATATTAAAAATATTGTAATAGTCATCACATTTAAACTGAGTTATTTGTTTGTTCAATTTCAATATAGGAGGTGGTTTTAAAGAATTCTGTATCATATAGGAACATTTTGTAGGGTTAACAAGATGGATTGAGAATGGAGAATGGGGATTAAAATGTTCCTGCATGCATTGGCTATTAAGAATATAACTAGTTGTGTCTAAACCCATCCAAGCTTTATTCACTTCACCATATGTATTTTCAGTAACTGAAGATTCAAAAGGATCAGTACTGGAATGTGTCATTTGCATTACCAATTGTCTTCACTGTGAAGTTTGCATATTGCCAGTAAACATTTTTACTGTAGTTTATGAACCTTTCTGTAGTCTCAGGTTGTGCTTCCCTGCATATTTTCACTGTCATCCAGATGGACGCTGTCAGGATGATGCAGGCGAAGGTGAATGCTGTCACTTTGCAGAGGTTGAACCAGATGTAAAATTTTCCTGCCTTGGTGATTTTGTTGTGTCTATTCTGGGGCTGGGGCTCTTTTGCAGTGTGAGATGTGGACCCACGTCTCCCTCTCAGCAATCTTCACTGCAGTGTGAGTAGTCAGCGACACCTGGAACGGTCCTTGCCATCGATCCGCTTTCCAGTTCGCCCTCTTGTAGACTTTAGTCAGGATCCAATCCCTAGGCTTCACCGTGTGTCCTGTAACTGCTGGGCTTGGTAGAGATTCTTTCACCCTCCTGTGCACATCAGACAAAACAGAGCACAATGTTGCACAATATTTTTGCATGTGATCGTCTTCCAAAGCCAGTGTTTCTCTTTTGGGAGCACATCCTGTATTTGGCGGACGGCCAAACATTATCTCGAAAGGGGAGAGTTTTGTCCTGGACGACACTCTTTGTCTCATGCACACGAGCAGCAGTGCTTCCACCCAATTTAGCCCTGTTTCTTGACACACTTTGATCAGTTTTTGTTTTATTGTGCCATCTGCTCTTTCTACCGCCCCTGCACTCATAGGGTGATAGGCACAGTGTTTGTGTAGTGGCATGCCAATTACTTCACTGATGTGTGTTTAAATTTTGCTAACAAAGGATGGCCCAATGTCAGTTGAGATTTTCCTAGGAATACCAAACCTGGGGACAACTCCCTCAACAGTATTTTTGCTACTGTTAGTGCATCTTGTTAGAGAAGTGGGGAAAGCTTCTACCCATTTTGAAAACATGGCAATGATCACAAGCACATATTTCTTTTTCAGACATGGTGCTAATTCAATAAAATCCATTTGTAGGTGATTAAAAGCCTTGTCAGGTTCTGGATGTCCATGTGTGTGTTCATATGAGACGGCACCTGTTGAGTTTAACTTCAAAAAGGTGAGACACTTTTTTGAAAAATATTGTGAGTAATTTGAGAAGCCTTTTACAAACCACTGTTGATTTACTGCGTCTACCATTCCTCCCCTCGAACAATGGTCCACTCCATGGGCCATTTTCGCAAAGTCAGGAAAGTAGTAGGTAGGTAGACATGGTTTGTTGTTTGGTCAAATTACCGTGAATTTCTAAGACTCTTGGAGCGACCAAGAATTGAATACCTTCACACATACAGTATTCTACAGACGTTACACATATATATATATATGAGTTATATATACATATAACTCCTTCTGAAATGCAAGATACTCACCAAGGATTTTTGAAAAAAAAAAAAAAATTCAACCACCAGGTTCCTTCCTGAATTTCAGCACGTCAGGGATGGGCACGTCAGCACGTCATGATCCCCCCCTCAGAGACAGTGTGAAATCCTGCCAACAACGCCAAATTGTGGTGGAGAATATAAATACAAGTATTAAGAATTGAAATCTAAGAGAACATTTGCAATCAGAAAGTAGTTTATTAACCTTAAGGTGGTCAACACACAATAGCACAGAGCACTATGTGAATGAGGACAAAGAAGATATTTTCACAGAGAGTTTATACGTCATAAGCATAAGATAATCACTCTAAGTTTCTGCAAGCTTAGTTTCCTTAGAGACATCCCAGTTTGATACACAAGATGAGGGACAGAATGTTTTGTTCTGATAAAGCACTGACCTCGAACCTGACCTGACATACACTTAGTTTCTGAGTTCTGCTGATGGTTAGAAATGAATATACAAACAAAACAAGCAGACAGAGTTTATCAACAGAGACATATAAAAATTTCTATTACAATATACACAACGCACACATTTATATTAATGTAATCGTTTTGTTTACATTATTATAATACTGTATTAGTAACAATAATGAAGCAGTTAGCATGTAGTGTCGCAGTCACACAGCTCCAGGGACCCTTGAGTTTGTGGGTTCAGGTCCCGCCTGGGTGACTGTCTGTGAGGAGTTTGGTGTGTTCTCTCTCTTTCCGCATGGGTTTCCTCCAGGTGCTCTGGTTTCCTCCCATGGTTGGAAACGCTGACCTCACGCCAGTCTCTGGCTGAAATTCAAACAGCTCACCACTCTCTATCTAGTTTGTTCATTCGAATGTCTGTAACCACTTATCTATTTCTGGGTCACAGTGGGTCCAGAGCCTACCTGGAATTACTGGGTGCAAGGCCGAGACACCCTGGAGATGGGCGCCAGTCCTTCGCAGGGCGACACACACACACACATTCACACACTCACATCTAGGGACACATTTGAATAGCCAATCCACCTACCGAAGTGTTTTTGGACCATGACATGAAAAACTGGAGCATCCAGAGGAAACCCATTCAAATACAAGGTGAACACACCAAACTCCTCACAGTCAGTCACCCGGAGCAGGGATCAAACCCACAACCCCAGGACCCTGGAGCTGTGTGCCACCCCTACTCTCTATAGAGTGAATTCAGATATCAGTAGATTTCAGATTCCCACATATAAATATTTATAAAAATGTTGTACCAGAAATGACTATTAAGATCTAGATTCAGTAATTTCATGCCCTGCATAGTGTACTATATAGGGAGCATAGAGTGATTTTTGATTAAACCTCATTTTCCTATGTTTCACTGTTTAATAAATGTCCATTTCTACATAAGCCTCTGCTTTCCATGTCCCATTTTTACTGCAAACATGGCATGAAGAGCATAGCGAAATAGTATTGCAATGGCCTTCTTGGGAACTGTAGTTGAAAAGGCCTGAACTGACTATATTTTTTATTGAATGTTAGACATTATAGCACAAATTAACACTTTTATAACAATAATAAACTTCTTGTCGGAAGTTCACATTTATTTAAATGAAATAATCTGGATGTCTTTGTCTCATCCTGAGGCTTCAGATCTGAAAGTTTACACACAGGGGAAGGAGTACTCAGTCTCAGACTGGTCACCTAAAATAAACACATTTTAAATAAACAAATTGAAACCAAATCAATCACAGTAAAAATATTTGAAACAAACTTATTTGTACAAAATCTTACTTGTTTGGTAGTAATCATAAACTCTGATGACAGCTGGCTTAAGGTTCTTGACTGGAAGCACCTGTTTAATATGTAGCTGATAATTCATAGGAACATCCTTTGGGACCTGTGGATAATAAGATATCACACTGTAGAACTGCTTCATCACCAGCTCTTTCTGAGCTGAGGTGGATTTGGTAAGTGTGCTGTGTAATTAAACCTTTTGTGAATATGAAAAAAAAATGCCTTTATCTCAGAGTCTACAGCATTCTTCTAACTTAAAAATACATATACACTAAAGGAACGTACTTATTTACTGCTGATTATTTCCATTAATACACACAGTAACCAGTGCATTAAACTTTTTTGTCTCTCACCTTTTTCATATACATCATAAGATGGTCATCTTTGGAATCAACCCGTTCCACAAGTGGTTTCGTATTCAGCTGGGGAAAAAAAATTATTTCTCTTTTATGACTTCTGTTAAAATGTTTAATAGTACATAATTGTAAGATGGAGGATTATATAGTGTATAAACACTGTGTTTACTAATAAATCAATACAGCGTACTTCAGAGGGATCTGCAGTGAATCCTGATAAGATTTTTATATCCACTATCACCATGTTAGTGCTATGTAGTGCCCCGGTATATCTGAAAAATGCAACATTTTAAGGTTAGACATTTGCTAGTCTGCCATATTTAAATGTAGACATCAAGGTGCCAGATTGTTTGGTCATTTTGCTAAATATAACTTAAAGCAGGTGAAAGTATTCTGCATGTATACATGTATATTGTAACATTTAAAATTGCTTCAAGCCATCTGTGTGTGTGTTTATGTTTTCTCAGAATGATTAAAACATCAGTTATTGTTCCCAGTTTCAGTCATCATTTCTGTTTATTAACAAATGCACACTCACTCGACTGTGAAGCTGATGGCTACAACATGTCCAAATGATTTTGTGCAATCTCCACCAGTCTTAGCCTTGATGCTCAATGTGCTGGGTACAGTAGGTGTAGGGATATTGTAGAAAAGGGCCATCTGCATTTGGGAATAAAAGAGATGTGTCTTTTAAAGCTGCTAGAAATCACATTTTAAGAAATTGTAATTAAATGTAAAAAGTACTGTTAATAATGGGAGAGGCAGAATAGTATTATTCTTTTAGAAACTGGATTTGCATTTTGTCTGCAAGTAGTGTGACACATGTAACCACAGTGTAATATGAAAAAACACATGACCCTGCATTGCAGTTTAATGGTGGTTCATCTATTTTTGTTGCAAATTTGAATACAACTTGTTTTAATGTTAAAGCAACACTAGGTAACAGTAGGTATTTTTGCTCCTGGGCTCCCTCTATGGTTGCAGAATGCAGTTCACCTCTACAGCACTGTCCTATGATCAAAAGGCCAGGTGAGCATACCTGCCTCCCCATAGTGAAGTTTTGAAGTGCTGAGCCCATAGAAGCAAAACAGAGGCTCTATTCTCACTATTACAGGTCAGTGAAACATCAATGATTTTGAAGCTGTAATTTTAAGGTAAAAATATAATTTAGTCTTGCTAAGATATATTTTTCCCTCATGCATATGGGTTTACTGATGCATGCTACACATGCTTTTCTTGCTATGGTTTTAATTAGAGCCCTTTTGTTAAAGAGCGTTATTGTCTGTTTTAATGTTAATAGGATGAACCCACATGCCTCTCCCATCCTCAAAAACAATATACTGATGAAAATCTCAGCAAAATGTGTGATTGCGTGCATTTATTTCTGCACTCTGACATGAGATCTTTTACTGGAGGGTTCCAGTGTAATGGTGCTTTTCCACTGTATGGAACCTACACAGCGCTGAACTTTAAAGCTGGAGTTGTTGTGGTTTTTCAATCATACAGATCTTGTTAGAAATGGGGTTTTACAACATCGCCGTCTCCATATTCACCAGCTAAAAGTGAGTCGAGTCAACCTGATCCCATGCAGTGGAAAAGCACCATAAAAATGCTCATGATCAATGCCCCTCATATTCTGCCAGTTATACAGATTCAGTAAAAACTCTGACCTCCCCTAATAGCTTTAAAACCTAGAAGTTACTCTCACTTACATAACAATATAAGTACATCAGATACAAGATTAATAGTACACACACACACACACACACACACACACACACACACAGACCTGCACAGATGCACAGGTGGAGCCTGTCACTGAAATGCTGTATTTGCCAGGAATATCCTCCAGTTGTTTCTCCTGGTACAGTAGCTTGTTGCTCTGGTCGACTTCAAAGATGTGACTCTCTTTATCAGACTTCACAGTGACTGTGCTGGAGCCATCAGAGCTGTACACTTTGGTGGCGTACAGAGCCAGAGCCTGGAGGGCCACCACTGTGTCCTGATCCAAAAACATGAAATCAAGGAATGAGGGACTACACAGTCAAATTACTCTATTTATGTATTATAAATATAATATTATTATACAAACCGGATTCCAAAAAAGTTGGGACACTAAACAAATTGTGAATGAAAACTGAATGCAATGATGTGGAGGTGCCAACACCTAGTATTTTATTCAGAATAGAACACAAATCACAGATCAAAAGTTTAAACTGAGAGAATGTATCATTTTAAGGGGAAAATATGTAGTTTCAAAATTTCATGGCATCAACAAATCCCAAAAAAGTTGGGACAAGGCCATTGTTTACCACTGTGTGGCATCCCCCCTTCTTCTTACAACACTCAACAGACGTCTGGGGACAGAGGAGACCAGTTTCTCAAGTTTCGAAATAGGAATGCTCTCCCATTCATGTCTAATACAGGCCTCTAACTGTTCAATCGTCTTGGGCCTTCTTTGTCGCACCTTCCTCTTTATGATGCTCCAAATGTTCTCTATAGGTGAAAGATCTTGTCAAGGACTTCGAGGCCAATCCCCAGAACTGTACCCAGGCTGGCACCTTGGACAGTCCCACAGACACATGCCAGTCCTGGGTACCACCCAGTTGTTTTTGTCCCTGTCTCTGTCCCTGTTCTGGTTCCTGTCTCTGTCCTTGTCCCTGTGCCTTTGTCTGCCTTTCTTTCAATTCCGGTCCCTGTCACCATGTTTGTCTCAGTTCCTATTAATGTAATGGTCCCTGTTCCCTTGCCTCAAGTCCAGTTCCCTGTTAGTCCAGTCCAGTACCCTGTTAAACCTTCTGTCCAGTCTCGTGTCCAATTCCCTCTTAGTCATGTCCAGTCTACAGTTAAACCCTCTGTCCAGACCCATGTCCAGCTCCCAGTCCCATCGCCTGTCTCCTCACGTGTATCTGCTCCTGTTTTGTCTCAGTCCCCGTTCAGTGTTAAGCCAAAGGTCCAGTCACACGTGTTTGCTCCTGCTTTGTCTCCTGTCTTCTCTCATTCTCCGTCTCTTCTCTCTAGTCCTGTCCGATGTCCGTTTAAAGTCTAGTTCCTTGTTCCCTTTTCCATTCTGAGTCTTTTCTAGTTTGTCTTGTTTCTTCTGGCCCCCTCCTGCGCCAGCTCCTGGAGAGTCTCGTTTTTCGCGCTCCGGGAGTTGCGCGTCTTGGGGGGGGCATCTGTCACATCTTGACACTTTCTGGTTTGTTTTCTCCTTTCTTTTGGGCTTTCTCTTCGCTGTTTTCCTGTCTCTGCACATGGCTTTGTTTATGTTCATTCTCCGCCTTTGTCCCGCCTATGTTCCGTGTTGTGTTGTGTTATTGTAGTCTGCGTTTCTCATTCTCGTTTCTCCTTTTGTCTTCGGTCTCATGCTTGTCTATTGCTAAGTAGTGGTATTTCATGTTTCTCTTCAAGTTTGTTTCGTTTTGTTATCTCTCTATTAAAACCTTTCCGTGTTGTAGCGAGTGTGTCCGCATCCGTAATTCCACTCCTCACGTCCCTAGCGTGACAAGATCTTTCACCTATAGAGAACATTTGGAGCATCATAAAGAGGAAGGTGCGACAAAGAAGGCCCAAGACGATTGAACAGTTAGAGGCCTGTATTAGACATGAATGGGAGAGCATTCCTATTTCGAAACTTGAGAAACGCAGACTACAATAACACAACACACGACAACGACGAAAACAAAGCAAAATGACCGATACCAGGAAGTGAGGGAAGAGGGCTTAAATAACAGAACTTAACTAGACACACCTGACACAGATAATGAGGGAAAAGAAGGCGGAACATAGGCGGGACAAAGGCGGAGAATGAACATAAACAAAGCCATGTGCAGAGACAGGAAAACAGCGAAGAGAAAGCCCAAAAGAAAGGAGAAAACAAACCAGAAAGTGTCAAGATGTGACAGATGCCCCCCCCAAGACGCGCAACTCCCGGAGCGCGAAAAACGAGACTCTCCAGGAGCTGGCGCAGGAGGGGGCCAGAAGAAACAAGACAAACTAGAAAAGACTCAGAATGGAAAAGGGAACAAGGAACTAGACTTTAAACGGACATCGGACAGGACTAGAGAGAAGAGACGGAGAATGAGAGAAGACAGGAGACAAAGCAGGAGCAAACACGTGTGACTGGACCTTTGGCTTAACACTGAACGGGGACTGAGACAAAACAGGAGCAGATACACGTGAGGAGACAGGCGATGGGACTGGGAGCTGGACATGGGTCTGGACAGAGGGTTTAACTGTAGACTGGACATGACTAAGAGGGAATTGGACACGAGACTGGACAGAAGGTTTAACAGGGTACTGGACTGGACTAACAGGGAACTGGACTTGAGGCAAGGGAACAGGGACCATTACATTAATAGGAACTGAGACAAACATGGTGACAGGGACCGGAATTGAAAGAAAGGCAGACAAAGGCACAGGGACAAGGACAGAGACAGGAACCAGAACAGGGACAGAGACAGGGACAAAAACAACTGGGTGGTACCCAGGACTGGCATGTGTCTGTGGGACTGTCCAAGGTGCCAGCCTGGGTACAGTTCTGGGGATTGGCCTCGAAGTCCTTGGGGCCGGAGCCACAGTCACAGGCTTAGAAACGGCCGGAGCCACAGTCACTGGCTTAGAAACGGCCGGAGCCACAGTCACTGGCTTAGAAACGGCCGGAGCCACAGTCACTGGCTTAGAAACGGCCGGAGCCACAGTCTCATGGGCAAAAACGGCCTTAGCCAAAGTCACTGGAGTAGAAACGGCCGATGCCACAGTCTCAGGGGTAGAAACGGCCGTGGCCACAGTCTCAGGGGCAGAAACGGCCGTAGCCACAGTCTCGGAGATAGGAGCAGCTGAGGGAGCCGTACTCACGGAGACTGGAGACACTGCGACGACGTCCACGGAGACAGGGGAACCTGCAGTGACGTCCGATGAGGCAGGCGGAACTGCGACGACGTCCACGGAGGCAGACGGAACAGCGACGACGTCCACGGAGGCAGACGGAACTGCGACGACGTCCACGGAGGCAGACGGAACTGCGACGACGTCCACGGAGGCAGACGGAACTGCGACGACGTCATCCACGGAGGCAGACGGAACTGCGACGACGTCATCCACGGAGGCAGACGGAACTGCGACGACGTCATCCACGGAGTCAGGAGGATGTGCGACGACGTCCAAGAAGGCAGAGGAATCTGCGACGTCGTCCACGGAAACAGAAGAGGCGGGCGTCGCTCTCATGAAGACAGGAGAGGCGCGCGCCGCCTTCAAGGAGAGCTCCAGGCGTGCCATGAGGCCTGTAAGCTTCTCCTGAATGTCCGGAGTGGGCGCAGAGCGGTGATTAGGAACTGGGGTCCTAGCGACGACGTCCACGGAGGCAGAAGAATCTGCGACGTCGTCCATGGAGACAGGCGCGGCTGGAGGCATTGCTCTCATGGAGACAGGCGCGGCCGTAGGCACCGCGCTCAGGGAGACAGGTGCGGCCGGAGGTGCCGCGGGCACGAAGACAGGTGCGGCCGAAGGTGCCGCGGGCACGGAGAGAGGCGCTACCGGAAGTGCCGCTCTTACAGGAACCGGAGTTGACACGCCCAGCAATGCAGGTGCTCGTGCTGCTCGCCGAGCACGCGTTTTGGAATTAACGGGTTTGGGCGCACTCTCGAGGGACTTTAAACTTAGGTCCTCCGGAGATGCGCCCCTGTTAGCCTCATTTCCCATGTCCTGTGATCTGAGGCTAACAGCGCTTGTATATAACGCCCCCCCAAAAATCTCCCCGGACCTGAGGGGGTAATTATCTGGAGCTGGGTTTACAGCCTGTTCTCTCCTCCGGCTCCGTCGATTCCCGCTGGAGGAATCACTCGATTCATGAATCGAGTCTTCTGTTGGTGGGAAATGAACCGCACCGGAGATGAGCTGCAGCCGTTGACTCCACTCCGAAGCCGCTTTCAACGCCTCCTCCACGGGATCTTTGCGGAACGGAGTACGGCGAATTACACCTCTCTTAAACGGGTAGTCCGTGCTAGCTGTGTCCATCTTTTGATCGGTCATTCTGTCACGGTGGTGTGATGAGTAGATTCAGGGAGGAGTGGAATTACGGATGCGGACACACTCGCTACAACACGGAAAGGTTTTAATAGAGAGATAACAAAACGAAACAAACTTGAAGAGAAACATGAAATACCGCTACTTAGCAATAGACAAGCATGAGACCGAAGACAAAAGGAGAAACGAGAATGAGAAACGCAGACTACAATAACACAACACATGACAACGACGAAAACAAAGCAAAATGACCGATACCAGGAAGTGAGGGAAGAGGGCTTAAATAACAGAACTTAACTAGACACACCTGACACAGATAACGAGGGAAAAGAAGGCGGAACATAGGCGGGACAAAGGCGGAGAATGAACATAAACAAAGCCATGTGCAGAGACAGGAAAACAACGAAGAGAAAGCCCAAAAGAAAGGAGAAAACAAACCAGAAAGTGTCAAGATGTGACAGATCTGGACTGCAGGCTGGCCATTTCAGTACCCGGATTCTTCTCCTACGTAGCCATGATGTTGTGATTGCTGCAGAATGTGGTCTGGCATTATCTTGTTGAAAAATGCAGGGTCTTCCCTGAAAGAGATGACGTCTAGATGGGAGCATATGTTGTTCTAGAACCTGAACATAGTTCTCTGAATTAATGGTGCCTGTCCAGACATGCAAGCTGCCCATGCCACAAGCACTCACGCAACCCCATACCATCAGTGATGCAGGCTTCTGAACGGAGCGTTGATAACAACTTGGGTTATCCTTGTCCTCTCTGGTCCGGATGACATGGCGTCCCAGTGTTCCATAAAGAACTTCGAATCGTGACTCATCTGACCAGAGAACAGACTTCCATTTTGCCACACTCCATTTTAAAAGACCCCTGGCCCAGTGCAAACGTCTGAGCTTGTGGAGCTTGCTTAGAAATGGCTTCCTCTTTGCACAGTAGAGTTTCAGCTGGCAACGGCGGATGGCACGGTGGATTGTGTTCACTGACAATGCTTTCTGGAAGTATTCCTGAGCCCATTCTGTTATTTCTTTGACAGTGGCATTCCTGTTTGAGGTGCAGTGACGTTTAAGGGCCCGGAGATCACGAGCATCCAGTAGAGTTTTATGGCCTTGACCCTTAAGCACAGCAATTGTTCCAGATTCTCTGAATCTCTTGATAATTTTATGCACGGTTGATGATGATAACTTAAAAGTCTTTGCTATTTTACTCTGGGTAACACCATTCTGGTATTGCTGCACTATCTTTCTTCCCAACAATGGTGGAAATGGTGATCCTCTTACCATCTTAGCTTCAGAAAGACACTGACACTCTGAGAAGCTCTTTTTATAACCAATCATGTTGTCAATTGACCTATTTAGTGTTAATTGGTCTTCCAGCTGTTCGTTATATGCCCAATTTCCTTTTTCTAGCCACTTATTGCTACTTGTCCCAACATTTTTGGGATTTTTTGACACTGTGAATTTTTGAAATAACATATTTTTGCTTTAAAATGTTACATTTACTCAGATTAAACTTTTGATCTGTCATCTATGTTCTATTACGAATAAAATATTGACATTTGCCATCTCCACATCATTGCATTCAGTTTTTATTCACAATTTGTTTAGTGTCCCAACTTTTTTGGAATCCAGTTTGTATTATCTGACCAGTACAGAAAATATTTTAAAATGTGCTGAAATGCATTGGAGTACCTGGGTAGAGGAGAAGCCTCCATAGGGATTCTGCTGCCTCACTAGCCAACGAACAATCCTGTTAGCATAGCCCAAATCAGCAGCACTAGCTTCACCTGTAGTGAGAATAGCTAGCAGAACATAGGAACTGATCTCCACTGCCAAAGAGTCAGAGTCCTCTGTCGCAGATTGAGTCCAGTGAAGATTACCATCTCATTATTAAAGGAATATCAGAGAGATTATTAAAATCATGTTTAGAGACTGATCAAAATATCTCACCATAATATTATACAAATCATGAAATATGACACTGAAATTTCCTTTTATGCAACTGTTACAATTACTATAATCCTACCACACCTCCTGTAATGGCAATACTATCCAGTTTCTATAGCAGTTCCCCTCGAGATTTATTGTCTCCAGCCAGACTGAAAGTGTAGGCCAACAGGGCAGTGGTGTAGGGGTTTATTAGTCTACCAATAGAAGACTTTACACACGATAACCCTTTACTCACAACAGCATCCTGAAAACATATATATTTAGGAGTAGATGAAAATACAATGATTTGTATAATGCCATACATCAAGATAAATGGTACCATCATATACTCAACAATCATGTCCCTACTTCAAATGAACTCTTCACAAAGGAGAATCTCATATACTGACATGTGTGCATGACTAAAATGACATCAGGATGATGCCCTATGCTCAAAAAAGATTTTATATTATATACCTTTAAATTCTAAAGCTGTGAAGTACAGCTGTCTAAAGTTAATGGTAGAGGTCATAGTAGAGCAATGTGGAAAATTAACATAAATTATAATAATGAACTAATTATTACCCTTATACTTTACAAAGGCTAATCAATGGTCTCACCTCAGAAGTATGGCCCAATTCAAGTAATGAAACAGTGATGTAAGCAGTCATGGTCACGTCATCGTTTACACCACCCTACAAGAAATATATATACACACAGGTGACAATATGCTAGATTTACACCACAGTCTAAAAAATGTATGTAGTATTTAATAAAGCACCTTCATTCTGTTGTTGAACAGTGTTCCCTTTCTTATATAACAACCATCTGGTCTCTGCTGGTTTATCAGCCATTGTTTTGCACTCTTAATATTTTCTGGATCAATAAAGATGTAATGCTGTGCTTTGCCAAATGTCTTCAATACAAATGTGGTTAGCCTGTAGGTGAAGATAGATTCGTATTTACAAACAGAACTGTCTTTTTATAATCTGTTTCATAAACATGAGATAATTTATAACATAAATTACTTTAAGTTTTTAAAGAAGTCATACAATGTCCACTGTGCAGGTGTTGATGTTTTTCTCACCATGTATTCACTTCTCCTCTGCCAAATGTGCTGTATGCACCATTAAAATGCTTGTAGTTCAGTTGCCTCTGATATCCTGTGTTTAACACAGATTATTTTTTATCATGGTTGATTCAGTAACAGGCGTAATGAAAAAAATTGTCATAAAGTTAGGTTCTCTCACCGTTTTTCAGGAAGACAGTAGCTCTCTCACGAATGGCTGCAGTGAGCAGCTCAGTGTTCTCTAGGTACTGAAGAATGTAGATATTGGGGGCAAGAATAGCAATATTTTGTTCTCCACAGCCATACGGCATTCTCAGCAATCCATCAATATTCTTCAGTGCACGCCCCAGTATGTCTCCTACAAATGACACATAAATACTAGTTAATTATTCGTTCAGAAAAACGAGTCTATTTTTGAACATGGCAAAACAATGTGCATCATTTATTAATAATCCATATTGCAACATCAAAATGCCAGATTAAGATCATGTAAATATTATGCTACATTTCTTGTTTTGAAGTCTCAATGCTGCCATATATTTCCCTCCTTGGCTATGGCTCTAAGGATAATGCTTTCTTCAAGGTAATGCCCCCAATGTCTGCTTTAAGACCAATTCAGACCAAGACAGCAGCACAGACACTGACAACAAGAGAGACTGTACAAATCTATAGATTAAAACAATTTTATTCCTTGAAGTAAAAATGAATATATGCTTCTTTGAAACTAGCTGCTCTATGGAACGCTACAGATCTATCAGAAAATAAGTCTTATAGAAATCAAAAGTGTTTTAAATTAAAAAAAAACTTTTGGTGAGTGTTTTCTCTTTTACCCAGCACTGAAACAGAAGCACGTGCTGATCCCTCTATCACATCTACAGGAAGAACCAGCTCCAGCGTTTCTGAAACACTGTTCCCTGTCAATGAAATAGGCAGTTCATGTGTTATTGAGAAGTACACTGCAAAAATTCAAAGTAAATACGTAAGATCAAGAACAAAAAAAAAACAACTAACCCTGTGGACACAGCAACAAACTCTGGCTCTTGGCTTTTTCAGTTCCTTCAGCCTACAAGAGAAAATTGGATGATCATAAAAACAATGAGTAGAAATAAATGTACCCAACGTACAGTTTTACATCTATTTTAAAGTTCTACCTTTACAAGCAGGGTCTGTATGACCGTGTCAATGCGGCCTCGGTCAGGCACACTCACAATCTCATTATCACACACTGTTTGTGACTGTTCTGCCTCAGCACTGACCGTCACTTTCAACTCCCCTACAACACATGTAAAGACACACAGAGATGAGTTTATTAGCAACAACTCAAGCCAAAGACAAATGAGAGTTCATGACAATCTTAGAGGTTTTGGAACTCACCGAGCACAGAGGGAATAAGAGTCCATTTGAAAGTTTTTCTGCCATTTGCACACAGACAGGATGAATACTGGTCAAGAGAGGTGGCTTCCAGGGTGTAGTCTGAGGACGGAGCTGGAGTCACTTTAACCTGTTGGTGAATCAGGAGATTAACTCTTTGTTCACGGTAAGTGATGAGAGACTGGTGAAGACAAACATATGGAGTTTACAGTACCATAATGCACTTGGAGAGATAGTTGAAGACAGTGGCCTTCAGATCAAAAACCTCTCCCCGGGTGATGGAGTAGGGCAGTGAGAGCTCCAGGAAGAAGGGCCTAGACCTTTAGAGGACAGACAGAAAGCCTCAGTCTCCCAAGTGGTGATAGTGTCTGGAACAGTGACAGGAACCTGTGCTGATCCAGAATCCCTGTTGGACAGAAACAATTATACGGTCAGCTGAAACCCTAAACAAGATATGTTTTTAGTTGATGAAAGTTACACAGAGCTGGCCATAAAATTCCAGTTCGCTACAATGTTTTTGTTATTTTCGTAGGCCTATACATTATTGTTTATTATAATGAAACTTCATCATTGTTAATCATCTGACTGCAGTAGATTTCTAGAAAGCGCAAATGGATTCCTTATCAGTTTCATGGTTAATACTGTCTAAAATGTAAGTATTCATAATTATTTGTAGTTTATTTTCCCCCCTGAAATATTTTATTAGATTTCCTCAGAGTTGAAGGGGTTTAGGAAGATGTACATTAACCTTCATTATTTAAAATAATTTTAATGTTTTAAAAATTGAAATATTATAAAAATAAGAATATAAAAGAATATGCTGAATCCCTTACCCAACTTCAGCAAGCTGCCATATCCAAGTTTCTGGGAAGAATTTACGCACTGTCTCAATGGGTTCAAGGGGCCAAGGCCTCCCAGCAGGGATCTCCCCTTAAAATGAACAAAGCTCATTCAAAATGAACATACATCATACAGCAGCAGTTAAACGTTGTAAATAGCAAATATTAATTGATGTCCACCATATCCTCTGACTGACATCATACCATCATAAAGAAGATATGTTATATGTTCGATCAAACATCGAGGATCTCTTAAAGCCAGGTTAGTCACCATCTTGATCCCAGCATTCTTTCAGACAATGAATTACAAAATCACAAAAGTTAGTTCCACGTTATGTTAATTAACATAATAAATGAATGTTTATTTTCATTTTTAATTCTAATATTTAGAGCAATAACATTTGCACTAATTCATTTACTCTAAAATATAATGTCTCTTACCTCTACAGTAGTGTATGTATGATCTGTGGGTGAATCAAAAGTACACTTCGGTATATCTTCAATGTCAGAGGTATATGTTGATACTGCTTTTACTGGCAACAAATTAAAGATCTGAAACAAACATAATTTAAGTTGTAAATGTTGTCATTATTAAAAGTATTTTGTAAAATGTATAACACTGCCTGGTCTTGTCTTCTGTTTTCCCCACCATGTGCTCATGTAGCACATGGCTCTGTCTGTTAGTGTTCATGTCTCCTCCCTAGCCTTGGTTCCACCCTCTCGTCAGTGTCCCCTTTCCTGAACTCCTGTTCCTGAGATGGCGGATGCCTCAGTCACTCCTGTCCCTCAGATGGCGGCTGCCTCAGCCGCTCATGTCCCTGAGAAGGCGGCTGCCTCAGCCACTCCTTTCCCTGAGAAGGCGACTTCCTCAGCCGCTCCTGTCCCTGAGAAAGCGGCTTCCTCAGCCGCTCCTGTCACTGAGAAGGTGGCAGCCGCTGCTTCTGCATCTGTGACTGTGGCCCCGGCTGCTTCTGCACCTGTGACTGCGTCCCCGGCCACTTCAGTTCGTGTCCTTATGGTCGGACTTCAGGGCCGATCCCTAGAGCTGTGCCCAGGCTGGCTTCTCGGACATCCCCACAGACTCTTGCCAGTCCTGGTCACTCCCAAGTAATTTTGGTTCCTCTGTCTGTCCCTGTCCTGGTTTGAATTTCTATTCATGTCCCTGTACCTGTGTCTGCTCTTGTCTTTGTCCCTGTCACTTTGTTCGTGTCTGTCCCCATAATTGTCCTGGTCCTTCTTCCCCTGCCAAGTCCTGTCCAGTCCCCGTTTCTGTCCAGTGTCTCTTCTCCAGTCCTGTCCCAGTACCCAGCCTCAGTTCCATCACCTGTCCATTCCCAGTACCCAGATTTGTCACCTGTCCAGTCCCAGTACGTGGCCTGTCTTTTCTCCCTTCTGGTCCAATGTCCTGTCCCCTGTCCAGTCACCTGCTCCTGTCCAGTCTTCTGTCTCTAATCCCATTCTATCCCCAGTCTTGACTCCGTTGTCTACACCTGTCCAGTCTCAGGCCCCATCCAGTGCTCAGTCCAATGTTCAGCACCCTATCTTGTCCTCTGTAGTGTATGTTGGTCATACACTATGATACCTCTGTGAATATATATTTAATATATATATTTATATTTGTGTTTATAGCGTTGACCTTATTCAAACTCTTATAATTACTGATTGTTTGACTAATGATAGCAATTAAAGTTTATAATTGGCTTAAACAATTATAACATTAATAATTAGTTTGAGAATGGATAATAGTCAAGCTAAGTGAGTACTTCAGGATTTTCAGGAATTTTAATGAACAAACTGTACACACTGTAATTTCAAACAATGAAAGTTTTATTAATAAGAGGAAAGATAATTAATTAACATAGCGTAATCTTGAAATCTCACGGCATCAACGCAGGGGAAGCCGATTCGACTTTAAAGATAAGCTAGGCACTCTGACTTGTGACTAAAGTGTTGCTAACTGAGGTTTAATTAATACAAAAATATACCAAGAGACTTGATTCAATTTTCAGCTCTGGGAATGCGTAGGTTTAGCTTACTTTTTCGTCGATTCTCACCACTCGTTGAATACAGAGGCTCTCTGAGGTCCTGGGAGTGAAGGCGTCTCACTTGGTTTCACGGTTCTCCCGCGGAAGTTTCCAGGCTGAATCAGCGTGGAGGTCTTTCTTCGTCGGTTGAGTCGCCTCGGGCGTACTCGGAGCATGATGACGCAGGCGGCAGGATCCTCTCTTTGGCTTACTGTCTTGAGCAGGAGTGTCCAACCATATGGACTTTTTGGACGAAAAGTTTCGCTAGTTACTGCAGATCCAGAACTGAAAATCGATTCGATAAACTTACTTATTCTACGACTTTCTTTATCTCGGCGGTGTTTCTTACTCTGGCCATGAATAAGTTCACCTGCTTTGATCAGTCGTGAGATTAAACTTAGATTGGGCGATAAAACATAAACACGATTAAAAGAAAAGAAGATATTCAAATCACTCGACGTGTTAGTAAGGCTTCATACTCTAGCTAATTCAAGACGTCTCTTGTGAGCTTTAGTGAAGTCTTTTAAGGTTCTTCTTTGTTTCGTTCGTCGGCGTGAGGAGGAGAAAGCGTCTCGCTTGGAGAGGTTTGGAGCTTGAAGAGATGAACAAAGAGAACGCGTGCAGGCGTTCAGAGCGGAAACGAAGTTAAGAGTTGAGCTTCTGATCTTCTGAGCTGCGGTTGAGCTGAGTTGAGCTTCCGATCTTCTGAGCTGCACGGGCAAACTTGATGAACTGCACGCTCTCTTTTTCCTGTTGCGAACTGTGTTGTTCTCTCCACTTTTTTCCTGGGTGGTTCTCTCAACTCTTCCTGTGTTGTTCTTCGCAACTTGTGTCCCAACTGATCTGTGTGCCGAGCTGAACTTCTTTTCAAAGCCAGCGCGGTCACGCCCTAATGGGAGGTGTCTTTTCTTTGATTGGGTGGCGACTTCATGAGACAGGAAAGGGGGAAGGCTGAATCAGAGATTTAAGCAATAAGTAATAAGATTTCCCGTATCAAAATTTCCTATTCATATTAGTAACATACCACAATGAGTGTACTGGATTATTAATATCAAAAATTTACATAAGATTTTATCTTGGGTACGTCGTGTTTACGTCCCATTTACCATGATATGTTAGAAAAACCTTAATCCGTTTTTTCTAATCAGAGACAGAAACTTCCTTTCATGATAGAAACAGTAACACACATCATTTCATTAGAAGGTGGACGTTCATCTGAGGACACAGAGAGTGACATTAACACATATTGTTCATGCATATTAATCAGAATTTTGATTTTATTTTCGTTATTGTTTAGGCGACCCCGAGCGAGGCGTAGTTTCGCCAATGTCCATTTGGGGTCGCTGTTGGTCCATGCCGTTGATCCATGCTGTTCGTCCGGTGCGGATGATTAACGAGAGGTCAACCCGAGTTCAATCAGTTTGGCCATCTGGGGCTGTCTGTTTAGTGGGCTCGAGATAAGGACGAGACATTTAGGTGCCTTTGTCATAAACTGGGGGGCAGTATAACTCCCCTCCTTGTTTGAGGTTCCTGTTTCTTACAAGCATTATAAACTTGTTATCTTTTTAGTTCCTGAAGAGAGGAAGGGGGCCGGGGGCCAGGTGTCGCTGGAAAGTGTCTCGCTCCGTCTTTGATGTATCTTATGTGCGTGCGTGAGGGGGGCTGCAAGATCTTTGCACTCCCGCGGTTTGTGGAATGTGGATTCTGTCGCAGACAGAAGGTCCTGATCAGAATGGAAAAGTTTTAATTCAAAACTTTTCTTTTCTTCATTTTGATTTCTTCATCTCGTTGTCCGGTCTATACTCCACTACACTCCGTCCAGTCACGTGTGCCTGCTCCTGCCCTGTCTCCAGTCCAGTCTCCGGTTCTGTCCTCTGTCTTGTCCCATCTCCTGTTTGTAGTCCTATCCAGTGTCATTTCCATCTAGTCTCGTGTCCCCAGCTCCATTTCCTGTGTCTGTTCTTGTCTTGTCCTGCCTCTAGTAGGTTTGTTGTCTTGTTTTCCTGGCCCCTCCTGCGCCAGCTCCCCCAGGAGTTGCGTGTCTAGGAGGGGGCATCTGTCACGCCCTGATCCTGTCTTCTGTTTTCTGTAGCACATGGCTCTGTTTGTTAGTGTTCATGTCTCCTCCCTAGTCTCGCCTTGGTTTCCGACCTCTCGTCAGTGTCTCCTTTGTAGTCCTGCCTTCTTGTTATCAGTCCCAGGTGTTCCTTGTCTATGCTCATTGTATATATATAGTTCCTTTGTGTCAGTGCTCCCTTGTCTGGTGTTGTGTGCGTATATGTGTTTCTCAGTCCTTCTGTTTACATGTGTCTACCACGGTTCATGGCTTTTCTGTTACTAACTATGCTAACTATGTTTACTTTAGTGTTGTCTTTACTGTCTGTATTTATTACAAGTGTTTATTTTGATTCTGTGTTTGTTTAAATAAAATTCCTTGCATTTACATCCGTCTCCTCATCCTCCCTGCGCAAACGTGACAAACACATAAACCTTTTGAGAGATTTTAAATTTCCACCATTTTTTAATGCTGAGGAGCGAAATAACCCAACAGTGACCAAATAGCATTTAATGGTGCAACACAGTAAAATATAACATTTCTAAAACTAAAATTTTGTTTGATATTTAAAATTATCCTATGTGTTTGATAACGTTACGTGACAAGTTTTATTTTGCACAGAGCTGGGTGGTATGATTAAAAAAATGTGTCACTGTATTTTTTTGTTTTAAATTTGGTAGGTTCACAGTATATCAAGGTGCATGTTTTACATTTATTTAATGGCATGAGTATGGCATTTATTTGTGTGTCAAGACTACATGGAATATTAAGAACATCTGAATTTTATTACGTATATAATGAAGGCTTTGGGTAATGTATCATTTACTTGGCCGGACACAAAATGTCAGTATAGGTGTTAAGAATGTTAAAGCACAAAAACTACTGCAAACTACTACTGTGTGCATATATATATATATATATATATAGTACATCTACCATAGGTTTGTGTTTAACCAATAAATGAAAAAATTGCTTTCTGAACACTAGGTTCACCACTATATTTTCCCACTGCTATATTTCACATGAAACCCATGCCCTGTCCAAAATGCTAGAGCTACATGTTCTAACTTTAATTTTAATGATTTAAAGAGACTGAAATTATCTATTTTATTTCACTGCCTCAAAATTCTGCAGCAAATTAGCAAATATTACCTTATTCGCATTCAAGCGTTCTCCTGGCTCCATAATGAACACACTCTGATCCACAGCAGCGAGAGCACACAGTGAACCGGGCAAGGCCGAGATTTGGAGAGTATTCTCTTCACCAGGAACTGCTTCAGTAGGCGAGAACTGCAGTGAAACCTAAACATCACAATGGAGATACATTTTTTTCTTATTTTCATAAGAATATATGCAAAATGAATGATTGCAAGCCAGCAATTTCTTAAATATAAAGACACTAATGTGCAATTACTACCTTGTTTCTGAAGCATTTTTCTACATTGAACGTCTTGTGTGCAGCAATGACATTTTCACTGGGCAGTACACAGTAAACCAAAATCTGCACTACAGGAGCCAGCTCAACATCGACAGACAGTTTAAATGAGATTTTTCCTTTTATGAGTTTTTTGGAGTCTTTCACTTCAACCTTTTCATACCCATGATGAAATATGGCTCCTTTAGATAACACCTGTTACAGACATAAAAATTAAATAAAAAACATATTCGCAAACATCATCCAAGTCTCTACATTATTAACTACTCACCATGTAAATAATATCTGGGCTGTAATTCTCAGCAGTTTCTCCAACAATATAGTACTTAATGTTTATGGAAATTGCAGCACCACACCTTAGTGGTTCCTCCAAGTTCTCTATTAATAATTCACTGTACACTGGACTGTAAGGTGTAGCAGGTTGGAGAAGAGATATACTTGTGTCACTGATCCTAAAGAAAGGTTTGTTCCTGTGATGTTGGTAATTTGGATAGACACTTGCCTAGATGACAGAGGAACAATAAATAATTTCAGAGGAAATCTGAAATTAAAACCACAAAATCGCTGATACAATTTAATAATTACACCATACCAGCAGTAAAATCTGTGTTTTAGGGTCTTTGGGTGCATTAACTGTGAAATTAGCCAAACCATTATCGTCTGTAGTAAGATTACGAAGCAGATTTGCAGACCACCGGTCACCTTCCAAAAGATACACCTCCTTGTTTGGAACTGGTGCTCCACTGAAGCTTGTAACTTTAATCTGTGAAATAGATTTGTTATAAGTTTATCAAGCTGTTCTAAATCATCTAGTGCAATAAATGAAAGTAAAAAAAACAAAGCTTCACCTTTCCCTCTATAACTGTGTCCCTTTCAAATGTTTTTGGAACATCAACAAACTCTGCTCTACCGATTTCATAGGAGATCTCTGTAGTTGCAGATGTTTTCATGGAAATGTCTAGGAAAATAATAAGCACATATGACAATGGCATTAATTTAATTAAATGATTAAACAGATTCTATATCAGTACAAAAAGTAGGGATTTCTGACTTTGCAGGGTGTCTTGAACATAGCGGAATGATTTGGCATCAAAAACAGACGGCACAGAAAGAGGGCAGGGATCTACATGTCGTTTTCTTAAATTCAGCTAATGCTTTGGCTCAGTGCCACAAACTCATGTGGAATGCTTTTGAGTTATTCCAGGTGCCAGACAAGTTTACTAGGCTGGTTAAAACATTTTTGAGGATATTCAGTTTTGCTTTATTACAGGGGAATTACATCTTCAGCAATTAGAAATAGGTATAATGGCTGGATATATGATTTCACCATTAGGATTTACAATGGCATTGGAGGTAATAATTAGGGCCTCTAAGAGAATGAGGGGTTGTGTGATGCTTTTCGGCTCCCCCCAATTAGGGCTCACATGGAAGACATGACAACACTGACGACTACTGTGCCTTGCACACAGTAGTTGCCTGGGAAATTAAATGATAATCTAAGGTTGGCTGGGCTGAAAGTTAAACTTAGCAAGTGTAGAAGTCTGTCGATAGTCACAGGATAACTTGTGTAAGTAAATTTTGTGATGAAAGAAGAAATTATCCCTATGGTAGTGTAGGTGTAGGTGTAGGATACTAGTACACCTAAATGGTGCTAGATGTAGTTGGTTGCTGAATGGATCATAAATGGCCACAGGGACCTTAGTGGTTACGTATAGGAGCAATGGGTGGTAACAGGATTTTTTGTGGCTGCAGGTAGGAAGAGATTGGGTTGGGCCCTATATGAAGCTCAAATTGATTTGCATAAGATATTTTACATTTTCATATTGTGTATGATTATAATATAAAATTTGCCACATGTCACAAGTGCATTCTCTACAATCAGTGTTAGAGACTCACCTTCCTCTGTCACTGTAGCTGTAGTGTCAAGAAAACTTTTAAAATTTTGTCCCATATCAAAATTCATGAAATGAGAAAAGTTGAATATAGCAGTGGCGCACACATCCTCCTTCATCTACAGGAAAAAATAAATAAAAGCAAATATATGGTAAGAACAATTTAATTAGAGTGTGAAATAAATGGTTGTACTCTAATATAAGTGTTATATACACACCTCTACAGTGTCAACCAGGCATGGTGAAATCGTGACGGTGCCCTGATAAAGACTTTCAAATCTCTGACACACTTCCACCAGTGCTTTACCAGTTAATGGCTGTCCATAACTGTACCTTTAAATATACACAGCTGCATGAATGGATGAATAAACATTTTCTTAAACTAAATGATGATAAAACAGAAATTTGTCTTGTTGGGGGTAATGCAAATAGGTATTAAAAAAAGACTAAATTAGGAAATTAATCTACTCAAGTTAAACTGGTACATTGTCAGAAAAAAATGTCACAGTGGTGGTACCCTCAAAGGAACATAATTGTACCTTATTCTATTATAATTGTAGATTTTATAAATGTTGATATTATATGCCCTATTTCATCTTGAGGATTAATGTTTTTTTTTATGTTACATTGTTCTATAATGGAAGATCACAAATATTCACCTCTCTTTCTGGAGTAGAGAAGGTAATGTTAAGGGAACAAAACTGGACTTTAAAACCAAATTTGAACTATTAAAGGTATGTTTTCATCTTTAATGATAATAATGTACCTACAGAGTACCTTTTTCTGGGTGTAGTTTGTGAAACTAAATTTACATATAAAGCACACATGGGAAATTTTATATGATCAACCTTTTTACATTTAAGGAACATTGCTTGTCTCAGACCATATATTAGACTGTAGGACACCAAGAAATTGCCACAAACATTTTTCTTACAACTTGATTATTGTAAATCACTGTTTACAGAGTTGCCCAAAAATGTGACAAACTGCAAATTTACCAGAATGTTGCTGTCAGACTTATGATCAATATGTAACATGTCCGAGCATGTCACACCAATTCTGGCTTCATTAAACTGGCTTCTGTTTTTTTTAGGTTATATTTTCATGTGTTTCACTGGTTTTTCAGCATTAAACGGACACCAGCATACATTATGGACTGTTTGTCTCTAATTTTCCAAGACTTTCTTTATGATCTAGTAATAAAACGTTTGCCCCCAAGTACCAAAAGTTAATATGAAACAATGAGACACCACAGAGTCTGCCAAATTCTGTGCGGAGTTTCCAGATAGCAATGAATGTTTGACCTCAATGGGACCAGATGTTGCACATCTGCAGTTCTTTTGGTGTTGACTCAGCATGAGTCCAGCTGCCTCAATCATGTAATATCATGTAATAAAGACCGGTGTCGTGTCCATGAATTGTTCCAGACTTACTGCTAGTGAATTTGGGCATGCTGTGGTCCGACCTCGACACTGAACTAAATGAAGAGGTGAATGGATGAAGTTTTGTTAAATTTCTACCCAGTTATTTCTCAGTTGTAGGAAGCCTCACGAATCTACTTTGTTATTCTATTTCTTTACAAGCATTAATTCTATGAATATATTCAGTGATGCTGGGGCAATATCAATATAATTCCTATGTAAATTTTACAGCCACACAATTACACAGCTACATATATGACAAACCATCACACTCCACACCTGAGCCAAAAAACATTACTGCCATCTACAGGCATATCTTCAAACACTGAATTTAATTCAATTTAAAGTTTTATTTAAAGTGACGTTTTGAGAAGTATGTGTGTGATGGATGATGTTTGTGTGTAGAGTATTCTATTCTAGCAGGATTTTAAGATTTTAAAGCCTTTTGCAACACAACATCTGCTGACACAGCACTGGTTACGTCACTATATTAAATGATTCTACTTTTAGTGCATCCAGAACAAGCACTAGAACAGAACAAGTTTTAATTAATAACTCTTTAGCCCTTCATTTTTTATATGTATAAAACATGTAGGAAAGAGATCATGAGTGCACGCCGTGTGTTTAGCAGAAAATAATAAACGTTTATATAATTAATGTATTCATTAATTATGTTTGTTTTGGATTGGGGGTGAATATAGTGAGCATCATTTGCTAACTGTTATTAAAATAAGTGTACTCTGTATTACTTGAATTCACTTCCTTATTCCTGTGTTCTGACCAATATCTCAAAGCGAACCAGATCTTTAAAACCCAGAACACATTTGAAACATCCCTAATATTAAAGTTTTAGAGGTAAAATTGATTATATACTGATTAACTGTCATTGTGTAATGGATTTCACTTTAAATTATTTAAATTACATTACACTTAATAAATAAGAGAAGAACAATATTATTATTATATATTCATACATCAAACATTATTAATCTCCTTTGTTGCTGTGATTGAGCAACCTGCAAAAACTTACTGCATGACTTGTGAATATGAGCATGGAAGTGCAAAAAATAACTAAATAACTAATAAATTACTGAAAGTGTTTAACTTTTCCTAATGTTTATGGGTTTCAGGAAGTAATTTTATTAAATTTAATGTATAATGAGAAAGCCAATAGCTTTGTCCATTTTAAAAAAATCACAGTTGTGTTGCAATAAACGTGCAATAATTTACTTTATAATTTAATAAAAAAAAAAACTGAAAGCCATTTGTAAATGAAACATTAAATACAGGGAATTCCTGATCATTTTTTTTTTGCCCCGATCCAAGTCACTTACTATTAATATTATCTTCCGATATCAAGTCTTAATCTGATGCCTATATTTTCCCAGACCATACACCTCACAGTACACACTTTAAGTGCATTAGTTATTCGAAGCAATCCAATGTATATGTTTAACAAATGAGTAGCTCTGCAGTACTATAAGAAAAAAAACTTATGCATCTAAGATGTCGCTACAACTAAACAAAGGATGTCTTTATAAACAGCTCATATATATTCAACTTAATAAATCACTGCAGTAATGTCCGGATTTGTCACTGCCCTCCTATGATTTCAGTTTTTTCCTGTTTTTCCTGTGTTTCCTTCACACATTGTTCTGTGTTTATTCTACATTGTTCTGTGTTTACTCTTAGTCTCTTGTCATGTGTGTGATTCTTGTCAGGTTGTAGTTTTCATGGTTATGGTATGTTTCTAGTCTTTTATGTTCCTCCTAGTTCCTGTTTACTTGCCATCCTGTGTCACAGTGCATAGAGTTTGTCTGCTGGTTTATTTGTAGTAAATATGGTGTCATGTGTCTGTCTTTCTTGTTCTAGGTTTTTCTTATAAGGTTTATATGTATTTCTTAGATTCCTGTGCTCTTTAGGTCTTTAATTAGTTCTCTCTGTGTTCATTCCCTGGATCTCAGTTTGTTTGATCAGATTATGTTCCTTTCCATCTAGGTTATTTTGTTTGTCTTGATCACCACATGCACATTCCATATTGGTCTCTGCTTTACACAGTACTGTTTTATCATTGTAACAAATGGTGAGGAAACATCTTCCACATTTTAAAAAATGTGTTTTTTTATTGTTATAATTATCGTTAATAATTGAATTGGGAATGTCACCTTTAATTTGTTTCTTCAGTTTTTAAATGTTGAATATGAACTGCGGATCATTGTTTATTTACAGAATTTAGTAACTGCCTGAATAAGTTGTGAATCAACAGTAGGTCACCGGTGCTTTTCTGTGTAGAGTGAAACTAAATAACAGCTTAAACATGAGATTTGGCAGATAGTAGAGATTAGGTTGAAAAGTGCTGCAAGATTCAGATAAACATTTAACTGGAAGTGGTGAGACAGTGTAGTGATTACTTACCAGTCTGACCAGGATTGTAGATTGGTTTATCAGTCTGAATGAATGTCAGGGGGTTGTAGGATTTAAACTTAACTTTTCTTTCCTCAGTCATCATAAAATTTTCCCCTTTGACTTCTACTTTGATCTCCTGCACTGACTGACCTTCAACATGTGGAGCCTGAAGAGAGCACATTCATTCATATTCATATTCGAACACTGATAATATCTGAAAATATTCATAGTGCTTTCAGACCTTAATAATAAAAACGTGCAATAATTTGTCATTGTACAACAAAATGTGTGTTCCGCATTTAACCCATGCGTCTCAGTGAACAAACACACACACTAGTGCACTAGGGCCTGTGAATACACAACCAGAGCAACAGGTAGCCATCCCTGGCACCCAGGGAGCAGTTATGGTTTCAGTGCCTTGCTCAAGGGCACCTCAGCCATGGTTTCAGGGAGGAGGACAGTGCTGTTCCTTCACTCCCACTGCCCCCAATTTTCCTGCCAGTCATGGGAATCGAACAAATGACCTTTCAACCCTCTTTCTAAGACCTCTTCTCTAACCATTAGGCCATGACTGCCCTAATAAAGCTCACCTTAAAATGAGAGCAGCTGTGAAATTCCTTCTCCACTCTTTCCTCTAGAAGTGTTCTGTTCTGGTGGTTGTGAACCAGATAAATGGTCATTTGCAGAGTTTCATTAGGCTTCAGGAGACTCACACACAATTTAGCATCAGAGCCAGACTCTATCACTGCAGGAAAAGCCACCATGAAATACCTAAAAAGAAAAATAATATTTCAAGATAATGCCCAAGTAATCCACAATTAGAATAAAATTAAACATTACTTGAAAAGTTAAATAAAATCATACCATGTTTAAACCTGAATTTGAATTCGCCCTATAATGTGGCCTTTGGTACAATTAAATGGTAATGTTTGCTCAGTTCATTTATGGTATTTATTAGGGTAACCAAATCTGAGATGGTAAAAAAGAGGACACATCCCGGGGCGGGGGGGTGGGGGCTGGGGGGGGTCTACAGTCAGACTGTCCAATCCGAAGATTTTAGGCTACTCCACCATGCCCCCTTCTCACTCAAGGGAACCAAATGTAGTAGGGGAGGGCGGGACTAGTTTGTGAATCAAATGCTTCTTGAAATTCAATGTAAGCTCTAGAAAAACAAAATCCTGGACGTTGTGAAATTCCGCCTGGACATTTTTTTAAGTCTAAAAAACAAAAGATATGTCCGGGTAAAAGAAGACATCTGGTCACCCTATATTTATACTGCTAATATACAACAGTACCAGTACATGCTAAGAAGACTGAACCCCTGACTTTGGAGAACCCCTGACTTTTAACAATAGTTATATATACATATATATATACATATATAATATAAATCCCCTGAACTGGATAAGCGGTTACAGATGAATGAATATATATATATATATTCACAGGGGTTGGACAATGAAACTGAAACACCTGTCATTGTAGTGTGGGAGGTTTCATGGGTAAATTGGCCAATCTTCATTAATTGCACATTGCACCAGTAAGAGCAGAGTGTGAAGGTTCAATTAGCAGAGGGTAAGAGCACAGTTTTGTTCAAAATATTGCAATGCACACAACATTATGGGTGACATACCAGAGTTCAAAAGAGGACAAATTGTTGGTGCACGTCTTGCTGGTGCATTTGTGACCAAGACAGCAAGTCTTTGTGATGTATCAAGAGCCACGGTATCCAGGGTAATGTCAGCATACCACCAAGAAGGACGAAACACATCCAACTGGATTAACTGTGGATGCAAGAGGAAGCCGTCTGAAAGGGAAGTTCGGGTGCTAATGCGGATTGTATCCAAAAAATATAAAACCACGGCTGCCAAAATCACGGCAGAATTAAATGTGCACCTGAACTCTCCTGTTTCCACCAGAAATGTCCATCGGGAGCTCCACAAGGTCAATATACATACAATATATACAATATATATAAATTTCATTCTATATATATCAGCGTTCATTCTATATATATCAAAGTTCATTCTACATATATATCAGTGTTCATTCTATATATATCAAAGTTCATTCTTTATATATCAGCGTTCATTCTATATATATATCAAAGTTCATTCTATATATATCAAAGTTCATTCTATATATATATCAAAGTTCATTCTATATATATCAGTGTTCATTCTATATATATCAAAGTTCATTCTATATATATCAAAGTTCATTCTATATATATATCAAATTTCATTCTATATATATATCAAATTTCATTCTATATATATATCAGCGTTCATTCTATATATATCAAAGTTCATTCTATATATATCAGTGTTCATTCTATATATATCAGTGTTCATTCTATATATATCAAAGTTCATTCTATATATATATCAAATTTCATTCTATATATATATCAGCGTTCATTCTATATATATCAGTGTTCATTCTATATATATCAGCGTTCATTCTATATATATCAAAGTTCATTCTATATATATCAGCGTTCATTCTATATATATCAAAGTTCATTCTATATATATCAGTGTTCATTCTATATATATCAAAGTTCATTCTTTATATATCAGCGTTCATTCTATATATATCAAAGTTCATTAAATATTTCCTGTTTGGCTTGCCATACTATAGCTACCCTCCATTATGGTTTCCTTAGCCTTACTAGCTACTGTTGCTGGTTAGAGGAAGGGGCGGTTTTTATGCAGAGTACATATTTCAGCCACCTGCAGTTAAATGATGTTAATGTGGTATATTACAATGTATGATTTTTTATTATTCTAGGTTTATCGTTGAGTAATTACCACCCTTGAGTCTGGGTTTCAATTATTCTGCTTGAACCTGGTATGTTCTCTTCCTATTGCAGTAACAGCTTATTGGTATGTTTTGTGGAATGAGGTATTGACATAATTTGTTTGTCTACAAATTATTGTTTGTATGTATTTTTATAGATTTCTACGGCAACTGGGTTGTCAGCTGCTCTTCTCTGGTGTTTTATTTTATCTGTTATTTATTAGTATATGTGGTGTTTTTAACCTTGCTGCTCAAAGGAGACCGTTTAAGTTTGGGTTAAGTGTGTGGAGCGGGGAGTTTAATCTTGATGTGGGGGTTTCACTAGTGTGATTAACATTGCAATGCAATATAGTGTGAGTGCCATGCGATATAGTGCATTCTTATTTTGAGTAAAGTCTCTTCCTTCCATAAGTGTTAAGGATTTATTTGTAGTTTGACTCCCAACTCCCACAGTTTGCCCAGTATTAGAGTTTCTCCTTTTCTTTTTAACCCAAACTGACATTGATGGTGCAACTTCCAGAATAACTAATAATAACCCTTTTCTGTGCTTTTTCTAAACCTGTGTTTTGACATTATTGAAAACGGCGCTCCCCTTTGCTCCGGGCTAACCAAGGGGTGGGGTAGTCTGGCATTAGTCTGTAGTCGGTGCCACATTAGTTTCACTGACAAACCTAAACCTCTTTGCTTTTCCAATATTAGAGTGCAATGAACTGAAGGCAGTGCCCCGTAATGAATGTCAGTTAGTGACTGATGCTGTAAATAATGTATACTCAAATATTAAAAGTGTGTTTAAAAATCATATAAATGTCATTGAAACTGTTTTTGTGATATATATTAATATTATTATTAATTAATATTATTAATATATTATTGTCCATCCCTATTTTATAATGTCATACAACGGTGTAGAACAATAATTATTTACTCACGGTCCTGAGGTTTGTCCATACACAGGGATAAAGAGAAAGCAGGCTAACATTAGCCCTTTCCACACAGAAATTCCACTGCAGAACATGATGAAGTTTGTTCCCCAAAAACAGGTAAAATTCTTGGTTTCTTTTTAAAAAGGTTGTTCAGCCCACAGGAGGTTTTGAGTAAACATTTGGCCTCCTCGTCTCATCAATGAATAATCTTTCTGAGCCCTGAAAACTGACCCCATAAACAAAAACATGTCCAAATCACGCCAGTAGGGTGGGAGGGTGTACAGATCAGAATCTTGTTAGCTGTTAATACAATGCAAATAGGATAAATGTCAGAACATGTCACTGACATGCATAAACCAGCAGTGCAGAAAAATACAAAACCAACAAGAAGGAGCACACTTTAACTTTGGTTTCATTAATTCAAGGCCCCGAAAGAATGTGTCCACCAAAAAAAGGAGCAGACAGAGTACGATCACAAATACATAGAAAAGTCACTGGATTAAGAACACCTGTCTAATGACAGGTTGGTCCACCGTTTCGATTAATTACAGCACACAAACATGGGGAAATAAATACCACATGGTGGTGAACATCTTGACCACCGGCCACTGCAGCAGCTCTGTTTGTTGGTGGACTTTTTTTGGTCAAAGGGCAGTGGTTGGCACAGCCCTTTGGAGCATACACCAAACATGTTCAATTGGGTTGCAGTCAGATAACTCATTGTTCTGTTCCTCCAACCATTCCTGAGTTATCCAAGTCCAATGACATGGGGCACTGTCCTGTGAAAAAAAAAATTAACTTATTAATTAAAAAAAACAAACAAAAAAAAAAAAAAACACGTTGTTTGGTCCTAGGGCACACAGAATGCTACGTAGACATCACACCACCGGCCTGTAGCACTCGAATGTGGCAATGTGGCTTCATGCGATTTCTATCAGATGTGGGACTGTCTACGTATTAACATGACTCAACAGGAAACTGGACTTACTGCTCCAGACAACCGTTTCCATGTGTCCAATGTTCATTTATGCATTTTTTTTTGGGCTCATGTGATGTGTTTTTGGCAACGGCGTGTAGTCAGCAGTGGTAAACATGTGGCTGCTGTATACAAGTTAATGGACAGTGCGTCACATGGTCATGGCTGAAATTGGTTGCACTTGACCACTATTGTACTGGTGGGTGACCTGCTCCACTATGGCACAGAGGTGCAGAGATATCAGTCACAACAAGTGACGCTCACCTCTTGGATCAACTACAGGCTGCCAACTATGTGGCAGGCTGCCATGTGCCCTTTGGCTTGATGTTTGTTGATGGTTCCTCCACTCTTGGTACACCTGTGTTAGTGTTGTACAAGAACAGCCCACAACGCTGAAACACTAGCACCACACCTCTGGGCTTCAACTATATGCCCCAGGTCAAAGTCGATCAAATCGCTCCGTTTACCTAAAGCTGGAAAATGTTGCCTTCTATTGTGCAGTGGACAGTTTAACACCTTATATGAGAGACGCTTGTGATGTAACCTCCAATGGGGGTGCACTTTATCAGTGATCGTTCAATGTATATTGAAATTCACCAGCAAGGGGATGAGAACACTTCTGATAAATACCAAAGGAAAGGAAAATGGATTGTAGGAAATAACAAGTTTAATGATAAAATTACATTAAATATCTGCTAACAATAATGTACTGATGTTTGCTAAAGTGGTCCGGTATCTATCAGCAACTTGGAATTAATTTTATATAGAATCCACTTCCCAGGAAGTTTTATCTCTGACTGTGTAAGATATTTGCTGCAATTAAAGAGCAAGTATATGGATGTCAGTGCTGAGAAACACTAAAAATATATATTTGCCGCTCATATTAAATACAGTTTTAACAAGTACTAAATCCATGAAAACTTGGCTTTGTGTGACTGAATGCGAACATGATAAACTAAGGTTTTGTCAAACTCACCCTTTACCTCCCACTATTTACTAAAACTCTCCAACTCACTGTTGACTGTTTACTTAAAGAAATGCGTCTGGTCACTGACCTATTTCAGATGTACAAACATCAAACCAACATCTCACTCTTGTGCTTAGAGAAATGGGATATTAACAGCCTCTTCCTAAGTGAACAAGGACTGATTTACTGGAAGCCTGCAGTATTAATGCTTCAAATCATATGACTGAGTTTCAGATAAATGTCTACTAAATAATGCATTTCAAGCTACTCATGATTCTCCAGTGTATTAGTCAGTCAGCTCATAGAGAAATAAGAATCTAAGAACTAAAACATTTCCATCCGTGTTTGGTTCGTTTTGTATCAAGTTGCTGTGAGTTGTGGGAAAATATGCCTCGTCTCTCTGCACAGCAGAAAGCAGGTCTTGTGTAAACAGTGGGAGATGTAATAAATAGTAACAGTGGTCATGCCAAATAATGACATACAAAGTGTATATATATACACATACATACATACACACAAATTCTAAATGAAAATAAGGTAATACATACCCTACAGGAAAATATGAATCAATGAATGGACATTACGTGCATGATAAGAGGTAAAATATCTTATGTCAACACATCAGATCCCCAGCCCACTCTTTTCCTACCAGCAATCACAGCATCTCCATCTTTTCACAGGGGTTATCAAGTAGACCCCTCCCTTTGTTGGTGTTTCGCTGAAACAAGCCCACACACCTCCACAATTCTCAAAAACAGGGTTTAACATCCCAGCCCAACCCCACTCCCAATGTTCAGTTCCTTCATATGTGTTTTATACACTATGCCAATAGAGCATACACACAAAAAAAAGATGTCACTGTTCTGTTGTTTAATGTTAAAAATCATGAAAAGAGATGAGGATATTGCTCTATTTCTGCTTGATATGTGGGTAATATTGATTACGAACAAAATTAATTCCAATTATTTAGTTGTTTCCTAACCGCATTATCATATTAGGAAACTTATTAACCTCTAGGTGTTTACAATTGCTAATTCATAGCTAAACATGCTAGCTAATTCACATAGTACTTGATTACGTCTGCAACAAACAAACAAGTTGATAAAATAAGCTTCAGTGTGCCAAATATTGCACATAATCTACCAATAAATTCTTCGCCTACCCACTGTCCAAGGTTTTGCAGAGTTGGATGTTTGTCCTAACACAAATTTAATTTGACTTGCTTCCACATTGCTCACAGTTCTTGCCAGGTGATCTTCTGCTTGCTGTGGCTTACCATGTGTCAGGGATCACGGGGCGGACTGACGGAGGCGAACACACTTGCTAAAACACAGTGAGTTTAATTTAACAAAAGGTATAACAAAACAAAGACAGGCAACAGTGGAAACAACAAGACTAGGATTTTAAACAAAACGACATGACTTGGAATGGGAAGAAACAACACGACATGAATAGGAACAGGAAATACACAAAACGACAAAACTAGGAAACAATAACGACCTGACTAGAAGCAGGAGATAAACGACATGACTTGGGAACAAACAAAGGTGAAATGTCCAACAAACAGGAGAGACACAAGGGAACTTAAATACAAGACACAAACAAGATACACCTGGACAGATAACGAGGGCGCAGGGTAACAAATGAGACACAGACGAGGAGGCGGAACAAAGGCGGGACTAGGGCAACAACCAAGAGCCATGTGCTGAGAGCGAGCACATGGCCGGGAACACAGACATGACAGGATGAGGGCGTGACACCATGTTTCTTCCTGCACATAAATAAAACTGAATATTATAATGTGACATAACTTAAGTAGACATTGACTGGTTCTTGTTACATCGCTAAAAAATCTGAATTCAAATCTAATGGTATTATGCAGTCTGGAAAAAACAACTCAAGTAAGATCAATTCATTCATTCTCTGTAATCGCTTATCCAGTTCAGGGTCACAGTGGGTCCAGAGCCTACCTGGAATCATTGGGCGCAAGGTGGGAATACACCCTGGAGGGGGCGCCAGTCCTTCATAGGGCAACACAGACACACACATTCACTCACACCTACGGACAATTTTGAGTCGCCAATCCACCTACTAACGTATGTTTTTTTTTTGGACTGTGGGAGGAAACTGGAGCACCCGGAGGAAACCCACACGGAGAGAACACACCAACTCCTCACAGACAGTCACCCGGAGTGGGAATCAAACCCACAACCTCCAGGCCCCTGGAGCTGTGTGACTGCGACACTACCTGCTGCGCCACCGTGCCGCCCTCAAGTAAGATAAAGTTCCTGCAAATTCAGTGAAACTTGACCATCTGTATAATGTGTAAGGAAGTAACTTTTCACTGTCCATCTGGAAGGCCTGCATGACAATAAAAAAAGTTACAGGAAAACTGCAACTAAACTTGTGAAGAAGGCCTCATCTACTGCACTATGACAGCAAATATCAACTCAGCTTTCACCACACTCTGGCTTCCTCTGGAAATACCAGTTTCCCAGTCCTGATCTTTCAACTGAATAATCAGATATAATGTTGTAGGTTCACCCTACAGAGAAATAGAAATAGACATAGTGTGAGTGTGTAAGTGAATGAGTGGGTGTGTAGTGCCCTGTGAAGGACTAGTGCCCTGTCTAGGGTGTGTTCCCACCTTGTGCAGAGTGACTCCAGGTAGTATGTAAATATGTAAACGTTTTGTACCAACAACGACCTTGAACTGGACAAGCAGTTAAAGACAATGAATGAATGAATGAAAGCACAGAAGACACATTGATGCAATAATTGTTCAATTATTATTTAGCTCAAATAGCAACCTGCAAGCTTCTTTGCTGAAGTCCTCTCTCATCTCAACATCAATGTGGTGATGTGTATTTTAGGGAGTACAGCAGTAAATCCATTGATGAAGTGGTGAATTTTTTTCACTGTTAGAATATGGATTCCATCAACCTCATCAGACAACTGTAAAAACAAAGCAGAACGCAACAGATGAAAGCTTCATTATAATATTCCAATAAATTATATCAATAAAGACAATAGTATAGTGCAAATAGGCTAGAATAAGCAAACCATATTAGACAAAAGAATAGTAATAATGGTCTTACAGTAAAAAACTAATATATATCTAGTATGCCAGTCACTGTGATCTGTACAAAACCATAAATATTTTCAAAATTATAAAAGATACAATAATACCTATATGATGTACCATCACTGTAGGGGCATTTGGTGACAATGCTGTTGATGCATCTACTGAAACATTCAGATCTCTGCAACACTGAAACAACGAAAGCAAAGACTGGCAAAATACAAACAAACATCAGTATCAAATAACTGCAAAGAGTAAAAAGATAACCAAGTATATTTTAAAAATATACTTTTTATATATTTTTACTGTTTTGATGTCACAATATATACATTCTGCTCTTCATTCTAAGAATTTTGCTTGCAGATTTATTTTTGCTTTTGTAAAACTTTTGACACATATTTCACTCCATACTTTTCAAACACAATTATTAATCCTTAATTTGTTTAAAACACACACACACCATGGAGAAACACACATGAATCTGCGTCAATTTCTTTAAAACAAACAAACAATGGTATTTACACTTTTCAATCATGTTGTTATTCACGTTCTTTGTATAAAACACACAAAACACAGTCCAGTTTTCAAACATCTCAAACGTTGCTATGCCTCACTTTATATAAAACACAAAACCTATGGCGTTTACTCCTTTTATTCTATCCAAAGTCATCTGTACTTCTATATTTTTTCAGAAATTATTTGCTGTTACCAATCTGCTGTTCAGAAGAAAATTAGCCAGCTCTGGCTTTGTTCTGTAGTGTTGCTGCTTGTCTGCCTCCACTTTTCGAACACAAGGCCAATATTTCCTCTCATTTTACTCTGTCTCTGGTCATGGAGATTTTTAGAAGGGCAGTGGGGCTTTCTGGGTCCTGTAAAATATAACATTAACTCTGTTCACTTAGTCATTTTAATAGTTGCAAGATACTGTTTGTAGACCTGGCCACACAGTAGATTGTAAATTGATTGCACAGAGGGAGGGATGACAGGCAGGACCTCTGGGGGCGGGAGCTATGAGCTCCGCTCTGGACGAGGCATTTCTCAAGCAGAATATACTGCTTTAGCAATGCTGTGAGAGGAAGCAGTATTTTAGCTTTGACAGTTTCCTTAATCTATGATCACACACCCTGGACATTTTATGACTAAGTACAGTAAATATCCTACAGATTGCTCCTTTAAAGGGTATATATTATGAAAAAAGCCACTTCAATATGGAGAAATGAGTATAAGGATTAAATAATGTGAAAATCAGAGCAGAGAAAAATAGAAAAAAAATGCAAACACAGTAATGTTTTATTGACTTGTGGGAAAAGGTTTGTAATATGTCCCCTTTAAGTTGTTTTTTTTAATCCCAGGGGCCATAGTCCCCAAATGTCTTTAAAACACATAAAACTTTGTAGCCAATACCTTGATTTACAATTTCAATGTAAAGATATAGTGGAGTAAAAGCATCCTGTGCAGGCAATGAAGTCACACATTTGACTTTGACCCAACCCACATTTTGTTTTGCTCTTACCATCAAGACCAAAATATTCCAACACAGGAAAAAAAAATATTCAGGTTAAAATGTTTCTGACAGAACAACACATGACACTCACTGGACTGGCTTTTCCAAGATGGAGGACACTAAGAATGTTTTCACACCTGAAGACTGGCTGGAGCAGGCATGATTTGTTGTTGTTGAGTGTGATGTGCTCCTCTTCTTGACACGAGTGTGAGGGCATGGCTGAATATGAAGTGCTGTTTTGATCTGAGGTTCTGGTGCTTTATGTTGTATATTGCACCTTTAACTCACCCCACCCATCCAGCCATAACACACCACCATTATCTGCAGTCTCCACTCAGCTCATAGCACTCTAATCTGTTTATCTCATTCTGTGCCCTGCCCACATGATGTTTCTAAGAAAGCATGCTGTACTACTCCTAGGGTCTTCATACCAGATTCATCCACATCAGAAGCTTTGCATTCATACAGAAAATCATGATTAGAGGTAAGGCTCCTAGACCTGATTTTTCAGTTTAATGGTCAACAACTTGTTGAGCATATATTATCTGAGGCCATTTACATTTTTCCTGTTCTTATATTTCTAAGAGCTTGAATGGCTTACATGGTTAACATATTACTAAATCAGAAAAATACTGGACTACTGAATTTTTGCTTGTGAACAGGAAAAGTGATGCATGTGAATGGACTGGGTGTGCCTCATGGTAAAAGCTGCTGTACTGGACATTGTAAGAGTGATGTTCTGAGATCATTTTTCAAGATAATACCTTTTTTTTTGCAATTGATATCCCTTTGTTGGCAAGAAAGTCAGTAAGTATTGAATGTTACTTGGAAAATACTGCCAAATATCAATTTTCATTATTACATGAATGCAGTCCTTATCACTAATTCAGTCAGTGACTTGTAACTTAATTAATCTACATAAATAAAAAAACAAGGGTTCAATTCTGTTATAGCCTAATATTCCAGTGTGACACTATAGTTGGTTACTCATTAATGAGCTGCTCAACTTGTGCAGTGTATTTTTATGCAGTGTATTACATACTTTCACTTTTTCCCCTCTTTGCTTTCTCCTTCACATGTGTGTCTTTGTTACTTTTTCTTTATGTGTGGAAAAATTATATAATATAATAAAAATGTATTCACACAAAAAAAAAATTAATGAGCTGCTCAAGATATTGCAGTGCACTCACACCTACCCACCCTCCCACAAACACACACACACACACACACACACACACACACACACACACAAGCTCACAGCTCATGATGTACTTATGTTTCTCTAAAGTCAAAACAAAACAAACAAATAAACAAAAAATATATTGAATATGAATATTTCAATGGTCCCCTAATCATCCATTAAATAATTGAAGAGTTATACAGATTAGATAAAGAACAATGAATAAAAATTCACTGTAACTTACTATAAAAATATTAATTCTTTTTTTAAAAAATGCTGCCCTAATCACCATCATTATTATCATCATTATTGTTATTATAAAAACTGACTGGTCATGTTCACCATCTTTCACAATCCACAACCATTTGTATTGTGCAGTTACGTTGTTGTATATTCAAATTAAAAATTACACATAAAACTAGCAACTGCATTATGAAACTAAGTTATTTTTATTTCAATTTTAAGTCCCACTTTAAATGAGCGACTGTACGTAGCCAAAGTTAGCTTAGTGCTTCAAATGGGAATGAAACAGAAACTTGATACAAGTATGAATCTCGAAGATTCATGCACTGTTGGCCGGCAGTGAGTGAAGAAACAAAGAGCTGGTCATAATGTTACGGTCATAGGTCATTATTTTTTTCCACAATAATTGAGCCCTTGCAATGAAGAACCATGTATTTACATATTTTTGTAGCACAGCTTGTTTATCCAGTTTTAGAAATGGAGATAAACACTTTATAAACACATGCATTTAAAATAAAAATGTAAAAAAAAAAAAAGTACAGAACAATATTTCATGATTGCTTTAATTTAAATAGAGGACATCAAACAGTTTCAGGATTAAGAGGAGTTTACAAAATTTCACACATACGGTTCTTCATTGAAAAGGCATAGGCTTATGCCAGTAACAGGAGAGCTAAATGTGGTGCTTAACAGCAAGCAATTCTCTTTACAATCTACGAAAACTGTCTTTTCTTATGCAGGCCACATCCAGAGTGCCTGGAGCCTTCACATTTCCATTGTGCTCTTGTCTCAGTTGTTTGGTAAGAGCCTCACTTAAGTAAACTTTACACACCCTAGCAAAAATGTTCAGCTGAAATCATGCTAACTCAGGCCTATTCACACCAAGTAAGACATGACCATGTAAAAGGTTTTAATGTTGTTGAAAGTCCACACCAAACATTTCTGAGAACGGTTATTAGGGTTTATTTATTAGTTATTAGTGACAAACACATTATTTTTCTTTCATGCATTTAAACAACAATGGCATAGCATCTAAACATACAATTAAACAAACAACTAAATCAGAGCATGAAGTTCCACTGAAGCTAAGCAGCTTTGTGATTTTTTTTCCCACCTGCCTTTTTTGCTGCTTCAGGAGATGTAACAGAGAGGCACAAGAGCAAGGGGCTCTAAAAATGAAGCAGTTAAAACATGCAGCCACGTTTGCTGCCACTAGATGTCAGTGACGAAAACTGGAACATGTGTTCACACTGGTGAATTTTCACCTTCTGTTGATTCACCTGCATAAACTTATCATGCTCCTAAACTGACTGCGTGTGCAAAAGAGCAGAAGGAAATATACACATGTTTCAACAAAATTGTTTTTGTTGGATTTGAAGCAAGCTGGTTCTGTATTGTTCAGCACTGTATCACAACAAACTGCTTTTTTTTTTCAGAATGAAATTGTGTGGAGAAATAAAGTATAATATAAATAATTATCCACTAATTTTACTATGCAATTTACATCTTACAGAGGCATATATTCATTCATTTTTTTAAAAATTGCATGTGGACCACAGCTTTTCAAAACTGTAGGATTGTATGCTTTTTAATATTTGTTTTTATATTTATAATTATTTTATTGCAATAGGTGTTTTGACATGCCCATAGAATGACCATATAGGCAATGTAATTGCACTGAAAATATCTAGAGCAAGATTTTTTTTAACTGTTATATACATATATACCATATATATGAGAAGGATATTATTAATATATCAATATGTTACAAAGAGAGCAGAAAATTTGGAAGTGATTTACAAAAATTTTTTATTGTATTCCCAGCCACACACTTTGGAAAGAAGCAAGGGGATTTTGGCATACTGACATCATGCATCATGAAAGATGGAAGACTCAGGATTGATTGTTCATATCCACCATGTGAGGACAAGACACCTTTTAATTGTGAATTTAAAAACAACGCCGGTGCTCTGCTAGGCAGCTCAACTGTACATGTATACAGAGATGATGCAGTCTTCGGACAGACTAAGGGAATGTGCCACCTGATTCTCAGTGAAAACATCAGTTTCACATCGGATAAGCCCATCAACTATACATGTAAACTGATCCGGCGAAAAAGAACAGAGGAGAAGAATATAACTGTGAATGACGGCAAAGGAAAAAGTATGTAATAACTAAATTCTTTGTGTATATAACTTTAAAAAATTAAGTTTATGTGTAACTCTGAAATCCCATCACAAAAACAATTTACAAAACAGTTAAGCAATGACTATTTACTCTAGGTAAGGAGAGGCAAAGAGAGACAGAATGTCAACACAATCATCAGAATTATTTTTTAAATTAAATGCACTGTGACATACAAAGGTAATGTTTTCTGAATTGTGGAGTATAAAATAGCTACAAAATCAGTGGGAAAGTGAATGCTCTGCAACAGATTTATGAAATTAGCTAACTGATAACAGAGTATTATATTAGTGAATGCCATTGATTAAATCCTGATCAATTAAGAAGTAATAACTCTTGAATTTCTTGTAGCCCAGAAGTGTGTGTCACTAATATTTTTTCAAATGTCATTTAATTTACAGAGAAGCCAAAAGTGTGTTCTACAGCTACTGCACAACTTCATAAAGCATCACGGTTTCTGTGGTGCTTGGCGCTTCCTGCTATGATAGAGATTCTCTTTTAATCTGACTCTCTTTTTGACCTTTGGCTAATGTTCCACAAGAACCTACCTGCTAAAACAGGCCTTGGGTATACTGTGTGGTTTAATGAGAACAGCAGCCTGTTCCTAGCACCCTTTGAAAATTGTTAGTTCACCAAAACCCATTCCTTTACATTTAATTTCAGGTTTTTTTTTAAATGTTTAAATTCCCAAAAGTAAAAAAAATACTGAGAGATTCCTCTGGGGAAACAGTAGTAGGCCAAAAAACTACAGTTCTCCAGTTGTATCTGCAGTTTTCTTTCATTCATTTATTCATTGTCTTTAACTGCTTATGCAGTTGCTAAAGATGCTAAAAATGCCAACGCTGATCTAAAACTGAAGGTTAAAAAAATAAATCACACACTTTTAGCTTATCCTTATAAAGAGTATGTGTACTTCTGATGAAACTTTCAAATAGTGACAAAGGAAACCATCATTTTGTCAAGCTTTTGCCTGGTTTCAGGTTTCCAGGGTTTTTTTTTTGTTGTTGTTGTTTTTTTCCTTGTCTCTATTTTGTTTTGTTTTGTTTTGTTTTGTCCTGGTCTCTGCCTTAGCCCCGACCTTAGTTCCACCTTGTTATCAGTGTCTCCACCTGTGTCTCCTTTTTGCAGACCTGCCCTCTCATTATCCTTCCCAGGTTTTCTTGTCCGTGTTCTTGTATATTTCAGTGTTATCTTTGGTGGACATTTCATATCCTAGCTCTTGTTGTTCTTCTGTTTTTTCCATGTGTTTCAAGTACCTAGTGTTCTCAGTGTGTATTCTGTTTGTCTTTCTTTGGTCTGCTCTTGACATTCCTGTCCCAGTTCACAGGTCTTGGTATATGTTCTGCTTGTTTAGCCCTAGCTCTGTGTTTAGTCTTTTCTGTTTAACTTTGTAGTTCTGTGTAGCTCTGTTTTAGTTCCCATGTTTCCTTCTTTAGCTAGGTTAGTTTCTTTTCTAGTCTTGAACTGTATTGTCATTCATTTCTGTTAGTCTTGCTTGTTGGTTTGGTTTTATTTTGGTTTAATCTGTTATGGCGTATGCTTCTGTCTCCATAATATCCACACACTATTACACATTTCTACACAGGTGTTGATTTTAAAACACTTATTAATTACTTGGCCCATTATATGCCAAGCAAGTTTAGTAAAATTGTAAAACTGGTTATCTCTGGTTATAATGTCCTAAAAATTAACCAAGACAAATGTAAATTAAATAATGTTATATAACTGTTTATATAGCTTCTATCATTTCAGGAATATTGCAAGACACAAACACATGCACAATTTTAAGGAACTGGTAATGGTCATTTATGCCTAAAATATCTTGACACACTGCCTATTGCAAGTCAATTACTACATTGTTTCTATTGCTCAGGATTATCTCAAGCTTATTACCCTTACAGTCAAAATGAAGCTCTGATGCATTTGACAGGCACCACATAGGTTAAAGCAGTAGCCCTGTACTTGTTTTGTTGTACAGGTTACCAGCTGTATACAGATTGGAACTTTGAGGTTTTAGTGTATGATTTTGTGTTCTGGCCCCAAGCTGTATATCTGACCTGTTTCATGTTGCATGCTTTGTATTGATTTTTAAATATGACTGAACTTTTCTTTTGACTTTGGAAGTCTTAATTTTTTTCTGTCAGATTATCTCCCACAATATATATTTTTAAGTGAAATATAACAACCTATTTGTTTTCTCAGGGCTTTAAATCCTTTTAAAGATCATGCTATAATCTGTCTGTTCTGTCCTGCTTTCAATTTGTATTGCCATCAGTTGCTTTGTGCTTTTTACTGTTTCTAAATAGATTTTAACCTTATTTTCCCAGCATGTGTCTTTTTTATCTTACTCTTCAGTTTTGAGTTATTTTAAATCTGATTAATTGTGCAACATTTTGGGAGTCCACTGTTCTCTTTTAAATTTGCTAAATATAAATCAAGTTAAAATGACTTCAATTTTCAATTTTTCAAGAAATGTGTATGTGCTTCCGGTTTTGTGCATGTGTCATTGTTAAGTAGTGCACAGTGTATTTTCTATAAGTATTTCATATATTCACATTTAACACATACATTTTTCTTTAACTGTTATTGCACACAAATATTAAATGTAATCATGAGTAGCTTTTCATCTTGAAAAACAGAGATTTTTTAATATCTGAAAATCAAAGATTTGGAGGAGCATGTAGTGGCAGTCACACAGCTCCAGAGAAACGTCTGTGAGGAGTTTGGTGCATGGGCTTCCTCCGGATGCTCCAGTTTCTTCCCACGGTGCAAAAACACAAGTTGGTATTTAGATTAGCTACTCAAAAGTGTCCATAGGTGTGAATGAATGTGTGTATGTATGTCACCCTGTAAATGACCCCCTCCACGGTGTGTTCTTGCCTTGCGCCTAATGTAGGCTCCGGACCCACCGCGACCTTGAACTGGACAAGCGTTCACAAACAATGAATGAATGAATGAAAACTAAATAATGGTTTATTGACGCATTACTCCAGTGTCTGCTGTAAGGTTTGAAATAGCAGTGTATGAATGTCTCTACCCAGTGGGCACAAGTCAGTTGAGACAACATCTTTCCCTAACGTCAGCTGATGGTCGAAATATGGTTGAATTTGGAAGATTTTTAGACGTCTTTTTCCTGACGTCTATGACATCCTGATGTTGGTAAGCAGTAGTTGTTGACCAAGCTAATTTATGTCATTTTAATAACATGTTACTTAAAAACCATACTTTAGTCATAATTTGTGCTGTGTATTTAGTATTTCACACAAGAAGTCTATATTCACAAGATAACATAACATAAAGGTCATATAAAATCTCAAAAAAAAAAAAAAACTGAAAAAAAAAAACAAAAAAAAAAAACATATACCCAGTCATAATATGTGAAAGTGCAGCACAAATACACATAAGGAGATTAAAGCAGAATATTACTGCATTTATGACATGAAAACGTTTTAGGCACACTTACATCACGAGGCGGATAAGATTTATGGCATGCAAAATCGTCTTAAATCTAACGCCTGTGCACGTAAAAATATTACTTGTCCAGACATAAAATATGTATTTATGTATTGAGACGTATTTCTTTTACGTGTACAGACGGCATATATTTACGTCTACAGAGGTTTTTGTTTTTGTGTGTGTGTGTGCAGACGTAATTGTACAACGTCTGGGCCTTTTCAATAAAAAAAATTACATTCTGCCAGTAGATGGCGATTTACACAATGAAAAAAGTTGCAAAGTGTACGTGAATGGTTTTTAACCCGCTGCTTTATAATCTGTAGGATATGTAGGATTTTAGAATATGTATCTATTTATTATGATAAATGTAGTATGATGTAAATATACATTTATAGTATTAAACACCGTTAGGTTATTACTTTGTATAAGAAATTAATTTAATAAAATTAAAAATACAGTTTAAATAAAAATAAAGCAAAATCAATATGTAGACACATATATTAAATGTAATGCTAATAAATCTGTTCTAAAAGATCACTCTAAAAGTGATCCAGATCTGTAATTGTTATTTCGGTTAAAGACAAGCAGCCATAATAATTTAGACATGATGTTTTCTTCCTTGGACCATAGTCAAAAGAAGCTAGCGAAATATATGGTTCTCACTCTGCCATGGTCATGTGTGTATTACCAGTGCCTGTATGCGCATATAATCTTCCACAGCTACAGCAGCAATTATTGTTTCTTTTGCAGTATTCTTCAAATAATACAGTTGTATATGCTGACAACCTATGAAGATTATTTAACTGCTTTATGGTGTAAACCTGTCATCACATATCTTTGTACCTTCCAGCAAGCTGTGTGCCTTGCAAATACTGAGACTTTTGAAATGTCCGAAAGAAAAAAAAAATTATTAATAATACTACTACAAATACTACTACTACTACTGCTACAACTACTACTGCTACTACTACTACTACTACTACTAATAATAATAATAATAATAATAATAATAATAATAAGTTGGTAGGTGGATTGGCGCCTCAAAAGTGTCCATAGGTGTGAGTGAATGTGTGTGTGTGTGTGTCTGTCTTGCCCTGTGAAGGAATGGCGCCCCCTCCAGGTTGTATTCCTGCCTTGCGCCCAATGATTCCAGGTAGGCTCTGGACCCACCGCGACCCTGAATTGGATAAGCGGTTACAGATAATGAATGAATGAATGAATGAATGAATGAATGAATGGTTAAGAGCACAGTGCGTATGAAGTGTGTGCTCTCACGTGCAAATAACGTATTGCATGTTAAGTAGGCAATACGTTGTAACATGTGTAAATGTCTCATGAATATGGGAAGCCAAATGTTGCACATTGTCAGCTTTTGACACGGTCCCTTATACACATGCAGATATATTCATTTTGTAGTTCACTGATTGGCTTTAAGTGTGAAGAGGCATTAACGCGTCTGTACACGTACATATTTTACGTCTGGACACGTAATAATTTTACGTGTCCAGGTGTTAGACTTAAAGACGATTTTGGTCCCAAATGCATGCCATACAGATTTGCTGTCACGTTTGCGTAATTTAATAGGTGTTTTTACATCACTTGTGAGTGTTTTTAATGTTATGGTTGACCTGTTTATAACGTACTAAAACAACTAAATGCTCTCTTTATTTCTCACTCGCTTACACACACAATATTAAAGAGTCAAGCCAGCCTCCACAAATATATATATATATATATATATATATGTATAAAATGCTATTTTTTGCTATTTCGTTTTTGCTATCGTTTTTGCATAAAAAATATTTTTGCTATTTAGTGGATGTAATGAAGATATCAGGACATGTTATTTCAAAATAAAGGATCTTTAAATTACTACATTTCTCTCATTTTCATTCTCTAAATGCTATTAAGAGAAATCCTCCAGTTTGCACACACCAATTTCACTTCATAATGATAGTACAATACCTGAATGTCACTCAATTTATATCAAGTTATTCTGGTGTGTCATTTCAAAATAAGGGCCCTTCCTTTTTTCTATCTCTATAAGTTGAATTAAAAATTTAGTTAAATATTAAAAGAAATGCTTCAGTTTGCATGGAACAATTTCACTGAAGAATGAAACCACACCACCTGAATATGTAACTCACTTAATATCAAGTCATTCTGGTGTGCCATTTCAGAATAAAACCAGTGTAATTGATCACATTTCGGTTATATTCACTCTGTATGTTGAGACTGTTATTAAAACCAATCCTCCAGTTTGCACACACCACTTTCACTTCATAATGAGAGTACACCAACTGAATATGTCACTCACTTAATATCAAGTCATTCTGGTGTGCCATTTCAGAATAGAACCACTGTAATCAATCACACTTCAGTTATATTCACTCTGTATATTGAGATTGTTTTTTAAACAAATCCTCCAGTTTACACACACCACTTTGCACACATTGTAGCTTGGAAGAACATGCCTTTTGACAGTGTAAAATATACAGTCCAAGTACCAGGCGGTAAAAACCCTGTGGTTGAGCTCTCCACAGGAAAAAGTGAAAACCCGTCCTTATACCTGGCAGAACTGAGCTACAAAGTGAGTACGTGCATGAGAATGATCACTGAGATGAGAGAGCCAGGTCACTCACACAAGGCCCCCACCCTCTGCTACCTTCACTTTCTGCTCAATCAAAACAAGTTATATAACTGTCCCAGCAAGACAAGTTACATTTCCTGATTGATTAATGTATTATTCCAGTATTTTCATTGATCATGGTCGCATACATATATATAAAGTCCATATTAACATCGGACCGTTAAATATTTAGATCTTCCATTACACACTACCCTGTTGGCCCACCTTGTAGATGCAAGGTCAGAGACAGCTCATCTATCGCTGCACAGTTTATGTTGGTCATGCTGTAGCCCTTCATCAGTGGACACAGGACGCTGTTTGCTGAATATATTTGGTTGGTAGACTATTCTCAGTCCACCAACCAATTAAAAAACGGTAATAAAGTATGAAGAGAAACATATTTGGACAACAGTCTATAACTGTAGAAAATCCTCCTATATGGTAAGTGGACCTGTTAGTGTTTATATTTATATTGTTTCACTGTAGCCACATATTACAAAGCATGTGTTGTTGTTTTTGTCCTCTGTAGGATTACGTGAGGTGGACATGTAAATTTTGTCAAATACAAGTTTCAAGGAGAGGAGCTCTTGTAAAACATTATAGAATTGATCGTGACTGTTTGGGTGTCATGTGATCGTGACACCAATCACACCCTTGTCCACACTTTGAATGTCCTTGTACTTTCAAGACTTACAGTTTTCTGCAAGTTGCACTTGGCAAAACACCATTGCCCAGATCAGTCAATAAGCAGAGAGCACCTTTCTTACTGTTGTCAAAATTGTGGATCAAGCAGATTCACAAGGATTTTTTTTTTTTTTATTGCACATGTAAGACATCATCTGAGTCAGCAGGAAACAGTTGACTCTATTTTCAATGGTTGTGACTTTAAGACAAATGTGTATGGGACATTTGTAGCTCACAATAGCAGAAAACTTACTACTTATTCAGCCAGTGATTTTAAATTTGCAGTTCTGCAGAGAACCCCGGATGCTTGTAATACTGTTGATAGTGTAACTGACACAGAATATACTACTGAAAACGATTTCTTGACTTTTTTGATGAGCAGAGTAAACAGAATTACAGAATGCTTATGTGAGAAACTTGGTTCATTGCTGCTTAAATTGGAAAGCCTGTTTCATGAATTAGGAAATTGTGTGGATGAGTTAGTATAGGAATTGCAGTTAGTTTCATCTGTAGCATCAGGTCAAGATTTCAAAATTATTATTAGCGAACTATGAAACACGGTTGCATACTTGCTGCATGAGTAATTACAGATTTAGTGAGGGGCTTTCTGAACCAGGCCCAATAAATGCAGCACTTGTGTTGAAAGGCCCCTTTAACAGTACAAGAGAAAGAGATATTTTGATATTTGGACATTTTCTCAATTAGTTGTTCAACCTTTTGAGTATATAATTGATTTAAGGTCAAAAAAAGGTATTTTCAATATGTTCCAATTCTGAAATCTTTGCCTCAATTACTGAATAACTAATATATTTTAGAAAAAGCTGTTGAAAGTACTGAAACTTCCAAACATGGTGTGATACTTCACTACGAATCTTTCTATGATAGTTCTTACTTTAAAGAAAGCACTTTTTGGAATGGATATGAATTTAGGTTGTCCTTAATTTTGTACATTGATTATTTTGAGGTCTGCAATCCTCTTGTGCACATGCAATAGGGGGATTTGTGTTTTTGAGTTTTTCAGGGCAACACCATGCAGATTTTGTCTTGGCTAGTGCTCAAATTATCAGCTGAAGGATGTATACACAGGTGAACTTCAGTTGAGAACTTATTGCATGTTCCAATAGTGCACCATGACCAAAGTAGTTCCCACTGCTGTGGTGCCAAAAAACAGTGTGTGCTGACTGAAAACCTGACTAACTTTCATGTTTTGAAAGGGTACTCACCAGTCATACTACATGATCATTTTGAAAGGATTGTTCCTCTTGAAATAAAAATATCTGATTTGTCAGTGGTCAGGGATTTCATCAAACATTCTCAGTTTAAATGGCCAGACAAAACTAACTCTCCTAAGTCAGTACATCTCTCACTCACTAGAAAGAGCACTGGAGGAAACACTCATGAAAACTGGGCCCTGTTAAGATTTCTGCCATTTCTTATTGGAATGAAAGTACCAGCTAATGAACCAGCATGGTTACTTTTAATGGATCTGAAAGAAACTGTTAACCTGGTTGTTGCTCCAGTCCATACCAAAGAGACCATTTGCTACCTAGGTATCAAAATATGAGAGCACAGACATAGATATTTGCATGTCTTTCCAGGTGAAAAACTGATACCAAAGCATCACTTTCTGGAGCATTATCCAGACTTGATACAGGCCTTTGGTCCTCTTGTGGCTATATGGACAATGTGTTTCGAGACTAAACAGTTTTTAAAAAAATGTAAAGTCTGGCATACAAATCCTTTCAGAAACATTTTGCTATCTCTTGCAACTAAACATCAGCTAGCACTGGCCTATCAGTCAGAGAATTGCAGCTTCTCAAACCAGACCTTTCTGTTTCACATGTTTGTCTTGTGCCTTTGGACTTGTTGAAGACGAATATGCAGGAAGAAATAATAATAAAATTCCCAAATCAAATTGAGCAAAATACTGTGCAGGTATGATTCTGGTCCATGGCTCTACTGCTCACAGATTTTTTGCAGATTCACAAAATTGTTATTGTTGAGAATGTGGTTGGATTTATGGTCAAGACCCGTGTAGCCTGTTATGATGAACACATGAAATCATTTCAGCTGGAGAAACCAGGACATCTCAAATTCCTTCTTATTCTTCTTTTTCTTATTGAAACATATTTATTTTAAAATGATATTTTTCATCTTGCAGGTTGGACTTTTTAAGTATTCTTTAAAAGTAACAACTATATTGTAAGTGGAAGAATGAATGTTTCTGTGAACACATTTTAAACAATGCTTTTGTTTCTGCTAGTGATACACTTAGTGTAGCTACACTGGTCCAACAAATAACGGCCACGCATCATACAGATGTATTTTGAAGCTTTATTTCTCACTCTTTCCTGCTCTTATTCTTCATCGGACACCGTGAAAACTACAAAAAAAATATAAACAAAAAACACTCAGTTCGAAATATATATCCTATCGGTCCCTCCTCAAGGTTTTTAAGCCTGTGTCCATTACTGAACAAATCCAGACATGATAGCACACAAACAGCAGAGAACTCTAATATAATCACATATATGTAAGATTTAGTCCATGTAAAAGTACACAAATGCACAAATTATAAAGCGTTTTACCGTGTGCGCCTCTTGGACCACATGTAGGATTAAATTATTTGAGACGTTAAGTCCTGTCTCTGCATCCTTGTTTGTCTTTTTCCCACAATGCCACCGTCAAGCTCTTAAATAAAGTCTTGTCATGTGACTAGTTTTTTATACAAACTCAATCTTTTTAACCTAACATATATTCAAAGTAATAGATTCCACATACATTTGTTACTATTGCTTTTTTAAACGTTTTTACATTGTATATCACAACACATGAAATTAAACATTTTAATAACATCATCCCAGAACAGTTACACTCCCACCAAATTACTATGATTTATGATAACCCTTATCCAAAATGTCAATAAATCTAGTAATTTTAAGAACTGTATTTTTAAAGGAAAACATGTCAAAATATACACTGGTATTTTAAACTCCCTAAGCAAATGTATTAAAGGTAAATTCCAACCATTCCAAACATTCTAGTTGTTTTCTATAAGTAAAACTAATTTATGAATAGGACGTTCAATAATGGATGGATTAATTTGACTTTGACCTTCCTTTTCTAGCTTTCGATTTCCAATTTGTATTGTGGCTTTGCGCACCAGACCATCCTCATCTTTACAAACATCAAGTACTCTTCCAAGTCTCCAGTCATTGCGGGGAGTCTGTTCCTCTTTGATAATTACAATATCCCCAATCTGCACATTTCGTCTTGGAGAGTGCCAGCGTTGCCTAAGAGTGATGTTTGCTAAATACTCTTTCCTCCATCTACTCCAAAACTGCTCAGTGAGATACTGCACTTTGCGCCATCTTTTTCTAGCATACAGATCTTCTGCAACAAATTGTCCTGGTGGAGGCAGCGGAACAGAGGACTTCATGGTAAGTAAATGATTTGGCGTAAGTGGTTCTAGACCTTTGGGATCGCTGATGTAGTCGGCTGTAAGTGGTCGGCTATTTATGATTGACATGGATTTGTAGAAAATTGTTCTTAAAGAAGCATCATCTAATCTTCCTGAGCTCTGTGAAAGGACACAGTTTAGAACGCTCCTAATTGTCCTGATCTGCCTTTCCCAAGCACCTCCCATGTGGCTGGCATCAGGTACATTCATTGTGAAGTCACATTGTTTTTCAACAAGAAAGGCAGTCAATCTTTTTTGGTCTAATTCTTTTAAATTTTTTGCCCATACATTTTTAGCCCCGACAAAATTGGTCCCTTGATCTGATCTGATTTGCCTTACAGCACCTCGAATTGCTATAAAACAACGAAAGGCATTTATGAAGGCATCAGTTGTTAGGTCTTCAAGCATTTCTATGTGAATTGCCCTCGAGGACAGACAGGTAAATATGAGCCCATATCTCTTATACTCTTTACGACCCTGTTTAGTATGAAATGGTCCAAAACAGTCCATTCCACAGTAGGAAAATGGGGGTGAAGGATTGACCCTGCTAGCAGGTAGATCAGCCATCATTTGTGTTTCTGTTGGCCTGCGAATTCTCCTACATGTAACACATTGCTTAATGTGATTCGCCACTACTTTGCTGCCACCTAAAATCCAGTAGCCATTTGCTCTCAATTCATTAAGGGTTTGTCCTCTACCTTGATGCCAAGTTTTTTCATGGCAGTAATCTAAGATCAAACGTGTGACCACACCATCTTTTGGTAGGATTACTGGATGCTTCAAGTCAAGAGGTAGAGAAGCATTCTTTAATCGTCCTCCCACCCTTAGAACATCGTCTAATATTACTGGGTCAAGCTGAAACAATCGATGGTTATTGGGAAGTTTGCCATGTCTCAGTATTTGCATTTCATCTATGAATGCATGCTTTTGCGCTAATTTTACAAGTACCAAACTGGCATTTCTTCTGTCTTCTACATTTAAGAATTCTGAAGTTTTTGCTCTTTTCCTTAGTTGTTGAATTCGAGCTATGACATTCAATGCTGTATGCCATTTTGAGAACCTTTCCAGTCTGTCCAAGAAATTGTTCTCTTCTAATACTCTTGCTTGTAGTGCCTGTGTTGTTTTGATTTCAGGATCACCCACTAGAAGCCCAGGTGCTGATATTGGTGTGACAATCTCTCTTTCCCACAGGAACTTGGGTCCAGTAAGCCAATCTGAACTCATCAAATCTGCCACCTTGAGGCCTCTGGAAGCGTGATCTGCTGGATTTTGGTCAGTGTCTATATAGTACCACTGAGCTGGATCAGTTACTTCTCTGATTTGTTGGACTCGATTGGCAACAAAAACATGAAATCGTCGGGCTTCATTATGAATATATCCCAAGACTACCTGTGAATCTGTCCAGAAGTACTCCTGGTCAATTTTAATCTCCAGCTCCTCCCTTAACATACGGCTGACTGCTGAGGAAACCACTGCAGCTGTTAACTCCAGCCTTGGTATGGTTACAACCTTTATGGGTGCAACCCTTGCCTTACCTATGACTAGAGAGCAGTGCACTTTATCTTCACTCACTATTCGAATATATGAACATTGACCATATCCATGGCTGCTTGCATCCGAAAAATGATGTAGTTCAGTGGAGTTTCTGCAGATCCTCTAGGCCATTTAGCCAACTCTCCCACTGTGGCTTTAATTGTGAGGGCATTGGTTCATCCCATCCAATACCCTTTCGACATATCTCCTGTAGTATTTTCTTTCCCAGAAGGACAAAGGGAGCTAGGAATCCTAATGGGTCAAACACAGAAGCTACAGTTGAGAGTAGTCCTCTCCGTGTTGCTGGTTTCTCATCCAGGGTAACTTTAAAGGAGAAGGTATCGCTGTTTGCACTCCACCTTACTCCCAACACATGTTGAAATGGAAGCTCTTCATGATTCAAGTCTACATCTTGGATTCCATTAGCTCGTTCACTTTCAGGAACCGACTCCAAGACTTCTCTGTTATTGGAGATGAATTTGTGGAGATGCAATCTCCCTTTCGCACACACATTTTGTGCATCCTTTATTAGCTTGATAGCTGAATCCACAGACTCCATGCTGATAAGCCCATCATCAACGTAAAAGTTCCTCCTGATGAAACTGGCTGCTGCAGGATACTTCTTCTCATTTTGGCTTGCAAGATATTTCATTCCATAATTTGCACAGCCAGGAGAGGAAGCTGCTCCAAACAGATGGACCTTCATGCGATACTCCTTTGGCTCTGTATTCGTATCACTGTTTTCCCACCACAGGAATCTTAAAAAATCTCTGTCATCGTGATTTACATGGAACCTGTGAAACATTTTTTCTACATCACAGATGACTGCGATTGGGAAGTTACGGAATCTGCAAAGCACTCCTGTCAGTCCATTTGTAAGATCAGGTCCAGTCAGTAAGTGATTATTCAAAGCTGTGCCACCATATTTGGCAGAACAGTCAAAAACCACCCTAATTTTTTCTGGTTTTCTAGGGTGATAAACACCTTGATGAGGAATATACCACATATTTCCTGCTTTGGACTGGTTTTCAGCTCTCTCAGCTTCACCATCCTTAAGGACACCTTCCATAAACTTGCAATTGTCATCCTTGAATTTTGGGTTTTTCTCAAATTTCCCTTTTAGGCGTTTCAATCGAACCAGAGCCAGATGTTTATTTTCTGGCAGTTGTGGACGTGTCTTAAAGGGAAGGGGCATTTCTAGGTGACCATCTACATTCTGACGTATTCCTTTATTCAGTAATTGCAAGAATTGTATATCTTCTTGTGATATGCTCTTTTGTCCATGGTTTGTGTCTTTGAAGTCCGATTCAAGTGCCCTCAGAATGGCGGTTGGTGTTAATGTTGGGATTTCCTTTACGGACACACGATGACACAGACCTGTCACTTCTGTTGCCTTTGCAGCCTTTGTTAGCTGCCGACTATACTCCAACCCAAATCAGTGTTGATGGCATATGGCTCATCATCATGTCCTGTGATGACTTGTCGTGGAGCCAATGCCCTGGAGCAGTCATAGCCAATAAGAAGTCCAACCTCACAATTCATCAACTGTGGCATTTCCTGTGTTATTCTCTTTAGATGTTTCCACCCTTTAGCCGTTTCAGAGGTAGGAATATGAGAACGTTCCAGTGGTATGAAATCTCTGGTATAGGCAGTCGGCAAGTTAATAAAGCATGGTGAGGAAAACCCTCTAACTCTAAGTCCACTAACCCTTTCACTCTGAACAATGGAATCTTTTCCCATCATGGTGGTAAGCTTTAATTTGACTGGCTCAAACTCTGCACCCATTTTTTCACATACCTCTCTGTCAACAAAGGTGTTGCTACTCTGTGTATCCAATAAGGCATACACTAAGATCTCTTTTTCCTTGGGAGTGGTTGTGGAAAGCCATACAGGCACTATCATGGACGTGCTCCCACCATCGCCTCTGTCTAGGCAGCAAGAAAGGGAAGTTGTGTTTTCTTCAATTTGCCGACCATTAGAAACTGAGATTGCAGCAGCAGAAGGACGATCTTCGTGAAGTGGTGTTGGATGGTGTTTCTTACATATGCCACAAATAGCTTTATTCTTGCATTCCCTTGAACTGTGTCCTCTCCTAAGACAGCCAAAGCACAGGTTATTGTCAAATATGAAACTTCTCTTGTCATCAACAGATTAGCAAAATTCTGGCATTTGTGGATGGAGTGATTTTCTCCACAGTATGTACATGTTTTCACTGCTGTACTTAATTTATCTGATGCTTTCACATTTGTGATAAATGCATTAGCCTTTGGACGCCTTATTTCTTTACATGGCTTTTCTTCAGTGTGTTTCAATGCATGAAAGGATGTTATAGGATTGCATGCAATCTCTGCTTCTTGTGCCATAAATTCAGAAAAACCTTGAAACTGGGATATTCCTTATTTTGTCGCAAGCACTTTGTGACATGACGATTCCAGCGAGAGGTCACCCAGTCTGGGATTTTCTGAAGCATCCTTTGATCCTCTTCACAGTCATTTAACACCTGAAGCCCTTTAACGTACAGCATAGCATTACTACAGGCTACTAGAAAATCACTGAATTGTCTCAGTTTAACAGACTCCCTCGAACCAATCTTTGGCCAGTTGTTCAATTTTTCTCTAAATGCACGTTGTATTACAAAAATGTGGCCATAGCGAGCATTTAGTGTCTCCCATGCTTGTTTGTAGGCTTCATCATCCTTCCTGTAGAAGCTTCCTTCTAATACAGACCGTGCCTCACCACTAATGTATTTTTGTAGGTAGAACAACCTGTCAGCTGGGCTTGTGCATCGCCGTTCTATAAGTGCTTTGAAACTTGTGCTCCACTCAAGAAATTTGAGTGGGTCCCCCGAGAAGATACCAGGCTCAGGTGTAGGAAGTCTAGTAAGAACCATTGTGTTCCGCAGGACTTGTGCTAAAGAAGCTTCATTGTTAGTATTATTTATTTGCTCATTCTCATTGTTCTTACATGCTTGTTCCCTTTTAATTTCTTTACAATGTACTTGAGAATAATCAGCTACCTCACTACATTCTGTTCTACTCTCTTCACTGGCCTCATCTGAGTCGGCTTCAGAGTATGCCTTAAGCTTAGCAGCTATTACTTGAAGATCTCTCTGGTTTTCTAATCTTTTAAGCTCTTGTTTTTGTGTAGCAATTGCCTCTTCCATTTTTATTTCAGCCTTCTTTGCAGCCAACTGAGCAGCACACTCTGCTATTTTTGCTGCAATGCTTTGCTGTCCTGATGAGTGAGAGTGGTAACTTCTGACTGATTTGGAGGTTGTCGTCCCAAATATTGACTGGGCATACTCTCTATCAAGCACTCTGTGAAGCCTTGCATTTTCTGCTTTTGCATCAAATTCCTCCTGCCCCACTTCACTCATTCGCACTTTCATTAGCCCCATCAAATCTGTTGTTACTGCTATGCAGGAATCCATTTTTCTTCTAACCTCAGTAGAAGGTGCCAGCTGAGATCTTATTTTTTCATACGTATCTTTAAGTTTTGTCTCCAGCCCTTCAATAACATCCATCATTTCAGCCAAGTCTTGGTCAGAGCACTCTTCTTTAAGTTTCGTTCTTATAACTCTAGCTTGTTCTTTCCAGTGTTTATATAGCATGATGAATTTATTCTCCCTCTGAGAAGCCTCTTGATGCATTAATTCCAGCATTTTTGGGGTAATCTTTCTCTCCCGTAAAGATTTCCTGGGTTCTACTCTCTTTGAAGTGGTGGAGGTAGGCTCCAGCATAACTGTTTGGAGCATTTCTAATTTAGCATGGCTACCACATTTGAGTGACTCTAATCTATCCTGTTCTACATCATCCATCTGTGATTTTGATTGTTCATTAGACTGATTTAATTCTATTTGAGAAGGCTCAATTTGTTCAGCACCCTGTGAATTTTCTCCTTGATATGACATTGTACACGTCTTAGAAAACACACTGTATACCACTAAGTTACTGCTTAAAATGTGTTTAACATTAACAGCTATTTAACTCTGTGCAACGTAAGTAGTGATACTAATGTATTCGCTCAAATAAACTATCTAGTGCACTATTGTTGATTACCATTAGAGCATTAATGACAATCATACATTCATCAAACAAGAATAACAAATCAATTACTTTTCTCATCAATAAATCAGTGCATTTCTTTTAGCAGGTTTTTTTATTTTTATTTTTTTTTTTTTACGTGCTTAAACTTGTAGAGGTAGCTTCAGTCAAACCTGAAGGCGAGCCGCACTGTTCTGCATGAAGATGATAATTGAAAATGGCGCTGCACAACGAAGCCTGAGCAGAGGAGCTTTGTATTTGTAAACTACGCTGGTAAACGCTGCACTTCCCCGGTGAAGGCGCTGCACTCTTGATCCGACGTATCAGCAGCCAAACCTCTGTCTTTTCCCGTGGATTCAGCAAGGATTCAGCGTTTTGGGTCACGCGTTGCTCCAGCGACTGTGCTGCTCTCACTTTTACTCTGGACTCTCGGCCGCGATGGCGGTACGTTTTCACTTTAGCTACACTGGTCCAACAAATAACGGCCACGCATCATACAGATGTCTTTTGAAGCTTTATTTCTCACTCTTTCCTGCTCTTATTCTTCATCGGACACCGTGAAAAAATACAAACAAAAAACACTCAGTTCGAAATATATATCCTATCGGTCCCTCCTCAAGGTTTTTAAGCCCGTGTCCATTACTGAACAAATCCAGACATGATAGCACACAAACAGCAGAGAACTCTAATATAATCACATATATGTAAGATTTAGTCCATGTAAAAGTACACAAATGCACAAATTATAAAGCGTTTTACCGTGTGCGCCTCTTGGACCACATGTAGGATTAAATTATTTGAGACGTTAAGTCCTGTCTCTGCATCCTTGTTTGTCTTTTTCCCACAATGCCACCGTCAAGCTCTTAAATAAAGTCTTGTCATGTGACTAGTTTTTTATACAAACTCAATCTTTTTAACCTAACATATATTCAAAGTAATAGATTCCACATACATTTGTTACTATTGCTTTTTTAAACGTTTTTACATTGTATATCACAACACATGAAATTAAACATTTTAATAACATCATCCCAGAACAGTTACACTTAGGTAAACATTTATTGAAAGAATTCTATAAGTTGATGGCTTGAATTTGTGAAACAAAAGTAAATATTGACATACATTTCCATCACAAACTCTGTACTTCACATGTGCTGGATTTATTAGCTGGACACAGCCAACCCTAGTACTCTTGGAGATAGAAACTGACCATTTTCAGGTTTAATATTAGCACTTATAGGAAGTGTTCAATTTTCCTTATGAAATGTTGATGTGAAAAAACATGTTCAGTATTCCTTATACCTTTCAGAGTTCTGCAGGACATGTTTGTTTTTTTTTTTACTATACATGATGTACTTACTTACTGCAAGATTGTTTTGTCAGTGCAATTAATGTTGGCAAATTAGGCCATTTTTGTTTAATATATATATCTTTGGCTGTTGTCTGTAACTTCAAGGAATGGTAATGTTTGTGTGTTGTCCTGATGTTCAGTCCGAGTTCTGTGCTGTCTGGAGTGGCCTCCATTATGATACAAAAGAGCTGAATATTTTTATCATTTATAGCTCAATCGCAACACAACTGGATCCTGGCCACAAGAAATTGATCAAAAGCAAGGTATAGGAGTACAAAACCATCCATCCATCCATTATATGTAACCGCTTATCCAATTCAGGGTCACGGTGGCTCCAGAGCCTACCTGGAATCATTGGGCGCAAGGCAGGAACACACCCTGGAGGGGGCACCAGTCCTTCACAGGCAACACACACACACTCACACATTCACACCTACGGCCACTTTTGAGTCGCCAATCAACCTACCAACATGTGTTTTTGGACTGTGGAAGGAAGCCGGAGCACCCGGAGGAAACCCACATGGACACGAAGAGAACACACCAACTCCTCACAGACAGTCACCCGAAGCGGGAATCAAACCCACAATCTCTAGGTCCCTGGAGCTGTGTGACTGCGACACTACCTGCTGCGGCACCATGTCACCCCAGTACAAACCCTATTAAGATTTTTTTCATTCCTCACACAGTCATTGTATATTTACCATTTTTTATAAATGTCTTATCTGACAGAACAGTCCAGTCCAGATAAAGGCTGATGACTGCTCTGTCCTCAAGCTATTGATAAGTTGTAAATGAACAAATGTTGTGCAGTTCAAACATTTGTGGTATACATAATCTAGTCTTTCACATACTTTCATCAAAAACACACAATAGTCCATGGTGATTACATTCAGGTTGTTTACTGTTATCAGTTGAATATGGTGTATGTTAATGGTAATTTGATTTTTTACTTGAGTTATAACCACAATCTTTGTACATTATGGCAAAAAAACTAATATGCAATGGGGTTGTACAATTTCAGTTTCAAATGTATTCCTTTTAAGAACGATGACTGAAATGTGCCAGGAGAGGCCAAAGAGCATAACAAGGACATGACTGGTGATCCTGCAAGGTATGATGGGGTAGTTGAATTTATAAGCGCACATGTCATTGGGTAACTGACCAGATTTAAAAATAGCTATTTATAAGAACTATTGACAATGAATGGCATTGTGTTAGTTTATACTAATTTTGACAGAAGAATTCAGCTTGTTGAATCTGAAAGGTAAAGGAGATTTAATGGATACCATTGACATTCACCAAGTAGTTGTGTGACTGTTACAGCTAAACGGGTTCAGTTTTCATTTTACTTACTGTGCTGTAGCCTTCACAATGAGAAAACTGGGGTATGTTTTAAAAATATTGAATTGGAATGTGGGTTACATGGTTATTTTATTGTTACCTGTTTTGGTTCACTAAAACTGTAAAACAATATCTACATGCTTTCTGTGATGTCTTTTAGAGATGCCCTTTATTGTCCTGTAGGGCATATACTATTAAATGTAATCCTGAATGTGGATGGCCAAGCTATTTTAATGATGTCACTAGTGTGTTGCCTCTTAGGCCATCGTTGGAAAACAATCATTCCAGGCCTGAGCACAATTTCAGTGGCTTAACAGTAAATATAAGAAGTATTATTTCAATACACTAAGATACAGGGTTGTACTCTAATGAATGATTCTCAAAATTGAAATGTACAGGTGTAGTGACTGGAAACTCTACAGTGCAGAATACCAAGCATTTTGTACCATGTATTGACTGAAGTGCTGCATGAACTGCTTAGAGACATATAAAACTGCAAAAAATATATGCATACTGTGTATGGTTTTTGAGGATTGTTCCTCAGATCAGTGGTTGCAAGAAAAGTCAGCACAAACATGTTTCAAGAACTGAAATTTTGTTGAAAGTATGCAATTAAAAGCAGTTATGCTGTCTGTTATAAACTGATGCTAAGAGTATGCTTCTGTTTATTATTTGTTGTCTACAGACTACTTTGTGCATGAGAAATGGGAACTTTTGGCGTTCTCCACTTATGCACCTGGGATCTGCCACTTATTCTTCAGACAAGTTTATGAAGATCTGTTTGTGTTAATACGTTAATGAGTGCACATTTATATATGAATGCTGAAAAAAACCTACTTTATCTGTGTTTTTTGTCAAGCCAAGGAGGGAGTTGGTTATATAAAGAGTCTAGCACAGAGTTTCAGCGCACTGGTGTAGCTCAGTGGTTACTTCGATTCAAATCAATCTACTACATTCTCCGCCGCATTTGCGAAGGAGAGGTCGAACCACGGGCGCTGTCCAGTGTTTTATCTGTGGTTTATTTTATCTGAAACATTCCAATTCGTCTGCACAAACTTACTTTAACAGAAACATTTCACCACCTGGATTTTTACACAGACTTTAGGCTACAGGTCAATGTTTTAATAATTTTTCTACAATTTCCGTATATCTTTTCTCACTGGAAAACCGTCACCTCCTCTATTGCCTCCTGCCGGCGACAACATGGATTTTCACGAACGAATCGATTCTTTTGAAACGGTTCTCGATCCAACCGACTCATATGTTACACAGAATCCCGGACAAAGTGCTCGCACTGTCACCCTTGCCCGTTGTTTACACGCGCTTGTTTGTGTGTGCGGGCTTGTAGTACCATTTCTACACGAATTACAAATCGCCCAATCGATTTAAATAAAACATGCGCAAGTATTTGTAAGTAGTTCAATTGAATTAATATTTTTGTTACCCACGGCCATTCCCCGAGCTCCGAACTAATAATTTTAACTTTATAGAGTTGAGCAGACGTGAGCTGAATGTGTCCCAATTCAAGCTTCTAACGCCTTCAACCCTTTATGCCGACAAACGTACACTTCAAAGTAGGTCTTAAGGGCAAAAACTAGGACGTGAACGTTGACTTCGTTTGTGAATGAATTGACCATTTAATCAGACGATTCCTTGAACCCGCCGTTTCTAAAGAATCAATTCGGGGGACTGAATCTAAACCAAGTTCTGTTGCCGAAATCTAACAGCAGTATTCAGCTCATGTAAACAAAGACTCAGCGAAGACCAGAGGGAGTTATCACACACGGAGAGAGGTAACGCCAAGAGAAGCTACAGTCGAGTTATTGTTGTTCAAGTGATTGCCGGTACATTGTAATACGACTTTTTTTTTTTTTCATTTTTTCTTGTTTGTTTCATGTTAGAGTGGGACGTTAATGACGTCGCTAGCGTTATCCTAGCTAACGGAGGTGAAGCCCTGCTTCCTTCATCTTAACATAAAGTTTTTAACCCCGGAGATAAATTCGAAATATACAATACCCTAAAACTAGCCTGTTTTGGACAGTAGACACACGTGGTGCACTTAATAAACTACTAATTGCCTTGAGTATTCGCCTGTCACTTTGTGTTAGCTTTCAGCTAACTGTTAGCTCTGTAGCTCAATACACGCCTTAAAGTTTATAGAGATATAAAGAGCAAGGAAGACAACCTGTAACCGTAGAGTATATTGCGTGCTTTCCCTTTCTGACCTGAAATGTTTGAAGTGTGTTTGATATTTATTTTTTTATATTTTGAAGGATAAAAGTGGATTAACTGGGACCTTGACAGAGCCGGTGGATATGAAAGGGTCAGAAACTCAATAAACTGCATTGTACATTCAGCCAATTTCTTACCATGTTATCTCTGTCTCTAACCACTTCTCACAATTTGCAATGCTTCGTTTTCAGGCAACAGAAAAGCTCAGATCCCGACTGCAATGTTCCTGTAATTGAAGAAGGTATGATGTGTATTATTAAGCAGTTATAGAGTTAATATGAATCCTAGTGGACGGTCATATGTGGGAAAACTGTACACTTTATACACACACATATATATATATATATATATATATATATATATACATACATAGACATGTAGCAGCAGTTACTAGACATGTAAGGTGGTCCAAGGAAGGACAATCAGTGGTCAACTGGCGAAAAAATTATAAGGGTGCCTAAGGCTTGGTGCTGTCCAAGGGAGCAAAGCAAGACCTTCTGCTAATGAGTTCAATGAAAAAAAATATACTTAAAAAAATACTTAAAACATGTTCTCAACAACATAATGCTGCTGGTCTATCATCTTTGTGACTAGATCAACAATGTTATTCACTTCCATCGTTTGTTTTTTAATCTTTAGTTATTTGGTGTATATTGATATATTGAAATGCACAACATTTTTTTTATTTGCTGAATATACATCCATCCATTATCTGTAACCGCTTATCCAATTTAGGGTCGCGGGTGGTCCAGAGCCTACCTGGAATCATCGGGCGCAAGGCGGGAATACACCCTGGAGGGGACGCCAGTCCTTCACAGGGCAACACAGACACACACACATTCACTCACACCTACGGACACTTTCGAGTCGCCAATCCACCTGCAACGTGTGTTTTTGGACTGTGGGAGGAAACCGGAGCACCCGGAGGAAACCCACGCGGACACGGGGAGAACACACCAACTCCTCACAGACAGTCACCCGGAGCTGGAATCGAACCCACAACCTCCAGGCCACTGGAGCTGTGTGACTGCGACACTACCTGCTGCGCCACCGTGCCGCCCTGAATATACAATATTGGGCAAAAATATTGTGTATTATTCTAAGTTAGTTTTAACTAAAGAGGTTCATGCTTTGGATTATTGTCCTGTAAAATTAAACATTTTACTTTTTGACAGAAATAAAAAAGACATTTTGCCAACAGTTAATCACATACTGTACTTGATTAACTTTTTGGCAAAATATTGTTTTAAATTTTACATTAAAAAATTATGTCATTTGTGTGTTCCATGCAGCTGTTGTGTAAAAAAATGTACTTTGATCCAAACATGACCAAACTTTCACATACAACTGCATGTTCCTGGTTTTGATACGTAAAAATGAGATGTCTGTGTGTGTTATTCCTTCAGGGGCTGTTGCTACAGCAGAAGACCCAACAGCTATTGCAACTATTCAGTCAGCTGCCACATTCTCTTCTGAACAGCCAATTAAATACCTCTTCAAGACAGAAGGAGCTGGGGGGCAGGTAGGGGAACTGTACCCTCCCACCGGGCAGGTAGGAGAGGAGTAAAGAAAACAGGCTTCTAAACTTGAAAACTGAAGTATTTTAATTGTCCAAATAGTGTTCAGGACTTGGACTGGATTTTGAAGTTAACTAGAAATAAGACCATCAAAGATGATATTGTCATATTAACTTTGTATCTAACATCACTGTTTCCAGGTGACATATCGTGTAATTCAGGTTTCAGATGGACAGCTAGAGACTCAAACAGATGGCACAACAGCTGTTAGTGTAGTGGCTGGTTTCCCTGCTACAACACAGCCTGTTACGCAGGTAAATATTCTTTAAAGTATGTTTTTTATTCACAGCTTGTCCGATATGTACATCCTGATCCATGCTTTTGTTTAAATAGGCTGTATTCTCCCAGTCAGAGGGCTTGGAAGGAGATGGCACAGAAACACATTACACTTATTACCCGGCCACCATTTCAGATGCTGGGACTGGTGCTATGGTCACTGGCGTGCAGGCCTCTGACACAATCCTCAGCCAGAGCACACCTGCAGGTGATGAGTAAGGCTTTGATGATCAACAGACTTAAAGGCGATGTTCAGGAATTTAGTAAATAAAACAACAATTTTTAAAATCCAGAGGATGCTTCCTCAACATTTGCTAGATCTCCAGTCTGTGTGCTGAAAACTGGTCTAATGTGTTTATGAAGCCCCAGTGTCAGTAAATGGGTAAAAAAAAAAAAAAAGAGTCTCAGTCCCCTATGCTATGCTGTCTCTCTACTCACAGAATTTTTTAGACAGCGAAGAGACCTCCGAACATTAAAGCATGAACCAGGATGAGAACGTGGCTCTATTTCTGCTCATTATGTGGGTAATATTGACTTATTTTTGCTGTTGCAGATTACTTAAGGTGTAACTGACTCTAAATTTAGAAGGCCACTAACTATGTGAAATTAAACACAGACAAAATCTACAAAACGTAACAACTTCAATAACAAATGAGTTTCTGTAGTTGTGCAAACAGTGAATAAATATTTAAAGTAAAATTTCAGCCACGTACAAACAGCTTTTATTTCCTACAATATACCATTCCACATTAAAAGACAGACCAGAGACATTGCCTTTAAACATGTTCTTTTATTTATTTGTTTGTTTGTTTACAATACATTTCCAAATTTCAAAGAATTTCACTTTGTCAAACAGTCAACTTTAATATGTCTTTTGTCTTCATTTGTATTGCAGGTCAGCTGTATGTGATGATGTCCCCCCAGGAAGTTCTGACTGGAGCAAACCAGAGGTCTATTGCACCTCGCACACAAACTTTCAACACGTAATCTTACTTTCTCATTTAGAATTCAAATAGCTTTTTTTTTCTTGCAAGTCACCTCATTCTACTTTTGTAAACCTTAATTTTGCATTTCCTTGTGTTTTCGGACTTATGAATACTATGCAATATTCTTCTGTCTTCTTCTACTCAGCTAGTTTAGTGTGTGGTCTCAAAGTTGTTGTTTGAGGTTCATTTTCATGCTTTTCACAGTAAGGCAGAGGCCCCAAGGACTTCCAGAGATGAGAAACGACGAGCCCAACATAATGAAGGTGAACTTTGATTTAGTTTCACTTAGTGTTTATATGTGAATACAAATGTATATGTGAAATGACAGAGCTAAATTTTGTCCATGTTCTAGTGGAAAGAAGGCGCAGGGATAAGATTAATAACTGGATTGTTCAGCTTTCTAAGACCATTCCCGACTGTACATTGGACTCCACCAAGACAGGGCAGGTTGGTACCTGCATAGGAGTCTACATACAGCAGGATAGTGCAGAACAGCTTTTTAACTTGTTTTATACCTGTCACAGAGTAAAGGTGGGATCCTCTCAAAGGCCTGCGATTACATCCAGGAGCTGCGACAGAGTAATAATCGATTGGCAGAGGAGCTGAATACTCTTGATAGGTTAAGAATGGACAACCAGCTTTTACGTCAAGAAGTAAGATTTTTCTTTTAATGTTGAGAATTAAATTGTTAGTTTTACATCTGATTTTTTTTATCTCTGATATTTTTATATTTCACTCAGCATATTCTACTAATATCAGTCTTACAGATTACAGATAACAGTGAACATCAGTTATGCATTGCTTAATATTGTGTATAGATTTGGTTACACAGCACTCATATAGCCACATTAATGCAGCATTGCAGTTTAAGATAATATGCAAGTGGGTTTATTTTCAGAAGTGTGTTCACTGTGGAAGATGTGTTAATGTACCCTTTGACAAAGGGTGCCCAACGTTTTTATAAGGCCTTATGAAAATATTTTGTGTCATTTATAACCGAGACTAGGCCACAGAAAAGGCCCATCTGTGACTGTGCTGTGAGCTTTTAATGAAGGTGTATGAGTAAGAAGAATATGGATGGCCAGTCATTTGGGAGTTCAGATGTAATGTTTGCAAGTTAGGAGCCAAGCTGATATTAAAGTTACCTTTTTTATTTGCCAAAAGGTGGAGGACTGGAAATCCAAGAATCAGATTTTAAGGAACCAGCTCAGACAACATGGTATTGTTGTTGCAGCAAGTGCTGAACCCCAGTGAAGAGTGATTGGCTGCTTGTGAACTACTGCCAGTGACTTCTCATGGAAAGTCCATTGTAAATTGTAGGATGAAGGCATACAATTCAGAAGATAAAATAAGAACATTTATTAAGCTTAAAAATTCAATATATATCCAACCATAGCAGCAATTATGGATATTTCTTAATGTGGGACTCATCAGTTTGTCACACTGATGAGCTTCCTCAGTAATGGTTGCATTACCATGTAAATATTTGTTTTGTATATTTTTTTTACTTGTTAATTATGAATTTGCTTTTATGTATTGTTAATGTTTTTACAGAAGCATGAAACGTGTCAGTGTTTTTTCTACACCTGTCTCTAACATAAGGACAATTATTACGGATGCATGGGTTACACTGTTTAATTGCAGTTAGGGTTTATGGCTTATGTTAATAACAGAACAACAAAAGAACTGCTTTCTGTGCTTATGTCCAGGAACACTGTATAATACAGTTCAAATTTGAAATAAATAGATAATCCTGCCTTTTGGGACATCAAGGTGTTAATCTCTGTCTATTGCTGGGCAATTAATCAATATTCAGGACTACAATCGAATCGGCATAATCTTGTCTATAACTATTATATATATTTTGTAATTGTTTTTTTCTTTTTATTCTGTTATGTCCCCACTGTGAGTACCGTCCCTGTAATACCACACTAACATGCTGTAGTCACATGATTCTGCCCCTATCTGCAACATGGTGAAGAGCCTAAACACTTTCAGACCAAAGCATTATCACACACCAAATATAAACAGTCCTTAGAAAACAATAGAGGAACAAGCTCCCAGCATATGGAGCATATTTACAGTACAAGCCTTGTCACTGAAATATGAGGTTCAAAGTACAAAAACAAAATTATCATTCATTAATTGTAATCATGGTAAAATGTACAATTAATCGTGATATTGATTTGTGCTTGTATCGCCCAGCACTTTCTTAGTCTGTAATATATTTGAGGCTGTTAATGTGCTGATGCTGCACTCATATGTGGTTAGTTTTTATCTGGGAAGTTGTAGTAACTGAAAAAAATAATGTTACAACAATAATTAATGTTTCATTTAAGTGTCTATATATTTATTAAGCACTTTTAAAACTGTCCAAGAAAAGTTAGTGTAAGCAAAACATGCGAAATACATCAGTTAACCCCAAAACTCAGTATAAATAACATGGAAAAGACAGGAACAAAATATATGTAGCTCACATACAGATAGATAGTGTGTCATTGATGTGAAGCACTGAAAATCAACCCTTATGGATAATTTCATTAAACATGTGTGAGTGAGTGAGTTATAAGCCAGTCCCATAAGGAAATTTACATCTAAATATATGCCCTTATACTGTACATGCCAAATTAGCATTTACAAACTCACAACCATGTTTACCACAGGGTGTCTGTCAAAATATGTTTGAGTATTTTTCTTTTCTAAAGGTATGTGTGAAAATATAGGCCTAAAATATAGAATGCCTTTTATGATTTACCTTTTATGATTACTAATTACTTTCCATTTAAAATAAATTATTTAATCATGCCTGATTATAAGCAGTGCGTGTAAATGTTCATGGCTTTGACATTGTCCTCTACTGGACGCCCACCTGTTTTCAGGCGAAGCCCCCCCCCCACACCATTGCGCCAGGATTGGCCAGTAGTTCACACTCAATTAGTGAGTCCCTTCAGACACCAAGAGAAACTGTTATCTTCATGAACGATATGTAACCATCGGGAGTATTTAAAGGGTCCATATATAACCACGAGAACTATTTAATGCCCATATAGGACCATGGGAAAAATTTAAAGGGACAATATAAGACCAAAGGATCTGGACTATTTAAAGGGCCCAATAATAACTTTCAGAACTATTTAAAGGGCCCAATAATAACTTTCAGAACTATTTAAAGGGCATATAGAGAACTATCGGGAGTATTTGAAGGGCTTAATATTGGACTGCAGCTCCAATCTTGATTTCAGAAATAATTTGAATTTCCTGGGGGACAGGGCCACTTTTCCATTTTATCTCAGTCATTCTTAAATGAGCTTGGTCCAGAGAAAGCGGCAGTGTTCCTGGATCATTTTTTATACAAGCCTATGGCTTCGTTTCTGCTTCTGATTTCCACTACAGAACCGTGTCTGTTTAAAACGCAGTGTCACTTCAGGCCCTAAAACCACAGTCAGCCAATATCGGCTTTGAGCCTTTGTCACTTTGCACAGAGATTTTTCTGGATGATCAGCATTTCTTTATAACATTAAGTACTGTAGCTGAAAAAAACCCCAGGTTCAATTTTAAGTTTCACATTTTTTTCCCAGAATGGAATACCTCATCACCTTATACAGTTATGGCCCAAAGGAACCCCTGACATTTTTCCAGAAAAATGTAATAAAAAGAAATAAAGATGTGAATAACAAAACATGTGTAACTGTAATAATTTTCAGAGAGAAAGAAAGACTCAGTCCCTCGGAGACACTCTTTTTAAACTCAGTTATGTTACAGATCTTTTGCCAATTAACCTAATTGTATTTAGTAGCGTTACCCAATTTTACCAGCTTTTGCCCTGTCTTATTTTTACACATGTTGCTGGCATGAAAATAAACGTGTGCATATGTTTCAGAAAACTTTCTACATTTAAAATGTTTTTGTATTGCTTCCAATTAAATGACATCTGTTAAACAGTCTTTTTACTCGATGCAGTGTTGTCGCCATCTGCTGGTGATCTTTGTAAAATGCTTAATTTCGCGTTATTGTGAACTTTTAGAAAACTTTATACTGTGTGGTTTTCACATTGATTTTCCAGAACATTCTTGTATATTCTGACCCTGAACCTCTTGTGTCAGCATGGATTTCTGAGCTCGTGTTAAATGACATCACAAACAACAGCTTTAATGACATCACTGCTGACATCATAGCCATAACTGATGCTGCAGAACGTTCATCTTTTTAGTATGACACTAACAACGGCGGGTGTAAAACTGAGAGTTATCACTTCAATTAACTACTTCAGAATACCTGGCTAGAGTGCCAAATTATTATAATATTTACAACTGGTGTATCTCCAGAACAAATATGAGCAAGAGACTGGAGAAAGTAATTCAGGAGAGGACTTCTTTTCCTGCAAAGGTAGGATCAAAAAACGTATCAATTAATTAAATTAGTTGTTTAACACTTTTTTGTTTGCTACATAATTCCATATGTTCTCCTTCATAGTTTTAATGTCTTCGATATTTATTTACAATGTGGAAAACAAAAAACAAAGAAAAACCATTGAGTGATTGAATAAGAAGATATTCAAACTTTTGTCTGGTACTGTACAGTCACAATATGTGGAAAATTACCCAAAGCAAAGGAAACCCTCCCTGAGTAGTTGTGTCCAAACATTTGACGGGTAGTGTGTGTGTGTGTGTGTGATATAGTGGAACCTCTAATAATGAACGCCTATACTAACGATTTTTCCAAGATACAAACAGGGCATTTGAATATTTTTTTGCCTCCACCAACGAACCATGACTCTAGAAACGAACCCGAGCCTCCGCCGAGCCGGCGGCTGGAAATGGCCACTGACCCCAATAGGCGAGTCTCCCAGCGCGCCCAGACTTGAGTCATTGACCCATTTTCCCTAGTTCTCTCGATCCTCGTGCTTTTAAGATTAGCAAATTGTAGTATTAGCAATTTAGCACTAGTGTAAATAGCAGACTTCGAAATTCGTGCTAAGTTAAGCCGTATCTACGCTTCGTCTCCCCACATTCACCTGCCGACTCTCCATTATCCCCCCCTACCCCGCACCTCCTGTCATACAGCCAGGGCCTGTGTTACTCCTCCAGACAGTCGTTTATTACTGTTACCACTGTATTCCTTTTTTATTTTAAGTACTGCTACATGTATTTTTTTACCAATTTGAGAGTTTTCCCTTTAATTGCTTTTCCATTATTTTAAATGGGGAAAATTGAATCGAGAAACGACCTTTTCTACTTACAAACCGGGTCACGGAACGGATCGAGTTCGTAAGTAGGGGTTCCACTATATATATATATATATATATATATATATATATATATATATATATATATATATATTCACTGTACTATTCACTGTACTGTGCACTCTTTTGGGGTTCCACCATTTTGTAGTAGTGACTGAAAACATAGTGGGTGATTTTAAGTGCACGCAAACAATCCCACAATGCACTGCAAAAAGTAGTGTTTTACCCATGTACACTAACAGATATCAGATTACCCATAATCCACTGCATTGCTTTTTTTATACATTTCATTAACTGAAAATTGTGTATGAAAAGTGTTTAATATTATACACGTAATATAAATTGTTTTCCTGTGGTTTTTTTTTTTTTGTGATTTCTGATTTATTTAGTCATTATTTAAATCTGCCCTTTAATTGTTTTCATTAATTTCATTATTTAAATTATTTAATTAATTATTTAAGTATTTACATATTTATTTCATACGCCTTGCATCCCTGCACTATAAAATAATTAAATCTAAGGCAAGACAGACTGATCATGTACGTTAATAATTTTAAGAGGGCAAAAAGTCGAAAAGCTGCCCTGAACTCTTAAGGGAGGCTACAAATCTAATTGAAGAGGTATTAAGGAACACAGCTGCTGCTCCGTTATCTTTCACTTCATCAGGTTCCTCCCCAAGGTTCCCCTAAGTTCTTCAGCGCTAGCTAGGTCTAAAAAGATGTCACTACCCGATTTTCACGACCTGCTCGATTTAGATGGCGCATTTCCTGACTTTCATGCATATAGCTTATAGCAGCAAAGAGAGTTTTTTTCACAAAGAAGAGCTTTATTTTACTATAGACATGAGTTAGCCTTACCTTGCTGTCCTTTACAGTTTAAAAAAAACGGAGTACCTGCAAAATGTATTTAAAACAAACAACATCCATGTTGATTTGGTCTTCTTTTTAAACAAAATATTACGAATAACGATGTGAGACACACATGGTGTTCAACCAAAGAGGGCCATGTTTCTTTACAATTATACTCGAAGAAGAAATTAGTAAAATATCAGTAGTGTACACAAACATGGTGTTCTTCGCATGCGCAGTCCAAATCAGGCAGCGGCGCAAACCTGGTAGCGACAGATCCTAGGCTAGGCACTGCACTCATGCTAACTGAGATTTTTTTGTATTAAATCAATAAATCTGCCTGGATCACAGTTAGTTGTTGAATGATGGATGATGTTGACAGATTTAATTATTTAAAAGTGCAAAACACATGAAATAAATATGTAAATAGTAAAATAATGTATTAACTGATTTCATTTATTAATTCATTGTCTGTAACCGCTTAGTTCAGGGTCACGGTGGGTCCAGAGCCTACCTGGAATCACTGGGTGCAAGGTGGGAACACACCCTGGAGGGGGCGCCAGAGCGATACACACTCATACTTTCACACATATGGACACTTTCGAGTCGCCAATCAACTTACCAACATGTGTTTTTGAATTATGGGAGGAAACCAGAGCTAATTAACTGATTTAAATAATACAGTTTAAAAAATTTAAAATGCACATTTAAATTACAATTAAACAAAAACTCTCCCTCTATACGGCTGTGCTTTAAACTAAGACTGTATGATAATACTGCAGTTTCAACCCGGTCTCACACCTGTTTGTGATATAGTCACATACATTAGGGAGTGCAATTCGTGACATAGTTGCATATTTTCAACATTTTATGCGACAATATCACGATCATAAGTGAATGGGCAATTACCACACCTATATACGTGATATCCGTGCCCCGTGTTATGCGACAGTAACACGAAAACACTTCCTCATTAAGGCGTCATTACCATCCGTTAATACCATGGTCTTATTTTTATTTACAGAAAATACAACGTTACTAATTCATTATTTGCTAAAATTTCAAAGCAAATAATGGCTAGAGAAATGTCATTTTCAGTATTAACCTTTTGAAAATTTGTCAAAATAACGTTAAGTGAAAGAAATGTTCCCGTTAGAGTTAAAGCTAAAGTAGGACACCAATAATAAGCATTGCTAAGGAAAAATATTCTAATAAAATACTTTATGCTTTTGTTGGAATAAGAACCTATGTTATTTGATTCGCATTATGCTTTTTATGAGTGTTATGAGTAATGACACCTGTAATGACGAAGAGTTTTCGTGTTACTGTCGCATATTGTTTGTATGGTAATTACCCATACACTTATGATCGTGATATTGTCGCATAAAATGTTGAAAATATGCGACTGTGTCATGAATTGCAGTCCCCTATATATGTGACTATATCACAAATACATGTGAGACCGGGTTGGCAGTTTGCCACACTTTATGTATGGAGACAGTTGTGCATTGTTTATTTATAAACCCAGGAAGCTGTACCCTGGCTTTCATTTAGTAATTTGTTTGTTTTATTTATCTGCTGTTAAGAATGAAAGCACTTAACTTTTATTATTAGCTGTGCAGCAAAGCCCTTCATGAAGTGGGAAACTTTTTATAGACCTCATAAAATGTAGTCCACTAGGTTCAGTTTCATAGTGTATAGCCAAAATACCTGTGCACCAATTTTTAACTACAGCTGAATCTGTATTGGTCCGCATGGTGGCGCAGCAGATAGTGTAACAGTCACACAGCTCCAGTGACCTGGAGGTTGTGGGTTCAAGTCCTGCTCCGGGTGGCTGTCTGTGAGGAGTTTAGTGTGTTGTCCTCGTGGGTTTTCGTGGGTGTTCCGGTTTCGCCCCACGGTCCAAAAAACACGTGGGTAAGTTTATTGGCGACTCAAAAGTGTCTGTGGGTGTGTGTGTCTGTGTCCTCCTGTGAAGGACTGGCGCCCCCTCCAGGGTGTGTTCCTACCTTGCGCTCAAAGATTCTGAGTAGGCTCCCGACCCACGACGACTCTGAACTGGACAAGTGGTTACAGACAATGAATGAATGAATGAATCTGTGTTAATCATTGATTAGAAGGTTTTATTTATAGGCTTATATTTATTTGAGCAATACTGATTTCACCTTATTTACTTCCTACAGGGTGGGAAGCTTGATGCTCTCCCACAACATATTAAACCACAACGTGAGAACGCTCACCTGGCATATGGCCAGCCCAGGAGGCTGGTAAGTCTTCTAATAATTTATGCAAAGTCCATTTGTGAGGGATTGCCTTTATCAAACTCTAGGCAAAGTTCAGCAGTATTTCACTGGCAGGATTATTCCTTTCTGCTGTATCCTGCTTATATCATGAAGAGTATTGAATGAGAGCTCCACAAGTTACAATACCTAACGACTGTATTCTTGTCTCAGAACCACTGTCTTGCTTATTTACAAAAGATTAGATAATTATATTACCATGACTGTGGCATTCATTAAACATTCTATAGACTGGGTTAAATTTAAATATTCATATAAAAATTCATAGCGCACTGGGTTCAGTTTTACAGTATACAGGCATATTACCGGCCCACTGGTTTGTATATTTCCTGAATCTGTGTTACCCACTGCCCTTGATTGGCATGTGTGTGGCATTAACAACTTCACTGCCTTATTTGAGTTGAGTTGATTTGAGTGTAAGAGGGTTTCAGTTATCTCAACTTGTACTGATCACTGCTTATTAGACTCCACAGGTTGGGAAGCTCGATGCCCTCCCTCAGCTTAAGAAACCTGTGCCTGAGAATGCAGGACCCAGCCGGGCCAGGAAGCTGGTAAGATTTTCATTAGGTCATGCAGTTGTAAAGCCCACTTACAAAAGATCCTCTTTACCACCCACCATGCAGAGTGCCCTATATTTTCATTGGCAAAATTATTCCTCAGCACTTTCAGGTGTTCACTACTTTTATCAAGAAGAGAACTGAACAAGACTGACAGAAGCTGCAATGTCTAGCTACTGTTTAATACATAGATGGTTACATTTGCTGACTTAATCATTTGTAGGAGCTGGTTATATTTCATGCTACTTGTGTGTTATTAATCATTTTGACGGATACTCTAGAAGCATTGTGAATAACCAAGGGAACTCTGGAGATAAATCCTCTAGTCTTAGACAACATATTTTGACAACCGGAGCACCCGGAGGAAACCCTCGCAGACACTGAGAGAACACACCAAACTCCTCACAGACAGTCACCCGGAACAGGACTTGAACTCACAACTTCCAGGTCCCTGGAGCTATGTGACTGTGACACTACCTGCTGCTCTACCGTGCTGCCCCTGTGATTGTCAGTATGAGTGAAATAGCGAGCTATATATTTGACTAATGCCATGGGCACTCACTTATGTATTGTCTTTGTGTAGAGCAATGGACGAGGCAAACTTCCACAAATAAATGCAAAGCCACAGCCTGCTGATCTTGCCAAGTCCAAGGTCAATGACAAGGGTTTGCCTCACATCACAGACAAAAGCTGGCCCAGTTTTATTTATAGGCTTTTATTTATTTGAGCAATACTGATTTCACCTTATTTACGTCCTACAGGGTGGGAAGCTTGATGCTCTCCCACAACATATTAAACCACATTGTGAGAACGCTCACCTGGCATATGGACAGCCCAGGAGGCTGGTAAGTCTTCCAATAATTTATGCAAAGTCCATTTGTGAGGGATTCCCTTTATCAAACTCCAGGCAAAGTTCAGCAATATTTCACTGGCAGGATTATTCCTTTCTGCTGTATCCTGCTTATATCATGAAGAGTATTGAATGAGAGCTCCACAAGTTACAATACCTAACGACTGTATTCTTGTCTCAGAACCACTATGTCTTGCTTATTTACAAAGGATTAGACAATTATATTACCATGTCTGTGGCATTGATTAAACATTCTATAGACTGGGTTAAATTTAAATATTCATATAAAAATTCATAGCGCACTGGGTTCAGTTTTACAGTATACAGGCATATTACCGGCCCACTGGTTTGTATATTTCCTGAATCTGTGTTACCCACTGTCCTTGATTGGCATGTGTGTGGCATTAACAACTTCACTGCCTTATTTGATTTGATTTGAGTGTAAGAGGGTTTCAGTTATCTCAACTTGTACTGATCACTGCTTATTAGACTCCACAGGTTGGGAAGCTTGATGCCCTCCCTCAGCTTAAGAAACCTGTGCCTGAGAATGCAGGACCCAGCCGGGCCAGGAAGCTGGTAAGATTTTCATTAGGTCATGCAGTTGTAAAGCCTACTTACAAAAGATCCTCTTTACCACCCACCATGCAGAGTGCCCTATATTTTCATTGGCAAAATTATTCCTCAGCACTTTCAGGTGTTCACTACTTTTATCAAGAAGAGAACTGAACAAGACTGACAGAAGCTGCAATATCTAACTCCTGGTTAATACATAGATGGTTACATTTGCTGGCTTAATCATTTGTAGAAGCTGGTTATTTTTAATGCTACTTGTGTGTCATTAATGATTTTGACGGATAATCCAGAAGCATTATGACTAACCAAGGGAAGTCCATTCATTCATCCATCCATCTATTTTCTACGGCTTATCCGGGTCCGGGTCACTGGGGAAGCAGTCAGAGTAAAGAAACCCAGACCTCCCTCTCCCTAGCCACTTCTTCCAGCTCTTCAAGGGGGGATACCAAGACGTTCCCAGGCCAGTCGAGACATGTAGTCTCTCCAGCGTGTTTTGGATCTTCTCCTGGGTCTCCTCCACGTTGGACATGCCCGGAACACTAAGAACGCGTCTGGGAGGCATCCGAACCAGATGCCTGAACCACTTCAACTGGTTCCTCTCGATGTGGAGGAGCAGCGGCTCCACTCCGAGTCTCTCCCGGATGTCCAAACTCCTCACACTATCTCTAAGGGAGAGTCTAGACACCCTGCAGAGAAAACTAATTTCAGCCGCTTGTACGAGCAATCTCATTATTTCAGTCACTACCCAAAGCCCATGACCATAGGTAGATTGAACGGTAAATCGAGAGCTTTGCTTTTTTGCTCAGCTCTCTCTTTACCACAACGGAGCGGTACAGAGTCCACATTATTGCTGAAGCTGCACCGATCCACCTGTAAATCTCCCACTCCAGTTTTCCCTCACTCATGAACAAGACCCCAACAGACAACATATTTTTACAATATATTACATGCAATTTGGCACATTACATTAAATAATGTACTTCATAATTAAAGTCTAATTTATACCACGCAAGATAACAACCATGTTCCAAATATCATTCAAATTTGCGATGTGATTGTCATTTACAAATATCATTCATTGTCTGTAACCGCTTATCCAGTTCAGGGTTGCGGTGGGTCCGGAGCCTACCCGTAATCACTGGGTGCAAGGCAGGAACACACCCTGTAGGGGGTGCCAGTCTTTCACAGGGCAACACACACTCACACCTATGGGCATTTTTGAGTCTCCAATCCACCTACCAACATGTGTTTTTGGACTGTGGGAGGAAACCAGAGCACCCGGAGGAAACCCACACAGACACGGAGAGAACACACCAAACTCCTCACAGACAGTCACCTGGAACAGGACTTGAACTCACAACTTCCAGGTCCCTGGAGCTGTGTGACTGTGACACTACCTGCTGCTCCACCGTGCTACCCCTGTGATTGTCAGTTTTAGTGAAATAGCGAGCTATACATGTGACTGTAATGCCATGGGCACTTACTTATATTTTTTCTTTGTGTAGAGCAATGGAAGAGACAAACTTCCACAAATAAATGCAAAGCCACAGCCTCACATCGCTGACAAAAGACAGCCCAGCAGCTATATGACGGCACACAGGCATCTAAATCCTGTAAGTAGTAGTTGATGTTTAAGCCTGAGACATCCCAACACTAGAGTAGCACTGAATATTTTGTATTTATATAAAGGAACTAGCACAATGATAATGCGTGTTATGTTTCATGAGCAACATTGGCACTTAGACATGTAAAATGAAGTACTGTAGTGAGCAGTATAAAATGCTTATATCAAGTCTGCCCATTTCACTGAAGTTTGATTTACGTTAACATTTCAGTTGAAGTCATATTTTGTTCAAATCCATCAACTAATTTGTAAGACTTTTATTAAAACCTGGATGCAGTTTGAGCTGGTTGAAAGAAGTTTTTGGGCATGTATTTACGAAAGCCATTTTGAATGACCATTATCTCCAGAACAACCCGAACTTCACAACTCTTAATAAACGAAGACAATCTTTGTACTCCAGACATGTTTTAGCAGATCCACTACATCTAGTAAAAGTGGGTAATCATGTAAATGTGGTATTTCCAAAACGATTTATTTGATTATGTTTCTAGTTTAATGACAATATGAGATACTGTGTCAAGCCACTGTAAAAATGCTTTATTTTTTCCAAATTCATTTCCTGGAGAACAACTACATTTAAATGTGCTCTGCTGTAATAATCCTTTAGCAGAATTAAAGAAAATGACCTCTTTATACAATATTTTTTATTGGACAAAACTTTAACTTTCCTTCAACAAACAAATCAGATCATGGCACAAGAAAACTCAATATATAAGTTGAAAAGATTTTTTCATCAACAGAATTAGAAGTCCTCCGATATAGATTTCATAACTACATAAGATGCATATAATTGTCATAGTATTTAATGAAAAAAAGCCTACAAGGATTTATTTATTAATGATTTTAATGTAACGTGGACACTTTTTTGGCACATTTATCTGATTCATGTGCATTGTCTGTTTTATGTTAATAATAAGGAGACAAAGCCCATTGATGAGGACCTTCCAAAGTGCAGTGTGTACAAGAGCCCACCCTATAAGCAGAAGCACAGTCAGCACCTGGAGAGTTATGCGCTCCCCATGGCCCCAAAAGGTAAAAGAATGGTCTCGGACCAGAGCCTATATTTAGGAAGTATCTCAGAGTATGAAATTACTCTGCACATTTTCTCTAGGTGACAAGATTGTCTTGTTTTAACTTGTTTAACGACTACTTGCTGCTAATGTTTTTTTTTCCTTTGGGGGGGGGGTATATAGAAAATATTCTTCAATTTGTATACTTTTAATGTCACAAAAAGTGTCTCTGAATATCTCAGTATCTAAAAACTATCTAAAGTATCTACATAATTACTGCATGTTTAGTAGTTAAATGGATTTAAAAGATGTATTTACCATTTTGTGTGTTCCTTCCAGACGCACTTAGGCACTTTGGGAAGAGATTGAATGATTTTGAGCAGCATGAGATATTGGGGTACTCTGAGATTTGGTACCTGGGACTGAAAGCCAAGAAAATCAAGGAAACATTTGGCAAGGCCTACAACTCCAGCTATGATAATAAGAATGGTGCCTTCAATCCGGTAACAATCCAGCTCATTACTGCGTGAACAATAGCTTTATAGGCTGTCCATCATTTCATTAGATCAAGAGTAGTTCAAAGTCTTTGTTGTATTTTCAGATTATTCATGACCATATCGCTTACCGCTATGAAGTCTTGGGATTGATTGGGCAGGGAAGCTTTGGCCAAGTTTTCAAATGTTTGGATCACAAAACCAAGGAGAGGGTGGCTATCAAAGTCATCCGAAACCAACCAAGGTCTAAACATATTACACTTGCTCATGTAATGTTCTTGATCTTACTACACTTTTACCTCTATGGCTTTTTGTAACTATCTGCAGTTACTGCTGATTAGTTAATACTGTATAGAAGACTAGCTTAAACATTTATTGTGTGTGAAAGTGTACTTTCTGAATTGTGCTTCTGGGCGTCTTTTGCCTGTGTTTAGTTGTCATCAGCAGGGGATGGTGGAACTAAGGATGCTTCATGCATTGCAGAGGAAGGACAAAGACAGTTCCTGCAATATTATAAACATGAAGGGTTTCTTCTATTTCCGCAATCATCTATGTATTACTTTTGAGCTCTTGGGGTGAGTGTGTGAGTGTGTGAGTGTGTGAACAAACATGGCTATTATACTATTCTATTGCCTCCTCATCCTGGAGATCCACCCCATTTAAGGAAGGGCTTGTTAATTAGCTGATGACTTAATTAATCAATCAGTAAAACATCAAAATATTCAGAGCAGACGTATACCAGGATGAAATTAAGGAGCCACTGAACATGTCTCTTTTTGCAGCATAAGGTTGCTAATTAATGTTGCTCCTCTTTGCTTGCTCAGACCAAACTTGGATAAGAAGCTGGAGAAGAACGGCTATCATGGCTTCAGTCAGGAAAAAGTTCGCCATATTGCACAAATGCTGCTAAAATCCCTGACAAGGCTCAAGGAGAAAAAGATTGTGCACTGTGACCTAAAGCCTGTGAGTACCACCACAGCCATGACACAGCAAAGCCCTGCAGTGTGTATAACCTTTGTACGGAGACTGATCAGTTTCAGCAGAAGTGTGACAGCTCACCAAACAATCTGTAGTCATGAATGGCTCATGGTCTGTACTGTTTGACCTTTCAGCACTGAGTGCTCACTAGTGATACTTTCATAGACATTGGCAGTGTCCCTTTTTAACTCTGCTTAGATGTAACCCTTGCACACTTATTCATTCATAGTCTGTAACCACTTATATCTTATAACGGGGGCACCCGGAAGAAACCCACATGGACACAGGGGGAACACACCAAGCTCCTCACAGACAGTCACCCGGAGCGGGACTCGAACCCACAATCTCCAGGTCCCTGGAGCTGTGTCACTGTGACACTACCTTTTGTCATTGTATAAAACACCTTTTTGACTGTAGAAGTTTTTTTCACGAATGAGCAAACATATGTAGACCAGAATATGTATTGCTAAAAGCTACTATTGATGTTTCTTTCATTTGAGTAACAACAAACAGTGAGTGAAATGTGATGTATATTCCGTTTCAGATTGCTAATTGGTTGTATGTGTATGTGCAGCAATGAGATGTCTTATTATATATAAATCTCTTTAGATATATACCTAAATATCTCCAAACCCACGCAGACACAAGGAGAACACACAATATATATATATATATATATATATATAAGGAATGTTAAGTGGTTTAGTCATGATAATTAATAATTATATTGATCCGTCAGTAAGTGAGCTGATGACCTGCTATTTTTATCTGTAAAGGGGAACATTGTGATGTCAAGAGATGGGCAAGGCATTACAGTGATTGATTTTGGATGCAGCTTTTTTGAAGATCAGAAAGGTGAGCGAAACAAGTTTTGTGTAACATATGTGTGTGTAAATTATATGTTGTTTTATTTTTATATTAACCTCCATATCTTGCTTTTCAGTGCGCACAAGTATTGGAACTCAGTTTTACTTCTCTCCAGAAGTAATCCTGGGTCAGCCCAGCTCCTCGGCTATTGACATGTGGAGTTTGGGCTGCATTCTAGCGGAATTACACACAGGTTTGCCTCTCTTCCCTGGAGAGGACGAACATGATCAGATTGCCCGCATCATGGAGGTAAAGGCACCCTTTGCTTCTCTAGTTATGCATGCAAAAGTAAAGTTGACCTGAATAAGAAATTATTTCCCATTGCCAATATGAAGGAGGGTCTCTGAGCTAGTTAAAGCTGGTATTGTTGGTTAAGTATTTTGCTCAGTATGTCTCATTACCATGATGGTTTTTTCTTTCCAGTTTCACAAAACACACTGTTTAATACAAACTTTTTAATGATTAAATGCTATTTTATGTGTATTTATATATATTTCAGGTACTTGGACTACCACCAACTGAAATTCTCCAGACTTCTTCCAGGAGACACATATTCTTTGGTGAGTACTTCGTGTGGGAAACTTATGTGTACAGGCAAGAATTTGGGTGATGAGGGGTCTTGTATTTTTGTACAGATTCTGAGGGCACACCCAAGACCAAAGACCGACAGCCCAGCTCCAAAAAGTTGGAAAATGCTTTAAAGACAAACGACGCATTGTTCCTGGATTTTATCGCGGGCTGTCTGACGTATGTGCTCACTGAACAGTTCAAATAAAATAATTCCTGTCTTTTACCTAATTCCTGTCTGGGACTGAACACGTGTGAACTTTTTATTACCCAACACCTTTAGGTGGGACCCTACTAAGCGACTTAACCCAGAGGAGGCTTTGCAGCATCCCTGGATTCTGGGCAGCACCACAAATGCTGGCCCAGAATCCAGCCTGTGAAGGAGAAGGCAGCGTGCCACAGCAACATGCTGACCTCAAAATCCAAGCTGGTCAGTACATCTTTTCAAACAATCAAGAAAACTGAGCATCTAGAAACAAGAGCATTGCCATATTCTTAGAGCTTTTAAACCACACTGTTTCTTCTGAAAGTATAGTTAGCATGTTTAATTCTCATGTAAGTTAATGTAATTTCCATTCATTCATTATCTGTAAACGCTTATCCAGTTTAGGGTCGTGGTGTGTCCAGAGCCTTCTTGGAGTCATTGGGCTCAAGGCAGGATCACACCCTGGATCACACCAGTCCTTCACAAATGTAATTTCCATATTTATGAAAACTTCACGTAAGAATCCCATTGACATTATTTTATAAGAAAAACAAGCAATTGCAGGTACTTTAGCATAAAGTGCCAGTAGCAAGGATTGTTACTTTTATTAAATGTAATTTATAAATTTTACTAATAAATATCTTTATAACATACATACATATAGCATACATACAGAGCAAGAGCCAGATGGTTTTATTAGTGCTAATAGTTTGCTCCTTTTGTTGTAAAATGATTTTTGATGTTTCAGATGCTTGGACGATCCTGGCTTACAGCCTCAAGCTTGCCTACCTCAAAGAAGTCAACAGCAAGGCTGCTTAAGAAAACTGCTCTGGATTCTTCATGTGGACAGAAGCATAAAGACAAATCTTTCTCCTTCCAATTGCTATTAAATATGACCAAGTATCTGATGGGATATAAACATGCTAAAAGAAAGTCAGAGGAGTTGATTTGTGACAATATTTTGGTCTTTCATAGCGGAGACGTCTCAGAAGGGAGAAGCCTAGGAGGGAGGCTGCACCCCAACTGAAGCAGATTTGTTACCCGCTGATAGGAGCCTTAGACGTGGAGCAGAATGAAGAACGTGTCTGGATCTGCACAGGCAAATGGTGGAGGTAGTCAAAAATTACTGAATTTGATTCTTTATTATTCATGGTATTGCCTAAAGAGTGTTACATTATTGGATAATCTTGATGCTTAAACCTCGTGGCCTATCAAGAACACTTAACACTCTAAATGTTACCATCTAAACGTATGTGTTGCATTCAGTGACTTGTTCTGATGAGGGGTTTGTTCTCTTTAAAAGGTGATTCCAGGACTTTGCCTCAATGGTGTCTTTCAAGAACAAGATGCTCCGAACAGTGCTGATATTCATAGGCTTCTGAATAAGTTATAATTAAAATATTTCCTACATGGACCAATAAAATGTGATTAAATCCAAGGATGTTCTAAGGATTTGTGGTTATTTTGCTGAGCTTTTAAACCACACTGTTTCTTCTGAAAGTATAGTTAGCATGTTTAATTCTCATGTAAGTTAATGTAATTTCCATTCATTCATTATCTGTAAACGCTTATCCAGTTTAGGGTCGTGGTGTGTCCAGAGCCTTCTTGGAGTCATTGGGCTCAAGGCAGGATCACACCCTGGATCACACCAGTCCTTCACAAATGTAATTTCCATATTTATGAAAACTTCACGTAAGAATCCCATTGACATTATTTTATAAGAAAAACAAGCAATTGCAGGTACTTTAGCATAAAGTGCCAGTAGCAAGGATTGTTACTTTTATTAATTGTAATTTATAAATTTTACTAATAAATATCTGAGGGGTTTGTTCTCTTTAAAAGGTGATTCCAGGACTTTGCCTCAATGGTGTCTTTCAAGAACAAGATGCTCCGAACAGTGCTGATATTCATAGGCTTCTGAATAAGTTATAATTAAAATATTTCCTACATGGACCAATAAAATGTGATTAAATCCAAGGATGTTCTAAGGATTTGTGGTTATTTTGCTGAGACATCTTTGTTTGTGCAACTGAATACCCTAGGAGGCCTTTATTAAAAGAGATGTCTAGATACTTTTGAACATTTATCACAGCATGTATTGTGTATCTCAAACATGAATCATTATAATATATTACTTAGTTAGCCAGTATGATGTTCCCATTAACCATACGGTGTACGATTAGACACAGACAGGAAAGGATTCAAGTCATTCACGATGCCATGGTGATTTTATTCTTTCCACCTTCAAGCCAAGAGTGGTTAAATATACACTGACACACTGCGTCACAGGGAAGGAACCATACAACCATCCATTGCCAGACAAACAAACACATCTGAACAATGGGTTCTGAGTCTATTTTCCCTCTACTTCTTATCAGCGTGCGAAGCTATATTTAAAGGCACAATATCCAACCCTGATACATTGTAACAGCCACCCCCAAATTTAGGTATAATTTTGAATCTAACAAAGAATTGAATGTAAAACAAAACTTTCAGGTTACTTTAGGAAGAGGGATAAAACTAGTAACTGGACAAACATGAACCTTATTTTTAACAGTTACTTCAGCATTGTGGATAACACCATCTTTGTTTGGAATAACTCTAGATATATACCCAATACAAGCCTCTAGGTAATTGGCTGTCAACTATCATTACAATAGTATCGATTTGTAAATTATTTTTACTCATTGCCCATTTTGGGCTGGACTGTAAGACAGGTAGATATATGACTATAATGCCAATATTGGTGACTCAATAGTTCAGATTCTGGGTAGGACACTAAAGGCAAAGAAGGACCCCGTCACCTCATGAGAATATTTGGAGATCCAGGCTCAGGATCTGCAATATCAAATGATACATATCCTAATTGCTTAGCATTCAATATTCCTTCGATTTTGATTAGAACAGTCAAAACTTTTTCAGATAAAGTTTGAGACCCTAATACAATTTTTAGAGCTGTTTTTACAGAACGGATTTCTTATTCCCATACACCCCCAAAGTATGGAGCATGAGGGGGTTGATAGAGAAATTAATTTGTTGTTTGAAAACTGTTGTTGAAAGGTAGGGACCAGGTTTTAGAAGGCTTCTTGTTTTTTTCCCCTTCACTTAAAGTTAGTACTTTGATCTGATATAAGTTTATATGGGTGGCCTCTTTTTGCAATGAACCTTCTTAGTGCTAGTAGAAAGGAATCTGTGTTCATACTAGGAAGATCTAGTCCAATCTGCAGCCAATTTAAACTGTTTATGGACCAAAACAATCCATACCAGTTGAATGTAATGGAGGGTTTTGGGTAATTTTAATCTGGACTCTGGTAAATCTGCTATTTTAGGAGGAACTGGATTTGATCTCCATTGGCAACATTGAAGACAGTGATACTGAAAATTATGAACAGCTTGATGACCAGAGAATACGAGAATAAGAGAATACTTTCTCTTAAGTTCTGCAAAAATTAATAAGGGCCAGCATGATGCAATTTATTATCAAAGTCTTTAATGATTAACTGTGATATTAGATGTTTAGTATTCTACATAATTGGATGGACAGCATCACTATCCTAATTACTGTAACGTAGCCTCCCTCCTACTCTGATCAAACCATTGATGGGATCCAGTTCAGAATACAAAATAAGCAAACATTCATTCATTCATTCATTATCTGTGTGCGCTTATCCAGCTCAGGGTTGCGGTGGATCCAGAGTCTACCTGGAATCATTGGGCGCAAGGTGGGAATACACCCTGGAGGGGGCGCCAGTCCTTCACAGGGCAACATACACACTCACACTTATGGATACTTCCGAGTCGCCAATCCACCTACCAACATGTGTTTTGGGACTGTGGGAGGAAACCAAAGCACCCGCAGGAAACCCACGCGGACACAGTGAGAACACACCAAACTCCTCACAGACAGTCACCTGGAGTGGGACTCGAACCCCCAACCTCCAGGTCCCTGGAGCTGTGTGACTGCAACACTACCTAATCAGCACACAACGGATGGGTAATAGAGGTTTACCTTTATAAATCTGTACAACGTTTTCCTTGAAAGCATTCATCTGTGCTTTCTTTAAGAGTTTTACTTCAGCCTTATGGTAATCAGATGCTGAAGGATATGTTTGGTCCTCAGTCTCCTGTAAGGACTGTGCAACGTCATTAAGTGCTTACTTATATCAGGCAGAGGAATATCAGAAGTTAGCAAACCACAGAATAGGGATTTACAATATTCACTTGAATATTTATTACTTACACTGAACTTAATGACTATATTATCAAATGGTCAAACTTCTTATATCTGAAATAAGAAAGCAGGACAATTATTATACCTGTTGGGCCTAATGAGATCCTGCAGATGTTTCCCTCTCGTAATAACATCAGCTGCATTATTCAGAGAATCAATATAACTCCAGTCATTAGGATTGTTAAATTCTTGAATGTCATTCACTCTTGTTCCAGCAAATATTTTAAGCCTTCAAAATTCTCTCTGGATCCATGACAACACTGTTATAGAATCAGTCCATAAGATTTTTTTTTTCTTATGGGAAGAGTGAGTTCTGATTTGACTACAGCCAAGAGCCGAGCTCCTACTAATGCAGCACATAACTCTAATCTTGAATCTAATTCATCCTCCTAGTCTTGCCACATTTTCAGATATTCTGGAGGGAGAAGAGGGTCATCCCATTGCCTTTTCTTTTCCTATAACTGCTGAACAAGAATTTTAGCATGAGTTGTGAAAGTATGGGATCATACTGACTGGTAAAATCCTTATATATATGCTGCATTACTTCTCAAGATTGAATAGGTCTACGTTTATAACCCAGGTGTGTCTGTTCTACAATCCCAAAGCATTCCCAAAGTAAGCTGCTGTGTGTTAAAACAATTATTGGACAACCATAATTCACTGCTAGTTGATCTTGCTTCAGATGGGAGATGTTGAATCACAGAAGACTCATTACTTGCCCATTTACAAATGTTAAAACCTCTTGTAGCTTGTAGAACTCTGAGTTGATAACGGATGTGCATTACTTTAGATACTGATGAAAAACTCTTCAGACAGTTATCTACATAGAAACACTTTTCCACTGAGTATGTTACATCTGCATCTCTTGTAGATTTGGCATGCTCCTGTAGAGAATAGACAATACAACAAGGGCTACAAACAGTGCCAAAAGAAGCACTTGCCATTGATATACTGATTCAAAAAGTTGATGTTGCATATCACACCAGTCAAAACGCAGCAAAGATCTATAATTCAATAATTCAATTCTCTGTAGATATGATATTACTGCCTTTGCTGTAGCTCTTAGGGGAAGCACATCTTGCATTCTCAGACAAGGAGTTGCACAATGGCTCACACCAGCAACTGTTACGCTGTTTGTTTTGTTTTTAAGTAGCTCCAAAGCTGTTTTATCCTGTTGTGATCTCATTGCTGCCTTTTCATTGCATGGAGGTAAAACATCTAATTGCCACAGTCTCTCTACATTCTTGAACAATTCATCAGCAGGAGAACTGACTTTGGTAAACAGACACTGAATTGAGCTTTGATCCAATGGAAAGTCAACAAGAGGTCCTTGATACATCCAAACCAGCCATGTTTTCACTGCAGCAGGTGCAGTTTAGGTCCAAAATGTACTGGTTCAACAGGTGTAATCAAATGGGTATGATCTGCACTTATACTGAGAACTAGAGACATATTAGTAAATGGTATCAATGGTAAAACTTGTAAGATTTTGTATCTCCATTCCAGCGTCATTGGATATGAATGCTCTGCAAATGCCAGTTGTTCTACAGTGATTGCATTATTAATTTTATAGCAAGTTTTGGCTGATTTACAGGTGATACCATGAAGATAACAGACAATGTGAAATTCCTGAAGGTGCTTGCCTTTACATAAAGCACAACAGTGAATAGCGAAGTGCCCTCTTGCACAATGTAACATCATTTGTTCTTTTTGATCCATTCAATCTTTTGTAGTTTGGTCATGCTCAATGACAGTTGCTGACATTGTGATTATATGAAGCACAACATGGACAAAGGAGTTTAGGATTAATTTGTGGAGTTTGTCCAAATCTTCCTATTTGCATGTCAACTCCACACATAACTGTCGATTGGCTAAATAGAGGCAGTTTTGGTTTAGGTATTTGTCTGGGTGTAAGTTGTAGATTGTAACGAACGTGACTTTTTCGGATGACAACAAGCATCAATTTTTAGGCAATTTGAAAAATCCAGGATGAATTGTATACATATGGCAACAGTACTGATGTGGTGGAAGTTTGTCCAATGAACGTTTCACATGTGAACCACAAAGCAATTCAACTTGGCCTTGCTCATTCATTGTTTGTAGCAGCCCTACTAGAGACTGGACTCTAAAAGCAAATTCACTTCCCCATCACCACTCTATAAAGGGGATAAATTCATAATAGCTCGAATTTGTTTAGAGACTAGCGGGTGCTCATCTACTTCTTTAATAGCTTTGGTATAAGGGTTTGTAAAATATGTGAATGCTTAGGCTAATATCCTAGTGGATTCTACCTTCAAATTATCTAAAAGAATATGGAATTTATACAGTTCAGATTCTAGAGAATCTAACAGATTATCTAAAGCTATACTAAGAAGCAGTTACTGAGTTTCATTTTCCTAAGTCATGTAAGGAACGCTAGGGCCTTCTACAGGACGATAATGGGCTCTTACTGATGCTGAAGAAACTATAGATGGTATTGTGTGATAAGGATTCTCTACAATAAAGAAAACAAAAAAACTGGGATTCTAGACATGGGCTGGTTGCTGACTATACAAACCTTGCTGGTTTGCTTGTGTCTACTGACGGGACCTGGAATGGCAAAATCAATCAAAAAGATAGTCAAAGAATGCTGATGGAACTGTGGTTGTCTAGCAGATTTAGGAAGATTTGTTACCGATTGACATTGGATCTTCAACTTGTATCTGAGATATCACGTGAGGGGTTGATTGAGGAGCTAAAATCAGTTGTTCTATACCAATGTGTTCTTCAGCTGTGGTATCTAATAGTACTTTGTGACTGCTGAAACTGTATCATTTATGCAGGCTCAAACTACAGGAGAGGTGTGATGAGCAGGTGAATTGCTAAATGTTGAAGATTCTGATTGCTGTTGCATTAATTGCTCACTCATTTCTCCATGTTGCTGAATCTTTTTATGTGTTTCTTCTCCCTGCTTCTGAATGATTATCATAGTTTACAACAACTGAGTCAGAACATCCTCTTGCTTAGGAAACTTTACCTTTGGCCAAACAACTGGCCCATGCACTCTCACATTATATTATTTAATGTTTAATGTTTTAACTTGTACTTATAGATAGAGTGACGAACTGTGTTCACTGACAATGGTTTTCTGAACTGTTCTTGAGCCCATGTGGTAATATCCGTTACAGAATTCTGTTGGTTTTTAATGCAGTGACACCTGATGTTGGTTTTTGGCCTTGCCGCTTATTTGCAGAAATTTCTCCAGATTCTCAGAATCTTTTGATTATTTTATGGACTGTAGATGATGAAATTTCTAAATTTCTTGCAATTGTACATTGAAAAACGTTGTTCTTAAACTGTTGGGCAATTTGCTCGCACAGTTGTTCACAAATTGGCGAACCTCACCCCATCCTTGCTTGTGATTGACTGAGCATTTCAGCCACTTTTTGTTGCTTTATTACTCCAACACATTTTGTCTCCAAGGTTTTTAAGATTAGATCTATTGCCAGCCATTTAAACATGACATGATATATATGTGATGTATACATACAGAGCAAGAGCCAAATGGTTTTATTAGTGCTAATAGTTTGCTCCTTTTGTGGTAAAATGATTTTTGATATTTCAGATGCTTGGATGATCCTGGCTTACATCCTCAAGCTTGCCTACCTCAAAGAAGTCAACAGCAAGGCTGCTTAAGAAAACTGCTCTGGATTCTTCATCTGGACACAAGCATAAATACAAATCTTTCTCCTTCTTATTGCTATTAAATATGATCAAGTATTTGATGGGATATATACATGCTAACAGAAAGTCAGAGTTGATTAGTGACAATATTTTGGTCCTTTCATAGCGGAGAAGTCTCTGTTTAATGGCCCAGAGAAGCCCAGGAGGGTAGCCTCACCCCAACTGAAGCAGATTTGTCACACACTGATACGTATGGAGGACCAAACCTGCCAAAATTAAAAATAAATAAATCAATTAATAAAACTGGAAAGAAATGAGCAGAATATAAAAAAATGACTTAATATGGGACATAAACAAAAAAGATAAATAAAACCAGGCGGTGGGTTTATAATATAATATAGTTATAGTACATATATATTTTTTAAAATTTGTATATTTATGCATATAATTTTGTGCATTAATTTAATATTCTATATATGTATTTCTTTATTTACTATTTTTATTAATTTCCTATATTAATTAATTAATAAAAAATCTGTATTGATATTTTTAACTTGTGTTTGATTTTCTTTTTCATTTATTTATTCTATTTATCATTTATGCATTTATTTTTTCTGTGTTTCATCCTCAATACACACTAATGAAGGGGGCATATTTTTCACATTCTGGTTTATGTCCAGAACAGAGTAGTTGATTCTAATAGAAGTGTCCGAGGGCACAAACGTCAGGGTGAAAGCTGGTGTCGGATCTGCTCAAAGAAGCAGCTGCTCGCCTCAATAAAAGGAGCAATGTATGTATCCGCTTGTTAAGTGTGATGCCACACAATTGAATAGGTCTAGTTGTGCCTTCAGTCCCGTGTCATACATTCATGTGTTTACTGTTTGAATAAAGCTGAATACCTTAATCAATCATGTGAGCTCAGTTCAGGAGTTCAGAAAAATAAATAAATTCAACATAAAAGAAAGCAAATGTGTTTTTGGCAGAACTTTTTGCACAATCATAGCTCATTCTGAGGTGTGTGACCTGCCGGGCGGATTGACTCTGCTGCTCTGTCTCTGGGAGCAAAAGTGCCGCGTAGAGAGAGCAGTGTCTCCTGCAGTTCCATCCCTGGAGCAGAGGAGTTGTATAGAGAGACGTGTCTGCTGTTGCTCCATTTCTGGGAGCAGAATAGCCATGGGGAGAGAGCTGTCTCTCCTGCACATGGTCAGTCCCTGTGTTCCATTGAGTTTTGCTAACAGTATATCAAGGCCACCATTACTATACCTCTGATGGAGCAAGACATGTACAGCTGATCTAGGGCATTGATCAACCAATAAGAATAAGACTCCCTGACATCATTGATGGACAGATACCTTTTTATCATATAAGAGCAATGAAATTAAAAAAATAAATGAATGCAAAAAGAATTAATAGTTACAGAAAAAAAATGAATGCAAAAAATAAATAGTCATAGAAATAAATGAATAAATAATAAAATTAATACATAAAAACGACCAAAAATAATAAAAATAAAAAATATATATATTTTTTAAAATGTAAAAATAAATCAATCAGGAGAGAGAGAAAGTAAATTAAATACCCATGCAGGTAAACAAACATTTTAATTTATGCAATGTTTAATTTATTATTTTTACTGAGTTTTTAAAAAATATTTTTAAATTTGTTATGAAGGAAATTCATTTTTTTGAGTCATTTATTCATTTATTTATTCATTTTAAATTTTGACAGGTTTGGTCCTCCATAGACAGGAGCCTTAGAAGTGGAGCAGAATGAAAAACGTGTCTGGAGCTGCACAGGTAAATGGAGGAGGTAATCAAAAATTACTCAATTTGACATTCCATGGGATGGCTTAGTGTTCTTTACTGTTCACGGTATTGCCTAAAGAGTGTTACACGTTTGGATAAACTTGATACTTAAACCTCATGGCCTATTAAGAACACTTAACGCTCTAAATGTTAGCATCTAAAGGTATGTGTTGCATTCAGTGACCTCTCCTGATGAGGGGTTTGTTCTCTTTAAAAGGTGATTCCAGGACTTTGCCTCAATGGTGTCTTTCAAGAACAGGGTGCTTCGAACAGTGCTGATATTCATAGGCTTCTTAATAAGTGACAAGTAACATATTTCCTATGTGGGCTAATTAAATGTGTTTAAATCCAAGGATAATCTAAGGATTTATGGTTATTTTGCTGAGATATTTTTGTTTGTGCAACTCAATGTCTGTGCTTACCTAGGAGGCTTTAGGGTACGTGAATTCATTATTTAAAAGAGGTGTCTAGATACTTTTGAACATTTATCTCAGCATGTATTGTGTATCTCAGACAAAAACGTTACTGTACATTCCAGCAGCTTAACTAAAACTGATTAAAAAATAATCATTGTGAAGTTGTATAGGTTAATACTCCAAACAATTTTCTCCCTTACGCAAACACCATACACGCTCAGTGGGTAGAGTTCTGACTAATCCTGAAAAAAGTAAAAACTTTATACAAAACGTTTTAAGAATGTTCACATATATATATATATATATATATATATATATATATATATATATATATATACATTTTTTGACTGTGTAATTTATTCATTAACTTATCTATTAATTAATTAATTAATTGCTTATCCTTAGCTACAAAGTTAAACAACTCTAGATACAAATGTGATTCTTTGGTATTTCAAAAAGTTAATGAAATCTTTTTTTTGTTTTGTTTTGTAAGTTAAACATCAGTCACTTACAAACAACAGGCAGTTTTTTCCTCCAACGTACCGTTTCACATTAAAAGATGCAGAGATTCTGAACATAAACAAACAATGGAACATTGTTTCTCCACAATTGTAGACATTGCCTTTACTTGTTCATGGTTAAATCATTGTCTTGACTAAAGAAAACTTACAACAATAAAAAAAAAACATACAGGAGAGAGATAAAGACAGGGTGCTACAAAACTAATATGTGTGCTATTCATACACATAGGAAATTGTTTTACTGACAAACAATTTTGAAATAAAATAACAGACTGAATAAAATTAATTTAATACTTACATAAAATTGGCTTAGGCCTACATTTGTGTTTACTTTCTAATAGTGAAAAGTTAGTCTGACATCCACCCACACAAGTTAATCACTGTGAAGAAATTTAATTAAATTGAATAAAATAAAACAAATTCTGTCCCAAAGCCTTAAATCACTTTTATAGTTCAGTGGATATAATTTAGTTTCAGTCTGCTTACTTGGCCATGGCATTGAAAAACTATATAATAATAATAATAATATTCCAAGAATAAAGTCAGAATTCTAAGAAAAAAGTCGGAAAACTTCTGAGACTAACGTCAGAGTATTTAGCGAAATACTGTTTGGATTATTATCTATTGTAATGTTTAGACAGACAGACTCCCAGCATGAGCAGTCAATTAAGTGAACAGAATTATTTATTAAACGCTTCCATTCACGTGACATGACAACAAACCCTGTTTTTTTATATAATTTTTCTCAGAATTATATAGACTTTTTTTCTCTGAATTTTTCTGACTTTAATCTCATAACCATTGTGACTTTATTCTGAGAATTCTGACTTTTTTCAGTGCTGTGGCCTTAAAACTCGTTGCATTTTCAATCTGGGTTTGCAGTTTGGGTCTGGATCCTTAGTATCCTTAGTACAATCTAATTATAGACCTATATTTACATATTATCTTTATTTATAAAGATCATATATAACCTTTATTTATGATCACAAGGTATGAAGTCACCAACACTGATGTCCAGACCAGTCATTTTTCACATATTTAAATATAAAATATGAAGCTAAATACAACTGGATTAAATATATTGTTGAGAAATTTCTTCATCCAAGACAAGTGCATGCTTCATTTAGTTTAGACTCGTCATTTAGGTGGATGCCACTATTCTGCTCTTCATGATGTGCCATAGGAGACATCTAGAGGGCCAGTCAAGCTCACACTGTGCCTAAGCAGCCATTCTGTTGAAGCATGTGCACAATGAAGCCTAGTGTTGTCTTGCAGAAATGACTATGGACATGCCAGGAAAATATTTCACCTTGATGACAGCATATACCGATCAACCATAACATTATCACCATCTGCTTGTTTTTACACTCACTACCCTCACTACTTTGTAGTTCTACAATTACAGAATGTAGTCCATTTGTTGTTCTGCATACTTTGTTTTCGACACTTTCTACACAATCCCTGTAACAGTCTGTATGGTCCTTTTTCGTCTTTGGCATAAAGAACTGTAACTTTGTAACTTAGTTTCAAGTTGTATTTGCATTTGATGTAGAGGCAAACCGTGTTATGTGGCAATGGTTTTTATTGAAGTACTCTCAAACCCATATGGCTACATTTCTCACAGAATCATTCCTGTTTCTCTTTCTCTATTTTACCTCTGTCCCAAAATTCAGAAACATCCACTTCACTCGTCACTGTCAAGTGTGTCATCATAATATATAGCCTACATACAAATGTCCCACTTATGGCAGTATCAGGAGGTGTGTGTTCTTTATTTAGACATCTTTTTAAGGCGGTTTGGACAAATCCAAGACTTCTGTGATGTTCCAAGTATTCTGTTCTGAGTTTGGTTTAACCTGTTACTTTCCTCACATTCAAACTGCAGTATGTAATCAAACAGAGGAAAGATCCTATCATCTGATTTCTTCAAGCATAGACTTGTCTGTGATCCAGCAGCTGACACACCACACCACAAATGCTTGGTTAACGCCTCAGGATTTCAGCTCCACACTGAATATTAGACATGGAATTAGTGATCTGTAGCTCATACACCACCCACATATTTACAAATTTGATTTACTTTATAGCACTACTGTCAGAACAAAATTTTTATTTGTCATTTTCCCATTCATTTCAAATGATTATTTTTATTATTATAATTTGCACTGAATGTTAAAATGTTCTTTTCCTTTTGTTTTAATATTACTTTGAAAATATGAGGCTTTGGTCTGACAGCTACGATGTAATATTTTATAATATTAGAATTAGAATCACTTCTTTGGCCACTGTGTTTGCATACAGAGGGATTAGTTCTTCACATTTTAAACCAAAACGTATAGTGAAACACACATGCCCAGAGTAGCGGGCAGCCCTAGCCACAACACCCAGGTAGCAGTTGGAGCACTTCAAGGGCACTTCAGTCATGACCTGTTGGCTTTGTGGATCAAACTGGCAACCAGTTTTCAAGCCCAGTTCCCTAACTATCTACCTAATTGAATATGCAAATGTGGTATGACCTTTCCAGTAGTTTCAGTAGTATCTCCAAAATAGTAACATTACAAGAGAAAGATTTTTTTTATATTCCAGTGGAAGTCAATGTAAATAATCTAATAAGTAAATTTGGAGCAATTCTGTTGGTCCATGAAATTTTCACGTGTTTTTCGTTAGACAATGTTGATTTACTGTATCCTGCATTTGCCTGCATTGTTATCATTAATAACTTGTAATGTACTTTCCTAAGCATCACAGTGGCATAACAGGTAGTCTCGCTGTCAAACAGCTCCAGGGACCTGGGGCTGTGGGTTTGAGCCCTGCTCCGGGTGACAGTCTGTGAGGAGTTTGGCGTGTTCTCACTATGCCTGCGTGGGTTTCCTCCAGGTGCTTCAATTTCCTCCCACGGATCAAAAACACACGTTGGTAGATGGATTTGCTACTCAGAAGTGTCCATAGGTGTGAATGGTGTCCCCTCCAGAATGTGTTTCCACCTTTCAGGTAGGTGATTACAAGTAGGTTCTGGACCCACCGCCACCCTGACCTGGATAAGTGGTTACAGACAATGAATGAACTCTCCTGGATACTTATCACCGAAGTGCTGAGAAACCACCTCATGTCTTGTGGTCAGAAAATGATCAATAATGAGAAGAAAGAAGAGACTGAGAAAATATATAAGGTAGCAGATGATTAAGTATAGAAGTCTAGAAGAAATCTTTAATATAGGTGGAGTTTATAAAGTGTCCAGTACAGGGCTCACTACTCCTTTACAAAATCCATAATCAGTTGTTTTAATATCCCTACAATATATATAAACCATACCCACAGATTTGTAAACCATTCCGGCATTTTAACAATGAGCATTGAATCATTGGTAGAACTCAGTTTAGCAAAAAGATTTACAGACTGTACCCTCTGGTTTAAAACATTTGACCCTGCTCAGCTTTTTGTTTCATAATTAAATGTAAGTTCCCTGGCTCCAAATGTACTGTGTATAACATAATGCTTTTTTGGCAGAATGCTTAAACAGGCATTGAACTGAACAGACTTTTCATTATGGGCCCAGCAATAGATGTGGTTGACTGCATTGTATGCATATCCTGGAACTACCATCAAATATAGACAAATGGATGGCTGAATGAAGTAAATGCAAAACATATACAATATTGTCATCCTTTCAGTGAGGAGAAATCAGTAGCTACACTTTATACACAATGTAGTTGATTGTCAAAAGTACTTTTTTTTCCCACATAAACGGGGTAGTATAAATAGGGGTAGTATAGAAATATTTATACTTGAATTTGAGGTTTGGAGGCAACGGTCATATACCATCTTACTTTCTCAATGAAAACAATATTTATTCTGTGAAGATATTATTTTATTTTTAAACAACAACAACAAAATAAAAGCATCTTAAATTCAGAGTCTATGGGCTAAAATGGAAGGAACATACAATTGATGCTACACAAAAATTTGTTCTTGAATAGGTTCTCTCTCTCTCTTTGTGCAACTTAGGCAACTTACGTCACACCCCATCTCTCTCTCTCTCTCTCTCTCTCTCTCTCTCTCTCTCTCTCCAGTGATGAGAAAGTGAATGAGAGCTAGCTATAAAAGTAGAAATGTTTCAGGGGCTGTGATCTGTCCTTTCAGCTCAGACAGTGTGAAGAACACTCCTGATAAATTGAAGTGTGTTCTGAGGTAAGTTCTACTCTTGTGCTACAGCTGATAAGAGAGATGAGAAATGCTGATATTTGCAGCTAAACTTAACCATTGGGATTTTAAAAATGTTGAGTGTGTCTTTTTTCCTTTTCCTTAAAGTATACAAGGCTGAGATAAAATGACAACACAGCTAAGAGAAGTGTTACTGATGCCAACACTCGTTAAATCATGTCCTATTTTTCTTTCTTTTTTTCTACCTAATATTATTGTGTTTTTGTTTGTTTATATTCATGGTTTACATTACTTTACAAATCAGGTAACACACAAGAAACACTCCTCATATTAAAAATATTAAAGAAAGAATGGAAGAGATGAAAACTGCATGGAAATGTTTTTAACAAATATTGGAAATACCAATGTAATACTTTGCCAAACTAATGTAAAACCCTAAATTCTAATGTATTAACTTCCAGTTTGACCTTTTATAAATTTTAATTCAGGTCAGTAAATAGGGTACTGTACAATTATATTTTTGTCTAGACAATGTAAATACACTCTCAAATGCACAACATGCTTTTTTAATGTGCAGTTTGAACTGGAAGCCTGAATTGGAAGAGAATAAGGAAGAAAAGGCACTACTTTGGGTTAGAAATGGATATATCCTCAAGGGTAAGTCTGTACCGAAGGGTATAATTTATTTACGGAGGTTATGGCTGGTCTATTACTTTAAGTTCATTATGTTTTTTAAGCAAGCAAATAAGGCTTCCCCTTTTAGCTCAAAGCTAAACATGTTAAAGTGAAAATATTCTAACATTTTGCATTACTTAATCACTGCAATTATGTAATGTAACTCCAATGTATTAATACCTTTTTTTAAATATATATTTACAAACGTGGTAAGGGTGTAACCAAGTGTCTTAATGTCTTTAGTGGTAAGGGTGTAACCACGTGTCTTAAAATTTTCTTAGGTTTCTGTTTTAACACAGCTTACACCTCCTCTAACTGGCAATGCAGTGTAAAAAAATCTATAATGCTCATGGATAAGCTTATATACTCAGAGTGAAACAAAAATCCAAAGCACTGGGGTTATGAGCTTTTCCATTTGTTTATAATATATTTTTTCAAACAATATGTCATTGTACAATGCTGTAGACAAACAGGAGAGTCAATTAATAATTTACAGTGCCCCATCAAGACTTATTGACTGATTTCCTTTCTCTTTCATTCATTCCAATTTATTCATTTAGTGTGCCTTAATTATCAGCTTTGCAAATTATACTGCTAGATTTTACCATTAAGCCTAGGCTAAATAATTGACATTATTTATCCTAGCTAGTATATTTTGTGCAGTTGAAGCAATGGGGCCTTGTTCCACTCTGATTTCTTCTGTGATTCTGATAGTGCTGCTTTTTTCCGGCTCTGGGGATTTTTTTTATGCCTTTTAATGCATCAGCACATGCTGGCTCTCGGTGGAAACCATATACGAGGTCTTTTCAAAAGCACAAAAAGATCAATCTGTAGCGGGATCCCTTTTGATTGGACAATGTAGTGAATGGTAAAAGATCAATCTGCATTTCTGTGGCAGCAATATTACATCAGAAATGAGTAATGAGAAATTACAATTCTGTGGCAGCAGAATTTAGTTAGAACTTGGAAATTTTTCAAATGCATCAGTTACCCATTATTGTAAAACATTTTTTTGATTTTTAAATGTGTTTTAAATGTTCAAGCAAGTAAGATGATATTTAAAAATATTAATCTTTTTAATTTCACTAATGACTTAAAATTTATGCATGATTAATTTTAAAATCTGGAGTGGTCTTTTTATATGTTTGATTACACTTAATAAGTCTGAATTTTTAAAAATGATGAGATCCAGACATTAAAGTTCATTAAGGTGTTTCTAGCTACCTCCATTGTTGTGCTTTTTGGCTTCTAAAAAATTGATATATGGCAGAAAATGTGCAGGGTGTTATAAGGAAAATATGCTACCTAATGATAGCATTTGCTTTCTGATTTACAATTTTTATTTTCAAGATTACAAAGAAATAAATGAGAAGAAATGTGGTATCATTGCTTGTTTAGGACAGAAAATAATAAGGTTATTATTGTATTAAACACAATGTCAGTAAAATTCTCTTCAGTGAAACATTTCATATGAACTCAGAATGACACTGTATAACTGTATATAAATGATTTACTTCTGCTGAAATCTGTTTAATATTATTCACCACTCAGCCATAACATTATTACTGCCTCTTTGTTTCTATACTGATTGTTCACACACTGTATACTTTCACATTGTAGTTCTAGTACATACTATAGGTTACAGACTAAATAAAATTTAGTTGCTCCACCTCCTGTTTTCATTTTTAAGTGGCCAGGACACAGGATACAGGGCTTTCACAGACCAGTTTCTTTTGCATAATGGATATTATTTTGTTGGTGGCACTGAGGGTTTGATCCACTTGTACCAGCACACTACACATGACCACCACCACATCAGTGATACTGCAGTGCTGAGGATGATCCAGCACCCAAATCATGGTCCTGAGGGGGCAAACAAAGTATGCAGAGCAACAGGTGGGCTCTGGTATGGTCAATGGAGCTGATAAAATGGGAAAGAATTTTAGACAGAAGTAGGTGGTAATGATGTTACGGCTGATCAGTGTATATTTTTTATATCAGTGTAATATGAAGTGACCTTAAATAGGGACATGGCATGTAGTGGAAGAAAATATGTGGTAAATATACATTATTTTAGTTACAGAGAATGCAAATGACCTCTGAATGTTCTTCAGGTCCAGTGACTTTATTCTGTTTTTTAAGCATAGTATATTCAAAAAGGCACATGTTAATAGCAGAGTACCACTCTGGTGATGACTCTAGGTCAGTACGTGTAGAAACCCTGCATTTTCTAATAGACTAATAGTTTTATTTTTTCAGCTTGTTGTTATGCCAAAGAAGTCGTGTAATATGGGCATTGTCAACATAGCCATGGAGGACAGTCTGTCCAAGTGTGGAACGCAGAAACAGCTGCAGGAGGCACCAATACAGATTTACCCGAAGAAGGTGGAGAACCAGATCACTGAAGCCCAGCGCTTTACTCACCTCCCTAAACGCTCTGCGGTGGACCTTGAGTTCTCAGACCTGTCCTACACAATCAGTGAGGGGCCAAGCTGGAAGAAAAAAGGTCAGAAAGTCTTTATCAGAGAAAAAAAAATCTCCCTTTAGAGAGTATATTGTTAATTATTGATAAACTTTGTGATTTTTTGCATGTAGAAAACATTGTTGCCATGGTAAATAAACCTTCAGCAACTGCTATCAGGGCTGAATTATTTTGGGGTGATAATTAATAATGGGGAGAGAGATATGTTCTGGAAAAAGAAAAAAAATGGGGCACATGAGGCAAATGCTAATTAACCCCTTAGATTCTAAAATTTTAGATCATTTATTTATAACGGATATAATTTGGTAATTACTATGTATGTAAAATATGTAATTAAATGTGGAATCAAAGTATGGAACCATCAATGCTTAGACTATCAGGGAATTAATGCTCAAAGAAAACCATGAAATATTTTTCACATATTTAAAATGTAGATAAACATTTCTGCCTTGGTCTCTACTAAGGTCAGCACAGAGTAGTATTTATTTTTATGGATGCTAATTCATACAATCTGGTATGTTGATGTTTGAAAGAATAGCTTCTCAATGTCTGAGGGTTTTGTAGATAAATAAGCACACATACAGAATCAAGGATTAGGGACTAAAAGCAGTGCATGGAGCATATGCGTCTTTGCAGGCCACATCACGTCCTGGTCCCTACTACTGTTTTACTAAAAGCTGAGTCATAAAATATCTCTGAGTCATGAGGACTGAGAACAGCACACATTACGTAATGATCTAATACTGATATGTGTTCATTGCTTTGGATGACATAAAATTGCAGGTTATTTTTTGGTGGACTTGCGAATGCTAACATGTTTGGCTTTGACTGTTAAGAACCATATGATTAGAAAGCAATGTAGGACTGAACATTGCTTGTTATGCCTAGTCATTATGCCATATTAGCTTGGAATACTGCTACTAGCAGAAGGATCTGTATAACAAAAAATTGAATTGGCCTTGTACTATATGTGTTAAATACTAAACTTATAAGCGTTACCACCTATGTCTAATGCTTAAGCTGACAAAATACATTCATTCATTCATTGACTGTCTGTAACCGCATCCAGTTCAGGGTCGCAGTAGGTCCAGAACCTATCCAGAATCACTGGGTGCAAGACAGTCCCTCAAAGGGCGACACACATTCACACATTCACTCACACACACAGCAGAGTTTGAACCCACAACCCCAGGACCCTGGAGCTGTGTGACAATGAAACCACCTGTTATGCCACCATGCTGAGCTTTGAAAAATATATATGACACTAAAATACTTGGTTAGGCATGGCAATATTAACAGTATTTTCACAATATAGTATTTTTTCCTGATATTTGAGAATAAAAGTACCGTAAAGCGCAGAGTAAATGAGTCACATACCATCAACTCTAATGATCCTAATGTTCCTATTATCACATTGATCTCTCTCTCTCTCTCTCTCTCTCTCTCTCACACACACACACACACACACACACAGATTGAGCTTTACAAAAACTATGTGGCACAGTCATGCGGTTCACATATTAAACTGTACCTCTTTACATTGTATTTGAAGGGATTAGCAAGTGGTGCTCCAATTTTGCCAAATGAGAAAAGCGTGACATTTGGATTCTTCTGTATATTCTTGCAGGTTATAAGGCTTTAATCAAGTGTCTCTCTGGGAAGTTCAATAGCCAAGAACTTGTTGGGATCATGGGACCCTCAGGTGCTGGCAAGTCCACACTGATGAACATCCTGGCTGGCTACAGGTGAAGAAAAGAACAGGAGTCTTTATATAAAGGTGTATCTACATTAAGTTGCTAGTATTTAGGTTCACCTACTTTCCAGTTGCATTCACTGGCTGTTAAAATTATATACCTTGTGAGTGGTAGACCATTCTCATTAGAATAATGATATTAACACATAGTTACCTGTTATTGTAATGTTCACAGAAAAACATTTGGTGATGGCTGCAAAAAAAAAAAAACGCAAAGTTTAAAGTGAGAACTGGTGATTTTCAAGAGAGGGAAGTATTTGCAGCAAAATGGTGGATTTTACATTCTTTTACATTCAGTTAATGCTCTAAAATGAAATAGTATTGGTATCAGTTGTTAATGAATATAAACTGTTTAATACATTTGTGTTTTTCATATTTTGAAAACACTATTATGATTATTATCTTTGGAAAGAGAGACTGGCCCTTAAGGATTTTTAAATGCTCCAGTTTGAAAAAAGTTTGGACATGCCTGGTCTATTGGATAAAATGGCCAGTGAATGTAAATTAATAAGTAGGTGTACCTAACAAACTTGCAATCGGGTCAATATAGTAATCAGAACTCAGTTCACTGGAATGGAAAACTAACATTTCAGTGTTATTAATCCAAATCTCTCATAGGGAAAGTGGAATGACTGGGCAGATTCTGGTCAATGGCAGACCCAGGCATCTCCGCAAGTTCCGTAAAATGTCATGTTACATCATGCAAGAGGACAAGCTGCTCCCTCACCTTACAGTTCAGGAGGCAATGATGGTGAGTGAGTTATTACTGGAACAGAATGACGTGGAGGTTGATGCCCTCTACAGCATGTTCTGTGTTGGTACAAAGTCGTATGAGGACACAGGTTTAGTTTAGCTCAGGAGTTTAGCACTGAACTAACTATAGACTCAATAGCACTGGTACTGTAACTTCATGTTTCTGTCCCAACTTCATGCTGTTACAGGTGTCTGCCAATCTGAAGCTCTACGAAAGTACTCAGGTGAAAAAAGAGCTGGTGAGTAGCGTTCAGTACCGTTCATTTTCAGGGAAGCAAAGTCAGACTGGAATCATATCCATAAGGGAAGAAACCAGCATTGGACAGATGTTCAGAAATTTGATAATATATGTATTTTGCTTTAGAACTGCATTATTGAATATTTAACCCCAAAGAAATTAGTCTTGCATTTCTCTGTTATTCTAATTCAAATCCACCTCTTGTCCCAGTACATGCCTATTTTTTATAGCTTTATCGCCAAATATTTATACTCTCTCTCCCTCTCTTGCTCTCTCTCTCTCCCTGTATGTCTCTGTGTAAAAGGTGAACGAGATTCTTACAGCATTGGGGCTCCATGCATGTGCCAACACTCGTACAATGTCTCTATCTGGAGGTCAGTGTAAAAGGCTGGCCATTGCCCTTGAGCTGGTGAACAACCCTCCCGTCATGTTCTTTGATGAACCCACCAGGTAAATTAAACAATTTACAAATGGCATAGATGGAGAATTATTTTGTGCTAAAAACACTTGTAGCACAGATGACACAGATTATAAGTGATGCAAAGAAAATGAGCCAAATTAATAAATAACCACTTATATCATGCAGATACACTGCTTTATCCTGTTACTGAAAAAGCAGGGGTGTTTTTGCCGGACTGCCTGCCGGGCTGGCCTAGAAGAGGCATTTGCACTTACTGACTGGCTGAATGACTGGCACCTAATGTTGAAACGCCCATGCACGAGCAGGAAACGTTAAATCAGCCATATTTCACAGAGAAAACTTCAGAAGGACGCCACTACAGCGCCTGTTGTTAGTTCAGCCATATTTCACATTCCAGTTTGTGATCTAAATTTGGGACCATGGTGACCAAACGTCCTCTTTTCCCTGGACAAGTTCTCTTTTTGGGACCTAAAATATGCGCCCTGCAGTGATTTCTAAATTGCTAAAGCTGTCCGGGATTTTGCTGCCTGCAGGCTTTCCCTCATCCCATTTCTTGCTATAAGCCCTAAATCCTTAATTAAATGTTCACTTTTTGAAAGGTGAGCAGAAGGCGCAAAGGTTGAAGTGTTTAAGGGGTGAGAGCTGAATTGGGACACACTCGTGCCGCTTCAACATAACACCAGAGCGAGGTGTTACTCAAAATAAACAAGTTTTATCAATCAAAGCCTTATCGAAATGTAAGTCAGTAATAAATATCTAGTTTCCAGGGTGCCCTGTTCCTTTATCCAGTATAGATTACTTGATACTCGAATTGAAAAGTCAAGTGTTTGGTTTAGAAATGTTCAAAAACTTAAATGTTATATTGTTGCTTTCTGATAAACGAGTTGCTTTAATGTCATCTCAACATGGTGTTTCAGTTTTGTAGCTTTGTATGAACAGAACATAACAGGCTTTACATGATCATACTGTCAGCAACTGACAACATAAACTATTTTTATAGTTTGTTATAATTGTAAACAAAGACACTGACATGAAGCACCAAAGCTTCTCCAGATCTTCCAATGACAAGGGTGTGTATTTTGGGCTTTCCTGTTTTTGAAATATCAGAATCACCTCTGTGACAATGACTATATGGCTAATGGCGGTCCCACAAATCTAGGCTTGTTTTAAAAAGTTGGATTTGCTTTAGTAATAATTGTAGTATACTTTAAAAGAAAGCTACATTCAGCAGTCTACATGACACTGTTTTGGAGACTATTTGTTTTTATAAAAGTGTCTCAGACGTAAGGCAGCATTTTCATAATATATAAAATAATAGTGAGCTAGATTTTGTAGACATTAAACTCTTTGAATATCTGGTTTAATTATGAACTCTAAATCAACAATATGCACTTTTACAAAGCATTTCACATCAAACAACCTGTGTATATTTATGTTAATGATGAAATACACTGAAATAATTGTGAGACTCCTTTTTAAGATCTGGAACAGAATACTATTATAGATATAGGTCTACAAGATATTTGATTGATGTTGAAACATGGAGAGAGGACACATCCAATGATTTTGAATGTTTTAATCATTTTGTTTTTTCCTTTCTTTCTATCTCTCTTGTTCTCTGTCTGTTCTCTGTTGTGGCAGTGGACTGGATAGTGCCACAAGTCTCCAAGTGGTCTCTTTAATGAAGTCTCTGGCCCAGGGAGGGCGCACCATCATCTGCACTATTCACCAGCCCAGCGCTAAACAGTTTGAGATGTTTGATAAGGTGGTGCATCTGTTTCACTTGTGTATAAATCAACTTGGTGCCTTTTTAACTGACCACAGTTTGACTGCTGTTTTCTTTACCTCTACAGCTGTACATACTGAGTCAGGGCCAATGCATATACAAAGGCAATGTGCCCTACCTTGTTCCCTATTTGAAAAACCTGGGACTACACTGTCCCACGTACCACAACCCTGCGGATTTCAGTGAGTTTCTTTAGCTACTTTGTACAAATTATTTATATATATGCAAATGCATTTGTCTGTGGAAAATCCTGTATTTCAGGATCAGCAGCCTTTTCATCGTTTAGAAAACTTTTATTCTGGATTAATGCACCGAGGTATTATGTAGTACATAGAGTGGAAATAAACACTACAATAATGTTCATAACCACTTATAATTGAGGAGGTGTCTGTGTTCAGAATTAAAGTTCAGTTCAGTAAGTATCAGTATTAAAGTATCAGTTCAGTACACAATTGCTCTCAATTAGCCATATGTTTAATCCATATTTATTTCAGTTGTTCTAATAGGATATCCCAGAGCTTCATTATCATCTTAAAGCAAAATGCATGGTACTCAAAACAATTAGAAAAGTTGTCTGGGATACTTCCAAGAGACCTACAGCAACATTAAAGGAGTATATTACATGTAACAACAATCCTTAGTATTCTTGAAATGTTTGATCTGTGGGGTAGGATGGCAAGACGGAAGCCTTTTCTTACAAAGAAAAACATCCTTCCAAGTCTGGCTACATTTTGGAAAAACCTAGACCAAGTTTGAACCTTGTGTCCATAGTTACAAACAATATGTTCTGTGCACATCACCAAAAGAAGACCACAGTAAACAATGGCGGTGCCAGAATCATGCCTTAGGGCATTTCTTTAGCTGGAACTTTACTCAAGGTGAAGGGAGTTATGAAAAGTTCCAAATATCAGTAAATTTTGACACAGAACCTTCAGGATTGTGCTACAAAGTTGAAAATGAAGAAGAATTTCACATTTCAGCTCAACAATAATGAAAACCATACCTCCACAACAGCAAAAGAATGGCTTCAGAAAAAGATCTTTTAGTTCTGCAATGGCCCAGTCAGTGCCCAGATCTAAATCCTGTTGAAAAACTGTGGGGTGATTGAGGGGGCTGTGCACAGGATATGCCCTGAGAATCAGAAGATAACAAGATGTGCCAGGTTTATAGATTCCTTCACAAAACTGAATGAGTGCTTCAATAAAATACTACTTTAAAGGGGGTATATATATATATATCTGCAACAAGGTTATTTCATGGTTTTTGTTTTCTCATTTAAAACATTTCAGTTGTTTTTCATCTAAATTATACAAAGTATAGGTCACAGTACAATGTTGTGGTGTTTTTATTTATTTATTTATTTATATTTATTTTTACAAAAACCTGGCATATAACATGCTTGTACACTCTTTATTCACTGTATAATAGAAACCATTATTAAATAATTTTGTGTTGCTTACCATATTTGTGAAACCAAATTTAAAATATTACTGGTTGCTTACCTCTATGTTGGTAGGCTACTGTTGGCTAACTGTATTGTTTGACTGATTTACATTTTTAATATATTACTGAATGAATATTGGTGCAAATCTTTGCAATTTATTTGTATTATATAAGAGCAGTAAGCCATCCAGATCTGTTCATAATATTTCATGCTGTGCCTAACACACAGCATATTGTGGTTTATTTCTCTAAAGTAATTATAAATAGTCAGGTAATTACATTTTCAAATGTCAACTTTTATATTAATAAACAAAATATTACATTAAATTCATTCATATGTCCAGTCCTCGAGGTGGCATCAGGAGAGTACGGGGATGTAAACCCAGTTTTGTTCGAAGCTGTCCAAAGTGGAATGTGTGCTCCGGATGAGAAGAACAACTACTTTGGCAAAATGGACACCTCAAGTCCCTACCCTGACCAATATTCCAAAGTGAGTGACTCTTGCAATGACTTGTTTACAGCGGAGTGTTTTTGTCCAAATCTATTTATAAGGCATAGTGTTTAGAGTGTATTTATGTCTAATTTAATTGAATTTAGAGAAACAGATATGTTGACCTCTAAACAATGATTATCAGGAAGCATTTAGGAGGCAATGCACAGCACAGAATTTGACCTCAAAACTAACACAGAAAAATGTATTATATACAAAGATGCTTGCAGTGGACAATCACTCAAAGTTGTAACAGAGATAAGGAGGTTGTTGCTTTGACCCCTGGTGACTGACCCTGGGACACCAAGAAAGCATAACTGGAATGGCTTTCTCTGGGTGGGTTGGATGGCATTTCTTCTCCCTGTATCAATCAGAATTGTGCTAGTCAGTATAAACACCTTTTACCAGATATAACAGATCTAGGCAATTGGTGTTCATTTCCAGGCACAGTTGTCTGTCCAATGATGTTAAGTTACTTGCAGTTCTATAAGAAATGTAACTGGATTCACATGTTTTGGAAGAAGCAAGTCCTTATTTCACTCTTCCAGCTCACCATTATAAAATTAATACATTTTTCTGAAAATGTATTAAGAAAACTAGTTCCTTCAGTACAAATGAATTCCACATTCCTATTCATTTGCAATATCTTTTTGACTCAGAATGAAGCAAATAGTTAGCAAATGTAATATTTTAACATATAACTAAAACATATTATTAAAACAAATTAAAACTTAACATTAATATATTAATAAAATGCAAATATGACTCACCAGTACTTAGGTTTGATGTTTTGTTATTGTTTACCTTATAGGACTCTGTACATGCTGAGACCCATACTTTTGCAACAAGCAGTTTGACTCAGTTCTGCATCCTCTTCAAAAGAACATTCATAACAATATGCAGAGATCAAGTATGTATTTAACATTTTTGGATAACATTTTCATTGTAGACTAGACATGTTCTTCCTAACACATGCATAAGCATTGAATATCATAATAAAGTAAAATGAAAAGCATATATCAGTATTCACAAGACAACAAATGGTTTTGAAAAACCCTTCTCAAGTAATGAGAGCTGAGGCCTATTTAAAAATGCCATATAGTTTTTCTGTGTAAGATTTTCTTGAAAACAAGTCACACTTTCCTATATGTGGAAAATTGGAATTATGGATTAAAATATATGTAAAAGTGGTTTATGCCAGAAAGCCACAGCTTTTGTCACTATGTCTGTCCATTGTCATTTATTATCATTAAAAACCTTAGGTCATCTGTTTTATAAATAGTTATACATCTTTGCACGTTTTATCCAGAAAGCCTAAATCTTTAAACTGCACTACAGTTGTAAACATTTGTAAATAAAATGTAATGTGTTATGGTGCCATATTACCAGTATAATCTCATGGAAGGTTATTGCACTATGTTTATTTGATAGGTGTTTACACAATTACGGTTAATGTCCCACATCTTCATTGGAGTGTTGGTAGGTCTGCTTTACCTCAACATCGGCAATGATGCCAGTAGAATGTTCAACAACACTGGATTGATCTTCTTCTCAATGCTCTTCCTCATGTTTGGAGCCCTCATGCCTACTGTGCTCACATGTGAGTGTGGAACCAGGGAAAGACAAAGCAGCAATATTTAGTAAATATGTTGATTAGTATGTTTGATGAGATGGGTATTAAGATGTGGGTAGAGATTTGTTGCAATTACATAATTAACCCACCATTACTCCAGTGACGTAGCTGGTTAAAAGATAGTCTATACTGAAATTATATTAATCTAGTAAAACTTTCCCCCAAAAGCATAAACCATATCAAGACAAAAAAGCTCTGCAAGTGTTGAGAAACAAAAAGAATTGTAATTTCTACACCCAGCATCAGTGTGTACAGGAAATTAAGCTTTTTTGATGATATTGTTCCCCCCTCTTGTCTAAAATAAAATGAGAAGAGTCACAAAGACTGAATTAAAATGTAGAACTTGTAATATATACTTCGGTTGAAATAAAGTTATTTCCTTTGAAAATAAGAATCCATCAGAATTTAACTTAAGCAGATGTACTTGTGTACACAAAACTAGTCTTAACACCCACTCTCTGTTTGACTGAGGAAGTACAGGAAATCAGAGAGAGTGTTTTGCTTGCTTTCAGTTCCTCTGGAGATGGCTGTGTTTCTGAGGGAGCATTTGAACTACTGGTACAGCCTGAAGGTCTTTTATCTGGCCAAGACAATGGCTGACATTCCATTTCAGGTGAGTGCCTGTCTGAGCCTCTGTGAGTCTCCCATGTGTTGGATATGCGCTGACACTGGGAACATCTTTAACCAGAAATGTGGCACGAACATTTCACAATATCCTAATGGCACAGAAGGCATGTTGAAATGGAGGGAAATATGCCTTGTTTGTCTTGTGATCTTGAAAATGAAAAGTTCTCAAATTCTTATGGATTTTTTGTAACCCCTATCCTAGGTCATCTGCCCTCTTTTGTACTGTAGCATTGCATACTGGATGACTGAGCAGCCACCGGAGGCAAGTCGCTTTTTGCTCTTTCTAGCCTTGTCCATTTGCACTGCCCTGGTATCACAGTCTCTGGGACTCCTCATTGGTGCTGCTTCAACCTCTCTTCAGGTATTTCAGAAAGTATTCTATTCTGTAGACAAGAACCCAGACTTATAAATAGCTTACATTATAATATAGGCAGATATTGACAATACCCGTTTGAAGTTTGAATCTCGGTGATTGCGCAGTCACAAAGATTCAAACTTGTAGCCCGATTGCAAGCCCAGCTCCCAATAATTAGCTTCCCAAAATGATTTATTATCTGAAATTTTAATTTTATAAAGTATGGTGCTGAATCTAAAATTTTAATGATGACCATAGTTTAGCATATTTGCATTTTTCTAGAGTACAAAGTCTAATACATTCATGTATTGTATATACAGTCTATAATATGAATTTTCCTCACAGGTGGCTACATTTATTGGTCCTGTCATAGCCGTCCCAATCCTCCTGTTCTCTGGATATTTTGTCAACTTTAATGCTATTCCAAAATATCTCCAATGGAGTTCTTATGCCTCTTATGTTAGGTATGTCCTATTGTTTCACATTTATGTAATACTGTTAACCAAGGCCCTTTCTCATATGACACTCCTGATTTCTTTGACAGATACGGCTTCGAGGGGGTCATTCTCTCCATCTATGGAATGAACCGCACTGAACTAGAATGTCCAGGACAATTCTGTCAATTCCAGAAGCCTGAGGCAGTGCTTCAGTTGTTGGATGTAGAGGATGCCGAACTTTACATGGACTTCATCATTCTAGGCATTTTCTTCATCATTTTCAGACTGGCTACATACCTGCTGTTGTGGTACAAAGTCAAGATACAGCGATAATATATATTCAAGTCATACTTCTCTTCTGTGCCAAGACCCATAGTAGTAGTCAGGACATTCACTTATGTTATGTTATGTTATATATTCACATTGCACTGGTTTGCTTTACACGAACATCTCAGTAGTTCTCAGGACTGCAGTTTCGAAAGGTCATTTCATTCCAGTACAGTGGCTGTGTTAATCTCTGAACATTTTTTGATATTTCTGAGGAAACATCATGAAGTGAGAAGAGCATTGTACAAAAGGATGTGTACAACTGCTGTCACGATAACTTTTAAAACATGCTTATGCAGAAGGAATGCAGAAGGTGAATTTAAATTGTGAACTATACATTAAGTGCCATGTTTCCATCATAGGTGATTTTATAACAGTTTTCTTGTTATTATGTCACTCTTAATGTGAGCTCATGTTTTCACTTAGAGGTACAGGGGTTGGACAACGAAACTGAAACACCTGTCATTTTAGTGTGGGAGGTTTCATGGCTAAATTGGACCAGTCTGGTGGCCAATCTTCATTAATTGCACATTGCACCAGTAAGAGCAGAGTGTGAAGGTTCAATTAGCAGAGGGTAAGAGCACAGTTTTGCTCAAAATATTGCAATGCACACAACATTATGGGTGACATACCAGAGTTCAAAAGAGGACAAATTGTTGGTGCACGTCTTGCTGGCGCATCTGTGACCAAGACAGCAAGTCTTTGTGATGTATCAAGAGCCACGGTATCCAGGGTAATGTCAGCATACCACCAAGAAGAACGAAACACATCCAAGAGGATTAACTGTGGACGCAAGAGGAAGCTGTCTGAAAGGGATGTTCGGGTGCTAACCCGGATCGTATCCAAAAAATATAAAACCATGGCTGCCCAAATCACAGCAGAATTAAATGTGCACCTCAACTCTCCTGTTTCCACCAGAACTGTCCATCGGGAGCTCCACAGGGTCAATATACACGGCCGGACTGCTATAGCCAAACCTTTGGTCACTCTGGTCAATGCCAAACGTCAGTTTCAATGGTGCAAGGAGCGCAAATATTGGGCTGTGGACAATGTGAAACATGTATTGTTCTCTTAGAGTCCACCTTTACTGTTTTCCCCACATCCTGGAGAGTTACGATGTGGAGAAGCCCAAAAGAAGCGTACCACCCAGACTGTTGCATGCCCAGAATGAAGCATGGGGGTGGATCAGTGATGGTTTGGGCTGCCATTTCATGGCATTCCCTTGGCCCAATACTTGTGCTAGATGGGCGCGTCACTGCCAAGGACTAACGAACCATTCTGGAGGACCATGTGCATCCAATGGTTCAAACATTGTATCCTGAAGGCGGTGCCATGTATCAGGATGACAATGCACCAATACACACAGCAAGACTGGTGAAAGATTGGTTTGATGAACATGAAGGTGAAGTTAAACATCTCCCATGGCCTACACAGTCACCAGATCTAAATATTACTGAGCCACTTTGGGGTGTTTTGGAGGAGCGAGTCAGGAAACGTTTTTCTCCACCAGCATCACGTAGTGACCTGGCCACTATCCTGCAAGAAGAATTGCTTAAAATCCCTCTGACCACTGTGCAGGACTTGTATATGTCATTCCCAAGACGAATTGATGCTGCACTGGCCGCAAAAGGAGGCCCTACACCATGCTAATAAATTATTGTGGTCTAAAACCAGGTGTTTCAGTTTCATTGTCCAACCCCTGTAGAATCAATATAAAGACGCACACACACTTATGGTGCTCTGCTTCAAACGTGTACTTCCAAACCAAAGTAAGGTTTAAAACATTTTTACACAACATGTTTTTATACAGGTCTGTATACATATCATTGTTTTAGTTTGACATCTATTGTATCTTTTACTTTACCTCCTAGGAGGTATATTTCTTGTAAAAACAATAAAAACTAATTTCATCACCAGGAATTGCTCTTCTGTTGATTTTTTGTTTAAAACAACCTCTTTTTAATAGATGTTAAATGCTCTTCCCATGTCTGCGTGTGTCTTCTCCGGGTGCTCCAGTTTCTTCCCACGGTCCAAAAACACACACTGGAAGGTGGATTGGTGACTCAAATGTGTCCATAATTGTGAATGTGTGAGTATGTGTCATCCTGTGAAGGACTGGCGCCCCCTCCAGGGTGTGTTCCTGCCCTCCACCCAGTGATTCCGAGTAGGCTTCGACAGACAATGATGAATGAAGGAATAATAGATGTTATTAGAAGTGGCAAGGAAGTACATTCAAGTACTGATATTCAAAGACTGAAATAGGCTGTATATGAAAATGATAAAATCAATTTGCTTATAAGACGAGTCAGAATCAGTAGACTTTTTAAAGAAATATGTGCACATTAAAAAAAAATCACCTGTTCCAATATCTGCACAATATTTAGTTCTGAAAATGTGAACTATGTCATATCGTGTGGTCTGATGTGAGACGAAACAGGAAGCGTTGTGGGCCAAAAGAACACACGCAAACTGATTTCACATACTATTGACATTACATATAAAAAGTCAGCATTCATTGATCCTTTTGTAAAGGACAAGGTTTATATTGCAAAGACCTTTAGACTAACTGAAGGAATTTGAAGGAGTACATTTCAGCAAATGTCACATTAAAGCTGAATGTCTTTTCTTTCCTAAATTATCAGACCACAATGACGCAGAGATTTTGACAACGAGTTAAGTAACTGAGCCTAAGAGAAGTAGGTTTAATTCCTCTGGGATATAAACATAGTTTGGGCGTGTATGCCCTTGAGTAATGTAGCGGGTCATAAGGGAAAACATGAATAAGCCAGAAGGGGAGAATCTTCTTCTCAGTAAGAACAGGAAGTGTGAGCTGACTCTAACTTAGCTCTTAACCGCGGTGCTCAGTGTTTCTGGGGTTTTATCTGTTTATCGGCACATATTCAAACTGGTTATAGAGTTATAACACCGGGTAAGTTTGCGTTAGCTCTCTGCATAACCACTCTTCTTTAGCCATGTCGACCCAAGGTCGCTGCTGTCAGTAATCTTCAAACCGTGCCTCATACAAAGAAAATTCAGAATAGCTTTTTGCATCGAGAGAAGCCCTGAGATTTTAGTTTTAAAAAACCCCTCTCGTTCGTTGTTGGCATTTGGCAGGTTAGTCAATACTGTTGTTATTTCCTTCTATATTTATGTTATTTTGTTTTCGCTGAGCGCAGCTTAGCTGCTCAAACTAGCTGTGCTTTGTTTACGTAGTTACAGTCCTCATGGCTGCTACATATGGCTTAGTTATGAAGCATTAAATGTACCGGCTAGACACTTATTCGTATATAAAATGCCTGGACTAATATAAATGCATGCTATATATTCATTATTAGTGTGTGAATATGGAGCTCCCTGTAAACAGACGCTGGCTGTTCTGAATTAAACCGCTAACGTTATTTCTGCTTCAAAATACTGTAGGCTAGCTCTCTGGAGTAGACTCAAAACGTAAATCTCCACATGTAAAGAAACTGTGATACAATTTCTCCTTGCGAGTTGACACTGAAATAAACGCAGTAGTAGTGTTTCCAGTCAACTTCTGTCTACACTGGTAATTTAACCGGAAAACAACAAACTCCTAAACCCATGGTTTAAAACAATTTTAGCAATAAACGTGTTTGGCCTGTAATCTTTTTTTCCTCCTCTTTTCATACACTTACTCAATACTGACCACGTAGGGTTTGGGAGGTGGACTAGATTCATCATCCCACTGACATTTTAATTTATGTCACTGGCTTATGGAAGCAAATCTGTCTCATCAGACTTTGAACTAATACCACCTTTGAATTTGCAGCACTGAATTTTTTTGCACTGAAAATATGCATCTGAATTTTGATGTTTTTGAATTTAAGTCTTCAGATTTACACCTCGGAATATTTTGCCTCGCAATTATGAATCTGAATATAACTGCTCTTGAATTGAACTCGTGAATTTTCAAGAACATGTTTTCACTGTTATTTTTCAAGGTTAATAAAATCAGATAAAAAAAATTTAAGTTTAAAAAAATTCAAATAATGTATATCGAAGTTGCTCAAATTCGACAGACGAAATTCAGATACACATCCGGGATAGAAAGGATGAGCAATAGATTCATTAGGATTTTCTCTTTCTCCTTAAATGCTGCACTAGCTTCATTCTGTCGCCGCGTAGGTGGCGAAATACCAACACAGCCTTCACACCGTGGAAAAACTACACGTTTAGCTTCATTCCGCGGATATTATCTCTTTATTTTCAAAGTGTCTCAAAAATCTGAAAGTCTCACTGAAGACACAATATAAGACTATTGATATCCTGAAGATGAAGAAATTTTGCTGAGGGATTTTTTTTGGAATGGCCCTGTGAACATAGCATGTGACAGAATATGCGGAAAACATTAATTTGGGGTATATATCCTATGGCATTTTTATTTTTTAATTGTCAGAACGGCCAGGACCTGGAGGTTGAGGGTTCAAGTCCTGACGGATTGGTGACTTAAAACTCTAAAAGAGTTTGTATGTGTGAGTGTGTGTTGCGCTGTGAAAGACTGGCGCCCCCTTCAGGGTGTGTTCCTGCCTTGTACCAGGTAGGCCCTGGACCCACCGTGACCCTGAACTGGATAAGTGGTTACAGACAATGAATGAGAAAATTAATGAATGTTTAATTTAACAGTTTATATATGTGTTTAGGAAAGTGATTATCAATACTCTAGCAGTGAGATTTATAGCCTTACACTGTAAAGTACACCCATTGCTACACTGTCAGAAAAAAGGTACTGTGCATGATGGTCACTAAAAGTACAGTGTCAGTGTTGCATTTTAAAGTTATAACAGTGGTTTTAAAGGTTTTGTGTTCCCTCTTCTCCAGAAGCAGATGTGAATTTGTAAGATTTTATTACATAACTGCAATATAAAAAACGCAATATAAATTCTGAAGATGAAATTGATTAAATCAACTCAAAATCTACAATTGATATTATACAATTATATTCCTAAACTAATAGTATGAATATACCTCTGGGGTACCACCACAATGGCACCTTTTCTGGGAGTATAGATAAATAGCTATCAAACTGGAGGATAAAACATAGACTTTTAATTGTTTTAGAAAAAATATACAGTTACATTAAGCATGTCGTTTCTTGTTCTGAATTATGGACTGATTTTCAAATCTGTACCAAACAAGGATAACTATTAATATTTTACTAGCAGCTGGTAGAAAATTCAACTGGAATACCATGGCTGGAAAATACATTTTTCATTCATTATCTGCAACCGCTTATCCAGTTCAGGCTCGACGTGGGTCCAGAGCCTACCTGGAATCATTGGGCGCAAGGCAGGAACACACCCTGGAGGGGGCGCCAGTCCTTCACAGGGCAACACACACACAGTCACTCACACCTACGAACACTTTTGACTCTAATCCACCTACCAACATGTGTTTTTGGACCTTGGGAGGAAACTGGAGCACCCGAAGGAAACCCACACGGACACGGGGAGGACACACCAAACTCCCCACAGACAGTCACCTGGAGTGGGACTCAAATCCACAACCTCCAAGTCCCTGGAGCTGTGTGGCTGCACCACTGTGCCAACTGGAAAATAAATTTGATTTATTAAATTAAATTATTGCTTGTATGTTAAGGCCTATATCGGTTCCATTTCCTGTGTTTTTTTAAACTTAGGATACTTTCAAGGTCTTATCTGTTCTAACAAAAATTGGGTAAATGAGGACTTTTGTATTTATTTAGGTGGAACACTCTGTGTATGCAACATAACTTATAAGTAAAATTGCCTTGTCTAGGGCACCTGCCTAGTCGTCTGTAGAAGGTGACTAAGCAAGTTTGCATAGTGGACCAAAAACATAAGTGTGGTTTATAGAGTACACAATAAGTAAACCAAAAGCAGAGAGGATTTGGCAAATTTTTCATGGGTGCAACCCACATACTCAGCTCTACTGCTCCTCATGCATGTTTCTTACAAATGTGGAACCATTTAAAAGGGACATTAACAGGTTTTATTTATTTATTGCCAAGAAGCATTGTTACAACAAAGAAATAATCTACCAAACACAAATTTCCTTTCTTTCTGTGCTATATATATATATATATATATATATATATATACTTTTGACTAAAATTGTAGATGAGAAACCATGTCATGACCCTTGTGCACCCATGAACTTATGCAGTGTTTTTTAGGTGGTGTTTTGAAAGACAACACAATGTGGCGATCTGGGAGTACGACTGGAACAGGAGTTATAAGGAGGAGATACTGTGGAGTAAAAAGAGACGTGCCCCACAAACCTCAACCTGTCGTTACACAGAAAAGTAACTGTATTTTGAAAGTCAAATTAATAAACATGACTATTTGTATTAGAGCTGGGCGATATGACCCAAAAGCCCATGTAGATATGCCTAAAAAATGGCAATATACGATACGAAATTAGAATATCAAAGTACTAGTGTTTATTTGTATCATCAAAAAGAACATGCTGCATTATCTAACTGTTATTATAAAACTGTATGTCTAAGAAATAGTGATGTCCCAGTCAAGGTTTTTTGTCCCCGATCCCAAGCTTGTCCCAGTCTAATACTTTGATTTTTCTAGAAAGTACAGTTAAAGTGCACACTACATGTAAACTCAGCCCAGTGTATCTGCTTGAAACGGAATAGCGCGCATTAAGAAACAAACTGCCTGCATCCAAGCTGCTGCTTGATTTTATATATATATATATATATATATATATATATATATATATATATATATAAGTAAATAGTAAATAATTGTATATTATTTATCTCAAATTATCTAAATATATTCTTAATATTAAATGTGATTTTAACGGTGCTAAAAAAAAGATTTTTATTTTTGAAGCACTCACTTGTTCCAGAGCCACCACAAAACCGACAAAAATCTATAGGCGGGACTGTAACTTAATTGGCTGCAGCACTAAATGATGGACAGCTAACTCTGGCAGCTGATTTGGCTTAATAAAATTGACGAGCAATGGGAAGTGCTCCGTTTAGGAGCGGTGTATTTGCCCCTCCCTCCGGCTTAAGGACAACACCGTTCCAACAAATCATGGGCTGCGTCCAAAATCGCGTACTTGAACAGGATGTACTGAATTGGGTCAGTGCTCAGTGCCCGGCCGTTAAAGCAATACGCTCTTTCAGTATGCGAGTGAGCAGTATTCACACAACGATCGGACGCACTACATTCGCCACCTTACCTTGTCGTATGACGTCACATAAATGACTAAAGGCCCACTACTCGCTAAAATCTCTGTTCGACATTTTTTTCCCTCAGCACCGCAGCTCAGTGAAATCAGGGAGTATGTACGTCATCCAGGGACCTTTCACACTGCCCGACGAATACGTGTATTCGGACACACTAGTCATTTAGGCATCGGCTTAATTTTTGTCCATTTTTGACTTGCGCACAGTTAACGCAGAGGTAGACCTGAGTACACGGGCTATGTGCTGAGAACTGCTCCTGCAGCATAGACGAACAATGGTAGGACAGCGTAGTGTTTGCATTTGTGCGAGAGAGAACAACAGCTGAACAGGATATTTGTGCACTGTTATAAATGTACTTAGATGGAAACCTGCGTATCATCGGCATACTCGATATAACGAATATGGTAATTTACAAAATCGTGTAAAATATATATCCCCCAGCCCTAACACGTTCACGTGCCTGCATCAGAAGTTCGCGCTTATGTCATATTATCGCGATATGGCAAGTGTCTATGGAGGTATATTCGGTGCAAAACCCCTGAGCACATGTGACAGTGAAATTTGTAGTTGCAGAAAATAGTTACACACGTGTATCAATAAATTTGAACTCAAAGAATATCTCTTAAGGAGTTGCAAGCTTGTAGATTTTTTTTTTCTTTTCCCACAAATGCAACTTAACAGTTACACCTTTACAAATTCTTCACTGCAGGTGCACAAACCCTACACATAAAAGTACAAAAATATTATATACTCACGGTTTTGCTACAGTTGCAGCGGTGAATATGGTGCAAAACACATTTACGCACTTTTATTAAAGATGCACATTCACAAACCAATATGTGAATCTGTGCAATGCGAGTTACACATCTGCCTTTTTATTCATTTTTTTTTTTTTGGGTGGGGGGTTTGTCTTGTAGAAACACTGGTCAACGACTACATCTTTTTCTCTCACACATGACCACTTCTGCGTCCACTCACTTTTGCACCGAATATCTCAGTCAGTGTGGTGCATAACACATTTGTGCATCTGTAGAGCCAGGGGCACTGTTCAAATATACCTCCATGTTATATCGCCCACCCCTAATTTGCATGCAAGTTCTGCTTTTACTGATTTACATTTACGGATGACTTTTTTTTCCCCCAGAAATTAATTTCAGCCTTCTTCCAGGTGGCATTTATTGCATCAGAAAAACAGGAGCCTCCTTATCTCCAAAGTAAGACAACTTTAATTAAATCTGTCTTATAATCATCAGTTGGACATATATATATATATATATGGCACTGTGCAAAAGCTTTAGGCACATGCAAAAAATGTTGGAAAGTAAAGATGACTTCAAAAATAATGGAATACATTTTTTATTACTTGAAAAAAAAGACAACAATGTGCAGTAAACATTAATAAACGAAAAAAGTCAGTATTATATGTGATGACCATTTGCGTTTTTTTCATAGGTACAGTTTTATAAAGAAATTAGATGACTGTTTTATATTTTATATATATATGGTGCCTAAAACCTTTGCACAGTACTGTGTGTGTGTATTGTTCTGTGTATGATTATAATAAGTATAAGTTATTCACTCTGTTAAAGTCTTTTTACACAAAAATTCTTTTTATACAATTCTGTTATTTTCAGCAAATGGCTAAGCTCTCATGGAAGTGCATGGATTGATCGAATACTGTTACTGAGTTCATCATCCAATAGGATCAATAAGAGAATATTTTGTTCTAATACATCCAATGCAGGTAAATGATGTTTTACATACTATGGTTCTAACTGCACAAGTCAAGGTTACATTTATACAGTAAAGTGCAAAAATTTGAGGCCAGTATTTTAATAATATATTTTCCAGTCACAAGTGTCATTAAGCATATATCAGTGTCAGTAAGGACAGGAAGAGTTTATATATATATATATATATATATATATATATATATATATATATATATATATATATATATATATATATATAACACACACACACACAGTGTCTTGCGAAAGTACTTGGCCCCCTTGAACTTGTCAACATTTTGCCACATTTCAGGCTTCAAACAAAGATATAAAATTTTTATTTTTTGTGAAGAATCAACAACAAGTGGGACACAATTGTGAAGTGGAATGAAATTTATTGGATGTGTCAAACTTTAACAAATAAAACTGAAAAGTGGGCGTGCAATATTATTCGGCCCCTTGCGTTAATACTTTGTAGCGCCACCTTTTGCTGCAATTACAGCTGCAAGTCGCTTGGGGTAGGTCTCTATCAGTTTTGCACATTGAGAGACTGAAATTCTTGCCCATTCTTCCTTGCAAAACAGCTCGAGCTCAGTGATGTTGGATGGAGAGCGTTTGTTAACAGCAGTCTTCAGCTCTTTCCACAGATTCTCAATTGGATTCAGGTCTGGACTTTGACTTGGCCATTCCAACACCTGGATACGTTTATTTGTGAACCATTCCATTGAGGACTTGGCTTTATGTTTTGGATCATTGTCTTGTTGGAAGATAAATCTCCGTCCCAGTCTCTTGCAGACTCCAACAGGTTTTCTTCCAGAATGGTCCTGTATTTGGCCCCATCAATCTTCCCTGTCCCTGCTGACGAAAAGCAGGCCCAAACCACGATGCTGCCACTACCATGTTTGACAGTGGGAATGGTGTGTTCAGGGTGATGAGCTGTGTTGCTTTTACACCAAACAGTTAGATTTTGGTTTCATCTGACCAGAGCACTTTCTTCCACATGTTTGGTGTGTCTTCCAGGTGGCTTGTGGCAGACTTTAAACGAGACTTTTTATGGATATCCTTGAGAAATGGCTTTCTTCTTGCCACTCTTCCATAAAGGCCAGATTTGTGCAGTGTACAACTTATTGTTGTCCTATGGACAGACTCTCCCACCTCAGCTGTAGATCTCTGCAGTTCATCCAGAGTGATCATGGGCCTCTTGGCTGCATCTCTGATCAGTCTTCTCCTTGTTCGAGATGAAAGTTTAGAGGGACGGCCGGGTCTTGGTAGATTTGCAGTGGTCTGATACTCCTTCCATTTCAATATGATTGCTTGCACAGTGCTCCTTGGGATGTTTAAAGCTTGGGAAATCTTTTTGTATCCAAATCCGACTTCTCCACAACAGTATCTCAGGTGTGTATCTGCCTGGTGTGTTCCTTGGTCTTCATGATGCTCTCTGCGCTTTGAACAGAACCCTGAGACTATCACAGAGCAGGTGCATTTATACAGAGACTTGATTACACACAGGTGGATTCTTTTTATCATCATCAGTCATTTGGGACAACATTGGATCATTCAGAGATCCTCACTGAACTTCTGGATGAGTTTACTGCACTGAAAGTAAAGGGGCAGAATAATATTGCACGCCCCACGTTTCAGTTTTTTATTTGTTAAAAAAAATTCACAGATCCAATAAATTTCATTCCACTTCACGATTGTGTCCCACTTGTTGTTGATTCTTCACAAAAAATTAAAATTCTATATATTTATGTTTGAAGCCTGAAATGTGGCAAAAGTTTGAAATGTTCAAGGGGGCCAAGTACTTTCACAAGGCACTGTGTCTATATATATATATATATATATATATATATAACATTTTGGAGATATAATAGAAAGCGACATAGAAGTCTCCAAAATGTTGCTTTCCACAATGAGAGAAAATCAAGGATCATTCATGATTCAGAACTGAACAAAACTGACCATCTACAGTATATAATTGTCTTTGAGGCTTCTGTTAATTTTTCAATTGAACATGTTTTTCTGCTGAATTAGTTAATGGCCCTTAATTGCTAGTTTATAAAATGAAAGGTAGTCAAATGTGGTTTTTTTGGACAGTTGATTAGTATTCAAAGAATTTTATTAGGACTAAATTACATAAATGACTTCTGAAATCTTCTTATATTTTATCCACAGACCCCATAGAGACCCACAAACACAAGTTAATGCTGTGGTTCAGTCACATGCCTCAGGAAGAGAAGCAATTTGGTGGTTACTTTTCACCTGAGACCATGCATGTCGAGCCTCTAATTCTGGAGAAGAATCCAGAGGAGGGAAAAGGATTTTCCATCAGTCCCTTCAAAGCAAATGCATCAATGAGTCATCCTCTCACAGTCGAACAACTCTTTGAGACAAGCAGAGATGAGGGGCGAGGACTCAATGTGCTAATTTATGGGGCTGTAGGCACTGGGAAAAGTACTGTTGTCCGCAAACTTGTTTTGGACTGGTGTGCTGGGTCAACACTCTCTCAGTTCAAGTTGGTGGTACCCTTCTCTTGTGAGGATATTTCTCATTTGTCTAAACCAATATCACTCCGAGACCTTGTGGGTAGAAAATACATGCACCTTCGCAAGACACCTTTCCTTAGTGGAGACAGTAATCAGTCTAGAGATATCCTCTTTATCTTTAATGGCATGGAGAAGATGAAGTTAGACTTTAGGATTGGCTCCACTGAACTTTGCAGTGATCCTAATGAGGCTATTTCAACAGGAGCTGTTGTTGTCAACCTGCTGAGGAAGTACCTCCTACCTGAGGTGTGTATGGTTAAGATATTTGAGTTACGAGACCATTTGGTAAGCCTTGTATGAGGCTATATTTTCTTGTCTGTTTTTTGAAGTTCTTTAAGGGACACAAACACATATTAGCATTAGCATTAGCATATTCAATTGTGGACTGAAACTCTTAACAACCAACAGTTGGAACCAGATCACACCAGATCGTCAGTATTTTGTGGTCTGAAAAAATGACGACTGCTCAGCTAAGTCTCGCCAATCACAGCATTGGACCTATGTTTTATGAGAGCACAAAAACAAAACAACACAATGAGCATGGAGAAAACCCATCTCTCTGAACGTTGCTGTTTAGACAGAAGGAGCACTGTGCTGTACAGTTCAATCTTTGTAGTATATTCATCAAAGGATGTCACCGATGTTTCAATAAGACCCCAGGGAAATGCATTGACTTGAAGGAACATGGGTATAGTATTTCCCCATTACCTATTACTATGATGAGGTGTACATTACATAAAGCTCTACTGACACTTGATATGTAAAATAATCAAGACTGGGCCTGGTCTGAAAAAAAAAAAAAGACTCAATTTTGATATTAGCCAGAAACAGTATAAACTCAAATATAATCCTTTAAGCTATATACAAAAGAGTATATTATGCTGCGCATTGATCTGTAGCAAGAAATTACTGTCCAGAAGTAAAAACATGTATCTTAATTTGTTTCAGATTCATTAGGCAAAAAGCTCCTCATGGAACTAGCAAGAACTCACTCACTCCCTCACTCACATACATACTCGCTTATTAACATAGTTTGGTCATTAATGGTTAATTACACCACAAAGGCAGCTGTTTCATCCATGTGCACTCACATTTCAGGGACTGCTCCACAAGGGGGTGCTATTGTGTTACAATAATGCTTTGTGTCCTTGTACTCTGCTTTGTGCAGTCCTTTGTACTGGGTAATACTTGTATAAGAATGGACCATACAGATGCTCCAAAATTACTTTGAATGAAAGTGAATTTAAAGTGATTTTATTTTATCGAACAAAGTTGGCTAAAGTAGCTGTGCAGCTGCCGGCAGTCAAGGAGCTAGCACCATAAACACAACCAAATCACACACAATTGCTCATATCCACAGATTTGATTGAATATAAATCTTTTCACTTGGGAAAAAAACAACATACAATTTATGCAAACAATATTTAAACCTTCTGAATATTTTTCAGGCCACCATTTTGGTCACCACAAGGCTGTCTGCTGTAGATCATATTCCTAAGAAATACGTGGGCCGCTATGCTCAAATCTGTGGCTTCAACGATCCTGATCGTCAGAGAGCCTACTTTGCAAGCAGGCTGTTATCACAGGGTGGAGGGAAACCAGAAAAAGAAGCAGAAGCTTTGATTGAGATGCTCTACCTCAATTTGCAGCGAGAGAGCCAATTAGCAGCAGCATGCTTTTTGCCGTCATACTGCTGGCTCACTTGTGCCACCCTTCACTTCTTGCACTTTACTGATGCCCGTGCACCTATTCGCACTTTTACTGGGATCTACACAAGTTTTCTGAGACTGAACTTTGGAGGAGAGGTGATGGCCACAGGAGAGACATCCTCGCAGGAGCAACAGACCTCATTAATGCTCTATGTAGTCCGCACTGTAGGGAAACTGGCTTTTGATGGAGTGACCACCAAGCGTACGTCCTTTTCTGAGAACGACCTTGAACAGTGGATCGGTGGAAAGACCAAAACTGATGAAGAGCTCCAGGAGCTGGCAGTCTTCCGAACAGATGTGCTGGACTTCTTCCTTATTCCTTGTGTTGAACATAGAAAACTTGCAGAGTCAAATGAGAAACGTTATGTCTTTGCTGTTCCTGCCATGCAAGAGTATCTGGCTGCCCTTTATATGGTTCTTGGGGAGAACAAGAGCACCCTGGAGAAAGTGACTAAGCAGGTGTCTGATGTTATTGGACAAGCTAGTGAGGACATCACTAGCATCATGAGCATTCTGTCTAAACTTATACCTTTGAGGATCTTTGCCATTTTCAACTTGCTGAAATTGTTCCCAAAGTTTTTTGAGCGGGTCACCAACCTTAGCAGGGGTCGAATTGCTAACACCATGGCTGCGGAAATGTTCCGCTCAGAGGACAGTTTCAACGAAGACGTTCTAGATCAAGTGGAGCAAAGTCTATTGGGAGTACAAGGCCCTCAGCTGCAAGAGGAAGCTGACACAAGGTCGTTTGAGTTATACCCAATCTTCATGGGAGGACTCCTTCATTATGGTAACAGAAGAATCTTGGATCAACTTGGCTGCAACATCAAGAGTACTGCGGTGGCGCAGATCACCCGGTCACTGAAGAAACAGCTGGTCAAGGCGAGCCGCAAGCAGCTTCCTCCTGCCGAGCTGATGGATCTCCTAGTGCTGCTTTATGAGTTCCAGAACCCTCGGCTCACAGCTGAAGTGTTGCAGTCCGTCAAGGTCATCAACCTGTCCACTGTGCTCATGACCCCACTCAAGTGCTTTGTGCTGAGCTCAGTGCTGGACTGCACTCCTTCCAGGTTCCTGCTGGAAGAGCTCAACCTATCCTCCTGCCACATCACCCCAGACCTGTTGCCCATGCTCAGGCCAGCCTTCCGTAACACCCTTTGCCTCAAGTGAGAGTTTTCTGTTTATAAAACAAAGCATATTATCTGTTTTTTTAAATTGTATTCATGTAACATTTGTGATACTCAAAATGTCATGCCTGTCATATTCTTTGAAATAGCATTGTTCATTATGGTTAAAATATAATTTTCAGACACACAGTACTTAAAAGTGAATAATTTTTCTCAGACACAATGCTCAAACAATTCTACATTTAAAAGGAAATTATGTTAGTGATTTTTATTCAGTGTTTCACACATACTGTATTACACTAAGCCTGATAATGCTTTCAGAATAGAGTGTTGTGACATATCATAAATCCATTTATAAACATGTGTATAGTTACATTATGCTTTGTGTGCAATTGCTTTAATGTATTCTGTTGATTTAAATTTTTAGTGGTACATTTTACAAGAATGTACTGCATGTCTTTTAAATGTTGCTACTGCATGCAGTGTTCCTACAACTAATGCTTTATTTCTTACTGTTGGTTAAGGTGTTTATCAAATGATCATGTGGTGCCTTAACAGAATATAATCAATATTGCTCTCCCAAAAAAATAATATATATATATTATTAATTATAAAAATTATTATATAATAATAATTATATTAATAATATAATTATTAATAAGATATATATTTATCTACATCATTTGGACAAATATGTACTTCTGGTTGAAGAATTGACCAATAGAAAATTTCTGTTTTTTTGACAACAACAATAAGCAGATTTCAGAGAAAGTGGAAAAGCTCCTTGCATGCGAGTGATCTTTTGATAGCTGTGTGTGTGTTTTTTGTACTGTCTTCAGCCTGCAGTTTAACAGCCTGGGTCCTGAATCCTGCATATTGCTGCGAGATCTGCTACTTGAACCCAATTGTACAATAAAAACATTACAGTAAGGAGGATTTTATCTGCACTTTTGTTTGTTTAGCCATTTTTTGCTCAAGACAATGAGTATTCAACCTTTCCTATTTAAAGTACATAATTGTTTGTGTTTGCCTGCTTCAGTGCAAGCTCAGTATCCATTGAAATCAGCACAATTCTTGTCTGTAAACAAACCATTTGCTTCTTGATATCTAAGGATTGCAATCTAATATTTTTATTATAAGCTGTATATCTTAGTTTATTTAATCTTTAACCGTGTTGTTCTGGCTACAGGTTGTGTGACAACTCCTTATTGGACAGAGGAGCTACCCATCTGCTGGATGCTCTGTCTGGTAATCAGTCATTGAAGAAGCTGTCTTTGATGCACACTGGCCTTGGGGACAGTGCTGCCCTGGAGTTAGCTGCGAGGTTGGGTCAGCACACTAGCCTCCAGGATCTGAATGTGGCCTACAACAACATTGGAGACAGTGCAGCACTTACATTGGTCGACGCCTGCAGAGAACACCCTAGTATTCAAACAGTTCAGTGAGTATATGTAAGATTTTGTCATTATCATTCTTTTAAGGACTGGCACACAGTCATTTTACACACATTTCATGTTTATAGCTTTGAAGTTTCTAGTGCCCTTAAGATTAATACAAAAGGCCTGTGATTGGTTTTCCATGAAGTAGATAAAGTGTGATACAAAAAGGTAAGATCAGCTGGTTTCATGACTGAAGTTGTTTTTCTTCTTATCATTTTCCTAGTCTGTATTTGAACCAGTTGACCGATGTCGGGAAGCAGTCACTACATGCACGAGGGGTTCCTCGAGAGAAAGGTGGGAGAAAGGTCAAGGCGCTAGCTTCTGTGACTGAAGGCTCAGACATCTCAGAGGATTGGCTTTCTATCCTGAGTGTGATCGGGAAGAACTCACTCTCCTGGGAAAAGGAGCGTGTAAGGGAACAGCTTCAAGTCTTTATGAAGGATCTGGAGTGGGGTCGTAAGCAGCATCAGAGTTTCCTTAAAAAGCTGCACTTCCGTAGAGTGGAGAGTGTGGTGAGACGGACCATGCGCATGCTGGAGAAAGGCAGCACCACCAAACCTCTCGCCAAGTGACAGGGAACTGCTTTACTCTACACAAGTGCTTTGCATGGTAAAATTTAACCTGCTATGTTCATAGAACATAAAAGAGTACAAAAGTCATCCAATGCATCAATAGTTTTTAGCATAAGTGATAGTGGGAGAGAGAGGGAGACTGTAAATTAACTCATTAAGTCCATTTATGCATTTTGGTTGGATGATAGTGGGGTTTGGTATTACTCCTAAACAGAATTTGAATTTCCACAGTAAGTGCAGCAATCCATACAAGCAATCATACATTTACAGAAAATTGGCACTCCTACACAAAAAAAAACCAAACATATTCAGTATATTGTGTTCCCAAAATGTGCCTTCTGTACATGATCCATTCTTTTCAAGAGACTTGCTGTAAGTATTTCAAAGAAATCTGCAGGCTCATTTTTACAGTGACAGTTTAGTTGTACATTTAATAATTAAAATTAGTCCAGCAATACAATGAAATGGGGCGGCACAGTGGCGCAACAGGTAGTGTCGCAGTAACACAGCTCCAGGGGCCTGGAGGTTGTGGGTTTGATTCCCGTTCCGGGTGACTGTCTGTGAGGAGTTGGTGTGTTCTCCCCGTGTCCGCATGGGTTTCCTCCGGGTGCTCCGGTTTCCTCCCACAGTCCAAAAACACACGTTGCAGGTGGATTGGCGACTCAAAAGTGTCCATATGTGTGTGTGTGTGTGTGTGTCTGTGTTGCCCTGTGAAGGACTGGCGCCCCCTCCAGGGTGTATTCCTGCCTTGTTCCCAATGAGCCACCGCGATCCTGAATTGGATACACGGTTACAGATAATGAATGAATGAATACAATGAAATGGATCCAATTTATTTTCTAAAGGAAGCATTGGTGGGCATGATGGGTCCAGCATGTTAAGTTGGCCAAAACTGAGCCAAGATGAAATACATGCAAATGAATCCAGCCAAAACTATGCATTTTTCTGATTAAAAGATTGGTTGGTTGTTGCGTCAGCCCAATGTAAATGCTAGATGCATTTTCTGCTTAACACACTCCAATTAATGCCAAAACAATTCTGTGAAGTTTTGGCCTGGGCTCTGGAGAGACCAGTTCTTTATGTTTTTTGTTTACTCCTTTTAAGTAAGGGCTTCTTCATGGTTTCACATCATTTGTTGCCCACATCATTAAGTCGTCTTTCAGTAGAAAAAGACAGAAACACCTGGACGTTTTTAAAATCTTAATAATGGCTTGATTTTCTCTCAGAGATTTTGGTGACATCTGTGGTGGTGGTGTTTTGTTGTTGTGAGTCCCATTTTTCTGCATAAAAAGTATTTTAATTCCAATTTTGGAAAGTCTTTCAAATTTGCCACCTGAAGGCAGTTCTGAAAGGGAAAAGGGCTGTCTCCAACCTCATATTTTGTTCAATTTGCACGTTTGTAATGTTACACCTTTAGCCTTAATGAAAATATTATTGTTACACCATTAAGTATTAGAATGAAAATTTAAAGTACCGCCTAAAACTATTGTGCTTCCTTTTAACTCATTATTTAACTGACTTGTACATGTGGAATAATGATCTAAATTAGTGTAACAGTCAGCCATAAAATCTGTCACTTTGGTGCTATCCCAGAAGATATATTTTTGAATTGTGTCAAATTTTATTTGTGTGCCATTGACCAGAGTTTGCTAAAGGATTACTCTATTTTATTTTGTGGCTGTGCAGAAAAACTAAATGTAAGAATAAAACAAAATACAGGAAACAAGTCTGTGTTCATTTGATGCAGTCTGAGATTTTTATTACATCTTGCCCAGTTCAGTTATCAAGGCACTGCATGTTCAGATGTGGCCCTTGGTTGAACAGCGTTATGTAATATAAGCAGCCGTTGTCAGGATATTGCCTCATAAAGCTCAGCTTACACATTAAACTCCAGTGTGTTCCTGTGGAGGAGAAAGGAGGAGTCCTGCTGACAGTGAGCAGTCCTTGTGCCATGATATGCACCTTGAACCCTCTTGCTGCCTCCTGTCCATTCAAGCAGTCAGGACACAGCTAAGCAGCACCATGAAATACACCACAGGTAACTTCAGTGGATTTTCCGTTTCATTTGCCTTTCCATTCATTTAATACAACAACATAGCTTTAGTAATATCACAGCAACTATTCTATTTAGTTACGATATATAATGTCTTAATATATGTTTCTCACATATGTTTTTGCGTTGTTTTTATTGGGTATTGTCAAGTAATATTTAAATTTCTCCTCTGATGTATTTGTTTCTGCTTTTCTATAAATCTCTCCACACAAGCAGTTTTGTGACGCTACTACTTTTACATTTTATACACATTTTTTTCATTCATTCATTATCTGTAAGCACTTATCCAGTTTAGGGTCACGGTGGGTTCAGAGCAAGGCAGGAATACACCCTGGAGGGGGGCGCCACTCCTTCACGGGGCAACATTATAGAATTTCTTTTTACACTTGTACTAAGTTGTGTTTGTGAAGGCACTTGTACATTTTCTTAACTAACTGACTCCAGTAAAGGTGGACTGTAGACTTTTATCTTGTCTCTGATTACTGCCAGGTTAGTGACTATCAACCACAGCCAAGAAAAGTAATCAAATGCTGAGAGGATGAGCTGTGATAATAACTGGAGCTGTCAGATGAAGTTAACTGAAAATAATCTGCTGGCCAGGGAAAACCACATAAATCAAACCTGTCCAGAGGCTATATTAAGAAAAAGCACACACACACACAGGCAAAATAGAAACTTACGTGAAAATCTTTTTCACTTCTATAGTAAATTGTCTCTTCTACTGTAATGAGGTAGTAAAAAAAAAAACAGACAAAATGTATAGCATGTGTTGCAGAGATTTCTTCCTTGTTTCCATTAAGATTTGTACTCTCTCAAATAGTGTAGCAGTTTAGCTAATTATGGAAGGTAATGTGCATTTTATGTTTTTTGTTGGATTGGATTTGAGGTGGATTTGCAGTAGTATATATACAGAAATAACGTAATGTAATATATCCATCAGAAGCACTTGTTTTCTTAAATGAGGTCCAGTGACAACAGGAATTAAACGGCCAAACTGGTGCTCTAAGCAGAATTTTGTTACGGGGGCCATGGCGGAGGCAACTGGCAGCATAAAAACACCGTTTTTAGAACAAACAAACAAACTAATAAAAATGACTTTTTGGCAAAGGTAAACATGATTATATTGGAGTAAGGGGCAGAAAAACGGAAAAATGCAATGCTGAAGTCATTGATGGGCGGGGTGAACGACTACTGACGTACAGACTGACCAATTAAATGTTTACAGAGAAGGTTATCGACCAATAACGGTAGCTCTACAGTCAGACCGTCCAATCAGAAGATTTTAGGCTACTTCACCACGCCCCCATCTCACTCAAGCGAACCAATTGGAGTAGGGGAGGGCGGGACTAGTTTGTGAACGAACCGCTTCTCGAAGTTCTATGTAAACTCTAGAAAAACAAAATCCCGAACGTTTGTAAAATTCCACCCGGACATTTTTTAAGTCTAAAAAAGAGGACATGTCCGGGTAAAAGAGGACGTCTGGTCACTCTAACATCAGCAGATAAAATATATCCTGTTTTTTCTGAAATAAATTGTTGGGATGTGTAGTATGCTGCAAGTTTTATTGATTTATTAGTTTTATTAATTTACACAGACGGTTTGCCTATCTGCTCTAATAAGAGACTCTTAGATTTTCGGTTCAGTATCTAAAACAGTGACTGAGTTTGAGTTAATGTTAAACTCCAGCCTCACTTCAGTGAACACTGTTTGACATGGAAAAGTGAAGAACGATGATGGAAATAAGTAAACAGTCTTATTAAGAATTAATATGGTTTTATATTTACAGGGCTTGGAGATGCACCAGAACTGCCACAGTAAGTGTGTTTCTGGAATTATCCTCATTTAAAAAAAAATTACAGTGAAACACTGGTGTAATTTAATGTTTTTCTAAAACTTTTTAAGACGTAATAAACAAACCATAATAATGTCAATAAACTTATATAGTTCTTAGAAAATATACATTGAATTTAGATTTTTTTTTATTATTGCTAATCATACATATATATATATATATTTTTTTTTTTTTTCACAGAAAGTTCACTTTCAATCCAAAAATTGGGATTGACAATCCAGCCCTGGTAATCTCAGATGACACAGGTATTTATTTCTTACTTTATTCGCAATAAAAGCACCACATGTGCAAAATTATCTAGATACCCCTTTTCTAAGTGATTTCAGCTGCTTTAAGGTGCATCCATTGTCCACTTTCAAATGCATATTAATATAGCTTTATAAAAAATAAACTTTTTTAGGCTAAAAGACTATAAAGTCTATAGGCACTGGGCAGTGGAGCAGTGGAACTGAACTCCCACAACCCAGTATTTCTGGAATGAGTTAGAATGGTATTTGTACCTGATGACATTAACAATTTTGTTGCTAAATGCTATTAACACCTCGCAACAATTTTCCAAATCTCATTCAAATCCTTCCAAAAAAGAGTAGATGCTACTCTTGCAGCAAAGAGGGGGCAAACTCTGTATTAATACCATGAACTTAAGAAGAAAGGTTGGATAAGCAGGTGTCTACAAACTCCTGGTTCTTCAGTTATTGCAAATGTTTGCAAAAGGCACTACAGTTCAATAATCTTTAACAAATGTAATGTTGGTTTAATGGACGATGTGTATGTTTTCCCCAGAGCCGGATGTGCGTCCGAGATTGTGCCTGCTGAATCGAGGGGAAGGGGAAGGCTTTGGTTTCTCTTTGAGGAAGGAGAAGGGTTGCCGGGGTCATATGGTGCAGCAGGTGACCCCCTGGAGTCCAGCACAGCGCAGTGGTTTGCAGGATGGAGACAGAGTCATAGAGGTCAATGAGGACTTTGTGGACAATCAAGAGTATGAGAAGGTACAAGCCTACTTTCAAACATAATTTGAACACTACCTCAGTGTCCTCAAGGTGACCTACATTCCCTCATCACTGCATATTTCACAGCAAAGTCACCAATGTTAAACTAACACAGTAGACTCTGGGGTAAATGGAACATGTTTTTTCTGCACTGGGGAAGACTTTTCTGTGATGAGAGAACACTGAATCAGTGCCATTAAAATACAAATGTGTACATCTACCTTGTGATTGTGCCTCTAGTTTAGCCCTTAACTGTCTAGGCCAATTACATTCTACACTCTTACCCTTCGTTCGGACGAGCATGTCTATAAACATTGATTTAGAGTTGTCTTGATTGTGCTGAAGGTGTTCTCAGAGCTGTGGTGTGCTGTGTTTGCAGGTGGTGCTAAAAGTGCAGGCATCTGGGTCACAGCTGTTTTTACTGGTGTTGAGAGCAGAGGATTATGAGCTGGCTATGTGTGAGGGGATGGACCTCATGGCTATGGTCAGAGCTCACAAAGGGGACTGTGCCCGACCACGTCTGTGCCACATCATCAGAGAGCCTGGTTCTGGCCTCGGACTCAGCATCATCCCTGTGAATGGTAATGCCTTCATATGGAATGTGTGTGAAAGACAGGCAGGAAAGAATACTGACCATTCACAGTTGGGTAGAGTAGCATAAACCTATATGCAAATGTATTTCAGCTTCAAATTTTAAATATCTTTAGCAGAAGTATAATGCCATCCAACAAAAACAACTTAAAAACTCCAAAGACTGAGTTCCACAGAACTGCAGTTAATTTTCATAGTACATTTAGCAACTGTGCACATACATCTTTTGACTGACGCTATCAGTTATTTGGCATTTTTTCATTTGCTGACATCATACGACAAACCAGGTTCCCTTTACATTCTGATACATTTTAATGAAGAATGGAACAATAAAAATGGCGCAAACTATTTAACATTAAGTAAAAGGGTAAAATAAAAGGGTTTATATCCTTCAAGATTCCAATAATGAAAATATTCACATCTCCAATTACACACAATGACTTTCATTATTTTTTCAATGTCTGTAAATACTTTGTTCTGATCAGTGTGGCAGTGGGTCTGGAGCATACTCAGAATCACTGGGCGCAAGGCAGGAACACACCCTGGACAAAGCCAAAAGAAATAATAATGAAGTTCTAGAACATGTTTTGAGTTCTTGAGATCTCAGTAAAATGATTCAGCATTATTTTCATTTGAAAATAACATAAGATTGCAAACATAAATGAGAGAATTGCTTTGTTTTTGTGCAGGTGAGAGAGGGAAGTATTATTTAAATCCAGTGAGTGAAGGCTCAGCTGAGAGAGCGGGGATTCAGGCTGGAGATCGTCTGCTGTGGATCAACGGGGTTATGGTATCCACTCTCACACACTCAGCCCTGGCCAAAATGGTTGGTTGACTTTGTAAATGCATTACATTTTTTCCCACTCCAGAGCTTATTTTGTCTAAGTGTTCATCTTCTCTGTGCTATGTTTTTATTACTGACAGGTGAAGAACAGTGCTGAATATATGACCCTCATGGTGATAGACAGCAGAAGTGAAGAGAGCTATGCCCACAGAAGACTGCCCATTCTCCCAGCGTTTGCCGGTGTCCATAATCTTCCACACAGACCCAAAACCCTGCAACTTGTCCAGGGACCACAGGGCTACGGCTTCCTGCTGAGACAAGAAAAACTGGCCTCTGGACGAATTGGTGAGTGTTGGGTTTCACTCAACTAAATTCTAACATTCATTAAGCTGAATTCAAAACACACTGTACATTACCAGTTTCATCCATTTACTTGGAACCCACCAATCACACATGGAGAATGTCATAGATTTATCCCTATTTATTCCTTTATGCTTGTGGCGATTGTTGTTGTGGTCACCAGTTCTAGAAGTTCATTATATAGCACAGCCTTCATATCCCAATCATATCCCCAGGATATACCCAGTATTTTTTTTTGTTTGTTTTGTTTTGGTAATACATCCACTTTTCATCACCAGTCGTGATTCTCCACAGGAAAGACTTTCTCTGTTTCAAACACTTAACAACACAGTCGTCCTTACTCTTCTTACACAATTCATGTGGCTCCCATTTTCCTTCCTTTTGACCCTACCCCATTGCGTCTAAATGTCCTTTTTGTGTTTGACATGAATCTTCATCCAGCAATGCTTGCTTTTCCTCATTTTTAACCTTAATACGCACATCACTACATTCACGATTGCCAACATTAAAATCACCATTTTCATCTAAACCACAACTAAATACACTGGGTTTCAATATTATCCCCAAGAACAGAACAAATTGATTACTTTTTTCCTGACTGTACAAACAACAAATGCAGTGAGAAATTCTTCTTACTTGCCATTTCAAGCTCTATTTTGTGGGGGTTTTTTTTGTTTAATAAAATAACAAATTTCAAATTATGATTACACATTACAAAATAAAAAAAGTGGTTTAAACTTATTTATACACCTAATGATTATATAATAAGTTACAGAAACCTTGTGTTGTGTAGCCCACCTGATGCGGGAGATAGACCCCTGCAGCCCAGCAGATGTGGCAGGGATGGAGGATGGCGATCTACTGCTGGCTGTCAATGGAGAGCAGGTGGAGAAATCAGAACATGAGGACATTGTCAGCAGAATACGACAAAGTGGACAGCAGGTCACACTGACCACCATCTCCATTCAAGGCAGAGACTTCTACTCTCAGGTGTGCACTCTCACCTGTTTGTTTTTATACATGGAGAAACAGATCTATTTACTCACAATAAATGAATTTCCTCTGTGGTTGCTGATGCAATGTACAAACAACCCTGAGGATAGCCTGAGAAATCCATGCCAACCTTGCTGTTGCATGTACAAAGATTGGGACCCTCTCTAAATATGCAGTAATTGTGTAAGCTTCAAGAACCGTGTTACATTTATAAGCTTTCATTCTTATTTTGCCAACTCTTTTTGAGTGTGTTGCAGGCATCACAGTGAATATCCAGATTGTAGAATGTCTTTGTAATCACTAAGAATTAACATGAATATAGTTTCTTAGTACTGTTGTTGATTGAATATGTCAATTTGTATTTTATATGTTTATATTTGCATTACACATACTGCTTCACAGACAAAATTTTTGGAATTGAGGTTCGAAATATAGATTAATTACAATAGTGACCTGCTTGTGTCCTTCACAGCTTGGTTTCTCACCACTGCTATTTTATGAGCAAACCATTCCCAAAAGAGAGCGTTTCCCAGAGCTCACCCTGTCACGCAAAGATGTACACACCAAGCTGCGTGGTCCTCGACTGTGTGTCCTTCATAAGGAGGACACTGGGTTTGGCTTCAACTTGGCATATGTCCAGAACAAGGCTGGAACCTATGTTGGTCAGGTAATCCTTTATTCTCTAAGTGGAGTTTATCAGCAGTGTACAGTACTGTAGTGTACCGCACTAAAAGCTAGTTATAAATGACATGGTCAAATTTTTTGTTGATTTTCTCTTTAAGTATAGACACACACAAAAAAAGAGAAAACGTTTTTTCCAGCATTTCAGAGGTGATTTTTCCAGAATTCTTATCATGGAACATATATGTAGGTGAATGTAGTATTAGGGGTCTTGCACAAGCACTTTCACTGTTGCAGTTAAAATAAATTTACCCCCCAATATAATAAAATTAGCAAATAAACTGTAATTGTGCATTAAACCTGCTGAAATGTGGTATCTGCATGAATATGTGCATACATTCACTATTTAATTTGTGGAGCGAGTCCCTGCTGGATGATGGTCAGATTATCTGTGTGTGGTCTGGCAGGTGGCAGTGGGGCGAGCCGGGGAGGGAGCAGGTCTGAAGGAGGGAGATGTGATTGTAGAGGTGAATGAACAGAACGTGGAGGGGCAGCATTTTGCGGAGGTGCTGAGGCTGATTAAAAATGCAGGAACAACTCTCAGACTGCTGGTGGTAGAGAGAGCAGGATATGAAACACTCAGAAAGAGTGGTTTCTCAATCAACACAGGAATAATCTCATGCAGTATACAGGTAAGGAAATACTTTCTATACTAAATATTAAAGTGAATAGTTAAAATTTTTGGAGTAGCTTTTGTATAACTGCTTTTAATAAGCAAATACACAGAGGTTTACCCCGTCTTTTGTTTAATTTTATAATTATGAATGAGTTCACTGAAATAATGAAATTTAAAACTCAAAATTTCGCTTCTCTTATTTACACAGTTTTTCTTCTCAAAACATATTTTTATCTGCTTTGTCATTCTATAACAGCTACACCTTCTACAGTTTGAGTCACTGACACCTTTCCAATTCTGCATTGAAATATGCCTGTAAACTTTTGACCAAAAAATTCTAATTGCTCTAATGTGGTCCATTTTAAAGCTACACCCACCAAAATTCAAACAGTCAAATCTGGGCACACTGCTACTCTCCGATAGTCCTCACTTTCCTCTCTGTTGTTCATTCATTTTAATGGAGGGGCCCTAAAGTGGGTGATGTTATCACAAATCTAGCTCTCAGGCAAGACTATTTGAAATGCCCTTTTCTTTTCCATAAGAATTCCACTTAGAATATTCATTTTAATTTTGTACATTTTAAATCATTTCATAGTAGCAGTTTAGAGGATTTGAACATCTGTTTTGCACTATGGAGGGTACAATGGAAGCAAATCTGTCTCATCAGTCTTTGAAATATTACCACCTTTGAATTTGTATCTTTGAATTTTTTTTTACAAAAAATTACATAGTATAAATTCTTCATCTTCAGGATATCAATAGTCTTATATTGTGTCTTCAGTGAGCCTTTCAGATTTTTGAGACACTTTGAAAATAAAGAGATAATATCCGCGGAAGGAAGCAAAACGTGTAGTTCTTCCACGGTGTGAAGGTTGTGTTGGTATTTCGCCACCTACGCGGCGACAGAATGAAGCTAGTGCAGCATTTAAGGTGAAAGAGAAAATCCTAATGAATCTATTGCTCATCCTTGGTGTCCCGGATGTGTATCTGAATTTTTTGTAACTCGTATTTTGCCATCGAATTTGAGCAACTGCGAAATATATCGTTTGATTTTTTTATCTGAATTTATTAACCTTGAATAATAACAGTGAAAACGTGCTCTTGAAAATTCACGGGTTCAATTCAAGAGCAGTTATATTCAGATTCATAATTGCGAAGTAAAATATTCAGAGGTGTAAATCTGAAGACTTAAATTCAAAAGCAACAAAATTCAGATGCATATTTTCAGTGCAAAAATAAATTCAGTGCTACAAGTTCAAAGGTGGTAATAGTTCAAAGTCTGATGAGACAGATTTGCTTCCATAATAATGCTTCCCTTTTACAACCTTCCCATTTTGTTTGTACTTGGTCCAAATGTTAGCCACAGCTGAATGGGAACAAGCTTTTGCAACATTCGGTAGAATTACCTTCTTGATTAAGTTTTATAATCCTCCTTTGTTTCAGCTGACATGTCTCGTGTTAGAACCATGAGTAATGTCAATTCACTCTCTAATGTGTGAGCCCTCTTTTTAACTGAAGAATAATATTCAGATTTAATCTGATGCAGGTGTTTGTTTTACAACTGCAAATTACAGAGCTATTTTGACTGACTACAACAATGTTATGTTTTGTGGCATTTGTCTATTTTTTTCTATAAAATTAAACAATTGAAAGAACGAACATACGTCCGTGCACATACATGCGTGCTGCAGATACCTTAGTAACCACCTTCGACATAGCTTTTTCTACTCCTACAACATTAAGGCTGAAAGCAACACACTTGGCAGGATCATAGGTCCTATGTCTGAATAGTGTGCTTTTGGTTTTCCAGGTGTGCTACAACTGGCCTTAAAGTTCCGTAGTTCTGTGAGAAACACTCTCAGTTTCTGTACACTGTAATCCGACGGAGTTTTAGGGCCACAGCGTTGAAAAGAAAAAACAAGATTCCGAGATTAAAGTCGGAATTCTGAGAAAAAATCTCGGAATAATTCGCTGCGTGTAAAGGAGCAGACACAGTGTAAAAGTGTAGAACTCCGGCGCCCACGAGGCTCCATCGTGTTATTGCTCGGACTCGTACAAAAAACTAAAGCCTTTCTGCATCTCAGTCAGGGGCTGCGTCATGTCTGTGAATGCGTTTAATAAATAATTCATGCATAAGGCTTTAGTTTTTAGTACGAGTCCGAGCCGTAACGCGATGGAGCCTCGTGGGCGCCGGACTTCGACTCGCTCTGAATCCATCATTTTCGTGATCATTAATTGGATCATGTGAAACTACATGCCCTGGGTTCGTGCACTGATTCAGGGTTTAAACACTAACCGCACTATGGCCCTGATGTGGAAGAGAAGAGTGTTTATTCCTGAAATCTATACCATAGCAACTTAAGCAACACACTGCATTCCACAGTTACACTGTGTCTGCTCCATTACACAGATAGAATTACTCCGAGATTTTTTTCTCTGAATTCTGACTTTAATCTCGGAATCTTGTTTCTTTTTTTTTTTAACGCTGTGGCCCTAAAACTCCGTCGTACTGTAAACCTGAATAAGTGCAGAACTCAAAAAAATTAAGGCAATTAGTTTTCATAACATTTTTAAGTTCATAAACTCAAATGTCAGAAGTATGCAGTTATTTTAAGTGTCTACTACTTGGGCTTGATACAACTCAGAAAATGTTCATTTCTGGTACCCAATGCTAATGCTAAAAGTACTATTAACTAATCTAACCATAAATTCATTCATTGTCTGAAACCAAGGTGCCTGTTCATCACACCACACACTCACGCCTATGGACACTCCTGAACGGCCAGTCCACCTACCCACATGTTTTTGCACTGCGGGTGAACACACAAACTCCTCAGGGCAGTGACCTGATGCAGGTCTAAAACCCACGACCCCAGGACTCTGAAGCTGTGTGACAGTGATTCTACTTGTTACACCACCACCCCTTCCACTGAAATAAACACACGAACCCGTCCACATTCATTTAAAGCAGTGAACTCCAGACCATCCACCATCTCGGCTGAAAAATGCTGCGCTGGTCCTAAATCTGTGACTTCATACGTTATGCTGCATAAACTCGTAGCATTTAAGTTCAGTTGAATTTCTCATATCCAGCTATTTTAACTTAAATGTACTAACGAGATTCTGCTAAATCAAGATTTTACATTGTTGAAATTAAGTGAATTGTTATATTGAGTGCAACTTTTCAATATATTTTAAGTTAGAATCACTCAGTCCAATTAATTACTTTGAACATTAGGGTTAACAATGGTCAACAATCTCTAGATATAGTTGGCTAGTCATTATTTGGACGTATTAGTATAGTAATAAATACAGAAGGAGATAAGTCAATCATTTCAGTCACAATATTTTGACATAACGATGTGTTTACAGGTTCCAGATTCAACGCAAGACTACTTTGTTTAATGGACAACGAACAGATTCAGACGAACTACAACAGTGATTCTTTTGATTTCTTAAGGAATATGAGGGTGGCACCACTATTCTGCTGAAACTGCAGAATGCCTTATCTGCTGCCATGTCATTAAACTAAATGGGTATAAAGGTTATGCAATAAAACTACAATGCATCAAAGAAAAATGATGTGGTTAAATATAAACTGCTCTGAGAGAGAAACACATTAGAATATTACATATAAAGATTTTACTTCTTGCACCTTAAGATGAACATATTTTTTAATGCCATATTAACAATAATTCCAATACAGTAATCATATTAAATGCAGTACGAGTTAAAATTGTAGAAAACATGTGTGGAAATAATTGAACATATCCTGTATTTAAAAAAAATACATTTATGCTTTATGTAAAGAGTTAAAAGTAAATAGTGTCTTGTTTCTTTGGTTATTGTTATTTAATGCTGCAAGTTCACAAAGTTCTCATTTCTTCTGTTCATGCTTCGGTTTGCTACATCAAAGTACAAATGTAATTCATCCATTATTTCTTCATTTAATCACATTCCAAATGTGTCTTAAATTTAATTGAAATTGAAATTACTGAAAAGTGTCATCTATTAACCTTATTTTTTTTTTTTTCCTTCTCACCATTATTCAGAATATTGGTTTATTTTTGCTTGTGTGTATCAGGCAGCTTTCAGGTTAGTTGTTTTGAAGCTATCCTTCATTTTTTCTTTTCTTCCTGTTGAGCAGCCTCTTCAAACTCTGTAAAAAATCCAGAAATGAATACAGGACTACCTCAAATCAATAAATGACTATGTTGATATTACATTTCTCAGTTCTTTCACTACATGCTAGAGCTTTAATTATTATGATAATACGTTATCAAATATTCCATTCCTATGATCAACCATTTTCAGTATTTATTTTAATAAAATGTGTAAATGCAAGTTACACCAGGTTTCTGACCTGTAAGTATGAGATCGATTTGCTCAACGAGTCGCTCAGCATCCTCTATGCTGAAGCACATGGGGGGCTTAAATTTGACAACGCTCTCCCAGGGTCCATCAGTGCTCAAGAGGATGTGCTTTTCCTTCATCCTGAGGAAGCAAAGTGACAGTAGAATCTTTCAGATAAATGGAAATCTGGAGAAAGTATAAATATACAGATCGTTTGCTCTGAACATTTTTGGTTTTTCTCACCTTTTGATAAGCAGTGCTGCTTCCTCTGTAGCAGGTGTTAAAGTCACTCTGTCTTTAACTAATTCCAACCCCAGAAAGAACCCAACACCTCTATAAGAAAGAAAGTGTATTCTTTGTTTATAGTGATCAGAAAGTGCAGTTACATGTAGTTACAGTTGTATGGCCACATTATTTCTCATGACCTATCTATTCTGGACCTTGAAATGTTGAAAGTGTGACAGTCTACAAGCATTTACAGGAACCTCAATCTACCTCATTAAGATTTTTAGTTTCTTTTGGAGCATTTTATAATTTTAGTGAAAGGCACATTTAGGAGTAGAAGAAGGTAAAGATCTAAAATGTGTTACATTAAGTACCTTAGACATTTCTGATGTTCCCCAAATACCATTCTGATTCTAGCAGTTTGTTTTGTAACCAACAGATCTAGCAAGTTCCTAAATGCATTCACTCACCGCACATCTCCAATGATTGGATGTTTGCACTGAAGCTGTTTAAGGAGTTTTTTCAAATGACTGCCAACACGAACAGCATTTCCTCTCAGATCCTCCTTCTCTATCACATCTAGTACTGCCAGGCCTATCGCACATGACACTGGATTCCCACCAAACTGCATCAAAACAAACAAAGAAATAGTACATTTTATACCTTGTATAAAGGTGAGTACCCTCTTCCCCAGGTTAACTGTGGATTCTTCCGGCCCCCAGAAAAGGGTCCACCCATATGTTCACATTCAACAATGTTCAGTGTTTCGAGTATTATGTGTCCACCATGTTGGTGATAAGTCAGTGCACATTGAGTTCATCGCATACATATATATTCAGCTGAGGGGTTAATCTTTATATCTAGCCAATGTTTCTCATGATTTAATGTGATTTCATAATGAAACTGTCTCTGTGTAAAGTTTGAATGAACAATATAATAACTCACAGTGTTGAAGTACTCTACTCTATTGGCTGTGAAGGCTCCAGCTATCTCCTCTGTAGTGACCACACAGGACAGAGGATGTCCATTACCAATAGGTTTGCCCATGGTCACAATATCAGGACAGAAATCTTCACCATGAAGTTGAAAAGCCCAGAAGTGACTTCCTACACGTCCAAAACCTGTCTGAATTTCATCAGCCACAAACACTCCTCCGGCATCTCTGACGTACCTGTTGACAGAACAGACTAATGTGGCCATGTATTAACAAGCAAATTAAGTCTTACACATTTTCAAGTATATTCAAGTGAAATGAAGCAGGGGAAACACCCTAGATATTGTAACCACTTTGCTATTAAAATCTACGCATTGAATAACTATTATGGGAATATCTTCATGAGCAAATATTACTACACAAACCAGGTAAGAATGTAACTATATACAGCACTATTTTCTTGTTAAATTTAGATGTCAAAAATATTGGCCAAGTTAAAGGAATTAAGATTGGAACTACCAATGACCAACATAATTTTATTTGAATGTTAAGGCATTGCATATTTTTTATTATGTCTTATCCGCTCTTAATGTCTTATACACTTCCCCTGCATCCACTTGCCCCGAGGTACTGATCTCACCTGACACTGACAAGGCTTTTGACCGCATGTGATCGACAGGTCAATCTCCAAACCATGCAAGATGGATGAATGAAAGCCATCGTGTCAAATTTCTTATGCCTGATTAAGTAAACTCATTAAATGATTATAACTGAATAAGAGCAGGCACAGCACTTACTTTGCAATTTTCGGAAGGTAACCATTTGGAAAGATGATTTGCCCAGCAACGCTGGGTAAGGACTCCACAAATAAAGCTGCAATCTATGAACAAAGATCAATTTTCTTTTATTAACCTTTAAACAAAATCCATTTTATGCCAAACTGGACAATTTGCTTCTCAAATATATTGGTTCTAAAAATTCTGATTAACGAAGGCTGGCTAAATTATCAAGTACTTTAGGATGACAGATTGTTCAGCACCAGCCAAGTTGATGTTGGTCAATTTTACATTTTACGATTTAACACCTTGTTTAAATTAAAATACATTCAGTATATAGATTATGCGTCTGTACGTGTGTTGTAGAAAGAAGCATATTTCAGACAATCTGTGTAAACACTGACAGGATAATATCTCATTCTCTGCATGCATACAGATGTGAATGAAGCCTTAGTGTCTTTGTCATCAATGCCTGGAAAGCCCTAATGCCTAAACAAGACAACCTACCTTTCTTCCTTTCTGATGCACTTCATCAATAAGATCCTTCACAGTGTCTGCGTAAGCCTGTGCTGGATCAGGGTGGTCCTGTCGGTAAAGGCCTCTATATGTATCAGGGAGTGGTGCCTGCAGGAACAACAAACACTACATTTATGTGGAGAGGAATGCAGAGGAGACACTGAAAATATATGTGTAGTTCAGGTTTCTTACACACCACATGAACCCACTCTTTTTGACCTTCCAGTTTCCGGAACTTGTAAGGGCTAATGTCGATCAGACTGGTAAGATGACCGTGATAAGCGCTTGACAAGAGGAGAAGGGCAGCACTGACTTTATCAAAACACACACTGCATGAATTTTTGAATTGATAAATATAAGAATATCATAGTGTAAGTGTTGGAAACCTTACTGGTCTAGAACTATAATGTCCTGATTTTCAGTATACTGACGGGCCAATCGCAAGGCAAGATCATTCGCTTCAGAGCTATAGGAGGAATACATATTGACATGTTTGCTGATTCAATGATCTGCTTGGCTTAGGTTACAGTATGTTTTTGTGCTTCATTGAGCTGGTGTTCTTACCCTGAGTTGAGAAAGTAAAAGACACAGAGCTTCTTGGGCAGAGTGGCTGAAAGTCTGTCAGCATATTGCACTATATTATCATGGAGAAATCTGGTGTTTGTGTTAAGAAGATCCATCTGAAGAGCAGCAGCCTGAGTGACAGCAGGATGGCAGTGTCCCACTGCAAGATACACATGAAAAGGCTGGTGAGGCTGATTGATTTGATCAAAATCTAATTATGAGTTCTCTGTCTTTGATTTAAAAAGCAATCATTTTTCTAAAAAAAAAAAAAAAAAAAAAAAAAAAAAAGAGTTCCAGTCCTGGAAATAGTCCCTGTCCCAATTCTTGCCATAAACCCTGAGGACAGAAGTGCACACTTTCATAAGATTTTCTAATGGCAGACATCAGAGTCATAAGTGTTGCAGAGGTTGGAAACGTACAGATTATAGATACAGATTTAACCAAAATATTATTAGATTCAAAAGACATTTCTAAAATAAGAAGATGCTGATTGCACAATAAAATAAAATAAAATTTGTTTTTCTGCATTTTCCATGTCTATATGTTTCATGTGTAAAACATCACAAGATGACAGTGGATTGTTGGTAGCCTTCACTAAAGTGTGGTCTGATGGAAAGTTCTGGAAAGGCACATGAGGTTATATTGAAAACTGAAAATTCAATTGTTTTAGGCATTATCTGATTTGTGAAAACTTTCACAATCTTTTAGTGCGGTTAAAACTTCGCTGATGACGTGGGCCACACTTTAAATAACATAAATTGCTATTTAGCAATCTGCCATACCTTCATTATATAAAAAATTAAACCTCAAGCCATAATAATCCTACTTGAGCATTTACCTCTCTTGAGAAAGTTGTCATTTCTTTCATTGTGTGCACTCCAGTTTTTCTCTGGAACTGAATAGTAAGGAGAAGATTATAAATAAATAAATAATAAATCACTAACCGTGGTGGACGTTACTAATGCAGTCTAAATACTGAGTCCCGTTCTCGTCATAAAGATACTGCCCTCGAGCTCTCACAATTTTTACCGGATCGTGTGAAAAAAACAGTTTAAAAGACTCCCTACAACAGAGAGAAGAGGTCCCCGGTCAAAACAACTTCACAACCAAAAAAACAACAACAAAAAGCCACTGGACGAAACCAGACTTACCCAATAAGCTTTCTCCGCATTTTCAAAGTTTTCTCCTTTGGAAACATTTCCATAGCCATTGCACTGGTCTTCTTTCTATCTGTGTTTTTCTCTTTTCTTTTTCGGTGTCTTTCCTTAGCTGTATAACTCCACCAAGCCTGAGCCAGTGGTCACGGAATGTACTGCGGTTAAGCCAGCCCCCGTTTTAAAAAACACAGTTAGTGCGCATATACTAGCGACAGAGCGGTAATACTCAATTCGCGTGAAGACCTGAAAGTAAGCCCTTCATTTTAAAGGAAAAGTAACCGCATTTAAGCTGTTTATATATTGGTCATGGTCCATACAACCAACAGATATGAGTTCAGTGTTTGCTATACTATGTACCTATAAAATATGAAGTGATTTTACTGTATAGTTTTTGAGTAAATGACATTCCAAATCCCCATAATTGTTGTCCATTGTTTTTAATTATGACTCAAGTTTACTGTTTTATAAAATGGTCATTTGGAATAAGTGGGCCATACAACCAACATATATCTGTCCAGTATTTACCAGACATTATACCTATGAAATATGAAGTGATTTTACAGTATAGTTTTTGAGTAAATCTCATCCAAATTCTCCATATTTTAAAATGATTTGCTGATTCCACACATATTTACTGTGGATCAGGTTGGAGGTGAGCTGAGGGGACTCCACACTAGGAAAGCAGCTGGACCAGACAAAGTGTGTCCTAAACTACTGAAGTCCTTTGCTGCTGAGGTGGGGGAGTCTTTACAGCACAGTTTTAACCTGAATCTGAGTCTGGAATTTGGGAGGGTCCCCACACTCTCGAAAATATCATGCCTCATACCTGTGCCCAAGAAGGTGCGAATCAGTGTGCCCAATGACTTCAGACCCGTCGCATTAACATTGCATGTTATGAAGACCCTGGAGCGACTCCTCCTACACCTTCTCAGACCCCAGACTGGACATGCATTGGATCCCCTGCAGTTTGCATATTTTGAGAAGTTGGGAGTTGAGGATGCCATCCTCTACCTTCTACCTTGGGCTCACTCTCATCTGGACAAGGGTGGTAGCGATGTGAGAGTAATGTTTTTTTACTTTCCCATTGCCTTTAAAATCATACAGTCCTTTCCTACTAAGTGAGCGAGAATGCAAGTGGACCCACACATGGTCATCTGGATCACTGACTACCTCACTGGCAGGCCTCAGTATGTCAGGCTGAAGGACTGTGGGGACTTTGAATGTCATTTACTCAAAAACTATACAGTAAAATCACTTAATATTTTTTTAGGTACATAGTATAGCAAACACTGAACTCATATCTCTTGGTTTTGTGGACTACTTGTTCAAAATAATTTAATTGAACATGGAACTTGAATAATTATTACAAACTGGAAAATGATGGGTAGTTTGAATGCTATTTTCTCAAAAACTATACAGTAAAATCACTTCATATTTCATAGGTACATAGTATAGTAAACACTGAACTCATATCTGTTGGTTGCATGAACAACTAGAAATTATCAATATATAAACCGCTTAAATGAGGTTACTTTTCCTTTAAAATGAAGACTTACTTTCAGGTCTTCACACGCATTGAGTATTACCGCTCTGTCACTAGTATATGAGCACTAAACTATCTGACGTGCTGCTAGTTTAACCGTGTTTTTCAAACGGGGGATGGTTTAAATTTTGTTTTTTTTGGTTGGTTTCTAGTAGTGACGTCACAACCTAAGCCTAACCAAATTTTCAACATTTAATAACTTAACAGACTACAAAATTATGGAAGCAAAACTCTGTCATCAGACTTTGAAATATTACCACCTTTGAATTTGTATCTTTGAATGTTTTTTGCACTGAAATTATGCATCTGAATATAATTGCTCTTGAATAGAACTCGTGAATTTTCTCGTTTAGCATTCTCCCTTTAGCATTGATTCAGTTAATTAAAAATATCATTATACATACAAAGGTGACTGTTTCTCTGCCCACATTAAAAGTAAATGAATATAATTTAGTTGACTCCAAGTGTAATAATAAGATTATTAATGATGGTATGAGACAAAAAATGTATTTTGAATATAATAGAGAATCTTTCAAGAAACCTCCTAACACAATTTACAAAGCCACAATGACTTTTGCTCATTCAAAAATTATTAAATGGTCCATATCTTCTAAGAGATATAATAAATATGATATATCCTGTAGCTGTGTTTCTTGAAAAAAGATTTAATTTTGATGCTGATTTATGTGTATTTTGTAAGTCAGAAAATGAATATCTGGAACATTTTTTTTTTCATGTCATCATTCACAAAGTTTATGGATGGATATTAGAAATTGGATTAATCTCAAACTTAACATTCCTTCATTTGATGTTGATGCCATTTTATTTTATATTGAAAACTTAAGTTCAGCTTTCTCTGATGCTATAAATGTAATCATACTCTTAGGAAAATACCACATTCACTGCAGTAAGTGGAGGGGGAATACGCCCTCTTTCCTCTGTTTCATGAATTAATTTAATTCATATTATTCTGCTTTAAATAGATTAAAAAACTGGAAAACTGCTAGAATCATCTCACACCAAATCTCTCAAAACTTTGTATTCTAAGGGTTTTTTTCATTAATGTGCGCCCCCTAGCTGAAAGTTTGTGGATAGCTGAATGTTTGTGGATATAATATCCTCCACGAGAATCTGTATTCTTGTTTAATGTTCTGTATTTTGTGTCGTAAAATATGCGAATAAAAAAAATTTTCACAGGGCCATTACAAAAAAATTTCCACAGTAAAATTTCTTCATCTTCAGGATACCAATAGTCTGTTATATTGTGTCTTTAGTGAGTCTTTCAGATTTTTGAGACACTTTGAAAATAAAGAGATAATATCCGCGGAATGAAACTAAACGTGTAGTTTTTCCACGGTGTGGAAGTTGTGTTCGTATTTTGCCACCTAGCGGCGACAGAATGAAGCTAGTGCAGCATTTAAGGTGAAAGAGAAAATCCTAATGAATCGATTGCTTATCCTTTGTATCTTGGATGTGTACTCTGAATTTTGGAGAAGAGTATCTCTGCAGGCCGGAGGCAGCTCCAAGTGGGCCGTACAGCTCCAAGTGAGCGCAGAAGAACATTTTAAGCACGACTCAAGCACGTCGCTGGCTTCGAGATATGTAGTTGGCATAAAGGCTCTGAACGAGGTCATGTATGGAGATGACCCAGAGGCTAAAGAACCCTTTTTATTTGTTTTTGAAAAAGGGCTGATATGGAGCTGTTCCTGAAAGCTTGTGTTGATGAGCAGGGTCTCAGGGTCAATGCGATGTTTGTGGTTAAGCCATGCCCCTGACCCCAGAATTTTTAAGGCATGGAAACTGGACTGTAGGGCCCCTCACCTCAATTCTTAAGGCACAGATACTAGACTGCAGGGCACCTTATACACCACAGTTCAGAGAGTGTGTATAGTTTGATACTTTTAGAAACCTAGGCTGTGTGGTTAACTGTGATGCTTTGTGCAAAATGCCCTGCACAAAATAGGTATCCCGGTTATTGTGTTTCTTCTAACAAATTTCTATATCTAATGCAGCTCAGATTGCTCTGTTTGAGCATTGTTTGGAAGTTTAAGAGAATGTCAGTGAGTTCTTTGGGATATTGTACTAAATTAAATACTTATAAATAAGTACATTATATGGAGTACATTTTCAGCATTATGTGATTTACAGACTTGTTTGTGGTTGGCTTAATATGTGAAATTCTTGCAATAAAAAGAGGTTAACCATTTAACTGAGACCACATGTACTGAGAATGATAATGTTTGCTTACATATAGGCTACTACTCACTACCTAACAAGAGACATGACAGTAAATATGGGTTCATCAGCACAGCTCAGTGCTGGGATGCTATATATTCTTCGCCTGGCATTGGGTTCATGTTTCTCTACTCCAGAGAATCCAATTCTATTGTCAGTATTTCTCTACAGGGATTAGAGAGGCAGTGTGTGCACGTTTGCACATCTGTGTTAGTAATGGGTGCAACTTAATGTAGAATACATTCATTACAAATTTATCCTCAAAATGATATTTTAATTATATATTTTTGGTAATCTAATTATGGGGTGAACTGCAAACTTGTGAAATCCATTAGGTCTCTCATGTCTACAATCATTATTTTAATTTGACTACAGAATATTATAGGACTGTATTATTTGTTTTAGATGTTAGATGTTTAGATGGACAACATCTGCATTACGTATATATATTAGGGATGCGCCGATCCGATATATATTCAGTATCCGTATCGGTCCGATTCTGGTCTAAATTGCTGGATCGAATATTGGAAAGGAACAAAACATGCAATCCGATCCATTAAATATAAAAAAAAAGAATTTTTTTGGGGTGAAATTGCAAACTGCCATAAGCCAATGCAGCACTTTCACATAGGACCCGCAGGCATCACGTGATAGAGCGATTGTTGTGAGAGGCATGTAAACATGTCAGCAGTGTGGAGTTACTTCACAGTCAACGAAGAAAACAGCAAGACTGCCGAGTGTAATTTGTGTAATGCTACAGTCTCACGAGGTGGTAGCAGTGTTGGGAACTTTAACACCACGAACATATTTGTATTTTTTATACTGGAAATGTTTTTACACAAGTGTTAAGTTTTGTATTGAGATTTCACTGAGATGAACTTCAGGTTTCATGTGATGGAAAAAGATTGAACTGGCAGCCATCTTAATTCTAGTTGAGGGTCACAAAAAGCCATGTTTGCACTAGTTTCATTTTGAATATTACTTTAGATCCTTATATTTAAGTTATGCTTTAAGTTTTAAAATTTCATAGTGTTGACCAGCTAAATGCTGTAAAAAGTTATGTTTAAATAAAAAAATCAGTACTGGCAACTGAACTGTGTTTTGGGTGCAATGTATTTCTTGCAAATGAGTATAATATCATAGTGTTACAATACTTTGACTGTTGACTTATGTAAAAAGCACCCAATTTTTTTTTCAAAGCAATTATTTTTTCAAAAAAACGGATTAGTATCGGCAGATACCAAATGTGAAATATCGGTATCGGACCTAAAAAAGTGGTATTGTGCCATCCCTAATATATATATATATATATATATATATATATATATATGTGTGTGTGTGTGTGTGTGTGTACTATGTCATTGCAGTGTAGGTGACATTTAAGTCATGTTAAATAAATAATACATCTATTATAATAATAATACATTTAATTTTTTTACTATTTTAATTAATATATGTGTGTAGCACATTTTGCCTGAGAGTACTGTGAATGTACAGGTGCCCTAACCATTCACAGCCTTTAAATGAACGTTGATTCAATGTCAGAATTTCAACACTAACCGTTGCTTATGAGGCAATGTTAAATAAAGGTTGTTTAAAAGTTTTTTTTCCATCATCAACGTCAAAAAATGCAATAGAACCATATTTCAACGCTTTATCAATGTTATTTGCTATCTGGTATATGTACAGCATATACATTCCTAAACACTGTGCTATAGCTACTTTGTTTGTTTTTCGCCATTCATATTAAACTTTTCATATGCTTCACTTGAAACCAAGGCGGCAATATCTCCTGATCTGTAAATCATACACGGCCACAGATAGGTGGTAAAAATGAGTTGGAGATCAGCGGCTCACAGTCGTTCAAAACCAAGTCCCCATGATTTGCCCAGAGCCATGTAGAGAAGAGAGTCGCAAAGACTACCAAGTTCACAACACTGAAAATCGAGAAACTGGAGTTGCGTACTGGAGGACCAAACGACTAGGTGAGGGGTGGGAGAAGAAATGAAAGAACACAACGCGCAAATAAACAGAAATTGTCACTAACACGCGGTCTGATATAATATATTTCTATCATAAAAGAGAGTATATAAAATAGAAATAAAAATAAAATTATTTCTGGGGCTGATGTAGGGCCCCCTAACCAAGGAGGACCCCGGGTGCAGGTCCACAGTTACCCGCAGTCCAACGCTCTCGGTTGTCAGCCTGACTGCTGAATAGTCCTTGGAATTATTGGATCAGACGTTTGATTTAAAGAATCAAGTCGTGAAGAATCTTTTCTGGGATTCGAATCTTACGAGTCGATTCTTCGAGCCGATTCTTTTCTTGAGTGGTTGTGTATGTGCCGGTGGAGTGTGATCTGATTCTCTGGTGGTGACGCTACACTCATATGTGTTTATTTAGGAAATGCAGCACTGTACAGTAGATCAACACTGTCTTTTCTAAACCAGAGAGAAAACACACACTTTACCAGCAGCAAAAGGGTATGGCACGTATTTCGATTCATACATTTTCACTTTCCATAGGTTGTTACGCTGTATTCTGCTCAGTTCTCCGCAGCTTGACATGCTAATGTAGACTTAGCAGGAAAGCTAGTTAGCAAGCGAGCTAGCATGAGAGAGTAGCCTAAAGTTTCTAATTAGGATTCTCGATTCAACTTTAAATTGTGCATTAGCTACAAACTAACACCTCATACCACCCGCAGAACAGTTAAGACGGTTATTTACTGGGAGGAAGAGGCAGTTAATGAAGGCTTTTACTTGACAGGATAGAGAATGTCATCCTTAAATTTGTTCATGACAGTGAACATCTGTAATGCCATTTAACGTTACTGTGCTGTTGAAATTTAGTGAAGCTCAGAAACTCAAATACATGAAATCATACACCTGAATACTCACTGTAATTTTACTGATTAGAATTCAGCATTGTTGACACAATGATGAAACAAAGATATTGTGTGACATTAATGAATGGTAAATATATTAATTTGGATAAGTCGTAGGTCAGTTTTCCATGTAATATATGCAATGTATGAATGTAAACACAGAAAATATAAAGGTACTCTGGCCAAAATGTAAAAATTGCATGAACATCACTGTATTTGATGTAAGACAGCAATCCCATTTCTAGAGAGCCTACAAACATACAAAAAAAAATAAAAAAGATTTTGAAAGTTTTCACAGATCAGCTTGATTGTGTTATGTAATTATAACGAAATTTAGAATCCTATACCTGCACCAAACTTGTGAAAAGGTTATAGGATATTTAGGTTACACTGTTTTCAAACATTCCACAATGAGTATGTGAATATAAAAGGTATAAAAAGACCATCAATTAAAGCAAAGGATGAGTTGTGGCTCCTTTGTGGCAAATAAGAGAATTTTCAAACAATTTAAAATGAATATTTCTCGGCAAAACAATGCAGCAAATATTACAATTTAATTTACAATTTAAAAGGTCTTTAATCATCTGTCATACACAATATTGTGAAAAGTTTGAGGAAACCTTTAACACAGTCTGCTGCATGAAGAAATGCAACCTGTACATTCCTTATATAAGAAGAAGACCTATATATCAGTTTTGTGAAAAAATGCTGGCTAAGTCTCTGGGCTGAAACTCATCCCCGGTGGTCAGAGCAGTCTCAGTTTCAGCTTGGTTTGGGGAATAATGCACCTTAAGTTTGAAAGGGCATTTCTGTTGGCATTTGGTTTATAATTAAAAAATGTCTGGGATAAAATATATATTTATATTTATATGTTTTATATATGTAGTTTTAAAACTTCTGTTTTGTTTGCTATTTTCACTGCTTTTGAAAGTGATGTATTATCCAGTTAAAGGCGTATGTAATAACTTTTGCATTTAGAATATTTCTCTCCTCTTTAACTTAACAAAATCAGGCATTGGATTATTAGGAAAATCTAGGTCACTTTATGAGAATTGATACAATTCTATTTTACACAAAACTACATTATGAATTCTTTCCAAACGTCTGACTGGAAAGCAGGTTATGTGTGATCATAACCTCAAAATAAATATCTGAATGGTTACTGTTTAAATTGTTACTGTAACTGCTTCACTGTTAAAACAGATGTGATCCAGATGGCTTGTGGCATGTAAACTAATCTTCCAATTTTTCTTCACATAGGCTGGTATTGAGCACTTGTTTATGCTCCAGTGAAATGACAGACCAGGGAAATAACAATCAGAACATCTCTGGAAACCCGTTTGCTGCCCTCTTCAGTTCCCTTGCTGATGCAAAACAGTTTGCATCAGGCCAAAAGCTACAGCAACAGGCTGAGCCCCCTTGTAAGTTTTTCGTTTACTGCTCTGTATGGTATACAGTCAGAGACCTTATATATGTGTAATGTGTATGTATAATATTTGTAGTGATATTTCAAAAATTCTGTATCTTGTCATGTTCTTTATGTGGTGGCTTACAGCGGAAGACTCTGGGGAGAGCCAGTCAGAGTCTGACAATTCAGTATCTGACAGTATAGAGGACAATGATGACTCAGTGGCAGAGATCAGCCGATCTTTTCGTTCACGGCAGGAGCTCTGTGAGCAGCTCAATGTCAATCACATGATCCAGAGGATTTTTCTCATCACTTTGGACAACAGTGAGTTCTTGTCATCAATAATGCCATGTCTAGTTGACCATAGTCAATGTGAGAAAACCTGTGCTGGGGATCGCAAAAACGTCTTAGATCAAAGATCAGTGTTAAACTGTTGAGCAAGGACCACACCCAAGACTCTCTAAAATTTAGGATGATCTTATCACTAAAATGATTTTGGACAAACAGTTCACCGGTCAGCACCCAACCATATTTATATGATAGTCACAAATATTTAATTATAGCATTTTTAAACTGATAGTACAAACCGGATTCCAAAAAAGTTGGGACACTAAACAAATTGTGAATAAAAACTGAATGCAATGATGTGGAGGTGCCAACATCTAATATTTTATTCAGAATAGAACACAAATCACAGATCAGAAGTTTAAACTGAGAGAATGTATCATTTTAAGGGAAAAATATGTTGTTTCAAAATTTCATGGCGTCAACAAATCCCAAAAAAGTTGGGACAAGGCCATTGTTTACCACTGTGTGGCATCCCCCCTTCTTCTTACAACACTCAAAAGACGTCTGGGGACAGAGGAGACCAGTTTCTCAAGTTTAGAAATAGGAATGCTCTCCCATTCATGTCTAATACAGGCCTCTAACTGTTCAATCGTCTTGGGCCTTCTTTGTCGCACCTTCCTCTTTAGGATGCGCCAAATGTTCTCTATAGGTGAAAGATCTGGACTGCAGGCTGCCATTTCAGTACCCGGGTCCTTCTCCTACGTAGCCATGATGTTGTGATTGCTGCAGAATGTGGTCTGGCATTATCTTGTTGAAAAATGCAGGGTCTTCCCTGAAAGAGATGACGTCTAGATGGGAGCATATGTTGTTCTAGAACCTGAACATAGTTCTCTGCATTAATGGTGCCTTTCCAGACATGCAAGCTGCCCATGCCACAAGCACTCATGCACACCATACCATCAGTGATGCAGGCTTCTGAACGGAGCGTTGATAACAACTTGGGTTATCCTTGTCCTCTCTGGTCCGGATGACATGGCGTCCCAGTGTTCCATAAAGAACTTCAAATTGTGACTCATCTGACCACAGAACAGTCTTCCATTTTGCCACACTCCATTTTAAAAGACCCCTGGCCCAGTGCAAACGTCTGAGCTTGTGGAGCTTGCTTAGAAATGGCTTCCTCTTTGCACAGTAGAGTTTCAGCTGGCAACGGCGGATGGCACGGTGGATTGTGTTCACTGACAATGCTTTCTGGAAGTATTCCTGAGCCCATTCTGTTATTTCCTTGACAGTGGCATTCCTGTTTGAGGTGCAGTGACGTTTAAGGGCCCGGAGATCACGAGCATCCAGTAGAGTTTTACGGCCTTGACCCTTACGCACAGCAATTGTTCCAGATTCTCTGAATCTTTTGATGATGTTATGCACGGTTGATGATGATAACTTAAAAGTCTTTGCTATTTTACTCTGGGTAACACCATTCTGGTATCCTTCTGCCCAACAATGGTGGAATTGGTGATCCTCTTACCATCTTGGCTTCAGAGAGACACTGACACTCTGAGAAGCTCTTTTTATACCCAATCATGTTGTCAATTGACCTAATTAGTGTTAATTGGTCTTCCAGCTGTTTGTTATATGCTCAATTTCCTTTTTCCAGACACTTATTGCTACTTGTCCCAACTTTTTTGGGATTTGTTGACACTGTGAAATTTTGAATCAACATATTTTTCCTTTAAAATGTTACATTTACTCAGATTAAACTTTTGATCTGTCATCTATGTTCTATTAGGAATAAAATATTGACATATTTGCCATCTCCACATAATTGCATTCCGTTTTTATTCACAATTTGTTTAGTGTCCCAACATTTTTGGAATCGGTTTGTAGTTATTAAAACTGACCAAAAATATTTTGCACAGTTATTAGCTTACAATCAGGCATTTCATTGCAAACAGTATGAATTGAGTTTGGGTGGCTCTTGGATTGAGCTGAATGGATGTGTATAAAAGAAAGCAGAAAATGCTGCTCATTACACATCATTACAAAAATAACAAAAGTTCTAATATCTGATTGTAGTTATAATGCATTTAGCAGTATGTGATATTTGTTTGCTTGCGCTGGAGCTGCTGAAAGCTGCTAAATATGGAAAGATACAAAATAAGATATCTACCTTCAATGATCAGAATTTTTTTTTTGTCCAGACATATTTCATTGTAGTTGGTCATTAGCTAAAAGTTCATGATCATGAAACACCTATTACTCGAACTGTGATTGTATGATTAATTCAGTTCGGTTCCTGTAAGACATAACACAGTTCATTTAGAGATTTTCTGGTATGTGGTGTACACTACCGGCAAAAGAAATTTAGTTTTGTTTTTTGTTTCACTAATGGCATGTGAAATGCTGTAAACATGAGGTCATCTGTTCTAATGCACTGATGAGCTCATTCGCTATGATGACGATAATAGGGTGACTTTGCTTTCCAGAAGTAGAGCAAGTGACTTCATCCTTTTTTCGGTTAAGCATCTCAGTCATCTGCATTTTGTCACCTTTTGTTGGTCTATTTTCCTTACCTTCCCCATCACATCATTTTTTTCTCAGTGTCCCAACTTTATTTAAACTGTGGCTTTTCAATCCTTGCTGCAGCACAGGATTCTGGAGGTGGGCAGTACTGTTTTCATGCATTATATTGTGATTTTTGTTGCCAAATTACCCATAACTTACCAGAGTACTCAGAATCTAATGCATCTTCTTGCTGGGGTTTTAGCTGTTTTGAGCCAGAATGTCTGGCTGGAAGAATGTCTGCATGGACATAGAAATAGTGTATACAATTAATTAGTCAACACATTTGTAACAGAATCATTAAACAGTGACACAGAGACAGAGAGCTGCCATTTATAAAATAATTGTCAGCCCTAATTGCTATCTGTGTCTCTAAAGTGAAACAAAATGCAGACTTAGAATAAGAAATTCTTTTTTTGTTTTTGTTATATTCTGAAAGCCCTCCCAGTTTTCATGATTCTGATGGGTGATGAGAAATGGACTAGTAGAGACAGGTCTGGATTTGGATTTGTAATGTGTCATATTACATTAAAAAGCCTTTAGATAGATAAGGCACTCAGGAACTCTGTTGGATCAATTATTATATTAATTCATTCATTGTCTGTAACCACTTATCCAGTTCAGGGTCATGGATCAGTCCTTAGTGTTATGGGATAAAAATGAAGCTGAAACACTTTTGGATGAAAGCTAAAAAAAAAAAAAAACAAAAGCATGAATTAAATTAAAAACATAAGATGATATACCAGTGGGATTTGATTGCCTCAGAAAATCATATCCTGACAATTTTATCCTATCATGCATTCTATCATGCATTACAGAAGTCCCTTTTTGACGTGACCAACACTTCATGACCATGCAACTCATTTAATAAAATGGCTCTAAGTGGTAACTCTTGCAGTCCACTAATGTAGGTCTACAGCAGCAAAATATATATTTTCATATATCAGTACACTGACCAGCAACAGGTAATCTTACACTTAATTTATTTGGGCTACAATTTAAAAACTGTAAAAGACCAGAAAGAAAAATATTCATTTAAAAAAAAAACATAAATCTGTCAAAATTATTAGGACACAACAGAAGTATTGACAGATCTATGGTAAACCTGTATGTAAAGGCCACATGTTTAGGAGAAAATGTGCACAAGAGAAAAAAATAACAGCATATCAGTCAGTATTTACTAAGTTTTATTGATAATAACAATTTATTTTGCTGTACATTTTTTGGTAGGTACTGTATATTTATTGGAATGGAAAGAAATGTTATGTCAGTAGTAAATATTGGTTTGTTGGTCTATCAGAAAAGGCACTTGATGTTTTTTTTTTTTGGGGGGGGGGGGCTCCAGGTGACCCCAGTCTCAAAAGTGGTAATGGCATCCCCCCACGTTGTGTCTATCTTGAAGAGATGGCAGCTGACCTCGATGGCCAGGACTGGCTTGACATGGACACAATAGAGCAGGTGTTTTTTGTTTTAAACACTTTTTTCATTCTGAAATTAACATGTTTAAAATAGCAAAATTAACTTTGTTTTGGAATAATTGTGTAACTTTTCAGTGTGGCCTGTCAGGCTATTTTCAACAGGTTGCTGTTACAAGAACCGGGGAACCACCTCATCTACATGACTTCTTGCAGTGTAGTGAACCTGTCAGCAGATCGTGATGCTGGGGAGAAACAAGCTGTACCCTACCTTTATGCCTGCTACCAGAGGGCTAAGGAAGAGGTGGGCAAGGATGTCCTCTGTCTACATACTTCATACTGCTGTTGTTTAAAGCCTTATTTGCTTTAGTTTTAGGGTCTGTGAATAAAATTCAGATGGCTATTATCCTGCATTACCACTGAGCTGTTGTGGAACCCAGTGTGGCCAGCCATAGGGACACATGCCTTAGGTGATTGTTGCTGTTAAACTCGTGTGGCACATTTCAGTAGTGCATGTGAACATTTCCCTCTGAACTTAGTCACATTAGCTTTTCAATTTCAATGTGTGTCCACAAACGTTTATGAACATTATAATAGATTTCACCAGCGCCAAGCAAGCTTTGTGGGTTTGTGTTCTGTGAGTTCTTTAACTTAAGACAGGGGCAACACCTTGTTGTTTTAACTTAAGGCCAGAAATTCCACTCTGTTCAGTTTAATCTGTGATGAAAAGGAATTAATTATTTAAAATTTACACGGCACTATGTAACTTTTGGATTAGGGTCAGGGAGGTAGTTTTTGTGTTCTACCGTGTTTTGCATGAATGTTAGAATTACAGTTTTCTCACGTAAGCCTCTGTAAAATATGCAGTATCATCATGCAATCTGCAAACTTCTCCTTTCACAGAAAACAGCAGTGTCACTCAACTTTTGAACTTTTTCAGTCACATAGACAAATCTCAGTTATAAGCCCATGGAATGATTTTCCACTGTGTCTTAAAGCAGTAAAGAAGCCCCTGCTACTTGCTTGGTGTTTTTGTCCTATTCTAACATTACTGAACACTGGAATTTTAACTTTTGATATTTGATAGTTAGATTCTACAAAGCTAGAAGCAAACCAGTGTGTGTGTGCTTATATAACCATTAATTTATAAAGTCTGTTGTAAGCGTTATCAGTTCTGTTCCTGGAGAGCCTTTTTTTATTCCTTGCTCTAAAACACAATATATACATAGTACTTATCTCTTGAGTTGCATCAGATCTCTTTGAGCTGGGAAATTCTTACCTGTGTTAGACAACATTGGCCATCCAGGGCCAGAAGTGATGACCCATCTGCTGCATCATCCAGTATGATTGTTTTTATTTATGATTGTTTTCTTTTAAAAATAACTATTTGTTTAAACTACCACAGGTCACTAAAGTGCCAGAGAAACTGCTGCCGTATGCTGTACGCTGTAAGAACCTGACTGTGTCCAACGCTCGCACGGTGTTGCTCACCCCAGAGATCTACATCAGTCAGAACGTGTACGAACAGCTACTGGACCTGATACTGGAAGCAGTCAACGGAGCCCGTATGTCTTCTGCATGACTGATTCAGTTTTAAATTTTGCCATTGGCATTTTAAAAGTACTTCTTTGTTTTCTTATGTCCTGTACAACCCCTTTTATGAATGACTGATTTATTTGGTGCTTATTTTTTTGGCAAATGCCTCTGCAGAACTTGAGGAAGTGGTGGAGTTTATGGAGGAAGTTATCACTGGCCTTTTGGCTGACCAGGAGGTGCGCTCTTTTGGAGAAGTTATGGTGCCAGTGTTTGATATTTTCCAAGGCCGTGTAAAAGACTTAGACCTCTGCCAGCTGCTGCTTTATTCCTATCTGGATATTCTGGTCTATTTCAGCCGGCAGAAAGACATAGCCAAGGTTGGTTAACTTAATTCATGTGTTTTTTCAGATACACTTAAAAATTATGCATGTAAAACTCAAATTATCCATCATTCAACATATAAAATTTTATTTTCCTAGGTGCTGGTAGAGCATATTCAACCCAAAGATCCTAACAATGGACTTCAGTATCAGAAGACCCTTCTGGGCACTGTATTGAATATTTCTTCTTTGCTGAAAACTCCTGGTGTGGTGGAAAACCATGGCTTCTTTCTCAATCCCTCACGCTCCAGCCCACAGGAAATGAAGATTCAAGAGTCTAATATCCATCAGGTGAACTTCAATTCTGACACAGAGTTTGCTGTATTCTAAAGCCACAGAGAGCTGAGACAAAAAAAGCTGAGTTAAACTCTTTGTCCTGAATATACAGCAGGTAAAAGTGGGCCAAAACTGACCTTTTTCATCAGCCACTTTCATTTATAGTACTGAAATCTGGTGTGTATGTGATACGCTGCAATTCCACTGAATCAGAATTCATGCTACTTTAACAAAATGACTGTTTTTCAAAATTATTATCCATGGTAAATTATAAATTATTAGACTTAAAGGGAACCATCTAGGATTGTGAGGAAAAGCTGTTTTCTGTTTTGTTTATGCTCAGAAATGCAATGTTTTTAATGTGGAACGGTATATTTGAGGAGAAGCATACAATGGTTGGTTATATGTGGCTGAAATCTAGCTTCTCTGCAAGGTTTTTTTTTTTAATTACTACAGGAACTCATTTGTAAATCAAGTTGATTAGTTTTTATATCTCTGTTTTTACTTTCATGCAGTTAGTGCTCTTCCGAATTTAGAGTCAGTTCCTTTCACAGCAAAAATATGTAAATATTACCCATCTATGGAACCGGAATAGAGCAATATCCACATCTTGGTTTATGTTTTTTAAAGTTTGGAAAGTTCTTTGTTGTCTAAAACCTTCAGTATGCCGGAAAAAAGAGAAAACCTATATCCTATAGCGGTAAGATTTATTTTTTTTTTTTAAACCCTTTTACAGACACTGGGGCTTCGTAAACATATTTTACTAGTTAGAGGTAGCAAATGGTGAGGAAACAACCTCAGAATTAAAAGACATGGGCTCTCCAAAGGACATGAGAGCTGACAAAATTAGTTTAATAATTCAGGTCATCCATATCAAGCAGCTTCATTCAGGGATTAAAAAGAAAACCTGATACAATGCTCAATGTTCAATCCCCATAAGTTTTTTTTTTCGTAAATTAAAGACATACAACAGATTTAGAATGTTTTTTATTTGTGTCCCTAATATTTCCTCAGTATTGTGTAGAAAAAAAACATTCTCTGTTCCTTCAGTTCATAATTAAAATGTGTAGGATAGAACAATGAAGAATTGTTCTGTTATTTAAAACCTATGCATGTGCCCTGCTAGGTAGCTTTCAATAAAAAAATGTTTAATAACCCTTTTAATAATTGTCTTTGTGTTTTGTCCTTTGCCTAATCAGTTCATGGGCCAGTTTCATGATAAGCTGCACCAGATTTTGAAGAACCTGCTGCAGCAGTCAACTGAGACTAGACACCTGCTACTCACCTGGCTGGGAAACTGCCTGCAGGCAAACATGGGGCGGACCAAAATTTGGGCCAATCAAATGCCTGAGATCTTCTACCAGATGTATGCCTCAGATGCGTTCTTCCTGAATCTTGGTGCTGCACTGCTCAAACTGTGCCAGCCTTTCTGCCGCCCTCGCTCGCCCAAACTCCTGACCTTTAACCCCACCTACTGTGCTCTTAGGGACCTAAGTGAGGAGGAGAGGCGCAACAGAAATGTGCATGCCAGGGGTAAGCTGTCTGTACTCCAATACAAACATCTGATTTAATTCATGCTGAAAAACTGATTTATATATGACTCTATTGTAGGGCTTGATAAGGAGACATGTCTGATTCCAGTCCCCCCTCAGCAAACGGTGGAACTTGCCCAGTCGTACAGCCTTCTCACAGAGAACCTGATCCTTACTCAGCTCACCCTGCACCTGGGCTTCCACAGGTCATTCCAACTTTTGCACTGCCACCAACAGACAAACTTATTAGCTGCGGTTAGGGATGGATGCTTATTGGCTTTATTGATATTCTATTGTTTACAACATTTACTTTCATATTTTAATAAGTAAATGGATGTAAATTGACTTACCACACTGAAATAAATATATTTATAGATTTTGTATTTACAATTAGAAAAGGTGTGTTATAAATACAATTCATCCAATCCAATGGTCCATTTTGCCTGCAACATCTTGTCTTTTGAAAGTATTAGTATATTTTAACAATACAGCAATCTGACACTATCATCATTTTGCTCACAAAACTGGTCATTTTGTACTTCCAATCTCAGAGTCCTCAGTAGTAATTCCTAACATTTACTTTCAAGAGCTCCAGGAGTTTGATAAAATAAATAGCAGCAGTTTGCAATTCTTTTTAGGAGTTCATGTATAAATGCTTAAATGCCTTGGTTTGTGTTGGCTTTCTGTAGACTACATGACCAGATGGTGAAAATGAACCAGTCTCTGCACAGGCTGCAGGGTACATGGAGAGATGCTCAGCTGAGTGGAGGGGCAGTAGCCGAACAGTTGCGGGAGCAGTTTGAGCGCCTCATGACCGTTTACCTGTCCACTAAAGCTGCAGCCACTCAGCCCGCAATGCTACAGAACTGCCTCAATTTGCAGACGTCCTGCGCAGCCTTGCTGGTCCAGCTGAGCCTGGGCAACCAGGGCCCAGAGCACATCCCCCTCTCCTTCCCCCTACCTGTATTACAAAACAGCCTGCTGTGCTATGTGCCAGGTGGGAAATTCCATCATCATCAGCTCTTCTGCAAGCTCTTAAACACCTGTTAAATTTGACATATGTAAACATTTCGACAGCATTGGTCAAATTTGTGTTGTTTTTGTTAAATTGACATCCTCTACAGCGGACAAATTTTTATTTTCACCTGTATAGCAGAATATTTGTGTTTGCTTAGCATAACATTGGGAACCAATTATTTTAATTTCTTTTCAAACTTCGAACAGTAAATATGCTTTGAAGTGTGCAGATGTGTGTTCTCTGTGGAGGATACTCTAATATTTAAAAAATGTGCATTTAAGGTGTTTTGTGGGAATCTATAGTCAGAAAAGCAGGCTTGGAACTGGGAGGTCGTTGGTTTGATCCCCATGACGAGCAGGAAAATCATGGGTGGTGGGAATGAAGGAACACCACTGTCTTTATTCTTTAATCAACTGCTGAAGTACCCCTGAGCAAGACACTGATTAAATATGTGTTCTTACAATCTCATGTTCTTGCTTGGTGTCATCTTCTAATGTAAAATTCAAATTCCAATACTTAAAATCACAAACGACAAGAAAGATTATAGTACCAGGATGTTTTTGCTCCACCCAAGATAATGAAGATACATCAGTTTATGACATGTCAATTAGATTGACCTGAAAGTCCCCCCCATTCACTGCGGCATCATAAATTTGCTCTTGGGAGGTGGCTACATCAAGAGAACACAAGTCAATTCTTTGTGTTCTAGATATTGATAAACAGCCACCTAAACCCCAACTGCTCCCTGGGCGCTGGGAATTTTCTAACAGTAACAAAAACTGTGCTGTGAAATGTGCAGAAGTGTGATCTCTTTTGGGATGTATACAACTCCAATTTCAAAAACAAAAAAAAAGGATTAATTTGATTGTTTTGTCAATATATGGCAACGTATGCAATATATATTTGGATACAGCCATAACAGGATGGATTGAGCCTTGCTACTTTGCCAAAAACAATGTCAACGAGTAGTGCAATGCATAATTGTAGGGTAATTTTCATCATCTACAATACATACCATTGTAGATACAGGGATTTTTCAAAAACCTATTTGAAATAAAAATAAATGTGAAGGGAGAAAAATATGTCGTTTTTGATCAGGGGTACCAAAACGTAGTTGTTTGTACTTAGCCTTAGCTGAGGTTGTCTGTCATTCTGTGAATGCATGTTCAGACATGAAATCACATACAGGGATTTTATGTGAGCCTCTAATTCAATGCATTTTCCTGTAGTTAATATTTTAGCTTAATTTTAGTTATTGAATGATTTGTAGTAGTTATTAAATATTATTAAAATAAAAAGGCAAGTTTTTGAAAGGTTAAACAAATTCCTGGTTTTGCAGAATTTTTCGCTGAGAACATGGGTGATTTCTTCATATTTCTTCGACGGTTTGCTGATGATGTCCTGGAGTCATCCTCAGAGGGCTTGGAACAAGTTCTCAACTTCATCACTGTGTACATGGGAAATGTAGAAAGGTGAGAGTGTCACCAGCAACAACAAACCTCTATTTTATTGTTAATATGATATATTGTATACACTAATACATCAAACACATCACATGCTGTGATACTTTGTTTCCGTGTTAAACTGTGGTCAAACTAGACTTAACTCAACAAAATATTGTGAGCAAAATTTAGTCCAATTTACATGAAATTGTTGTGATGTGTGGCCTTAAGCTGCAGATACTGGGAGTGAATATATTTTGTGAGTGGAACTAGGCATTGAAATCAAGTTTGATGACCACTGTCATGAGTTTGCTTGTTCGTAAGTAGCCCTAATGGTTTAGCTCCCTTTTTTGCAGTTGAAGGCATAGGGCTTTGTACAGCAGTACTTTAGCTGAAAGAACTTTAGAGGAAATGAAAATTGTAAAATTTTTTATGCATTACATTTTATATAACACACTACAAGCCAGGTATACAGTTATTCATGAGGTTGAATCAAATGGTGAGTTTTTTCATCCAGCCTGACCATGGCTTTGTCATTTCCATTCTGGTTGTTTCACATTATTCTGAAAAACACAAATATTTTTTGATTCATTAACAAATAGTAACAGATGATTGGACGTGGTTGTAAACTTTTACCAACATGTTGATTTTTCCTCCTATACCCTCTTTTATAGTTAATTGTTTGCAAACATTTGAAATCTTTTGTTTAGCTTTTAGTTTTCCAGGGAGTGATTTTTACCAGACTCTTTACAAAACTAAATATTTTAGGCAGTTTGTCTCCCCATTTTCTTCTGTACTTGTTAAAAGTATTTCTGCCTGTCATGATGCAACTGTTTACTGACAGAATGAAAAATCCTCATTTGCGGGCAAAGCTGGCTGAGGTTCTGGAGGCTGTGATGCCGCATATGGAGTCTGTGTCGCCTGGCTCTTCGCAGCCCATTATGTTCCAGCGACAGAGGGTGTTCTGCTCCTACTGTCACGCGCCTCATCTCGCAGAAGCACTCATCACTGTGTTTGTAGACATTGAGTTCACTGGTTAGTTTCGCATTACACAAAAACAGTTGAATCTATTCCATAATTTGTCACTGAAACTGAATTTAGTCAGATTTTATTGGAATGGCTTCACCTGTCTCTCTCCCTCCAACCTCCCTCAGGTGATCCTCATCAATTTGAACAAAAGTTTAATTACAGGAGACCCATGTACCCCATTCTGAAGTACATGTGGAGGGAGGAGAGGTACAGGGAGAGCATCAAGGTGGGAATTGCTAAAAATTATATTTCACTTTCTGTGTGACACTTTGTATACCATGATTTGTTGGGTTGTATTTCACTTATTTATGATTTCATGAATTCATCTGCTTGTTGACTAACAAAGTGTGAAAATTACATTTTGTATTTCAGCATTTAGCTCATTATGCTTCTGAAAATCTAGAAGCCATGAACCCTCCACTCTTCCTGAGGTTCCTTAATCTGCTTATGAATGATGCCATCTTCTTACTAGATGAGGCCATACAGGTATTGGTATAAGAAAAAAATCTGCTTGCTGCACACACTGTCTTGATGTAAATTTTTTGGCATTATATATCCATAAAGTACACTGTATGGTAAAAAGTGTGTTGGCACCTGCCCACCTGATGTTTCTTCTGAAGAAACTAAGGTTATTAGTTTGTCCCCCTTTGAGGCTGTAACAACCTCTACCCTTTTAGGAAGACTTAAGCTTGGATGTTGGAACAATTCTATGAGTATTTGTTATCCTTCAGCCACAAGAACATTAGTAAACTCAGGTACTGTTTTTCTCTGATTTGTTCTGAATCACAAATGCCATTCTTACACATTCCAGTGATACTGGAAGAAGCTCCATCAGTTCCACTACTACACAGTCCAGAGGGCTTTTTTTAACATTTTAGGCCACTCTTGGCATTGGGAGTGCTCAACTAACTGTTCCAGAGCATCCCATTCTATTTGATCAGTTTTTTCTATGGAAAATGTTTGTGAACAGTTGGATGGCTACCAGCAAGACATGTCAAACCTTCGTATATGGTTTTCATGCAGTGAAGTGATATGATAGTTGTTATAGCACATGCAGCCTTGATGTATTAATGCAATGGCTGTTGATGCTGGACTAAAATATCGAACCCTCTGTGCCCTGATTCTGTTTATTTTAGTACCTAAGTAAGATCAAGCTCCTTCAACTGGAGAGAGACCGGGGAGAATGGGAGGGCCTGGCCCCTGATGCCCGCAGAGAGAAAGAGTCTAGTCTGCAGATGTTTGGACAGCTGGCTCGCTTCCACAACATCATGTCAAACGAGACCATTGGCACCTTGGCTTTTCTTACATCTGGTAAGATACATAGGGGTATTTAGTGTGTAATAGAGATGTCATGATATTGTATCTCTGAAAGTGTCCTTATGTTCCTTATCTTAACTTGCTCAGAGATCAAAGGTATCTTTGTTCACCCTTTCCTGGCTGAGAGGATCATCTCCATGCTCAATTACTTTTTGCAACACCTGGTGGGGCCCAAGATGGGTGCCTTGAAGGTGAAAGACTTTAGTGAGTTTGACTTCAAACCTCAGCAGTTGGTGTCAGACATCTGCACCATTTATCTGAACCTAGGGTGAGCACTATGTAAATTTCATATTTACATATTTTCTCCAAATTCAACAAGTGCTTTAATTAAATTAGTTTTTTTTTTTTTTTTTTTTTAATTATTATTCTTGTCTTCAGAGATGAGGAGAACTTCTGTGCCACCGTTCCAAAGGATGGAAGGTCATATTCCCCGACCCTCTTCTGCCAGACAGTACGAGTCCTGAAGAAGATCAACAAACCTGGTGACATGATTGTGGCTTTTAGCCTCCTATCAGATAAAATAAAGGTTTGTTACATATTTGAAAAGGGGACTAAAACAATATTGAATCAGGAGTGCTGTGCAGAAATCTTAGGCACCTAAGATAATTATATATATTTAAACTAATGCCTTCTCAGTAAGTGTGGTGTTTGTATAAAGTTATATATTATAACAGTAAATACAAAAAAATAATAATATAAAACAAGGAGGAATAGTCCGCTCCCCGTGACTGTCTGTGAGTCTGTGGGGTGTGTTCTCCCTGTGTCTGCGTGGGTTTCCTCTGGGTACTCCAGTTTCCTCCCACGGTCCAAAAACACACTTTGTTAGGTGGACTGGTGACTCAAAAGTGTCTCACCGCGACCCTGAATTGGATAAGCGGTTACAGATAATGGATGAATGGATGGATGGTTTCAGACAATTAATGAATGAATGAAATAAAAAATATAAGATCATTTTTCTATAAAGTAGTAAGTGAGAGTGAGTTTGAAGAACAATGTTTTGTTCAGACTCTCCTTGATTGCATGAATTTGTTAAATCAACAGCACACATTATATAAAATCATTATTTATTAACCAGTAAAACTAGGTATTGGATGATAACCTCTAAAAATACGGACTCCACGTGGAGAGATTTGGAAAAATTTAAACAACACATCTACACACACAATATCTCATACTGCAATAACGTTATTTGGTTTTATTCTAATGTTGGGCGTTATTTGTTGTTTGTTTGTTTGTTTGTTTGTTTTTTATCAATAAATAAGTTTTTATATCTCATGATCTCTGGTGCCTAAAACGTTTGCACAACACTGTGTGTAAATAAATATAATATTTTTATTTATTAATAATAAAATTTATATTTTATTTCATGGCAATTGTAAAAAACAAAAACAAAACTATAATAGCAATCAAAACGCACTACACTCTACTACCAAATTTTGCAGTCTGGGTTATTATTACAGTAAGACTGAACACAGAAATACAGGATTAAATACAGAAATGGACACAGAAATACAGGATTAAAATCATTAACCTTATTTGTGATATATTATAAATAATAATGTCTCTCATCATCTTATTATAAGAACAGTTTGCATTTGGCTTTAGAATCACATGTAGCTGTTTTACTTTGAAAATTCTTTTTGTAACAGTCTCTAGCAGACCGACATCAGCAAGAAGAAGAGACATACTCGGATGCTCCTGATGAGTTTTTGGATCCCATCATGTCAACATTGATGCTTGATCCTGTGCTGCTTCCTTCTTCAAATGTTACAGTCGACCGCTCAACAATAGCACGCCACCTGCTCAGGTATACTATTTACATTGTATGCAACAACTTGACCATTCACATAAAGAGCTGTGCAAAAGTCCAGAGACCACTAGTGAGCTGTTTAATTTCCAGTCAAAATGGGCATTTAGTACACGCTATTAATTAATTAATTAATTCATTGTCTGTAACTGCTTATCCAGTTTAGGGCCGTGGTGGGTCTGGAGCCTACCCAGAATCACTGGGCGCAAGACAGGAACACATCCTGGAGGGGGCGCCAGTCCTTCACAGTGCAACACACTTACACATTCACTCACACCTATGGACACGTTTGAGTTGCCAATTCACCTGCCAATGTGTGTTTTTGGACCATGGGAGGAAACCGGAGCACCCGGAGGAAACCCATGAAGACACAGGGAGAACACACCAAACTCCTCACACAGTCACCCAGAGTGGGACTTGAACCCACAACCTACTTCTCCCTGAGCAGTGTGACTGCTATTAAGCTATTACTTTTCAGAATAATGTGGGTCTGAAAGGATGTGTTAAACTAGTTACTAAGAAAAGGAAATTGGCGAAAAGAAGAGAAAAAATAGAAGAGACTGGTGTTCTCAGAACAATGTACTAACAATAAAGTAAAGGTTGGTCTCGGGACTTACTGTGCAAATGCAACTAATATCTTTTTGGTTTGTTCTCATCTTCCTACAGTGATCAGACAGACCCTTTTAACCGCAGTCCACTCACCATGGACCAGATAAGACCGAACGAGGAACTCAAGCAACAGATCATGCAGTGGCTTGCGGAGCATAAGCAAAGGGCCATGCAGATGGAACCCAGTGGCTAGTTCACCACCCACCACCCCAACCCTCAGGCATGATCCAGCAGCGCTTTATGTACTGTCTCCTTTTCATGCACATGTATGCCTCAGAAGGAAAGAACAGTCAACGATTAGTGGAGAGGAACACAAACTAACAAGATGTACTATTTTCTTTTAAGGTCAAATGCAGTGGCATATGTCTGTAGCATTTAGACATTCTCTATAAAGCTCATTTTAAACACCATCTGCTCAAAAGCCTGGACATCATCCGTGATATTAAAGGCTACCTGGACAGCCAGCTTTATTACTGCTGCATTGAACACTTCTTATTCCTTTTACTTTGCAATTTGCCTTGTCAAGATTTTTTCCTTACAGAAATTTTATTTAGATGTTAAGAGAGAATATGCAGATCTTTGCAAATAAATGTATTATGTTGATATAGATTTGTCCTCTACCTCTAATCACATCAAATCCAATAAATTAATTTACATATTTTATTCGGCTATATAACTGTCTTCATGTGCTCACACAGCATTGCAGTGTTCAAAAGTAAACATGCTGCATCATCCGTGCAAAAAAAAAAAAAAAAAATCATGTATCAGTTTGTGCCTATTCATTAGCCTTGTTTAACCATTTAAATAGACAGAATTCTACATGCTTTTTTGACAGTGAAATAATGTTCATTAAACCTAAAATATCTTCAGCTGTATACATAGGTTCACATTTACTAGGGAATTTTTAAACATTTCTGCATGATTATGTTTCAAATGGCAAACAAAGCACTTCAGAATGGTTCAGTGTGAAATGCACCATTCAGAATAAAATACAGAATAAAATGTATTCTTTTAAATGCCATTTAATGTTAAAAAAAAAGTGTACTGGAAGAAAATATTTTTCCATATCACCATTATCAACCTTATGTCTAAAAAAGTAGAATTATGGTTTAAGAATTGGGGGTAGAACATAAAATGGGTATATTCATGTTTTAATCGTTGTGACCCCTGGATCCTCCCACCATCACTGTTTCTCTTAATTACTCAATTAAAAAGAAAAACTAACCCCCCATCCCACACACACAAAGAATAACTTTGCTTATACAATGGAATTACACAGAAATTTTGAAAGTTCTTCAGAATTCTCCTTCAATTCCTTAAATAAAATATTTTGCAGGATAAATTTAACAATAAATGTCCATGATTAATTCAAAGTTACATTCAGGAACCTGCATCACTTATGGATCTTAATGCCATGTTATTCTAACCTATTAGCTCATTTAATTTTTTTTTCTTAAATATATTTATATTATAGGAGATAAAGAAATTTATTGTTGTGCAAATAAGTTACATAGTAATAACATTGTTATATGTTCATTTTTGCTGGATTTTGTTGTCTCTCTAGTCTTGTGGCCTGCAGAGTTACTTATTGGAATGGTGAGCACTGGGTGAGTCAGAGTAGGCATTTCCAGTTACTGTAGCTCATCATGTGTTAAATAATTTGAGTGTTTCTTTGCTTGTGACACTGACGGGCTGCAGATGTCCTGGATGTATTGACCTTGTCTTCTAAAGAGAACTTTAAAGTTGAACTCTGCATCCTTCAAATGCATGTATGTTTTATGGAATGTTTCCATCAAGACAGCTAGTGTCTGGAACATGGCTGTATTCAAGCTTCAAGATTATTCCTTTTCTGAAGATGACACAGTTGTGCATTGTGTTATTCTTCTTCAGATTATTGTGTGGATTTTCATAGCCTTTTCTGTCACAATTCTGCCTTGGTGATGAGATGTAAAATAAATACATTTAACATAATTAAATGAATGAATGAATCAAATAATTAAATAAAATTCACATTTTTTAAACGTGAGTCACTTTATTCTCCCATTAAATTTTAGCTTGGCTTCACTAAAATGAAAATCTGAAATACAGTTAACAAACGGGTTGAGTAATACTGACATTTATTTAAAAATAAAAGGTTGGGAGGTTGTGGCAGCTGTGGGGAGATTTTAGTGCCCAAATATGTGATACATTGAGTGTTTAAGGAACAGGTAGGTTCTGAATTAATGTACTGGATAAATTCCTATCCAAAAATGGAACATTGAATTGTTTTTTCAAATTTATGCTCAGGATAAACTCTCACTAAGGTGGTACCCTCAAGGGTACATTTCAAGTACTTATTGTGAACATATATGTAGTATATTCTACATTAAAATTAGATTTTCTTTTAGTTGAATCAGTTTTATAAACTTCATTTTTATTTTCCACAATAGAAACAATTCTATTACAAAAAGTTACAAATATTCTGGATATAAGAATGCAATAACAGTGTAATCTGAAATTTGGGAACAACATATTGATGGATTGACTTGACTCTTGTATTTCATATAAGCTCATTTTATGGTCCATGTTAGAGGTCTAAATATATGATAATGATCATATAATGATAATTGTATTTTGATATATAGCCTCAGTCTAGTGTATTTATAAATTTATCGTACAATTGATGTATTCAATTTGATTCAAATTGATGCAGAACTCAATGAATTGATGCATTGTTGCGTTCTGGTTCTGGTCTTACTACTTTTGTGTCAGCTGTTGAAGGATAATGGGTGTTAACTAGAGGGGGATATGGGGTCTTTATTTGGTTTTAGGTGGAGGTAGATCATTATCATCATCTTCTTTTCCGCTTTTCCATTTCAGGGTCGCGGTGGCAACAGGGCGAGCAAAGAAGCCCAGACATGTCTGTCCCTTGCAACATCCACCAATTCGTCCTGGGGGATCCCAAGGTGTTCCCAGGCCAGCCGGGAAATATAATCCCTCCAGCGTGTCCTGGGTCTACCCCTGGGCCTCCTTCCAGTTGGACGTGCCTGGTATACCTCCAGTGGGAGGCGTCCAGGTCGCATCCTGATCATATGCCCAAACCACCTCAACTGACTTCTCTCAACGCGAAGGAGCAGCAACTCTACTCCGAGCTCCTCCCTAGTCACTGAGCTCCTCACCCAATCACGGAGAGTACGCCCAGCAACCCGTCGGAGAAAGCTCATTTTGGCCGCTTGTATCCGCGATCTTGTCTTTCGGTCATTACCCAGAGCTCATGACCATAGGTGAGAGTAGGGATGTAGACTGACCGGTAAATTGAGAGCTTTGCTTTATGGCTCAGCTCTCTCTTCACCACAACGGTACGGTACAGTGACCGCATTACTGCAGACGCTGCACCTATCCTATGGTCAATCTCACCATCCCTCTTCCCATCACTCGTGAACAAGAACCCGAGATACTTGAACTCCTTCACTTGGGGCAGGTTCTCACCCCTTACCTGAAGGGAGCATGCCATCTGGAGGAAACAAGAGGTACAAACCCGATTCCAAAAAAGTTGAGACACTAAACAAATTGTGAATAAAAACTGAATGCAATGATGTGGAGATGGCAAATGTCAATATTTTATTCGTAATAAAACATAGATGACAGATCAAAAGTTTAATCTGAGTAAATGTAACAATTTAAAGGAAAAATATGTTGATTCAAAATTTCACAGTGTCAACAAATCCCAAAAAAAGTTGGGACAAGTAGCAATAAGTGGCTGGAAAAAGGAAATTGAGCATATAACAAACAGCTGGAAGACCAATTAACACTAATTAGGTCAATTGACAACATGATTGGGTATAAAAAGAGCTTCTCAGAGTGTCAGTGTCTCTCTGAAGCCAAGATGGTAAGAGGATCACCAATTCCACCATTGTTGGGCAGGAGGATACCAGAATGGTGTTAACCAGAGTAAAATAGCAAAGACTTTTATGTTACCATCATCAACCATGCATAACATCATCAAAAGATTCAGAGAATCTGGAACAATTGCTGTGCGTAAGGGTCAAGGCTGTAAAGCTCTACTGGATGCTCCTGATCTCCGGGCCCTTAAACGTCACTGCACCTCAAACAGGAATGCCACTGTCAAGGAAATAACAGAATGGGCTCAGGAATACTTCCAGAAAGCATTGTCAGTGAACACAATCCACCGTGCCATCCGCCGTTGCCAGCTGAAACTCTACAGTGCAAAGAGGAAGCCATTTCTAAGCAAGCTCCACAAGCTCAGATGTTTGCACTGGGCCGGGGGTCTTTTAAAATGGAGTGTGGCAAAATGGAAGACTGTTCTGTGGTCAGATGAGTCACGATTTGAAGTTCTTTATAGAACACTGGGACGCCATGTCATCCGGACCAGAGAGGACAAGGATAACCCAAGTTGTTATCAACGCTCCGTTCAGAAGCCTGCATCACTGATGGTATGGTGTTGCATGAGTGCTTGTGGCATGGGCAGCTTGCATGTCTGGAAAGGCACCATTAATGCAGAGAACTATGTTTAGGTTCTAGAACAACATATGTTCCCAGCTAGACGTCATCTCTTTCAGGGAAGACCCTGCATTTTTCAACAAGATAATGCCAGACCACATTCTGCAGCAATCACAACATCATGGCTACGTAGGAGAAGGACCCGGGTACTGAAATGGCCAGCCTGCAGTCCATATCTTTCACCTATAGAGAACATTTGGCGCATTATAAAGAGGAAGGTGTGACAAAGAAGGCCCAAGACGATTGAACAGTTAGAGGCCTGTATTAGACATGAATGGGAGAGCATTCCTATTTCTAAACTTGAGAAACTGGTCTCCTCTGTCCCCAGACGTCTGTTCAGTGTTGGAAGAAGAAGGGGGGATGCCACACAGTGGTAAAAAATGGCCTTGTCCCAACTTTTTTGGGATTTGTTCACACCATGAAATTTTGAAACAACATATTTTTCCTTTAAAATGTTACATTTACTCAGATTCAACTTTTGATCTGTCATCTATGTTCTATTGCAAATAAAATATTGACATTTGCCATCTCCACATCATTGCATTCAGTTTTTATTCATAATTTGTTTAGTGTCCCAACTTTTCGGTTTGCAGATAATGCTTGTGTTAATTTCCGTGTGCATTCAGTAACAATAACAGTAGTGTGTGACATAGTCATAACTGTCATAATAAGTATCCTTAAAAACTTCTATATAAAAGACAATTTCTACAGAATTAATCTTTAACAATTTTGTGTTACAATTAACTGTGATTTTACTATTGCAAATTATATTTAAAGTCTTATTATTAATATACATAAATCATAAGACAGTAAAATGGGGGCTCAATGAAGACATATGAGATATGAACATCTAATTGCACTGTGATTGTATCAATGGAAACTTGGTCTGTACATGAAACAATTACACAACAGTAGATAATGTAATTGTAATAGGCTCTACTGATGTACCTGGAACTACTGTTAAGAGTAAAAAAAATCAAGATTTTTTTTTCTTTTTTAAATTGCAATTATGCACTTTTTTTCTGTGCCCTAACATGGAAGAAGTCTGTTGGGTAGTCCATTTAGAAGGATACTTTTGAAGCAACTTACCTGCCTGACTCTTATGCTGGTCCATTTCAGAAGTTTTAAGTGCTTTTTTTAAGCTGTTTTAAAGGTGTAATCAACTCAGTAGGGAACTTTCAAACAATCTAAAACATCCATGTTTTGAAATATGAAATGCAAAGTAGAGGTCCATGCTGAGCCACCCAAAAATGTATTGTAATTACAATGTAGCTGCTGAATAATAACCTGAAAATAAAAGTAAAAATTTATTTCAGTGATCAATGTGTTTGAAGGTGGTGTTTTTATGTCTAAGCCCTAGTGAAAACTGACACTCCTATAAGAGAGTCCGCACTCTGTCAAGTAAAATCAGCCGAGATTAATTTCTAGCCTTTCTTGTTTTATGTGCTTCTGTAAAATGTTTAAAAAATGGATTTGGAAAGTTTGTGAAACAACTTTAAGCCAGAGAACATGTTGCAAGGCACTTGAGGCAGTTGGTTACTGGTGATCCAGTGTTAATCCAGGTGGTGGCTGGTAGTTTGTTTTGGCTTTCCAGGGTGTTGCTATGGTTACTCTGGGGCAGACTTGGGTATTGGACATGCCTGCTAGTGTTTTATGAGATTACTGTGGTTTCTCTAATAGTTGAAAGGGGTTCTTTGGTGTTCCAGGTGGTTGCTATAATAGTATGTATTTGAGTCAGTATCATTTGTGGCAGTTTAGTTTTCTGAGATCTTCACCATTCAGTCCCACAAGAAAATTTGTTTGAGAGATTAGTAAACAACAAAATTAAACAAAACAAACAACAACAACAAAAAAACACTACTCTGGTAAAAGCTCTACAACTGGATAATTCTGAAAGCGCCAGGAGGATTTTTAGCCCAGATAAAGCAGTATTAAGTTTAAAACGAATAACAGTAACTTGGCTTTCCCAACTTGGAACTCTGTTAAGTGTTCCAGTTAGAAGCATGTTTTGAATCAGCTCACCTTCTTGCCTTTATGGAACACCTTTATTCGTGTAATTGGAGGTGTTTTTGATCTGTCTTGTTTATTGTTTTATGTAGTTTTCTCTTGGGTTTTAACAGTGAACCTGCGTATTGACATAATTATTGTGGTACTGGGATGTTATGTTGTAAAATGCGAAGTAGGGGTCCATGTTTGCGCCGCCCCGAAACATGGATAAATGAGTGTGGCCGCTCACCGGCAGTGGCGGCGCGCTGAAATCGCTGGTTTCGGGGCTACGCCCACCGAGCTCGCTGATCCGAGGGCAGGCAAGCAGGCAGGCAGAGTGTAAAATGGCGCACAGCTGTCGGTGGCGATTCCCTGCTCGGCCCGGAGGGAGCAGCGGCTCGGGCGCGGGGAGGAAGGCGGGCCGCCTGCGGGTCACCGCGACACTGCGAAGCGGCTCCGCGACTCATCCGCTCGGTCCGGGCTTCGACGCAGCGCTGCAAGTGTCCGCTGCGATCGGCGGCAACCTGCAGAAATTTCGGGATGTTTTGGGGGAGTCGAGCGGCTCTAGCAGCGGGGAGGTGAGAGACCCATCCGCGGGACCGTCTTCTCTCCACTAGAGACGCCCAACGCGTTTGTTCTTTCAGTAACGGAGCAGCGAGAGGCAGAAAGCTGCCCAGAACTCGGTGCTGCAAGTTCCAGTTTTCTTCCTCTGCTCTGGGTTGCATCGAGTGAACTAAAGGCTCCAGAACGGGGAGGAGAGAGGACGATGCGCGGGACCGTCCTTCCTCCAGTACAGTCCGCTTAGTGCACTCGATTCAGACCCAAGCACGGAGAGTTCAGAGGCAGAAAATTGGCTCCAGCTCGCACATTCGAGTTACACTGAGTCGCTGCGCTTCCGAGCCAGTTACTTTGCTTCGCGCAGATACACATGCCTCCATCCATGTGCTGTTTTCTCCTCTCTGACTTCGCTAGCTAGCGATTAGCGAGCTAGGACTGAATCTCTAATGGCTCCCTACTCACTAGGTAGGACACTCTGTGAGTTGAAGAATTGGCTCATACAATAACATAGTGGGTTGTATGCCCTGTGCACAATCCTAATGTTATATTTTTTAGACATATTATGGCCTAGGTTAAAGTGCAGGAGTCATTATTTTAACATAATCGTAGTGCACTACGTAGGAAGTAAAAATCTGTTTGAGATTCAGCCCCCAATAGACTTGAGAGTAGTGACAGCCTGAGCAGATAGTCCATTTGTAGGTTTTGCGAGCAAACTAACTGTCCAGCTGCTTTCGATGTTTGTTTGTTGGTTGTCTAAAAGTGCTCTTACAGTGAAGGCTGATCCTTGTGAATTCAGAGCCCGTGTTTTGACAGAATTTCGTAGTTTAAAATGTCCTAGTGATGGTTAACGCTGCGCTCGCCACTTAGCAACGGTTTGGCTAACTTGATACCAAAAATAACAGCTAGGTTTTAAGATTACTTTGCATCTAATATCCCAGACTCAAACCGTACACTTCAGCCAGCTGCAAATTTAAGCATACACAAGGAAAACGTATATATGTAGAGAGAAAAAACATCGTAGGACAGCAGGGCTGCGTCCACAACAACACACTAGCGCACTACAAAGTGTGTGGAAAAACAGTACGTCACAATTAGGAGCGCGTTCACCAGTGCACTGTGTTGTAGTGAAGAAGTGCGCTGTTCTGAACGCAACCCAATGCTAATCAGAGCCAATCTTGTTAGCCACCTAGCATTAATTGAAATTGTTACGAGTGGATAAACGTATTAAATTATTTCGCTTCGGCCTTGTACCTAATTTAGAAGTTGGGGGCAGGTTTTCTAACTTGAGTTTCAAAAGTAACTACTATACTTGCAGCTTTGTTTTTATAAACTCAAATCAATACAGGGGATCTGAAAACAAACGAGCTGAAAATAATTAAACCTCGGTCGGAGCATTAAACCCAAGATTTGTACACACTTCACACAATAGTTTACATTGCATAGCCGGTATGCATCGTCTCTCTGGCTACAACAAGGCACATTATGAACTAGGGAGACTCTAGTATGTCCGTGAGAGTCCCTGAAGCTCATCTCTGAACTGACAGCGTTCATAACGTACTTCTGAAATAACGTTTAAAGTAGCGTTAGTGTCTGCGCAGTATAATCACCTGGTGGTGTGTTGGGGTTTTTTTTCTTTCATTTTTTTGCAGTGTATGTTAATTCCGCTAGTTCTCGTTATTCACAACTCTGAAGTGTTATTTTGGCAGTTCTTAGCATCAAGTGTTTGTCGATAACGCTAACGTTAGGCAGAGATGAGCCACAACAGCATAGCTGCCATTATTTTTTTCATGATGAAGCCTAAGTTGTCTTCTTTTAGGAATTTTCCATTCCACCTTAAATAGGGTAGTAGACAGATACTTGCTGGTGCCCTACAGCTGCACCATTTAAGGTGGAAGTATTAATTCGAACGACAAGCAAATTTCAGCCTCGTCATTTTTTTTTTTACCTGCGAGTATCTAAGCTGTCAGACGGGCAGTGTTTAGGTGTTTGTTTTATATATTTTATATTTAAAAACATATAGTGGAATCTAGCACATACACTGATATGCCCATTCGTTATTTAGGATTTAATGCTAGCGTGTTAGCTACTATTGCTGCTGATGATGCACAGGAAAATGGGAGGTGGACATGTTTTTTTTCTCAGCACATATGGCGTAGTACCGAGATGAGCTGCAAATAGTGCAAAAATGATTTTATACAGTTAACAACAAGATACTGTGCTGTGATTGAGTCTGTATGAAAGAATATATAACTGTGAGAACGGCTAAAAAGCTACAATAACGCGCTTTTTTGATTCCGTGTGTGTTTGTATGTATGGGGGTGTGTACTGCTGAGACCCAGCAGCTACCATCTTCTTGCTTTTTTTGGGTGATGAGCAGCACGTTTACGAGGAGAGAAGCAGAGGGTGGGAGTGACTGAGCTGCTGTGGATCTAACTCCCAGCACAAACCTCAGCCAATCAGTACAAAACGTCCCTGAGGTTTCTATCTCTTTTGCTGTTTTAAATAAATAAATATCGAAGAAACGCCCTTGGTAGCTTTAGACATTACACCTTAAATGTCACCCTGCCAAAGAATAGTAGTAAAATATGTTTAAGAACCTTTTTAAAATAATCTCAAACAAGAACACTGTTCTGACAATGCTAATAATATTAATAATTAAAATAAATGGCATTGGGTACATTCAACCAATAACACTGGAAAAATTAGTTGAAATCTATTAGTCTAATAATTTGTAGCTAGTTTGAAGACCAAGAATTTGATTGCACATTTCTTCCCCACAGCCTTGATTAAGCATAAAACTAAGCATTATGTGACAACTGTAAATAGTAGGATTTAATTAGCAGAAATATAAAAATATTCAAAAGAAGATGCATACATGAAAACTATTTATTGTAATAACGTTTTTTGTAGTTATTCTAAAATTTGTGCTTTCAGCCTTCTTGCACCTTTATCATTGGGATAAGGCAGGGGAAAACTAGCACAACATGCTTTGCATACCCATCTGTTCCATCTGGTTTTTGAAAGTGCATATGAGTAAAATAAGAGCACTATGTAAAATGCATAAGTGCTATACAAGGCAGACAGACGGGCAAAATCCCAGTGGAACTTGCGGCTCATGGAAGTTGCGGACACAGCATTGTGATTTCATTCAGAGGGGATGTTGCGCCTGGCCAGGATTGTTCTGGCTCATCACAGCCTGCTGAGCTCACAGAGCAGCCCGAGGCCAGCATATACTCAGTAAACAGAAGGACACTGAGCCCCTCCTTCGTATTAAACCCAAATCCTGCTGCTTTGGTCTGCTTGGTCTCAAAAGGAATTCACTTGTTATGGATGCCTTTTTAGACTGCTTAATCAACTTGCGTGGGTCACTAATGGCGCCAAAGTGTCTGCCCAGCCACAGTTATATTCCTTAAGGTGTAAAAATGGACCTGCCTTGTGTTTAATGTGCATAAAAATGGCAAAACCTTATAATCTGTCAAGCAAGGAGACATAAAGGACCTATGCCCACTTATGTCTGGATTTTTTTCTTTTCTTTTTTCTTTTAAAAGACGCCATTTGGCTTGCCTTTTGGTGTCCTGAGTAAGTCCTGCTTACCAAAGTAGAATGAGGATCACTATCAAGGCCTCATACAAAAGTGTAGCTGAATAGATACAGCAAATGAATGCTTTGCTCCACTGGTTTCAAATGAATGGTGTAGCTTATATAGAGGGAAAAGGTCCAGCAGGTGTTTGGCCTATTTATGTGGAGAGGGCCCTGTCCCCCCCAGACAGCGTGTGGATCATAGCAGGAAGCTTTGTGTCTGCTTTTATTCCAGTCTTTAAGAAGCGCAGGCGGCTGAAAGAGCACAGGCGCGGATATCAAAGGGTGAAGAGCGGGCCCTCCTCCCCCAGGGACAGCACTGGGAGGGAATTGGACTCAAGCCCTCCCATCCATGGCTTTATTCTCCCCTTTTTATTTTTTTGGTAGGCGGGCAGTCAGAGGACTTTCTCTCACTTTTTAGGGGTTTGTTGTAGGGGGAGACGGCAGCCGTTGAGTATGTGGAGCTGTTCTTTACCATTTTTATGTCCCTCATTACACCTCGCAGGAGGCGCGTCTTTGTTTTTATCACTCCTCTGTCTTAAAGCCACAGCTCCCCAGTTGTGTGGGTGTTAAGTGTTGGAAAATGGTGTCTGTGCAGTCTCAGTTCAGAGCACACAGTACATGTTTGAAAATGAGAGGCACAGGGGAGTTTTATTTGCATAAAGAAAAGGGATTTTTTTAAGAGTGCTAAGATGGAGATTGAAGTTTGCAAGGAATTTCCCTTTTTTAATAGTGATAGGCTGGGGGTGGTGAAACAACCCAAGTAAATGTTTCATATAACCTGGTGTGCTCTTTCTTTCTTTTTTAGGCTCTTCTGGGTTAGAACCTAGGCCTGGCTTAGCTTATGTATATACTTTACAGTTTTATTTTTTTAAATCAGTTATCATTTTAGAGGCTGTAATGCAAACGCTGATGTTATAGGTGTTTTTGCCCAAGTTTTATTTGAAAGTTTTGGCCTGCAGCTGTCAAAACTCCAGATCCTTTAGAGAAAATTGGCTCAGTAAATTAGCCTTAGCCGTTGCTATCAAATATCCTGGGTCTTACAGCTAATGATCAGTTATGTTACTTGATGTGGATATGTGGGTCTACTGTGATTATAGGGGTTTGTGTATGTTTAGTATCGTTGGCCACACACAGTAGTATAATTATGCCCCATTCTGGAGAGAGATAGTTGCCAGGTTTCACTGTGCTTGCCAGTTTATGCCTAGTTCTTGAGTTAACTGCCGTGTTGAACTTTACTGGGTTTGTGACCATCTGCTCAGGATGAGATGCTTCATGACTGCATGTAAACAAATCGCCTGCTTGTTAACCTTTTGTTAACTAAAGCTGACAGATGGCCCAAAAGTTGTTTGTGTGGTCATTTTAAATGTGATATGTAGAGTAGCTCTGTGCTGCCCTTTTTAGTCTAAGAATGGTGGTCAGACTCTTAATTTATAAGCTGTTCACTTTTGGTCAAGTAATGTTTTGCCATGCTAATGCCTGAGATATTTATTTTGTAAAAATGGTCCATGTGTATTAAAATGATAATAAATTATTGTATTTATATATTATTTACAAATTAGAAAATTTGTTTTCTAATGTTTGTGAACAAATGGAAAAAAAGAAACAAAATCAGAATCATATGTAAACAAGGTTTGGAAAAACTGAGTGAACATATTTAGAGGTAGAACAGGGTGGCAGTTGTGTGTTGATGCTGATATCTAATATTATTTCAAAATATCTGCTGATGGTTACACTTAAAGATTTATAAAAATAGAAACAGGCTTCATTTAAACTAAAAATAAAGATTTTAGTAAAATAAAAAAGTGCCTCAGCAACATTTAAACATTATTTTCTTAATTCATTAAAAAACGAAATAATGAAATGTCAGCTTAAAATAGTTATATATAAATATCCATTACAACACCAATTGTATTTTTAATTTGTGATCAGATTATACAGGTATAAAACTTGTAAAAACAAAGCTTGTAAAATCAAAATAACATAAACAGACAAAAAAAAAATTCTACTTCACTGGTCCAATGAGCCATGGTGTTCTTCAGGTCTATTAGGGATTACTTAAAGTCCTTTTCATGTCAGGCATAGACATTCTAAGAAGAAATTGAGAAAGCATTACAAGCGTTTCTAGTTTGGTCTTGCCCATTTGCTGCTGAATGTTGTCCCTTGCCCCCGCACACACTCGGAGCAGGTGTCTGTGTGTTGGCCGTGCGGGGTGTCGCTTTCTCGAGCCCAGTATCTCCGATCTCCCCGTCTGCCTTGCCCGTGGGCGTTGATTGAGCAGCCCTGCCTGTAGCGGAGAGACAGGAACTTGTAGTGCGTGGGCGGTGTTGTTTAGATTAGCTTTTCATGTGTACTTGTCAGCCACTGAGCCTTTTTCATCTCCCTGAATTTGCTGTAGCTAGTGCTGCTGTGTGGTCAAAGCAGTGCCATGCCCAGCCCTTCTCTCTGTTCTTTCCCTTTTCCACTTCTACTCCTCCTCCTTCCCTCTCTCTTGTCACTGGATGTTGTTTACATCTTGAACTGTGTGCCATGAAGTGTGTGTGTGTGTGTGTTGGGGGGTGTTTAGTGTGAGTGAAAGTTAAGAGTGTGTGCTGGAGGCAGAGTAGCACTGTCATTGAGAGCTACTCAAGCTGTCATAGTGACTCTGAGTTGCAGTTTGTCTTTAACCTTCCAATACTACCAGCACATTTGAGAATTATTTGCATGTTAATTACAATACTGTTTTACCTTCCCTGGTTAGTTGCAAAAATAGGGGTTCCACTTAATTTGTAATCCTGTTGTAGCATCATGTTATTTACAGATTCTGGTCAAATGTTTATAGTCAACTTTTTCAGCTTAATGTTCATGAGCATGGCACTGTCTCTTTTAACTCTGTTGTTTTCTTTAGATTTAGACAATTTTTTTCATTTTTATAGGCTAGTATGATTTAATATTTATTGATTGGATAATTAATTATACACATATATGGTCCAAAATGAGTAATTTCCATGAGCTAAATGCTACTCATTTTTTAAAGTAGCTGAACTACAGCCAAGCTACTCTCTCAAGAATTTGTTGCTACACTATTGCATTACAAGCTACTGGGTATAAGTAGGTAACTACATTGAAGCTACTTTAAAGATGACATCTATGATTGTGGGGAAACACTGTTCTCTCTGGTTTGTTTACGTTTGGAAGTTAAGTGTCGTTTAAGGTGGAACGGGGAGATGTTTGAATGGGGCTGAATTTGAACGTATCTGTAAGTGTTTATTCCCTGTTTGAATTCCCACAGAAATTATTTTGCACCTCGATTTCTTAAGTTTTCATTCTATTTACTTTCATGCAGTTAACGTTCTCCCAGATTTAGCATCAGTTCCACCTTAAGTATACCCAAGACAGCCCTTGTGAGCTGTTAGTCAATCATATCCCACCTGAGTCAGTCTTAATCCAGGTCCTGGTGGGCCACTCCCCTGGATGCTGTAGTTTTATCCTTGCCCCATCTCACCGACTTCTACTTTGAAAAGGGATGTTAATAAGTTCATTAGTTGTATCAGGTGTGTTGGGAAGAGAGGAATCTCTAAAGCAGGGGGACCAACAGAGCCAGGATTGAGAACCACTGTGCTACCTTGATGTCAGAGAAACTTGATGTTTTGTGACATTTTCTTTAAAAGAATGGCAAAGATTATTTCGCTTGCAGCCCTCAGCCATTCTTACTCTGACTCTAGCAATTTTCTGACTGGTTCGTTTGCAGAAATTATTTCTTATTTCTGCCATTATAACACAGCAATACTGATGGACACAAGCTACATCCGTTTACCCAAATATAGATTTGTGTAACAAAGAAATGTTTCATTGCTCTAGCTTTAGAGTCACTTTTGCATTTTACTTTTTACTCTTTGTTACTTTCTTTATTGGAGTGTTGTGTAACATAAATTTACATTTTATATTCTCTATGGTAGGCACTCTGTTATTGGGTATTTTTTATTTATTTATTTATTTATTTATTTATTTAAAGTCCATCCTATATCAATTCCAGCTTTTCTGCTGGTATCAGCTTAATACTGATGTCCAGTGCTGGATCAGATTTGATCACTACCTGATGTCTATATTAATCAAAGATTTCACATTTTAGTTCACTGCTCAGCACCTAGCAGACTTGCCTCAGATGGTAGCAAACAAATTTGTCTGCAGCTCTACATGCTGCTATAAATAAACATTATGAAATGAAATGCCCCGCAAGACTTTAGAATCAACACAAAAAGCTGTGCATCGAAGACAGAAACATTAATAATCCTGTTGAAAAAGTAAAGCATAAATTCAGTTTTGTGGATTACATTGTGGATCCAGCTATAACACCTGCTTGACTAATTTCTTCTTAATTCATTATTATGTAAGAAGCATTTTGTTATAAATTTAGCAGTGAATGATAGTGAGTACACATGTCTAAAACATTTTCATATATATTCATGGTAAAATCAGCACGTCACCATGGTGTTTTCCAAGGTGACCATTTTCATAACTATAGAATGTCTTATTAATCCTTTTGTGAGGTTTTTCTTGACCAATCTGTGAGTTTGAATTAATTATAGTCATCTTCTACAGTGTACACCCAGAGAGAAATCTGATAGTGTGCACTTCAGTGGAACAGTTACATTGCTTCTAAAATAGGTTTGGAATTGTGACCTACCTAAACTGTTGTGACAGAATTAGATCAAAAGGACTATAAATGGCTTTTCTAATAAGTGTTACTCCCACTATCCCTTGTGGTAGGTGGGGGCATGCTGTAAAATATGGTCTTGTAGTGCTGTAAAATCCAGTCTTCTGCTTTTGAATAATGGCATTATTTTCAGTAGATTTGATTCCTGCAGATGTGGACCAGCTAGGTGTATTAAAAACATAAATAAATGTTACTTGCCTGCTTATATGTTCAAGCTGTATAGACATGTTAGATTCAGGGTTGTAAGTAGCTATTTACAAAATTACATTTCCACTGATCAATTTGATGTTGGGCGGCACGGTGGCGCAGCAGGTAGTGTCGCAGCCACACAGCTCCAGGGACCTAGAAGTTATGGGTTTGATTCCCGCTCCGGGTGACTGTCTGTGAGGAGTTGGTGTGTTCTCCCCGTGTCCGCGTGGGTGCTCCGGTTTCCTCCGACAGTCCAAAAACACACATTGGTAGGTGGATTGGCGACTCAAAGGTGTCACTCTGTAGGTGTGAGTGAATGTGTGTGTGTTGCCCTGTGAAGGACTGGCGCCCCCTCCAGGATGTATTCCCGCCTTGCACCCAATGTTTCCAGGTAGGCTCTGGACCCACCGCGACCCTGAACTGAATAAGCGGTTACAGATAATGAATGAATGAATTTGGTGGTAATGTGTAAATATTGGTTACTTTAGAAACGTAATACTTTCAGCACACTCCAAAAAGTTGGGGTGGGGCAAAATTGATTATAGAAAATTCAAATGACTCAGTTTTGACAATCTGCAAGTACATAAAATAAGAGTAAAATCCAATAAAGCATCAGCCTTTGCAAGCAAAGAAGGGCCAGGGTTCACCACTTTATGCCAAATTTCATGAGAGAGTTGTCAAACGGGGCAAGACTGGCCATCACTGTTGAATGAATCTGACCTTTGATACTTCAGATTGCACTGCATGAGAAATCATCTTTCTTTTCTGGTAAATTTTAGACAGGTGGGCTTTAGAGTACTTCAGAAAATGGTTGTAACCTAACAGTCTGTTGCTGCTTTAAGAAATGCAACCGGACATCTGTCATGGTATCAGGGTATAGAATATCCTTGACTTGCCTATATGTGATAATAGAGATGATATGGAAGTTTATAATTTTTTGCTTTTTTTTTTTCTCCTGTGACATCCATGGTTATTTCAGCAAGGCAATGCCAGGCCTCATTTTGCACAAGCACCCTTCATACACAGAGTGCATTTGCTTTACTGGCCTGTCTGCAGCCCGGATCTGTCTCCTATAGCACACCATGAAGAAAAGAATCGGAAAATTGAAAATTTCAGCAAATGAAATCCAGACTGCTTCTTGAGAACTTACTGACTCAGAGGATGACTCAAGAATGCACCAAAAATCCATCAATAAATGCATTGACCTACCGAAATACCAAAGATAAATTAATCCAGCTGTTTGCATCTCTATATTGATTTTTATAGGAGGAAGTTTTTGGAGGCTTTGGTACACAGAGTGAAAATGGAAGAATACAGAGTTCAGGATGGACCTCGCAAGGTGAAGTTGTGAATTGTCTCTTTTGAATAATTTATTTCAGTATCTATAATTTACAGTAGTGAGATGTCATTATTGTAATTTCCTTTTAATGTGCTTCAGTCTATTGCGCCTGATAGAAATATGTATTATTTACACATTGATAAATGTTTTAAATGCACTTTATGGAGGGTATATAGATGCTTGATGACGTGATAATCTGACAGAAGTTTTAATTCTTAGTCCTGATGGAAGTCATATAGTTTGTGAGGTAAACTTTATCCTAAGGCCTGTACATAAGTTTTCCAGATAAGAGAGATTTTATTTTCAGATTCTGAATTAAATGCTTTCTGTTTGTGTTAGTTAATCTGACACCGGAGAAGAAGCCCCGAGGCCGTCCCCCAAGAGCAACAACTGTACAGAAATTGGTTGCTAGTGTTGAACCTAAGCCTCTGTCTGTCATCACAGTTCCCCCTACAGAGAAAGTGAAACGGCCACCAGGTAGGCCCCCTGGTTCTGGTGAAAAAAGAAGAGGCCGTCCTCCTGCATCAGCCAGCCAGAGAAGCTGGCCACAAAGTGGCCATGTATTACCTAATGAAAGTAGGGATGCTGCATCAGAGCATAGCTCAAGTACAGCACTTTGCAAGGACATGGTGGAGGATGACAGGGAGAGAAAGCCCACAAAGCGAACTCCTCTTGGGTCTGTGCAGCAGCAGGGATCTGAGGCCAAGCTGCCCAGAATGGGCCACGATTCCAAGGTGACCAAACTGAAGCGACTGCGGGATGTCAAGCTTAGCCCCCTCAAGTCTGGACTCTTAAAAGGTATACCAGTCCCTGTTGTGCCAAGGCGGAGGCGTGGAAGACCACCTGCTTCCGAGCGCATCAAAGCTGAAGCTGCTGCTGCTGCTTCCTCAGTCCAAGAAATGTCAATCGCAGAGGCTGGCACTGCCAAACAAAAGGCCTTCAAGGTTCGCCCAGAACGAGATTTCGACCTCTGCACTCCACAACATCTCAAGCTCAGGGCCTCTCATCCTGCTGATGAATGCACTAGCCCAGACCTCCATGATTCCTCAGCAACAGACCCAGCCACACCTTCCAAACATGGAAGGCCTTTAGGTTTACGGCAAAGCCCTCGCCATATCAAGCCTGTTCGCATTGTCCCACCTTCGAAACGCACTGATGCCACTATTGCAAAGCAGTTATTGCAGCGGGCTAAGAAAGGGGCACAGAAAAAGAAACTGTTAGAGAAGGAGACCGTAGGTACCCAGGGAGCAACAGGTATAGAGGCTGGCATTAGGAGGAGAAGAAGAACACAACTGAAAAACATTCGGCAGTTCATCATGCCTGTAGTGAGTACAGTGTCTTTGCGGATTATTAAGACCCCAAAGCGTTTCATTGAGGATGAAGCCAGCTTTGGTACACCCCCACCACACATGAAAATTGCACGATTGGACCCTACAACACCAGCTCCACCACCCCAGACCTTATCATCATCATCATCATCACCCACTGTTGTTTCCACTCCTACAGCAACTACTGGTACAACAGCCATTCCTGGAGCGGGACCTGCTGCTGATGCTCTTCCTCCTCCCCCTACCCCCGCCCCCACTGCAAGTTCCACTGTGGTTTCAGCAGCAAGTCTCCTAAATAACAGTACGTGCAACAACAGCAATGGCCGCTTTAGTAGCAGCGCAGCATCTTGTGGCTCCAGTGCAGTGTCTCAACATTCCTCCCAGCTGTCCTCTGGAGAGTCTTCCCGCTCCAGCAGCCCTAGTCTGGATGACTCCTCCTGCGACTCACAGGTTTCTGATGGTACTCAGGCTCTCTCTGAGGAGCCTGATCATTCCCCTTCCTCTCAGGGAGAGAGGGAAGCCAGTATGCACCATGCCTCACATCCTCTGTTCCCTCCAACTGAGCCTGAGACTGAGCACATGATGTTATTGGAGTCCACCCGACGAGGACGTAGAGGTCAAGGCCCCAGGGGAGGCAACCTTGTGGCACGTGGTCGTGGCAATCTAATAAGCGAAAGAAAAAAGTCTATCATCAGCCCTGCCACAGGTGTTTTGATGCCTTCTTCTCAGGCAGGATCTCAACAAGCTTCTTCTACAGCCTCCTCTTCTTCCTCTCCACCACCACCCCCACTTCTCACTCCACCCCAGCCTCCTCAGTCAGCTTCATCCAATGCACCTGCTATGAGTGAACATCATCCCCACTCTGCGTGGATCATGCCTCATCCCATTCCTCCATTCCTCACGTCTCCTTCAATACTCCCTGGTTCTCATGACAAACGACGCGCCATACTCCGGGAGCCCACATTCCGCTGGACGTCTTTGTCTCGCACAGAGCAGCAATATTTCTCCTCTGCAAAATATGCGAAGGAGGGCCTTATTCGAAAGCCCATCTTCGATAACTTTCGCCCTCCACCACTCACAGCGGAGGACGTGGGGTTGATGCCTCCTGGCCCCGGGGGAGGTGGTACGGCCCAAAATTTCCCTGCATCAGGTGGGGCAGCTGGGGCAGGCACTAGGCTGTTTTCCCCTCTGCATCATCACCACCAACATCCTTCATCTCGTTTTGAGCCACCACTCCATAAACGCAGCCCGCTGCTACGTGCCCCTCGTTTCACACCTAGTGCAGCCCACTCCCGAATTTTTGAATCTGTCACTCTCCCATCTTCCTCAGGGAGCAGCCCTGGCTCTCTCTCTCCTCTCCAAGCCACATCGCCATCAAACAAGACGCCACGACGCAAGAAGAGGAGACCGTTTGGGCCATCGCGTGGACAACCCAGGTCACCCTCACACTCCATGACCACGAGGAGTGGTCAGTCAGGATCCCAGTCTGGAAAAAGCTCATCTGAACTCTCCACACTGACCAGCTCTGTACCCACAAGTGTAACTGGCAACTCCAGCCCTTTACCTGGGGTAGCAGTAAGTCCGATAGCTCCAAGTGCCTTAACTCAAGCCCCTTTCAGCACCTTCTCGCCAGGATCCCTTGGCCCCATTACACATGGAGCCTCTGATGGTCGAAGAGCAGCCGGGTGCCTCGGTGTTAGTGGGAGTTCAACATCTTCCTCTTCACAGCTCTTCCCTCGTTTCGCTTCCAGTCCCCAAAATCCAAGCGGGAGCGCAGGAAAATCTGGGAGAGAGCGAAATGTCTCTGCTTCAAGGGACACTTATCCCAAGGAGAAAGAATCAGAAACAGAGAAAAGTAGGGAGCGTGAAAAGGAAAATAAAAGAGAAGGGAAAAAAGACTGGGAAAGAAGAGGGAAGAGTCTTGCCTCAGAAAGTACTACCAATTCCACTGCAAGTCTATTTGCTGTAGATGGTAAAGATGCTGAGGAATCTTTCACTCAGAAAAAGACTCCTGGGCAGAAGAAACCTGTTTCTGATGACTTGGGGGCTGAGGCCTCTCCAGGTGACGCAAGTGTGTTGCAGTCAGTGGGGTTGTTGTTGTCAAAGGGACGCCAGTCCAAAAAAGGCAGATTATCTGAGAAAAGTGTGGAAAATGAGGGAGTAGAGAAGGACAAGAACAAGGAGAGATCAGTTGTACCCATCCAGGCAGGGCAGTCCGGAAAACCTCCTAGCACAGCATCATTAGGTTCCATGCTGGCTCATGCTGAAAAACAGCCAGTCACAGATAGGCGTGTGGCAGGCTTGCTGAAAAAGGCTAAAGCCCAGCTTTACAAGATAGAGAAGAGCAAATCATTGAAAACAGTGGATCAGCCTAAAGTGCAGGTTAGTATCTTTGATTTTCGGTGTGTATACTAATTTAATTTTGGCAGTAAACAGTAATTTTGAATCACATTTTTAGTAAATTACATTTTAATATACCAAGTGATATTTTGATAATTTTATTAGATCTATGCAATACTGAGGTTTACCTCTTTTTGGTTATTCAGGCTCATGATAGTAAAAAGTAATGACAGTTTGATCAGCATTAGCATTGATGTTGAATAACGTCATTACGGAGCCAATTAGGTAATTCATGGACGTTTACAAAAGTATAGGCAAATTTCAGGATTTTACCACTGTTTCGTCTGTGTAAGCTGTTTTTGCCCATTTTTACAGTATTTGTAACCAACATGGATGTTTAATAAAGGATGATTTTACAGTGTTTGCACTGAAAATCAGTCAGGATCATCTATTAATGTGTGCATAGGGTCAGGAGAGTGATTCTTCTGAAACTTCAGTCCGTGGTCCACGAATCAAGCATGTGTGCCGTCGTGCCGCTGTAGCATTGGGTCGAAACCGTGCTGTGTTTCCAGATGACATGCCCACCCTTAGTGCCTTGCCATGGGAGGAGAGAGAAAAGATCCTGTCTTCCATGGGAAATGATGGTGACAATCTTTTCTCAATGATTAAGAATGTTTCCTTAATTTCCTGCCCTGTGGGCATGCTTTCATAGTTGTTTTTGATTTTCTTGTAGACAAATCTTCAGTGGCAGGGTCAGAAGAAGCAGAGCCATCCACCCCTCCCATTAAGCCAGTTACAAGGCACAAAACAGTCCAAGAGGCCCCACCCAGAAAGGGCCGGCGCTCACGCCGCTGTGGGCAGTGTTCTGGCTGCCAGGTCCCAGATGACTGTGGGGTTTGCACCAACTGTTTGGATAAACCCAAATTCGGGGGACGGAACATCAAAAAACAATGCTGCAAGTAAGTATGAGTTAATGGACTAAAGAATTAATTTCATGAATTTGTTTGTATAAAATAAGGTTGAAAAAGGCATCCTGACACTTGCTTTCTATTCAGCCTGTTCTCTTAGCTGTGAATTCTTTAATGCGTACAAACAGACCTTTCTTAATATCAGTAACATAGATTCTTTTTTGTGTGTGGTACTGAAATTGTAAAATGACAATTAAAATAGTCATGCATAACAGTTGAATAAAACAGTTTGAAATTGCAAGCTTTCTTAAAACAATAATGGTACTAAGGTGGCCGTGAGGTGTCTAGCCTGTCAGCCTGCTTATTTGAATATGAACTTTGACCAAATTCTTTGAGAGATGAATAATACGTTTGGAGAAGACAATGATGCTCTGAGTGAGCACGGATTTCACAAATTTGAATGTGCAAAACACTTGGGTTCCTTTCAGAAAAAACACTTAGCAGCATTCTCTATGTTAGATATTCATGTACATGCTCACAAAGTGTTTTTCATTCTTAATTCAATCTTACAAAAATCTTTCTCAGTTTTCACATCTGCTCAATGCAAAAAATATGCAAATGTAATGTTTAATTGCCACCGTGCACTCAGGAACTACCATGACCCTGAACTGGAAAATCAGTTACAAACAATGAATAAATGTATGTAATGTTTATGCTAAAACTACAGCCAGAGATGTATAGGCGCTGATCCTATCATTTCAGCAATAATGGCCTAGTTTCTTAAGCGCCACTCTGATGGCTGATGACTGATGGATTTTGGGAGTTAAATATAGAATGATCATAAAAGCGAAGTATGTGTTGTATCTCAACATTTGTGTGTCCTGACACGTTTATCAGGTTTGTCATGTTTCTTGTCCGTGCGCTGGGTCCAAAACCATAAATACTATGTAATATGATAACATCTCCGTTTTATTTATATGAACACTGCATGGCAAGTGTATGTGCACAAATGTCTGCATGCACATTATTTGTTGAAGTAAAAGGGTTCTGGGTTTTTTTCCCCCAAGTAGTAATTGCAGTTTTAATAATTCACTTGTTTATTCTTTTTTTGAAATGATTGCATAGCTTGAGTATGTTGTGGTGTAACTGATTTTTATCTGTACATTGTCACAGGGTAAGGAAGTGTCAGAATTTGCAGTGGATGCCATCAAAGGTGTTTCTTCAGAAGCAAGCAAAAGGTTAGTTCCCTGCTGACACACCAAGAATGCAGTAAGACAAAGTCATGTCTTGCAAAGCGCTGTATGCTATATAACTGATGTCTTTCTTGACTCAGGTAAAAAAGATAAGAAGAAAACCAAATTACCGGAAAAAAAGGATGCACATCACTCCAGCAAATCTCAATGTTCCGAGGTGAGCCCCAAACCAGCCCCTCCTCCTTCAAAGGATGACCCTCCAGCAAAGAAAACTGAAACTCCATCCTCAGCACCGGGAGAGGATAAACAAAAGCAACAGCGGCCTCCATCCCCTCCACCACCCAGCTCTTCCCCAGCTGACCCCTCTCCACTTCCTGGCCCAGATGATCAAAGACAACCCTTAAACTCTGTGAGCTCTGGCTCTAGGAAGGAGCGAAAGCAACCGCAGACCAGCCCTTCATCCAGCTCTCCACATGCCACTCCATCGTCCCCACCAGCACTGTCCCATCAACCCATGCAGCAACAAAGCCATGCGCCAGCAAAAAAGGAAGGACCCATGAAGTCACCTTCTAGTGAGCCCAAAAAGAAGCCCCAGCAGCAGAGCCAGCCTTCTCTTACACACTCAGGTAGGAGATGTTTTTACCATCTTGCCAGCTTTAGTTTTATATGAATTCACTTTACGTGTTATCTTGCATGATCTTGCAGCACAAGCAGAAGCAAAGCAAATAAAGAAGCAAACAGCTCGTTGTGCTCCACCACCAAAGTCAAAATCAAAAGAAAAGGTGAGGCCTTCTTGCTGAGTAGCTTTTTGCCTTTCTTTATACTTGTATTTTTTTTCATGTACTTCTTGGCTTCCACCGCCCACCTGATCTGTTGTTTACAGGAGAAACAGATGGCCACCAAACCCATGCACAATACTTTAAACTTCCTGAGCACTCCCTCGACTGGGGGCACCGCCCAGCAGAAAGCACCCTGCGACGGAGTGCATCGAATCAGAGTGGATTTTAAGGAGGACTATGACATTGAAAAGGTGTGGGAGATGGGTGGCCTCAGCATCCTCACCTCTGTGCCAATCACCCCACGGGTGGTCTGCTTTCTCTGTGCCAGCAGTGGTAATGTGGAGGTAAACAAACTTCCCTCACATTGTAAAAATCTATTCGCCAAGGGCTGCATGATATGGGGGAGAAGACTTATATATTTATAGCAATATTTTATTGCTTTATATTGTGTTTTCTATTCTTCAAAAATACTAGGTTTTCCTTGAGGAGTTTTCCCAAAGAGGTTTATTGACACTGGCTTCTTTTCTTTCATTCATGTAAAAAAAATGGCTATTTTGCTAACTCTATATCTTCTCCACAGTTTGTGTTCTGCCAGGTATGCTGTGAGCCCTTCCATCTCTTTTGCTTGGGGGAGATGGAAAGGCCACACAATGAGGAATGGGAGAACTGGTGCTGCCGCTGGTGTCGCTTCTGCCATGTCTGTGGCCGCCGGCACCAGAAAACTAAGGTGGGTTATGTTTTTGTTGTTAAGATCATGTATGTGTGTGTAGTGTTATCCCCAGTGTAAGTATGCTTGTTTTGTTGAGAACTGTTTGTTTCCTGAATAAATTTTGAACCATGTTTTCTTTTTATCGATTAAACTACTCTGTGAAGTTGGGATGACAAATTATGTTAGACTTTAATTTGGAGTTCCAACAACAGCAGGAGCTCTTACTTTACAGGAAAGGATTAACAGATTTTACAGGAATACGTGTACCACATCTGTTTCAGTTGGCTAGTTGGTTTACCACTTCAGACATACAAAATAAAGAGGAAGGTTCTCTAAACTATAATTGCAATGTGGAAAGTGTGGTGAATGATAGAATCTCATCAAAATTTGACATTTTTGTTATTCATAACATAATTAACTCAGTTCTTATTCAGTAATGATAATATTAATCTCTTTTTTTTTTTTTTTGTATAGCATCTTTATACAAAATACAGCTCAAAGAGCTTTACAGAGATTCTTAATACAAAAATGATAAAATATTAAAGGGTAAACAGTGTAACAATCAAAGAAAATACATTATTTAAATTATTCCTATTATTTAAAGTTAATTCATGAATAAATGAACATTAAAGAGAGTTTAAAAAAAAAAGGATTATACTCTAGTCTGGTGGTTTACTGCAACCTAGGTGAGGAAGAGCACCTCTTAAGTCAATTCTTGGGATACTTAGTGCTGGGTTGATGTGATACTCCCTATGATCAGCCCATACATGGCATTAATCTGGAATTATGGAATTGTGCGAGTAGGAAATGTTTATGTCCATAAGTGATGCATAATATCTTGAGACTGGCCTCCCATTCTAGACCTTTGAGACCTTTCAAGACCATTCAAGTCTTTTACTGAATTAAACCCTGGATTTCTAGGCTTATTATTCAGTTATTAATCTTGCGAAATATTCCTTAATGTCTGTTATTAACGATTTACTATTATGTAGCATATATGCAAGTTATGTAGAGGGCAGAATAATGCTCTAAATGTCAAGAGGGTTTAGATTCAGTGTGTTTTCAGGTCTGAAGACAAGATTTTATTGATTTAGAGCTCTTTCTTCTATTTACCTTCACGCAGCAGCTGCTGGAGTGTGATAAGTGCCGAAACAGCTTTCACCCTGAGTGCCTGGGACCCAACCATCCTACACGACCCACAAAGAAAAGAATTTGGGTACCTACACACTTAATCCTTGGACATATAAACAGATATCAGTAATCCCTGTTTCAAATGCTTGCTTTCAGATGCTTACCTGAGATTTTCATCTTCACAGATTTGCACCAAGTGTGTTTGCTGTAAAAGTTGTGGGGCCACCAAACCAGGAAAAGCCTGGGATGCCCAGTGGTCACATGACTTCTCCTTATGTCATGACTGTGCCAACCTTTTTGCTAAAGGTTTGTATTGGACTCAGTTGCTAGCATGTTTTTGTATGTATACTTAGCATGTACACTAATATGTATTGTAATTTTGTAGGCAACTTCTGCCCTCTCTGCGATAAGTGCTATGATGACAATGATAATGAGGGCAAGACGATTCAGTGTGGGAAGTGTGATCGCTGGGTCCATGCCAAATGTGAAAATCTAACAGGTGAGGGAAGTGTTTGTTCTATTTTCATGTTTGTATTTTGAGTGAAATTCTAACCTCCTTTATTCTGTATCACCTTATGCATTTGTGCTTGGAGAGTGACCACACAAAAAAACCACAGATCAGTGTAATCCTTTTTATTACATTTTTTTTCTCCCTTCATTTTAGATGAGATGTATGAACTTTTGTCTAACCTCCCTGAAAGCGTGGCATACACCTGCATCAACTGTACTGAGCACCATCAGCCTGAGTGGCGTACCTCTTTAGAGAAACAGATTCAAAGCTCTGTGCGTCAAGTTCTTACTGCACTCCTCAATTCACGAACTTCCACTCATTTACTCCGCTACAGACAGGTAAGCCAATCCTGTCACACCTTTTATTAGTCTGCTGTAGTGCATATATTTATAATTATATAATTATATGTACAAGGGGTCCTCGACTTACGACGTTGATCCGTTCCTACGTTGCGATGTAAAGTGATTTTCGGTGTAAGTCAGAACATACGTACTGTACGTAAATAACATACTGTAAGCACTTATCCTATCCTAACACCTATCCTCCTCGGTCCCGAGCCGCGTAACCGTGTATTCTTCTGCTGCGCACACCAAACATTTTGACATTCACGGCGCAAAACCACTTAAGTCGAAAAAAGGCTTTATACAGTAAATGGGAGATGTGTCGTAACCACGAAACATCGTAACCGTGGACTGACGTAACCTGAGGACCATGTGTGTGTGTGTGTAAAAGTTTTATCATAAAAGTTATATCAAACATTTCCATTATTCAGTAACACTGCTTGCTTGTCCAGTCTTAGCAGTGAGAATAGAGGTTTTTTTTGTTTTTTTTTTAAACAGCATGTGTACTTTTTAAATTGGAAAAGGAGGCCTAATACACAGATGAAACACTTTTCTTCTTCTTTTTTTTTTTTTTTTTTTTTTTTTTTTTTTTGTCATCAGTATTGGTGATTATGTTGCCCTCAAAAACCTTGTTCTGTCCCAGGCTGTGATGAAGCCCCCAGAGCTGAATCCAGAGACAGAAGAGAGTCTCCCTTCACGGCGCTCGCCTGAAGGTCCTGACCCCCCAGTCCTTACAGAGGTTTCTTTGCCCACTGACACTCCCCTTGACTTAGAGTCTGTGGAGAAGAGGATGGATTCAGGGCACTATAAATCTGTGGTAACTGATCAGAAAATCTTTACTTAAAATGTATGCATATCCCTCATAACTTTAAGCAATGGCATATTTCTGAGCTTATACAAGATAAGCAATAACTTTTTGATTCTCATGGGAGGGTTTAGAAGGAGGTCAGTCTGACAGCTGAGCGATGCTGTGATATGTTCATGTCTTTCAGCTGGAGTTCAATGATGACATTGTGAGAATCATCCAGACAGCTATCAGTTCAGAAGCAGGGCAGCCAGAGAGCAGGAAAGCCAACAGCATGGTCAAGTCCTTCTTTATCCGGGTAAGTATTGAGCCAGAGCAAGCACAGTGTTTAGAGATTTCACTTCAGGCCTAGAACACTGCGGTCTGTGACACACTAAAATATTTTTTGTTTGTTACAGCAAATGGAAAGGGTTTTTCCATGGTTCAAGGTCAAGGAGTCCAAATACTGGGAGACACACAAAGTCTCTTCCAAGTGAGTGTTTCTTTTCTATTTGGGTATGTAAGATGTCTATTTTCTGCTTTGGTATGTTGCCTTGATGTTTATTGACGCATATACCCGCAATATGTTGAAAAACATCCTTTTGCAATCAGACGTTTCAATGGCATTGACATGATGAGAAGATAAAACAGCTTGTCAGCTGGGCGTCTGTCTATTCTTTGCTCTCCTTTAGAGCAGAAATATCAGCTTTCCATAGGGAATGTCGTCTGCATGGTCTAGTTCCATTGTTTGAGGCCAGACTGTAGGGTCATGTTTCACATAGGTGCTTTGACAAGTCATGCGGTCACCCTGTGGTTAGTCAGTTGGTAGACTTCATTTGTTAGCATGCATTATTCAGGAGTCCACAAAGCATTGCTTTTTAATATCCTAGCACTAGAATTATCCTTCGGTGATAACAGACAGCACAGTTTTCATTTCTCCTTATTACATGGTGAATACAAATGAATCTCAAATGGCATTGCAAAAATGAGAGAGAGAGTGATTATGTTCTTTTTAACTTTGTCTAGTAAAACCTGGTAAATAAAGCTGGATTCTGGGTTTAATTCATAAATGCAGATTAATGTCCTTGAAAAAGTCAAGTATTTTACAATGGTCAGATGTTTCTTGACAGGGCCCAGGTAGGACAGTTAAGATGTTAATCTAGTTTGGCTCATTTATACTTAACATTGTAGGTGGATTATATACTGCTTATGCAATTTAATAAATCTATAATATAGCAAGACTTCACTAAACAGTCAGGTACCAGTGTTCTTTTAACTGTATATGTGAAACAAAATATGATGAACATTTTTAAAGAATCTTATTTGACTGTATTTATGTGTAGCTGTACGTGTATCTGTATGTCTGTTTATCTTAATTCTCAGTTATTCTCTTTTTTCCTCCTGCTGTAGCGGTTTACTTCCTAATGCTGTACTGCCCCCTTCTCTGGATCACAATTATGCTCAGCGACAGGAACGTGAAGAGATAGCACGTGCTGAGCAACCTCTGCTTATGAAGATCATTCCTGCTCCTTGTCCTAAAGCTCCTGGAGAACCTGACTCCCCAGTAGCCCCAGCAACACCACTTCCAGCTCCACAGCCTATACATGGTGAGGCAAAGGACATAAAATCCGAAGCCAGTTAACAAAGTGTAATTTGAGAGATCTGATTTTCTTTTGTTTGTTGCTCTCAATTCATGCAGATCTCAGTCGAGAGGACAGCCCTGATCTTCCCCCTCCTCCTGGTGTTAGTGACAACAGACAGTGTGTGCTTTGTCTAAACTATGGGGATGAGAAGTGTAATGTAAGTGAGCCCACTAAAACCTTTTTTTTTTTTTTTTTTTTTAACATGCACCACCCGAATAATATCATTCAAAATGCTGTTGCATACGGGAACATGAACAATGCTTCTTTTGTGAACAATCTTACATTTGTATTGGCACGCTATATAATATTTTAAACTCAAAATTGCAGTTTCAATATCATTGTTAATCGCTGACCTGTAATAGGGAGAAAAGAGCCCCTAATTCATGTGCTGTACACATGAATTAAACTAGGGAGAGCCTCAGGAGCAAAAAACAAAAAACCTTACCTAGTGTTTCTTTTAGTACCCTTTTTATTCATTTGTTCTTAGGAGTGTGGAAGATTACTCTACATTGGCCAGAACGAATGGGTCCATGTGAACTGTGCATTGTGGTCAGCAGAAGTGTTTGAAGATGATGATGGCTCTCTCAAAAATGTCCATATGGCAGTGAGTCGGGGCAGACAGCTGGTAAGACTATGTTAAACATATGCTGTGCATAGTTTGTTGAGTCTGTTTTCAGATTTTCTTATTAGGGTCTAATATCATTTATCCATGGATCGACTTCTCAATAATAAAAATCACTTTATAAATACTTTGTTTTATTACAGCAATGTGAGCATTGTCAAAGACCTGGAGCCACTGTGGGTTGCTGCCTTACCTCCTGCATGTGTAACTTTCACTTCATGTGTGCACGTCAGCGTAACTGTGTCTTTCTGGAGGACAAGAAGGTGTATTGCCAACGCCACAGAGACCTCATCAAGGGTGAAGTAAGGAACTATATATTTTTTTCCCATTATTAAAAAATAGTGAAGATTTAGTTTTAGTGATGTTGACAAGATCCTTGTGAAAAATTTTGGAATTGCTTTTTAGGTGCTGTCAGACACAGGCTTTGAAGTAACCCGGAGAATTATAGTGGACTTTGAGGGCATCAGCTTGAGAAGAAAGTTTTTCAATGGCCTTGAGCCAGATAATGTCCACATGATGATAGGTCGGAGTTCACTTTATTTGAGAACATTTTCTCAATTTTATTTAGAATTTTTAGGTGATTAGGTGAATTTTTTCCCTTTTTTGTTTCTGAATGCAGGTTCCATGACAATTGACTGCCTTGGTATGCTGACAGAGCTCTCAGATTGTGAGAGAAAGCTTTTCCCGGTCGGATATCAGTAAGTAACCCATTGCAAAACTAAGGAGATTATGTGCATTTGAATTCAAAATGCTTTAAAGTCATTTTATATTTTATATTAAGATGCTCAAGGGTTTACTGGAGTACTCTGGATGCACGCAAACGGTGTGTTTACACCTGTAGAATTCTGGCTTGCCGCCCTCTTGTGGCAGACAGCATCAGTAACATCACAGGCCCACAAGAGGATAATCGGACCATTGCCCATAGCCCACCATCAATCTCAGGTGAGCCTTAATTATTTGGTAGGTTTTTTTTTTTTTTTTTTTTTTTTTTTTAACTTTATAGCTTATTCAGAAATGCTCTGAATTATCTCTGCTTACAACAGAAGTGGACCCATCTGCTTTAGCTGATTCAGTTTCCAGTGACAACATCATGGCCATTACACCAAAGCGAAGGGTTTACTTTAGAAACAGACAGCCCAGTTACCCACCTTGCCATCGTTCACTTTCCAGACTTCTTCCTTCTACAGGTATCCATGTTAAATTGGAAATTGTAAAAATAAATGCTGTGTTCTATTAGTCACTCTTATACACATTTACACCCGACAATGTTTAAGGGGTGCCCTTATTTAACTTTTATATGTTTTCAGTTAATAACATTTTTGTTCACACTATGTTTCTGGCTGTTTCTGTCCTAGGGGGTGTCACTAGTTCAGCACATGAGATTGTAGCCATTGGCGACCCTCTGCTGAATTCTGGCCTCTCAAGTACTGGGTCCCATTGCCATAGCACTTCCTCCATCTCACCTCAGCCGGACAAACCAAGAGTTTTCTCCTCTTCACATGGAAGCAGTTTATCAAGCCACATAGGCTCTCCTACATCTGCCTCAATCATAAACTCAACCTGCTCTGGGAAGGTGAAAGCACAGAGCAGCGAAAGATCTCAGTGTCATGAGAACATTGCTGTTAGCATGGGATCTCAAGGGAAACCCAGTTATGGTTTGGGTGAGAGAGTCGACAGTGGAAGAGAAGCTGCAAGGAAGAAGCCAGAAGGGGAGAGTTTAAAATCAACCCTCCCTGCAGTATTGACTGGAGTGGCCCAAGTTTCCCCTCCTCTTGGAACTGCAGTTTTGACTGGACATCAGAGGGGCAGCAATAGTTTGCGAACAGAAAGGGGGAAACAGGCCACAAAAGACACTGACCTACCAGCTGGAGTCACTCTTTTGCCCTGTCATCCACTTAGTCTTTTCAAAGATAAACCCATTCCAGGGAAAGAGGGGATCTTAACACCTATACCAGACTCAAAAGATATTGGAAAATCTGGCTCTTCCCAACCACTTTACCAAAAAGGTGGAGGTAGGAAGTCTCATGACTGTATCTCAGGGCCATCCCCTGCTGCAGCTATCAAACCTCAGTGGTCATCTGGAGGGAAGGCAGGAGAAGAGGATATAAAACGAGGATCCCAAGCAAGCTCTTCTGTGACAACTAGTCATGGAACCTCTAGCACCAAAGAGAAGCAATCCAAAGCTAAATTAACAGTGGGCAGGGATATTTCAAAAGACAGGAAAGAGATGCCTCAGAACAGTAAGGCACAGATTCTCAACAGCAACTCAAAAGGCAGTAATATCAAAACACATGGGCAAGTCCCAGCTATCCAGAATAATACTAATACTGCTGCTCTCAGCAGTAACAAAGCCTCAGGCAATGCAGAAATGAATAAAACAAACAGTCAGGGAGGTGAAAGGCCATTCAAGTCTGGGGAGAGATTTAGTATTGAGAAAAAGCACAGTTCTGTATTGGAAACATTTCAGGCAAAAGCAGGTTCGGAGCGAAGTTTAAGACCTCCACAGGTTCACCTTAAATCCAGTAAAGAACTTACACCACTGGAGAAGAAGCAGACAGAGCGGCTGTCTTTGATATCTCAAAAAATCGATCCTAATGGGACCAAAACTCTCAGCACATGTTCTGATACTAACACATCCACTTCCATCTCCCCAGTCAGCCATGGTCCACAGAAGAGGTCTTCCTGTGTTGCACTGTTTTCCCCTTCTGCAAGCTCTGAAAGTTCAGAATCAGAGAGTCACACTCACCCAGAAGACTGTGAAGAGCACCTAATGGATCACCACTCTGCTGAGGATGATGGCGATGGGGAAGACCGTCATTTGGAAGATGAAAGCTCTGTAGACAAACACCATGAGGAAGACAGCGATGGGTCAGCTGGCTCAGCAAAACGGAGATACCCAAGACGAAGTGCTCGTGCTCGATCCAATATGTTCTTTGGACTTACTCCCTTCTATGGTGTCCGGTCCTATGGTGAAGAAGACCTTCCCTTCTACAGTAGTGGGGACATCTCTTTGAGGAAGCGCTCAGGCAGCAGCAAGCGTTCAGCAGAAGGACAAGTAGATGGGGCTGATGATATGAGCACATCTTCTTCCGCAGACAGCGGAGAAGATGAGGAGGGTGGCTTTGGTTCAAGTAAGGATTCATACTACTACAATTTTACACGAACCATCATAAACCCTAGCTCTAGTCTTCCTACTATTGAAGGCATTGACCAGTGCTTGGGAAGAGGGTCACAGATACACAGGTTCTTGAGGGATGGTACAAAGGGAAATGATGTTGAAAGTGATGAAATAACTGTAACCAAGAATTTGGAGTGCCAACATATTGGCCAGTTAGATGGAGTGGATGATGGATCGGAAAGTGATGCCAGCGTAAGCACCAGTAGCACAACAACTGCTACAACTTCGTCTACACATAAAAGCTCGACCAAGAAAAGGGGGCGGGCTGATGGTCGTGCTGAAAAAACAAATATTGACTCAGGAAAAGAGAGTGATAATACTACAGCTGGAGGAGGTAGCCACAGTCGTGATGGTCGTAAAAATCAAAAGGATAACTGCCTGCCATTAGGAAGTGTGAAATCACAAGGACAAGATCCTCTTGAAACCCAGCTATCTCTCAGCACTGATCTCCTAAAGTCTGACTCAGATAATAATAATAGTGATGACTGTGGTAACATCTTGCCTTCTGATATTATGGAATTTGTGCTCAATACTCCTTCGATGCAGACTTTAGGACAGCAGTCCGAGACTCCCTCGACCGAACCATTTTCCCTGGATGAGGGTTATGGGGTGGACGTAAATCGAAGGAAGGATATTCTCTTTGAAGACTTCCCCCAGCCATTGACCAGCACAGAACCTGTAGAGGGTGGAGTGAACACTTCAATCTCAGTAGAGGAACCCTATGGCCTTCCTTTGGAGTTGCCATCTGATCTCTCTGTACTTACCACTCGTAGTCCATCTGTAAATAATCAGAATCATAGCTCTCTCATCTCTGAGAGCTCTGATCGTACAATACTTGCCTTGGCTACAGAGGAATCAGGAGATGAAAAAAGTGGGGACAAGCAGAGAACAAGTGGTGCTGTATCCAGCAAGAGCCCTCGTGATAGTGGTGGCGATTCACAGGTGACGGAAGGTCATATGACCCCTGAACATTTCATTCCTACTCGTATTGAAGGAGACCACATTTCAAGTCCTGGGATAAGCCAGGTGTCAGAGGCAGGTAATCAAGATATGACCAGGGCATCTGGAACACCAGGCCTGCCTAGTTCACCTACTTTAGCTCTCCAGGGTCAAAAGTTTATTCCTGCTGCCACAGTTAGTACGGGTCCTTCTCAGATTTCTAGCTCTGCTGTTCAGTCAGCCAATTCTCATTTGAAACCTGGTCCAGAGAAACTGATAGTTCTTAATCAGCATTTGCAACCTCTCTATGTATTGCAGACTCTCCCCAATGGTGTAACTCAGAAGATACAGATTGCGCCATCTGTCAGTGCAACAGGTGTCATGAACACAAGTGCACCTGTGTTAACAGGCATCAATACTGGGATTTCTACATCCCAGTCTCTTTTCCCTGGTGGCAAAGGTTTAGTTCCTGTTCCTCACCATACTCAGCTTCATGCTTTCACAAGCACCACTCAGACAGGGTTCCAGCCTGTTATTCCTAGCACCACATCTGGCCTCTTGATTGGAGTTCCTTCCCATGATCCCCAGATTGTTGCATCTGAAGCTGGGCATAGACATGATCTTGCTCCCAGTGTTGCCATGGTATCCAGTGCGTCATCAATTTCCCCACCTCCTGCAGTGCTCTCTACTGGACAAGGCAAGAAGCGTCCTATTTCTCGCCTCCAACCCCGTAAAAACAAGAAGTTGGCACGATCCCGGAGCCAACCCACACTGGCTCCTTCAGAAGTTGGGACTAACATGACCCTTATTAACCTGTCCTCTCCACAGATTGCTACTGGAATCCCTACTCAGTCAGGACTAGTTGAACTTGGCGCCATAACCACTGCAACTGCGACATCACACCGCAAAATGCCAAACATTATAAAAAGATCCAAATCTGGAGTAATGTACTTTGAGCCTGCTTTCCTTCCACAGACAATGCCAGTTTCACCTAGTGCTCAGTCTGGTATCATTGGGCATGATTCCTCAACTCACCTGCTACCTTGCACTGTGTCAGGACTTAACCCCACTCAGTCTGTGCTGAATGTGGTTTCAATGCCTCCTACAGCAACTGGGAACATACTGGGAGCAAATTCAGTATCTTTAAGCACTCCAGGGCTCATTAGCTCTACTGAAATCACAGGATCCCTAAGTAACCTTCTCTTTAAAGCCAGTCCACATAATCTGGGCCTTCAGGAGCAGCAGATGGTTCTTCATTCAGGAACACCTGTGATGTCTCAGATTACCAATCCTGCCCAGACTTCCATAGCTAGTAGTATCTGTGTTCTTCCAACTAATCAAGCCCTGAGCATGTCTGTAAGCCAGCAAGTTGATAAAGAAGGCAACCTTCATCTTCAGAGTCCAGTTGGCAGAGGTGTGGCAGATAAGGCAGACAATCCCAGCACCAGCACATCTGGCCAAGTGACTCTTGCCCCCAGTCCCATCACACAAGACACAAATAAGACTCATGTGGTTGGAGTTCTCAACCAGAGCTCTCGGACTACACCTATATCACGACCCTTAAGCCAGCAACACGCTGTGAAGTCTCCCACAGGGTCCACAGCCGTTGGGAAAGGGAAGCAAAAAGCAAAGAGAACTCTTCCAAGTATAGACAAAAATGGTGGAAAAAAACACAAAGGTCAGCCACCTGAAACTTTGCCAGAATCAAAGTGTGTTCTCGGCTCTGGAGATCAGTCTTCTTTAGCACGGTACGCTCACAAACATTTTTCGATCTTGTTTTGTGACTTGTTAACAAAAAAAAAAGATAAAAATTTTGCTGATCTGTCTATCCAGAGAACCTGAACCGATGGACACAGGGATGCCTAATGAAAAGGGTTCAAGAAAGAGGTACCCACATTCATTGTGTTATAACTGAAACTTACGATCTCATGTTAATGGTGGTCATCTGAACTAAACAAAATTTTTCTTGACTTCAGTGACTCTATTGCCAGAACATGTGACTCACCTGCTCTTAGACAAAAGGCTATCGAACCCCATGATGAAAAACCCAAGACTGCTGGTGAGTTGTAGCTGTAGTTTTTGGCAACAAACTTATTTTTCCGTTATTTTCCGTTAATTGTGTTTTCACTTTTTTGTGCTCAGAACTCTTGATTTTTGAGTACCGGTATTTAAATTTCATGAGGTAGCATTAATTTTCTGTTCACTTTTATTTACAGGCCAGAGCATTGGGAAGGAAGCCACTGCTCTTATGTTGGCATCTCCTGATCAAAAGGACGGTGGGCAAAACTCTTCATCAGACTACAAGCCCAAAAAAGGACTCCTGTTTGAAATCTGCAGTGATGATGGCTTCAAGATCTGTTGTGAAAGCATTGAAGGTATGATGTATTAATCATGAAGTGATGTCATATGGGATTTTCATTCATTCATTCATTATCTGTAACCGTTTATCCAGTTCAGGGTCGTGGTGGGTCCAGAGCCTACCTGGAATCACTGGTCGCAAGGCAGGAATACACCCTGAAAGGGGGCGCCAGTCCTTCACAGGGCAACACACACACATTCACTCACACCTATGGACACTTTTGAGTTGCCAATCCACCTACCAACGCGTGTTTTTGGACTGTGGGAGGAAACCGGAGCACCCGGAGGAAACCCACGCGGACACTGGAGAACACACCAACTCCTCACAGACAGTCACCCAGAGCGGGTATCGAACCCACAACCTCCAGGCCCCTGGAGCTGTGTGACTGCAACACTACCTGTCGTGCCACCGTGCCGCCCTCATGTGGGATTTAACAAAAATATATTGTTAATCATATGGGGTCATTAGTTATTAGAATAAAGGCAGGCAACTTGATTATAGTAGCAGTTAGCAAATCATTTGATAGTTAAGTCCATAGGACCCACTTTCATGAAGATTTTTTAAATAATTTAATGAATCCAAAATATTATTGAACCTAATAAAATGTTTGTTGCCTGTTTTCAGAGGCCTGGAAATCTCTGACAGATAAAGTCCAAGAGGCACGCTCTAATGCTAAACTCAAGGAGCTGTCTTTTGATGGTGAGGACACATGAACACAGCATTAAAATTTCACAAAATATGTTCCAGCCTGTATTACATGTACAAAGTATGTGCCTACAAAACATTGTTTCTGTTCTTTGTTGTTGTTGTTCTTTTAGGAGTGAATGGGCTACGAATGCTGGGAATTGTCCATGATGCTGTGGTTTTTCTGTTGGAGCAGCTACATGGTGCCAAGTACTGCAGAAACTACAGGTTCCGCTTCCATAAGCCAGAGGAGTTGGATGAACCTCCTATTAATCCTCATGGATCTGCTCGTGCTGAGGTCCACCACAGGTAAACAATACTAGTTTCATGGCCTTCTTTTATAATGTATATGTAGTCATGTTGAAATACAACTTTTATTTAAAACAGTTCTTTTGAGTGGATGCAAAAGTTTGTTCAAATTTTATTGATGTATTTCATTATTTTTATATCATGTTTTCGTAAAGGCGGTCAATGTTGGATATGTTCAATTTCCTGGCATCTAAGCATCGGCAATCTCCTGAATACAACCCTCGAGAGGATAATGAAGAAGAGATACAACTCAAATCTGCTCGGTGTGTCTTTGGGCTCAATTTGCCTTAATTAGACTTTTTTTTGTTTATTATTTTAGTGTTCTTCAGCCTCCAATATTCCTTGTTTTACCATTACAGACGGGCAACTTGCATGGACCTGCCTCTGGCTGCACGACTGAAGAATTTGAGAAAATCATCTAGAGAGACTGTAGGCGTCTATAGGTACAAACCATGGTTTGCTTCTTTTTTGACTCTTTAAATGTGATATGTCCTGTACTGTTTTGTTCAGGTGCAGTTTTTTCAGATCGTTCCCTTCTGTTATTGTTCATAGATCAGCCATACATGGCCGAGGTTTGTTTTGCAAAAGGAACATCGATGCTGGTGAGATGGTGATCGAGTATTCCGGTAATGTTATTCGCTCTGTCCTCACTGATAAACGGGAGAAATTCTATGATGGCAAGGTAAAGAACTTCCTGTCAAACACTGCATGTAATATTTACAAAAAACAAATGTATTATGAATATAAAATTACTGACAGCAGTTTTTAAAATGTAATTATTTTATTATTATTTTCAATTAACAGGGCATTGGCTGCTACATGTTTCGTATCGATGACTATGAGGTGGTAGATGCCACCATGCATGGCAATGCAGCGCGGTTTATCAACCACTCCTGTGAGCCTAACTGCTATTCCCGCGTGGTCAATATTGATGGCAAGAAGCACATCGTCATCTTTGCTGTGCGGAAAATCTACAGGGGCGAGGAACTCACCTATGATTACAAGTTCCCTATTGAGGAACCAGGCAATAAGCTGCCTTGCAACTGTGGGGCCAAAAAGTGTCGCAAGTTCCTCAATTAACACCTCTCTTATGTATATTTTTGCCTGAACCCTCTCCTCCCAAATGAAACTATCTTTCATGTAAAGTTGACATTGTTTATTTTGAGTGATATGGTTATTTATTGAAACAGCCTCAGGTTTTCAGTGGGATAATGGCACTGTGCCTCTAAGTTGATTCAGGAAAGGTGTCAAGAGCAGTAACAATGAAGAAAAGGTCTGCCTTCAGTGAATATAACCCCTCAAATTACCAGTGAAAAAAGTAATGTGTCATTGCTTGCTTTCAAATTTTGTGCTCCATTTTCTCTTCATAATGATTATTATAAAAAATGACTAATTTGTAATATCAATTCTTTCTTGCCCATGCCTATGGAATGTGAGGGAAAGAAGTTGGATGGAATTGCAACATTGTTTCATTTGACACCAAAGTGCAATTTTTCTAAGGGAAAGATACACTGTTTTTTTTTCTGATAGACGAATTGCAAGTGATCCATAATTCTCCTTTTCTTAGATTGACCTGCACAGTCTCATCTCCCTTTCTGAATGTACATCAAAGCCTTGTCCCTCTAGTTATGTGAGGGATGTATCTATGTATTTTAAACACTGTACATATATTTTTGTGAGTCCCTAGATTGATGGAACACTAGAGGGAGCAGTCGTTGTACCGAAAGAAATATTTCAGTTTTTGTTGGAACAAAGATGAGCAGGACTATGAGTATACTGTACCTAAGCTGTGTTAAGAAGTAATAATAACCCCTGGGGCAGTGATGATTGGAGGCTGGCTGGGTTGAGACCCTGGTGGACTGACAGCCAAGGGACTAGAGAAATTTAAGGGTGGGTGGGATTGCTTATTTTCTATCCATTTTTATAGTGATTTAGATTGACTGTAGTGAAATCTGTTGTATTAAGGAAACTTAGTATGTGCATGCTCTAAGGCCTGTTGAAAGGTGTTAGGATTTACTAAACTCAAGGGCATCCAAATGCTTTGTTGATTTGGAAATATTGTCTCATTGTTAGGGATGAGTCATTTGAAAATTTTTGCTTTTTCCTGTCTTTTTCTTGTAGACAGGTAATGTCATTATTTCTTTTGATATGTAAATAATATGTATATTTTTCTATACAAAAACTGAAAAGCACTCACTAGTGAATAGCACTTAATGATGGTATTTATATTTTTAATAAGACATTGTATTTATTTTACCAACATTTTGTAGGAGATAGTGGTTTACAACACTAATGCTTGGTCATTTTTATAGGGCTGCATTTTCGTTTTTCCTGTGTTTTTGTAGACTTCATTTCCTTTTTTCTTATTCATTCTATTTTCTTTTATAATCCAAAGACTGAAGCCGTAGCTGATCCCATAGAGTGCAGTCCACCAGTAGCTCTCATTGCCAATCACTGTCTTTTTATATATTCAGAGTAAGCTGTAACCATGTGCTCATCTGTTAAAAAGGCATGTCCCCCAACCCCATTGCCAGCCTTAAAATCACACACAGGAACATGGTACTTTTTCCCCCAAAAAGCCCCTCTTTGATATTTATTGAGTAAAGTGCAACTGTTTCAAGGGGAGAAAAAGGAATATTAAAAAAAGATGCCTGAAGTAATTTTCATTTAAGCAACTGGAAAGTCCCAAAGTTTACTCCATCTATTTTATTATTGTAAAAATATTTTCATAGATATCAGTTTATCCCAAGGAATTTGCCACGGAGGCTAGCCCTTGATAACTTTTTTCTAAAGCACTATATCTGGAGGAATGGAGGAAGGCCCTCATTCTCCCTATCTTGTGCACTGAACATCAGTCTTCTTCCCAGCTTGACACATGTTGCCTTGGCACTGCATGGACGTTCCAGCTAGCCATTCAAAGCACATGATGTGCTCATTTGTACCATTTCTTTTTTCAGCAGTTTTAGTCCTCCCTATCATCCCCTAGGGCAAAATGTAAATGTCTTTCCTTTATATATATGCGCGTACACACACACATAGAGCAACACTTCCGAATAGTTACATGTATGGCTATGATACATTGGGACCTCCCACAGTTGCCTGTCCTGTAGATCTGTATAACAGAGGTGTGGTGCCTTCTTTTGAAATTTTTATTTTTTTTTTGTTCCATCTTTTTATTCATGGATAAACTCCATCCTGTCTATTACTTGTCATCAATGATACAGACTATAAGATACATGCTTTGGGAGCATAGCCAGTACTGTGGCCTTTTTTTAGGAAGGAGTCATAGCTACTCTGGAGTATACTGCAAAAATTTGTAATGCATATCTTGAGAAGATTTTAATAATTGGATAAATATTTGACCCTGATGTGTTTTTATTTGAATTGGTTTCTTAATGAAGCAATATCATCTTTCATTTAGGATAGAGTTGTTGTATTAAAGGGATATTGTGTGATTGAGCATATTGGTATCGCAGGAAGGCTAGGGATGCGTATATACCTCCTGACAAAACTCTCAATTTGCTGCTGTGTGCACCTCTGGCTCTTGTTTTCAGAATGAGCCACTAAAAGGCCAGTTTTTTCTGTGTAGAGTTGTCTAATAATGTTAACTCTGTTATCTTTTAAGGCAGTTGCAGACTCCCCAAAGCCAGACCCTTATCAGACTCAGCATGTCACGTGTGACAAAGGCACTGATGATCCAGTGAGAAATACTTGTTTTGATTTACATCATTCCCAACTGGCTACTCTTCTCCAGATATCATTTTATACATTAATGGGTTTGATGGAATTGCCGCAGCTACTTGCTGGGAGCTTCTTGCTAGGCTCCTCGCAGTGTGGGTCTTGCCATCAATTCAGGGATAGAGTTCCTCTTAGTCCGGCTCTCTGGGTGCGGCACAGGGTCGGGTTGAACTCTGCAGCTAGGCCTTTGTTGAATGTATTTCTGAATTTGATTGATTTTTATCACATTTTCTTTTTTCGATTGTTCCAACATGAAAGGCTGGGACATTACAGGACAGCTTTATGTTTATTTTCAGTGGGCGAGGATTGTACTGAAATGGCAATCTTTGTTTAAAAAAAAAAAAAAAAAAGAAAAGAAAAAAAAACAAACCTTCATTCCATCAGTCTGACAAAATACGATTTTAGTAATTTAATTACTAAACCTAAGGGCTTTGTAAAAGACTTTCCTCCACATGATCATGTCAGTGTGACTTCAGATGCTCAACAACCTGGTGACGTAAAGTGTTCAGTCTGTGTTATCAGAAGCAGACGGTTCCGTTGTTTCATGGACTTTACTCTTCCATGCCACACCAGTGGTATCACACCTTCTCCTGTTATGCTCAGTATATATGTATACTTACATAAATTATGAATATATTTAACTAAACATATGTATGGATAGTAACATGTACTTCAATATCTACACAGTATACGGAATGGACAGACAACTTAGTTACAGTAGCAAACAACAGTTTCATAATGGTAAATAGCAATGTTCAATGTAATCTATAATGGTTTTGTGTTACAGATACAGTTTAGAGTAATGTGCAACATTTTGAATATTGACATTATGTACCAGTTTTCATGTGCCTGTGTGTGCTCTTACTATGGAGCATGGCAGTTATGATTTTCTTTTGGGTCTTTTTTTTTTTTTCTAATAAATTTTTTGGGGAGTGGTTGGAGGGGATGAGTGGCGAGTTTGAGCAGGAGGGAGGAGATGGGTGATATTTATATAAAGAAAAGAGGAATTGTAAAAAGTGGTTGTAAACTTTGAGGTTAGCCATTTGTTTGTTTCAATGCTGTAGTTTTTATTTTACTCTTTGTACATTTTTTAACAGAGTTTGTGGACGTCAGGAAAACAGCAATTGAAATTTCTTTTACCCGATTGTGTTATCCATACCTCTTTCTCTTGTCTGAACTTAAGTTGAATTTAAATGTGATCTTCTGTAATGTGTAACAGTAATGATAAGCATCTTATTTATTTATTTTGTGCAACTGTTTAAACAACTGTTTATTCAGGAAATAAGGTAATGTACCCCCCCCAGCCCCCGACGAAGAAAAGGGGAAATGCACCTCTGTCTATAATTTTATGCTTCGACCCTTTGTACCAAACTGTATTATCAATAGTAGAGATGGGCTGTGCTTTGTGTGGTGAAATGTTGAGCTGGAGAGACAGAGGTTAAGTTGCTGCCCCCTTGCACCTCCTCTTCTGAGGCCTTTGCCCTTTTGTCTTATGCACACTTCCTCTTTCTCTTTAGCTCTCTGAGAGACCCATTTGTTTATGCTGACTATTTTACTTTGTTATCAATTGCCCAATCAGTGTTCTCCCATATCATAGAAATGAAGGAAAGACCATTCAGTGACAATAGTAAACCACAAACTACTTAAGGATGAATGTATAATGAGGAAAAAAAATTGTACATAACTGTAAAAAGGAAAATTTCTAATCATGTTTATTTTCTATGCACTTTTTTATTTAAGTGATAGTTTAAATAATAAACATGTCTCGTTTACTCAGCATGACTTTGCGTTATTCTTAAAAGCAACATTCCCAATTGTTATAAAAAAAAAAACCACACATATTTATAAAATTCACAATTCTTCTCACTCTATTCCTGCTCCATAGCTCTGGGTGAAATTGACTTATTTTTCCTGTTTCTGATTATTTAAGGTGGAAATATCTTAACATTTCCTGAGAGATAACTGCATGACAGTAAGAGTCCACAATGAAAGTGCTACAAAATTAAACAACTCAACAAACTGAATAAATACTTACAGACAAGATAAACTTCAGCCTTTAACTTCATACTTTCCACCTTAAAACAATTTAGATTCTGAACATAAATTAACCAGAGAGAAATGCAGTTCCCTACAAACGTGGACGTTCTTTTAACTGTGCATTGTTGTTTGGTGACTCATACATTTTTCTTCCACTGCCGCTCTAGTTGTTATATTCTCCCAAACTTTTAGGTTTTTGCTTGTAAGTAAATATTTTGTCATGTTGAAAACTTAAGGAACAGAGCCAGCAAGATGCCCCTAGCACCATTGCTGAGGTAATGCTGTTTAACAGTGCAGGGTTCTTGCATTCCTAACCTCTTTAGTTTTAGTTGCTGATATTCATTTTGTGAAAGGCAAAGAATTAAAGACAATGTTAAGGACCCAGGTGTGGAAATGATGCTCTGCCACAGAAGACCTCTTCCATCTGGTGATTAGTTGGCTTATAACTAGTGATTAGATTAAACTGGGGTACAATTAACAAGGTATGATTACAGTCATTACAAGATATAAAAGGGCTCGTTACTATTGTCTATTGAGTTTGACCAAAAAAAAGCTTGGAATATTGCAGAATACAAAACATTCTTTGCAGATTATAAATGGAAATAGATGTTTATTTAGGTTTGGGTCTTTTTTCTGAGTATAAATACAAGCCTTGCAGTGATGATTTCATGCTCTACATTGGGCAAATTTAAGGAGAATTGGAGCGGCACACAGCTCCACCAAAACAAGTTGAATTTTGAGGAAGTTACAGTCTATTTAAGGGATGCTTTTCCTACATTTTTCAAATAGTTTATTTTTATTTCTGCTGTCCACTTGTGTTTATACAGATGTAAGGGCATCATATCCCATGCTTAAAGGGCCATTTTCAAGCTCAGTTTTTTTAGATTTGTTCTGATTTAATTGTCCATTTTAGATTTGCACCTCATTTAATGCGTAATGCAAGTGAAAACATAGCTTATATATAATATTTAAGATATTAATATATATATATTGTATAATATTAATTAAACAAATAAAGAAAGGAGAAAAAGTATGTTCTTAGACCCTGTGGGTCTAAGATTTAATACATTTTAAAAGGATAATCAGTACAAAATACTGTAAGTGTAAAACTGACAGAACTATAATACAGCATTAAAAACAGTTGTGTGTGGTGTGTGTGTGATATGTCTGAAGCTGCTTTCACGTATGAGCTCAGCAGAATTAAGGCCGGACTTTTTCTGGTGTTGTCCTAACACATGTATTGGGCAGCTGGAGACCTGTGTGTCAGTTGCTCTGTATGATGTGTGTGAGAGTATAGGTCATGTGTCAGATTCTGTTTGCACTGAGTCTGAGGATCTGTGAGAAGTCTGTCAGATTCTTCTTATCTTTTTTAAATTTTCTAAAATGTTCTTATCTTTCTCAGTCATGTTCATTAATGCTGATTTATTTTGATAAGTAGACCAAATCTGTAGAGCATTAAGAAACTCAGCATCATGGAAATTAGGCTGTCTATTGATCCATGGGTGAGGACAGAAATGCCCTGGAGCAGGAGCACAAGTTCTGCTTAGAACACAGTTCTGTGCAGAAAGAGTGGAGGAGCTCTCAATATCATGTGCCTTTTATTTGATATGATAACACACAATACATGTTCTAGATCAGGGGTGGGCAATCTTATCCGCAAAGGGCCGGTGTGGCTGCTGGTTTTTGTTCCAACCAACCCGGAGGTCACATGATCATTTGTTTTACTCAAGTCAACTAATTAAAGGAGTGAAATCAGGTGTGCTTGAGCCTGAATGGACTTAAATCCAGCAGCCACACCGGCCCTTTGCGGATAAGATTGCCCACCCCTGTTCTAGATGAATAGGGTGATTTAGCCTGTTTTGTAATATAAATATATACTGCTCTAAGACATCAGGATCAATAGCCGAAAACATGATAAAATTAGAAACACCACAACAATTAAATGTCAGTGTATTTATTATGTGTTTGTTTCCTTTAAGAGTAAAGCATAGAATATTCCATGCTTTAAGCCAGGGCTTAAATGTGTAACCTTCTGTTTGATGTTCTGTGCAGCTCCAGTGCAAGTCATTTTTCCTTTCCTCTGTTTAAAAGTAATGCCCATGGGCTACACTCTTAGGTCATTGTTAGAGTGATGGCATGGACTGTTGTGATTGGCTGATGAAAGAAGCACCATGTAATTACTCTGCTCATCATGCTGCCCACCATATTGTACCCCTGGCAAACCAGCATGGGAAAAGGGTTGTACTCCAAACACAGCAAAGTTCTGCAGCTATCAAAAAAAATCATCTTCATGTCTGTTTTTGCCACTAAAAATAAATACTTCATTCATATTCCCTAAGTATTTGTTATTGTTGAGTTTTTGACTTTTGCTTTTTTTTTTTCCTCTTCTTCTTCCTCTTCCCCTGGCTTGGAGCTCTGTTTAATAGTAACTGAACGAACCTGGGGATTAGTTTTAGCAGCTGAGTAATGGCCTGATGGAATATTTTCATTCAGAGTTGTCTAAACATAGCTGAGTCTTTTTTTCCTCAGCAGAGGAGTCCTATCCTCTTCAGATTTTATACTCTCTACAAACTATATACATTTGCTGCACGATGCTTGTGTGCCCACAATAAGAATGTATTTAAAACAATAAGAATGAAATCTATTGTAAATACCTTTATATTACTTTTTAATAAATGCATTAAATAGCTGTAACATCTCTTTGTGTTCTCTTCCAGATGTTCATAGGATCACTCCAGATAGATTTTTTGTGCTAATGAAATCCAGTGTATTGGCACAACAGGTAGTTCTTCCATCACACTGCTCCAGAGTCCTGGGGTTGTGGGGCTGAGCCCTGCCTCGGGTGACTCTGAGGTGTGCTCTCCCAGTGTCAGTATAGGTTTCCTCCTGGTGCCCCAGTTTTTTTTCCCAAATGCATTTCCCTAGGTGGACTGGACAGGTATACATACCCATCAATGTGAGTGTGTGGTGCCCTGTGACGGACTGGAGACTCTTGCAGACTGCCTTGAGCCCCGTGACTCCAGGTAGACTCCAGGCCCACTGCAACACTGAACTGGTTAAGCAGTTCCTAAAAATGAATGAATAAAAGTGCCAATAATATTATGAATTTTAAATGAGACCAGGATCTTTGTAAAACATACCCATCTGCAAGGCTGGCTAGACACCACATTTCCTGCTGTCAGTGGATATTATATTGTAGAAGTTTATAAAGTGGGGGTGTGCATGTTTTCTGGTCAGGTGTTTGTATTTAAAGTTTTGGATCTGTCTTTATTTTCCATGATATTCACATTCAGAATCTTGTGGTGTACAGTGTAGGCTGAAGCTCAGAGATTCGTTTTCGATGTGGCAGTAAGCCATTCGACTAAGTCTTTCTTGTTTGCTTCAACAACAGCGTGCTGAGTCTGACTTAAAAGACTTTGAGAGATTTCACACACCCCACTTTGAATTTGTTCCATGTTTCCTCTCGGTAATGCCTGTTACAATTGATCCTTTTTTGTACCATGTTTAACCAATTACTATAAATGCCCTCTAGCAAGCAAACAATGTTGTCTTCTGGGCCAGTTTTTTGTTGTGGATTTAGTTGTTTAAATATGTTTTACAGACAGAAATTAAAAGACAATGTCTGTCTGTTTTTTAAGTGATTATAGTGGACGCAGAAGGGGCTAGCATGGTATGAGAAATTCACAGAGAGACTGACAGCAGATTAAGTCATTTTATTCAAATGGAATGAGTGCTTTATTGTATTCATGCCCTTCATTTGGGTTTAAATGTTGGTTTGACATTGTCAGTATGGGGAGATTACATTTCCCACAACGACCAGAGTGTTCTGAATTATATGTGTATTTATTCTAGTGAAATCCCCTCCTCAATCACATGGAGCCAGCAGTCCGTCATTCTTAACCTCAGACTAATTACTCACACATTTGGAACTCCCATGTGTGCTCTGATACTACCATATCATTCAGTGTTTATATAGTTCATTGTCCTCTTTTCCCCCTTTCCTTTGGATTTGCTTCAAACAGTTTGTCTCCGGCCCTTGGACGCTCCCTCTCTCACCCTCCCTGACTCCCTCTCTCTCTCTCTCTCTCTCTCTCTCTCTCTCTCCCTCCTCTCTAATTGGCTTCCATTGCCATTTTCTTTCAAGCCCCAGAGTGCTCACTTTTTCCCAGACTTCTTTCTCCTCGCTCGGAAAAGAGGAGTCTCTGTTGTTTTCACTTTTCCCTACTCGGACACTGTCTGCCCTGTGACGCAGTGAATAACTAAATGGTAAGTTAAACCAGATTTTATTGTTGTTTTTGATCATTAATTAGTTGGCAGGTGTGGCAGTAGTTGGCAGCTGGACGTAGAGAAGAGGGATATCATTTGAAAGTTTCTGGGCCAGGTGTTAGGTCGACCTCAACTATTTTAGAAGGCAATTCTTTGAACTGATTGCAGATGCAGAGCTGTATTTGAGTCAGTTGCGTTGCATCATGTTTCAGAATTCTGCATTTCAAGTTCAGTGATTTTTTTTTTTTTTGTTACTTCATCTGAATAACAAATCAGTGTTTACAGTTTTTTATTTGAATAGACTGTTACTGATATATTGTACTTGCAGGTAAAGCAAAGTGCCCTTGCCAAACTGTTATACACACACACACACACACAAATCAGAAAGCTATAATTCACTTAAATGTTCCAGTCTGACACTTAATTTACCCCTTGAACATGATAAAAGAGGCAATGTTTATATTATCTCATTTAAATGTTATGATTGTTATTATTAGTTTTTTTTCTAAATATACTTTTCAACTGATATTACTTCTGATAATGTCTAGAAACCAAATTTCTTTTTACATAAAAATATAATAAACTAACAGAGCAACAACAGCAAAGTGAGCTCATTTTGAAGTGATTAAACTCGGTTTCTGTACGGTAGACCGTACTGCTGTTGTGATGTAATATCTCTTCACCTGCACAGAAAACATAATTTGTGTAGTTTCTGCAGAATTATTACGTTTCGTTTTGCTATATGGCCTTGCCAAATACGAAAAATGAGCAAGTCCTAGTGGCACTTAATACCCATTTATTAACTCTGTGGCAGATCTACTAAAGCAAACCTAGTCTGTGCAGGAAGCTAACGCAGGTACGGGAATCTGGCCGCGTGCTCATACAGGAAGCAGATATTAAAAGAGAAAACAAAACGGACCTACGAGGGGCCGCAGAGTGACGGTGTTTGCGCGTGCGCTTCCTGTTCTGTTTCATACGGCTTAAAGAAAGAGCTGAACCCTCGGCACAAAAACACTGACCTTAGCGTAACAGTAGCTTCTGTTGGAGAGAGAGGAGTGGAGACAGATGTGCTGTCTGTCTCTCTCACTCTTAAATTAAAGACATTTGTACTTGCACAGCCCTGGCTGCCCTCTACAGCATTCCTTGTTGCTCTTTTTTTGTGTTTTCTCAGAATGAGTCATCAGCAAGTTTCTTAACTTTTACTTGAAGCAGCTGTTTGAAAAACAGCACACCCACAGATTTACGGTCAGGCGTAAAGTCTCGGAAATGTCTGGCCTGGGGCGACATGTAAAAACTCACCAGTCACTAAACACTTACTTTAGCTGACAGTGCATTTTCAGTGCCTGATTGTGGATCGCTGCTACAACCATGTGCTTCTCACAGTTAGTGTCAGTACAGATCAACAGAAGCACTGCAATCCGTGCAAAAACACTTTCCAGTGGAATAAGGAAAGGAGCTTCTTCATTCCTCCATGCTAATGAGAGGCTTCAGTTCACCCTTTTGGAGAATCCATCAGAAGCAAATGGACTGTTAAAATACACTCCGCTATTTTCATTTAATACTTCTATGTGTTTTTTTAAGGTGCAATTTTACGGCTTAGCTCATACTTCAGCTATTAATATGAATGATAGGTTTTCCCTGTGGTGCTCAGAGCTCTTAGATTTGTGCTTGTCACATTACCTTTGAAGCACGCAGCACAGTTCTTTCCACCTACCAATAGGGGGCAAAATCAATTGGTTTCATATTAATATGGGCAAATATTTTTCAATATCTTAATAATAAACGCATTGGACAGATTCAGTTTAGAATAGGCAAGTATTTCAAACTGAAAACTGATGTATCTATTGTGCTGTAGCACAATGGAATTGTTTAGGAAATGTTGGACTATGCTAAAATGTCTGAATTTTAATTCAGTTGAGATGCTAATCCCAGTCCCAATTTCTACATTTTAAATATAAAACCTATAATGGATTTGGCTTCTAACTCTGTCACTTACTCTTTTTTGTTTTGAATTAATCTCAAATGTATTGCCAATTTTCTCCCAGGGCTGATACATGTGAAAACAGCCAATTAACTGCTATTTACCAAGTCATCAAGCCTTAACTAACTATGCTGAAAACAACAGTGAGCAAAGACAGGTTTGTTCACACTTTATCAGGTCTCTCTCAACAGACTCAAAACAATGACCCTCCTCCAGTCTTGGCCTTTTGTCCTCTTCCTTGTTTTCCTGGTCCATTTCTCAAATTCACTGGACGATAATAAGATTCCCAGCCTGTGTACTGGCAGCCCGGGTATCCCAGGGTCTCCTGGGTTGCACGGCAGCCCAGGCCAGCCGGGTCGAGATGGAAGAGATGGGCGAGATGGACAGCTTGGAGAGAAAGGAGAGAGGGGAGAAAGAGGAGAACCAGGTAAACATACATTTGCCTTATGCATACAATATTTTTTCCAGTTATTATTTCAACATTCAAAATGTATTAACTCAATCATATATATATATATATATATATATATATATATATATATATATATATATATATATATACACTAAAAAACATATCTGGTAGTTACCAATCTGAGGTTTTATATCTGTTGAAGCAGGGCATGTTTATTTTCCGCTGTAACCTCTAAAAGAAGTTTGTGTTACAGTCTTTGGAAGGATTATGTCACAATGCCCAGTGGAACATTCACCAAAGTCCTGAAGTTGCATAGAGACAAAATGCTAAGCTAATAGTCCACTGGTGTAAATCTTATTACATCATCTTTTCAAATTAACTTTTTTCCTTCTTGTAAAAATGTATCAAACAAGGAGAAACAATGGTAAGTCCTGACAGTGATGAAGCAAGTCTAGTAACAAACAAAAGTGTAGTCCATAAATGGTAATGCAAAAAAGAATTACCATAATTCTTAGTTCATTAGCCACACAAATATGATGGGCTTAATTGAGAGAACAATATAAAATGCATAAAAATGATTTTTGAGTACATTCTGGGTTCATTTTAATCCAGTTGAAGTGTCCTTTAACACAAGCACTGTGTTCAGATTTTTACTGCAAAGTTCTTCTAATTAGAAAAAGGTGTTCAAATTAGAGTCTGTCTCAGACATATCCTGTAGCTTGGCACAAAACGTGCTGAAATAGTGATCCTACAGAAAATGTGTTGTTAATTAACTGAGTTTTCTGAGGATTATGTACAACAAAGATGCTAACTAATCAGAAAAGGCTGAAGCTGCCTGTATACTTCTAACAGAAAAAAAACACTTTATGGAGCAAAACAATACCATGGTTAGCCCCTGAGTGTTATTAGTTCATACAAAGCAGGAGTGTAATGGTGTGGTAGTGTGTTTGACTGTAGTTGTTTTATGCAATTCTTTTGTCACTTGTAGTGTACTGCCAGCTAACTTTTCTTTTCTTTCTGACTGTGCTGATCTTCTGCAGGCCAGCCAGGTGTGAGGGGCCTAACTGGGGACAGAGGAGACACAGGAGAGAAGGGTGAGAGGGGCTCTCCTGGCGAATGTGCTGTGGCCCCTAAATCTGCCTTTAGTGCCAAGCTGTCAGAGTCTCGCACCACACCCTTAGCTGTAGGGGACGCAGTGCGCTTTGACAAGATTATCCTGAATGAGCAGGGGGACTATAACCTGGAGACGGGACGCTTCACTTGCAGAGTGCCTGGTGTTTATTACTTCGCTGTCCATGCCACCGTGTACCGCTCCAGCCTCCAGTTCGACCTGATGAAGAACGGACACACAGTTGCTTCCTATTTCCAGATTTTTGGAAACTGGTCCAAGCCAGCCTCGTTGTCTGGGGGCACCCTTCTGCACCTTATTCCTGGTGATCAGGTGTGGGTGCAGATGGCCATGGGCGAGTATGTCGGCTTCTACTCCAGCCCCAAGACAGACAGCACATTCACCGGCTTCCTGGTGTACTCAGACTGGAAAAACTCAGCTGTTTTTGCCTAGATTTCAACTATACCCTGCTTAAAACAACACTAATACACACCAGCTAACAGACTGAGGGCCGGATTTTACACCACTCATTCTTTTTTCTGTTGTGTTTTTTTTTTCTCACAGATAAGGACAAAGGCCCTTGTTGATCAGGGTTTTGCCTTCCTAGTATTTTTATCATTATTTTTACACACAGTTGCTATACGCTGAGCAGCACTAAGTCATTCTACCATTATAAATATGTCTGATACTATGAAAAGGAAAAAAAAAATAGCTGGCAGCTTTTGCATTAACAAAGAATATGTAAGAAACAATATGAAGAAGAATTTTGGTACATGAGCACATTTTTACAACCTGGAAACAGTCATTTCAGAGCAGAAGGTTTGACAGTAATAAAAATATGACCATGCTTCTGTTAAATGCATTCTGTTATTGGTTAGGAACTGGTTTTAGGTGTGGGCTCATAAATCACTTGTGGAATTCAGTGCTTATTAAATTAAAGACAGAGCTCTTGTTGTGAGCCCAAACCATGATTAGGGAATGGAGGCTCATTTATGGTAAGTCACAGGCGTCCCCTGGCCTAATGGTTTCACCATTTTCAAAGCTGTAACATTACTGCTTACACTCCTCAGCCAGGACACCTGGTGTATGGTGTACAGTTCTCTCACTGTCTCCCTTTTCTTCTGGTGCACATGTTCTTTCTCTTACACAAACATTGTCTGTCTGTTTGTTTCTCTTTCTTTGAAATTCTGTGCTTCCTTTGCCTCTCTCCCTCTCCCCCCCTCTCTCTCTCTCTCACCCCCCCTCTCTCCAAATTTCCCCCATTCACTGGCAGGGGCATGTCTGGAATGTGTTTCTTGATATTTTTTTGTTGTTGTTGCTGAAAAGATGCTGGGAATGGGTGAAGCTCGCCCGGCCCCTAGAGCCGCTCGCTCCTTTCCATGAGGTCATGGACGCTGAATGCTTCCACCAGCTCCAACAGACATAACAGGCTGTAGGGCGCCTGAGAGCCCACCCTGTAGCTCAAATACTTAATATCATTATGTTCAGACCTGCCCAGTCATTGCTCTTAGTCCAAAATTTCAGAATGGATGTGGTAGTGTAAGGGAAATACCAGATGAATGAGGCTATGAGAAGTCACCTGAAAAATGACACACTAATCATATGTGTAAAAAAATAATGACACACTCATAAGGCTCAGATTTTATATAGATTTAACTTAATGACATCTTCTTTATCACCCCTATATTTGTAATGCATCTGCAACAATGGGTAGCCGTTTTTAAATAGATCCTTTACAGACTGAAATATTTGCTCAGTATTACACACACAATTATAAATTCATTTCTCATAAACATGCCTGAGGAGAAGTGAAAATATTGTCATTTAAAATGACACCAAATTGTAAGTCATTCAGTCTGGAAAGTCTTTACACTGGATGTTACAGCAGTTCTGAGAGGAGTCGATGGCATTCACACATCAGAACTCCAGTAAGGCCAGAAACTGTTGCAGGATGATTAGTTCTGAACCACAGAATAACACTCTAAGGTACTGGACGGCAGGCCATCACTCCACACAACGTTTAGACTGCTCCAGAGCCCAAAGCCCATGACCTTTTTTAACCTTCTAGCCTGGCACTGAGAATAGTGCCCCAAAGCTTGTTTGCAACTCTTTGAGTGAAGCCCATTTTATTTGACATTTTGAGTAGAGATTACACGAGTTGTGTGTGTATGGCTGAGTTCACTACTTATAAGAGGTGTCTACACATTTTAGGACATATAGTGAAACTCCTTTCTGTTTTCTCTTCTTCATTTTGAAGACGTCTATTGTGCACAGCAGTAGGTGGAACTGACCCATTTAACATTACCCTGTCTGACCTCTGAGATTTATATGAATATTTGGGAGATTACGTTCTCAGTAAATTGTGTAATCACGGAGGTGGACCATGGTCACTGTGTGGACCTCCCTCATCAGTGTGTGGATGAGACTCATGTTGCTTGCTTTTGTTCTCTAGGAGCAAGAATGTAAGCTTCTTATTGGCAAAATGAACTCATGTACATAAGCTTGCTCATTCTGCCTCATCTGGTTTAGAGCCAGTCTTGGAGAAATCTGCAGGTTAAAAGAGACAAATCTTCGGAATGAACTGAAGACTAGTTTTACTGCTTTTCTGTTTCATAACTCATTCCACTAGGGGATGCAGAAAGCCACAATGCTTTCCTTTATAACCACTCCCAGGAAAGTCGAGCTAATGTCCACATATGAGCTGATCTTAGATAGGGATTAAACAAATTAGTCTTTTTAAATAATGACATTAAAAAAAGTATATATGTGTTAAAATTCATTAATTCATTATATATATAATTCATTATATATACAGTGCTGTGCAATAGTTTTAGGCACCAGAGATTATGAGAAGTAAGTGTTAATACAAATAAAACAAACAACAAATAAGGCCCAACATTAGAATAAATAACATTATTGCATATATATATATATATATATAACATAACGTGACACTGACGTGGTGCTTGTGTCTTGTGTTGGTGTGAGTGGATCAGTCACAGTCACGCTGCTGAAGAAAAAAGTGAAAGGAGACAAAAAAGTATGCAGAGCAACACGTGGACTACTGTAATAGTAGAACTATATTATGCCTCTGTCTGGTCAGTGGGGCTTAGAGAATGGCCAGTGAGTGCAGAAGCAAGGTCATAATGTTATGGCTGATCAGTGTATATACAGTAACGGTTAACATAAAACAGATGGCACTGTTGTACTCTGGTAAACTACCAGCAGGGGGAATCAATCCATCACTTAAGCATCGTCTTTTCTATAAAGACGCTCTGGGACTTCTGTCCCAAAAGAAAAAAAATAAATAAATAAAATAAATTGCTAAAATCAACTACACATAAAATACAGAAAAAAACACGTTGATTAACAGTAGTATCCTTTAACAAATCTTTGCACAAAAACAATACCTTGTCGTTTCTGTGGAAATAAATATAAAGGGCATGTTTAATAAATTATGAAATCTTGTTTTTAAGTTTAAGTTGAAAAAAAATTAGGTTACTTTTTTGAATGATTCAGCCAAGACATTTCTCATTGGTCAGGACCTCAGGAGCGGAACTGAAGGCCTAACACTTTAAATCAACCAACACCCTGACTAGGATGTGACTGTGGACTCAACCAGAATAGATTTTCTTATCGAGTTTTAAGTGCAAATCAAACAGTATAGATATTGTGACCTTGATTTAGACCTCCTTTGAGAGTGGAGATTCAAACATAGGGCGAAAAGGTGGCACAGCTGGTGGTGTCACTACCACATGGCTCCGGGTTCTCAGGATCCTGGTTTAAACCCTGCCTCTGATGTTCTCCCCAGGGTCTGAGTGGCTTTGGCTCTGCGCAAGTATTCATAGGTGTAAGAGGGTGAGTCACTGGGGCAGTGTGTGGTGCCCTGTGATGTACTGGCACCTCGTCCAGGGTGTGTTCCTGCCTTGAATTCTTTGATTCCAGGTAGGATTTGGACCATGACCCTGACCCTGACCAAGAGGAAGTGGTTACAGAAAATGAGTGAGTTCAAACATACTGCTTCATTCACACTAACTGAAACTGTAGGTAGCTGTGCTAAAGAATACTGATTGTAAACACAAAAATAAAAAAAAGTAGACTGTGTTCATTTCCCAGTCTTCCGAGAATGGACGCGTCTTGCAGATCCGCAGAGAGCTTTTGCCCATAAATTTAATTAAACTTTATTATGGAGAGATAATTCATTTAGTGTGCTGATATGGATTTCATGAGTCATACACAACAGTGGTTATAAATATCCATTTCATCCACATTATTGAACTAGAGTATGTAGGGAAATCCCATTATGTGTCACTGACTGCAAGATCATTCTTCCAGTCTTCCTCTGACAAACAGGAAGCCTTTCCTTTCTCTGCTTCATGATGCTTTCTTCCTGAGTTAAAACTCTTATAATTAAACCTATTGTTCTCACTGCAGCTGGACACTGTGGACTACTGCGAATCTCCCGATGTGTTTGTAGCTTTTACGTTTGATTTCATTCCTTTATGAAAATGATTCCATTTGAAGTATTAATACAAACAAAGCATTGCTTATCTCTTCAAAACAATGCAGCCACATGTGTTCTGATATATCACACGATGAAACATTTTTTCTTATACATTAATTAATTAAAGCTTAGCCACTAAGCACCCTGGGAATATTGGAACAAGGAGCTGTCCAAAGTGCTAAATGAGCCTCACCTATACATGACTATGTTCACATTACCAGGCTGAAGTGACAGAAATCTGAATTCTTTTTATATTTGCTTATTTTGACAGAAATCACATTTTTTCAGGACTCTGTGGACATGTCATATCCGATCCTTTCAAATCAGATATGAGTCACTTTCATACGTGGTGCTAGACTGGATTTCAATGTGAATGGCTTGTATGTATGTGCTTAGTGCTGTGGTCTCCATCCAGGAGTGGCACTCACCAGCAGACTGTGTCCCAAATGCCTCTCTACTTTCTACATAGTGCATGGCATGGGTGATAAAACTGTGGCAGCTGAACATAAATGGGTTTGTGTTAGACATACTGCACAGTGATTGGGTGTAGAAGACATTATTTTCACACTTTGTGCACTACCCAAGGCTTAAGGATCCATTAGGGATGCACATAGTTTTATAATTTTCATAGAGAAGACTGAAATGAATTGGGATGCTCTGGAGCAGCTGAACATAACCTTCGGACCACCATGTCCTATAATAATTCTGGGCTGAAAGGGTATAAAGTCACAAAGCATTGAGCTGTGGAGCAGTTAAATGCATTCTTTGGAGTGACGGAGTACCGCTCACTGGCTTTAGGGATTATTTTGGGTGGGGTTTGTGATCCAGTACCAATCGTCCAGCATCGGTACCTGAACACTCTCATGTCCACAGCTCAGTGCCAACAAATCTTCACAGTATCTTTCCAACCTCTAGGTATAACACATAAGAATATACATGGTTCTTACAGCAATGAGGGATGGGCAGGTGTAAAGGATTTTATTCGATGTAAGGGGCAGAACTGTTCAATTTTGTATAATAATAATAATAATAATAAACAAGAAAAATGAAAACTAGGCAAGCCTAGTTTAGCTGGACCGCCATTAGCCATATAGCCTTTGTCACAGAGGTGTTTCAAATACAAGAAAGCCCAAAATAATATGGAGAGATTAGTCTCAAAATACTTCATAAGTGCGTAAATGTAATCCACAAAGTCACAAATCTGTTTCACTATTCACAAATGAATACATTTCAATCTATGTGTCACGGTCGGCAATTTGTACAAATAGTTACATTCATAAATACATGTTTTTGGTTTTCATAAATATATCATATTTTTATGCGAAAATAAATACATTTGTTTAAATTTACATTGAATATATTTATAAAATCAAAGTCTCGAATTTAAAATTTATTTGTAAAATGTAGAATCTGCATTTGTGGATTAAGGCACTCACGTGTTTTTCGTGACGTGTATTTTTTCATTTCCTTTCGCGGGTTTTTGAGACTTTCCTTTCGTATTTCATCCGATCCAAATACAAATGCAGCCTGATCCACAAATGTGGCCAGCAGGAGAACGATCTACCGCTAGGTGGCACTGTTATCTCCCCCCATTGTTTCAGGACTGATCTGTTGCTCTCAGGGCCGCAGCTAAACCCCCTGTAGGCGGGACTGTGAGTCCATTGGCTGCTGCCATAAATGATGGACAGCTAACTCTGGCTGTGGATTGGCTAAATAAAAGTGATGACCAATGAGAAGCGCAATTTCTGTTTAGGGGCCGTAGGGTATTTGCCCCTCTCCTTAGGGCACCTTCAAAAGTGTTGCACAGTGATCCCTCACTCCTAACTGTCTGTGATATTTAGCTGAATTCAGCGGCTTGGGCGGCTGTTTGTTCGAACTTCCACATTAAAAGTTGCGCAAATGCGTCTCCATTTCAGTTGGCCCCACACGTCCTAAAACAACAGTGGCTTGTTCGCCTCCTGGCCACATTTGTGGATCAGGCTGCATTTGTATTTGGATCGGGTGCAATGCGAAAGGAAAGTCTCAACATTCAAACACGCCCGAGAGGAAATTAACAAATACTAGTCACTGAAAACACGTGAGTGACTTGAGCCACAAATGCAGATTCAACACTTCACAAAACATTTTAAATTCGAGATTTCGACTTTACAAATATATGCTATGTAAATTTAAACAAACATATGTTACTTGTGTTTTATTTGTGTATTAACATTTACGCATTTGTAAAGTATTTTGGGACTAATCTCTCTCCATTCCCTTGTCATTGGAAGATCTGGAGAAGTTTGCTGCTTCATATCAATGTCTTTGTTTTCATGTGGCTTTGATTATGTGATTGTGTTTACAGAAAATATGGAGGGCAGGACTAATAAATGCAGAAATGAAAAAAGGTGTTTTGTTCATAACATATAACATAGCATCAGTGTTTTTCTTGTTCATTTTATTTAAAAATGAGATTATCTACCACCAAAGAACAAAGACCAAGGGCATTTTGTTGATTTTAAGAATTACAATTACTTATTTATTCAAATATTGAGATTAAAGCATGTGAAGTTTAAGGAGGCAGCTCTGAGTTTTATAAACACACTAAGGTCAAAAAATGTCTCCCCACCACTTCCTTTTACACTATTTCAGTCAAAGACACACACTAATGTGAAATAAGACAAATTCAGCAATCCTCTCTCTGTGAGGTACAGGGGTTGGACAACGAAACTGAAACACCTGTCATTTTAGTGTGGGAGGTTTCATGGCTAAATTGGACCAGTCTGGTGGCCAATCTTCATTAATTGCACATTGCACCTTTAAGAGCAGAGTGTGAAGGTTCAATTAGCAGAGGGTAAGAGCACAGTTTTGCTCAAAATATTGCAATGCACACAACATTATGCGTGACATACCATAGTTCAAAAGAGGATAAATTGTTGGTGCACGTCTTGCTGGCGCATCTGTGACCAAGACAGCAAGTCTTTGTGATGTATCAAGAGCCACGGTATCCAGGGTAATGTCAGCATACCACCAAGAAGGATAGAACACATCCAACAGGATTAACTGTGGACGCAAGAGGAAGCTGTCTGAAAGGGATGTTCGGGTGCTAACCCGGATCGTATCCAAAAAACATAAAACCACAGCTGCCCAAATCACAGCAGAATTAAATGTGCACCTCAACTCTCCTGTTTCCACCAGAACTGTCCGTCGGGAGATCCTCAGGGTCGATATACACGGCCGGGCTGTTATAGCCAAACCACTGGTCACTCATGCCTATGACAAATGTCGGTTTCAATGGTGCAAGGAGCGCAAATCTTGGGCTGTGGACAATGTGAAACATGTATTGTTCTCTGATCAGTCCACCTTTACTGTTTTCCCCTTTACTGTTTACTGTTGTTTGTGGAGAAGCCCCAAAGAAGCGTACCACCCAGACTGTTGCATGCCCAGAGTGAGGCATGGGGGTGGATCAGTGATGGTTTGGGCTGCCATTTCATGGCATTCCCTTGGCCCACTGCCAAGGACTACCAAACCATTCTGGAGGACCATGTGCATCCAATGGTTCAAACATTGTAGGCGGTCCGACAAAAAAAATGCCAAAAATGGAGATATAAGGTTGTGTTTCAAGAAAAAGGATTTACAATTTAATGGAAGTAGTATCCATTTTGTGGCGATCAAACAGGAGTCTCCTTCTAAAAGCTCTGTATCAAATGTCTTCCTATATATATATATATATAAAACAGAAGGCAATTTCCCTTCATAGTCTGCATTTCTGGGCTGTAGACGCCACAGTGTCATGACCCTACGCAGGAAGCAGAGAGCCATTAGAGATTTTGCCTCTGTAAAATTTGCTATTGAGCTGAAGAATGGGGACCAACTCAGCTGTGTCACACATTTCTCTGAGGACTAATCAGGAATGGAAGGAAATGGACTCCATTCCAGTCCATCATCATCGGCTCCCACACCCACCCTCTCAGCTGCTGAACCCAGGAGATTAAACATGCAATTTTGATGTCCTATTCACACCCTACGGTTTCTCAAACATATCATCACCATTGTTTCAACAGACAAAACATTCCTATCTTTAAAATAAGTCAATGCAAATTCATATTTAATATCAAAAAGTATTTTGATATTGTTTCTTTTCCCTTCACCTGAAATGAAATTTTTACTTTTTTGCTTTTGTACTAACAGCAACAACATGATAGTTTAATTTCAAAATGCCTATTTATATTTCCATATTTTTTTATATATTATATTTTGCTTGTGCATGTTTTACAATAGTGTATAATTGTTCTGCAAAAAAGCCCCAAAAACCTCCTTTCTCTTAATCTTTAACTTCAAAAGAGAAGTGTTCATAACATTACATACGCGTGTTCAAGAAACTAAGAACATAAATCATTTTTTAAATAATTATAAACAAGAAATGAATATGAGAATGAGAATTAGCACTCGTGTTACAATTTCAAAATATATCTAGGACCATGAGGTTATTCGCATCTATAAACAATTTGCTTAAGATACATTTTTAAAATTATTCAAATATGAAAGCATTGTTCAGACACTGCAGTGTTATGAACAGTTTTTAAAATCTTTGGTGTCACTGCTGGACTGAAAATTGTCCACCAAAAAACACCCAGCAGTCAGCATCCTGTGTCTGCTGATGAAGGATGGGAGGACGACAAACACAAACTGTGAAGCAACAGATGAGCTACTGTCTCTGACTTTATATCTCCAAGGTGGAGCAATGGGGTAGAAGTGTCTAACAGAGTAGACACAGAGATTAAAAACTCCAGCAGCACTGCTGTGTCTGCTCCAATCATACAGTGCAACACCAGCACGACGTAAGTATCACTGCAGAGCTGAAAATGATCAACCACCCAAATCATACCTGTTTTGCGGTGTTCCTGGCCAAAGGAAAAACTGTGAACGGGGGTGCACAAAGAAGGCAGAGTGTTCTACAAGGATGAATCAAAGAAGAACAAGTGTTCTACAAAGATTAGTCATAATTCGCAGGACACCTTTTTATTTCTTAGATATGCTACATGAACACTTTCCAATTGGAAAGCTAATATAATGGCTTTCAAGTTGGCAGCATTGTTCTGGACATAGCCTAAAAGTTAGGCCCTCTCACCCAATACTTGCTGGGGTATTCAGATAAAAGGGTATCCTGCGACTTTTGACTCACCCTGCAGAACTGCACAGTGCTCTTCTGTGGTCAGCAGAACTAAGACAACCAAGAGTGTAGAAGTAAAGTAGTAGTCATAATGTTATGGCTGATCATATCATTTTAAACAGGTATTTGCCAGTACTGAGATGACTCTTCCCAAATAATTGATTATTGTGCATTTCTAAATTGTGAAGAATCAAAAACAATGCTTTTGATATAAACTATAAAATATCTGTTTATACTCTGTGGCACCTAATTTACAGGAGTTTAGCTCTTATCCAAACCAATGATTATATAACCTATAACAATAACAATTAATATGTGAAAAAGAAAACATTTGATACATCAGAGTATGTCACTGTAACAATTTTATTCTAAACAATTGCAGATCATTTCTATTGGTCCATTCCAAACACAATGTAAATTAAAGCCAAAGTTGTCAGTTTTAAAAAAAAAAGTTTGTTACTACACCGTATGTCCAAAAGTTTGTAAACACCGCTTAAGATTAGTGACTTCAGTCATTTTAAAATACACTCACTGTAGAAACATTTATTTGTGCTGCCACAGCTTGTATTATCTCCTTAGGAAAACACTTAGCAATAATACTAGTTGTAGTAGTAGCAGAGGTGGTAGTAATATGCCAAATGTGGACTATCAGGCCTCTATCACTGGGCTACAGATGCTCTAGTTTTAGTGGCTTTTGTGATTCATCACCCAACATCAAACTGATTTCACTGTTATTGTTGTGGCTGACATCTAGTCTAAAGCCTCAGGAAGCTGTTCCTTCAGCAACAATATGTGGGGGGGGGGGGGGGAATGTTGGATGTACAGGTGTCAGACATAAGTGGAGCCCAAAGTAAGAAGCAAACTCATTTATTCTTTTACTGTGTTTCATACTCACACCTGAAACTCATCTCTGCCGACTAGTGAGAATACAGATAACAATACAAACACCAGCACACATCCATCATCATCCTCAGACAATATGCATACACCATCCATAACCCAACAACGAGGGGCTGAAAAATATGTAATTGTGTTAAAACTATCTGACACAACATGTTATTGGCTGTTGACAACATTTGGCAACTTTTACATTTTGGATAAAGAGATTTTATTTCCCTGATGTTGTGCTGCATTGTCTTTTGTAAAAAAAATAACCAGCCATTTAATTAAATGTAAACTGTGCAGTTCTAATACAGACCAGGATTGTGTTATTGGTGTTACTGTTTGTTCATTTGGCACTGATTTGAAAGAGCATTCGTTTTTACAATGTTGTAAAAGAAAATGCTAGATTCTGACTTGTAGTTCACAAGTTCCAAGTCAACACTGTGATGAAGAATGTTCCTGCCTTGGCATAGTGTGTTAAGGAGCTGAGAAAAGGGCATCACATAAAAAAACTCTTAAAACATCCTCTAAGTGCCTGCTAAAAGGTTTTTCCTCTGGTGCCACTGGGCATTAGGATACACTGTAATACCCTTTGCTGAATTGAATTTGGAGCCAAATTGTAAAATTGTGCAGCAGAACTGAGGCCTAATGTTTGGATTTCAAGGAATAGGGATCAATACCATTTATATGAGGACACGAGCGCTAGAGAAAGCACCATCACAAAACATCATTGTTCTTTCTAAAGCAGATTAACCATATGAGCTATTTAATATGAGACCCTAAAATCTAGAAATAGGATCATGTGTGCATATCAGATGGAAGGAGTTAAAGGCCAGCAAAGCAAAACACTGCCAACACTAAGAATAAATCTATTAATCATAGCAACAAAATGTTCCCATTTAACCTTTGTCGAGCAATTTTTATCTTTCACATTGTAAGGCTAGAGTATTGCATCACACAGATACATGTGCCCAATATTATCTCAATGCCAGTCCACTGCATAGTGCATATTGTTTTGGATTGCAATGTAGGAATATAACTCTGTAGTTGATACTACATGTAAAGCTCACATTCACATCAACACTGTGGTATAAAAGATTAGTGTGTATCAATACAAAAGCTCAATTATAATAGAAAAAAAACACCATATGAAAGATACTGTAGTAGCAAGCCTTGACTTAAGCTGAGAACAGCTCTCAAACGTAGAAAAGAGCGTGACAATGAGTATTAACACTTGACAGTAGCAAAGGTTTCAGCACAGTGGAATGGACAAAAGATTGACAGCGAAAAGGTGACCTACAGTCTTTACAGCTGAGAGTTCACCAATAGAAAACAGTCTTGCTTAATTACACCTGAGATTCACAGAATTACATCTGAGATACATGTCCCCCTTAGAGATACACGTCCATGGTCTGCAAGATCATGTGGCGGCACAGTGGGCAGTTGTGCTGATAGATGGGTTGGCGAAGCAGGATGTTGGTACAGTCCCGACATAAGCACAAGTGACGGCAGGGCAGGAGCACCACAGTCTTGGTGCTGTCCTGGCAGATGACACATTTTTTCCTCTCCTCCTGCTCCTGGAGTAGATTCAGAAGATTATCAGCAGGGTTGCTTTTGGAATCTTCCTCTGATGGCATCTTCTGCAAAGGTCTTTGAGTGCTGGAGCTTGGAAGTGGCAGATCGGGCACTGGAGGGAGGGCTTGTGGTTGATCTTCACGATCAGCCACATCTCCTTCTCCTCCTTGTCCAGCCTCGTCATCCTGATGAGCTTCTTCCTCGCCATTGTGCTGCTCAACATCTCCATCTCCTGTCCCTAGAGCTTCCCTCGCTTCAGTTGTTGTCCAGAGGCCGAGACGGCTGCGGGGCCAGGAAAACCTCTGCCATAAGTTCCTCTCGAGTATGTAGAGGCGCTGTAAGGTCCTCTGGAGACGTTGTAGTGTGGGAACTGTGTTGACATAGTTTATTATCCACTGAACTCCTCTGTGTGAAAGGGCAGGGTTCAGGTAGATGGTAGCACTTACGATTATGACCAGTGTGAGCAGGAGCCCATAGGAGTTTAGTAAGAAGACACTGATGAAAATGTGTGCTAGAGAGCCCAGAAACTCCATAGCCAGTCTGCACGGTGTCCAGAGCAGGATGGAGGTGCCCACTATTGTGCTGTAGAAAAAGGTGAAGACAGTCAGGGTCAGCTCCAGGGCTTTCTGCAGGGGGCTGGACACAGCTTCCACCATGCTGACCATCAGGCCGTACAGGTTCTGTGTGCCAATGAGCAGGAGGTTGATGATGGTGTTGATGAAGTACAGCAGAAGGCTGAACAGAATGCCAAGGCCCTCACAGGCCTGCCGCAGCAAACCGTGTCCCGATAAAAGTCCCCGGTGCAGGAGCTCTTTTGTGCGCAGCAACAAATGCGAGGACAGATAGCCCACCATCTTGCAGCTTTCAAGCAGACCACCAAGCAGCTGCATCCAGCCTCCGATCATATTGTGGGTCACCACCGTTACACCATCCATCATTGTGATGAGACAGAACAGAGTGACATTCACACACTCCACCAGTGAACTTGTGAGCAACATGGGTAAACTCCCAATGAAGGAGACTACAGCCACCAACAACCGAACTATGGAGTTCACAATCACAAAATTTAAGTCCAGCAGGAGGCAAAATAAGTCAATGCACTTTCCAATGGAGCTGAAGAGCAAGTGCAGCAAACCCATTCTAAGAATCTCTTTGCTGACCCCTTAGAGTCAGACAACTATCATCAGTGGTTTTGTCTTATTAGATCTTGTAGGATGAGGAAATTAGAACCAGCTGGACAGTCGACATTTAGCCAAACAAACAAGGCTTAACTGTTAAGGTTTACAGAGCTTCTAGATTGTGTTACATTATGTCCAGTGCTTAAGCCCGAAAAAGGACGTGTTAAGTGGATTTCTTCGTCAAAATAGCATTAACAGTCGTATTATAGTCACTCTAGCTGTATTATTCAGCAAAGATATCAAGTGGACATTTCCAAACCTGGACCAGGTGCTAAACAACTAGCAGCCGCTGTGACAACTGAACTCTGCGCGGTGTCAACAAGTAACTTAGAAAAGTCCAAAAGCTTAAAGCAGACATTGTGTTAGGGGTTGTGCTGAAGAGCTCATGCAACTCTTTAATCTCAGACAGGTAAGTGGACTCGTCTGTAAAAGTGACCGGAGCAGCGGGAGGCTGTTTCTCTGGGGCAGGCGCTCGGCGGATGTTTATGTTTGAAATGCTCAGTCAGACAGAGCTAACAGTCAGCACACGGTTAGCGTCTCTCTTTAAGTCACCACACACGCAGCGATAAACCTCCACGACATGACCGCTCCCCGCTCAAACACACCGTCTGAATGAGCGCAAGATAAATTCCTAACCGTTCTCATTATTCACTTTCTCTTTAAAACAGTGTTCAGCTCCCGATACACAGCGCCATGTTAGAACGGATCAAAGCCGCGCTGCAATTGCGCAGAACCGACCAAAAAACAAAGCGCGGAATTGTGGGTAATCGCCAGTCAAACAAGCGTCATACAAAGAAAAATCACTGAACAACTTAGAAATACTTTATTATTATTATTCTATTAATATTCAGAATATTTGTGTTAATTAATTTCTGTTTGTACTCGATTATATTATCTTCAAATGTAAATAAAAAATATTTTTTCAACACTTCACAAATTATTTTCCCCCACGTATAAATATTAACATTTTTTTATAATGAATAAATTAATTGAACAATTCGTGCATTAATACATATTTTGTATGCACTGTGGGAGGAAACAGAGCACCCGGAGGTGTGGCAAGTCACGAATGCATCCTCATTATTTTGGGCAGATTGAGAACTTTTCATATATGTAATTTTAGGACAGTTTTAAGAATAAAATTGTCGTGATGGAACATACTGAACATCATATTTAGACAGAACTACCTATTCAGTCCTGTTACTTTAAAGTAAATGGCATTTAATTGGATTCATTCATTCATTCATTCATTCTCTGTAACCGCTTATCCAGTTCAGGGTCGCGGTGGGTCCAGAGCCTACCTGGAATCATTGGGCACAAGGCGGGAATACACCCTGGAGCCAGTCTTTCACAGGGCAACACAGACACACACACACATTCACTTACACCTACGGACAATTTTAAGTCGCCAATCCACCTACCAACGTGTGTTTTTGGACTGTGGGAAGAAACCGGAGCACCCAGAGGAAACCCACGCAGACACAGGGAGAACACGCCAACTCCTCACAGACAGTCACCTGGAGAGGGAATCGAACCCACAACCTGGAGCTGTGTGACTGCGACACTAGAAATATGTGAATCCAAGTATAAATCTCTGTGAGGAGTTGGTGTTTTCTCCCCGTGTCCGCGTGGGTTTCCTCCGGGTGCTCCGGTTTCCTCCCAGAGTCCAAAAACACACATTGGTTGGTGGATTGGCGACTTAAAAGTGTCCGTAGGTGTGAGTGTGTGAGTGAATGTGTGTGTGTTTCTGTGTTGCCCTGTGAAGGACTGGTGCCCCCTCCAGGGTGTATTCCCGCCTTGTGCCCAATGATTCCAGGTAGGCTCTGGACTCACCGCGACCCTGAATTGGATAAGTGGTTACAGAGAATGAATGAATAATTGGATTTAATTTGGTAGTCTATTTTGAATTATTTCAGTCAACACAAGATGTATGACTTAATTGTAGACATCATTGTAAACTTTCTCTAAGTAACCACTTACAGATTTTATGATTAAATTAAGAGCATTGCTTGGGAGCAGGAGTCATTATTGTGAAGCATTATATTTTTGTTGCTTTATGATTCTGATAGAAATAGTTGTTTTAAAATATCATCTCATTAAACAAATAAATAAATAAATAAATAAAAAACATCTCAGTTATGTCTAGTTTTTAATTTTTCTACTTGAACACATCAGCTGTTTCTTAAACTATATTAAACATTCATTATATTTTTGCTTTTTCCTGTATCCTTTTGGAGAGTGACAGTATGGAAACAGCAGTTCCCACCCTGGTTCAGTAGAAGCTTTGCCCATTTGCTATTAGTCCAGTTTAAACGTAAGTGATAAACAAAACAAAACTGATTTGAAAACAGGAAAAATGTGGAGGCCAATCTACTCCAGGAACACTGCATCTGAAGCTTAAAAGATTTTATTCCAAACATTTCAATGTCCTGAAAACTTCTCACTTAAAAGTCAATAAATGAACAATTTGACAGAAGTTTCGCTGTCAGTTTGAGAAGATGAATGTAGAGTGTCTGTGAACAACAGTTGGTCTAAGAAACTCTTAAAAGCTGTTACATTAAAATTGTGCTATTTTGAGGCAGTTAAAGAAATTCGCCAAATTTCAAAGAATATTAGCATTAGCTTCTAGCATTACCTACCAATACTGAGCTGCTTCCAAAGTTTATTATTTATTTTTGCCAGTGGAAAAATCAAGCCCAGTTCGTTCTCTCTCTCTCTCTTTCTCTCTCTCTCTCTCTCTCTCATACACACACACACACACACACCATATCTGATGAGACGGGACACAATTGTTTCCATGTTTGACATTTTTTTAGTGCTGACAGATCACGCCATCTTTAACCTTGGGTTAAAGCCAAACACTAATTCTCAACTCGAAGGCTCTTGGGACAATAAATAAACTTCACTGTTAAACAAAGACTGACAGAACAGATCTCTGGGTCAATCAGACAAAGCCACTGTGTGTGTGGGTGTGTGTGTGTGTTATTGTACTCTCATAAACCCTTGAAACCTTTTCTTGTTACAAAAAACCTTGTAGGGTTTGTTTGTAAAAGGAATTCTTACCTCAAAACTCAAATGTACCCAGCTTCCCCCCTCACCCCAAACTTGATCAGCCAAAACACATTTAGTGTCCAAAGTTTCTGGGGCTCTGAGGCTCATGTAAAGCGTAACAGTATGTGCAAGGCACACATCTGGACACTTTTGAATCACCAATCCACCTACCAACGTGTGTTTTTGGACCATGGGAGGAACCCAGAGCACACAGAAGACACCCACACAGACACAGGGAGATCACACGAAACTCCTCACTACCTGGTGCACCACCTTGTTCCATGTAAATGTGTAATTATCACACAAATTTTACTTAGATGTTTACAACTTAAACTGTATCTCCAATGCAAAACCAAAGAACCAAGAAGCATACATCTCTTCACTAATCAACTACATATAAAATGTGTGTGTGTGTGTGTGAGGGGTGGTGAGTAGATTATGTCAGATTACATTTTTTTTATTAAACTGTTCCTTTAAGTAAGTTAATGAAGGCATATTCAAAGTCACATTAGTTTAAAAATAGACCAAAATACCAAGATAATACATCACTCTTAAAAAAGTGTCCTTTCAGAAATGTTTTTTGAGCATGAATTACCTGGAACCTAATATAAAGGCTCTATAACAGTTAAATTCTTTAATATAAAAAAAATTCATACATTTGAAAAAGTTCTTTTGGGAACCATCCATTCGATGGTTCAGTTTACTTTTTTAATTTTCAGCTAGATTTATTTCTTGTGTACAAAATCACTACTCAAAATGGACCTGGAGGCAGTGCTCTTTTGAGGCAGAACAAATATCATTGGATACCAACCAAAAGGCAGATGCTAACAAAAAATGGAATGGCTCATGGCTGCTGCCTCTAAGGAAGCAGAGCATTATTCTATAGCATTCTGTAGCACCTTCAGAGGCAGAAATCATAACTCAAATGTGCAGGAATGTACTTCTTGAGAGTTTGTTTTAGAGGCAGCTGTGCATTATATTCCTCAGTTACATTACCTTCCCATGGTCCAACCAACTACACAATACAGTGGTTTTCAGTATCCTGTTTTAATTTTGTTCCTGAAATGATTGGTGAGATGGAGGCTGAAATTTTAAACGGAATGTATTTTTAATCTTGCAAAAGTAGCAAATATGACAAGTCTTTTAGAACAACCCACTTGAACTAATATGTTGATTGTATGAAGTGTTTACAGTTCTGTAAAAATGTCTTTTTCTTTTAATTTTTCTTTATAAGTATTCTTAATCCTTGACCCCGTGTTTCTTAGCACTCTGTATTGTATATTTAGTTTGATGTATTTTAGTAGCAAGTCCATTTGTTTAGATATTAATCTGCACTAGAATGTGAGCTCTCAGAACTGCTTGCTATTTACTCTTCAAAAAAGCTGTGTTGGCTTTGTCAGTATGCCAAATGTAATGTGAGGACAACTATTACAATTCAGCTAAAAAAGACACTAATTCAACCACTGGGGGTAGATCGTTGTACAGAAGCTTCTGTGGGAAAACACAAACTCTCAACATAAAAAAGCAGCAGTGTGTAGACTGGCCTCTTCACAGGCTCTGACCTCACATACCACAGCAGCCCACGGGTTCAGGCCAAGTGCAACATGTGCACACTTGAAAAGACTGATATGGAGGCAGCCAGAAAGAGTAAAGATAATATTGATTTGTTGAAATTGATAGTCCCTTGGGCTGATATTCTTGGTCTGTGAACATTTGCCTTCCCAGGGATATTTCTTCATTGTGCCTACTCATGCCCGACACAGATGAAATGCTGCTTAGTCACAACGCACAAGAATCTAAAACCAGAACACTTTTGGATTATTAATTATCGCAATTACTTGACAAATGTATTTCTCCATTAAAAATATTCTTTTGTGAATTGGCAGTGTAATATCAAAGTGTGATTTCCTAGAGACTAGAGTTCCCTGTGATAAATAGCATTTAAACTTTCATTTTCAGATCCATAAATTTCCTTCCATGATTGATGACAACAAAATGAGAATGGCTAAAATCCAAAGTTTGTGCTCGCTCCTCACTCCTGAGCTCACACTCTGAACTGAGCTGTGGTGCATTCTCATTTAAAGAAACAGGCACTGAAACCAGTTGTTCTGAACAGGTCTGTTTGATCCTTGTGGTATTTTGAACAAAGAATTTCATCGATGTTCCATTACGACCACAGAGAATTAGATTAAGCAGGGGTATATGTCCTTTTTATTTAAAAAATGCAAACTATGCCCATAACTAATACTGAATCATTAAGAAAATATTTGAAAATGATGCATCAAATATATTATGAAACCACTGAGTGACATCTGAGACTTTCATAATTATGTGTGTCTTTACAGAGTCTCTATAGTAACGGCCTCATAAAAAGTCGGGCACAGATGCTAAGTGTCCATTCATTGGTCTGTCATCTTGTGAGGATGCTTTGTGTAAATGGGAGCCTAAATGTCTTCATCCTTCTGCCTCTGAGCCCCTCACTGTTGCACACACATACGCACACAGTCATAGCCACCACCCTTGTACTTGACACACAATAGTCTCTTCACATTCATGCAGACTCCAAAAACATGCATGGGGTCCAGAATGGAAAGAATGACATCGTTTCCATTTCCTTCCTTTAGGCTGAGGTCCTTAGAACTGAGGAAGGGTCTTCCCACCAGCAGAAAGAAAAGCAAGATAAACACATCGTTGTCACACATCAGTCACTTGAGAGGCTCCTACATTGTTACCTCTCTTCCGTATGTTTATGTATAATATGAAAGAGTGAAACTGACTTATCAAATGCAAAGATGATTGTACAGTCTTTTATGTGAATACAAGTAGAAACACGAAAACAAGAATGTAACCAACTTACTTCCTGTAGTTTTGTGGCTTTTGTGATAGTTCTCTATGGTAATTGTTCTGATGTATTGCATGGAAGTGATTTCAAAGTCCAACACCAAATAAAATTTGGGTCTATCAGTGCCAAGGTTTTTAGGGAGCCCATCACTTCTGAAGACTGCATACAGAAGACACAGAATCCACCATGTTAGTTTAGGAGTTAAGAGAGATGTAATTGGTCTTTCTCTCTTTGTATAGATGGGATAGCTCCCGCTCTATTCTCATCAAATGGCATGGTCTCCTGCCAGCTAATGTGATGGACTGGGGTTGCTGGTGCTCACTTGTTGTGCGTGGGGCTGTCCAGTGATTTTGCAATGGCAGCAGGGTGAAGAGAGGCTGTGGTTGACATCATGTGTCTCAGAGGAAGCACCCTCCTGTCCTCACCCATCCAGGGTTGGTGATCTCATGTGTCATAGGGGTGTTCAGCCAATTGATTAGCGGTGGGAGATTGGAGATGATTAATTATTGAGGAAAATTCTGCAAATATGGGTATAAATATATATTGCCAATTTAATTCAAAAAATCAGCTCCATCAAAGCTTAATTCTGTTTTTAAACAATTATGGAATAGCACCATTGTTCATGAGTCGATAGCAGTCTTGAAAAATAAGTCTCTGTTCATTTATTAACTGCAAGTAAAATGGGAGCCACCTCTGTCCAAAGTAAAGCCAGTTTGTATTCAGAATGGCATTTCCCATGTCAGCTCTCCTTAGGAAACAAGGGAAACAAACATATAGAAGGAAAAGGAGGTGGTTTTCCTTCTTCCCTTTTTTCACAATAGGCTGTTATTTCACATACATTATGGTGTAGGTGAGACTTTTTTTAAGATGATTTACAGCATTACGTAATTTCATAAGATTAACTTTTGAAATATTTAATATTATATATTTTTTTCATTTTTAAGAGTCATTTTTCTTAAATATTTTTTAATTTTCTAAACATATAATAGAACAGTGGATGACTGATGTGTACTTTCTATAGAAAGACTTAATGACCTATTGTTCAGAACTGTGCTGAAACATGTCAAAACTGAAAGAAGGGTCTGTTTTTATACCCGGCTCAAAAAAACATTAAGGGAAGACTTAAACAACACAGTGTAACTCCATGTCAATCACACTTCTATGAAATCAACCTGTCCGATTACGAAAGAACACTGACTGTGAATCAATTTCACCTGCTGTTGTGCAGATGGAACAGACAACAGGTAGAAACGAGAGGCAGTTAGCAAGACAACCCCTATAAAGGAGTGCTTCTGCAGGTGATTCTGGATAGGCTCCGGACCCACCACGACCCTGAACTGGATAAGCGGTTACAGATAATGAATGAATGAATAGAGATTATAATTAGGCTTTTTGGACAAAAACATACAAAAATATTAAATAAATAAAAATAAATAAATATAATAATAATAATAATAAATAATAACAATAATAACAAAACATAAAATAAATGCCAACCCAACAATAATAATAAAGTAAAACATGAAAAGTAAAAAAGGAATGACACAGATGTTTTTATATTACAATCTCTTGAGAAACTTACACTGTACTCAGGTGATATACATGTCTCTAACTGTGGTAACCAGTCAGATTGGAGGGAAGCAACACTGACTGTGAATCAATTTCACGTGCTGTTGTGCAACAGACAACGGGTAGAAACGAGAGGCAATTAGCAAGACAACCTCTATAAAAGAGTGGTTCTGCAGGTGGTGACAACAGACCACTTCTCTGCTCTCATTCTTTCTGGCTGATGTTTTGGTCACTTTTGCATTTTGTCAGTGCTCTCACTGTGAGGTAGCATGAGGCGGTGTCTACAACCCACCGAAGTCACTCAGGTAGTGCAGCTCATCCAGGATGACACATCAACGAGAGCTGTGGCAAGAAGGTTTGCTGTGTCTATTAGCACAGTGTCCAGAGCATGGAGGAGATACCAGGAGACAGGTCAGTGCACCAGGAGATGTAGAGGGGGCTGTAGGAGGGCAACAACCCAGCAGCAGGACCACTACCTCCTCTTTGTGCAAGGAGGAACAGGGGGAGCAGTGCCAGAGCCCTGAAAAATGACCTCCAACAGGACACTAATATCCATGTTTCTGCACAAACTGTCAGAAACAGACTCCATGAGGGTGATGTGAGGGCTCGACATCCAAAACTGGGGCTTGTGCCGGGTGATTGGCATTTGCCAGAGAACACCAAAATTGGCAATTTCGCCATTGGTGCCCTGTGCTCTTCACGGATGAGAGCAAGTTCAAACTGAGCATGTGACAGAGTCTGGAGATGCAGTGGAATACATTCTGCTGCCTGCAACATCCTCCATCATTACTTTCTTTGAAGGCCTCACAGCCCTCCATGTGCTAGCCAGAGGTACCCTGACTGCAATTAGGTACTGGGTTGAGATCCTCAGACCCATTGTGAGGTCATATGCTGGTGCAGTGGGCCCTGGGTTCCTTCTGATGCATAAGTGCTAGGCCTCGTGGCTGAAGTGTGTCAGCAGTTCCTGCATGATGAAGGCATTGATGCTATGGACTGGTCTGCCCGTTCTCTAGACCTGAATCTAATCAAGCTCATCAGGGACATCATCCACCAAAGCCACATTGTACCACAGACTGTCCAGGAGTTGACTGATGCTTTAATCCAAGTCTGGGAGAAGATCCTGCCGGAGAACATCTGCCATCATCTGCTGTCATCAGGAGCATGCCCAGGCATTGTAGGGAGGTCATACGGCACATGGAGGCCACACACACACACACTACTGAGCCTCATTTTTGACTTGTCTTGAGGAATTTCCACTGAAGTTGTATCAACCTGTAATTGGATTTTCCACTTTTATTTTGAGTATGATTCCAAATCCACACCTCCATGGGATAGCAATTTTGATTTACATTGATCATTTTTATTTTATTTTGTTCTTAACGCATTCCACTATGTAATGAATAAAAAATTTCAGCTGGAATATTTCATTCATTGAGATCTATGATTTGTTATTTTATTTTTTTTTTTCTTTATTTTTTTGAGGTGTGTGTGTATATGTATGTGTGTGCATATATATATAAAATCACTCCAGACGACGGTCTGTACACCCTAACAGAATGAGTGTATATTCTATGATGTGGGATTACTTTTATCCTGAGGAAAGTGATTAATATATTTGTAAAGACTGCACTGAACATGTTCTTGGAGATATTTCCAGAGCAGTTAATCTCTTAAATATCTATGGCTTCAAATCAGCTTTTGCTTTTCGTTGAGTCCTCTTCAATTATGCATCTCTCGTGGTTGTGTTTTCAATTAATATTCTCTCATTTGAATTTTGGCTCTGAAGTAAGTTAGGCTCATGCATTCAGGTTGAACCTAAATGATGTGTGTCTGATTGCAAGTAAAATATGGCAGCATGTCAGACTGGTGGTAATTTAAATAACTAATAGATAAACAAAACAAGTGATTGTGAAGTGATAAAGAGGGATTGGGAAATGGTTGTGAAAATAAAAAAAAAATAAATGGTACTCTTATTTGTACAAAACTCACACATGCATCATCACCAACTTCATTCATTCATTATCTGTAACTGTTTATCCAGTTCGGGGTTGCGGTGGGTCCAGAGCCTACCTGGAATCATTGGGCGTAAGGCGGGAATACACCCTGGAGGGGGCGCCAGTCCTTCACAGGGCAACACATAAACAGACACATTCACTCACACTTACAAACACTTTTTGAGTCGCCAATCCACCTACCAACATGTGTTTTTGGACTGTGGGAGGAAACCGGAGCACCCGGAGGAAACCCACGCGGACACGGAGAACACACCAACTCCTCACAGACAGTCACCCGGAGTGGGAATCGAACCCATAACCTCCAGTTCCCTGAAGCTGTGTGACTGTGACACCACCTGCTGCACCACCGTGCCGCCCGTCACCAACTTATTAATTTTTTTAAATGTCAAGATATATGTAAGACATGAGCCTGCACCTTGTACATTAATTTAGCAAATACAGCTATTCAGATATTGAAATGCTGCCTGAAACATTCCATGCATGTGCTTTTCCCTTTGCCCCACTGTCCACTCCAGACGTTGAGGTTGCAAAAGATACAACAGAACTGTGTATTTTTATAGATAGAGAGAGAGCACCAAAAATCAAGTTAAACATAGTAGAGAAGCCAAAGATCTTTGTTTAAAGCAGAGCAATGGAGCATAAATCCACTCTAGAAATACAACAGTTGCAAACACCTTTTTGAGAGTTATCAGTGTGTTATGTTGTGGTCAATAGCAGTTTCCCTCCAGGTGAGCAAATACCTTCTGTCATCACCACAGTCTGTTTCACACATCTGCAACCTTTAATCTCACAGCATCTCTGTATCTCCACAAATATGTCTCTCAATTTATTGATAAAATATAATATATAATTTAACAAAATAAAAAATTAAAACTTATCACAGCTCAAAATTTAATAAAGAATTAAGAAAACAAAATATAGGGTTTAGGGTGTAGGCCTTGCGCCGAGTGATTCTGGATAGGCTCCGGACCCACCACAACCCTGAACTGGATAAGCGGTTACAGATAATGAATGAATGAATGAATAGTGATTATAATTAAGCTTTTTGGACAAAAACTTACAAACAATATTAAATAAATTAAAATAATAATAATAATAATAAATAACAATAATAACAAGTAAGAGTAAATTTTATTTTTACACAACTCACACCTGCATATATATTTTTATAAATTGTCAAGATATATGTATGACATAAGCCTGTAACTTTTATGAACACAAACTTAGCAAATACAAATTCAGATACTGAAATGCTGCCTGAAACATTTTCATTTATGTGCTTTTCCCTTTGCCCTTTTCTTGGTTAAGTGAGGTCCCTTTTGAGATCTGTATCGGTGTCTTATGTTGTGGTAGCACGTTCCCTCCAGATGAGCAAATACCTTCTGTCCTCACCACAGAGTGTGTCACACATGGTCTGCTGTAACCTGCAATCTCCACCAACTCATCAGTGTGTCTACGGCAATGCTCCTTCCTACCTGAAAGAACTGCTCACTCCATCAACCTCATCACGATCTCTCTGCTCTACAACCTCAAATCACCTTCTACTCCCCAGAACTAAGCTTAGCACCATGGGTGACAGGGCCTACTGCTCTGCAGCCCCTCGTCTGTGGAATACACTCCCTGACCACCTGAGAGCACCGCTGACGAGTAAGAATTGTTTAGAAGAATATATAATTCATAAGTAACCTGCTGATGTTTCCATCATCGCTTTTGTTTTCTTTTTCTCATGAAAATATTTTACCTTGTAGCACTTTAAGATTTGTTTCAAATGTAAAGTGCATTATAAATAAAATATATTATTATTATTAATTTTATTAAAATTATTATTATTATCTCACAGCATCTCAGTATCTCCACATATATGCATCTAAAATTAATCTGAATGCAAAGAGTTAAAAGTAGGGGGTCATGTGAACTTGAAGACATAATTTATATCAAATGGGTTATTGTTACTGAAAATTCTGAGATCTACTGGACATATACAGCATGCTCAAAAGTGTGTAATGTAACTTAACAAAATAAAAATAAAAAATAATTTAAAATGCTTTCGAGTGTCCCTAAAATTGTACAGACATTGTGTACTGTGGTTGTCACAGATGAAAATTTAATAACTAATTGAGAAAACACAAAATACAACTCTTAATTTACCTTATTTTAGGAAAATGTTAACCATTATTACTCAATAATTTGGTTATTATTATACTTCCTCATGTACTACTAACCTATAAATCTGGATAATGATCTGGAGCCATTTACAGTGTTAATAAACTTAAGGAATCAAAGATGGGGCAAATACTTTTTCAAATCACTAAACAAATCTATCTTGTCTCTGATATGCTCATTTACCAGAACCTTATGCATGGTGATCAGATCACGGCCAGCCAGAGACAGCCCTCTTCTGTATCTGCTAGATAGGTCCAATAAAGTGGATGGTGAATGAAGGGTTGTCTCAGAGCCAGAACCAATTTAAAACCCTTGCCCCCCTCATCAATAATGCACACAAAACGTTAGAGTGAATTTTTCTGTTGTTTATATTATTAACTCCATTTTCTGAAATTCTTTTATTTAAAAATTGCAATAGAAACATCATAACAACATCTGTTGTTATCTGGAAATAGTCAGTGATCCCTTTATTAAAAAAAAAAAAAAGTAAGAAAAAAAAATTGGAAATTGCTGGTGGACATAGGTAAAAAAACTGCAGGTCCCAGAATGCATTGCATTTAATACACTGCCAGACATGGTGCTCTACTCTGAAAATAAACGGATAGTTTATTTCATAGAGTTAACAGTTCCATTTGAGGATGCTGTGGATTAAGCATTTGAAAGAAAGAAGCTGAAGTATGTGGACTTGGCAGCTGAGGTGTTGGAAGGCCCCCTCTTTAATTTTCAACAATGGTTCTCTCTGTCTCCATATAACTGAAGTTATGTAATGACATAATTATTCGCCTGTCCCTCCTTCCTCCTCTCTCCTTCTGTCTCTACTCACCATTCCACCCCTCCCTTTATCATCCCACCCCTCCCTTTATCATCCCACCCCTCCCTTTCTCCTCCTCTCTTCATCTGTCTCTACTCATCATCCCAAACCACTCTCTTTATCATCCCAAGCCCCTCCCTTTATCAACTCCCATTAGCTGCTCCAAGCCTCAAACCTTCCAGCTTGCACCCCCTCCACAGGTGCTGCTGTGGGCCGGCCTCCTGCCCAGCACTCAATGCAGTCTCCTCGCTGCCAAGCTTCCTCATCGTAGATTCGCTGTACGGCTCACACTCTCTCCTGCTGGATCTTTCTTCATGCCTCTCTGCTCGCAGCTGCACTTCTCCTAGCTTTGCAGCTTGCGCTTTCTCCTACCACAAACCTTCTGCCCAACCTCTCTCTTTTCTGGCAACCCCACTCCCAACCTCTACTTTTCAGCCCTCTCTGTCCTTGTGTACTGCTGTGGACCTTCATCCCATTCTTTCCTCTTGGCAGCCACGCTGCTCCCAGCTTCTAACTTTCCAGCGTGTGTCATTGAAGATTTTCGTTCATATCTCTCCCTAGCTACCACACCACACACTGTCTCCTCCAGCTGCTGTGAGCCTTCAAACTGATATCTCTCCTTTGCAGCCACACTGCTCCCATGCGATAAGCTGCCTTCTCTCTGTCTTGCTGTTCCTGCAGTGCTGACCGTTAGCTCCGCTTTTAGGGCTTGATATTTCCTCCCCTGTCATCCATCTAGATCACCCTTCCATTTCTCAATTCCCTCTGTGCCACTGGAAAGGCACCATCGTGGCATACCTGTCAATTAATGTAATCTCAATTCATTAATGATACCGCTCTGTAGTATTCAACTTTCAGGACTGCTACTAATCAACTTTCTGCTGGCCAGGTGATCTTAGCCGTGTTAAGACCAACTCTGACTCGCATGTCTCTATTGAGCAACCACTATACCCCTTTATCGCTGCAGCACTTCGAGGACTCAACCTACCAGTCATGCCAGCCCCTTTCACTCTCGAATTTCTGCCATCATCATAATCAATAAAGGACGTCCAATTTACTCAACCTAATGCTATTTCTCTACCGTCTCACACGATGCTCAGCCATGCGGCAGTTTATTAAAGGTAGTTAATTTGTGGACTCACTAAACCCTTTCACTCACCTACTCACAGTCCAGGACCTACTCACAATCCACCTACCCTCGACAAATGTACCTCTTAATCCAACAATTTGTAGCACTTAATGACTAGCATATTTCGGGTATGGCTTCATACGCATTCATAAGTCACCCTGAATTCCTCCCCAAAATCACCTTCAAGTTTCAGCCTTTACGGGTGTAGCAAAACAATGTAATAAAACTTAGGTGCACTAGGACCTTGAGGAGCTGCTACTGTTACTGCACGTCCCTTTATCACCATTGGCTACCGGTCTGTATTTCTTTCTTGGAGTGTTATTTTGCCTTCATGGTGTAATTGTAGCCAGGACACATGTGTTTTTATATTACAATCACTTGAGAAACTTTCACTGTACTCTGGTGATATACATGTCGTCACTAACTGTTGGACTATTAGCATCAATTGTCTGGACCCCTGTAGAATTAGGTCAGTGACTTTAATATAATGCTATTTTTAAGTAAGTTTTTTATTTTTTTTTTACAGAAATCTGATTTAATTTAGATATTAAATAAATAGTTTTTGAAAATTCTTGAAAAGAAATATATTGACAATGAAAAACATCTAAGGGGGTGAAAACTTTTTATAGGCAATTTACATTTTAATTTAATTATGAAAGTATAAATCAATTCACTTGCGGCAGCCAATCAGATCATAACCTTTGCCGCAGCACCTTACGTCACACGTCACGTCCAAATTAAAACTCCTCTCTGAAATCAGTGTTGAAGGAAGATAAAGCAGCTACAGGAGTGTGATGATTTGTTCATATTTAATAACAGACGTTTCTTTACCCACGTTTCACTGAAGCACAGAATGAAAAAAAACAAGGTGATATATTAATGAAAAACTACACGCGTATACACCGCGACCCTGAAATGGAAATGAAGATGATAATGATGATGACACACGCGTATAGTAACGGTTACTCGGTCAACCGTTGCAAAACAAATGTAACCCCACAAATAAATTCAACAAATAGCGTTAGTTCATCGAACTGCATATTACTCTAAAATCGAGACATTACATTCTTGCATCTCAAGTAAAAACTACCGCAATTCGTAAGAAACACCGTGAAACAGTGAGTCGAAGGAATTGAACTCGCAGAGCTCGGTTCATTATAGCGGCATCCGTCAGATGGAGTCGATTCAGTGAAATGAATCATTTGATTTTCATGTGGAGTTTTGATCAGAGCCGCCGAACCCACCGTTCCCTCCCCTCGTTGTCACACACACAGCGCTGACGCTATTCTAATATAGCCCCCTCGGTGTGGTGTGTGTTTCATGTCTGTTTTCTAGTCCCTCTCCCAGCAGTGAGCAGTAGAGTTACTCTCTGGACTCTGAACAGGAGCAGGAGAAGCAGGGTTCTTGCAGCATGGCTCAGTGGAGGGTTATCCTCACCCTAACTGCATTTTATGGTCTCGTGTGGCAAGGTAAGTGAGAGAAAGCAGCAGTTTTATTAGAAAAGCAGAAAGAAAGTTTGGACTGGGAATGATGCGCTGGTGTCTGGAGAGTAGAGAAGACAAATTACTTATATCTCGTCATGTATCTTGGTGAATGTTAATATTTAGTGTTGATATTAGTATTGTCTTCAGATGTTTCTGATACAATCACAACTTTAAGTTTCATAGAGAAAGCTGAGCTGTCACACTGTATAACGGTGTGCACCAACATTCACCTCTCATATCAGCTGTAATGTGTGTTTTCAGAATGTGTACTTGCATGTTAAATGTCTTAGGTGCAAATGGATGGAATTAATGATTTGTTTGATGATGAGTTTTATTGTAAAATATCAGTAACCTGTCTGCCTTCAAATTTTAAAGGTATTTTACTGCAGTTAACTCTATCTTTCTTGGATTAACTCAGTGTTAAACGTTAAGTGAACTTGAATTTTGAGTCAGACTATGTATATTTATAAATTCATAAAAGCTTGATGATTTGGGAAGAAGCTAAATGAGTGATGCAGCCAGAATGACAGAATCAGCTTCTATGTGGCAAGGTTATTCTTATGCACCTATATGGAAATTGGTCGTGCCAATATCTATTATTTTTATATGCATATCTACCTGTACAGATGAATAAACTATTTTCAATGTGTAAAAATGTGGGGTAGGTCAGTCCTTTTTTTCATTAATAAAAATTGTTTTTCTGTAGGGCTCAAAATGCAGTAAAATTAATAAAATTCAGCATCAGCTAAATACAGTAAACAGATATTTAAATATATTTTATTCCTAAACCTACATATATTTAGCACATATACAGCACACATATGGAAATGATTAATGATAAAAGTGGGTGTGTGTTTTTTTTTGTTTTTTTTTTAATTAATATTACATAAAACAACATGGCGTCTAGCCTTGGGGCACTTTTATGTTAAACAAAAGATTGCAGACACATTTGGTGTGTTTGTTTTCTGAGCATGAGTTTGAGTTAGGAACTACGCAGTGGAAACAGTAAAAGATTTGTGTGCCACACACCTCACAGACCACGAGACTGCACTTAGATGGAGCCTTGCTTATGAGAGAACTGTGCTTTCTTTCATAAATCCATAATCAAGATGGGGGAATAACCAAGATGTAGGAAAGAAAATATGATTATCACAGGTCTAAGAAACATGTAACCTGCTAAGTGTTGGCTGCTGAATTGCCCTAGAGTTCATTTTATTTGCTATTTGTTAGACAAGCCTTGACATGTCCCATTTGTCATGTCCAGTGAACACATGTACTGTGTTGTGCAGGAAAGGATGTTGAGTATCTTGTTGCATCCTCACCAGCAATGTTCTAGTTTCAGGGTTTACGATATTTATGTTAAAGAACCTGATTCCCCTTCACTCCCACATGTCTTTTTCTAACTTCCTTAAGCCTGTTCCTTACTGTGCTGACCTCCTATTTGAGCTAATTGTCTAATTTTATCCGTGATCTCAAACTTTCTCAGCCGTCAGTCGTCTTTAGCTTTCTGCAGTCCTCAATAACGTATTTAGAGTCTTCAAAGGATCTAACTGTTAAATTGGACAAAGTGATGTTAAAAACAAGATAACAACCTTGAAGAATCAGTAATAAGCCCCTTGGTCTCTTCCAAAGGAATTTGGTTTCATGCTTCCGTTAGGTATATTTAGGTTAGGTTAGTTTAGGTTAAAGACATATGTACTCTTATAGAGCTTTTCCACTGCATGGAAATACACAACTCTACTCGACTTGGCACATCTTTTTTGCTTTAAACACTTTGAATTGCTTCTGTATGAAAGATGCTCTATAGATAAACTTGCCTTGCCTTGCCTTGCCTTGCTTTTCCATTGGCCAAATAGAACCAAGTACTTTTTCAGTCCCTGCTCACTCTGGGTTCAAACCATATGAAATGGTGACGTGTAAATCCTGCAGCGCGCAGATAGGCCAGAGTGACATGTTTATCACCACAAAAGGCAGAGTTAAATCAAATCCAGGACAAACCATCACTGCTTGTAACTTTACCTCAAGGTGTTTTGAAGAGGTTTATATGCTTCTTTGGCCGATGGCTGACAAAAATTTCCAGTGAAAGCCAAACGTGCAACAAGGAAAACTGAAATGTGAGCCGCGTTTAGACCAAAAAACTAAAACAACATGCAAATACACAACGAGTAAACGGCTCCTAACATTACTGCCATTAATGTGGTTTTCAAAGCCAGCGATTCCTGAGACAGGGTTCTACCACGTCACCAGCTCCATTTTGGTGGGGAGCTGTGCTAGTGGAAAACCGGCAAGCTTTAAACATGCCGAGACAAGTCATGTAGAGTCTGACACATGTGGTGGTAAAGCACCATTACATTTAGAACATTGTTATATACACCATTGTTGTAATCCCAATGAACAGGGTTTAATATAGTTTCTAAATTAGTTTTAAAACAGACTTCACTATAGTGTCATGATATGTCTTAAACTTAAAAAATCTTCCTAATACTTGGAGAGACCGGGTTGTTCTAGAAAACCTCTGTTGTTTCTTTCTTTTGAAATGTTTACACAATCTGAAGTGTAGGTGGCATTTTCAAATACAGTTAAAATATAAACACCCAACATAAATTTTAAAGAAAGGTCCATCTAAACCAATTATGATAACAAAATGATGTCAATAGTTGGCATGAAATAGGCAGTGTCCTCAATTATCTTTTGTATTTTAGAGAGTCAGTAGCAGGACCTGACATTGCCTTTTGAATATCTAAGCAATGGATTTTCTGGTTTTAGAAACTAAAGACAATCTGTAAACATGTTTGTTTAGCAAACCATTTTTATAACAGCAACTGACAAGTAGATCCCATGTGTGTCACATGCTCAGGCCCTCAGTCTCTCTCTATTTGGACCTGATTCAAAAGCCTAAATTAATATTTGAGACAAATGTTTGATTATAAATTTCTGCTTGTTACTACATGGGACTCCAAAACTGCAAAGCGATGTTATCTAAAAGCTTGCTCAGCTGAATATAACTCTGACTATAACATAAATATAGAACAGAGTCTTGGGGCATTGGAGTTACCCTTAGTTTAGATACATAGTCTAAACTTCTAACTAAATCCAGTCTTTCACAAAACAAACAATCATATATTTAACAAACCAAAGCTAAGCAAAGTAGGGCAGATTCAAAATTGTAATAAATTGTTAGATGTAGAGTAGATGTTATTCTATAGTTTTAAAATGATGGAAAGTAATGGTTGCTTCTAATCAACAGCAAGAAAATATTCTCATTTATGTTTGTCATTTCCTGATGTTAAAACATAGAACTAAACTCTATACAAACTCTGAAAGAAACTCTAATGAGCCTAATTGGCAGTGTAATTGCTACTCCCAGAGCAGTTTAAAGTAGTCTTACTGAACAAATACTATGAATGGTTTTACTAGTGTCTTTCCCAAAGGATGCGTTCAATTCCTGTGACTCATCAAAGGAGTAACACAATGGAATCCAAGCGATTTTTGGCACAAAGAGAAAATGCGTCTTCCATGACACCATCTAATTATGGGTCAAGGGCATAGAGTGGAAGAGCAGGGTATCTGCCATAGAGCATCCTTCCTCACGTTCCATTACAAAGCACTCTTACAAAGGTATCAACAATAGACTGCTTTGTACATAATCCTTCTCACAGATAAGGCCGATCTGGGCAGTTTTTTAACAGAACAATACATGAGCTAAGAGCCATTACATTTCCTGCTGGGGGTGGAAACGTGTCTGGAAAATATTTAAGTCTAACACTTGCCAAAAGTGAGCATGCGCTGTAGGAAATAAAGATGCCTGAGAGAACCATAAAGAGTTCTTTAGAGTGGTGAAACAGAACTCTTTTGGTTAGAATGAAAACTGTTGTAACGGATGCTTGTTTAAAGAAGCAATTCTTGGGCTACCAAGTAGATCTGCTGTCTTAGCATTGGTCCTGACACTCAGGAGATTACAAATTTGATCACTGATGATGGCATAGCCATCTGTATCAGTCCAAGAGAGTGCAATTGGTCTTAATTTCTGGGTGTGTAGAATGGTTCTCCCACTCCCATCATCATTCAGCATGCGCATCTGTTTTCTGACTTAACAGAATTGAGTGGTTAGTGTTCTCCAATTGTGTTGAGCTGTACATGTTAGCCATTTAGGTTTTTAAAATAGTACAGCAGTGCTTGGAGGAGGTATGTTTTAGCATTGGTAGCACCACATGATAGGGTGAGTCTAAATAATGGGTGGAATGACTAGAACTAGAGAAAAAAATGGGTAAAAAGAAATGGAAAAAAGTTTTATATAACTTTATGACCAAGATCAAGATCACTTTCAAGAAGGTCATTGGTTGAAGAGCTGAAGTCAGAGGCACAAATAATTTTGTGAGGTTTTTTTTCTGGTTTGCCATGTTAGTTCTATGCATTTTTACCATTTAAGTTTATTTCATTTTGCTACTATCTCACCTTATATTTATATAAGCCCCTCCTCCTGAACAGAAAACGAATGTATTGTATTTGGTGACTTATCATGCATTGGATTGCCTCAGCTTGAACATGTTTTTAAAGCTTGTAATTAGAATGACTGGAAATGCCTGTGACATGAATGTTAGGCAGTACTCTTTACTGTGTTTCTGATAGTCCCTCAGTGGCTTAGCTCTGAATTTGCCCTAAGTGATGAATTGCAGCTGATTATAGTGTGGCAGTCATGCACAGCTTTCTCTCTGCACCCCTGCTACATGGCCACATGCCTTTCAGTTTCCAAGAAGAAGTGAATGCTTAAATTTGCATTATTTTCTCGACTGTGTTAACATCCAAGCTCATAAGTCCATATGACAGAAGAAAGAGACTTTGCCTGCGTTTGATACTGTCCGTCTATCTGTATTGTTTAAATATGTGTCTGGATAATTCATTGTTGTTAGCATTAGCGTGACAGCATCCAGGTCTGGGAAAAGCCCGGAAATGTTTTCACTAATGGGAGGACTGCTATGAGAAGTAAAACTTCACAAACTTTTGGTTCGTAAGGCAGATTAGTTTCACTGACTTTTTTCCCCACATTTTTCTGACACTTCCATATACTACTCATCATATGATTCTTAAAATACTTTTGAGCAGTTTTGAATCTAACCCATAGCGGAAAAGTTAAGTTACTATAAGTTTTTAGATGCGTGTATATCAAGCAATAGATTTATGACATAAGACTTATTCAGTATATGTCTGTTCATATCTGTTTTAACCACAGTGAGTGGTGTAATTTGTTGCTGACGTATTAGGAACCCTGTGTGGCATTGTTAAACACACACACAGATACAGATAGGCTGTTAACAGAAGGCTGCCAGTAGTGTTATGGAACAGGCTCTAAAATGTGCACTTAAAAAACTCCAGATGTAGCTGACAAACTGGTGCCCAATCAAAACACCTTATGTTCTTTAAGAGATTTGTTTATAGATTGTCTGACGTCCATTTCATTTATGTACAATTTACCCCTCTTTGGCAAGTACCCTGAGACGTAACCATGCATGACCTGGAAACTCTACACTCCCCATCATTCATTCTGTTCTTTCACAGAGGCCAGCAAACAGCTGCTCACACCTGGCACTCACTCACCCACAGCAGTCACTGGAGCTCAACTATCAAATCAATGACACTTCTTCCTCATCCCTTCCCTTAATCCACATTTAGGGGGCTACTGGTACAAATGTGTTATAAGCAAATGTTAACGTCTTTTGAAATAAATACAGTTTGAGTTACAGTTAGGTAGCTCACCCTTACACCCAAAACAAACATTGACCCACTTAAAACATTTCCTTACAGAAGAGGCTCTGTGTAGTCCTGGTAGAGGAGCCATGCAGCAGTCACCTGGCCAATAGGGGAAATTCCTTGACGTTTTTGTTGATCAGTGCAGCAGAACTAGCTAAACATGGTTCTGAAACCATGATAGAAGTTCCAGTTCACCAAGGATAATTACAACAAGATTTTCCACATTGAATATGAGTTACAAAGTTTATATTTGGACCACAGCTGTGCAGTTTGCCTTCTACAGTCAACGTTTGCCACGGGCTTGGCATAACTTGGAGACTTTGAACAAAATACCTATGTCAAATAATGGGATGGATGCACTACCATTTAGTTATTTGTTTTATAATTATTATTATAAAACAATATATTATTATATTATTATTATTACAGTTTCCCTAGATCACTAAATTCAAAACACCCAGATGCTTAAAAAGTAAAACCTGACCCAAACTAGGACTAGTCAGCTTGCATGGTTTAGAATTGTGCGTGAATTACAAGTTCAGACTTGTAAGAATAAATAGGCTTGTTTTGAGTTAATGTGATGAGCAAAAAACAACAACAACAACAACAAAAGACATGTTTCCTGACTTCCACTTATACAAGCTGCCCATTTGTGATGAAACAATGAGGAGTGTTTTAGTCTGGACTGGTCTTTGAATAAGATGTCATACAGGACAGCTACTCAGACTTGAATTTAAAGAGAACCTCCCACAATATTGCAAAATATCTGCATTACCCTCTATGGTCTAAGGATTATCTCATTCACATTTAAATGTTCAGGGCAACCTCAGCTCTCAGGATGATACCTTAATTGATTTAGGGCTCCGTGATCCTGAAAAGTTGAAATCTAGCATTACATATAAAAATATCTATTTGTTTCTTTCACACAAATTGTACACTTGAATCCTCCTATTACACATTGTAAGAGGTGAATGATGTTACCTTGTGTATCTCAATCGTTCTTCATAGCCTCATAACATCTTATGCAGCTCACATAGGACAGACTGCATATTCAGGAAATGTTTGACTGTGTGTACTACTCTATTATTGCAAATATGTTAATGAAATATTGTTAAAGGTTGAAAGTTCTTCTAAGACACAGTAAAGTAATTGAGACAGATTTAATGTGGAATGTGCTATTTTAGAAAAGTTTAGGTCAGGTTTGTTTACAGTTTTGAGAGGCAGCAGAAACCTGAAATTTTTAAAAACTTTTAAAAGTTGGCTCACAAAGATATTATAGGAAAATATACACTAACTCAGCCCCCAGGGTGTGTGTTCATAACTATTGCAAGGGGGTGAAGCAAGGCAAATGAATGAAATACATATGCCAATTTAAATAATTCCACATAAAATCATTTGTAATTTTTTTTTTGTTTGTTTGTTTAATAGCAAATAGAAAATGTTTACTATTATGTAATCCTTGTCACCAAATTGTCATTAAATATAAAATCTCAAACACATTTAGGTTCACTGGCTGTTCACTGGATAGAAAATAAATTAATCTTTAAAAATATGTTTAAAATATTTATGTTGTAAATATCAACTTCAATGTAAATAAAATGAGTATGTTTCTCTTAAATGTTGCAGTCACACAGCTCCAGGGACCTGGAGGTTGCGGGTTCAAGTCCCGCTCCGGGTGACTGTCTGTGTGGGTTTCCTCCAGGTGACTGTCTGTGAGGAGTGTGGTGTGTTCTCCCTTTGTCTGTGTGGGTTTCCTCCGGGTGACTGTCTGTGAGAAGAGTGGTGTGTTCTCCCTGTGTCTGCGTGGGTTTCCTCTGCGTGACTGTCTATGAGGAGTATGGTGTGTTCTCTCTGTGTCTGCGTGGGTTTCCTCCAGGTGACTGTCTGTGAGGAGTGTGGTTTGTTCTCCCTGTGTCTGCGTGGGTTTCCTCCGGGTGACTGTCTGTGAGGAGTGTGGTGTGTTCTCCCTGTGTCTGCGTGGGTTTCCTCCGGGTGACTGTCTGTGAGGAGTGTGGTGTGTTCTCCCTGTGTCTGCGTGGGTTTCCTCTGGGTGACTGTCTGTGAGGAGTGTGGTGTGTTCTCCCTGTGTCTGCGTGGGTTTCCTCCGGGTGACTGTCTGTGAGGAGTGTGGTATGTTCTCTCTGTGTCTGTGTGGGTTTCCTCCGGGTGACTGTGAGGAGTGTGGTGTGTTCTCCCTGTGTCTGCGTGGGTTTCCTCCGGGTGACTGTCTGTGAGGAGTGTGGTGTGTTCTCCCTGTGTCTGCGTGGGTTTCCTCCGGGTGACTGTCTGTGAGGAGTGTGGTATGTTCTCTCTGTGTCTGCGTGGGTTTCCTCCGGGTGACTATCTGTGAGGAGTTTGGTGTATTCTCTCTGTGTCTGCGTGGGTTTCCTCCGGGTGCTCCGGTTTCCTCCCACGGTCCAAAAAACAGGTTGATAGGTGATTTGGCGACTCAAAAGTGTCCATAGGTGTGAGTGTGTGTGTGAGTGAATGTGTGAGTGTGTGTCACCCTGTGAAGGTCTAGTGTCTCCTCCAGGGTGTGTTCCGGACAATGGATGAATATCTGCCCATATCCTCTGTTTACTCAGTCTTCTATTCAAACTGCTCAACAGTTTCCTTAAAGGTCACTGTCATTTAAGAAATAAAACAATTCATGGATGTTGAATTAATGTTTCCATTGTCCTCACCATTATCTTTTTTCTAGGTGTAAGTTTAACATTGTTCAGCTGTGAACATGCTCTCTTGTTAAATGCTATCAGCATTTGCACATCAAAACTCATTCTGCAGTGTGTCGCCTCCTACAGCTCTGATATCTTCTTGTATTACAGGGTTTTGATATATCTCTTTTGATCGTCCAAGATAAGTTGAAAGGAATGCTTACTCAATGAGACATTTTCTCTCAGAGAATGGCCGTCTTGAGGGCTTTAATCTCCCTCACTTTTTTCAACTATACAATACATTTAAGAGGAAGGGAAAGTGGCTTTCTAGTTCATTGAAGTGTACCATTAAAAGACACAGAGAAAATGAAACTCTTAACAACCTCTGAAGACCTGGTAGACCAACAAAACTGTTACCATCAAACTTTACGTAAAGCAACACTAGGTAAAATTTGGTATTTTGCTTCTCACAATACTGTTCAAGAGTGTAATTCATTGGCTAAACATCAAGGGGTTTTGGTGTTGGGGTGAGGGTAGGGGTGGTTTTCTACCCTGTTCCAGTGTTATAAATAGTCCAGTTACTGTGAAGCATTACAATTATTTTAATTTTAGGGTAAAAATGCTAATTACTTTAAATGTTTACAGTTTTAATTATTGAGAGATAATAAATGGGATAAAATAAAGCTCTGACTTCAGATCACAAAGCTGTTTCTGTCCACCTTTCCACTGTAAAAGACACATTGGATCTGAAAGGATCTGTATCTATGTAAAATTAAATTTTCTCCTAATTTAAGTTGTTGCTGATATGATTCCCCCTGACACACACAGTGCCATCATGCTGAGAGTGTGTGGGGTAAGCACACGCTTCCTCTGAGACCAGTGTAGCCAAAAACTGCTCCTTTTCCAACATGCTGCTGGACAGTTTCACATGCTTGGAGGAGAACTTTAATTGTCCAAACATTAACTTTCCCAGCAGCCCTGGGAATTGAACCAGGGATTTTTTCAATATTGGGGTCAATACTTAGCAACACTTAGACCACTATACAAATTGAAAGTCAGGAAATCAAATATATAACACAGGACCTAATATGGATTAAGTGAGAGCATGAATGTAGGCAGTAAGATAGCTCTATTTATACCTCAGTATGGTAAACCCATTCAATATTAATTCAATATTAATTGAAGCTATGGTAATATGGCATCGTCAGCAGATGCATCTACTATGAGTTATTGAGCCACACAGTTGCAGGAGTCTGAAGAGTGTGTCTCTCCGAGCTGAGACTGTTTAGATTAGGAACTTGGAAACCACTCTGTTTAGCTGATGACAGTCAGCAATGCTCTTTATGATTTGCTATATCACACTGTTGCAGGCTCCTGGGATGAAGTTAAAGAGGCTGGCTCAGCGCTCTGTCTTGTGTTTCATGGTTTTGTGGTTCAGTTAGCAACACAATTAATGTGTTTCTAAAATAGTGCTTGACCCCCTAGAGAGCTGGAGCTGAGGGTGAAGCTTGCAATGAAAGTAGAGTTTGACATATTCCAAGGGATTGTCCTCGGCAGCTGGATAGAGGAGATGGCACTTGGAAACTTTACACTCGCTCATGTCCTTTCAGTTGATGTATGGCATGTATTTCACTGTTAGCCCTAATCATGTGTTTCTTGGTTTGTGCAGTAGCTCAGTATTTTGTGCATCAACAATTACAGACTGCTCTACACGTGTTGCTCTGCATACTTTTTTGCCCCTTTTCATATTGTTCTTCAATGGTCACTGGTCCCAAAGGACCACCACAGTGCATGTGTGATTTGGGTGGTAAGATCATTCTCAGTGCTTCAGTGACACTGATGTGGTGGTGGTGTCTTGCGTGGTGCATGTTGGGTTGGTACAAGTGGATAAGACACAGCACTGCTGCCAGAGTTTTAAAACAGTGTACACTCACATTTTCCAGAGATCATATGGAGCTATTCTGCAGAAGTTTTTTTCTGTGTTGCCCTTTCACACATGTAGTGTGCAGCTGGAAGTTGTCAGTGTCAGATTTGTTGTTATTAAATTAAATATTACCCATGGTTAAGGCACAGGGCGGAACATGTGTAGCGTGTGTTTGAGGCTCGACATGAATTAATTGTGAGTTCTCTGGAAGTTTACTTTCTCTATTCACACAAAGTCTCACTTGGACATTATCCTGATGTTGTACTAGGGGCCTAGTCAGAGACGGTGTTTGTGTAGGTTGTCCTCTAGTCTTTTATCAGTGGTCACTAGACGCTGCCCACAGGACAATGTTGGATGGATGTTTGGGGTTGGGGGACCATTCTCAGTTCTATGGGTGCAGCAGTTTTTATGAGCACCACTCATTAAATAATCATCCAGCAGCTCCTTAATTTATGTTGCTCTCAACCTCTTAGCCTTTGCTTCGAGGCATAATGACACAGACGTGCTTGTCCTTCTCTGAGAAGTTTGATGAACAGAGGATCTCCAGAGCAGAGAGTGTGCCAAATCTATGTAGGACTAATGTTTCCTGTCTCAGAGTAAATCAGATGAACACTTGAGGGGCTGATGGCTGCCGTTGGATTTTGTATTGTGAAGCCTTTGCAGCTAGAGGAAATGAAGAGACCTCCATAATAGTCGTCTTATGTATGCTGAGATGCCAGGCATTCCTGACTTTCATCTCCCAGATCTAGATTCCCTCCTTAATGTCATGCACTGGACCTCTTCCCTTCCACTCTGGGTCTTTTGCCTCTGCAAATCCCACTGAATGATTCTTTAAACAGCCACTTCTCACTTTCATTCATTAATGTGTCTTCACTTACTTGTTGTAACTTTATAATTCTATTTGCGTTGGTTGACTTCCTCAGCTGTTCTGCATCTGCTACTGTTTCTCCATTAACGCCTTATTTGGAGACAGAATTTCAGTAACTGTTACTCATTTTTCGTTATCAAGGATCAACTAACATTTTTTTTTACTGTACTATTAAATGGTAGGGTACACAGAGTAAGCCCTGGGGTTTAGATATTGGGGACTGGTGTCTGCTCTTTATCAACTTCTTTCAAGGAAAGAAAACCTCAGCCTGATCTAAACATTCTTTCTGTAAAGTAAACTTCTAGGCCGTCTGGAAGAAGCCAAAAGACAATGTGATGTTATGGAGAATTCCTTTAAAGCTTTAGTGAAATCCATTTACATGGAGAAACCCCGTAGAATAGAATCAGTAGAATCAAGCTCCTGTCTTTTAGCAGCAGCTGAAGTGGCCTTTGGGGAGCGGATGTTGAATGTAAAGAAGCAGGGAAGATTACTTAGCCTTCTGTCAGAAGTGGAGACTTCTCTCCAATCATTATGTGCTGCTTAATAATTTACGTTTCCTGAAACACCAATCTCTGCTGATTCCAGACATATAAAGAGCCTTTTAAGCCAACATGGCACTCAGAGTTTCTTAGTGAATGAATGCAGTGAATGCACACATACTACATAGAAGAAACATGCCATGTGTGTTGCACTGGTCAATAGTTTGATGTTTATGAGCTGAAGAACATGAAGACCTTTGGCTTGTTTGAAACACTTTGTAACACATTATCTGATGGCAGCCTACAATGAGTCTTCGTAAATCATGCATGAGTGTTGGATAAGCTAGAAGGCTTATGAGAATCTCAATGAGAATCTGTCTGGAATGTCACAATGTTGATATTGTTTTCGGTTAAACATTTCTTGAACACTTTGGGTGTATCATAATTTTGTTGGAAGGTACAGTGCAAGGTCAGGTTTTTCAAAAGACTGCCTGTTAGAGTTGTTACATTTAAGGTGAAACATTACAGTTCCACGTCTATGGTCCATGCCTGACCATGCCATGGTGTTCTTGGAGTTAAATGCTTCTCCATTATTTCACCAAATGAAAGCCACATTTTTAAGTCCAAACAACTGCATTTTCATCCCATCTGACCACAGAATTGATGACCAAGATCATTTTTGCTGGTCCAGGTGAGCTTTTCCAAAGACTAGTCTAGCTTTTGTGTGCCTCTGTTGGAGAAGCAAAGACACTCCATTACCTGCTGGAGTGCCTGCCTTGAGATGTTGGTATGCCAGAATTGCCTAGATTCATCATGATGGATTAAATAGTGATACTTGGATTCTTCTTGCACTGCAATTCTCGCCAGCACAGGGGTCACTTTTGGCTTCCTAATTCTAATGATTCTAATTCTTCTCATTCCTAAATTTGTGCTTTGAGAATTTTTACAGAAAGTTCTTTTTGACTATGTTTTGCACTGTGGTTATTGGCACTTGGATGTGGCTTTATCGCTTTTCCCAATGGGCAACCAGAGGTCCTCACTATGTTCTTTTGTTTTGGCCTTGACAGATACAAATTTTAATTCAAATTAGCATCTTTGGTCAGAAGAAAGAAGTCAAATTAAATTAACTTTAAATAGAAAATTGCCATGAATATGGATATTTTCTAGGTTTATCTGTAAAGTATAAATACTTTTAAGTAAGTACAGAGCTTTTGAACATGGGTAAAAGTAAGAACCCTGTATTGTGTACTTGGAGTACACAAATAAAAAAAAGTAAAATAAAAAAGTATTTATATATTTTTTGTAATTATGTAGATATCTGTCAAATAATTTTGTGTGCACATGCTTTATTAATTTCAATCATGCATTCTGAAAAACTCCATTTAACAAACCCCAAACATACTTATGGAATCTGCTATTGGACTGAGTGCATCTCGAACCTGATGACACTGTTCTGTTGACTTGGCAAAACTTCAGTCACATCAAGTTTTAGATGCGTCAGTGTTTTCATGGCTAATAATATGCTGGATGCCCTTTGTTTATACAGGGGCAATGATCCAACAAAATACAGTTGCACTCTTGTGAATCAGCTAACATTGGTTCGTATGTTTGTACATATCTTTTTTTCTGTTAATACTCATGGGTCATTTTATAATTTATTCCAGATTCTGTGTTTTACAAGGACATCTCAATACTGAAAATATGACACTGTGATTGAATATACTAAAATTTAAAGGGTTGTGCTTTGCCCAAAGCCTCACACATTCTTTCAGGCCCTTTTAACAGCATTAGCTAATTAGGTTAATATTTAGAGGCTGCTGAGATTCATTCATTTTACACAACCAAAAGCTTATGGATCATTATTGGTCTTCCTACCTCTTTTTAGATACAATTCTGCATAACTATGATTCACTACAAAAAAAAATAAAATAAAATGATGACAGATTCCATGTGGTATTGCATCTGCTACAAATCATCCTGTGTTGTACTCCTCTTTTGGTCATTTAGGCCAGTAGGTTCAGTGTATTTCAATTCTATCTTTCATCAAAGCATTCCATTTATGAGGATATAATGATGTTTCAGTCCCACAGTTCGCTGTGCTTTTTTCCCTCATGGATTCCAATGCCTTTAAAAGCACTTGCACACATCGTTTTGCCACTGCATATGCGTGGTTCCTTTGGCACACTTGGAGGTTTGACACGCACAGCACAGAATCATGCCAGTGTGTGCTACACCAAAAAAGGAGTGAGCCACTCTCTTGTGCTTCATCATACTTGGTGCAGCAATTATTCCTGAGATGCTGGCTATCTTTAGAGTCAAGACACAGTCTTTGCCAGTGAGAGCACTCCATCACATATTTCATTCTTCTTAGGTCAAGTCATGGGACTCTTCTTTGACATCATAATCGGCGTAGTACAAATATTAGCCCACTGGATGGTTCCCATACTCCAGTTCTGCAGTTATTTTTGCCTTTCCTGCGCAGACAGGGGTCCACTTCTTTTCTTTTTTTTAATTTTTGTAACGTGGGAAAATGGGCTAGAAGGGAAATTGAGGAGCATGGGACAAGCCATTGGGGGAAAGCCCACAGAGACCACTGTTAAGTGCATACGAGAGATGCTATCCATCAGTTAAGGCCACTATGAGTTTTTTTTCAGCACTTTTGTTTGTAAGCTGGACATGAGAAGCTGACCACAACCCACATGAAGTCAAAAGTCATTTACAACCAAACCTACTCTATTTTAACAAAGCAAAGCATGTAAAACAAGCATTTCTCACTTAACATTACTCTTTTCCTGATTCCCAGTTAAAGATCTTTTAACAGGCAGTTAAAATGTTAAACTGATCGTGAAAGGAAACAGCTGCAAGGTTTTTGCTTTTAACAGTGTAACTGAACTCTTTCTGGACCCCTTAAGCTTTGATGATCTTTGATCTCTGAACACTTGCTGCTCACACCTCAACTCTTTTAGAAGTCAGACCCCCCTTGGTAAAGCTGAATTATGTGCAGTGTTGTTCAAGATGGGTTATGCTCAAAGCAGTGCTTCAACCTTTGATCTAAAATGCTTTGTACTGAACAATGTATTCTTTATATTGTAGCTGTTTATAATTTCCATCATATTGTGTCTTGCTGCTTTACAAAAGCAATAAACCATGTGAGATTAAATTAAACTGTGGCAAAAAAATCACTCTAACATATAGACTTTTGTGACATCACAAATCCAAGGGCAGCCATTTGTCCATGTACTTTGTTTTTATGTGAGATTATGGTTGTGCTTGTACAGTAAGCTTTCAGTTTCTTTAACCATGAAGCAAAACGTTAAGTGGACTGGGTTGTTTTACAGTGCATGAATCTGTTGATCCACAAAACCACAAGTGAAAACACAAATAAACCACACAGGGGCCACTTTGGGAGGTGGCCTGAGATGTGTGGTCCAGATATATTTCCAGTTAAAGGAAGCTGAATGTGTTAAGCTTAGAATATGCTCATATGCAATAGTCTGTGAGTGGCTGCCATTTCATCTACTTTTCTTTGTTAACAATGTGTTGTGTCACGGATGTTGTGCATGAATGTGGACATACCACGACATATATATATATATATATATATATATATATATATATATATATATATATATATATAGTTATTATTATTATTATTATTATTGTTTATCCATGATATATTTTGCTTAAGCAAATCTGAAGTGATAAGTCTTGTTTGGTTTCAAATACACTGAAAATTAAGGTGTTGCTGTATGTTTTCCCCCCACACCAAAGTCACCTTAATTGACTCATAAACCTACTTTAGGCTGCTTCCACTGACCTGTTTGTGTTAGATTGTAGGTCACCGATGGTGCAGCTGCCTGTGTCAGCTTTTTCTTATTCATTAAAAAAGGGGATATGCTCAATGAAAAAGATGTCTTTGAAACTCTATTCTCAGGAGTTTTTTTGCAGAGTTTTTTTTTATTCTCAGATTGCAGATTAGTAGAAAGTCTCAAGGTTGTTGAATATAAGGGTGGCACGGAGGTGCAGCAGGCAGTATCGCTGTCACACAGCTCCAGGGACCTGGAGGTTGTGCATTCAAGTCATGCTCCAAGTGACTGTCTGTGAGGAGATTGGTGTGTTCTCTCAATGTTTGCGTGGGTTTCCTCCCATGTTCCAAAAACACACATTGGTAGGTGGATTGGTGACTCAAAGAGTGCCCCTCCAGGGTGTGTTCCCGCCTTCCGCCCTGTGATTCCGAGTAGGCTCCGGACCCACTGCGACCCTGAACTGGATAAGCGGTTACAGACTTTGAATGAATGAATATATGTTTGGTCTAATGACTAAAGTGCTTATGCTGTGCCTTGTCTCATAATCAAAAGTGCCTTGTAATGTTGTAATGCCTTTGGCCTTGATGCACAGAACTACCTCAGGCTGCTGCACTTATTGTGTCTTTTCTATAGCAGTTGGCATAATTCAGTTCCCTGTCTGGACTGAAGGACCATCTACACTTAAAGCCCATTAAAAAGCCCATCAGATGAGAGAAGCCAAAGTAGATGAGTTCATTAGTGGAGGAGCCAGATTACACTAAGCTTCAGAAAGTATATGTTTATAGTAAGATCTGTTCCTCAAACTACAGGTACAATAATATGCAAAAGTTTGAATACATTGTAACGAATAAAATAAGTAGGCTGAGTTGGTCCTGTATTTGAGAGGTTGATGCTTTACAACCTGCTTTACAACTGACATGTTCATACATTTATTCTGAAATCATTGATATCAATAGGGAGTTGCCTTTGGGGAAGGCTTTAAATGAGTTGTTGGAACTTTGGCTTGACTGGATTGTATTTAGCCATGGCACTTAAACTCATTCCAAAGGTTGTATAGTGTGACACCAATCCAGACAATACATCACTCCAGAGAAATGCTCCACAGATCAGTGCTCTTAAGCTGGTGCTTGCCATTACACATGGGGACCTTAGGCTGATGTGCAGTGGCACTAGAATGTCCACGTTCATTTCATATTATCCATTGAGGCCCCTATACATAGTGCATAGTGAGTGTATATTTTAGTTTGACCAAAACCTTTGCGTTCTATTAAATTTGGTAATTCTTTATTGTAACTTTCTATAGACCTTTAGCAATATAAGATTAATGTCTGGAAAATTGTCTGTTATTTCATTAAAATGACTTAAATACAACAAAATAAATACTTCACCAATCCTCAGCCAGAACATCTCAAGTTGCATAGCAACCAAATGTATGTTGAATTGTTGCCAATCAGGAATCAGTTTAATATGCTGTTTTAATCCTCTCATTGTTCATAAAATGTATTTCTATTTTCAGCGCTTAAGTAGATGTATTTCCATTACCCTTCTGCATGTAGCCTTTCATGCTAATGTCAGCCACACCTGATACTGAGTTATTCTTAGAGTCCTAATGTCAGGCAAGGGCGTGACCGTCTTGTTTTGGTTTCACATCTGAATGAAATTTATTTGTGATACGAAATTAAGTCTTTTAATTTTCATAACAGATTATGTTACTATATCATTAGGCCCGCAAAGGCTGGGTTTGGTACTCATTTACTGTGAAATTGGACTGGAGCGAGTCACATGAAAGTAAACTGTGCTTGCCTTTGTGATTTTTCTGACCTATTTAGCATTTGGACCAAGTACAAATTATTAAATTATTCAGGAGACATTTCTAAAGAGATTAAATGCCATGTAATAATTTGAAATTGTGATTTATGTTCATTGTACAATAGACAAATTATAATTGAGCTCTGCATTTAACAAATCTGTGGCAGTTAATACATAAACACACACACAAACAAAGCAGCAGGCAGCCAACACTGCACTGGGGCATTTTGGGGGTTAGGTAGGGTTGCCAACTTTCTGAAATCAAAATAAGGAATGCAGGGGGCTAGTATGTACTTGTAAGTCCTTTTCAACTGTAGTTAGTCTGATAAAACTTTTTTATTGTCAGACATTTATTTAGCCAACTGCCATCAGAATTGTCAGTGCCTGTCAGTAGCCTTTTTGAACTATGGCAAAGCAGAATATGTCCATTTATTTTCCAAATACTGTAAAACCAGTTTAAAAGAACTGTATTATTTTAAATTGTTCATTAATTATTTGTTCATTAATGTTCGTTAAAACAGAAGATCTGAAGTGAAAGATCATTTTGGTCTAAGATTCTAAAGATATATGTCCAGACAAAATGTCAGAATGAATTGCTGATTTAGGACCCATATTTGTCTTACTCTCTAATTATTGTTTGTTAAATATTATTGTTAATCTGTTCGAAATTATCTAATGTGGTTTGTAAAATTACTTTGATTTGAAAATTCATCACAGATATGCTGAATGAGAATGAAATGTAGTTTCTCCAGTGCACAGTGCTAACATTAGTTCTGTCTTAAAGCAGAGCTGTAGCTGTGGGGAATTTTTCAGCTCTGACCCGCTGCTTTCAGCACCGCAGCAAAACAACCCCCTGTAAGAGGGACTGTGACTCCATTGGCTGCAGCACTGAATGATGGACAAATAACACTGACTGCTGATTGGCTAAATAAAGGTGACAACCAATGAAAAGCGCGTCTTCTGTTTAGGAGCCGTGGAGAATACCCCCCTCGCGCCTGCTGAGAGAGAGCTGTGTGTTTCTCAAACCACCACCATAACAAAGATATGGAACAAAACGCATCTTGTATCGGTTCAAAACATAATGTATCTTTTAGTCTCCAAATTCAGGACAATTCCGTATTTTACGGGATGGTTGGCTTACACTAGGCTTACTTTGCTCAAGGACACTCCAGCCATGGATTCCTGCCAATCATGGGGATTAACCATCAACCATCCTGGTCCTAGTCATCTTCTCTAATCATTAGACCACAGCTTCACATTTGCTTCATATATGTCAAATATACATAAATGTTTCTGCTCATCTTTCCAATGACAGAGCACAACTCTGCATTAGGGAACTGAAAATGTGTGGTTTTACCTCAGTTTTTTCTTTTTATTACTATTATGCATGAAAAGAGTCACAGTGACTTAAATTTGTCTGGGTCCACATTTTCTTCTAAAAGTCATTTGAAGGAATTTTAACTGATATTTAAAACCATTTTTCCCTTTTATTCCAAAGTTACTACTTTGGAGATGAGACGATTTGCTCCAACATGGACAATATGTTTTTCTGTTTTATACCTGATTTTACACAGTGCCATGCTTCTAATCAAACTCCATATTAGCTTGAAAATGTACATTAGCAGAAGAAACGATTCTGAAAAGTGAGACCACGTAAAAGAGATATTTACCCTTCCTTGTGTTTTTGTGTTGTATAATGTTGGCCTGTTGGGAGAAAGAAAAAAACAAAAATATGTAGATTAATCAGTGGGAGCCTGCAGTTATACATTTTTCATTTTTTGATCACAGGAAATATTAGCTTATCAGGCAGGGCTGTGGCATATTTCCAGGGTGTTTTCACTGTACACTACAGCTCTGTTCAGTGTCCTGCAAGTGTACTGGCATTCTTTATAATAATAAAATATTCACCATAACAGCTGTAGTCTAGTTTGTAGGGTTATTTTTTGTATGAGCCCAAATGCCATCGAACGCACCATGATCATACACTCTATTCCTGTTCCATGCAGTATATGGGATGTGAATTTTATATTGTTCTTTAAATGTTTGAAACATTTAAAAACCGGTTTCAAATCAGTAGCAGTCCACTAACAGTAGATATTTATCTGGGATTGATAAGTGAATGCTGAAAAGCCTTGATTTTTGTCTGAGTCATTTTTCAAGCATGAAATCCACAGAGTGAAAGAGTCACATCCTCAGGTCAAGATATATAGCCTGAGGCATATTGTGAATGTTAAGGGTTAAGGGTTGCATGTTTAAGGGGTTGGGGTGCACTTTTATTCCTTTGTGTTGGGCTGGTTCCAATCGCCAGATGTGGGGGCTGTAAAGAGATTTATGCCTGAGCTTGGAATATTTGTCTAAACCCAGCAGTAGCCAACCAGACTATTCATGTCTGATTTGACTGGGTTTGGACATCATCTTTTTTAAAATATTTGTCTGTCTTGGGTTGGGTTTGGATTTCACCATTACTCCAGTCACTCCATGGTTCCCCTACTTTATCCTACCTTGGGGTTTTTTATTACCTTCAATTTTATTCTGGCACACTTGAGTCTCATGTACTGTTTTCACTGACATGTCTCATGTGTGAATGGACCTGAATAAGTGCATTTGATTACACTGAAAGTCAGACATCTCAGAAGGTGCAGGATTGGGTCAGAGGTCACACTGTGCAGTGATGACCGTTAAGTTTATCTTCCAGCAAAATCCACAGGTGTCAACAGCCAGCATTTAGGAAGTTGCCATGAACTGTTATGGGAATCAGGCTTTGTGATAATAAAATCTGAGTGTTTTTATGTGTGTGGGCCTGCATTTGCACCTGTGTCATCTCTTCTGCCATTGTTGGCAGTTGTTGTCATGGCTTGTGGTCAAGCTTTTGAGACGCAGGTTTGGCAGGAGGGTGTCAGATGCCTTTCTCTGCGTGAGTTAAAACACATTTCACACTGAACTGAAGAGAATTCTGACTCATACATTCTTAAAAAAAGGTGCACAGAAGAACACTTTTGGTTCCATAAAGAACCATGTTTCTTTAAAAGATGTGTGAGTGTGAAGAACCTTTTAAATGTTTAAATATCTATCACTCGATCTTAGGGTTCTTTACTCAATAAAACATTTGAAAAAAATGGATCTTTTTGGAACCAAAAGTTTCTTCTATGGCATAGTTCAAAGACATTTTTGTAGCACCTTTGTCTTTGAGTGTAGGAGGCATCAGTGCTCTCCGCTACAGTTTATGTTCTTTATTGGGAGATGTGAATGTATATTAGCTGTGTTTTAAAAATGTGGTAAAATTTGCTGCAGCAGAAGGCAGGTTGTAATCAGCATCAGCAGAATGTTTGTGCGCCTGACCAGATTGTACTGTTCTAAGTAAATATCATTAGAAGGGAACTGGGTGTGCGTCATCATACTGCTGGAGGCTCCACATGTACTGAAGAGCTTGCAGAATGGAACTATGCATAGCAGCTCCTGACTTGGGATCCAGCCCTAGATAAAGGCTGTTGTGTTGTTATCTTTGTTGATGTAATTAGTGATTTCTGTTTTGTGTGGCACCCCACACCCATGCCCACTTTCTGGGTTGTCCTTGCTTTCTTAGATACCAATGTTACAATATTGTGTACAAGAATTTTCAGCACTAATTATGTAAAACTGCTTTGTGTCAGTTATAAAAAGTGCCATATAAATACATTTTGATTGATTGAGTACAAAAATATTTCACATTTATCTTTTTAGCAGTTTCTTGTAACCCTGAATTATTAACCCTGAAGTATTAAGGGAACACCATAAAAAATTGTCAGATGACATAAGCAATGTGCATTTAAGACATAAGCTGTAAAAAGCAACTCTGTCTGTCCTATTCTGTGCACCATCATGCAGCAGCACTGGCAACTCTGTGGCCTTCCATGAATGACAACACTTTCTCAACAAGCCAGCACCATATTAGCAGCTGTTGCCAATCCAGCTCATTTACTCTCTTGTCTTTGGCAAATAGAGGAGGAATAAGAGGGCTGTGCTCTTGCTTTCTGCACAATACACTATACAGTCTTTCTCTCAGCAGAGCGACTTTTGGGGTAAAACGTTCAGAGGGAAAAGGTCTGGCACTCGAGTCATTCTTGTGTTATGGCAGCTTTGAGCAGTCAAACTCATGAAAAGGGGCTTTATTCATACCGCAGTTTATTTTATATGCAAGGCATTGGACAGTTAAAAATGCACATTTGAATTTTTCCAAATGCCTTTTTTTTAGCCAAAATAGTCATGAGCATATCAGTCCATTTAATATTCAACTTTCTATGGGCTTCCGGGAGCTGTTGCTATCAAAATGTTGGCCCTGTGACTTAGACACTCTGCAATTGCCGTTTATGGTGATACCATAGTCATTTGTGGAAGTGTGTCCAAAATGCATGACTGGTCTTACTCCCTGAGATGGTGGAATGACCCAACACTTAGCATAATGCGTCACCAACACTTAGCTTTTAGCATTTTCCTCCATTGTCAATTTTGGGTTTAACAACTAATTTGAATAAATATTATCATAATGTAATATTTCAGTTATTACTTTATAATTCTTTGTATGTTCTGAATCTTCCTTATGCTAAAAGGTCATCCTGCTTCTTGCAGTTGTGTAGTGTTAGTGCTTTTACAGTGGGTGCACTGTCAGGGAGAGTATCAAAGGGAATTGATTTGGCACAGGGAAGGCCTGTGTAATCCAAGAGTTAGTGCGCATATAGAGCTTTTTGCTCAGGTGTGCTCTGTAGGAATGCTCAACATTGCTTTGTCGATATGCATCTCTTCACTGGAGGCAGAGCAGATCTGATGGCTACAACAAAGTGAGACAGTCCTTAGCTAACGTCGCTAATGCACAGGAAATGCTTTTGTTGAGAAAAACTAATCGAATTTCGGTAATGGGAAAACATCCTTCATGCTGTTTCCCTCGTGAAGCACCAGCTACAGCACACATAAGAGTAGATGTGTGTTCACTTTTTGAACTCCAGCAGCAGTATGACAAGAATAACACCTTAAAGGGGACACAATTATTAATAAACTATATAAACAAAACAATTTTAACATTACTTTTCATATATGGTGTCTGTGATATAGCTCAAATTGTTTGGTGAACTTCTAATAAAAAAGAAATATTTTACTGACCCTTATGATCATAATCCTAGTACAACCACACTGATATTGGGATAGGGGCTAGCCATGACCTAATGGTTAGAGAAGAAGGTTGGAATTGGAAAATTGCTGTTTCACTCCCCACAATTGGCAGAAAGGTTAGCGCTGGCTAGTGAAGGAACAGCAATGTGCTCCTCGCTTAATCCACGGCTGAAATGCCCTTAGGCAAGCAAATGCTCCCCAGGTTCTGGTGATGGCTGCCCTCTGCTCCGTGTGTGTGTGTGTGTGTGTGTGTTTGTGCATGCTCATTGCCCCTAGTGCACTTGTTCACTGCTGCAGATGGGTTGAATGTGAAGGTCAAATTTTATTCTATCTTATCTAATGGCTTAAAAAGAGCACACAACAATAGTTAATGATACATTTTAATCATAGCTGAATAACTATTGCAGTTCCTGGGAAAGGATGCCATATTAACGGCAGAATATATCTCTCCAAAATATCATTTCTGGAATTTTTGCCCCATTCCAACTTCAGGAATCAAATTCAAAAGAAAGTTGGTCAATGAAAACATTGGGTATCTTTTCTTTGTATAATATTTGTCAGTTAAATAAAAGTTCTGAGAAATAACAAATCACACATTCATGTTTTATTTTATTTACAATTTAAAAAAATGTTCCAGTGCCTTTATTTTATAAATATTTATGCACTGGCAAATACAATACCCTTCTGAAATTAGAGACCACCCTTCATTTAATTTCAATGAACTGCAGATAAATTGTTCATCTTTCCTTTAACCCTTCCTCTCCCTTCCTTGTGCAAGTGTCTAATATCTAATCTACTCAGTATCACATGAAACATTTATGATTTGTACTTAATGGTTGTTTTGACTGTAAATAGCTTTAGCATAGCACTGTATGCGCATTAAAAAAATTGGATATCGGCCATGCAGTTACTTAGAGTAATTATTAAAAATTTGTTCCATTTCAGAGGCTATTGGATCTAGTAAAGTCTATACTCTCACTATAGCAAATTACACTTTGGATTGAATAGTGAATAGATCTGGAGTTCATGACCATGGCATTAGACTGAATGTTGTGATGAAGTTTATATGAAGTGAAGTGAATGCATTAGCAGAGCAGAGCCCTTTCTCATAGTCTAGAGAGCTATAGGATACTTTTAGGGGAAAAGGCAGCACATTTTCAGCTGCCAGAGGGAAACACTGGGTCAGTATTCTAGACATAAATTGAGCCTTTCTTCTTTGAGAGGAATGACACATTGGAATGCTGTACATTGATACAGACATGGGTGGGCGCACCAGATTCCATTCATAGCACCCCCCCCCCATCTCTGCCACTTATCACGTTTTACAGTGTTCCCACCATATCAGGCATTTGTTAGGGGTGTGTTATTGGGTCGGCTGCTAAAACAATGTGCATGTGCTATGGATACGCAGGCCAACTGATTTGCTTGAGGACATTTATCATTTCTGCTTTGATTAGCCTTTAGCAGAAGTGTATATATTTACTTAATTGCATGTACTGTGTTACTTAGGCTGATATGTAGTTCCTGCTTCTGTTTAAGGCCTGCTATATCAATAGTTCTTACTGTTAGAATATAAAGGTTCTGCTTTAGTTCATCAAGTTAAAGTTGTAGTAGTTAAGTACAAATTCACCCTCAGTGGTATAGCCTCTGTCTTATGATCCAGTTTTGTACCTTGGAAAACTTGGAACAGTTCCTTTTATATGCCTCTTGTGTTTGTGTTTTTTACAGTATGGGCTAACCTGGAAGTCCACATGATGGACCAGGTGGAGGTCCTTTTGAGTGAGAATGCAGGGATCCCCTGCATATACAAACTTGCTGAACCAGACAGTTCAGTGACCATAGATTGGTTTGAGGTGAGTCAGAAATTTTCTTTGAAACAATGTTCATAATAATTCAAGTATTCATTTAAACAGATTTACAACCCCTGCAGATGTTATTTAGCAAATACAGTCAATTTAATGAGTTTAGTTTATGTACAAACTGTGAATAATGTATGTATTGTTGTACACTGTTATTTTATGTATTGTATTATTTTGTTTTTAATATTTAGATATTTTTTGGGGGGTGGGGGCCATGCACCAACATTTTTTTGACTCCTTTTAGAAATCAACATCAGACAAGGAGCCTATCTACCACATAAACAGCAGTGGTAGTTTCCCAATTCAGAGCAAAATCTTCAGTGACCGCATCAATGTCTCTCACTCACTGGTGAACGACAAAACTTGGAACTGTACTTTGAACATCTATAAAACACAACTCAGCGATGAAAGGAAGTTTATCTGCCAAGTGAATGTGAATACAGAAAGCAAGGAAGGACTCACTCAACTCCTCATTTTTGGTAAGAGAATGTTAATTTATCCATGGTTTTGGTCCTGGAGGGCTGTTGCCTAGAATAGTTTGGCACTTTCCTTCGTCAAACCTGCATCTTCTTGTTGGGCTGTACCTGGTAGATTAGAGCAGGGAAAGCATACAGATTACACTCAACCTAACAGGACCTGAACTAGGAGCTGCTCTGGACTGAACACATGTACAAATGGCTTTTTATGGGGTGCAGTCATAAGCACACAGAGCTGTTTCAAGCCTGTCCCCTTATGAACTGCAGTGCCCAGTAAGAGTGGGCTTTTAATATAAAAATACTTACTGAAGTCCCCAGTGGTTTAATATGTGGTGAAATTATAATTGGAGGTGGGAAAAGTAGCCTTAATCATAGTCAAGTTTTGCTGATACTTCTGTGTAATAAGGACTTCAGTAAAGTACCTTCCTAAATACGTAAACATGTATATTTTATTCATGTCAAATTCAGATAAGAACTCCCTTTATAATCCATAACCTGACTGTCCTCTCACCTCTGCTCACAACTAAAAAAAAACTACTGAGGTTTTTTGTAAATGATTTAAACATTACCTCGCCTCTTCATGGAAATCTAGTCTATTTCAAATAGGGCTTTAGACAGTTTTTTATATGTGAAATATTTTTTAAATCTTGATTCAAATCTCAATGTGCCCTCAACCTTATTTCCTCTTTTCCATTTTAGATCCCCCAAGTAACCCCACTGTTGATGTAGTATCTTATAGCACTGCTGATACACAGATTGAAGAGGTAAAGTGCTGGAACATTTGCTCCGAACACTTAAAATGTGACAGTGTCTTGACCGCTAAAATAAGTTAATGGGTACTTGTGAAATGCATGGAGAATGCTAGAATGTGGTCTTTATGTTGGGTCTAGTTTGAGGTAAACGTAGCGCAATGTGAATAGCACTTTACAGTAGGGTAAGAACATTTTCTGGAGATGTGTTTTCACACATGTAGCATAGGAACTAAAAATGTCTTAAATGCCCACTTCCAAAAGTCACATAGTGCCATTTCTGCAGTGCTGAGAATGGAGTAGACAGAGGTTCTGATCTCTATTACAGATGAGTGAAACATCACAATGATTTTGAAGCTGTGATTTAATGTCACAATATTACTTGGAACCAAGATATGATGGCCTTAAATGTTTTAAAGTTTATATCTTCTTTCATGCTTTGTGTGTTTGGGCAACGCATGAGAAGGCATTTCATCTAACCAATCCAAACAGTTACAAACAACATACAACATGTATTTCAGGTTGCATCTTGCACAGCTGAAGATGCTCACCCAGCTCCCAACATCACATGGTACAAAGACAGATTACCCTTACAGTCCTCAGATGATAGTAAGTGTACAGAAGTGCTCACCAGTGTGTGTCAGTCAGATGGAGCTGTCTGCATGGGCAGCCTGAAGTGATACTTTATTTTGATGAATTCTGTAATTTTGTAAATGAAGGCTCTTTATGCTTAGTTATAAAAATTGTCTTGTTAAATTTTATCACTAGAACTATGTTAGCTGGAGGTGGAATATGATGAATCTTCTTTCTCTTTCAGAAGGGAATGTGCAAGATTCCATAACAAAGAATTCCAACCAGCTCTACACAATAAAGAGTACACTGCATCAGAAGATGCAGATTGAGGACAAAGATTCAGAGTTCTACTGTGAGGTATCCTACTTCATGCCTGGAAAAGTCATGATGAAGGAGTCTGAGAGCTTTAAGATCACAGTCTACCGTGAGTTGTCACTCTCTAAAAAGGGTGTTTCTATATGAGACACATGGAAACATTAAAAGATTAGATGACAAGCAGATTGTTGCAGTTGGAACAGAATCTATCATCCATCCATTATCTGTAACCGCTTATCCAATTTTAGGGTCGCGGGGGGTCCAGAGCCTACCTGGAATCATCGGGCGCAAGGCGGGAATACACCCTGGAGGGGACGCCAGTCCTTCACAGGGCAAACACAGACATTCACTCACACCTACGGACACTTTCGAGTCGCCAATCCACCTGCAACGTGTGTTTTTTGGACTGTGGGAGGAAACCGGAGCACCCGGAGGAAACCCACGCGGACACGGGGAGAACACACCAACTCCTCACAGACAGTCACCCGGAGCGGGAATCGAACCCACAACCTCCAGGCCCCTGGAGCTGTGTGACTGCGACACTACCTGCTGCGCCACCGTGCCGCCCTGGAACAGAATCTTGAATCTCCAAAATGGTAACTTTAGTGTAAAAACAATAAATCCTTCATTTTAATTGAGAGATTATGAAACAAGGCTTTTTTTTATTCAAGTTTGAAATAACTGAATTGCATTCGGGGCACATTTCAAAAGCAATAATAATATGGCATGGCAGTAGTTGGGGTTTAGGTGCCTTGCTCAAGGGCACATTAGTCTTGCCCTGCTAGCTCTGGAGATTGAACCAGCAACCTTCCGGTTACAAGCCCAGTCCCCTAACCACCAGGCCATGGCTGGCCCCTCATGATGTCTGGCAAAATAGAGCATGCTTTCTATAAGTGATATATAAAAAAAACTATATATTAAACAAACGGTGGTGTGTTGTATGAAAATACTCTTGGACGGATGCTTATTTCTACACACAAGCATTTTTATGAAACTCAAATTCCTGCTTGTTTTTTTTTTTGTCTAGTTGTATTCTTAGTTAAAAATAGTTATTCTCATTTCAGACACATTCCAAAAGCAAAAATACAGTACAGAAAACTGTGGCTATGAGTACATCTACTATGTCTAATTCTTTTTTTCCATGTTATTTCGTTAAAGATACAACTACCAAACTTACACTGACACAGATATCTCCAGAAGGTTTGGTCAAAGAAGGTGACAAAGTGGAGATAAGATGCCATGCAAATGGGAACCCTCCGCCAGCTATGTTTTTTTCATATAATGAAGTAAGGAGTCTTAAACCATACTATGTGGAATTAAACAGAATGGAAATTGGAAATTAAATATCACTGGAAATTAATGGATGTATTCTTTTCAAACCAGGAGATTTTGTCTGAGAATATGGATGTTCTTGTCCTGGAGAACGCGGTACGATACAACGATGGGGATTATGTCTGTAGCACCTATGATGGTTTCTCAGAAAGCTTTAATCTAAAAGTGCACTGTGAGTAAAAAGTTTTGTCCAAACTAGCAGATACAGCAATATTGCTTTGATATTCTATCTAATTATTTTCATGTTTTTTCAGATTTGGATGACGTTGTGATCACCCCAGAGGAATCAACTGAACTACAGGAAGGGCATGATCAGTTTCTGACCTGCAATGCCCTCTCTTCTCTGTCAACAAATGTAACATGGTACAAGGTAAAACAAACAAACAAAAATAAAGCTTAAATATGAAATATTTTCACATGATTATAGTTATTTTGGAATGCACAATACTAAACAATATATGGTGTAAAATTTATTAATTTCATACAGAGTTTAAAATAAGTGCGTACACAATAACAGGTTTACAGAATGAATTTATGTAACGTGGTAGCTTGCACAGGGGTGGGTTTGAACCAGGAACCATTTATGTAAGGGACTCAAGTGCAGAATAATCAGAAAACTAAAGATTAACAAAAGGGTACCAACAAGGTGTTGGTGTGGACCAAGAGAGGGAAGGAAACAATCTGATAACTGCCCTGCCCTAGATTAGAACTGCTAAGATCCTGGCTTAGAAGCCAGAGTAATCCCACTGCACCACTGGGACAGTGTGTGAGAGAGAGAGGGGCCTAAAAATCAAAACCAAGGCTATCAGGGGAAGACTGAATGGCTCAAAAGCTGGGAGCAAATAGCAATTTAAAACAAAAGGAGGCTTCCCAAACTAAATAGGGAACAGACAGCTAAATAAACAAAAACCAAAGATGCCAAACACAATGATTTGTGAAAAGAAGAAAAACTATAAACTTAGAGATGAACAAAAGCCTCAAAAAGAATGAGGAAAATGGAGTAATTTAAAGAGTTCACAAGAAAAAGACCCAGGAGAAGGTTCAAGGGACTCTACCAAAATGACTGGCCTGGCTTGTGTGGTACTCTTGAAGAGAGAAACCCCAGACTAAGGTGTGTGTGTTGGCTTCCCTTAAGCAGGAGAGGAACAGGTGATGCTGATTTCTCCTAATTAAGGTGTGGTGGCTCCATGTCTCCCTCTGGTGGCTGGGGGTGGCCCAGTGGGCAACCGGCCCCTGTCTGAACCCTTGCGGTTTAGTTATTTAAATTCCTTCAATTATATCCTTTTAAATGTGAATCCATATATATAGACACATACGGTTAAAGAAATTAATGTCAATGTGTTCAACTATTCAGTGAAAATCATTAAAATATTAGAGTCTCATGGTCTCAGAGTTCACTGCTTCACATGGTCATTGAGAGCTTAAATCCTGGCAGTGCCTTCTTTGTGACGTCTACATTGTATTTACAGAAAAAACGGTCATTTAAAAAATTTAAGTATAAATGTCAATGGACGGTCAATATCATATATCATATAAACATATATTAAACTACATGTCAGGGAATGACTGTTTTTTCTCATGCAGTCTGTAGGAATTTGCAAATCAATGTCATCTGTGTTAATTGTGCTTTTAAACAGAAGAGTTTTTTATTTTCTGTGTGTTTCTGTACAGGATGGAAATCCACTGGAAGAAGGGAATGTGCTGCAGTTAACCAACGTCACCTATAACATGGCAGGGTTGTATACCTGTAAGGTAGTGGTAACAGACCTGCCAGCACTAAAGAAAGAAAACACTGTTCAAGTCAAAGTGAGAGGTAACTTGCTGGAGGAATGTGTGTAGTGGGGGAATAGAAGACATTTTCTTGCTTTTTTAAAAATTATTTAAATATACAGAATATCACACTTACTGGAATAATTTTTTTTTTTAATATGAATGAGTTTGTAAGTTTGTCAGTTTCCTTGTTTCACAAGTAAGTAGACTTAATACCCTAAAAACAAATCATATTAAAGTTGTTTTTCAGACATACAGAGTGTTTCACCCTGAACTGCTTTTTGATTAATACAAGACTAACGGATTAGAACAGAGATCACTCTAAATATATATAAAAATATACAATCTAATAAGCAGACCTCAGTGGACATACAAACAAATATCACTTATAGGCCTTTCAGATCTACACTAAACTCACCTCTAAACTACCTAACATCTCACCCCTCTACTGCAGGTAAACCTGAGATTACAGGAGTGGAAGGAGAATGGACGTCGGACAAAAAGCAATTGCGCCTGAGCTGCACTGGGAAAGGCTACCCAGCACCCAACATCACCTGGACATTCTCTGTGGAAAATGTACTTACTACACACACACACAGCATTCAGCAAAGTCTACAGCAGCCCCCCTGTAAAACACTCCAACCTGGAGAACTCAAATAAACCTAGATCTCAATATATATTTGAGACTGTTTAAATATTACTGGTCAAAAACAGATAGAGAGGCAGACAGAACTTGACCAAATTTTATGGACTCCTTGTCCAGTATTCCTTCTGAAATTAAGGGCTTCAACACTGTAGAGGGAATATTTATTTTTAGGTAAATGGTAATTCCTTGACTATAGTATGTGTAGTGACTTGTAGAATGTATAGCATGGAGGTGTGAAGCTGATGAGTTTTGGTAACCCAGCACCTTTATAAGACACTTCACTTTTTGTTTTTAATTTGTTAATCATTTGATTTTTTTTCCAAAAAATCATTAATAAATAAGTGATCATTTCCATTTTATAGAATATATAGTAGTTTGGATATTAACCCATTTTTCCCTCCTATTTTACTTGTGTAGGTGAGTCAGGTTGAGGAATCCAGTGTTTTAGAGAATGGTGATTTTTTCAGTACTGTTACTATCTGGCCCACGTCTAATATTACAGCCACCTGTGAATCCACCAATGAACTGGGCACATTAACATTTTCAAAGCACTGTGAGTAACTGTTCTCACATCCCTCTCCTTTCTTTAATGTTTATATGTCATCTTTGCCTAGATTATATTTACCTCCATCAGAAGACAATCAGTCATCTCCTGGTTTGACACTGTGTTTGTTCTGTTTTTCAGTTTCAGAAATGAAAAAAATCACAAAACCATTAACTACTATTACATCCAGCAGTACAAAGGGTAAGTGTTCACTAAATACTTCACTCTAATTCTTCACAAAGTGACACAGCTAATCAACCTTTATCCTGTTGCATATCACCATGTTTAATTATACACCAGGTAGCCCTTGACTCCTAGCTTTTTTGTTAGTTACTATTAGTTATTATTCAGTAATGTTTCTGAATAATTTAGTAACTATTGTCAATTATTTAGTAACTGCTTTGAATTATTCGATAACTTCTATGACTTTTTAAGTAACTAGTGTTTATTATTCTGCAACTGTGTTAAATTATTCAGTAATTGTTTCATCAGAATTATTTACTAACAACTGTTCATTTTTCAGAATCCGTATTTTTTAGAATTAGCTTATTTGATGCAAGTATAAACAGTAAAGAATTTAATAAAGAAAGTGAGGAATTCAGAAGTGGGCCCACTGACAGAGCCTATATTTCCAGAGGACTTCAAATATGATCTGGTACTGGAAATGGACAGCCTCTGTGTACATTAGACGTTTACTGGTGCTTTCTGAGGCAGCTCAATCAAAGCATGTGTTTGCACACAGATGGGTTTTGGTGTAATTGTAGAAGGCAGCTGATGGGCTCTCCCATTAGCTCACAGTGTGGCTTCAGGTCTGCCTCATTGGGCTGAGTGAGAGTGGAGAACTACAGTGCATGAGTGAAAATGAGATTAATCTGCTTCTGATAGCTATGATATTGCCAAATAATATAACCACATCCATCTGCACTTGAAAAATAATGACCTTACTTTGTCTTTGCTATCAGTCAGATCGGATTCAACACAAATTTGTTTAACCAACTGAGCGACAAATTTAATCAATTAACCACTGATCGAATGTCTTTGTTAACATTGATGATAGTGTGGTGTTCATTAACCTGTGAAATTATTAAATTTGGGTGGCAAAGTGGCGCAGCAGGTAGTGGGGTCCTGGAGGTTGTGGGTTTGAGCCCCACTCCAAGTGACTGTCTGTGAGGCGTGTGTTCTCCCTGTGTACGCATGGGTTTCCTCCGGGTGCTCCGCTTTCCTTCCATGGTCCATAAACACACAGAATGTCTGTAGGTGTGAAAAGGACTTGCAGTTCAGACACTTTGAGTATTAGAACAAAAAGAGATCACTGTTGCCCTTTATATCTCTGTGTTAAAAATGATTATTAATGACTTTTTATGGTGTTTACAACCTAATTAATAACCATGTCATAAACGGATTTTTAAATAATTTCTAAACCTTTATAAGTATAGCCTTATTTTAAAGTGGTAGAGCAAATCTAATTAAAATTGTAAATACATTTTTATAAAGCTTTTTGAATTTGCTAAATCAGTTTTTAGGTGGTGAAATGACAGTAAAATTACATTTGTATTATTTTCTCAAATCTGTCACTAATTCTATCATATTGCCTTTGAAACAAAGTGATTTTGGTTATAGATATACAAGCTTTTATATCATTTTTCAGTACACACACACACACACACACACACACACACACACACACACAGAAGCCTCAAAAATGAAATGTATTTTTACAGGGTGTTCACGCTTTGTCGTAAAAACTTTCTTTTTAAAGAAACAATATTTTATAACCCTAACCTAATTTTTGTCATCTTAGCACCAGAAACAGCCACACCTTCACATAAAAAAACCAGAACCGGAAAAGGTTTGTAGATTTCCTGTGGCTTAAGCAGAGAACATCATATGTTCATGCCTCACAGCTCTGCCTGCGCATGCTTCCTACATGCACAGCACTGCTTTCCACCCAACACTCTGTATGTACAGCTTTACAGATACAAATGCTCTGAAGCAAAACAGCTTTATGTACAAACACCAACTTCAATAAAGCAGGGATATTGTATCAACTGCTGGTAAAAACAGAAAGCACTGATTACTAATTTGTGTATAATTACAAAAAGTACAAAATGTGTTAAAACAATTGCAATATTTAGACAAGAACTTTCTTTGAGGGTCATTTTATACCCAGTTGTGATCATATCTCCTGTTTAAGATTGCATCTCCCAGTGTTTCCTGTCTGAAATACCCAACCTAAGCCCCATAGGTATTCCCGCCCGTAATTAAACAGATGCTTACTGTTGGAACTGTTTACATCAGATAAAAGTGACTTTGATTTCTCTAACTGATCAGCTGATACAAGATCTGCTTCAGCTTCACGGTTCTCTTCTATACTTTCACCACTCTGTGCTCTGTGACAGAACTCTTAATAACAGCTTCTACATAATTAAGTTTTTAAACAAAAGCATTGTTAGTGTGCTGCAGATTACAGACTGCATTCACAAAGCTGCATTCACCAACTTCAGCGATCATCACTTTATTTGCACTTTGACACTGTAAACGTGCAGTGTGTAAGATTTAGTGGCAACCAGTCGTGAGGTTACAGATTGTTTGTCCATTTCAGGCTACTTTAGAAACTGTTCCCTATGAAAATATGAAGAGCTCATTTGAAAACAGTGATTCATAGTCACAGGTGATTAGACAGTAATGGAAACATAGTTTTGTAAACAGGATTCTATTTCTGCTAATAGACTCCATTAAATCTTACACACTGCACTTTTAAAAGCTTGGAGAGAAATTTTCCCCTCAGCATTCAGAGCAATTGGGAAATTTGTAAAAATGCCTGCGCTTTCTTGTATGTATCACCAGAGGGCAGTGGAGTCATTATAGCTGTCATCATCATCCTCATCTTACTGCTGGCCATCCTGGGCAGTGTGCTGTACTTCCTCTACAAGAAGGGCAAGATCGCATGTGGACGCTCAGGAAAACAGGACCTGTATGTACTTTCATATATTTTTTTTTTTCTGCCAGTTTGTGTATGTCCAATTTTCCTGTTGGAATTACTGGACGACAGACAGACCCTTGATGGGGTGTTAAAAAAATAATATATTTATTTTCTAGTATGGTAAAATAGATAAATTAATATTAAATAAATGTATGTGACATACTATTAATATTTATAAAAAAATATTTATAATGAAATGTGTGAGTCGCCCGGCGAAGGACTAGCACCCCCTCCATGGTGTGTACCCACCTTGCGCCCTGTGATTCTGTGTAGACTCCAGACTCTGAACTGGTTGAGTGGTTACAGATAATGAATGAAAATGAATGAATGAATATAGACATGGTTCAATGCAGAGTTAGAATTAGCTTCTTTACTCTTAGAAAATGCAAGTGTCTATAACTTGACCTTTGTAGGCAAACTTTAAGACAACTCTCTAATGGTGCATTTTCACTGCATGGATCATACACTACTCAGCACGGCTCTTTTGCTTTGCCACTGGCCAAATGTGGTACCGGGTCTTTGGAACTGGGTAAGTTTTCATTCCCAGCTCGCTCTGGGTTCCAACCGTGCCGAGTAGGTACTAAATGGTGACGTGTAAACACTGCAGAGCGCTGATTGGCCAGAGCCATGTCAATCACCACGAAATGTAGCGCTCATTCAAATCCAGCACAAACCGCCGCTTGTAAAATCTCTTAAATTACAGCAGCTTTACCATTTATTTTTATTGGACTCACAACGTCAGCGCTCGTAACTTTACCTCGAGGTGTTTTGAAGAGGTTTATATGCTCCTTGGGCCGAGGGCTGACGAAAAATTCCAGTGAATGTCGAATGTACAACAAGGAAGACTGATCTGTGAGAACTGGGGAGCGGAGCCAGTCCAAAAACAACAACACGTGAATACACGATGAGTAAACAACGCCTAACTTTATCGCCATTTTTGCGGTTTTCAAAGACGATTCCTGTAAGAGACACGTTTTTTCGATGTCACGGCCCCATTTTGCAGCAGAGCCCTGCCAGTAGAAAAGCGACAGGCTTTAAGTGTGCCGAGCGGAGACGTGTGGAGTAGAGTCGTGTAGAGCTGGACCCGTGCGGTGGAAAATCACCAGAACAGTGGACTGTAATATCGGCAGAGCACATTCATCTCTCTTGGTGTACTGGGATTAAGCCTTGCCTCAGGTCACTGTCTAGGAGGAGTTTGGAGTGTTCTCCCTTTATCTGCGTGGGTTTCCTCTAGGTTCTCCAGTTTCCTCAATGGTCTAAAACACATTTGTGTAGGTGGCTGAGTAGTTTGAAACTAGCCACAGGTGTGTGTGTGTGTGTGTGTGTGTGAGTGTGTGTGTGAGTGAGAGATGCCCTGTGATGGACTGGCTCCTTGTAAAGAGAAAATTAATGAATTCAATAATCAAAAATGGAAGCTTTGGGGTGCAGTTAATAAAATACAAAAATAGACAAGTACTACTTATAAGTTTTTATTGTTTTTAAGAAACATCATATGAAATTATTTTATATTGGATAAATATTGTTAGTATTTAGTTCAGAATAACTGAACACACCAAAAATCTTTACCAAAAACCAGTCCAACTATATGTCTACACAAATGATAACAATAAACCCTCTGGATTAATAAAAGTGGATTGAAACACTGTTACTCCCCAGGACGAAGGAGAGTGCCAGTAAAGACGACATTGTTGTGGAGATGAAGAGTGGCAAGTCTGAGGAGGCTGTGCTTCTGCAGGGAGTCAACGGTGATAAAAAGTTCCCCAGTGACCAGGTTTGTTGTTCTGCAGGAGCGAATGAACTTTGTACTTGTATTATGTTTTTTGTCCTCGTGTCTGTTCTTGAAAAGAGCTATATTAATATAACGGATTATTATTTTTATTATTATTTTTATTACTTGACTTGTAGCTTACCTTTAAAAATGTTCCAGTTAAATCTCCCAACAGAATTTACCATCAGGCTCACAGCAGTGTATTAATATGCTAATCATGCTTGTTCTTATTTGTTCCCTTTGGCTGTTGCTGCATGTGAAGTGAAGACTGCAGACTGAAGGCTGTATCGATGCACAGAAGAACGGACCGCTCGCCGCCCCCATGCTTAACACTTTCTCAGGGTGGGACCCTCACAGTGAGAGGCCTCAGGCCTTTTCTTTGCAGAACTGCCACATTTCCTTGTCGCTTGTGAGCCTGGCGAGAGCACACGGAGGCACCGTCTCTGTCCTGCAACTCAGGCCCCTATTTCTCAACTGTCCAAACCTTTCAAGTAGTTGCTTTTGGTTTTTTTTCTGTGTGTAATACATTAACTCAAATGCCTTGAGAGGATGCACTGTCCATGAAGAACAGTCTGTGCTCTCTACAGGATGTATATATGATCTACTGTACATATTTAGGTATTTAAACTGCTCTAGAATAAGAATATCTGAAGGGTGCTCTTTGGCTGCAGAGTCTTTGTGATGATTAGGAAGAGAGACCAGTATTAAAGTCTGTTGAAGGCACTGGATAAGCCATAGCCATATGAGTGTATACTGTGTGTTGCTTATAAAAGGCCTGTTCGCACCAAGTATTTTTATTTTCATCTGGGGGAAAAAAAGGATGTGATTTTAATGCAGTGGAACCTTCACATCAAATTAGATTTTAAGGTCAACTGTCTGAACGTGGACAAAAAAGCAATGATTAGCAAAGGTTCACTGAATCTCATGGCATATTTCAGTAATTTAATGTTGATTTCAATAGTTTCATTACATGCTGCACTTGTGTGATGTTTCGTTGGGTGGGAAAATGAGAGGCGTGCAGCTTTCTCAAAGTGGGAGAATGTATAACAATACATTAAAATTTTCAATGCATCACAAACTGGCTGATTTATGACATCAGTGTTATCACAGAGCAGAAAAACACAACCACCAACATAAAATAACCAAGATAACTACTAAATATATTCACAATATTTAAAATTTCAGACATACAACTTTAACTTTTTCTGCTCTGAGATCAAAGACGCCACTGAAATATGTCAAAACTGACCATTTTTAACCTACAGTTTTTTTGTTTTGTTTTTCTAGCTGTGAAAATCAGTCTTGGTGTGAAATGGCCACAAAACAAACATGCTTATGTTGGGACAGTTAGTGTTCTCCTCTGAGCACACTGAACTGACCTGCGGCATCTTTGCAGCAGCTTGAGCTAGATTTGCGCTATCTAGATTTACATATACTGAAAGAAGCATGTGCTGGCCTTCCCCCTCATGGCTTGGCAACATCTTGTGACTAGTGAGTGGATGGGATTTGGCAATAACTAAATTGGGGAAGAACGTTGGGTGAAATAAAGCCAAAACCAAACCAGACCTAAAGCCTACTTGCTGTTGTTGTACCTGTTTATACTGCACTCACTTCTGTCTCATATAGTCTCTGCACTGAAACACCAAGAACTGTCTCACACTGCTGTGCTCATAAAACACTGTACACACACTCTCCCTCCAAAACATGCTAAAGACTGTCCATCACGCCTGGCCTACACTGCTTAAAATACCTTGTGTTAGAATGTTAGAAGAAATCTGTTCACACTTGAGTTGGATGGAGTGTTGTTAAAAGATTTGGAATCACCTGCTTTAATTATATCAGTTGTATTTAATATATTGTCATATTTACATATGATTATAAAGTGATTCCAATCTTGTAAACAGTCAAAACCTGTATATATATTCTCTCAGCACTAATCATACAAGAGCACTGTGCAGCTCTACAATTAGACTGTAGTCAATCCGTTGTTCTGCATGCTTTGTTAGCCCCTTTTCACCCTGCTACCAAAGCAACACATTGACAGTCTGTAATTGTAGATCTACTTGTATGGTCAGAGTTGCAGAGAGAATGGAAAATCATACACAATGTTAAAATGACCTTGTTTCTCAACTCTCCCATTTTATCAGCTCTACTGACTTAGCTGCACGGAGAGGTTCTTATTACACACTGTAGTCCATCTGTTGTTAGAGCAAGTATTTTTTGGATGGTGGGTAATTCTGAGCAATAAAAAGACTGATGACTGTTGTAGTGGAATGTTTTTGTTGGACTGAGTGGATCAGACACAGCAGTGCTGCTGGAGATTTTTAACACCTCTGTCACTGCTGGACTGTGAGCACTGATGAAGGACTAGAGGATGACTAACTCTAGTCTAGACTTGTGCAGAAACAGACTACAGTCTAAAGGTGAAGAAAGATAGAAATCCTGAACGTGGAGCTGATCATTTGGACAAGAGTTTAGTACCAAGTCTTTCATGTTACGGCTGATCTGCATGAATTTGTGTATGTTCTCAGTCACATTTCAGGCTGAGGATGCTGAGGAACTACAGATAATTATTTTTTCCTGATGATAATGACCTGCTGTCTTTACTTTGCACTGTATGTAAATATACCGATTGATAGGCTGCTGTGGGCTTGGAGACTGAATTCAAGTCTGTACTGCAGGTGCAAGTCTGGGCAAAAAGCAGAAAAGTTGTAGGTCTTTGTTCTCTTAAAAATGTGGAAAAATCAGGAAAAATAGTTTTCTTTGAAGAGGTTACTTCAAGTTTTTTTATGTGAAATTTCTTTATGGTTGTTTTAGATTTTGTAAAATACAAATATAAAGGATTAAGGAGTAAACAGAGCAACAAGCACTACTGCATTATTCAGCACATTGCCTTCACTGTTATTAAATACCAAAGCTTAGACCACAGCCAGACAACACTGGAAAATGCAAACTATTCCATACTACTCAAATGTATGTCTCTATGCAGCTCCATTTTATTTTGTAAAGAGGTGTAGTCTTCCTTTCTGCAGTCATGTGACTGGTTTTTAGGTTTGAATATTGAAAATGTTTTTTTTTTACGCTTATTAAAATCTTTTCCTTTATAATTGTTTTGCATTATTTGAAATCTGTGTTTTGTAAATGAATGCAATGTTACATTAAAATGAAACAACAAAAAAGTTACAACACAATACATAAGACCAACTGCTGTACATTTAATCAAAATTACTTTAATAACATATATAAATTCCAAAATGAACATGACTTCATGGAGGAAGGATCTCTGGGTTGGAGTACATCAACATTAATAAATAACATTAGTTTTTATTTCTCAACAAAAGGAAACAACACATACGTCCTCTCCACATGTAAACGACTTCAGGGAGAGAGGGAACGCTTCCCATTGCTTTGCACACAAACTCAGGTTTCCAGTTTCTACAAACTGCTGGGCTTTTACAGCAAGGCGTTTTGAATCACACAGACCTGCGCCGCTCCACGAGAGTGGTTCACTTATTTCCACCCATGGTAGTTTAGTTATTATACAACATAACTTTCTCTGAAACATTGGCAGAACTTCATATGTATGCATGTACTGAAAGGTCTGAAATTCATACAGTATAGTCCAACTTTTGGCTTTTAACATGCCCTTCAAAACACAACAAGTGTGGAGCCTAAATAAACCGACTGCTCAGAGTTAACCCACGAAGTAGTCGGTTCAAAACAGAAGCCATTCTGTAATGCTCACTCACAGACAGGCAGACAGATGTTAACACAGTAAAAAATAATAATAATATTAAAAAAAAAAAAGAATCATGGCACTGAGGGAGAATGGCAGTTTGGATCATGAGCTTGACTATCAGTAAGGCAAAGCAAATCTCGGAGCCGTACTGGCAGGGCAGGGTGCTCTCTCTCTTTTATTTATTTATTTATTTACTTATTTTTTAAATAAAAGGCTGGAACCCCTGTTTCCAACCTATAGCGAGCCATGTTCCATGAGTTAAGGCTACTACAGATGGTGGCAAGAAACATTCATGAGTATTTTACATTGTTAAAAAACATTTACATGCATACATGGAGTAATAGTACATATAACCTGCTTAACACTGACTTTTGGACATGTCCTCCAATTAAAATATCACCACCTGCTACCTTTTGCATTTAGCTGCAGTACCAGCCTCTGTACCATAGAGGACGCTGTACCTACAAGTAGAGACTGAGGACATCGTCTGCTTTTTGTTTTCTGACCGAATCGTTTAACCGAACAGTGTAGCGCAAGTGAGAAGGAAGATCCTAAAATAAGGCGGTTATGGCAACGTGAGGAAAGAGCTCCCTCTTGTGGTCTGAACGGAGACTTTCCAGTCAACCCACCGCCACTCGACAGATCGCCAGAGGAAAACCATAAAATACACAGAGAGAGAGAAAAAAACCATCAGCAGAGTTAAATAACAAAGGGCTGAGTCGAAATAAAATGGGTCACTTACACCAGGTTATCATTCACTCTGAATGACATTTCCAAACATATGGCACTGGTCACAGTATTATTCACATCAGTTATTAAAAAAAAAAAAAAAAAGTCATATACAGGAATGCAAAATGAAAATTAAACATTGCAAAATCCACATACTCTATACATACGTATCTTTATACAGTTGATTTTAAAGTGACAGTATCATAGCACAAATTGGTGTAACTGTGCAACCTTGTAACACAGACGCACAAATGCACACAAACTAGATATACAATATAGACAAGAAATACAGTAATCAGAACGGGAAAAAAATAATAATAAAACCCAACAGTTCTGGTCAGAAATCAAAGCAAACCTACTTCACATGGTGCAACCAACAATACTGAACTACAAGCTGAACATGTGACTGTTGAGTTCAAGGCAAAAAAATAAAAATCGAGTACAACTCTATTAAAAGTGACCACTAAGCTTTGAAGTCGTTGAGTAAATGTGAGAGATCAAGAGGGTTCATGTACCTACAAGCTTCATATTGTGGAAGTACCTGCAATGCCAGTGCAATATTTAAGAAAACAAACAAATACAAAACAGAGGAGCATGTAACGGTGGACAACAGAAACATCAATGACATCAATCAGCACTTCCTAAGCCAGTCCTGTGAGCCCAAGAGAAGAGACGCTCATGTTTCAGTAGGAGAGAGGCATCTTACTGTGTGTTTGATCCCTGAGCCCATATTCCATGCTGAAATGACTAAAAACAAACGAAACATGCACTGACTAATCGGATTACAGGGCCATGAGAACCCGGAATAGTATCTAACCAAAGTTGCTAGCAGCACAACGCTTTCTAGTTAGCAGATCGATTTATTTGGACAAATGATAACCACCTGTGGTAACTGTCAATTCTCTCCGTTTGTGCAGGAAGTTATTACTTACAAACAGGGAGATACACAGCAAACCTCAAAGTTCACCCACAAGATAAAAGGCCACAAACTGTACCTTGTGTGTCTCAGTTTTCAGAGAAATGCAGTGTGAAACATCTAGTGGTTCAGCACGGTTATCCACTATCTGCTAGTGTTTGGCCTGTTTGGAATTAGAAACATACAGCCACTACAACATTCTTCTATGGCAGGGGTGCGCAACTCCAGTCCTGGAGGGCCGGTATCCAGCAAATTTTGGTTATACCTCTGCTCACACACACCTGAGTCAACTCATCTGTTAATTGCCAGATTTAAGGGGTGTGTTTTAGCAGAGCAATCACCACACTTGGCTGGATACCAGCTCTCCAGAACTGGGCACCCCTGTTCTATGGCAACTGACAATTTTCCATCTGTACGTGCGAGGACTGGTTTAAGAAATGCAGACATTGGAATAATCAAGCAATGATTTATAACCAAAGTCAAAGCCTTTAAAAGCAGTCATTCAGTGCTCTGACACTCCCAAACAAGAGCGGATTTATACATTTCCTGTTCAATACTGATATTCTTATGGTAAATGTACGATATTCCTGAGAGAATAGGGAGAGTGGAGAGGACCTGACAGAAAGCATCACCACAGACCTGTTTACCCTTGAGAGCAGGCAGCCATCAGCACTGCTACCACTGCTGGAAATGTTCATCCGCTACCTGAAGGGTGTGAGAAACAAGAAAAAAATAAAACAAAAAAAAACTCAAGGTCAACATCTAACCCGCATAGCTAAACAAGGACAGAGCAACAAGCCTTTCCGCACCGAGTGCCAATGATGCACTGGTACATCGGGTCACGCTTACATTCCTGCACGGACAACCAAAGACAACAGGGTAGCATGCTGGACGACGTCTTCAGATCACGTCTGGACTCTCCAACCATCCAAAAACAGAAGGCAAACAAAAAAAATATCCCCAAGGGAGGGGAAATAAAAAAATAATATTGAAGCCAGCCTGCACAAGCTGCTTGGAATTTCAAGTATGCTACATCAAATTCAACTGAACAGATACTGTCACTTTAAAATAGGTTACGCACAATATTCACAAATATACATTTAAGGCTTAATTGTTTAGCACTAACAATAGTAGCAGCAGTAAAGCACTTCTGAATTAATAACAAAAACAAACCAAAGAACAACATTAATACCATAATAATAATATTAATAATAATATATTAAAGTGATCAAAGGTCAAGAACGATTTCACTTAGATGAACAGCTTCAGACACAAACCGACATCTCGCCAAAATTCCGTGAGATTTTAGTCCTGATTTAACAGAAGTTTGGCCGGGCTGCAGGCCTGTAAAAGCAAATACTTCCTTCCCACAAAGCGAATATCACCTTGTGTCCAAACACCCTACCCCTTTAATGTGTTAGAGAACACTGCCTGTAGAGGGGGAAAAAAAATAAAATAAAAGCACACTTATGTAATCATTCTCCACTATACAAATCTCACACACACACACACACACACGTACGTAGACTGAAGGTTCCAAACAGTTACACTGTCTGGATCAGAACACATCTATAGGAATAGCTCAGCCAAAAATGCTAACATGGATAACAATGAACACAGCCCAGTTAGCATGATATCGCGCTGACCTCTGCCTGACAGCAACACCAGCATTTTTGACTGTGCAACTTTCAACATAGAAAGATGCCCAAATTTCCCCCCAGAGCCTAACATCACAGCCCCTTCTAATGCAGGTTTAACAATCTGACAACATGTTGTATCATTCCCAAAGTAAAACGAGAGGCTGCAGTATCTAACCCTGCATTTGTTTCTTGGAACAACCTTGAAACTACAAAAATTTCATTTACAGAAATGCTACACATTCAGAATGTGCAAGTGCGGCCGATGGATGTTTGATAAAGCCCATTTCAACTGCAAACGCTCACCGTCCGGTGACTGTTCAGCAGCACCAAGATTCCACAGAGACACAAAGAGAAAACTTGTGATGTGACTATGGTTCATGACTTCAAATCAACGTAAAGGCAGAACTCTGCAGCAGCAGAGATTGTGGTCTTGGGACTGTCACTCATGACATGCTCCTTTAGAAAACATACTGGGAGGAAAAACACACGCGCACACACACACACACCTCCAGAAAGTACCAAAGCAACACGATTAAAGGCCATTTTTGACATCTGCAAATGTTCAGTTGCGGTTTCCCACATGTCAAGACTAGTGCCTGACAGAACAGCAGGGAAAACTGAAGAGTTCCTTCCTTTCTCCAGCCTCAACCTGAGGCCATTTCACATATGAGCCCTCAGTGCTGCCCCCACAGCCTACATGTGTATATATTAACTCTATTCAGTATATGGATTATATATTAAATTATCCTATAAAACACACACAATATATATATATATATATATATATATATATATATATAATTTTTTTTTTTTTGTCCTGTCCTTGCTTGAGCTTGACTGAGAGCCTCAGGTGACATGCGGTGCCATGAGAGGAGCATCGACAGCAGCGGCTCCGCAGGCCATGTGCTGCGCTTCACATGAACAACAGACAGTCTGGACGCTGGCGGAGAGAGAAAGCTCCCTGGTGCTGGAGCTAAAAGCGGGACAGAGAGAGAGAAGGCGCTCTCTGGTTTGGTCTGGCATCTGTAGCTGGGGGAGGGCGCTATGTGAAAATGTGAGCTGTGGAGGGCACAGACACAAACTCCCGCAGGATGTTCTTGGCCATCTCAATATTGTTCTGTGCAATCATCAGGGCTTTCTGGATATCCTGGTAGGAGTAACCCTGGCTCATTAGCAGCTCGATCTCGCTGCTGATCTGGGGGTTGTTTGGAGTGGCTGCTGCTCCTGGTGGCACAGGGCTGGGTCTGCGCTCAGAGTTAATGCGGCGGGGCAGAGGCTTGGGAGGCCGCTCTGGAGCTTCTACTGAGTCGAAAGCTGAAAGAAAATATTATATTAGTGAGGCAATAATGAAAGCCACTCAACTGACTTGTCTTATGAGAAGCGGTGACAGTCTCCTACACTTGAGATTCGTGTAAGGGGAACTTACAGTTAAAAAGTGCTCATTCTACCAGAATGATGATCATGCTTGTGTTAGAGTGGATCCTTTCAGGATGATAATCCTTCTTCCACAGTTATCTTAACACACTTAACCATTATAACATCTATGGGCCTACTATTCAGTAATTAAGCAACTTTTACAAAAATAACATTCAAGGTAAGCAACTGTTACCCAACACACACAAGCAGTTCTAAAGCTTTAAAGGAACAGCTTGATGAGAAATCATATTACATGATTTCCCACTCGACCTAGACGCAGTCGATCAGAATAAACACGTTTATAGAGTCCAAATTCTGCCTCTTTATGAGCCACAGCTGAGGAGCATAACAAACAATGGAAGTCAATAGCCACTCAAAAATGTAATCAATATTTTTTATGATGCAGTTACTTAAGGTGTCGAACTGTGAACTATGAATTTAGAAACCCTAAGAGAATTGTTTTTTACCAGAATCGCCCAATTTAACCTTATTCTGTGCAAGATGACAACACGCCCTGCCTCTCACAGAGGTCTAAAAAGTAAAAGAAAAGAGGACATAATGGGGACCAAATGTAGTTCTAGTTTGAGCCCAACATTTTAGACGATTTCAGTCAAATTGTACTCAAATTTTGAAGTAAATACATGAATATATTCACTGGGCTTTTTCGGTGAATGTTCATGTCTGGTGTTTCTTAGCAGATCTAATGCAACACTTAAGAAGCAAAATCTAAGAATGACAATCAACTGTGTTTTTTGCTTTTGTTTTGTTCTCTTTTTTTTTGGCCAAACTATTCCATTAATGAATAAAATTCCTGCTAATCAAATCATGGAAGGATGTGCGTTAAATATGTAAAAGAACGTAACATGTATATATGAGAATGTACTTACAGACTGAGGCTCCTGGCTCACTCTCCACAGAGAGGCGGCTGAAGGTAGCTGAAGTGCTGCTGACTTCTGAGAGAGTGCGTCGGGCTACAGGTAGAGGGGGCTTGGGAAAGTCGTAGCTATTATCCTCTTCGTCGCACTCTGCATCCAGAGGCCCATTAGAGCTGACCAGTGGAGGCAACTCTGAGTAGTCTAGACATGGAAGCGAATTAACCATTATAAACTCATCCCGTTGCGCAAGTAGTGGCAATTATTAACTGAAATATCAGAATATCAAAAGCCAAGGCTGTTGATATTCTAGTATATATCTAGTGATGTGGATAATTCAACGGAATGTATGCACTGAAAAATATGAAAGTGCTATGGTACCTGAGTCTCTGGCCTGATGAGACAGTGAGGCTGTGAAGGCCTGGGCTTGAATGTTATACATAGCTTCATACATCTGTGGGCTCTCAGAGTCCATGTCACTGAGTAAAGCCCTAGAAAGCATTGGATAATATGTTTATTTAAAATCCCAATCTAACAAAAAAAAAAAAAAAAAAAACCTGCAAAGACAGCAGCTCATTAAAACATTACCAATATTAATATTTGGATTAGACAAGAGATAAACGGATATGAATAGCCTTTACATAAATCAGAGACAACTTTGATATTTTGTAGGCACACAATTCACATAACACCACGAGACAATACATGTGGCACAGTTAAGTTTTGGTTTTTAGTATTTTTGTAGAGCTTAAGGTCCAGTTTACCGGGAGGTGACAGAGTTGGGCTGGGAGGGTCTGGGCACTCCCTCACCCTGAGCAGGAGTTATGGTGGACAGAGCAAGACGAGAAGTAGGAGTCATGTAGTCAGAGTCTTCTTCACCGTCACAGCCGTCTTCTCCGGTCAGCTGCTTCACGGCAGGAAGTGGCCTGTTGATGCTACCAAGGGGGGGAAGAAAAAAACGAAACGCATCAGAATCCCTTTACTTAACACAAATATGCAGCAAAAAAAAAATAGAAACTGACTTAACACAGGAGCTTAAAATGGAACAAAATCCTGTCAAAAAATACCTGGAGGCCAGGGAGTAGATAGCATTGGCAGATGCAGAGGGCTTCACTTTTGGGTTGTCATACTCTGATCCACCAGAGGCTGATGCACCAAAACTCTGCAGCAATGAAAGAAATACTTTAATTCTACCACCACTTACAGCTCAAGAAGGAATGGATTAACTACAGATAGGAGCTGTAAACGTGTAAGTGTATTGAAATCTTATTAGCAAAACTGTATAACCTGATGGTCCAAACTGACAGAGCTGTTGTTCCTTTGAGCATCCATGGCTGAGGGGAGTGCCAGAGGAAGCGAGTGTCGATTGGAGAGCTCTCTGTTCCCACGGGAGTCTCCTCCTCCCACAGCGAGTGGCTGAGAGGGTGCTTTGGGCACTGGCCGTGGGTTCCAGTCCACCATGTTGCGGTTTGGAGGAGCAGGGGGCAGTTTGTCCCTGGCTGGGTCGCTGGGTGTGCATGGCAAGGGGCGTCTTGGCAATCTGCTGTCAGACCCAGCAGAGTGAGGACGATCTGGAGGAGGTGGAGGCGGCAGGTCCCGCAGAGCTGGGGGCAGCGGTAAGGGCTTGTCCTTGTGATGGGAAGGAACCTTTGGTTAGGAAGGTACAGGGAGGCAGAAGTCAGAAAAGAATCTAGCCTAGAATCTATCTGCTTTCGATATTCTGCTATGGCTTTACCTAGATTTAAATTAATTAGAGGTGTAAAATGCATTCATGCATATGCGTCATATTCTTTAATACATTTATTTAAAAACAATTCCTAATTAAATTGATATCTAACTAGGGTGAAATTCATTTGAAAATCAGAAGCTGAGATAGTTACATGCCCAAAATTGGTAAACACACTCCTGCAGCACCAGACAACACAGGACAGAACAAAAGCATTTCAAAGAGTAAGGTTTACCTGACACCTGAACTGTACTTTGCTTACAAAACACTAGAGAAAATAAGTCTTACCTTGGATGTGGCCCCTGGACTGGAGGCCCCAGGAGGATTGGGTGGTCTGTGCTGCAGTAAGTCTAGACGTGGGGGCACTGGGGGCAAAGAGGATTGCGGAGCCATTGACAGTGGGGATGGTGGCCTCTCCACCTGTAGGACAAAAAAACCCCTCTCTTAACTGCTACCACTTCATGGTCAGTTCATCAACATGTAAATGATGTAAACAAAGACCGATAGATAGATTTATGTCTTGAATTTTTCCCTCTGGGATCAATAAAGGATCTATCTATTGAAAACCATACAATATTTGTGTGGATGTCTGCAAGGTTATTCAAATACTGCCCCCCCCACCCATCCACAAGTATTTGACATATGAAAATATCCAGATTCAAAGCAGGAGCTGTAATCATTTAGTACAAAAAAAAATCCCAAAATGTCAAGTTTGACAGGAAATAGATGAAAATTATTACAGTGTTTCTCATGTAACACAAAGACAAGAGGGAGAATCAGCAGTATTTGATGGGCATTGTGATACACACTGAAAATGGCCAGAAAATTGCCAGCTAGATATGTTGGGTACTCCTTGCTGTAGATTTCATAAAATTCATACTTTGAAATCCAATAAATGAGTTCATAATAAAGAAAACCTTCAGGTAGCTTCATATTGTGTAATATGATTTTTTTGAAAATGCAAGAAAAACATGATTTAATTTTGTGACATATAACCTGATGGTTCAAACATGACCCCATGACCAATCCACTCAAGCTTGAACCAGACTGAGGAGATCTTCGGGGATTCAGCATGGATGGAGATAACAGATCAGAACTGGAAAGGCATTACAAGTGAAATTGTTCTACACTCACTTTATTACAGGCCAGCTTGCTCATCATGAGGTGTGGGTCTTCAAGTCTGTCGTCATCATCGTCATCATAGCTGGGCGAGGGAGCCCCCTCTGCTCCAAACATGCCCCTGCAGCCCCCATAGGAACCCCCACTGTTATCTTTGGGGTCAAAAGGGTCGACCACAATAGGTTCAGTGCCCTTGATCTCACAGCGGCAGAAAGGGCAGCCCTGGCCCTCTGATTCCTTTGAAAGAGAAGGGAGAGATAGAGGAAGATGAATATTTTCACTGTCCAATAAAAACCATGTATATGCACTTTTCTGATTTTCTTTTTTTTTTTTCATCATTATATGAACACATCAGCTGCTATTTATACTGTGAGACAATTTCTCAACATATCTACCAATACAAATTCACTTCAGTTACTAAAGTTACTATTTTTATTATATTTGAACAGTGACAAATCAGAATTTGATGCTATTTGTGCCATACTGCAGCTCACCTGCCATGCAGTGAGGCAGGACGTGCACATGAGGTGGCCACATGGCTCAATCTTCACATCTTTGTCATTCTCTGCACAGATTTTACACAGCTGGAAGGTTGAACCCATTTCACAATAGAGTTCGTATTGCTCCTGAAAAATAAAATGAGAGTGTGTTACAGATAGAGTAAGAGTAATATTAAATAAAAAAAGTAAACTGTAAAGAGCAAACTGACTGCAGAAAGTGTCACTGACCTGTGTGACTTTGATATGATCTTGTGGAGAAGGCTCACAGAGTCCTGTGAGGTCAGGGTTTTGAGCACGGCCATCTGGGAACAAATAGCTGAACGGGGGGAGAAGAAAAAAATCAGAGGTATTTCTAATGTATTTAAACCTGGTTTACAAAAAGATCTACTTTTATTTAAGATCACCATACAGGATTTGAAGATGACTGAATTTGTTTTTGCGTTGTAACAGAAAAGATGCAAAACACCAATGCTGTGGTTTACACTGTGTACAAAAATATCCAGACATCCTCTCAGCCATTTTAAGGTGCAATCTTTGCTGAAACACTTATGGTTTGAGTAAATCCTCAATACAATATTTCAACATTGAGTATACAGCCTTCTCAGAGCAGTAGCTGTTGTTACTGCAGTAAATGGTGGACAAACTACACATTTATACACAGGTGTGGGAAAAGTAAGATATGGTGATCGTATCTTATCTTGATTTACTAATACATTGGTACCAAATATCTACATTTTAATGAAACATGCAGGCACTCTAAACAGACTCCCCCTCCAATTTGACTTTCCCAGGTTCACAACATGACTCCACATGGTGGCGCTAATCAAATGGTTAGGGTAAATCTAACACACACCCTGACAGCAACTTGTCAGATTGTGTACATCATTCCAATGTAAAATGGCTATAAACAGTTCTGTGGTGGCTCTGCATGTTTGTGTACTTTGTGATTTGCAAAAAAATGTCTTGTTAAAATAGTCTTTGTCCTTTTCGCTTATGCCTAAATTGCTGTAATTGCAGTTTTTTTAACTCACCAGAGAGGTGTAAAGCTAAGCTATGCAATTGTAACTGCAATGGTTGTTTAAACAGATTCTTTGAAACTGACACTAATAAACACAAAATATATGTATTTGACTATTTAGGAGTATTTTATTTCCAGTTACACAGATATAACAGAGAGTTGTGGTGTAATGGGGTTTACATGCAATATATTGAGTATCACAGAACTGCAGTATTGTGATATCTCTATCATGGGAAATATAGTGTGATAAAATTGTATCATGAGATGCTCTGTGGTTCCCGCCACTATTTATACCATTAATTGAAGAGGAAATGTCAGATAAGCAGGTGTCTATAAAATTTACACTGCCCAAAATATGAGATCATGATATGTGAGGATCGTCCCTCCATAATGACTGTGCCTTAGCAAACTTACAATCCTTCCCGGAAGCCATCGATGAGAGCCTGGAAGAGGGGCTTGTTGTGGGGAATAGTCTGGAGGATATTTCCGTCTGCAGTAACATAGCCAATGGCCCACTGGCCCAGCCGCGTACAGCTCAATCTGAAAATGTAGCTAGAGAGCAGAAAGAAAGCAGTGTTATTTTACAGTTAAGAACAAGACTCCAGTATTTGTGCGTCCACAAATAAAGAGAATGTCATGGACATGCTGTTTCTTTTACTGTTACAGATGTTTGTCACAGAATGCCTCTCACTGCCTGAACCTACCAGGACAGACAGTGCACTGGCTGCATTACAGGTCATCTTACGATGACTTCACTTTGCGAGAATCATTGTTACATCATGGGGGTTTTTACAATACAACTATTGATGGTAGGTACCAAGCTGTTCTACGACCCACTGGGAGCATGAGGCCTTTCTGACTGACCATGAATCACTCCCTGTGTGCCTCTGCCACCATTTGGGTCAAAACGGCACTGCTGATTATCCAAGCGTGCTTGTGTCATGAACGGGGAGTCTGATGAAGCTGGGGTTGCATGCGAACACATAGTAGCCATAGTCAAAAGGGACAATGCATGTAGGCTCTATTGTTATGCATGGCCCTTGTGTAGGAGAGAGGGCAAAGAGGCTCGATGGCTTTGATGAGTGCATGTATATGAGTAGGCGAGCAGTGGGTGTTTTACCTGCCAGGCTTATGGATGAACTTCTGGAGGCGAGCCTTGACCTCATCGTAGGTGAGAAAGGCCATGTATCCTGGGTGAGTCACTGCCAGGCTGTTCCAGTTGCGCAGCAGAGATGACCATGGCTGTACAGCACAGAAACAGACACAGACACATGCAGTCAGGAGCCAAAGCAGAAATTTAAAGCATTTAAATGTGGCTGCTAGCATGAAGGGGGGGGGGTATTCTCCAGTAAACCAGGCTGTAATATCCATATCAATGCCCATAAGCAGAGGCTAGAGAGTGAATAAAGCATTCTGTATAGTAGCTCTGCCAGTTGTCCTAAGATGAAAACTTAAAGCCTATGTTTTAAATATACAGAGCGACAGATGAGAACATGTGGATGTGTAATTGGATGTTGAGAGTAGTTTTTGAAATGTGGAAGCTTAGGTACACAGAGTCAAACAGACAATCATTTCCCAATGAATCCACAACAGGTGTGCCAAAACAATGAGGACTTCTATACTTCAACCACCTCTAAAATTACAGAGTTGTATTTGTTGGCTGTAGTACAGACGAACAGGAGAGCACAAGCATTTCTGCAGCATTACATATCATGATAAAAGCTCCCTTCACAAACACACTGATGATTTTTAATGAGAGGTGCATAGTCAAGTAAGCCATGATTATAAAGAAGAATCAGTCCCCACCTAGAGGTGTATAGAAACCCCCAAGACAAAGTGGCAGACCTTGATTCTAACATGCAACAATATTAACTTTCATTTTAAAGTCATATTAGAGGAAATTTTGATATTTATACACCAGAGGCGATTGCTCTAAGACTACAAGGGAAGCTCAGCTTCCCCTAAAATGTCAAAAAATAAGTGATCAAATATATACTGTTGTGTGTACATGTCAGTGAATAAATATGCACTACAACGTGCTCAACTTTTGTTCAGAATCAGCTTCTTATCAGCGAAACCAGACGAGTCATTGGATAAATGCTGGGCTTTATCCCGCCCATCGGACGCTCAGCGTCTCTGGGGGTCTATGGGGCAGTGGGCTGGCCTCAGCTGGCCCGGACGCTCAGCTTCTGCATGATGATTGGATGATCTGTCTGAGGCTGAATCCCTTTTTGATTGACAGCAAAATGAACAAATCAGCGATCCTTTGGTGTAAAGATCCGTGGGAGCACAGGCGGACACACTTCACATGGGCCAAGGCCGTTTAAGCAGCCTAGCTCTGCTGGCCATTGAGAGGACACTAGTCAAGTCCCTGGAAAAGACGCCTTGTTGGTACGACAGGGTCAAAGACCACTTTCTTGAAAAGGAACGGAGGGTAGAATTTACGTATAAATAAACCGACACATTTTATGATGTAGGCCGAAATTGAGCTTCCCCTCCTTGAAAGACCAGCATCCGCCACTGATTTACACACTGTGTCCTTGGCTAGTTCACACAGAGACTCAAGTGAAATAATAATACATAAAGGGAATCAGCAAAAAAAAAAAGTGCCATGTGGCTTTCCATTTTCATTTTAGATGAATGCTACAGGAAAACAAATTTAAACAATTCTTGTTTAAGACAATAGGCTAATCAAAGGTAAATAAAAATGATTACTGTGTTTCTTCCCAATGCCCATTTCTCCATAATACTCTTTTCAAAATCTGTGTGCACATAAAACCGGTTCCTTTAAAGTTACAACTAATGTATGACATATGAATGCATTTATTTCTGCAGCCTGAAACATTAATAAAAGCCTATGTTGTTATACCCTCAGTAGTTTGCAAATTATTTTTGCTTTTTTTGACAAGCTATAAACATTATCTTGCTTAGGTAACAACAAAGGATAACAAAAAATTATCATAGTCAATGTTACTGTAATATATTTTTTTAAATAACAAGACTAAATCAAAAACACCACCACAATGCTATTTTCTGCTGTGGAATAAAGGTTTTGTTGCCATTTCCTGCAGGAAGACTCCAAGCTGATGGACCACATGTTTTAGTGTATTTTAAATATGAAACAAACTTGGTTCCATTCACCTGCAGTTTCCTATTCCATAGTAAATCTTATTTCATCCATTAAATTGTAAAATACATTTATGTATTACAAACGATACTTTGGATTGCACAAGACATGTCACTTAATTTTAAACTATTTTGGCTAAAAACCATGGCTGAGCACATTTCATTCGAACAGCATTAGTCACAGCAAAGAATATTTAATCCAATATTCATCAAATCTGACAACAGCAGGAGGTCCTCATCACTTGCTCTTGGCCAGCCTTTAAAACAACCTCAGATCAATGAATCAAATGAATATGGAATACCTATTACAAAAGCTGCAAAGGCTAATGGGTGTCAGTTTGGTTAAATGTTATGTACAGATTCATGGATGAATCCTACAAAAGCACTGCACCCACCAAGTGCAAGAGTGAAGCAGACGTGGGCAAAAGGAGGGAGACTCAACGGAAACTTGATTTGAATGGGAACGAAGTGGAGGCAGATGACTGGCACAGTGAAGCACGCTTGCAGTCTCAACAGGCAGGTTCATTCAGATGCAGATGAGAAGCATGACCTTGCCATGCGGAGCTTCATCAAAGAGCACACAGGCTCTCTGTAAACAGCCTGACTATTTCTGGCTAATGGCGAGGCCAAATAAAGAGGCAGCACAGTGCTCCTAGACCCGACTCGGGGACAGCCCCATATCAGCCAAAGCACCACATGCTAACAGAGCTAATGCTCTAGTATATACCTAAACTTACTTAAACTCTAATGATTAAAGAGCAAGTAGGATGATGATAGAATGGTTCCTTTCTAAGGGGGCTGTGTGAGATATTCCACAAAGATCTAAATAGGTTAACAAAGCCAATCATAAGAGCTGTAAATAATAATCGTATTCAATTGCTGATTCTTAGCTGACTCACAAAAATATTTACATAAACTTTACTGAAATATGAATAAACAATGAATATATTTGCATATTTGAGAATCTTTGAAAGGCTATGGATATTTCATCTGTTCATTCTATTGTCTTTAAAAAAGCTTAATTATTTGGAAAACTATTAAAATAAAAATATATTAAACAGAGTATATTTTTCCCACTTGTGTTTCAATAACAATTCCAGTTTTCAATATCCACATTTAAAACCATTATCTGAATCAGAGTAGCTACAGAAAGATCCCCTCCTCATTTCCAAATTAGCCTTGATGTACAGGATGCAGGGAAAAACACTTAATTAAAGGGCTGATATGATATGTAATGTTAGCCTGCCTCTGTGATGTCTGCTTTACAGCACTCCGTGTAATGAGCCAATTACTTGGACAGGAACATGTGCCTCCAGTCGCTCCTCTCTATATAGTTACACTGCTCCATCAGAAGCAGAGGAGAGAGAAAGATGCTCCTGGGCAATAACACAGAACCAGATCCCTCGACTGGTGCTGCATTGAAATGAATAGATCTGAATATCCGACAGAGGGATAACTATGTAAATATGAGGTATATCAAACTATAAACAGACCATTTACCTTTCAATCAGAAAGAAATTTTTACATATTGGTTCGTTGAATTGTGGCACAACAAAAAGCTGTAAATGAATAGACCTCATCGTATGGATAAAATGGCCATTACTCCAATTCATCAGTTCCTTCTTATTTTTTCCCCAAATTTATGTTGAGTTAACAGATATATATATATATATATATATATATATATATATATATAGCTATAAAAAAAACACCTCCACCTAAACCGAGTTTATAATCAGGTATTGCAATGCACTTTTTCAATGTGACTTTTGAAAGGGGGCGGGGGTTAAAAAAATAAATAAATAAAAAATTCTATGGAAATTACATACGTTGAAAAAAATACCTAAATATATAAAGAGTAGTTGAGAAAAGAGAAGTTATGTTTCCACCCAATCTGATGAAAAACATCACCAAAAAAAGAGAACCTTATCTCATGCTGCAAAATCAAGCATGTGATGTTATCTCTATTAATTTGTCCATTAGCAATTGATAGATGCACTGATTAAGCCACCAAATTAGACTTGCTCTCTCAGTCTTTTACTTGTGTGGTGACAGTCACTAACCAGATTCATTAGTTTGAAAACATCTGAAACTTCAGATTAAAAGTATAGTCCACATGTTTATGTGAGAATGGACTAGCATGTGACTGCAGCACCACAGCTTTGCTCAGAGAGGCCTGTAGTCTGTGGAGAAATTGTGAAGTGTAGCCACACACCCACTGCCTGCTGCACACCTGCACTTCTGCGCTACCACTTAACAATCGTCATTGTTGTTGCATGATTGTTACCACTGATAGTCGAGACAATGGAGGTATTGTGTGCTTAGAGAGAAGTGGTGGAGCTGATAGAATGCACCTGAAAAAGCCGGGTGAAGATGTCAAACTCAAACACAGAGATGTAATCATTGCAGGTGAGGTCAATGGTGGACTTCAGGGCCATGGCTTCTAGGCCTGAGCTGATCTGATGGAATTCATGTAGCGCCTGTCGGAACAGCTTCCACTGCACAATGGTCCTGCACAAAAAAGCACACGCTTTCAAATTACGGTATGTGGAAAAGGTTTCAAACAAAACGAAATTGCAATATCCAATTCAGTAACAAGTCAAAACGACTCTTAAGCTGAGCAAAGTGAAAACTCACTTGTCCCCAAATGACCTTCTCCAAAATTCAGCTGCATCTGCCTTGGTGATTCGGAAATTGTCCCCCTGGAATAGGCCATTGGGGAAGATGGCTTTGAGCTCTGCGAGCATGTGGCTGAATATCAGAGACAGTTTGGTCAAGTTCCGCCTGAAAGAAAAGTACATGGGAGAAGAGTCAACAATCAAAAGGTCGGTCGCACGAACACGCTTTTAAACATTAGCTGTGTAATGCAAAAAATTAAGGAAGAAACACTGTTTCATCACATGCTCCAGATTCTGTTTAACAGAAGAAAAGGTTTACTTCATCAGTTAGTTCTCATGCTGGTTGTCTGTTTTTAAAAACCAAATGCTAGCTTCCCTTTAGTGAAGAAAGAGATGCAGACAATAGAACGGAATTAACAGGCTAACATTTGCTTCCTTGTGGTCAGTTTTATGTGACCTGTGCTCTGTGCATTAAACGTATTTTTAGGCATGTATACAAATTACAGTACATAAAATGTAAAGTGTTCAGTCACACAAAGTGCTCTGCCATAAATGAACTGACTATTAATAAATAACCATCCAGCTACCACTCAACTTTTAGAAAAAAGGCAAATGCTGAAAGATAATTGCCGTTTCTTTTACACATATTTGTCATTTAGAGATACGAGGTTTCCTACTGACAGGAACGAAACGGCCACAATGCTGCACTCCATGTGGAAGCGAAGGTAGATGTACAAATGGGATAGATGCCAGGAGGAAGCATGCTAGGCCTGTCCGAGCAGGGAAGGAGGTGGCAGCTACTGCATGCCTGCTGCATTTTTCTGATTCCAATGGCCCTGGGCACATAAGCCTAGGCAAAGCAGGGAGCCCGGCAGGCGGAGGAAGGGGAAAGAAAGCCATGATTTACAGGGCAGCACAGTGGGGGATTGTGCAAGCTCTCCAGCCTGGAAAATTGACATGCACAAGAGAGAGCACAAGAGTGCAGCAGGACCACAGTTGCCTTCAAACCAACCTCCTTGCTCTCACTCTCACAGTCTTTGCCCTACTCTCATTCAGTGTGCTCACACACACACACACACACACACACACACACTTACTTTTAGCACCAAAAATACATACACATGTGAGAGAGAAATGAGAAGGCAGTGTAGACTTAAAAAAGAGAAAAGAAATATTGCTCAAATGTCAAGCCAAATGAGGAGAGAAAAGATTTTTTTTGTGAATGAGTTTACAGATAAGTCTTAAAGTAAGGATGTGTCATCTTCCTTTTGGAAGGCCTCCCATCCTCCCCCCTCCTCAAGCCTCATGCAATTCCAAGTCTCTCTCAGGGCCTACTAATCCCCTTCCCACTCTGCCTGATGAATGTGAAATGAAAGTGCAAAAGAGCATCCCCTTTATCAGTCGATGAAATTGCACCCAGGGAGAAAAAAAAAAAAAGAAAGAAAAAAGACATGCTGCTCCAAAAGCCTATGCTTAGTAAGTCATCCATTTAGAACTCAGAATGTAGCGAGCCAAAGCCCATTTGCAGCACACATTTGTTGTTTGTGAAGGTTTGGTGCAGAAAGGTGGCAATGTGCCCTCAGTACAGGCCAGCTGTGCAGTGCTTCCAAACACCAAGAGAGCATGCATGGAGGAGACATTAGTATGTGGCAAAGGCACTGCAGACAGATTAATGTAGAAGAACAATGTGGTTGGAGCAACAGGAAGGGCATTATCGCTTACAAACTAGTCTTTAATATTCAACGTGTGACACGGAGGCGGCGAGAGAAAAATGATCTGTCATGTGGTTACTTGTGAATGTGAACAGCTCAAACCAGAGCCTGCTGTGCATGTGAAAATGCAGAACTTAAGGGAAGTTAAGGCCAGTTCTGTTGTCAGCTAAAAAGAAAAGGAATGCACTGCTAATACAATTGCTGATTCAAGAAAAAACTATGCACATACTCTTCCATGTTCCGGATGAATACAGTCTTCTAATGATGTAGAGCCCTAACAAAAAAAAACCTGTTTGACCAATTCCAAAACCATTAAAAGCCTGATAAACAAACCACTCTTCATATAGAAGTGTGTTCGTCGTTGTATAAATGCTGTTTATATAATTCTTTATAGGCTGTATAATCAATTGAAACACATAAATCAATAAAATAATATTCAGATATTTGTTTGTCATGTTATACATGTAACGCAGAAGGTTTTAAAGTCTACTAAGAGGATACTTAAATTTTGCTGTAAAGCTGAGGACCTTCATGTTCTTACAGTTTATCACCACTGCTTTCCACTAGATTCTCCCTCTTGTTCTGAGGATCCTGCTAGAATGCTTAACACAGATTTCTCAGTCTCCTTAAATGCACTTGGTCTACAATGAACCCTAAAACCTCTTTCTCCTCTTCCTCACTGATACACTACTGAATTAGGGGTAAGGAGGTAGATCACTCCAATTGGAAAGACTTAATAGGAAAATCATAGCACTGTAGATGCTCATAAGATGTCCATGCTATGTTACACACAGCTAAGTCACAATCTGTCCATATTCATTACCAGTTCTAGCTAAACACACAATATATTTTGAACAATGTCTGAGCTCTTTATCCTCCTGAAAGAACTGTAACCACATAATCTGAACTGCTTCACTTCAAAAGTTCTTCCATTGAAAATTTCTAAGAGCAATCATTGAACCCGTTGACACTTTTTCATTATTGCTCTATCCTCCCCCTCCCTATTTCCTCAACTAAATCCTGCCTAGCTTCCCTGTTCTCCCAGTTAAATGCACTTGTTAATCAATCATTGTTTCCTGGCCAAGCCCCTTCTTCCTAAAAGATATCTGCAGTAGCCTCACTACATAAAGAACTGGCCTAGACCAATCTAAATTTAATAACCATCACATTTCCAATATTCAAATCTGGCTAAAGTTCTTGATTGAGATATTGTTAAATAATTCCAGGCTTATCCAGAAAATGAAATATCCATGAACGCTTTTTGTCTGGTTTCTGTTCACAGCCTTGGTCAAGGTCATTATTGATCTCCTTATGTCTGCTGATACTTGCTCACTTGGCATTTTAATTCTCCTAGACTTCAGTGCTGTCTTTGACATGGTGTGTCATCCCATCCTTCTGTCAAGACTACAGAACATCAGCGCTGTTGCCACTGACCTGGACTGTTTTTCATCCTAATTATCAGACAGAAACAATTCATCACATCCATTTTTAAAACGTACTCTGGCTTCCTGTAAAACACTGCATTCAGTTCAAAGCTTGTCTGCCCACAAAAGAAGAATTAAATAACCTGGATCCTTCTAATCTGTCTGATCTACTCGTTCCTTACAAAATTACTCTTAATCAGATCTTCTTCAGCTGGATTACTCACTGTACCCCCATCAAACCGCCATAGTTTTGGTGACAGAGGATTGTCTACATTTGCACCTTTCTGGTTGTAACTTTGTTACATATTCAACAACTCTCCAACCCTCTCCACTTTCAAATCCAACCCAAAAAACACATCTGTTCTGTCTCACGTTCAACTCTGCCCTGTCCTGAATCCTTCATTCATTGTCTGTAACCGCTTATCCAGTTCAGGGTCACTGTGGGTCTAGAGCCCACCCAGAATCAACGGGCGCAAGGCGAGAACACACCCTGGATGGGAAGCTTTTCTATCAAACGGAAGCACACATTAACACGCTCATAAGTATGGACAATCAACTACTAATGTTATTATCAGTCCCGCAATACATGTACTACCGTGTTTCCTGTTCCAACGTCCTCTGTACTGAAGTACTATACAGAGCTCAAACCTGTTTAACTATTCTTTGTACTACAAAATAGTGAGCATCTTTGGGTTATTAAAAAGTCTTACAAATATAATGTGTTATTATTATGCGGTCTAGTTTCCTGCAACTATAAACACTCATCCTCTGAAAATGCTCTCAGTTTCTTAGTAACGGATATATCCCTTGAGTCTCTGGCAGAAGTCATTAGCTTAGCCACTATGCTAACTCAGTCAACACTATGCAGAGCTTCTTCCATCCTCTGGGATTCCTGCCAGCAGTTTCCACAGAGTACCTCCTTCTTAAGACTTCTCTTTACTGTATAAGTGGCCTATATGGCATCCAAGCTGTATATAGCTTCCTCTGGTCAGCTATATAAATGTATCTGACAACAAGCTTAAATGTGTGTAAAACTTGGTTTGGACATGTCTGGATAACGTGTAAGAGAGAAAACATTTATTTCCCTACTGCTTGCTAAATGGTCACAGATTCATTCTACAATTAATTCACTAAAGAGGACACCAGTCCGAATGGAAAAGCATTATGATGAAAAACAATGTTTATTTCTTTATCCCTTTCTGCATACAGACTACAAAATATATTTATTCTGTGGACAAAAAGTATTTTTCCTCTAAAGCCTGAATATAGATTCACTGTAAATGAACAGGTTTGGAGTGATGACACACCTTAAAATGTTAGCATGTGTCACTCTCATGTGCAATTTAACCAAGTGAAACATGGGCAAAAATATTCAATGAAAGGGCTTTTATTCTGGAAGTTCATTCATATACATTTATGTACAAGGTAAATTGAAGCTAAGACAAATAACCACAGCCATTAGAGAAAAACCTTTATCACACAAACTGACATCTGGCTACGCAAAATTGTTTTCATTTGATGTGTGGGGGTCCCTGTGCTATTGTTTTTATGACCAAGTATTAACACAAAACCATTGTCCCTCCTCTTTTTCTCTGATAATCTGTCTTTTCTCGTCATTAGCATGGGCTTAAGGGCCAAGCCTTCCCTAGATACTGAGCTTTTGTAAGCTTCCCTACACTTTTGGCCCGACCTTTGACCTGCAGCTGGCTGCTCCCTTCCTGTTTCCTGTTTTCCATGATAAAATGGAGAGAGAGAGAGAGAGAGAGAGAGAGAGAGAGAGAGAGAGAGAGAGAGAGAGAGAGAGAGAGAGGGAGATACAGAGTGCGCGCAAGACAGCGCTGCTAATAACCATGGTGGACAATCAAAGTGCCCTTTAGCCTAGGAACTCCCCACCTATTTCGTTGAAACCTAAAACAGGATTCATAAAATCAAAGGGGGTTCCTTGCTATACAGCATTTCAATAGTTGTGCAACCATGTACATTTGGCACAAAAACTTCAAGTTTCCTACTTGTCCTTCAGCATTTCCCAGTATCGAACAATGCAGATTTGTCAGGGTCTATGAGAATATAATATGGTACCCAGTGGCTGAAAATGAATAATTACTCTAGGATTGCACAACTGTGTTCCAGTAGAATCTCATAACCTATTTTGGTACTTTGTAAACTAGAAGGCTTAATTTTCTAGCAACTTTTTCACTGTTTGCAGTAATATTTGGACTTTGTATTGATGGGATGAGCTGTAGAAATCTGTGATGGCTGAATCTGCGTAATTAACTGCAACTCCATATAAGAAAATTATGACATAAATTTGGGATTTAAAAAAAGTCAGTTTTAAAAGGAACACTTCATAATATTTAACTTAAAGTTATAGCTTTAAAATCATTGTGATGTTTCACTGACCTGTAATAGGAAAAGTAGAGCCTGTATCATTGCTAGTCTGGGCTCAGCATGGCAGAAACTGCACTATGTAATTTTTGTCAAAGTGCAGGAAACCACGCTCCCTCTCCCCCTCCCCACTGACTTCAATAGGGTGCTTCAACTGGGAGAGTCCCATGAGCAAATTGTATTGTGTTCTTTTAAACTGTCAATATTCAATATTGAAAATAAGCAATGAAACTATATGTACACAAAACGAACTGTATATAATAATTATTCTTAAAAAATATTAATGTCTTGGAATATATTTGATTTATACTTTAATTCTGCAAATTACCAACAGAAATATCAGTACTGCATAGCCCAAAATCTTAAATGAGGTGGGTTTTTTTTTTTTTTTTTTTTGAAGCATTTCAATAAATCTGAGCCTAAAGGAAATTTTACATATACATGAGGTACTGGTAGTCTGCCATTTGATTTCATGCACCGAAGCTGATTCATCAACTGCACTCAAGTCTCACATCAAATGAATGTTCCTTGATGTTTCTTATAATGAATAGTTTATAATAATAATGATTTTCAGCATCATCAAATCAATAACTGTTCTTAAGAAACTTGGATGAATAAGTGCCAATGTGTTTTACAATAAAGTCATTAAAAAGTTACTTTAATTTCTGTGGATTCGTTACAAAGCCAGACTGGTTTATCACTATGAAAGCTGCTAGTACTAATGCACAATCTAACAATGCCAAAAAAATTACCCTATCATTTTTCATGAAGGCCAGCTCAAGCTCAGCAGCTACATACCCTACACCGAACGATCCTCATACATTAATGCTCTTCCTTTTATGAAAATGCACCCAAATTCATCAGCTAAGTTCCCTGGGTTTCCATTTCAACACAGTCATCACTATACAAATTTAACTCTCCGGAACCGGCTTCACACAAGTTTTCTGACAGGAAACAGCAGTGACAGCAGCCTCACACCCCAGTGCACACACATCCACACCATAATTACAGTGAGACCCGTTACAAACACTGCCTTGCTTTAGACTACACCACCCTCCCCTCCCCACCCCAAATATTACTTTCCATTCACTACAAAACACACAGTACTGTTGTTTCAGCTTCCAAAAAAAAGCTTATATTTTGGTCAATTCCTATTTCCCCCCCACAGTTCTCAGAATTCAGATAACAGAAACTTGGTTTAAGAGAAAAACACATACATTAAAATATGGAGAGACAATGCATTTTTGGCCATCTCATTTGTTGTGTATGAGAGGCCATAAATAAACATGATGCTGTGCTATACATGTGCAGTTCTACCTGTTGGACTGGGCTAGACTAACTGCAGGGTAATATGCAAGGCTCTGTTCTAAATGTTCTAAAATCAACTAATAAAAGTTATATTAGTTAGTTTGTAATTAACAACATATTTGTCCGTAGGGCCACATTCATGGCAAGAAAGGTAAATAAGACATAATTGATTTACTAATACAGTTTCATTTTAGATATTCTAAGCCTGCCATCTATTTAAATTCATCTTGTGTGTTGCTTAAGTTTTGTTACTGACAGGAAGTTTAGGGTTGCATATGGTTTTGTATTTTTGAATAATTCTGTTATGGATTTTGCAGATAGGATCCGTTTCCTCTCATGGCCAAAATCAATACAGTGCAACATTAAATGCTTTATGATAAGCTGAATTTGGCATGTTGCACAATATGGGGCTGCTCCTCCCTTTACTAGATACATATGAGTTAATCTAGTGTGTCCAATATGGCATCTTGTGTACACTGCTTGGTCCCAGTGTTTTTAAAGGTAGGTCTGCGGTTTTCGCTTCGTGTAATGTATTATCTTGGCATGTATCCCATTCACTTTGCCATTTGTCCCCATTAATATCAGAAGCAAATCTGAAGAATATTTTAAAACATTCATCTGAAATGTGAGATCAATCAAGCTTCAATTATGTTATGTTTACATGTCGCATGTAGTGTGAATTACAGTTCCATCCACAACACATTGCAGCCTGATTAATTTCTTACTGAGGAAATATTAGTTCCTTTTTAGTGTAATTATGTGTGTGTATATGTTTAATTCTTTTAACTCTAAGCTTTCACACGATCATGAGGACAATGTGGCCTATTCTACAGGGAAAGAAAAATGCACCCTAATGAAGAGTCGTCCTACTGTTCTTTTCATGTATGCATGGCGCTGTATTGTCATGGTCTTTTTGCTTGACCAATATCTATAAAAGTACTCATACTTTTGAGGGTTGTTTGGAGCCATACGACAGTTAGGAGACAGTTGCTGATGCCTGGCCACCCACAAACCACAACAAATAAACTCTTCATAGCAGACAATTTGTATTGAGACTTAAGTATTTGTTGTAGGCACAAATAATGAAACGTTTACATCCTACATTAGTGGGGCAAGTGGCTAATTTTTCCAGTGATTGTACTTGCTTCTTCCACCAGATTATATGCAATTACAGATAGCTAATGCATGGCTGAACATTCAAGGAACTAAAGAAATCACATTTTACTACTATATATATATATTTTGTCTTGTTTTTAAATGTCTGGTATCATTTATATATGTTTTTATTAATAGCCTAATAAATTATTGGTCAGAACAAGTAGTAGTGGAGGAATATCGTTTGACACACAAAACACATACCTACATTGGTATGAGCTGCCAGACATGGTAAGAAGTAATTAACTGATTAATATTTGTCAGTAAATGATAGACTGCCTTTGTAGACCTTCAATAATCGTAATCCAATCATTCTCCATCTATAATAAAACAAACACATAAGTTACTAAAACTTATCTGCAAAGGTCTTTTTGCGGTAGTGCTGTGTTACAAGAGACATTCAGTCGGCACTAGCCATTTTTTTTTTCTTTTTTAATCTTAAGTGTTCAGCAAGTTTCATTACCCCTTTTTCACTGAGAATGTCTGCTCTTCTGTCAACTCAGAAATGAATTCACAGAATGTGCTTTTTACCAGGATGTTGAGAGTATATGCACAGTACAAGCAGTGCGCCACAACAAACATTTGTGACAACTATACATTAAGACTAACCTGAGGCAAACCACAATATCATGTTTGCCACACAATGGAGCACTGAAAAGTCAGTTAAACCACAATACTGTAAAATACATCTACACTCTTATCTGCTGGTGCATTTCCGTATCCCTGCAACCAATCCATTCATACAGAGCTTTGACATAGGAGTTGAGATAGTCAAACTGAGGGACCTGATTGCTGTAGGCAGGTTTCTGCCTTGCAAAGCACACATGGGCAAAGCCATTGTGGTCTAATTTTAGAACCTGGCATAATGGCCCTCTTGAAATAGAGTCTAAAGGAGCAAAACCAAGACAGAGGCATGCATTAAATACAGCATTTTAGAGAATTCACCATTTACATGCTACGGCAAAAGAAAAAACCCACAAATATCTAACTGCAACTTCAAGAGTTAAGCAGTCAAACTTCCTAACAAAAAAAAAAAAAAAAAAGAACCACAGAAAAAATATGAGTCAGTGCCTGGAGCATACTGTTGGCTGGAAGTGAACAACCAAACGACTGAAAATCCTGCACAGGGTCTCAGCATGTTCGCCGCATAATCTGCTTCATGCTGAAGGTCAACATGGCAGGGGTCACTGGTTGTATGCCCTTAGCACTGGACACAGTGGGAGTCACCTTAAATCCCAGCAACCCTAAAGAAGGGAAATAACAGATTTTGCAGCAAGGAAGACTACTGTGTTCTATCAGAAAACTGAAAGAGCTTAAATTCTTAACCTATGTTATTAGACATTCAGTAAATTATGATTAGCTTGAGTAGCTTGATTTGTATTATTAGATGGAAATGGCATTATGTTGAATTACCAAACATATTTAAGGAAATCCACAGTTTTGCTGAATCATTTTGCATATGTTACTCTTGTTCCAAAGGTGGGTAGAGACTTAATTTTGCTGGGTCAAAATTTAACACAACAGTTCTTCATATGACATTTACAGTGATGCACTGATACTTTTCTTTTACAACAAATATAATTTAAAAGGGAATGTCTACGATTGTAATCATAAGACTTTTACTTCATCATTTGCTAGCTCTCCAGTCTATTTGTGTGATGGGAACTGGTCAAATGTTTTTACGATGCCTAAGTGTCAGTAAACGATTAAATAATTAAAATGTCTCTGTCAGACATACTAGGCTTCCCCTCTCTCTGCTCACGGCAAAGAAACAGCAAAGAGCCCTTGAGAGTAATGAGAAGAGATGAGAATATAGCTTTGTTCCTGCTGCATAGGTGGGTAATATTGACTTATTTTTGCACTTTCAGATTATGTAGGTAAATTGGCGAGGCTGCTAAATGCATGAATGAATAACAGTGAATAAAAATGTACAGGCAAATTAAACTCAGAGTTAGTGCTGAGCGATATGAGCGCAAATCAATACCACGATTAACTGTACATTTTATTATGATTAATAAACTCTTATTTTGTTTTTGTATTTCTGACCCTCATAGTTAACCGATGTGGCTTGTACTAATTTATGCTCCAGATTCAAATATGGAATTTTTTTTCTAATTTTGGGAGCTTGTTCCTCTTGTTTTCTGAGCATTGTTTATATTTGGTGTGTTATTGCGCTTTGGTCGCTGAAACTGCTTTTTTCCCCTCAGTGTTTACATTTGACTTCTTTTTGTTCAGTGTTGTGTTAATTATAGTCAAAACACAGCACGTCCTAACCACAGACGCTGTGTTTTTCTTTGATACTAGCAGCTTAAGTCGCTTGGTCTGCTTCAGTGTTTGAAGCGGATGCTTCCATGTGACAGACAGGGGCAGAATCACGCAATTACAGCTTGGTAGCGTAGTTTTAAAGGGACAGTACATGAACTCACAGTGGGGACATAACAGAATAAAAATAATCGAGATTGTCGATTAGAGGTTCTGAATGTCGATTTTTATTAATTGCCCAGTCCTACAAACACTAATTTTTCTTCTCATAACATTCCACCTTAAAAGAAGCGGAGCTTATGAACATAAACAAACCAGAGAGAACTGCAGTTCCCCACCATTATAGACATTGCCTTAAGATCCTCAAGTACCTGCCAACACAACAATAATAAAATTAACAATATATAACCTACCTAGCAGTAAAATATATATTAATAACCATTGCAATCTTTCCATTTTAATTTAGGTTTTTTAAAAAAAAAAAAAAAAAAAAAAAAAACTACTCCCAAATTAATTGTAGTCACTGCTGTGATAACTTGATGATTGCACCTCTCCTCCAAATACTGGCATTACTGATTCTGATATTTAAAAAGTACATTCAGCTTATATTTTTTCAGAGTGCATACAAAGCCTATACTACCTCATGGCATCACTCCTCTTTATCGCAGATACACATACTATATTTGGATCACCTCCAGTGAAAATCAAGTTCCTAACATGTCCAGTGTGTTGTTAATATGCTACAAGTCATGAGCTAAATAAGCATTTAGTGCCATGGCTGAGCATTTCTGCTTTACAAGGAGCCATAAAATTACGGCTTTAAAAAACAGACAGGTTCTTTTATATCAAAAACCTAAGGAAGCATGGCTTTCAAGGAGCAAAGAAGGGGTGTTAACTAATTAGAGGGTTAACTAATGAGTGAAGAGGACCATTCTGGGCACAAGTGTACAGGTATTGGGTCTGATACAGATACACTATCTAAATCAACATTAATCCCTAGCTTTAAAAGCTACAACACATAACAGGACATATCAGGACTGGGTGATAAGACTTGGAAAAAGTAAACACAATTTTGAATATGGTTTGAATACTGGAACAACACAGATCCACAATGCTGTACTTAATGTGATGTTAATCATTGCACAAGCTAGCTACGAAGGAGGGGGGAAAAAAAAAGATGAAAAACAGAACCGACACTAAGAGAGATGTTGTAGGCATGGCTAGACTAAGACCAGTTATGGACAATCTGTAAGAAAAAGGAACCTAAAGTGAAGTTAACAGGAAGTGCAGTGTACATGTGCACACAGACACTGTGTGACTCGTATATCAAGTGTGAGTCACAGATCCATCACACACACACTGCACAAGCACGTCGCCCCCTCAGCCTCATCCAACATCTTTTAACAAAGCTCAAACAGATGTCAAAGAGAAGGCGTTTATGAGGCTCTTGTGGTTGGAATTCAGGTTGTATATTAAAGGTATGGAGAAATTAACTTTTACTGATGTAGTTGCACTGTTAATTACAGATTCATTATGTCCTTTTACTTAATGTTGATGGAAAACAATCGTCTTTGTGGCTCAAGAATGCAAAGTGAACACATAGAAACTAACCACAAATGAACTGGCATAAGGTAGCAGCAATAAAATTAATTTGCAGACTTGACCACTGTGTTGGCACACGGAGGTAATCTGGAGCCATGTGTTACTGTGGCAACCGTAGTTTGAGGAACTGAAAATCCAAACCTATAAATACATTTACCGAAAGGTTTTCTAGTAAACTCTTGCAAGAATACCCATAACCTGACAGTGACTGATATGTTCATCAAACTTTTACTACATTTAGGCACAGTTCCAGATTGATAAATATAATTTTTATAATATAATATAAATATAAAAATTCTTAACCCATCACATATTTTAAGCTTAAGCCATTGAATATTTTTTTTACTTTTAGTTTATGAGCTATTTAATTAGATTTAACAAGTCTTTTTTGTATTTCGACTCTACTGCTGTAAACTGCCTACGAAATGGAGACACCAACCATGAGAAAGTCAGATTGTACAGAAGCGCTGTGCTACTTGAGTACATGAACTGTTTGTTTGAGCAAGGCTTAAGACAGCAAACTGTCTTGCTAACTAAATATAAACTAGTACTAAATATTTGCAATTCCATGTCTGTTTTACATGATTAATTATTGTTTAAGAGGTGGATTAAACAAAGCAGCATGGCTGCATATAATCAAATTAGAAACTGCAGTTTAATCATCTCTACATAACAAACCTTCAATATTAACATCAAGGCTGTATTTTCTATCAGGCCGAGCAGCTATTTAACAAGGAAATATTTGTGTACATTTAATAGAAGTAAACATGGCAGACCTACTTCAGAAAGAAAATAAACTTTCAAGATCTAAGATAATATTCTACATCTAGATGAACAAAAGGATATATCCAGAACAAGCTGGAACAGACATGAATTCAGATGCAGTGCTGAAGAATTATTTGCAATCTCTCCCAGCCTCAATTATAACTATACACTTCCCATCCATTTATCAAAATGATGAAAGTACCAGGAAAAATACCAAGTGGGGTAGAAAGTGCCATCAAAGGCACAAAAAGTAAAAATCACACTAGAGGAGTGTGTGAAATTAGGTCCATATACGTTACTTTGAGGATAGCCCACCAACCCAAAATATCCAGCCAACAGTGTTTTGTGACTACTGATAAAAGACTAAAGGATGACCAAAACAAATTTTGCAGCAAAAGTTGAGATACTCTCTCTGACACCATTTGAAAATTCCTGCAGCACTGCTGTGTCTGAATCACCCATACGAACCCAACACACACTAACACATCACCACCACCGCAGTGCTATGGAATGATCCACCACCCAAGTAATACTTGCTCTGTGGGGGTGGGGGCAACAAAGTATGCAGAGCAATAGATAGACTAATAGTAGAACTATAAAGTTCTCCTGAACGGTCACTGGAGCTAAGACAACGAACAGTGAATCTGGAAAGAAGGAGGTGGTCATGTGTGTGTGTGCGCGCGCATACATATGTCATAAATTTAAATATGAAAAGGGTTTCATCAGAATGGTTTAAATACTTTCAGTATTTCAATAACATTACCTTTAACGTGTCTCTATTCTGCAGTATAAAAATCGCCAAGACAGACTCATAGATACAGACTACATCATTGGGAACACCGTTCTCTTTGTTTTCCTTCAGATTTACTCGATGATGTGTGTGGGGGTTATTTCTAACACGGACCAAGAAAACTCCCTACAAACATAAAATACTATGTTGAGGTGTATGGAACAGGCAAGACAAAAAAACATTAATTGCAATGCTCCACTGACCTGTAATAGTGAGAATAGAGAAATGTAGTGAGAATAGTGAGAAATGTAACTTATGGTGGAGGGCTTTGGGACTTTTCACGTGCACATGGAAGTTTCCCTGGATTTTCTGAATCCTTTAATCTCATTAGGAAATGCATTTGGTGACTTTTTTTGCAAATTAACAGCAACATGGCAATCTCAAAGGCTAAACAGGTAATCCTCACCACTTATTTATATAACATTTAAAAACAAACAAACAAAAAAAAAATACAACATCTTCTGTCTCTTTATTTAACTCAGCGTGCAAAGACATGGTGAAGGCCAAATAACTTTGTGGTTTGAGACCAGTGTCTAAAAGGCACTGATGTGTGTACTACAATTATAAATACATTTGAACATGTGATTTATATAAGTAATACAGGTCGAGAGGTTTTATGCAAATGCAACAGAATTACTTACAGGGAAAATTATTAACTGGCTTTCGTTAACCCTCAGGCAAGCTGTGGCGCAATCAAGGATTTTTTCCTTTCAATCACACAATATACAATGTGTGAAAACAACACAATAAATAAATAATCATGCAAGGCATGAAACTCCACTAGTTGGTGTCTGAGATTGTGAGCAATCATTAGGTGACAAAAACAGCTCTGTTGTGCTATAGGTTTTAGCTTAAATTATCTTGGGAAAATGAACAAAACCAGTAGTGTGGGAAGGGTGTCAGTAAAGCAACAATAATGAGTGTAAGACCCACATTTCTCAAACTGCAAGTCACTAATGAGAGGTAAATTACTCAAGTGTGACATTTCAAATGTCTGTATAATGCAATTTAAATCCGAAAAGATAAGGAATGTACAGCTTCTCTTTTCTATATTAAAAGCCTCATAGCATGCTAAACCAAAGCAAACAGCTCAACACCTATTTATATCAATAAAGTATCTTCAAATAAATCATAGAAAAGGGAAAAAAAAGGAAGGAGAGAGCATTTATAGTGAAAGACAACATATTTTGAGTTGTCTTTACGCAAGCATGCCATCTATCAGGCATTGTCCCCAGCAGAGCACTTCCTCCTTCTGCCCATTTGCATTAAACACGGCTCATTGTCCACAAATTCAGGGCTTGTGTGGCAAAGAGAAGGTAATCTCACAGCATTATAAAATCGTTCAGGGCCAAGCCACTGTTCTATGACATTTACATTTTCATGAAGGTACTTCACTGGGTTTGAATGCCAAAGACATCCTTAATGTTGTTAACAATTTTTCAAGCAGCATCTCACATGATAAAAGGCTTTACAAAACCCTGTTTCACAACTGATGTCTAGTTCTGCTTTTAGTTTTACCTCATACACATACAGACTTCAAGCTAGTGAGCCAGTTCTCATGGCCAAAAACCACTTCTAAAATCAATGACCAACAATAACCACAGCAGGTAGTTTGAGACTTACAATCTCATACTTAATAATTGTTCAACAGAAGCATTGACCCTGGACCAGTAAAAAAAATAAAATGAAATAAAAAAAAAATAAAATACATTGAACATTTGACTGGCAAGTTGCTGGCACATTCTGGCCAATCACAACACAAGTTACTTCATGTGTGATGTTGAAGTTTTTCTTAAGCTTGAATATAAGCTATAAATCTTAAGCTATAAATGTTTTATATTTTTATATTCACTTATTTCCTGGAAGCACCAGAGCAGTCAATCATCTTAACACATCTCTCAACTTTAAAAAAAAAAAATCTGCTGGTTTACAGCAAGTGCTTTCACCAGCGCCATCTTGAACCAGCGATATACTATTTACAGAATGTGACACAATCAGAGTTTCTTGGCTTGTTTTAATCATGAATAAATCCATAAAGATGAATCTTTGACTCGGGTTATGAACTTAAGTTCGTACTTATGAATCACTAAGCATAGGGAGCCAGTCTTAGCCCAGAACATAACGCTATATATATATATATATATATATTTTTTTTTTTTTTGGGATAAATATGGTGATAAAAGCAACCCTCCACTCCACATGTTTAGCCTTAACATAAAAGTCTTGAACAAAGCCTAAAACTACCTAACATGCTACAGCAGTCTACTTACAACTTACAACAGCTCATGACAATTTTCTGAACAATAGGGCTGGCCCCAAGTATATGGGTATTCAGATATTTGTCCATTGGGTATGTATTTGGTGTCTAATTTTGAGATTTGGATATTTTTGGATAAATGTGATTACTGATAAAGACAACGCTCCACCACATTCAGGCTCCAGCAGTAAAAACAGCACTCTACCCACTCCACCCATATTGAGGCACATCAACATAAAAGTCTTTGTGTAAATGAAGCCTAACTCTCAGTCAAATAAAACAGCCTACCATGCTAAAACAACACATGAAGTGAGGCAACTCTGTGCCTAAAATTAGAGCACCTCTGCTCAAACTGGTTAAATTGTGTATACTCTGTGCCCATACATGCTAGTTTGCAGGTTAACGAGTGTAGGTAGCGAGCAAAGCTGAACTTTGAGCCACGGCGCAGTCTGAAGAGAGGGATATTAAATCAGGGGTCGGAAGCTGATTTCGTTAATGACAACAATATACACTACCCCACTGAGTATTCGCTGAAGATCCAAAGCTCAAAAAAAGGTATTCGGGACAGTCCTAAATTAGAGAAATTAATATTTTTGCTCTGTAATAAAAATTCCTCTAGAAAAAGAAATGGGTGGGTGAGGGTATACATAAGAGCTGGGATTGTTCATCTCTGTCACCCGCCTAGTGCAGGTCTAACTTATTTCATTATATGTACCACAATTATTAAAATATCTGTAAAGATTATTTACAAACAGGACCAAAACTGTAAATTTCTGCTAATACTTAAAGTATTGTTTCTTTCTATATCATTTTCAAACACACATATGCATAAATAAGCCATTAATAAAATTATACTGTTTTATAGAACAGTTTTATACAAGGAGCCAGCGGTTTATTGTGGTAATCTGTATAGTGTAGGGTTGGACAGTAGAGCAATATTACCGTATACCACAGTATTTAAAAATGTCGACGGTATCTCAAAGAGGGCGGTATTTCATAATAAATACATGTATGGAGTGTCAAATATCACTTTAGTTTCTTTAAATACAAGGTTAGAGTTCATTCATGTGCATTTGAAGGAGCCACAGGGAGGTGGTGTTTTTGGAGGTCACTGAATGATGTTGTCACACTCTGAAAACAGGTGGGGCTGGGGGAAGAAAAAAGGGGGGAAGAAGAAGGGGGGGAAAAAAAAAAAAAAAAAAAAAAAAATTATAATAAAAAAAAACCAAAAAAAAAAACCCCACAAACCCAGTTGCGAACTGCACAGCACTGAAAACCCTTCACTTGACTTTGTGCTCACAGATATAAGGCTTACATAGCCCAATAGTGCAACCCCACGATAATACAGCATAGCTTGTTAATATCTTGAGATAGTGTGAAAAATGTGGACCCTGCCCAACCCTAGTATGAGGTGTGCAAGGTCTTTGCATTGCAACTTTCCTCATGCCGTGTATAATAGAAATGGTTTAATGAAATATTGTTATTTGCCGAATTATCCACAAAGCCTGATGTAGTTGATTAAAAAAGGTATTTATTTTCTTCTTTAGTCCTAAACTGGAACTACATTACTAACACTGCTAACTAAACAAGTTGGTGGTAGATACTGAAAACATTTGGGTGATACTTCAAAAACCTCTCCCCACCACCTCAAAACCATTTCAGATATTTATGACAGTTGTGGATATATACAGCCAGAATAAAAATTAATTCAAGGCATAAAAATGAACAAATAATTGTGGTTTGTAGGAACGCAGCTGGCAGCCTTTTTAGACAACAGGTGTTGTGATGAATTCTGGCTTACGGATGCAACAGATTACAGTCAAAACAATTGTTGTTTCTTTTTTTTGTTTTATAAACAACGGGTTTTATGAATAAAACAAAGCAACACATCTTCTTAGCAATATCAACCTTAAGGAATATATATATATATATATATATATATATTTAAAAATCAGCTATAAAATCTGAAAAGATGCATGAAGGGTGGACGCAGAAATGCTCACGTTAAGTTAGGCAAGATTTGGAAAAACTCAACCATATAATTATGACTGAAAAACAATATTTACTATATTTCTTTTTTGTGCCTTATGTTAAGCTCTTAGAGCCAAAGGCTCCTAAAGTTTGGTTATAAGCCTCCATTTTCACATTTTAGATATTATTACTCATGTTAAAATTCACTACAGTTTGACTTGCCTTGGCTGAGAATTCTCCTCGTACATGCGTTCCTTCCCTTCCTTAAACAAACTGATGGTCTGCTTGGTCTTCTTTGTTAAGTTCTCCATAAAGACTCTGAAGTATTCATTGTCACCCAAGGTCTCCATTTTGCCCTCATAGCGAGAAAGGATCGTACGAAGATGCTGATACGTGTCAGGTAGCAGGTCCAAGATGTACGGTGGACTGTTTTTGAGCGCCAGCTTGGGGTTCTGACATAATCGCACCACCTATGTAGAAAAACAGATAAGTCCAACAAGTTAGATCACAAATAGGAGTTAGGATTTAAAATGGTTGAAATCATTTATGGAAAGGAATTAACTGATTTACTCTTAACCAGCAAGTAAGTTGTTGAGCATTGCTAATGGTTAAAAATAAAAATAACAATAATTACATTAATAATAATAATTCTACTCAAATACAAAAGTTTATTATTCAAGGTGAGGAACATTAACTACATACATGTGAATGCAACATGTAATAAGTTCCACTAGAAAGGCCTTCTAAAAAATGAAGCACATGGCTAAAGAAAGTGGTGTTTAAGACCACTTTTTCAGAACTGGTCGCAAAATTATGATGGTGTATAACATCTAAAGCAAACAGAGAGTATAAAATAGTTATGTCCTTGTTATATCATACTATATTCTAATATCTTATTCCTGCCCTAAGTTCTCTATTTATACTTTCTTTTATCTAGATTTTATTCTCCCTCAGTAATATTCTACAGACCTCATTTCTAGAAAATCTGGGACATTTTGTAAAATGCAATAAAAGCAAGAATATTATTTGATCATTCATTTTAGCAATCATTGATTGGTCTTGCAAATTCTGACAAAGCTGACAAATGTAGACACTTTAAATATAAAAAAAGCACTCAAAAGAAGATTAAATATGGTGCAAATGTAGCTACAACACAACTGAAGTGCTGTTTCCAGAGGACACAATATGGGGTGGAACACATCTATCCTAGCAACAGTAACTGCAACAGAACACAGCACAGGATGTTTTCATTACGGTTCACATTTTGTAAAACCACGGTCATGCCATCTGTGCTTTGAAAAAGTGCACCCTCTTTGTGAAACTATGAATTATACTGCGAGCGCATATAGCGCAAAGTTTAAAATCTTACAAAAATAGATTCTTAATCTAAATAGTAACTACTTGCTGAGATCTAATTCATTAAACGTGTATAACTGAAATAAATAGTGTTAAAGCCTGTGTGCAGAATACAAATTCTAAAATAAGCTGGAAAAGCAAAACTTCCTATTTCCTAAAAAAATATAATCCAATTGTTTTAATCTAAATCTGATTTCTAACAAAATTTTTCTGAGTAGTCTAAAAGCAGAACAGCAGAGACTGAAAAACAGAAGTGCCACCAAAACCAACCTACCCTTCAGCAAAAAAAAATTCAGGCCGTGCAGTTCAACCAAACCCACTGCACATAATTTAAGTCCTACTGACAAATGGCATCTTGACATGATTAAAGCACAATAAAGTAAAGTAAAGTAAATGCCACAAAACCCTCTTGATAGGCATCTTCATTCTAAGGGTGCGTTTCAATTGTGAAGGAGGTTACAGACAAATATCAACCACAGACTTCTAAGGGAAACCGGAAATAAAAAGAGCTTTAATTACACCCTAATCAAAACTTTTAAATGTTATTGTGAATTGTCTGAACACTGTATCACTTTTACTCCTTACTAAGAATTAACATGACTCATTGCTAAAAAGGGTCGTCCCAGAAGTCCTAGTGGTTTCGTATATAGCGTCAACACTCAATCTATTTTTAAAATTGTGAATAAAAGGAAAAAGAAAAACACCCCCACATCCGCTGGTGAGCTATCAGATCAAAAACATGTTACTCTCAGCATCTCCAAAGAATAAACTCTCAAGATTACTCTAACAGCTACATAAACCTTGGAATATATAATACTGGTCCTGGGAAACACTGAGACTTGTGGTTTACAAATTAAAAGTTTGATGCACCAACATTAAAACAAAAATTTATGCTATAAAGTCTAAAATAGTCTGGTACTAATACTACTAATAATACTGGTGGGTCAATCTGTAGGTTTTACACTGCTCTAAACTGAACAACTGTTATGCATATTGTACATCGAGGCACTCTCTTTATAAGAGAAGTCTAAGTGACTAATGTCTGAATAACCTGAATTACACCCATAAATACTAGAAATTGATTATGTAGCCTGGCTACAAAAGGGATGCTTTGAGCAGTTGGAAAATTTGATAGAGTTCACAAATTAAAAATGTAATTGACTACTATTTTGACCAAGAGTACTAGGACTTGACTCTATTTAATATGTGTTTATCCATTTAAATATTTTGACATGATCTTATGTATATGCATTTCTGTATTAAATCTACTGACATTGTAAGATTAAACACATTTTCTGTATGTAATGTGTTCACTGACAAATTCCAAATTTTACATTTATTTTTAATGTCATGGAGGTTTTCAGACCTAATAATGCTTTTTGCTTAAACATACAGACTCTTTCTGCATCTACCCTCTACATAGCAGCTTAGCGTCGTCACCTTCTGCACTATTGATCAGAAGACGTGGGTGGGAAATTTGAGGAAACTGGTATCTGCTCATATGTCACAGGCCTAGCACTTTGAGAAGTGCTACAATGAGAGGCTGTGGCGGTCAAGAGGAAGCTGCTGGTGCCTGCAGCTATACTGTGGGGCCTTTGACTTTCTTATCTGAGCAGGGTGAACTGCCAAGGGGCCTTTGGCTTTAGCACAGGACCAACTGTGATTGGGGGTGGGGTACAAATTATGTCATGATGAAGTCATAGCAGACCTCTCTTCTCATGCTCATCCTGCTAATAGTTGGTATACTCTGAACATCAGTTACCACAGCCCTGACAACAGGAGATAAGACTCCACTGTCATGGATGTCCCCAGAATTATCAGAAAGCATGCAGCTACAGAGAGACAGACACACTATCTCCCTCATGCATAGATGCATGCACGCACAAACTCACACTGTGGCCTTCAGCCACTGGCAGAAAATATAAGTGTTGAAACTTTTTACTTCTATGCGCCTCTCCTCAGGGCTGGTGATGGGAACCCATCGCCTTCAGCAAATAACATGTAAAATTATTTTTATTAACTGCAGTTTATTTCAACTGCAAAACAATTACAAAACATATTTTAGCACAGGGAACAGTGAGTAAGGCGAGCATGCCTTGTTTGGGGTAATATTATAATTTATAAAGTAAAGTTCTAGAAAGTACACATAGCATAGTCTTTCCTGAGAACGCTTTTCATCAGTTGGCAAGATGATGGCCAGTTCCAGAAATAATTAAAAGATTTCTCTGACTACAACAGGTTAGCACATTTAACCTGTGGCCACCGTAGAGAACAGAGCTTGTGAAGATGAGAAGTAAATTCAACATTTAGTTCATGAGCTCATCTGAAAAAGCTACCTATATTCTCACACAAACATACGTTTCAAATGTAAGTGAGCTACACATGTTTATTTTTTGGTGGTACCGAACTTATTAGGCTCCTCATCTTAAGCCCCATTCACACCGTGTGTGATTTTTAGCACCAAAGAGAAACTATGCAAGCCTAGTTTAGCCGGACCGACATTAGCCATATAGCCATTGTCACAGAGGTTTTTCTTGCATTTCAAAAATAGGAAAGCCCAAAACGCATACCCTTGTCATTGTAAGGTCTGGTGAAGCTTTGGTGCTTCATATCAATGTCTTTGTTTACAAAAATAAACTATAAAATTAGTTTATTACTTGTTTTTGAACATTTCTAAAACCAAGCAACTTAACATTTTATCAACCAAGTAATCTACACTTGATAAAGGAACAGGGTATCGCTGGGAACTAGATATTTATTACTAGGGCTGCAACTAATGATTATTTTGATAATCGATTAATCTGTCGATTATTTTTTCGATTAATCGATTATTAATCGGATAAAAAGGAAGACAAGCCAAATTTGGTTCCCTGTCTGTTACTAGCATATTCAGGACACCATCAGTGAGGACAGCTGCTTGCTGTGGTGTGTAGATCTTCTTCAAAACATAGTCAGCAATGCTGGGCTGTTTTTATCTGAGGTGAAAGAGAAAGTGTAGATATGAACATGCACCTTTTTTAAGTTAATAACTACTGATTTAAAATGCAGACAACAATGCAGGCAAATTAAAATTACATAAATGGATATTGGGTGAAGCTGCCATGTGCTGAGAATAAAAGGGAAATTCATCTAACACATATGATCAGATATCGTTAAGATATTTAAGATTTTAGAGAACTAATGTTGTAATTGTATAAGGAACACACAACCTACCATTATTAAAAATTGGTGTTTACATGAAGAATTAACCCAACCGTTACATTAATTTTATATTTATCAATATTTAACAGTGTATGTAATGTAATATACACTTATAATGTAACATACACTTGGCTGTGATACTCAAACACTAACACGCAATGCCAGTCAGAAAAGGCCTTGAAAAAGGCTTAAAATATATAATTTTTAAAAATGTTTGGATTTTTTTTTTGGATCTCTGAATGTAACTGCCGTCATATTTAAGGTGGAACAGAAAACTCGCTAAATACAAGAGTGATATAGATTTACTAAAAATGAGACATCTTGTTTAAGTACTCTAGCAGGCTCTAGTGACATTGAGTGAGAGAAAAAATAGAACTTGTCACTAACGTTACCTTGACTAAAACTACGGCTTGTTTTGGAACTGCTGGTCGGGCTGACACATTTAAGGTGGAAGAGAAAACTCGGGGGGATGCTAAGGCTTGTTCGCTAAACGTGAGTGTAATATCAATGTACTAAGAAAACAAATGTTGTTTAACTACTCTAGCAGGCTCTAGGAACATTGAGTGAGAGAAAAAGTAGAATTAACTTACTATACTTAATCTCTTTCACACATAGCTCCAACAGGCTTCATTTTCCGATGCTCATGCAGTGATGTTGTGCTGCCGTGCCATGCGAGATCAGCTGTGCACATTTTGCACCTAACGCTGTTCCTTGAAAGTGCTCCCATACTTTTGATGACTTGGGTCGTACATTTTTCTCTCTGCTTGTGCTAACATTATCCTCTGCTGTGACTGCCTCCGCCATTTTTCAAACCCTTCTTCCAGAGTTTGTCACGTGTAGCAACTGTACCTATGTGTATAATAACTTAGATCCAACTAATCGATTATTAAATTAGTTGCCAACTATTTTAACAATCGATTTTAATCGATTAGTTGTTGCAGCCCTATTTATTACTGAGTTACATAAGGGTCCAACTGATAAAACGGTGCTGTAACAAATTCACAGCCTCGTTTATTTTGAGTAACACCTCACTCTGGTGTCTTGGCTTTAATATTTCAGAGATTTTGTCCTTTTTTGTGTAAAATTAAACAAAGCTGTGCAGAAGTAATTTACGTGTTCAGAAAGTCAGTTGAGATGTGTCCGTGTCATTATAGGGACAGACAAGATGACTTTCTCTTTGTTAAATATATAGTAGAAAACAAAAGGCTGAAACATTCTCCAAACATGAAGAGGAGACTATGAGAAATATTACTTCAACAACTTGCAACACATTTCTGTTTGAGGGTCCAGTAAACCACTGAGCTGCTCGCTGTGGTGGATGGTGAAGCTACAGCACTGAAGTGGCGCGAGTGTCCCCCAGTTCAGCTCTCAACTCTCTGACCCCTTGAACACACATTTTTAGGTCCTAAAAAGAGAATATGTCCAAGGAATAGAGGACCTCTGGTCACCGCCGAACGGTTTCAAATTTAGTTCATGAATTGGAATGTGAAATATGGCTGAACTAACAACAGACTGTGTAGTGGCACCTCTACATTAGGTGTCAGTCAGCCCATGTGCAACACCTTGGCCGGCAGGCAAAAAAAAAAAAGATGCAATTTTTGAAGTGGAACATTCACACCACGTCTGAGGTGTTTTTGTCTCAACACTTTGAAATTGCAGAAAGACGATGGAAGAGGAAGAAATTAATTCATTGAGTAGAAGTGATAATTAATTTTTTAATTTTACTTTAAGCACTGCAATTAAACTAGACACACACCGAATTCACACCCGTCTACAGAACAACTCGGGGAGCTCAGCAGTCTTTCCAGGGGTCACTGGGGGGGACTTTGAGGCTCTGCTTCTGTGTGTTGCTCTTCTCATTAAAAGAGATTTTATCTTTAACTGCCGCGTTTTAGTTGTCAGCGTGTTGGTTCTTTAAGTTTTGTGTTCTGCTGTGAACTCACTGTTCAACCCGTCTTCTGGTCTGCAAACATGGCAATGGCACTCTGATTGGTTGATCTGATTTTAATGTAGAGAATAGAACAGGCTCTATTTGTAAATCTGATGCAGTGCCATAGTCAGTCAAGTTTCGGACTTGTGAAAGACACTGTTAATATACACTGTTTGTTTTCAAAAGATGACTTTTTTTAAGCACACAAAACAGTAAGCATATAGCCCCATGTAATTTTAGTCTGAATGCAGAGTCATTTACTGTTCAGATGGACAGATTAAATTACGTTTTTTTTTCTTTTTAAAATTTCAACCTAATCAGGGTTATTGTCACACTTATGAAATAATATGCTACTCTTCACTGAAACTGACACCTTGTAGCAGGACTGCATCTTATGACTTGACTACTGACTTATTAATTTATAAAATATAAATTAAGATTACATTATACAAGGTTTTGTGTGATTTCATTTCCATGTTGTTGGTCACCTTCAACGTCAGCATGCATGTAGTTTGTATTTAATGCATATCAGCCCTTAAGGCCACATTTATAGCAAGAAAGGTAATAAGGTATTATTAATTTACTAATAGAGTTTTATTTTAGGGACGTTGACTTCAACTTCATTAAGCACAAAAATTGTTTGCCCAAGAGACTCTTGCAGCATTTGAACCTAGATGGACTTACTTAAATGGACTTACTTAAATGGAAAAACTGGTGCTTTCTGTGACTACGTACCTGCATCCGGCCACATGCCAAGCCTTTCTTAATAATAAGTTTAAAGCTAAATTAGAGAGATGTTTTTTTTAACAAGGGTAATTTCATGTCTTCTATACATTAAACTTTGTCAAGACTGCAGAGCTGAGAAAAACAAATGAAACCTGTTCACAAAGTAATGAATAACCCTACTGTATGGCTTGCCAATAATTAGCCTGAACACTGAAGAAATCAGAGTTGCCATTCATTAACAACTAAATAAAAACGAGTGGAAATTCAGTCCACAATTTCTCCACACACCCGACAACAATAAATAAATAAATAATGACCTACATATAAAAGGAGGCCTTATTAGACTACTGATCTAAATCTTCAGCAGTAGCAGCAGTAAGAATTAAGAAAACATAATTACATTGACAGTTTTTAAGACATATATTTAAAAATGTTACAGAGGAGGTACTACATTATTTACTTCTACTAGTCTAACTGAATAGTGATCTGCGATTGTTTTAAATATTTGGCATTTACCTTTCATTCAGATTTTTCAGCTAAGATAACTACTGCTAGTTCAAAAATAAATTCAATTTGAGACATGTGCTGACATGATAGAAGACCTGCATATTTCCAACACTATTTCTAGAGTGACCAGGTCTAGCTAGTCTTTAAATGTATAACAATTTTAATGCAAAAACCACTGGTTAAGCTTGAAGAATTCACAAATATTACCAAACCTTATTTAGCATCTGCCACATTATGAAAAATGCCCCAAATGTTAGAACTCCAGTCACTAAAACCCGTGCAAGGGTAAAATTGCATTGTGTTAAGTCTGTGATTACAGTGTCTTTCATTTTAAAATCCACCATCACAGCTAAATATTCTGCCTCATTTTGTAAAGAGTATGAGCGTGTAACTTAAGGTCTGAGCAATTCAAGCTGCTTAACTTACAAGCTACTTCTCCTTTAAAAAAAAAAAAAGACCAGACCTAAAAAAAGGTTTTAGCTAAAAAATGAAAAATGAATTTAACTTCTTTCCATGAGAGAAATCTGCAAAAGACAAATAACAATAAACATTAAACTATGGCGTCTTTAGTGGATTTGCCTGCAAAGCCGCCAGTAAACCTGCGTCTTCAGAGAGAGACACATTGGTGTCACTTGTCTTGTTTTCTTTGCTCATTTATCGGCGAGGATCTCACCGGAAACATGAAGTCAGCAACAAACCACAACTTTTTTTCCATGAAGTGCAATTTTGCGCTGAACGTTGAGATGCAACAAAAAGCAGTAGATGTATACTGAACCACATCCAAAACTCAAAAGCAGACAGATGTTCACAAAGCTGTTTGATTAAACCTTAAACAATTCTGTTTAAGATACTTGCTTTAATGTTATTAACTGTAGGGTTTACTGTATGAGTATGAAGTCTTTGTTTAACTGTTACAGGTCTGCCATCAATAAAACAGGCTTAAAAGGCAGGGGATCATTAGACCTAGCCGTACAACTGCATCTGAAGCTAGAGCGTTTGAACATAAGACTTTTTACACCTTTTTGTATGCAAGCTTAAAGTTTGTTTACAGGCTTTAAAATCTTTAATCATATGAAGTTTGATATATTTTAGGCAAAAAAAAAAAAAAATCTCTGGCCTGTTTTGTCCATGTCAGAATTGTCTATGATAAATCCATTCTGTCCTGTACAGAGGTAAAAATATAACCGATCAGACGATGGCTAGCAAACAGATACCTGCAAAAGATATAGACCTGAAAAAAAAAAACCTTGCAGCTACTCGAGTTTGCTAAAGAAATCTTTTTGATAGCGTGCTGCAGCCCCTAAGGACGGTAGTGTACCACAAAGCAGGAGCTCACATTTAACCACATAACTTAAGCCCAAACTTATGTATTATCCATTAGAAATGTCCCACAGAACCGGCTTGACATTGGCCTTATGTTCACTGGCTATACGAAAAGATCCTGCTTTGTGTACCAGTCAGGTCATCTCAGAGCTAACTTTTATTAGTGTTAACATTATGGGATTATTGTATACACTATTCATGAGTCCACGAGTGTAACTTGTATCAATAACGTTATTTTCGTCTGTTTAAATAGGGACTTATGAAGCATTAGCTTTGATGAGTATATGACAGAACAGATGTACATCGTCGCCTTAGATTTCCATATGAACTTTGCAACTTCTGTGTGCTAAAAGAACTATATTGATGACTATATCTTCCTAATGTTTTCATACTAAATTTGCATCGTTGTCAATATCTAAACAACCTATAAAAATATAACAGAAATATTTCTATCCACAGTAGCCATGTAGCTACTCCACACTGAATCGAGGCCAAAATTATCCACTTTTCCGGTTAAAACGGCAGGTTCTGCACAAGAACATTCAATATTTCAATGGCCTTGCCTTTTACAAAACAAAATTTTCTAAGTCGATGGTGGAAGTTTGCTAGAAAATCACTGTTTAGAGAGCTAACGCGTTTAGCTAATTGTCTTAGCAACTCTGCCATATTGCATCAAGTATAAAGCCCCTCGCGCAGGCCACAGGACTGAAGAGTCGGAATCGATTCCCAAATCAACTCTTTCTGTTCGCTGCTATAGTCCCATCGGCTAAAACAAATGTTTTAAAAAGGTCCTTTGTCCTATTGGCTACAAACTGTCGTAATCATGCATGAATGATCATGGTGTGAAGCATTTTACTGATTAACAGTTTTCCCCCTGCTTCTTTTCTTTTTATTACATTTTGCTACCATGTATGTCTTGCGTACTTTTAAGGAAGTTTACGTGGTATTAGGTGTAATGGCTTATACAAGTGGTATCTGTGTTGCAGTGCGTCAAACACATTTCTATCATGTAACGATAGACAAATTTAGACGCTGAATGTCAGTTGACTGAATTGCTGTATAGACGTTGTAGTCTCCTAATATTTTTCTGACAAATTCTAGCTGAAAGGGAACAACCAGGAACACCCTAACCAGACTCAAACATCTATCTGTAACATTAATAGTCTACTTAATGCCCAGGCGTATTATATTAAAAAATTAAGTGAGTTGGGAATCGATGCTCAGAATCGACTCAGTAGAATCAGGGTCGATTGGAATATTTCTGGACTCGAGCAGCCCTAGCTAAAGCTAATTCAGCTAACACAAGCGTTAATTAATTTACAGCTTTCTCTAAATAAAAAAACGTTATTCGCGTACCTTGTCCATGAATTTCCAGCACTTCTCCACGGTCTTCTTGTCCACGGCTCCGGGCTGGTGGTGGGAGTGGTGGAGGTGGTGGTGCGGCTGGAAGGCGTCCTTCATCATCCCGATGAGTCCGCCGCCTTTCTTCGAGTTTCCGGCCATAGCTCGGCTCCGCGGAGTCGGTCAGTGCCGCGGCTGAGACCCCGCTGCCGGGCCGAGCTCCCTCCTCCTCCTGCCACGGGCTGAACAGTAGCGCTGGGTCCCCGGAGCTCCCGGGGAGAGAGAGACCGAAAGCCCGAGAGAGCGTCTGCGGCAAGAGAGAGCTCTACAGCCCGCAGACTGCCATCAAACCCCAGCCACAGCCGCGCTACACCGCGCCATCGCCCGTTAACGGAGCTGAGCTAAAAGAAACAGGCACCAAATAATCGGCGTACACTACTACTGATGTCGGTTCAGCCGAGGTCGTCTCGATTCTTCTTCTACTTAAAGAAACAACTGCCTTTTCTCCGAGCGTCCTTTCTTCCTCCCCCCGCCTCTACTTTCAGCAATGCTTCGTGAACGAGTCGACTCTTGAGAATCAACTCTTACTGAAGCGTCGATTTATTGTCGTGTACAAACGTTTGAACATATGTCATATTTTAAAGGTTTTCTGAATAAATCATTGTTAACAATTATGGATCTGGTATTTTCAGAAAAAATGCATTATTTTCCTGGATTTATTTATGGCTCCACCTACTCAGCCTCCCCATCCCTTTTTCCTATTTATTTTTGTAAAATGGATTTTTTAATTCAGAGATAGGATGAAGAGCTTAAATTTAAAGTTAAATGAAAAAAATGAAAGATACAAAGTCAGCAACTGAATGAATTGTCGCTTGTGGCCCGAAGGAGTCGACTCTTGGTGGGCCGAGTCTGTTGATCCGGCTCCACAGGCGATTCTTAGGGGTGCTGACCCCCCCCTCCCAAACTCTCACATTCTCTCTCTCTCTCTCTCTCTCTCTCTCTTTCTCACACACACACACACACATTTTTTGTTAACAACACTAACTGCACAATTTTTCTCATTGAATACTGAGCTTGGGGGGCTTGAGTGACTAGATGAGAATGAGTGCATTTCAGGGCAGGAGAGTTGGGGTGAGTATGTCATGTCAGAAAAATTATAATAATAACTCATTCATTCATCTTCTGTAACCGCTTATCAAATTCAGGGTTGTGGTGGATCCGGAGCTTATGCCGAATCACTGGGAGTAAGGCAGGAACAGGGCAGCAGTCCTTCGCAGGGTGACACACACTCATAGACACCTTTGAGTAGCCAATCCACCTACCAGCATGTGTTTTTTGGACCATGGGAGGAAACAGGAACACCCGGAGGAAACCCACGTGGACACAGGGAGGACACACAGACAGTCACCCGGAGCAGGGCTCGAAGCCACAACCCCAGGACCCTGAATGCTGTGTGACAGTGACACTACCTGTTGTGTCACTGTGAAATCCCTAAAATTACAATTATTTACATTCCGATTAGACACATTTATTCAACTGATCCGTTATCAATTTTATGAAGACCATTTACAGATTCTGAGGATATGCTAGAGACTAACTATTACACAGGTGAAAGCCATGCTATATTCATTTACATTCTTTTCAGCTCTTAAGAACATAATAAAACTGTTGGGCACACAAATACTTTTTTTTAAAAACATTTTTGATAAAAAATAACTCCTCTCACAGTGGCAGCTGTGTTCTTTATGATATGATTTGATACAAAAATAAAAATAGGAATCATTGCCTGCATACACAATACAGGTAATACAACATATAGACAGGTCTCCTTTTCATATTATCTAGTACTGTAGTTAAATCGGTTACTTTTTAGGAAAAATGAGAAAGAGTTTGGTATTCAGGACAGCAACCCAAACTGAAGACTTGTGCAATTTTAAGGGCATCTGCTCACCCTGCTGTGGGCAGTGAAATCACATAATTCGTCATAATTTAGGTACCAGATTTGGCCAGTGGAATAACAAAAGAGCCGAGCTGAGTTGAGTAGAGTCATGTAGGATCCATGCAGTAGAAAATTACAGGTTACAGGCTTACACATGTCAATTTGGAGTTAGAAGTTATGACGAGATAGATGCCTATCATGCTATAACATCAATTAGCTGATACACAGTAGTAGTTTAGCACCTTGACTTTATTATCAACACACAGGCCTACACATGGCACAACTTCTCTCACTTGGATTAAAACAATGAACAGTGTGTGACTGACAATCTCCCACATTAGCACATGTGTTGTGTCTGCAGAGAGAAAAAGAAAAGAGAAAAAATGGATCACACCATCTGCAAGGTAAGGGGGACTGCTGTATTTGTTGTTAAAGATGTTTAAAACTAGACTTTCTTTTGTTTAAACACCCCCCCCCCCCAGCTTATCAGAAACAAACATGGGTTTTCTATACAAAAAAAAGACAAAACAGGGAACAAAAATAATAACATAATAAAGAAATTAACTAGAAAAAGCAATGTAAAAGTCTCTCTCTCTCTCTCTCTCTCTCTCTCTCTATATATATATATATATATATATATATATATATATATATATATATATATATATATATATAGCCTGAGTATTTTCCAGAGTCAGTTTTAGATCATTGTGCATTCAGTCTTAGATCAGAACCTGTGAGACGCGGAAGCGAGGCACTCATCCTGTCATCACAACTCTTTCACTCTTTACTGTCCGCTCTCCACGCAGAAGGGCTTAACGATCCCTGTACACGCCCCCGCTCATCTCTCAGCCAATGGGATTTTTTTGGAGGGAACCTGAAAAGAAGGAGCGTGATTGGCTGACTCCTCTCTCTCGGCGTTACCTCGCAACCGGAGCGCTGTGTGCCGTAGTCGGTTTAAACCAAACAGCCGAAACGAGCTTTTAGTCCGAGAAGAGCTGTTTTACCACAACATGCCTCCAAAGAAACGGAAAGGAAAAGCCAAAAAGCCCAAACACGCCGAACCTGGACAAGGTCTTTACTCTTTTCTGCGTTATAGAATAAAAGTACTTTACACTATGCTATAATAGAGTCATGACAGCACCAGAGTCCGAAACCAGCTTGAGTGCACAAAATGGCAGAATGTTTGACTGAATGTGTGAAAGGACCCTGGGCCCTTTAACAGCAGTGAATGACTGGTCTGATGATGTGGCAGGTATTTTCATTTTGTTTTTCTTATTTAGGTGATGAATTTGCTGAAAAGTACAGGAGAAGTGTGTTGGATGTGGCTGTCCTAAAAGATCGGCTTGGTAAGAAAAACCACAGAGGCTTTGGGTATGAACTCTTTTGAATCAAATGTATTAACATAAGTACTAAATCCTGAGGATGTTATCAGACATACAAAGCTTTCACGTCAGTGGTGACAAAATGTTAATTCCCAGTATATTTTTTGTTTTGTGATTTATTTACCATAATATCACATTTTTACATATTTACATATTTACAGACCACTTCATTTTGAAGTATTATTATTTTGCACTATTATTATCATTTTTTCCTCACTGTCAGTTTTATCTGGTCAGCTTCACCATCTATACAGTATTGCTGTTACACATTTTATCCTGTTCATCAGAGGTCATCAGTCCCAGAGGAGCAGGGCTGAGCAGGTATTAAATGGGTCAGCACTGCAGTGACTATAGTTTGTTCATTTAATGTGCGATGCTCAGAGTGGCTCACAAATAACAGTAATAGCAGTTTTTGAACAATTGGTTTACTTCTAGTCGATTGGCAATGATGGAAGATTCTGGAAAACTTTCCAAGCACATAAAGTACATTCATAATTAACAAATAGCTGAAGATTGAAAACATTCAGAGAATGGGTTTTATTAAACTGGTACCTTGGATCCATAGCCTACACTTTTTGAAAGTAGCCTCAGGAACCACTGTTACATATGATCCCTTGGCGTTTTCAGCTGTAAACCCTCCTTACATGCCAAATTGTGCATCTTCATAGAATATGGAGATACATTTAAAGTTAAAGGTCCAGCTTCATACGCATTCATAAGCCACCCTCCCCAAATACTTCTGAGTTCACCTCCCCATTTCAACCTCTACGGGCATGGTCTGTACTAGCTAATTATTATTATTATTATGAAGCATGATAGAGAGGGGGCGGCACGGTGGCGCAGCAGGTAGTGTCGTAGTCACACAGCTCCAGGGGCCTGGAGGTTGTGGGTTCGATTCCCGCTCCGGGTGACTGTCTGTGAGGAGTTGGTGTGTTCTCCCCGTGTCCGCGTGGGTTTCCTCCGCGTGCTCTGGTTTCCTCCCACAGTCCAAAAACACACGTTGCAGGTGGATTGGCGACTCGAAAGTGTGAATGTGTGTGTGTCTGTGTTGCCCTGTGAAGGACTGGCGTCCCCTCCAGGGTGTATTCCCGCATTGCGCCCGATGATTCCAGGTAGGCTCTGGACCCCCCGCAACCCTAAATTGGATAAGCGGTTACAGATAATAGATGGATGGATGGATGATAGAGAGGAATAAAACATTCTTCTATGAGAAAAAAATCTGTTTATATTTGGGGGTTTGTTCATGAACGTCAAATGAATAGTTATAACAGAAAATAAAACAAACCAAAGGCATAAACATCAGTTCTGTACAAAAAACACAGTAATTTTTGAGACACTTTTGTTAATATCTGCAACACAGAAGTCCTTCAGAACTAGAAGATGAAGTCAGACAGGCCCTGAGGTCACTGCCAAGGAAGAAAGCCACAGGAATCAATAACACTGCAATGGAAATATTTCAAGATTCTGGAGATGATTCAGTTACAGAGCTAACCAAATAATGTCAACAAATCTGGAAAACTGCTCAATTGGTGGCAGATTGGTAGAGGTCAGTTTATATCACCATAGCAAAGAAAAGAAAAAAGAAAGAATATGCAGACTGTTGTACAGTCTTCCAAATTTTACACAACAGTAAAATGATCAAACCAGACTAGGGCCTTACAATTAAACAGATCCTCCAGGCTTCCAAACAGGTTTTGGGGGAAGCAGTGTAAGATCACTATGAATGTATGCTGGAAAAACTGAAAAGGCATTGGAATTCAAAAGGAAATAAATATGATTTACTGACTACAGCCTTGATGGCGTCAGCCATGTAAAACAATGGAAAATTCTCAGGAAATGGGTTTACTGGAGCATTTCATTATTCTGATGAGGAACATCTACACTGATTGAAAGCCACAGACTTTGACTAGTTTGTGATTTGTTTTTAATTTTATTGAGAGTTTCTTCCACTGAAAAAGTTCAAAGAACCCATTTCTAATGTATTTTTTTCTACCAACTTGACTGTTTTATGTAAATGTAAAAAGAGATAATTGGATTCTTGATACATTTTAAAAAAGTTGGGCAGGGCAAAGTAAGAGTAAAAAAAATAATTTAATGCCTGAAAATACTGAAAAATAGTAGGACAGGAACATAGTGAACTCTATTTTTTACCACAAAGGATTTCCTCATTAACCACCTCTGTCTGTGTTCTCACCAGAAGCTTGATCAAGAAAAATAAACCCTCCAAAGATCAACGAAAGGCTTGATAATTAGCATAACATTATAAAATACTCATTAATCTACCATGATAATCAGTAAACTTTAGAATAAAATGTATTGTTTAAATGCCCTGAATAAAAAATGGAGAGTGTCTGACTTTCTTAAGAGGATGAGAACATAATCATTTCTATAAATTTAGCTTTTATCTTAAGATTTTATCTTAAGTTTTTCTAATGAAAGCTTTGTGAATCTGGCTGCAGAACATTGTAACATTTCATCTCATTTACATGAGTTGGCATTCATTTGTAAAACTACAAAACCACATTTGAGAAAAGTTGGGATGATCTGCAAAATGTAAATAAAAACAATGCAATGATGTGCAAATCATTTATATCCCATTTTTAATTAGTACAAATAGTGCTAATATGTTTTGAAATATGTCATTAAATTCAGCAGCATGGACATGTATATATATATATATTTCTAAAAGCAATACAATTCCCTGGTTTCAGCATTTGCAATGTTGTTTTGTACCAATTTCAGTAAAATATATGGTTTTACATATCAAAATAATTACATTCTGTTTTTATTTACATTTTGCTGATCATCCCAGCTTTTTGGATTTGGGTTTATAGTTAGCAGCTTGAGGATATTTTTGTCATCAGATGTTTTTGTTCATGTATTAAATCAAAGCCATATTGGAGGGGAAGTGATACTGACATTTGAAGCTTGTGATCCAAAACATTCATCCAGGTTACTAAGGGCCCATGTACCTTGTTTTGTCAGTTAACCTTCCATCTATTAGTGTCTGCCGGGTACAGTATTGATGCCCTCATTTACTAACCCTCATAGGGCTGGCTTTCTGGAAAAGGATTAAACCTGGCCCTGGACTACAAAGGACTCTGAACAAAGATACATTTATTTACGGAAACTCTGGGAACTGGGAAAACTGGGAAAACAGTTCATGGCCATATTGAAAGTTCTTTAATAACAAAACACAATAGGCTACTGTGTAAATTCTTTTGAAACTGATAAAAATAAACAGAAACTTATAAGGTATTATTATTATTCTCATGAGTGCTCAATTCTTATCATTTAGCTCTGAAGACGGATGCAGCACACCAGGTGATGTCAGAGAGAGATGATTTGAAGTGCCAGATAAGAGACTTGAAGCAGGTGCTTTCTCAAGAGAAACTAGACATGAAGGATATCACTGCAGGTCTGTAAATTTAATGCTTCAGATATTGGCCCTGTAAATTGTGGATTTTAAGGACATTTGTACAGCAAGTAATGGATTTTTTAAAACTTCATTCATTATTCTCCTCTTTAGATCTCAACCATCAGTATAAAACCTTACAAACAGACCTGGGAGCTAAAGTGAAGCATTTAGAAAACAGGGTGCTGGTACTTCAGACAGAGCTTGGTGAGTCCAGTCACTGATGTATTTTGAACCACAGCACTTCAGATTACCTTCCTAAGGTCAGTAAAATGATCAGTAGCAGGCGGCATCGAAGCCCCAAGAGGTGAGCGATTAAATGAAATGTAAAATGAAAATGTATGGCTCCTTTAAGGCTCTTTATTGCCAGTTCAGTGCATGTTGTTTACAGTGCAGTCCATTAAATAAATGTCTGCCAAACAGCTAGTGCTGTATGTGTACTTTCTATGATTTTTTTTAAATAATAGATCAGTGTCAGGGTGATTTAAAGACAGAAAGAGAGCAGCGAGAGCAAATGGAGGAGGAGAAAAATGCCCATATCCGTGATCTCCAAAGCAAACTGGACAATATGGAGATGGGGTATGAGAAGATCTTACATGTAAGTCAACACAGAAGCTCATAACATAAACCCAATAATGAGCAGGTACAGTGCTTAATGCAGAGTAAAGAGCAAAAACTACTGTATTTTGTATTCTGTACTCGATGCATAGTTTTGCTGGAGCCTTGGTGGATGGCATATTTTAAATCTATTATTTTCAAAAAGCACACCATCCCCTGTTTCTCTGTGCAATTTCACATTCAAAGAAATAATGATGTCCCTCACTGACATAATATATTACTGACATAATGGTAAGATACTGTCAAAATGATTGACAGCCACATTATTCTTAGCGCTCCAGAAACACCATTTTATGCATCTTTTGCTACACTTGGTGCTGCAACCAAAACTATGAAAAAAGCACTGTTCCCTGTTATAAGCACCCATCAGTGACTTTGATTGAAATTCACAGGGCTGTTTGGACAGTTTGCTCGCTCATTTAGCTGAATCTCAGAGCCAGTGGGAAGATGAGAGCCTGGATATTCATCAAGAGTTCAAGGACATGCTTGCTGATCTCGGGTTAAACCCACAGTACATATAAGACAGACAGTACTGGGAAATCTGAAGTTAATATAAAATCCATGTAGACCATTATAGATGTACAGACACAGGAAAAGTTATGCAAATATTGATTACTGTTAAATAAAATCTCATTGATTGTTCAAAGATAATTAATAAACAATTCAGCCACTCAGATGCAAACAAAGTAATTTAGAGCAGAAAGCAGTATTTTGTAGAAACCGCAGCGATGTTTAGAACCAGTAAACCTGTGTACATCATGAATTTAATCATTTTACCAAAATAACTGTGTATTCTGACTTTTTGTTTTTTTATGTTGTCCTTGGGCTGTTAGTAGTGTACCACTTTGCTTTACAACACAAGCTATGTAATTTAGGGATGAGTCGAGATGGTGTTTGTGTTTCAAAATGAATCATCCAACATCAGCACCTGACCTCACTACTGCTCATGTTATCAGACCCCGAAATGCTCTAATCTTGAGCTTCTCTAAGTTAGTCAAAGTATACTGTAGCAAAAAGGGACAAACTGTAAGTTAATACCCTTTCTATTAGAAGAAATGTTGGCTGAGTAGTGTGTATGCATTTATTTCCATTTATTTTTTAAGAATTTTAGCACGTTTCCTTGTCTTTGTTTTCTATGCAGTTATGTTTTAAGACTATGCATGGGTTGCTATTGCTTTACTAACTCTCTTTATATTGTTTGCATTTGTTACTAATTATTTACTAATATGTTAATCGGTGGCTGCCCTACATAGTTTAATATTATAATACAGAATATCTAGTATGATTATTAGGAATGCTAATACCATGATGCAAACTTGAAGAAATCCAGTCTGTTAAGATATAAATTAACCATCACAAGAAAGCTGTACTGCATGATTATCATCAGTGATGCTCTATTAATTTTATCTTATGCAAGCGCCTGTAATGTCTGATTTGATCAGTAAATCAGGATTGAGCAGCTTAAGTGTTGACAATGTAGTCGGATATGAATAACTCAATATATGCAGAGATTTTGTACAATGGCTCTGTGATGAGAACATAAAAAAATGCTCATTACACAGTGGGTGGGCAGGTAACGTGGGGGACGTCAGTGAGGGGTGTGAGTAAATCTAAAGCCTAGCCCCAATCTCCAGTCCAGAATGTTCCTCCACTCTGAGAACAGTTCTGTCTGCAGCCTCTAGGTGTCTCTGTTGGTTCAGTTTTATTCCCCCTCTCCACCTGGGCTCCAACGTACATCTGACACCCCTACTTTGTTCCATTATTTTAAATAGCTGCTAATAAAAATTACACCAAAAAAAAAGCAAAACCCACTTTTCATCGCTCCTCTTTTTGTCAGCACTGTTAAAAGACATGCAGAAAGCTCCACAGGCTTCATATGAGAGATTGATTCACTCTTGTTAAGGCAAAAGCATAACATAATTTCTTGAGAGTGCCAGCTGTCTGGATGAATTTAAAGAGAATGAAAACACAGAAGCTTTTCACAAAGGTACCACACGTATATGGACCACCTTCACTGCAGTTTCATTAACCATAGGCTTGGGCTGCGACAATCATTATGACATCACTGTAGTGGACAGAAATCTTAATCATACAATAGTTACTGGGTTGTGAGTTAAAACGGCTGGTCTTTGAGTGTGAAATTTGATGCGCTCCAGGCAGCAGATTTATTGCCTCTGCTGCCAAACACAATGATAAACCTCTGGCAGTGTATGAAATTTTGGTCCCGAATTTTGCACTGCCTGCCCATTATGTGTTCTGCCTTGTGCCCAGTGATTCAGTATAGCCTTGGAATCGAGCAGGAAAAGACCATGAACACATTTAAGCAACCACCTGTTCTTTGCCTGGTTAAATGCTTCTTCTGTGTAAAGGAAAACCTGTTTAAAATGTCTCTTTAAATAACATTTAATGGTTGTACAGCACAGAGTTCTCCTGTTAGGAAACTTCTTTACTAAGAGCAGTCCAAGCTTCAGGTGTTATCCCAGCCAAAAAACTCACTCAAATGAAGAAAAAACAGTCAAATCACTTCTACAGCATACGTCACATACTGTATAAGCTGCTTAAGCCATCTTCCCACGCCCCTGAGTTGAGGACTTGCTTAACAACTCTACTAAATGGTTCTTTAAGTGCTACAGGAGCTTTATTTATGTAAAAGATTCTTTAAACCTCAAAGAGCTTCTTTGTGCTCAAGCATCTGCTTTACAAAAGTGGCTCTTTGAAGAACCATGATTTGAAAGGCTCATCGTTGCTCCTGGAGATACCTACTGCTTTATTTAATGTAAGAGTGAAACCAGAGAGGAACAGATCTTTACTTTGGATAAGGGTTTAAATACTGAGCCGATCAAAGATTTACTGAGGAGTGAGGAGGGATTCCAACTCATGTTTTGGATGGACAGAGTTTGGCTATTTCCCTGCTCTGATGAGTTGAATCAGGTGTGTTTGAGCAGGACAAATCACAAAGCTGTGTCAGACCCTGGTCCTCTGAGAGTCATCTTCCTAAATAAACCTCTGCTTGAGTAAAACAGCAAGAGTATTAGCTCTCTTAATAGAACCAACACCTATCAGCATAGAATATTACATTTGTTTTGTGTTGTGTTGTGCTCCTATGTTTGGATCCTTCATCTCAGACTAGGACTTACACCTTAGACACTTTGTTTTGACTCTGATTTGCACCTCGGAAACTCGGGACTAGTGGCATATATTGGTCTGTTCAGAACGGGATGGGTTTCAAATGAGAATGAGACTGTTTACTCCAATTTGCAGAGGTTTATATCATTTAATTTTCTGTCTGTTACCTGGTGAAAGCCCTCTTTTTTGAGAAAACATGAGCAAAAGCAGGGATTGATTTTTCCTTTAGGGCACAGATTCATGAAACCGACCAAATTCAGTAACTTTGACCCATACAGCCTTTACAGCACAACTATTTTGTTTTCCCTCCACATCTTGTTTGAGGGTCTTTGGAGCCTGTCGCTGCAGTGCCAGTCAGGTGAAGGCCGATGTCTCTTGTTGATCTGGCTGGTGGGCAATCAATGTTTCCCCATCTGAGTGCTATCGATCAGACAGAAGAGAAAAGACACCAAACAAAGCAAACAAATAACTTTTTTTGTGTGTGTTTGACAGACATGATGTCGAAACATTTTTTTGTCCTGGTGGTTTAAACACAGGGGGCAGAATACTAAACTTGATGGTATCTTACCTTGCACTCTTGGGCACTGAAGGTCCTCAGCAAGGCTAATCCTCCATCAGACACCAGGTCTCCTTATGACCCGCACGGACACTGAGACTGCAATGAGAATACAGCTACAGGAGCATTGTTAAATCAAAGCTAGTGATCCCCCCCCCCCCCACTAAATCAAATACACAGTTGGGACAAGGCAGGATTTACTTTTGTCTTTGTTCACACTGCCACAATATCTTCATTCAGTTACGTTTTTGTTACTATGGCTAAAGTTAATTAAGGCTGATTCTATTTAAATGTACTCTGTCAGCTGATTTTTCAAAAGGACTATCTGAAGACCACTGCCATTGCCTCAAACCTTGCACATTCAGATTTCCATTTCTATGTTAACACTAAAAATGTCAGGTGCTCTTATCTTGAATAAATATTTCATGACAACAGAAATAGCCCAGAATAACCCATCCCCATATTTTAAGAACATTTTAAGAATATATAAACATTGTTTCCACTGTTAGAGAGAATGGATAACGAGTCTTTTCCATACTCGTTATCCATTCATCAACCCCACTGACCGTATTTCTGCTCTGCCTACTTTGTTAACCCTCTTTTGGAATAAGATAGAACCCCCACAGGACCATCACAGAGCAGGTTTGATTTGGGTGGTGGTGCTGCGGTGACACTGGTGTGGTGGAGGTGGTGTGTTAGGGTGTGTTGAACTGGGACAAGTGGATCAGACACAACAGCTGCAGCTGGAGTTTTTAAACACTGTGCCCACTCGCTGTCCACTCTATTAGACAAACCTACCGTGATGTACCACCCTGTAGATATAATGTCAGAGACAGAAGCTCATCTACTGCTGCATAGTTTGTGTTAGTCATTTTCTAGTCCTTTATCAGTGGACACAAGATACTGCCCCGAGGGCACTTGTTAGTGGACTACTCTCAGTGGTGCAGTGACATCCTCCACTTCCATGGTTCACTTGCAATTTCGAAAGGCAGCACTTGAGTGGAATACTCCCGCTTGCCACATGAGACTCACAGAAACATCAAATCAGTGTCACGTGTATAGTCATATTTTGCCAGAAGTCGGCCAAATCTGTTTTGTGACACAAGGAATCAATGAACATTTTCAATATGGGCCACTTTTGGTTGATGTACTATTGGTTGCTATACCAACAGTGGGCCAGCAGTGCTGTATTGGTGTAGTATCTCACATCTTCATACTATCTGGAACTGTGGGGGGAAGAGATGAAAGGGTGCTAACAAAGCATGCAGAGCGACAGATGGACCACAGTCTGTAACTGTGATCTACAGAGTGCATTTATTTGGTGAGTGAAACTGGTAAAATGAACAACAAATGAAGAAACAATGAGGGCATTTAAATGTTCTGGCCGTTTGGTGTATGTTCTTGGTGGTTCAATCAAGACTGTATTAGAAGGATGTTGTTAGAAGTCTATCCTACTGTAGACGTGGTACCAAATGCCTTGAGATCTTAAGAATGGCTGGATGCAGAATATTTGACTACAGGCTTTATTATGGTGAACTGCGATTGTTGTGATAGCTCCCACCACTTGAATAAAGCCCCGTCTGTGTTCCCTATAAGATCCCTAGTCTTAGACTAAACTGTAAAATCTACACTTGGCCCTACTATCATTTTACAAACCCAGCTCAGGTCAGAGTATCTACAACACTACAGCATTTTTTGTTTTTCATATGGAATGTTGACAACAGAAAAACATTGGTAGATTTTAGACTGTTTAATATATATATTATATTTTGCCATTCCACATTCTGTATGTGTTTTTGAATGAATTTAAAAGTTATGTTTAAGGCCAAATTCTTATTTCAAAACTGCTACAAGCAACATAAGTGAGGCAGTGTGTGTGTGGGTATTAAAATTTCATACAAGAAATTCTGAATGCTCTAGACGTCTGATTCCTATCACCAACACCGTGAACAGTTCTGACCCCAAGATTTAGTGATGGAAGCACTTGAATCTGCCCATAATTAACTGTTTCAAATCAGTGATTTTCAGCATTTTCATTCATCAAGATGTTTAGCCAGGCATCGTGGTGAAAGTTTTATCTCTCTGACTGGGCCCATGCTGTGTGTTATGATCAAGTAATTGTCTATTAAGGAACCATTCACCAAAAGCACACAAATTTCTGTTGAAGCCCTGCTTTGCTTTTGTGATCATGCTTTAAGTGGGAAATGTGCTTGAAGGAGTGATGATTACACAGATGTGACTCCAGATGTGTCACGTTGAGGCTGTTCCTACCAAAGGCACCAAAACACATGGCAATGACTTGCACTACCAGTCATTATTTTGGACACACCTAAAACAGATCTTCCATGTCTTATAATTTGTGCCTAATTTTGCATGAGTTAGGATGCTAGCCTTCTTATAGTGATAATCAATAACCTGCATTCCTAAAAGTAAACAACCTGTTTCCCAGAATCATATGGATAAAAATGACTTTATCTGATTATTTACAGTTTCTTTAGATGCAGCTCTGAAACCCTCAGATTTAAATGTTTAGACCAGAATTTCATTTTTATTCAACATTTTACAGTGCATAATTTATCATGGTTAAATACTGTGATAAAAACAGTGATTAGCCAAACTCTCCCTATCATATGTGCTTCCTTTGGAACATGTAATGTCAACTATCACTTTCTCTTCCCATTATGGTTAATGCATGGTGTCCAGACAGTGCTGACTGACTCCTGTGCTGGCTGGCACCATGCTGTGTAATGAGCAGAGGGTGTGTGCTATCCCACCCACCCAGAGGCTGAAGCCAGTTGTGCCTCTCTGTGGACTCCTGGCCTCAGATGTCTGAGTCACCACTGGGAACTAGATCAGTGATCTCCTGATGACCTGATGATGCTTAGACCGCATGCCCACTGTGGGGCCTCCAGCATGTCCAAACTGTTGACTGGTAATAATCGATGAATATTAATGATTGGAAAATAACCCAGATTAAAACTGTCAATGAAGTGCAGTCCATTAGCCCTGCAGCTTTTGTAGCCACATGTTTAATGCAAGTAGCTTCGAAAACATATTAGTGCTCCTTGCTAGTTGGTGTGTTCTCCCCGTGTCCGCGTGGGTTTCCTCCGGGTGCTCCAGTTTCCTCCCACAGTCCAAAAACACACGTTGCAGGTGGATTGGTGACTCAAAAGTGTCCGTAGGTGTGAGTGTGTGAGTGAATGTGTGTCTGTGTTGCCCTGTGAAGGACTGGCGCCCCCTCCAGGGTGTATTCCCGCCTTGCGCCCAATGATTCCAGGTAGGCTCTGGACCTACCGCGCCCCTGAATTGGACAAGCGGTTACAGATAATGAATGAATGAATGAATATCTGAATAGAAATGTGTTTTCATGAAAAACTGGGACAATTGGCGTCCTGAGAAGGATTATTAATTTTCCAGTACAGACAGTAAAAAAAGGCAATAATCCCAGGAAACCAGGACGTGTGGCAACACTAAACCTTCCATAGCTGAATACAGTTTGAACAGGCTGAGAAAATATCTGTATGACTACTGCCTTCTAGTGGTTGTTAGCAACATTAACCTCATAGCTTCAAAGCTAAGATTAGGATTCAGCGTTAAATTTTTCGCTGGAGCATTCCTTTTAACTAGCATTCAAAGTCATTGGGTGAATGTAGCATTTTATGTGTATTCAGCAAAGTCCTGTAGGCTTTATCCTCACAGTACAAGTGTGTTTTACAAGAGGAATGTGTGACAGAGGACAGAGTCCACTCAAGGATAAGAACAATGAAATGTTTTACTTTCTCCACCCTAAAGCCACTACAGTCAACTTTCCACCCATCTGACAGGCCTGCACACTACAGCATATGGCGTGGTTAAATATCATTATATAGGTGTTCTAATATATTATTCTTTAAGATTCTGTTCTGACAGGGCTTTTTTCCTTTTAGATGGTAAAGCGACTCACACTTGAACTGTTGTTTTACTGTAACAAGCCGGATCTTCAGATTACTAAGTTAAAGCCTTTACAATTCTCATTTCAAGTAAAGAGCTCCTTTAACAACTGCTGCAAAAGTGGTTGTTGTAACAGCCGTCTCCCCCTTAATCTGAACTTCTGACTCTTACTAAATTGACTGGTAGTCTGAGTAGGTTAAAGAAGACCACACTGAGATGTCTGGAATCAGGACAAATATGTGTGCTAAGAGAAAGTGCTGAAGTTGTGGGACAAGTGAAATTAGCTTCGAAACTAATCAGCCTTGAAGTGGGAGAGAGATGGCCTTCTGGTGGGAGAAGGTGGGAGTTAATTTAAGAGATGATTGGATTGGAAGTTTGATAATTCACGGCCATGTCCACTGAGATGCGTCACCAAATCAGCTCAATCTTCTGTGATTACACTCCGGATCCAGACAGTTGGCACTTATTACCATCTATTCACCACGGAGCAGGGCTGGACATTATATGCAGTGTTAATAGACATTCTGCTTTAAAAAGTCCTATGCACCCTGTATTCATAAGTTCAGACAAGTACATCCATGTCTTCTTTTAAGGCATTGTTTTACCTGTGTAATCGCTTAACCATAGAACTGCATACTCATTTTCTTTATATAACATGGAGTTCCTGGCTGACTGGGGAACTGAACCCTAATCTGCCACATAGAGGTAGTGTTACCCAGTATTCATATTGCCTTATGAAGTCAATACTGATGCTTTATAAAGTGCTTACATGAATACACTGGATTATCACTGGATTAGGAACACCTACCTTGTATCTACACTCACTGTCCATTTTATTAGCTACAGGCACGCACTGTAGTTCTGATCTTCTCCTTCAGTAGTGACACTGAGCTTTAAAAACTCCAGCAGCACTGCTGTGTCTGATCCACCACTCAAATCATACCTGCACTGTGGTGGTCCTGTGGGGGTCCTGACCATAGAAAACAAGGTGAAATTGGCTTAAGAAAGTGTCCAGAGAAACAGATGGACTACAGTCTATAGTTGTAGAACTACAAAGTGCTCCTGTGTGGTCAGTGAAGCTGGTTAAAAGGCCAATGAGTGTAGAAAGAACTTAAGCATTTCTAATCCAGTGATCGTTCAGTGTATATGCCATTTGACTCTCTTATGAATCTTTAAGCGTGCAGAACTGATAGAAAGTGTTACCAAGAAAAAACTCTTCAGTGGGAACCCAATAATGGACTAGATGTTTTTAAAAATGTATTTATAGTGGAATAAAAATGACAACATAAGAAAATAAAGCATATAAAACATAGCAGCCAAATCCTGCCATTCGACACAAGCTTTCCCAGTGATGGTTTGGGAATTCCTCTGTGTGTTTTCCCACTCTCTTCTCTCCTCTCTCAAGTTAATTGGCAATCATTTTTTCAAGCATGGCTGATTGAACATTCCTGGATGAGCATTTGTTTGGTCAAATCCCTGACCCTAAGCAGAGCAGGCAAGTTGCATCGAACACAGTTTTTCTTGTTGCTTTTGTGAAGACGCCCACTCCAACACCTTTTCATTTCTAGGAGCAAACTGAATTATACTCATTCCCCATACTGTAAACAACGCGTCAAGCATGGAGCTTATCTGCGTGTTTCTGTGCTTGGACACAGCTGTCCATACTGCGAGGACACACCTGCACACAGTGCTGCGCTGTTCTCGGTCACCACCTCTCACAGTACTTCCCACCCCAGCACTGGGAAACCCTGTCGGTGCCAACTCTATTTACACACCTACAAGTAGAACGTTTACAGAGAGGACTAAGTGCACATACACTGTAGCCTTCACATGGTCTGTGACAGAAATTGGAACTGTACAATTTAATATTACATTCCCTCAGTTTATCATAGCTGATAGAAACCCAGCAGAGAGAGAGAGAGAATAAAGCATTTCCAAATCTTCAATAATTTTCAATGACAAGGTCAATCTCTCAAAGAACATAAATGCACTGCCATTTATTATTGATTTATGGGCATTCACACTGTTGTGAAATACCAGGCTGAATATATATATAAAAAAAATCCAAGAAAAATGTAAGAAAATCAGCCTCTTGAAATACATGAACTGGAGTCACTGCAATGTAAAACTGTCAGGGAATATCATTTGTATGAATAACATTTGTATTAATGACATATAAATTGGGCTCAGATTTGGGATTATTTTTTTGCCAGTTGTAATACTGTTAGTAGAAGGGCCTGTAAATCTTCATAATAGTTGGGGTTAACATACAGTTTCTCGTTCAAAACATATTTATGGGCAAGGGTGTTTAAGAAATACCTGAATAGATCTATATTTATGACCCTTTATGAAAAAAAAGTGTATATATATATATATATATATATATATATATATATATATATATATATATATATATATATATATATATATATATATATATATACACATATACACACACACACACACACACACACACACACACACTCACACACACACACATACTTGGGGTGACCTTGCAGGTATGTGAATGACCTGTGGACTGAGCAGCACAACTAAACATTCCCCAAGGGAAGACCCGTCCATATCTCTGAGAGATGACACATCCCCTCTCTATGACACCTCTTCAGAGTTTTGTGCTACTTAAAATAACATTGTTCCCCTGACACTGTGTAGACGGGACACTCTGAAGCCCACGTCCAAAGCCTGCTGCTGAAACCATGTACTTACACGAGGAACATGTCATCTCTCTTGTTATGTGTCCTCCAGCAAACAAGTGAAGACTCAGCTGAGTTTAAGATGTGTGAGACTGTAAGACGAAAAGGTTCTAACTACAGTGGGTTGTTACGCTGACGTACGAAGGGCTTATCTCAACATTTTTGACCCGAGACGTATGAAAACAGAGATGCTTTTAGTTTAACAACTCTATGAAACGCTACAGTGTGATGCAAATTTTTCCAGAACCCTTCGTCTGCTGGCTAGAACCGTTCCTTCTGCAGTCTCACATCATTCTTTGACAACCAAAGGTCAACAACAAAAAAAGACCTCTTCCATTCCAAGCTAAAGCTATTACAAATGTAATTGATAAGGGTTTCTAAATTGCTGGGCACAATATCAGACTAAGAAACACTCTCCCCATCGTACTCTCCATTCACTGACATTCCAAACCTTCGAACATGCACATCAATCCTCCTGAAATACCTTTTTTTTTTTAAACCTTTTATAATAGAATATCACTATGATTAAAAACAGACCATTGTGGTTTTGTGTCTCAGTTTCCTTTGTCGTCATATCCTCAAGGCCATGATGCTGAAACAGCACAAAAATCAATACAAAGTTCATTTGGCACTTTAAAAAAAAATGTTAGAAGATGGCAGCGTGAAAGGTCTTTGCGGCTGGTCCTCTGCAGCTCTAAACTCTGAGGAACTCCTTTCCGCTGGCCCAAGAAAACAAGGAGAAGGAGGACTTGTGGGGAGTTGTGAGAACAAGATAATAGCCATTGTAATATACTGATATCACAACCAAAGGAGGAATAATTTAAAAATGAAACAAACAGCACGGTAAGACAAAAAGAAAAAAAACAAAAACAAAAACAAAAAACTGCATAGTACAAAGCCCCCTGGCTGTTCACTCCAAAATCTCCATTCGGGGCACATGACCGAGGGGGCAGTGTATACAGAGATCAGAGCTCTTCCGGAGAAGTGCTGCAAAATACAAACACATCCGCGCATGGGAGTTGTGGTGTGTAGAGTTTATCCTGGGCTCCAGTCCAGTCGCTGCTGCAGTGCGAGTGCAGGGTCCTGCTCCAGAGGTTCTGGAGGTTGCTTACTCAGGTTCACTGCTGTTGGTGGTCTTCTCCCACTCCATGCTGTCCTCACTGTGAGTGGGTGAAGCTCCCGAGGGGCCGGCCGGACGCACGCGCAGCCCCTGGAAGCGCCGGCACTCGGGGCAGATGCGGATGTGGCTGCAGCCTCGTGCTGCCAGGGCTGCCTCCTGTGCCAGTCTGTGGGGCAGGGGCTCGGGCAGGCCGGTGCCTGTGCACAGTTTGCCGTTGCTGAGGCTGGCAGCTGTACCCCGTTGGCGCCGCTCCTCCAGGGCCAGAGGGCGTGGCCGTAAAGTCGAGGAACCTCCGCGCCGCCGCCGCAGCTGCAGGCTGTCCCGGCACAACACGATACCCTGCAGCTCCCGCAGCATCTCCTCACACACCGACAGCTGGGAGACGTACACACATTAAGACAGGGGGAGAGAGAGACAGAGAGAGAGGCCAGGGGGTCTCACTGACACAGTGCACGCTGCAGGCAGCACAGGCACTACACTGATCATGAAAATAACACAGCAGCTATAAGCCCACATGACTGACATGCTCCTCAGAGAGCTACGGGAAGCTGCACAGAAGCAAAGCCCATGTGGAAGAATAGTCTGAATGAAACCCAAATGATAAGTGATACGCCCTTAAATTTTGGCTGACAAGCTATTACAGGTTCAATACTTTGACATCAAGGCAACTAAGCTAAGCATCCGTGACAAGAACTGAAAGAACAGCCTTCAATTACTATGATGCAGACCACAAGCTAAATCACTGCTCTTTGTTGTCTGATAACCCATATACCATGTACAGCACTGGCCCTGGCTTTATATTGCTCTGGGCTTTTACAATTTCAGATCATATTTCATAACTGCCAAGATGTTAAGCAGCCACCTTGAACCTTTTCCAATTCATAATGTGTAAGAATGTCAAAATATCTGCTGAAACATATATAGGTTTTGTTTCCCAGACAGGCATTAAGCCCAGTACTGGACTACACTGCACTTTGAATTATGATTTCTCATTGAAAGGAGGATATAGTCCAACACTAGGCTTAATCCCTGTCTGGGAAGGCACCCCATAGCGTATTATAAGGGGAGATTATATGCCAGTGCCTAAGAGAACTTGGGCTTGTGGCAGATTCAGATTTATGCAAGAAAACCAGACTCCTTGAAGAACTAGGAGATAGAACTGAGGAACAGGGAGATGAAGGCGAGGTGATGGAGGGAGAGCAATTGGACAAAGGCAGTGGAAGCTGGAGATTAAAATGTATGAGAAGATCTATAGAGGGTGAAGGAATTTCAGTCATGATATTCCCCCAAAGCTTTTATTTCATTTGGTGAGTTAAGACCACACCTTCAAAAAAGGCTGTAGTAGGAAGAGAAATTGTATGACTGCAAGAGCAGAGAGACAGTGGCTTCTGCTTTACGCTAGAAGGCTGGAATCCTAAATATGAACTACTTTCATAGCTTTTTCTAAAAGTGGTATGCTTGAGAACAACAGCACAAAATGAGATGAAGCTCCTAGGCTGTGGAAAATGCTTCCTGATCCTGAAACAGTATCATGATGACTGTAAGAACCTAGAAAGAGACCCAAAGATGGATCAGTGGATAGTGGGATGGCAGGTAGTGTATTTGAATGTCTGAGCTGAAGATGCCTCTGTATATATTTGGAATGCTAAGTGGAGGAAAAATCAACAGGTAAACAGGTGCTCTTATCATTTGGCGGATTTTTGACTTGCCTAAAAAAAAAACAGCATATGTCTGTTTACAATGCAGTAGGGTGTTATACATTCAACTCATCACACAGCACATTGCAATAGAGAGTACTGCATAGCGGTGTTAATGTGTGATAGCGTTGAGGAAAAGCTCCCTAGTAAGAAGAAAATCTTGTGAGAAACTAAGATCAAATAAGGGGATTGCATCCTCTCTGGCCAACACTGGGCTTTTAAATGACTGTCTTAGACCTGGACAGAATATTAGATAAGGAGATATCATAGGTAATAGTCACTTGCAAGACTATGAGACCAGATTATATGTTCCAAACATTTTGTGAGCGATTTGATGATAGTCAGGGGGCTTCCAGCTGGTTTTCTCATCGCAGCAGGAAGTTGTTGGGTATTAGAGTATCCGCCTCAATGGAAAGAGTGCACAAGATAAATATCCAAAATAGCAAAGGGAAACTCTTTAAAGCATGTGAGTTGGAGCCCTTGAGGACGGCCAAATATGTAAAAATTAATTGGAGGGGACTGCATAGCACGAGGACAGAGGAGAGAGTGAAATTCAAACTTGGCAGGAACGGCTTCTGTGGGACTGGCAGAAGCAGAACTGGGAGAATGGAATGGGAGGCAGAACAAAGAAAGCATGATAGGATGGGAAGGACTGGGAATATCGTGAACACCAGGCCAGTAATGACAGAGTAGTCCTGATGAAAGAGGGAGGGTGAATGGTTGAGGTAGACTACTAACCATGGGCCAAAAACAAGAGGTTGTATTCATGGCTATAGTACTGTCAAAGTGGATAACAACACAGATCCAAGACCAGGGAAGAACTGAAGAAGCATTCACTCAAAACCTGTCAAACAATCATAATGAACATTCAACCAGACTATTCATTTAACTTGAATGTAATATAGTATTGCGAGGTTGGTTGAACATGCTATCAAATGCTATTTACACACACCTCACAAGTAATTACATCCTTTGCAGTCTGGACTGTAGAATCTACAGGGGTCAATGAGTGGGTTTTGTGGGACACACATCTATGGCAGGCTTAATCTCAGAGGGCTGTCTAAAAATCAGATGAACAAAATGTTATGCTCACAAAAAATGCTTGGTGCTCAGCACTTTGCAGTGGAGTTACAGTGCTAACATAGCTTATACTCACCAACTACCATTGTGCTAAGTGTGCTTAATTCATCACATATGTACCTCAAGCCCTGTCAAGTTAAAAAAACTCCATACCCTTACATATATGGTTTGACATTTTATGACATACTGCTGTCTATAAAAGTGGTCAAATTGACACCGTTTAGCTAACAAACACACATACAGAATGTATTTGTCTGTTCTTCGATAAGTATAAATCTATACTTTTTCAGAGATTATAGCATGCTTTACAGTTTGAGGACCTGAGTTTAGGTAACATCTCAATGTAGACTGAAGTTATGTATGTATCAGTGCTAACTGACCATGCTAATTTTCCATTAAGTTTTACTTATATTAGCAGTCAAACATTAGGACACATCTGACTCAATTCTGATTTAATTTCATTTAATGACATTTTAAACTAAATGCTTATGCTTAGAAGTTTGATAATTGTACATCAACCAGCCACAACATTAAAACCACTAACAAGTTAAGTGCATAACATTTCATTACAGTGGCAGGGTTTGGAGCATGTGTTGGAAGCATGAAAAATGGACAAGTGTAAGTATTTGGGCTACAGTGGCTCTTTTGTGAGATTGGACCAGATAGGCTAGTGCGTCATTAAGTCTCGGCTCACCAATTGTCTTCTTTGGACCACTTTTTGGACCGCATAATGGGGACACCCAAAATGACCTGCCATTTTGTAGATGCCCCGTCTAAAACATTATGACCATCATGATATAGCCCTGGTTAAAGTTAGTAAGCAGCACTTTCTCTGCTCTAACACATTTGCAAAAACTGACTATTCACTTGCTGTTTGAGACACATCACCCACAAAGAGGTGCCACTATGAAGAGATAATCAATTTTATTCACTTTACCTGAAAGTTGATTTAATCTTGTGCCTGATCGGTGCATATCCAAATCAAAAAGAACAATCATATTATATTTAGAATCTTAGAGGACTGAAAATCTTAAAGTTTGATGGCCCATCTTTACATCTTCCTAAATAATGTGTGTTTCAATTTTCAAGTTTTTCCTTGCTAGTGCATTGTAGCCAGTTAACTGTGTTGTCATGAATGAGGACAGGGCTTACCATAGCCCTATTTATTAGAAGGACAATATTTCTGTCAGGGTTATTACCAAATGAAATATTTTACATTTCTTCACTGTTAACATAAATTATAAGAAAGAATAGTGTTTTACGGGTGGATACGTCCAAACTTTGGACAGCCCGTGTATGCTAGCCTTGTAGCTCCACTGAAACAAAAAAAAATACACAAATCATGGACAAAATAAGGATAAAATTGTATACATTTGATATTTCACTGATGTACCACTTGTAAAGTTAAAAATGGTGGGTTGTAGCAGTTAATAGAGTGGTGGGCCAATCACACTTCACGCTGAGAGCTAATTGCCCTACACTTGCAGTAGCCTGTAACGCTGATGTCATGGACATGTCGCCTGCTCATTCAGCCATGCCAGCTCAAAGACAGACTTTGAATACTGAATGATCACACACATTTATACGCTCCCCTCTCATTCACACACACTCAGCAAACACTTTAACAAAGAATTATGAGGAAAAAATAGCGCACACACTATGAACACACACACAACCAATCCATGCTCTCCTAGCCTGTCACCATAGGCAGTAGACCAGTGTTCTGCTTCAGCCCTAACAGCCTGAAAGCTCTGAAAAAGATTCAGAATCATGCAGTGATCTCGTCTTGTGTGGAATTAACCAATTAAAGACAATACTTATCTGTGGACAACTAGCTAAAGTTGATGTTGGCATGCAGTGAAATTCCCCACAAATTAGGGTCTGCCTCCTTTAAAAGCCTGCTTCTGGCTTCTGTGTGGTGCAACTGTCTAAGGGCTGGCTCTACTATCAGGAGACTGCGAGTTCAGCCATCTGAGGCCAAGAGAATAAAGGAGAAAAACTGGCCTCTCTATGTGTGGGATTGGTGGCCTTCTTTCTTCCCCATAACTCAGGGTGATGTTAGTAACCTGGGCAACTGTTAACTGCACAACATAATTAGGCAGTTAGGCAAGCATGTTGAGATGTACAGTGGTGTTTTGCTGGCAGCAGTTTAAAAATATTGTTATGGCTACACATGTCACTTCTAGCTAACAGGCAGTACTGGAAATAACTAATATGTTTTTTCTTTGGCGCAGGTGTTTTTTCAGTCATGCTAACTTACAGGACATGGGCTAACAACAGGCTTGTTGTCTGTCAACAAAATGGACTAATTCACTGCTTCATGAAGCATTCAACTGGTTTAGTAATTTCACTCTTAGTTTGTTCCTGCCTTAATAATATGTCTACATGCCCACTCACATTTTGCATAAAATGTCTCATAGTTATCCCCAGACATTCCTTAAGAGACTAGCAGTGCTGACTCTTCCAGAAATGCAGAGGCTAAGTGGGCTTTCACACTAGAGGTTTTATTCCGTATTCAGGTTCGCTTGCTCCAGGTGTTAAACACATTCAGTCAAGTGTAAAAGCTGTTTGCTAGCACCGATCTCTGGTCCTTTTGAAATTGATGGTCTACAGTGTTGCGTGATTGATTCATTTTGTAAAGTAACTGCTTCAACTTGTCCCTTTCTCTTGTGTAATAAAAACTAATTTTCCTAGGACTGGAGCCAGGTGACTGTAATAAGCTCAGCTTTGTGGACTGAGTGCAAGTGATGAGAACAATGAGAAAAATAGTCTCTTGCAGACCGGCATGGGTAAAAATCCTATCATAAGAGAAGGGCTTCTTATTTATGGGGGCTACTGTGTAATGAAATGCCATGCATCCCTAAAGTGCTGTTCCCTGCTTGCTCCTTGAGTGTTTGTATCCACAAAAAATAATGAAAAGCCGCGAACACATGAAGCTTCCTGCCATTTTTCGAGCCTACACACATACATACAAATTATGTATGGAACTGGGCAATCAATCCACGGTTTGGATAGAGTTTTTGTGTTTGGAAGCAAACCAGAGATAATGAGCCCCTTCTGCAAAAAAGGCCAGAATCGACCCTGGGTGTCGACGCAAGTATTTGTGAAAAGTGTGAAAAGTCTGGCATCTCTGATTATCATTTCAAACGTAAGTTGCATAGAATGAACTGTCTAGTTTGGACAATATGAATGAACTGAATGTCCAATTGTAGGCCCAAAAGACCTTATTAAGGGTGCCTTGAATTAAGATGAAGAACCAGTTGGGCTTTTGTGTTTTAATGTGCTGGTTGGTATGCTGAGAGTGAATGATCAAGTAACTAGACCGAAGAAAAAGTAAACAAATTCATCATAACACCTAAAATGGTGAATGATAAAGTCCTATCTTCAGGTAACTCCGGATGGTCCGGCAGGTGCCCAGAATCTGACACTCAGTCTATGTTTCCCCCTCACATATGCTGAAACGTATGGTTAACAATAACATATGGCGACTTTATCCAAACCAGCGCAAAGATTTTTTTAAACATTTCACTCAATCAGTCCCTTACATGCATATGCACCCCCCACAAAGGAGTCACGTCCTGGGGTTCTACTGACACATTCTGAAGTTTTATTTAGCAAAAAAAGTGTGTTTTCTTTAAAACAATCACAGTGGGTTTTTTTTTAAAACAGTCCAATCTGACACATGTAGCTTATGAAAGACACAAGACAGGAGATGTACATTGATAAATATGTCAGACGTTGGATTCAGACTAAAATCTGCACTTAAAAAAATCATGAGGCGATTATCTGCCCCTGGGGACTACCTGCAGGGCTGGTACAGGCCAGCGAGACCAGTGGACCTGTGTGAGGTATACTCTTTGGTGTTTGTGCTGTAAGGTGGAGGGCTTGACAAGGAGGAAAGGCTCAGGAGGGGAGGCGCGTGGGTGGGGAGAAGGACATAAAGCAGAGGCAGGTAAAATAGCCCTCTCTCACCTCTGTTCCTGGAGTATGACGAAGCATCCACACAAACTCCAGCACGGCCATGAAGATAGCTACTAACAGACCACACACCAGTACCACAAAGATCCCACCTATGTTCTCCATGCCAAGGCCTACACAACAGACAAATACAAACACAGGAGGTTATTCGTGCAGAGGACACTGCACAAGATGATTGTGATGTAGCAGGTAGAAGGAGCTACCTTTTGCTCGATGGTCCTCCTCTTTCGGACACTTGCCACCGTCCCACCATTTCCTCTTGAGGATCTCCAGCCGGTTCTCCTCCTGCAGTCTGAGGATGGCCAGGTCAAACTCGTCCCTGTATACTGAACCTGCACAAACACACACAAAGTTCATAGCCCAAACTATGTTTATTCAAAAGTCACACCTGGATTATCACTTGACTGTCACTTATAGATACAGCTCATAACTGTCTGTGATAGTACAAAACAGTTGTTTAAGGTCTTGTAAACATACGCCAATCAACCATAACCTTACTACCACCTCCTTGGTTTTACTCTCACGCTCTACTGACTGTATATGTACACTTTGTAGCTCTACAATCACAGACCGTAGACCATCTGATGCTCCACCCCATGGTCTTCAATGGTCAGGACCCCTACAAGAAACCCACAGAGCAGGTAATATTTGGGCTTTATGAACTCCAGCAGCACTGCTGTGTCTGATCCACTAGTACAACACACACTAACACATCACCATCACGTCAGTGTCACTGCAGGGCTGAGTATTATTCACCACCCAAATCATACTCTGCTCTCTGGTGGTTCTGCCCATTGAATAACAAGATGAAAGGGGGGCTAACAACTGTAGAACGACAAAGAGCTCCTGTATGGTCAATGGAGCTGAGGGAATATGCAGTGAATGTAGAAATAAGGAGGTTATGGCTGACAGATAAGACTTATTAGGAATTCCTTCATTGTACTTGCATGACAACATTTCAAACAGAGAAATATATTAATTGTGTGTGATGCGTTTATTAGAAATATCCTTTGCTGAAACATCTAAATATATAAAGATCCTAAATAAAGATCTGTCTGCTGAAGAATACCATTATTTATTCTTGTTTAGGAAGAGCTCTGTAACATTGCTTGCTTGCTGCTGTCTATTTTCCATTCATAATTTAAATCAATACAGCTGTTCAGATTAAGGCAGGGAAAATGACAGGCTGCTTTTATTAATATTTACTGTTTGCTGTTAGTGCTATTTCTGTCTAAATGAATAACTACTGGGTTTTCCTTGTTGTGTACTTCCTACAGATCTGTGTGGGTTTCAGAAAGTAAAAAAAGAAACAAACTAATGACTAACATAACACCTTTTTACTTGAAGAAATATATAGAGTTCTCCTGTTTGGCAGATCTAATTAATAATTTGTAATTAATTACTTTTTCCACTCCAACTCAGTAAAGGCCTGTTAATTAGCATAAGAATTAAATGTGTGTGTGGGATAGAGAAACATTAAATCAGCTTTCATTTATTTAATTTCATTTACTGCATTAATTAATATTCCACTACACCATTTCCCTGCTGTCCCTAGATGTCACAACACTGCAGCAAACAGAAAACCAATAGCTAAGATCTCTCAGTCAAACCTAGGGACCTCACCCAGGGGCATGCCAATGCCATAGCCCTTCGTGTCCAGCAAGCCCCCAATCTGTGTGAGATTGCAGTTGCGCTGCCGGTAATATTCGTTCATGGTGCTCTCCAGCAGGTAAGCGTAGTTAGAGTTCAGCACCCGGGCGATGCCCTCCTCTGTGCTCTTCACAAACACACTGGGCTGCTTTGAGTGCATGAAGTTCCACATGCGCTGGTACGTCTGGTAACGTGAGTTCTGACCAGAGAAATAAAGAAGGAGTTAACGTTTGTTTACGCCCAGTTACAGACAAGAAAAATGAGCACTTCTCTGATGTTTCTTCAACCTCCCTACAGGGACCAACAAAGCTGGTATAGTCACTGGAGCTTTTCCATTCAGGCAGCATGACTGATGTAACTAATCAAAGACTTGATGATACGCTGACAGTTTGAAGTGGGTGTGATGGAGCGGGGTTTGCGTGAATCTGTCAAACAGGCAGAGCTCCACGAGGAGACAGGTAAAGCCACACAGACTCAGAAAACATCACAAGAAGAGGCTGAGGAGCTCTCTGAAGTGGGGTGCAGATATTGAATGGCAATGACATTAAGGCAGTGAACAGATAAAGCCTGAGCAGGTGGAAGCACTGGTGACATGTCTGATAAGACTGCTGATATGGCATTGATTCTGGAGGTGGGGATTGCAGCATTTGTGTCTTTGCCCTTGGAGAGAGCACTCACCTGGAAGAAGGTCATGGTAGAGCCACCGTGCATGGTGCCGTACTCGATTGCCGTCTGGTCTGCCAAGTCATCCACAGACTCGATGGGCACTTCCATCCTCTGCACAGTGAGGAAGGCGGCCAGGTTGGCCGTGTAGGAAGAGATTATAATCAGGGTGAAGGCCCACCTGGACATCAACAAAGAGAAAACTGAATGGGGGACAACTGTAAACCAGCAAACAAATATAAAGGCAAGTCTCACTGGCACAAATTAAAGCCTTGTCCTAACAATAGAACTCATGGGTCAGCTCAAGGTCCCTAAGCTTCAGTGTTCATGAGCAACCCCTTAAATGCAGCACTGAAATCTTGGCAATAAATCTTTGATCATCCATGAGGGAATTTGGCACAACTCCCAAACATAATGATACCAGCCGGATGGGGTAAGCATTTTGTCAGGTTTTTGTTATCCATGGGTTTCAGTCACATTGTTTTTCTGGTGTGGGGCCATATTGGGGACTGATTGGGGACTGGTTTCAGAGTGCAGCAGTAATGTAACAGATGGGAAAGCTGAATATATTTATCTCATATACAGCTCAGGGGGCATGTTTCCATGCGCCAACAAAGCCAAGTCTGAATCACAAGTCACCCTCTGTAGGGCACAGTGCAGTATGTGTTTTCTCACATATTGCACTGTATATTGAAAAAACGTATTCAGATATAAGATTCACATTTCCTTGTCCAACTACAACACTATCTGGATGTAGTATTTTAGTTTTAGTATCTGTGATGTGCACTATGTAGGAATTATACCATTATTTGGGACACAGCCCAAGCTCCTCTACTGACTGACACAGACAAATAGAGCTTTGTTTAAAAACATGATGGAGATGGTCAGGTATTCATAATTATTATTTATTTCATTTTAATGTCTAAATGAGAACTAAAAGTGTTGAAAAACAATAAAACAATTGAATCATCATGGTTTTTATTTGAGTTGTGTGTCTGAGTAATTAGTAAGTATGCAATATGGCGGCTACTATACAAAGTTTACTCATTAAAAACTCATTGATAAAACACAGGGATTTATACACCTTTTGAGCTGTGGAGCTTTTAAATAAAGTTAGAATTCCCTGGTTAATGGTAATTACAGAGCAGAGTGAGTAACCCTGCAGCTTTGTATGGTGGAAATTAGGGTTCAGTTCCTTGCTAAAACAGTAATGTAGTAATTTTGTCTGCTTTAGTTAAAACTCTTCACACTACATTTAGTTTCTGCTAAAACACGATTACACCTTCATCTCTTCATAAGAGTGTTTTCAATTTGTTTTGAATCAAATAACTGATCTTTAGTAATTAATTTTTACATTTCTACCTGTTTTCACATAGCCTCTGCCCAAAATGCCTGTGCATGAGCCAGAACCATATCCAGGACAAAATGAGACTTTGTAATGTCGTTTAACCCTAGACTAGACTTAAAACCTTTTTTTGTTAATCCAGGTTTATATCACTGCTGTCTGACCAAAACCTTGCATATTCATTTTTGTAATGCTAACATTTTGGAAAAAAAGTTTCTATTTTTTTCCCTTGACAGTGATAACATGCTACCATCAGATCAGAGGGTGAGCAAAAAGTCTAAATATACCCCTGATTACAGTGCACTAGGCTGAATACTCTGAATACACTTCCTTTTATTCTCCACTGACCTTGGCGAGCAGTGGTCTGAAAGGTCCATATAAGACAGCACAATAACATGTTAGAAAAACAGACAGGTCGGAGGAGGCACGGCTGTATTGCTTTCATCTAGCATGTCTATTACTTACAGACCAGTGGCCACTGGGGATAGAGGAGGCCAAGATTCTATATCGTCACGGTCCAAAGAAAAACATGTATCTCCAAAATGGTAACTTATAGGAGAAGGAAAAACCCTTCTTAAATCTTAATGGAAGAGCATTTCTACTGGTCCATTCATCATTAACTCTTCACACAGTGTTAAGGACAGCTGCTGTTTTCAAATGATGTGGTAAATTAAAATCAACAAAAATAGATATACATGTTTTTTTGTGTGCAGTGATGACATTTAAGAGACAGAGAGACTGAAAGGGCAATAGCTATAACATCATGACAATCTCCTTATTTCTACACTCACTATTCATTCTCTCAGCTCCATTTTGTAGTGCTATAATTACCGCAGCAGCACTGCCGTGTTTGATCCACTTATACCAGCACAAACACATGAACATAGCACCACTACCATTTCAATGTCACTGCAGCGCTAAGAATGATCCATCACCCAAATCATACCTGCTCTGTAGTGGTCCTGTGGGGGTCCTGAGTTTTGAAGTACAGGGTGAAAGGGGACAAACAAAGGTTGCAGAAAAACAGATGGACTACAGTCTGCAATGGCAGAACTACAAAGTGCTCCTGTGTGGTCAGTGGAGTTGAGAGAATGAACAGTGAGTTTCGAAACAAGGAGGGGATTTTAATATTAGAGCTGATCAGTGCATATATGTGTGTGTGCACTCTCACCATACTCCACTGACGCAGCGTGTGGAGAGTGCTCTGGGGGCAATGGTGGAACCTTGCTGCATGAACCCCCCAACAGGAAACCAGAAACTATTCCCCAGAGAGTACTGATTAATCAGCAGACTGCAGCGTCCCTTCAGGCAGGGGTGCGGATTGTACCACTCATAGGGCGTGAGCCTGCATATGTACGGTAGAGAAAGGGACGAAAAAACACACAGACAAGAGAGAAAGCAAACATGGGCTAGTCAGGAACAACTTTAAAATTTGACAAAGCATGAAGTCACATGCAGTCCCTGGTGGCTATGTAACCTGTTTTTCAGTCCCAGAGGAGAGTGTGCGGTGCATGGGCCTGCCTGTGACTGATGGCACAATAATGACACTGTGCAAATGTGCCGCAGAGTGGAGAATAGCACAGAGTCTCCCTCAGCTGCATGACAGCCTAACATTACTGTGCTTCTGGTCCAATATTTGCATGGCAGGGAAAGCATCAAACGGTTTAATATTTCAAGAGCAAATGTTTCCAAATCAGTATAGCTACCACATATCCAGGTGGAACAGTGAAAGAAGGAGGCGCAGGACAGAGTGTACAACAAAGGTCTGAATTTGTTCTGCAGAACTTTCAGGATGGAAATGAATACAATGCCCTCTTTGTTCTTTGCCACAGACTGATAAGACAGGCGGCCAGGGTTGAATTGCTGCACAGCATGTAATACATTTTTTGTAGTAGCATGAAAGGCCTCAAAAGAAAAAAAAAACATTCAAGGCATAAAATCACATCCTTTTTGATTCCATGTTACGCAGTTTTTTTTCTACAGGTTCCTCTATGTGGCAGCAGGTGTCAGCATGGAGCTAAGTGCTTACCTGGCTACAAGAAAAAGCACGCAGCTAACTGCTAGATACGCCAACAACATGAAGAGCCAAACCCCTGGAGAGAACGGGTCCAGGAAGGAAAAATACCCTGGTCTTCTTCCCTAGAAACAGAAGAAAAAATATTGTGAGAACACTCAAGGCAGGTTTTTTTTTTCTTTGTGACATTTTGTATTGTTTTATTTCAACCACCAAGACACCCAGAAAGGATAATGGGCTTTTTTAATTGTGCTTGCTTGCTTGGCTAAAAGAAAACACTTAGCTATCTGCCTCCTGTTCTTTGGTGAACATTGGAGAAGGCCAATTACGGCTGAAATGGAAGAAGGAAAACAGCCTCTGTACAATAGTCAAAACCAATTAGCCTGGTCCTCCTGCAGTTAAGATGTACAATCGGCCACTGCGATAACTTAACTGTCTCTTATCAGCAAGGTAGTTACTGTGAACACCACAGGATTCAATCTATATACATTACAGATACCTGGGAAATGTGGAGCTCAGATAGTGCCACCAGCGGCAGCAGCTTCCTTATGTGAACGTTATATCTTATGGGATAATTAACAACTTTGCACTGTTCCACACAATCCTCAAGCAGGCTTCAGATGTTGCTGAGATGATTAAATATTCTGCTGTCGGGGCTGGCGTCGATGCAAAAATTCATTAATGTGCCTGTAATTACCCCCCATGTTAGTGTAATTGAGCGACATAAGAGTTGAGCTGGAGACTGGGAGAGCTGTAATTATGGCGGTGAATGAAAACGAGGTCTGTGTGTGTGTGTGTGTGTGTGGAGGATGTGTGAGAACACACTGTTTAAGGAACAGCTTCAGAAATGTCAGTGCAGGGGTGGATTTAGTGATTTTGGGCCCCTCTCCTCAGGAGATTTTAACCTGAAGTCGCAGAGAGACCTTTTATTGCTCAAATATTTCTCATTAATGGTGCACAGAGTTACTGGTGAGGTTTCTAAGGATAGTGCTTTCCAAACATTTTCTGCAGTGCCCCTCTTTTGTAGATGAGAATATTTTCAAGCCTTCCATTCTGACACATCTTTTATTTCCTGCCTCCACTGGAGTTTATTCTAAACACTAATTCCTACAAAACTGCAACTTCGTATTGAACAAGACAAATCAATTTGAGAGGCATTAGTGCAAATGACATAAATTACGTAGCTCATTGATTTGCCTTGCTGTGCCCCCACCCTCTCATTTTTAATTTTTTTTAGACAGAAGGGAGTCAAGCTGCCTGAGTATAAAAAGCACGTGACCCCCCCCCCCCCCACTTCAGTTGCAGAATGACACAGCTCAGCGACAAAAGGAGGGGTCTGGTTAAATAGAGTGAAGCGTACTGTACATACAAGTGTGTAAGTGCAGATCAGGACATGAGTTGAGACGTAATTGTATTGTCAAGCGTCGCTGACAGAGGCTCACATATGGAGCTTGCGGGGTTTGTTGACTCGAGTTCAGCGCTACGGCAATCTGCTGCGAGCTGAAGCAAGCGCTTTGTTTACAGCCCTTCTCTAAACTTGCTTTTTAGTTTACACAAAGGCGCAATCAACAAAGTGCAGTGAGTGGCGGCGCAGCAGAAGCCAGCTGGAACGAGCAGCACAACACAGAGAGCACCAGTGCCACACGCTGTTCACTAATGTGTGCTGTGATACACACACTCACTCAGCCATCAGTGGCACTCTACACCAGCCCCGCAGCACCAAAACATGAAAACGTACAGTTTACTGTTAGAACATTGCCCAATTATACAGCCGCGGGCTAAAGTGTGCCGACCCCGCTCCAATGACTTGTCGATATCCTAAGTAAAAAATAAGCTCACAAATCTACAGAGATCTACACATATTAATGCCCCAATAGTCCTTATTTGCTGAGTTTCACATATTGGAAGAAATATAAAATTAAATGTAGCTTTATATTAAATATAGCAAATTTAACAACCCATTTTATGCCACCATTTTGGACACAAATATTCAACAATGCACATATACTGTGTATAAATTAGGGTGACCATATAGAGAATGGACAACTATGTAACAGCGCATTGCATTGTGGGTTGTGTTTGCCATTTTAGAGGACAATCTCCATAGCAACAGTACAAAACAATTGACTGGGCGAAGAACAAGCGCTCCCAGTGTTTTGCAAAATCCATGTAAAGAAAGCCCAGTTTCAGCTTCTTACTTAACATAAGTAAAGGCTAGAGACAGACGTAAGTAATTCAGACTTTACTGTGGAAAAACGAGAAAAACGAATTGAGACCAACTCTGTGAAATACTTCTAAGCCCAGAAGGACTAACTAAATCTAGAGACATAAAAGAACATTTAACTGAAGGAAAACAATTTTGCCGATCTTCGCATCATTAGAATCCTATAACACTGTTTAACAACGCCGCTCCTCCTTCACCCACTGATACAAGTGCCGTATTCACCTATTGTTTATTAAAGCACATATTAAATTGATCTCGTATAATGCCAAAATTATAAATATGAATAAACACATCAGTAATATAATGTATTCGATTGTGTTTATTTACATTTGCATTTAGGCATTTCCAGGCTGGGGCCGGTCAGGCTGTGGGGGAAACCAATAGTGCTGGTGAGAAGGTGGGACTTAAACAGACATGTTTAAAGCTGTATAAATCCACACAGAATAAGTGTCAACTGTAAAATCAAACCCTGACGTGAAATCAATGTGAAATCCAATACATTTTACACCACTTAGAAACCCCTGCTGGACTAATTTTTCATATCCCAGAAAGAGGACATATCCAGCAAATAGAGAATGGTCAGCCTATATTAATATTTCAAAAAGATCAAACAATAATATCAGACCCTCTAGAGCAGATGCACATGCACTTAAGTTCAACATGCTCAATGGCAATCATCAAGTAGAGGGGTGTAAGCCCTCCCTGCACTGGGTGGTGGAGCAGCTGAACTGCATTCTCTGTCGTGATGAGCTGGTGTTTTTCATGGCTGAATGGCACAAAATCCTCCAAGTAATGTTCAAATATATAAGGCAAAGCCTTCTTAGAAAAGCAGAAGCTGTCTCTGCCACAAAATATGTGAAACATCCTGTGGTATAAGCAGGTGTGCACAAATTCTCAGCCACACTGTACATCAAACGGCAAAGTTATTTTTGTTAAAGCCTGCTGTAAATGTAAAAGACTGCAGTATAAGAGCAGTCCTGAATGTTTATGTCAGGGAGATAAAATCCGGACTATATCCTGTGGCAGGCTGTGATACATCTGGTCATAAAATCCTTGGTGAATATAGCAGAGTGTAAGTGAAGATGTTATGAATGTGTCAGGCATGTTAACGCATGTGCAGGATCTGAATGTCGGAGAGCGGCAAGTATGCTTTTTTTTTTTAGTATCCTTTTATTCATTTATTTTCTAGTAAATAAAAGGTGCAACACTATATCTCAGCAAAAACTGACTTTATTCAATTTGACCCACTTTCAAGGCATTCATCAGATGCACAAGACCACCCAAAGCAACAAACAGAAGAAAGAGATCTCTGTAATGGCTCCGTAGTTTCTCCTGGAAAACAATGAGGTAAGATGGAAAGGCAAAGGAGAGACTTTTCTCTTGAGAAAAAAAAAAAGCGCAGGACTTTCATGTGTCTCCTCCTGTGATTTAGAGAAGACCTCAGTAAAGTCTCACACTGGGCTCTGATTTGCTGTGATAATAATACCCATGTTCAACTGTAACTGAATAAAGGCAGGAACTTACCAATTTCCCAAGAGTGTAAGAACCTTCTTAGCTTTGATTCTGTGAATAACAGTCGTTACTGTCTGGGATCTGAATCTGGGATCTTGTCTACTTAGGTCCTCTTATTTTTACACGCTTTCTCTTAAAGGCAGCAAAGATGATTCTGTGGAGAAACAAACTCCCTCTGTGTTGGTGTTCCTTCAGAAGCTGCTAAGGTGGAACGGTATGTATGAGTAAGAAATGGACTGCTTTGTACGTGGCTGAAGTTCAAATTGTCTGTAAGTTTTATTCACTGTTTGAAATACCACAGAAACTCATTTGTAACTCGAGTTCATAAGTTTTGTTGCACTTTCAGTCTGCGTTTACTTTCATTCAGTTACCACTCTCCCAAATTTGGAATCAGTTCCACATTAAGTAACCTCTAACCCACATATGAAGCAGAAATAGAGGAACATCCCCATCTCTTTTCATACTTTTTGACATTATGAGGTCTCTCTGTCATCCAAAAGCCTTAAGATGCCGTTTCTTGGCTGTGGCTCAGCCAGTGATGCGCATAGAGAAAGCTGGTCATTTCAGACTGAGGCATTTTGTTTTTTACCCATTTACCAAGCTAGGGCCATGTACAAACATGAGGGCTTTTTCCAGAGCACAAACAGACCGGAAAGCGAGCAAATGGTGAGGAAACATCCTCAGAATCTTATAAAAAGTGTTTGTTGATTATAATATCGAACATCGCCATTGAGAAGTTTCTGAGAGCCACTTTTAAGTCTCCTGAGTCATAAACAAGCAGCTTTTGAAAGATACTCCTGTTTCCACCTGTACATTACAAAGACCATCCTCACAGGCCTTGAGAAGGACAGACAGGGTCAAACACCGGCCACTGGGACAGCAGCTGGAGGGCAAGTCCTGCTCCTGCCCAGTCCACTGTGGGCACTCTGACATCTCCAGAGCCTTACATAAGGTTTTTTTTTTCCCCATGGCTGTGTGAGCGTGCCAGAGGTGTGAAGCAAAAAGTTTCTCTGAACAACGGCACGAAATGTCTTCTCCGGCAGCTATGCTGCTTTGGAATGTCAAAATAAATGGCTGCACCGGTGTCAGCTGCAGTTGATGAAGGCACTGGAGGTAAACAGCGATCTGGCTCTCCATCATCTCCTACACACATGTAATGGCTTCCAGAGTCATTACTATTTCATGAAATGGCAGTCTAGGTCTCAGCAGACAGAGGCCTGTGTGAAATCTTCCACAGCTTCCTGGACAGCTGCTGAGCTGCTGTCTGAGCTTCTGGAGAGCGGTCGGGGGAAACAATCCCCTTCTCCATGCTCTGCACCTTGAGAAACATGTAGTCGATGAAAGTATAATGCTGCAGGAAGACACAGGCCTAGGTAGAGAACATGCTTTATGGATAGTAGGCCAGAGGCTCTCTTTCTCTTTTTATCTTTTTACTGTCTCTGTATGTTTTTCTCCATCTCTTACTATAATTTTATTTCTTTTTAACACCATTTGATAACAGCATCAATCCTTTACACTGTGCAAATACTTTAATATCACAATCTAACCACAAAAATATTTATGCATTTGGACGCAAACAAATCCTCACAGTAATGCTCCAATATCTTGTGTAAAGGCCTACAGAAATAGTTTACGCTGTTCCTTATTAATCCCATTGATTTCAGAATTCCCTCCTTCAGAAAGACGGGGTGTAGCTCATGAATCTGCCATTGCTTCTGTTGCGCCATCACCTCAGTGAACTCATCTCACTAACTGGTCATTAAATCTCTATCCACACTCTCTTGCTTTTACAGAAAGGCCCTTCCGGGGGTCACTCAACACAGGTCACTTGGTCATCTCATGCTGGACGCTGGTAACAGTTAGTGGCCAGCAGCAGGAGAATTAAAAGTCTTGACTTCTGCTGCATCTAATAAAAAGCACATTCATATAGTGCACTCAATCACACAGTGGTCATGGTCCACCGTATGTCTCCTCACACAATAACACGGCGCATTGGGCTCAGCGACAGATAAAAACAGCATTCCCCGACATGTAATGAAAGCCAGGCTGGAGGCCGTGCTCTATTCCATTTTCTATCGCTATTGATCAGCAGCAAAATTTCATTTAAAGCTCGGAATAAGCAAAAAGGGATTCCTCGTAAGGATCGGCTGGTGTGTGGGATCAATAGCAAGTGGATTAGACCTAAACAAGCTCACGCGCTAGCTACTGAGATATTGAATGGAATGGCCAGGCTAAGGGGGCTGGATAAGAGGAGCTGAGAGATTGCCAAGAGCCAGAGTAGAACACAGCACCGCTGTGGAGAGGCTCTCTGCTCCACAGAGCTGTACAAGAGCGTTTCATCACTTCATCTCGCCCTGATTTACTTATGTCAGAACCGCATGGCATTCGCCTTCTGTCTTCTTTACTTGTACTCTTGTTCTTTCCGTTTTTTTCTTCTCCATGCTTGGCTCGCCCTCCTCTGTCTGCGTCTGTCTTTCGCTATCGTTTCCCATCAGCCCTTCTCTCTTGCACGCACAAGCTGCCTGTCTCTCATAATCACCCTCTTCTTCTTCCTTCCTGCTTTCCAGTGCACATTTGGGGAGCAGTGTGGTGGAGTGTCTGAACACGTGGGTGTGTGTTTGTTTTCATATTTGTCCTGACAATGTAGGAAAACCGGAAGGAAACACCTGTCAGGACAAATAAAACAGTTCTAACAGCACTGAGTTTGTAATCTGCAGCATGGTTTATTTAGTTAAAGTTGGAAGGCCATGACCATTTCTTTCTGTTTATGATGATTAAAGGGATACACCAGTATTTTCGTAACTATCTGTGGTGTGTAGTTGATGAGCACAGACAGTACATTCACAGTATGTGAGCACAAGAGAACACAAAACCCATTGCCTGGAAACATACTGAACCAGCATCCCGCTGGATTTTATAAATGTTTAATTAAGGGTTAAAAATCTTTTAAGGTGGAACGGTGTGTTTGAGGGGAAAAACAACTGTTGTTTGAACATGGATGAATTTCACTTCTCTGTAAGTTTCTATTCACTGTTTGAATTACCACAGAAACTCATTTGTAAATCAGGTTGTTTATTTTTGACGCTAATGCATTTAGCCGTCTCCCGAATTTGGAGACATTTCCACATTAAGTGATCAGGAACAGCAAAAATAAAAAAAAATCTATATTACTCACTTATGGAGCGGTCATGAGCAATATCCTCATTTCAGTTAATGTTTTTCAATGTTAGTGGTTCTCTCTGTTGTCTAAACATACTCCAAATGCCTCTGCCATGAGCAGAGAGAGAGAGAGATACCAGACCTAGCCAGTTTGTCTTTTCACTCACTTTCAGACACCACGGCTTTGTAATCATATCAGACTGGTTTCCAACGCGCAGACAGACTGGAGAGCAGCAACTGAGCAGAGGAAACATCTGAATTTTATAAAAAGTGTTTTTTGATTACAAGTATGCTTGTAAATCAGTCAGCTTTCTGGTATACTGATGTTCAGTGGAGTAACCAAAATCCATACTCAAGTATTGTTACTTGTGGAAAACAACAGCACTGCTGAGTAATGAGTAATGAAAAACCTTTAATATCAGACTACTAGAAATATGCTGTATGTGAATGTGTTGGTTTAACTCTTTCCAATTCTGTCCTTGTGACAGTCTAGTATTATTTAAGGTTGTTAATGTTGTCCAATACCTAGTTTGACCAGTTAATAAATACTTCATTTTGGTAAATCAAGGGTGCGGTTGAACATCTGGAAACAAACTTTGCTCTTCATCCTCACAACACATTATTATATTTATATTTTTGTTGCTGTTTTTTTTTTTTGTAATTCTAATATAATTTTACAAGCACAACTGAGAAAAGAAATTATTTTAAATAATAATAATCATCATTTTAGATTCCTAAGGCACTAATAATATGATAATATGATGAACATAGATGCACCTTCTCAAACTTCTAGAACTGCAAGGAAACAAACTACACCTACATCTATCAGCAGAGGAAGGGCGGGTTGTGTAACTCTGTTTTTTTATTTGGGTCATTTTGGTGTAACATGAAATAATAGGACTCAAAATTTAGTGGTGTGATCAATCACAGTGTCCCGATCTGTAAAAATCTAAAACACACAAGGGATATATGGCAGATCCCCTGGCCTAAGAAGGTACAACAACAAAGTGTGTGTGTACAGGGGTGTATCAGCATGCAGGAATTAATGTGTGGTGGTGCGACAAGCTTCTGAATGCGACAAGCTTCTGGCGAGGTGTTGCAGCAGCTAGGCAAGTGCTGCACCCGCTGCTATTGATTCCTCCAGCTCCTCGGCCAACAGAGGCACGCGCAGCCGCACCTATTAGCGGTGTGAGCAGGGAGGGAGAGGTCTGTGGTGTTTATGTGTGTGCTGTGTGTGTGTGTGTGTGTGTGTGTGTCTGTGTATAGGAGTGTGTGTGAATGCCCTACTGGGACACCACATTAATGTTTGCTCAGAGCGTGCCAAAGCGGCGCCATCAGGCCTGTGGCCAATGCAGAGATCAGTGTGTCACCTTGGGTTTGGGGAAGGCTTTGATTAATGGTGCGCGAGCCTTTAAAAATAAAAGAGCTATTGGATTTCCAGCGCCGCTGTGTACTTTAACTCAGGGTGTTATTGGTGTGAATTAGATAGAAGTCACAATCAGTGGGAGCGCGGGATTGGGAAGGAAAGCATCACATTTATCAGCTGCTTCACACACACTGGCACACCATCTGCTCCAGAGAGAGGGGAGAGAGAGCAGGGCTATAGCAAACACACAACCTTAACCTGTCTCTATATCTCTATATACAGCACAAGGCTAAAGTACACACACACACACACACACACACACACACACCTAGAAGCGCTTTATTTCTCCTCACTGTTTGTCCACATTTTAAACAGCTGTAGTTGGTAGTCTATGTAGTCAAAGTAACTCCTTTTACATTAATGTTTCACACATTCTTTACACATATAAAGTTTGTAGACAACCACTTGACCAAGCAATGTTCTCAAATCAAGGCTAATAACAGGGACCTTGTCCTCCCTTTGCTGCAGTAACAGTAACCCTACTCTTCAGGGACAGTTTTACTCTGAATACCAGAACACTGCTTTGAGGATTTGATGGCAATCAGCTGTGAGAACATTAGTGAAGTGAGGTACTGATCTTGGATGATTAGATGTGAAATTTGAATGCCACTCCAACGCATACCAAATGGAGGTGGAGGTAGAGAGTGAGTGAGAAAGTATGTGAGTGAGGGAGTGAGTATTTACATATTTGACTGAGTGAGTGAGTATGTATATATATGAGCGAGTGAATGAGTGAGTTACAAGTTCAATGAGCTACTAGTGTTATTTAAATAAAGGACACCAGACTCCCTCAGCCCTTATGTGTTTTGTATTCCTTCAATTGTGGTATGCAGAAAATGCTTCTATGAATGTGAGGTGTAAAGAAAAAAAATAGATCTCTGTAAATTTCAGGTGCCTCACTTCAGGGTTGTTCAGAAGAAAGGTGGGTGTGTGGTCTCTCGATCTTGCACAGTACGGCAGGTTCATATGTAGGCATCAGCAACACTGTACTGTACAAATCATCTCTGAAAGACATTTCGAGCATTTGCGCCTAAGCTTTTAGATCACAAAGCCTATTTACTCTTGTCATTTCATGCATCTCATATCCGGATAATGTCCAGATTTACCCACATTCCATTTACACATGGACACATAAATGTGTCTCTGGAGCACAGATAGAAATCCAATTTATATCGGCATAATTCCCACTGAGCTCATGCTTCTCCTGCGGAAGTCTCACTCAGACTCCTCTGGGATGATGCCATGGCAGAAGCTGGGTTATTCGTAGTTATGTTCTTTTAAGGGCTGAAGGTAGAAACCCCTTCATCATATTAATTCCTCAGGCGACAGGACCTGTTGTATGCAGGTTTATGCTGCTGTGTCCAGTTTCATTTTTACTCAAAGCCTGTAAAAAATTGTGTGTAAAAGTTTGGGTGCCCCTGGCCCAATTGTTTTTTTTGTTGATTTTCAAAGTGAAAATAGGTTATCGCCTCTTTTACAAAAAAAAAAAAAAAAAAAAAAACGAAAAAAAAAACCAATAGCCCATTTAGGGAGGGTTTCCTTTGTTTTGGACCATTTTCAACATATTGTGAATGTACAGTACCAGTCAAAATTTGGAATCTTCTCATTCGATGTTTTTCTTTGTTTTTTTATTATTTTCTACATTATAAATGAATATGGAACACATTTAAACTATGAAGGAACACATATGGAACTATGTAAGAAACAAAAAAGTGTTAAAGAAACCAGAATGTGTTTCAAACTTTAGATTCTTCAAAGTAGCCACCTTTTGCTTTAATGAGACTTTTGCACATTCTCTGCGTTCTCTCAGTCAGCTTCATGAGGTCGTCATCTGGAATGTTTTTCAGTGAACAGCTGTGGCCTCGTCATGAGTTCATTTGTAGAACTGCTCGCCGCCTTAATGTGTTTATGACCATAACATTTGGGTTGTGCAGAGGTACGGCTGGTACACAGTTCTATACAGTGGGTAGCCCTATTCCACCAATGACTGATGAAAAGACTTTTGGCTGGTACTCTACATCTGCACATTTTAATATTTGGAGAAAAAATAAGGTCATGAACTGTATATGAATGTTTACAATGTTAGCCAGTCTATTAGACTAACATCTGTGTTTTTGAGCAGTGTGACTGAATATCTGCTGAACTCACTCACTATAAAGAAATATTTTCCAGACTTTGGACAGTGTATCTCCAAAAAGGAATCTAACAGATTTCTGCAAAGTTAAAACTTTAAAATTGTAAAAAATGTCATTCAGAGAGGTCTGGTGTGAAATAGTGCATTGTAGAAAAACTGAGCTTTCCGATGGCACACAGAAAGCTCTTATTGTACTGTGATTTATTACACTCTGTGCAGCATGAATTTGCACACCACAGAATTCCTCTATCAGCAGATAGATCCCCCTCTGTCCTTATGCCCCTTTCATACATGCACTGCAATCCAGATGTGTTTTACCTGGAGGAGCTCTATATGTCAACATGACCACCTGCAACATTTGTCCTGGACATTACCCAGACTTTATCCTCCTAACACCCTAGTGAAGACACCAGGTAAAATCAGAGTAAAGCATGTGTTTCATTTCTAGCTGCAAGAGGGCACCTGATGCATAAATGCTCTGTGCTGCATATGTGAAAGACTACTCTGGGATATTTCTGGACCCGAAACTCTGGAGTTTCTCTAGAAATTCTCCGGAGTTCATGTGTGGAAAAGGGCAGTACTAGCCACTGACTGTATGTGTGTGTGTGTGTGTGTGTGTGTTTGGAGTAACTGGTGGGTGAGGGGTGAGCTGTGGTCAGTAGAGAGTGAGAGAGAAGCAGCAGAGTCAGTGTTATGTTCTCACCAAGTGCACACGGTACATGATGCTAATCCCCAGAGTCATGAAGGGTTTGGAAAAATCAATGACCTTCTCCCTCTCAGCTGTGATGGTCAGTCCAGCTACAGCCAGGTCAGCCTTCTGTAAAACACATTCACACACACACACACACACACACACACACACACACACACACACACACACACACACACACAGCCAACACAGACAACAAAAAAAGGTGTTAGTGGAGCCGTGACACTGGGGTCATGGCAGTGAAATACAGAGCACTTGATAACAGAGAACAAAGGTCATGAGTGTCAAAATCCTGGCACCTATTCTTCAACCCCCACTGCTGCCATGTTACTGTATTATTGAAATACAATTTTGTAACTATCATACATTAATTACATACAATGATGTGTTCTGAGGGCGGTCAATGAGGGGGCCCCTGCCAATCAGACGACCCTGTGGACTGGGCCTGCCTACCCTAATCAGTAACCCAGCCCTGAGTCACCCTGTTTAAAAGCACCCCACACATTTTCAGCTAAACGCTCAATGTAAATTGAAATAGGGCTATATACTGATGTACAGTTAGAGTCTACAGCTCATCCTTTTCCAAGTCAGCAGCTCATCAGTGTGCAGTTTCTGACTGGCTGGGTATTTTTAGATGGTGGGCTATTCCCAGCCCAGCAGTGACAGTGAACTGTGTAAAAACTCCAGAAACACTGCAGTTCCAGTGCCACACACACACACACACAGACACACACTACCATGCTCCGGCCATGTCAGTATCAATGTAGTTCTGAGAGCAGTCCACCACACACATTATATTTGCTCAGCGGGTGTCCCGTGGCCTCTCTGCACACAGATTTTCCAATGATAACTCAGAGGTGTCCATCTGCAGAGCTTCAAAGAGCATCTATATAGTTGATGTTTCTATTTCAATGACTGTAGGTTCAATGCACCTAACCTAATATAGTGGCGCCTTACTCTGTCAGTGGAAACTATAGAATCTGTGCTTTTGAGAAAACTTCTCAACGTATTGTTGTGCTTAAAAAAAGGACTATTCATAACATAACAAATGGGGGAGCTAAGAAAGTTAGAGTTGAATGTGAACACCTGTATTACAAAGATAGTGAGACAGTGTGTGTGTGTGTGTGTGTGTGTGTGTGTTTGGGGGGGGTGGGAGTGGGGGCAGAGGTGTGTATGTTGCGAAGGGCAGGTTGTCATGACAAATCACTTGACACACTATCCAGGGCTGTGGGCTGGAGCTATGGGTCTGACTAATCAAACAACACTGAAAAGTGCATCTGTGAGGGATTTTCCAGTCCCGAGGGAGCAGCCACAAGCCTCCACTGCAGGTATAAGCCGATTGTGGAGCTTGTAAATGAAAGGCAGCATCTGCAGCACAGATAGCACTCATTGTTTCAGCCCCCTAACCCCTGAATCGGCGAGCAGCAGGAAGAGGGTCCTCATCCACACAGAGAGCTGTTCATTTCAGGACAACCAACAGAGGTGTTACTGCAAGGAAAAGGGCATCTAGCAACACTTACAAGGATTTGATTCAAGAGCTGAAGGACAAAGACAAAAGAAGCAAGAAATCCATTTCATATGACCAGCTAAAATCCTTCACACAGCACAGAAATCTATCCACACCAAATGTCACTTATTTGCACATCAATAAATGTATGCAGACATACCTTCACTGTCAGAATAAAACCCTTGCTGTGTCTGAAACAGCTCCCTACTCACTATTCCCTATATTACTCACTATATAGTGCACCATTACAGAAACTGAGCATAGGACGGTTGTAAACAATTTAGGACACTCACTCATGCAGGTTTTTACCATATACCATGGTGCATTATGGTTATCCATGGGTTGTGTGCTACATTTTGTGGTGCATTGTGGGATTGTTTGAGTGCACTGAAAATTATTCTGTGTTTACTATAAAATGGCCGAACCCCAAAATAGTGCAGTACATAATGAATAGGGAACAGTTTCGGACATGGCAGCTATGTCTACAGAAAAGGAACTTGTCAGGAGAAGGAAGAGATTTTGGATATGTTAATGAATAATTAATTAATTAATGTATTCATTCATATGTATTCATTAATTCATTTACTGTAACTGCTTATCCAGTTCAGTGTCTCAGTGGGTCTGAAGCCTACCTGGAATCATGGGGCACAAGGCAGAAACAAACCATTGAGTGGGTGCCAGTCCTTCGCAGGGTGACAAACACTCACACACTCATACCTATGACTGATGTGTGATCCCCTTATACCAGCACTGACAATGATCGACCACTCAAATCATAGCTGCCCGGTGTTGGTCCGGTGGGGTTCCTCACTAGTAAAGAGCAGATTGAAATGGGCATAAGAAAGTATGCAGTGAAACAGATGGACTACAGTATGTAATTGTAGAGCTACAAAGTGCTCCTTTATGGTCTGAAGCTGATAAAATGGACAGTGATTGTTCAGTATTTAATCGAGTGACTTTTTAATTTTTGCACAATTTTTCAGAAGCAAAAAAACCCAAGCAAGCTCCACCCCAAAAAACCCCTGATTTGACTTTTGCAGATATAATAGCTCTAAGCCAATCACTGTTGTTTCTGACATTGCCATGGAAACACAGTGAGGAGCAGCTCTGTGTCTACTGGCTCCCTGAAGGTTGTCTTCTGCTTTGTCAGGTGTGAGGCAAGCATCTGCAAAAGCAATCCAAGCTGGGCTATGGACATATTTAAATATGACCGGGTAAAACATTACAGGAGTTTCAGCTCCTGAACGACGCATTGAATCGCTTCATGCTTCGGTGGCTTTTCCAAAGCTTGCTTAAAGCTTGCTTGCCTTGGTTATTGATTGTTCTCAAGTGCTCACAGTTCTCCTCCATGTGTGTTTCTTCCCATTTTCTTTGGCTTGATCTTGCCTTGTATTGTAATTGTATGTACGTTGCTGTCATGTTGTATCTTTATTCTTCAGTGTGTTTACTATCAGTGTTTTGAGAAAGTTTTTCTGTTTGTTCTGTTTGTATTGTCATCAGAGATTCTGTAAAGTAAACCAATTTGTGCTTGAATAACACCTCTTTGCCTGCATCTGTGTTACAACTACTAACAGGTTATTCATTTTCATGATACATTTGAGAGGGAGAGGAAGGTCAAATAATAGAACTTGGGTTTGCAAAGACTAGAGAAAAAAAAATGCTGAAAAGATCCCCAGAAAATGGGAACCCAAGCTTGAGTGCAACAACATGTAGACTACCAAAACTGATATTAGATAAACAGCCCTTAATCAGGGATAAACAAGCTTTGCTTCTGCTTCAGAGCTGAGCAAAAATATCATAAGGGGTCTGTCTTCACTCTGAAAAGACAATTCAACACAGTGGGTCTGAAAGGACATAGAGCTATGACAAAGTCAAAGTGGTTTAGACTGTAAAAGATGTATTTCAGCAACATGTCTGAACAAAATGGAAATATTAAAGTACTAACAGCAAAGTGTGGGCACTAAATATACAAGCATTTCTGGGATTTTTACTCAAACCTGTGGTTAATGACTGTGTTTACTGGAATGTAATAAATACAGTGGTTTATGGTTGTCGGGAACATCTTTTGAATATTGTGCCATAATTCAGAAGACCAATGTCACATCCAGTGTGCACAGTCCTGCTTGTTTCTGCATACATTGCTGTGGGGTCATTTATCAAAGTGTGAAAGCCTATCAGAGCGACAGCCGCCTGCTTGTTGCTCACGGTGTGCGACGACTCATTCGTACCCTGCACTCAGACTGTTAAGAGTTCAGTCTGGTTACAGCCACACTTAGAGGTACAACATGGGGGGGTGGGGGAGCTCTCTGTCCCTAAGGGCCTTGATGTGTCTTATCCAGAATAACTTCAGCACTGGATTAAAAATAAAAAAATAGCTGACCTTAAAGTCTCCTACTTTTCAACTTTGGCCTGGAGGCTTTCTCTGTGACTGATTACGACTCTACGTCATGCCGCAGCTTCATACCGAGATACAAATGGCCCTCTCTGATAGGAAGGAAGGAAACAAAATGAAGATGAAATGGGGAAAAAAATCAATACCATCCTGTGCACGGAGAATGAAATAAGAAACAATAACTTGAGTAAAATCTTCCTCCTCCTTTTGTGTATGAATATTGATTAGCAGACTACGCTACTGTTCAAAGCAGAGAGAATTACGTGAGGGAGAGCGCGCTCTTAAATAATGCAGCGCGATACTCTTTCTTCACCTCTCCACGCTTTTACAACTTTGACTCAATCATGGGTTGATGCCCCAAAAAAAGAAGGGGGGAAAAAAAATCAAAGTCAGCCCTATCGCTGCTGAAAAATGCATGGGCTTAAGTTCCCGATGTGGCATTTCAGATTCCCTCAGAGGCACATTCTCCTTCTCTGCGGCTGCTACAGAAATCCCCAAACAGCTGAAAAAAGAAAGCAGACTAAGCTAGGGGCTCGAGCCTAGAGATCTCTGTATCCGTGTGAGAAGGAGAGCTCCAGCCCAATATAACAGGAGGTCCTACATTTTTAGAATGGATACGAGGAGGTTTACTAAACAAAGTATCCTGAATAACTGAATATGTGACTGTTAGCTTAGTTTTTGTTAATTTATCTAATTCCAACTTTAACATGTTGAGTTGGAAATAAAAAAAAAAACCACCAAAAACTGGCAATTACATAATGGTGGATGTAGCAATAGGCTAATAACACCATGTCATACCCAAGAATCATTAAATAAAGGCAATTCTATAACTGACTGAAGTAAAAGGCCAAGTTAGCTGGGGATTCAGAGTTCCAATTCCAGTGATGCTTCAGCCAGCCTTAGCCAGGAGTTAGTTTAATGGCCATTGCTCTATGTGAGTGGGTAGTACGGCCCTATATCTGCCCCAACATCCCTCAGTCCAATGCAAACCAAAGCGGGCATCTATTAGCATAGGAGCATATTTTATTTTATTGTTAGGGGAGGCATCAAATCTCTTGAGCATCAGACATTAGAGCATATATTCCCATCTCTCTCCAAAAACAAACAGCAGCTCTTCTGCTACAGAAATCCAGGACAAGTGATCACACGAATGGGGAGTACTTTTACTCCTGAGACAAAATCTTCACAGCAGCTCACCCAAACGATGCTGTGGAAACAAAGCTTCTCCCACATCTGTGTCCATACCGTAAAGCCACTATTAAAAGTGTGTATTGTACTGACATTAGAACTGGTAGCCTATACAAATCTTTGCTAACATGCCCACAGTATACAGTGATATACTGAAGGGTACAGCTCTCTGTTTATCTCAGTCAGAGGTGATTAAAACCCCCATCACCCCTCTATGACCTCTATGTCACATCTATGTATGTTAGTTAGCACAGCAGAATTGGCTGTAATCCAGTAGTGTTGTGTTAGCAACAGTTCAGAAAAGTGTCTCAGAGGAAATCTGTGCAAGCCATCCACCCACCCTCAGTGTGTCAACTGGGCATGAGTAAATAATGGCTAAAAATCAACCCAAAACACACGAGTTTGATAGATGTTAAATATTTCTGAATATTGCTGAATAACATACAAATTACTTCTTTTTTGCTTTTATAGAGCTGAGAGCAGGAGACAAAATCCTCTTCACACATGCACAGTAACCCATACATTTTCTGGACTTTCCCCATAGGAGCTGTATTTGTGAACATAAATGTCCATAACAATTGTACTGGACCCCCTGGTACCAAGTCTGGGTGAACAGATCCACTAATGTTCCGGAGTATCATGAAGAGTTCATGCAGTGCCTCCTGTATGTGCTGCACAGGCACTATGAAACAATTCCAGCTGTGAGCAGCTGTGAGATAATCTCTCACTGTACATTACATGCGTGGAAGGACAACTCCGCTATACCTCTGGATCTGATTCTCCAGAGATGTGAGTGCATACTGTATGTGAAAACAGCTAAAGAGAGACAGTGACCTAGATGAATTGAGATCTCTTAAAGTGAATGCAAATACTTGAAATGATGGCTTATCCCAATGTTATAATTATTTATGATTATGTTTAAGTGCAATACAGAGTATAAATATCTATTGGTTCAGAGTATCTGATGCCTCTTAAGTGCTGTGGGGGGCAGCTCTTAACTACACTAACTGATGTTAGTGAGTGAGTAGCTGAACATAGCATGGAGCAGTGATCTTCCCCTTTTCCCTTTGGCCTCTGGCCTTTAGTGTGCACATGGGATGGAATTAAAATCAAGGGGTGTCCTCAAGGTCACATGTATAGAGCATACTTTGAGGGAACAAATTGAGACAATAATAAGAGCAGGCACTTCTTTCTTTATTTCCTTAATGGCTTTGCCCTCCATTAGCCTGCTGAATTAAGACAGATAACTTCTCAAAGCTCATTCCACCACTGCCAAGCGTGAGCGAGATCTACAGAAAAACCCCACTTTATGACCCCGTCCCCAGAACACGCCAGAACGCCGCAATGTCCTTTCATTCGTAAGCAAATCCTGTTAAGATTATCTCGCACCCTGCAGAGAACTCGAATAAATCACCAAGCCACCATAACTGTTTTTAAATAAATAATATGGGCGCTGAAAAGGGCAATGGCTTGGCGCTGAATGGAATTTACAGCATATGAAATTTCTATCCCATCAAGTGTGTGTTAGTGGGTGTCAGAACGGGATTAATACCCTTCACGCTCAACTGAGCCTTTTTAAACACATCTGTGTGTGTCTGTTAAGGGCTGGGAGGGCTAATTGAAATTCATTAGGACGAGCGACCTGTGTCCGAGAGAGAAAAGTAAACACGCCTATCGCGAGCTTCATCAGGGTCCGCAATGAGGACGGCTAGCAGTCCTTAATTGCAGCAACCTTGATTCAACAGCCTGTCACTAACAATGAAAAGTTTGAGGGGTGAAAGTAGGGATAGCAATGATATGTAGCACTTTATTTGACTTCAAATTTCTGACCTGCTCAACTTATAAGCCAAAACATTAAAATGACTGCCTTTTTCTACACTTACTGTCTCTATGATCAGCATCACTTTTCATACGGGAGCACTCTTCAGTTCCACAATTACAGGCAGCTGCTCTGTTGTCTCCGTTGGAGAACAGTCTATCAACAACAACCGTGCAGCCAAGGATATGAGTCACTGTCTTTCACTTTACGTCTACAAGGTGGATCAACAAGGTACTTGTGTGTAATAGAGTGAACAGTGAATGGATAGTGTTTAAAAACTCCAGCAGCACTGCTGTGTCTAATCAACTTGTACCTGCACAACACACAATAACACACCACCACCAGTGTCACTGCAGCACAGAGAATGATCCACCACCCTAAGCATACCTGATCACTGAAGAACAGGGTGAAAGGGATTGAGGAGAGAACTACAGTCTGTAATTGTAGAACTAAACAGAGTATGTTTATGGTCACTGGAACTATTAATGTGGACAATAAGAAACAAGACTTTTTTAGACTTTAAAGGAATCTTAGGTAAACAGCTGCAGACTCCACTGTTTGTAGCTAAAGTGACTTGACTGGAATTGTCCTGTTTATTTTGGAAGATTAATGTTGCAATTGTATGGAAGTGCACTGAGTGCTCCTGCTATATATTTTGCTACATATACAGAGATTTTAGCTTAAAATCTGAACAGCCATTTACTCTTACCATTGAGGTTGCTGGATTTCATGTACTGAAAAAAGACAACTAATTATTTTGGTTTAATAATTTCAGATGTCCATTAAAAAGCAAATAGTGTTTGTTTAAATTTCAATTTGCTGTTATAAAAACCGTGGCATTGTGGTGCAGCAGGTAGTGTCGCAATCATACAGCTCCGGGGACCTGGGGTTGTGGGTTCAAGTCCTGCTCTGGGTGACAGTCTGTTCTCCCCATGTCTGCATGGGTTTCCTCCAATGGTCCAAAAACGTTGGTAGGTAGATTGGCGAATGAATGTTATAAAAACAAGCATTCCAGAACTATGGTACACTGTGTAGCAAGCAGATTACATACACCTGCTTATAAAAAGTGTCTTCTCAAATTAATGACATTGATAGGAGTGTGTCCATTTTTCTGCAGCAACAGCCTGCACTAGCCGCCAAAACATTTCTGTGAGAATTTGACAGTCATTACAGACATAAACCTGAGTGCGGTCAGGTATTGATCTTGGAAAATGACTTTTGGATCACTCCAACTCATCTCAAATGTCCCAGATGGAGCTTCATCACTCCAGAGAATACAGTCCCACTGCTCCATAGACCCACGCTGAGGGCTTTATAACCTTCTATATAAAGTTTGGCATTAGGCCTGGTGACCTTACACGTATGTGCACCCCACTTTTCTCATGCTTTCCTATAAAGATTTTACACACTGAGTTTGCACAGCTGAGCATTGGTTTTCAAAGTGGCTGCACCTTAAAGCAGCTGAATTTTCTAAATACACAGGCGTCTACAAACTTGTTTGTACAGAGTGTACAATATACATCACTGGTCCAACAAGGGAAATTTCCATTTTGGAAGCTGCACAGCGTCAGTGAGCAGAGCAGCAGCGCCTGGGGCACTGAGAGTGGGAGTGAGGTTAAGTGTCTTGCACAAGGGCACAACAAAAGGAATAGCCTGATTAGTCCTGGGTTTGGAATGGTGTGTTTCACATATTCACTAAGCCCACAGTAGTTAAATAAATCTCCACCAATTTGGCTGTAAATAAATCAGAATTTTTAATGAATCTCTAACTGCTGTCGACACATCTCCACAACTAGGACTTTACACACTGAAGCTTGCAGATAAACTGTTAGAGATGGGAGCAAATTTGTTGTCATGAACAATTTGTTCCTGATTTTCTATTCCTGTTAGTGTCACTGCTGATAGTCTTTCACCTAAATCTGGTCAACAGAAACTGACTTATGACTAATGGCTGTCAAACTGTAGAAGACAACAGTCTGGGGCTGCAGTGTGTAAATATTTTGTCTACAATAGACCAATGCAAATGAGAGTAATAATGTTGTAAATAGGCATTTTTTTATTGGAAATAGGTCATGGATATATGTGGATAGAGACCCTGGAGGATGGAGGGTGCTCACTAAAGCCTCACCACTGGCTGTGCCCCACCTTTCCGGTGAGGTAATGAGATCAGCAGAGCTTTTGACTCAGGAGGTGGAGCTAGGAGCCCTGAACCACACAGACTAAGGTGGAGCTGCACTCACATGCATCCTCACTCACTTTCAGCCTTGACGACATGTCAGAGGGCTCTCAATGAAAAACACCAGGTAAGAACACACTACTGGGCATAAAGGGCAACAGAGAACTGATGAAAATGAGGGGATGAGAGAGACCTGTGAACGTAGGTCAAACAGTTGCTGCCTTCAGTGTCCTTCCCAGGGTGCCATGGTCCTTTCTACAATATAAAACCCTGACCTCTGGGAGTTTAATGACATGAGCTCTGGGCTCTGGGCCACTCTGGGCCAGTGCACTCACCCTAGCGATGAGCTCTCCCACCATCCCCGTCCAGGTTCCATTGGCTCCGGACACTCCATACACGCCGTCGCTCACCAGCTTAATGCGGTACTTGAACTTCAGAATTTCAGCCAGCTCCTTCAGCATGTCCACGCAGAAGCCCTCATAGCGGTCATTGCCCTCCAGCTCCTGGTAGTTGGCTTTCAGCATCACATAGGGGTTCTCCTGTAAAGACAGAGAGTAAGCCATCAGCCCAAAAAATACCCACACTGCAGAAATACCCATCACCACTTTGGAAACTCTACAAGAGATCATGTGCTTCTGTTTAGATAATTAACTCATTCAGAGCAGTTTAATGTGAAATGTGGGTGTTTTCCAGGTCAAATAATTAATTAATTAATTCATTAACCGTTTATCCAGTTCAGGGTCGCGGTGTGTCCGGAGCTTAACCTGGAGGGGATGCCAGTCCTTAACAGGGTGACACACACACATTCCCTCACACCTAGGGACACTTTCTGAGTCGCCAATCCACCTACCAATGTGTGATTTTGGACTGTGAGAGAAGATCGGAGCACCTGGAGGAAACCCACACGGACACACCAAACACACCAAACTCCTCACAGACAGTCACCCGGAGTGGGACTTGAACCAAAACCTCCAGGTCCCTGATTCACAACTTCAGGGAATTTCAAACTTTTTTTGAGAAAAGTATTCAGCTCTGCTTTAGCACGGAATGGTACATGAGATCCTTTCTTCCAACAATGCTCGCACGGTTCAACTCCATTATTGTGCAATGGACTGATGGAAGTGCTCCAAAATTACTTGGAATAAAATATTTTTACATTGACTTCCACTGAAGGTTAAGCTGGTTTCTTGCAGTAGCCTTGTATTCCCTATATCTTACCACACTTATACATCTGTAATGGTGTTGGCATCTTTGCTCTTTATGTTTATACTGGGCTGCTGTAACACTTGATGTTCCGGCTGGGATCAATAAAGTGATTGATTGATCTATCTATATGTCATAAATTACAGCCATGTTGGAGAGATGTGTGCATGATGTTGTAAGGTAAAATAGTACTCACCAGCTTTCAAAATGTACGACCACTTTTAACATTATTAACACTGCATATATAAACTCAGAATACACTGGTTCACAGCTCATTTTAGGTAAAATGAATTGATCTGCATTTATGACATCAACACCGCTGGCTGCTATCACAACCAGTATAAAGTAATTCCACTTATGTTCCTCTACAGTGAACCACTCAACATAAAGCCTTTCTGAATGACTTTGTTTACACTTCAACAATTGAATTACACAGACAATTTGAACTATCCATAGAATTACTCTTTAATAACTGATGCAGACTCTCCAAAAGTTTGTTTCTAATTTGTGTCTTGTTTGCCCACTCTGGCAGGAGAGTGTTTGATTTAGGCTAAGTGTGCGCAAATTTATTAAACAACCCTGAATCTGGAGAAAAAAAAAGCTGTCAATATTTCATCCTGCCACCTTCCCACAAACACGTGGCGTGCTGTGTTTTACAGCGAGCCCTTTAATGAAAGAGTGTATCGAGTTTGCATGCGGGGGCGGTTGAAGTCATTTACAGGGAACACTACATAAATCGCAGAACATTGTCACCTTGGAGATAAACAGGCTTTGCTGAGTGAAGCCAGCCATGTAAAAGCTTTTGAAAATGACTTTTTTTTGTTCTATTGCTCTTTCAGAAAGTGAGGAGGGAAGCGGTGTGTCTGATACGCTCTTCGAAGACAGACACCAAAATGGCTAAGTCGGGCTCGTGGCTTGAGCGGCAGAAACCAGCTGTCAAAAGATTTTCATTTTTGCCGGTAAACCTTAGCCGTTCAACTCGCACCAATTTGAAAGAGCCAAGGAGATATTTCAGCCCTTCCCATCACCATGGCAACACTCTTATGCCCCGTTCTGCCCGCTCTTGCATCTTTGACATTTGATTTGCCCTGTGGCTATGCTCCAACTAGCCCAAGACTGGTGCAGCACCTCTCCTGTCCCTCCGCAGTCTAAAGAGCTGCTTACTCAAGACTTCTCACACATCGAATGTATCAAGTCCCCATGCAGACACTTCATGATTTAAGCCCTAATTTTCCTGCCTCACACAAAATGAATGGATTAACAACAAACCCTCATATCATCAACAAACCCCTGCTAGTGTTTCAGTTCTGAAACATCATTCATGCAAACTGGGGTTTATTCAGGCTGCAGTTCAGTTAGTCTGCAATTTGCCCAGTCTGTAATTTGCATCACACATAAGACCTATTCATGCGGAGACAGATTTTTTCATATTAAATGAACTAAAACAAACAAACAAATAAACAATTTAAATATTTAATTAAAAAAAGAAAACGCACGCCAGGTTTTGAAAACAAACACATGTACATTAACGGTGTCTTTCACACAGATTCCAAAACTGAAGGTCTGTGATGCTGCATCAATTTTCAATTTCAATTTCAAATTGCATATATTTTTAATTAAAGTTCTATTTTCTGCATTGTGCAGATGTGTTCAAATCAGACTGACCAATCAGCTCTGCTGTCATTGTTGCAGACCAAACAAATGAGCAACAGCTTGTTTTGTTTGTCACAGAAGCAACAAGCAACACACTGACTATAAACAAATGCAGAGGTGTAAGAAAATATAATCATTTCTAACGAGAACAGTGCAATACTTTCAGAACAGATCTTTATACAGCGTAAGAAGAATGAGGTGCTGAACACCCCGTGTTGTTTTGTGTGGTGTGAGTTCAGTATGTGCGTAATTTAAAAAAAAAATAAAATTACATATTAATAGTTTAAAAAATCATTGCTCAATCCATTTGTTCTTCATTGTCTTCCAGTGTCTACCTGTGATTTCACAGTGCTGAGAACAAACTCATCAGGTGTACAGGTTCCAATATGTTACATTTTCTTTTTTATCTGAAACAAATCGGACTCAGTGTAAATCTGTATCTGATATTTACTCAGTCTGTGATTAATTCAGTCTGTTTAGATCCTAGCCGTACATGTGTCTAGGCTGCAGTTTTTCTGTGAGCTACTCAGGGATTTGCTCAGTTTATGACTTACTCTGTCTGTGATTTACCCCGTGTGGGATTTGCTTAGTCTGTGAAATACGTAGTCTGGATTTTGCCCAGTCAACATTATCTAGTGTGGCATTTCTAAATCCTACTCCTAATGACCCACCCAAGCTGATGAGCTGCATCATGTGTGCAGAGTCCAGAAACCTGAGCAGTGCTGAGGGGGGCCAGGAGCAGGATTAAGGAACACTGATGCAGTGAGCTTAAAACCATCTGCAACAAGAAGGAAGGGCAGAGATAAGGTAAAGACAGGTCAGAACCAGAGAGCAACCAGAGCTACAGAAATCAAAGTAAGAACTAATCATGGATCCAGTAAACAGAGCGGAGGCTTAAAGAGTTCTGGCAACTGTGTGAATGCTTGTTTGACATCCAAAAATGATCAGAGCCAGGGGAAGACATTGCCAAATGAGTGCAGAAGCAAGTACAGGAGCAAGTTTCTCATCCCTAAATTACCCCCGGGATCACAAGCTGTGGGTTTGTGGTCCCTCCAGGGGGAAGATCATGCCGGATCATGCCGCGTGCTTGCTACAACATCAGCAAAGTAATAAATGTCCTGTAGTGTGAGCTCTTCTGCTATTATGAGATTTCCAAAGTACCAAGCTTGGCTTACGAATATGAAAGCGACTTCTCTCAGCATCCAGCGGCATAGAGAAGTCATAAAGGCGAAAGTTATTTGCTCTGTGGTGAGAAGCAGCTGTAGTAAGACACCTTAGACCTGTCCAGGTGAACTCAGAGATCTCACAACCGGAAAAATCCTGGGCTCCAGAACACAGAGCACTCGATAAATGCAAATCCTTTCGTTTTGTTCATTAACTCATTAAGTCGGCCACGCGTGGTACCTTTTGGCTCCACACTGACGCGGCTGCTGTGTTTCCGCCGTGCCACGCATGCGGCACAATATAAATGCAAATTTCCATCGCTCGCAGCCTGCTGGAAGCACTCGAGCGGGGCGGCCGCAGTCTTCCTCCCGACCCGTGCTTATTAAAAAGAAGCATTTCATGGGCTGGTTGCACATTAAGCAGCGAGTGGTAGGTGTGGGGGGAGACGGAGATGGGGCAGGGGGGGAGGAGCGGCAGGGAAGACACTAATAAACAAACCTTCTGGATTCAATTAATAGGTCTGCACGCTCAGAGAGACGAGTGGGCAGCCCTAGCTCATTAAGAAGCGACTGTAATGGCAGTCTAGAAGCCACAGCTGATTGATGTGAGTTAAAGGCGGGGCAGACGATTACGTATTTACATGTAATAACTGTAATAACCCATTATTAGTTGAGAGTGGGGCAGAGGGAGGGGGAGGCTTGAGGATGAGAGCCAGTACTAGTGGACAAACAGGATCGGGCCTGGCACAGAGCCATCAATCTGTGGAGAGGAGCGTCAATCAGTGGAGTGGACGGTCATCAGGCCAAGCAATCCTCTCTTCGCTCGGCACGAGTGCCTCCATAAAAGCTGCGGGTCACACTGGAGAGGGAAACTTTTCAGATTAATAGCGCCAACAGGAAGATTAAAGGCACTTTGAGTGTCAAGTCTGCCAAAGCTAACATCCCTCACCGCATGAGGATCTGAGGCTGATTTGATTCTATTTGTTTTCCGGGAAGGCTGTCAGCTGATGAAATCAATTTTACAAATGCAGCATGATGGCACAGTCCGGTAAGGTGTGTAAGAAAGCAAAGGAAGCGAATAAATAAATGAAAAGAAATCTTTCTTCACATCAAATAACAGAGCGGAAAGAGGAAATGGAATTCGCCGGGTGAAGTTAATTCAGCGTTTCCTGAGATTCTCCAAAAATGTAGAAGCACGTTTCCACACACTAGCGGAATGAGAGTGTGTGTGGTGAGCAACTCTTTATTGATTTCCTCCTGAAACAGCCGGAAAAGATGGAAACTACATAGACAAAACAATGATCACTTACAAAGATTGGCAGTTCAGTGAAAAATAGAAAAAAAGTCTACCCTAGAGACTCCCCGGAGTCACTGGGTATGAAGTGAGAACCCTGGAGGGGGCGCCAGTCCTTTGCAGGGTGACACACACTCACGCTTTGGGGTGAAAGGTTTTTGAGTAGCCAATCCACCTACCAACTTGTGTTTTTGAACAGTGGGAGGGAACAGAAGCACTTGGAGGACACACTGGACACAAGGAGAACACAAACCCACAACTCCCAGACCCTGGAGCTGTGTGACAGTGTCACTACCTGTTGCACCACTGTGCATAGGTGTGAGGTCTGAGTGTGTCGTCCATAGGTGTGAGTATGAGGGTGGGCCAGGGTGAGTGTGTTTGATGCACTGTAACAGACTGGCATCCTGTCCAGTGTGTGTTCCTGCCTTGTGGCCAATGATTCCAATTAGGCTCCAGACACTGCAACAGAGCAGGATCCTGAATAATTAACAGAATATGAATGAAATGCTTATTTGATGATGCTACGTTCCCTGAGTTTTTCCAGCAAAATGATGACCACCACATTATGGGTGTCAAGTCCGAGAATTTCTAGATGAACAGTTTCCTGGAAAGTGGATGGTCATCGTGGGCCAGTTGAATGGCCCCCAAGGTCTCCCTGTCTGACCCCCTTAGACTTTTATCTTTGGGCTCATCTGAAGGCAGTTGTGTATGCTGTGAAGATACGAGATGTGCAGCACCTGAAACTACGGATACTGGAAGCCTGTGCTAGCATTATTTCCTGCAGTGTTGCTATCAGTGTGTGAAAAGTGGGAGAAGAGGGTTGTATTGACAATCCAACACAATGGGAAGCACTTTTGAACACATTTTATAGGTGGTCAGAAACTTGAAAATAACTCATGAAAAAATAAATTATGTTAAAACCAAGCACACCATTGTTTTTTTTTGTGAAATTCCCAATAAGTTAGATGTTTTACATGACCCTCTGCCCATTGAAAAAACAAAAGTTGGATCCAAAATGGCCAACTTCAAAATGGCCACCATGGTCACCACCCATCTTGAAAATTTTTCCCCCTCCCATATACTAATGTGCCACAAACAGGAAGTTAATATCACTAACCATTCCCATTTTATTAAGGTGTAGCCATATAAACGGCCCACCCTGGATAATAAGTATAATACAGCCAAAACCCTTATCAGTCATTATGAAGTGTGAGTTGTGTCTAGAAGGTTTGAGGTAAATATTTGATGATTCAGGCTCAAATAAGTCTTGCCTGATAGACTACACCTGGGGTAAAACGAAAACAAATGGACTGTTACTTTAATGATAGCTGCTTGGTCACTCCGGGTCATACAGCTTCCAATACAAGAAGTGCTTACAGTAGCAGCATGTGGCATAAAGGAAAATACTTGATTTTAAATTGGCCTTGCCTTTCAGATATCTCTTTTAAAGAACTCTCCACCCTTTCCGGAAGATAATAATGGTGGGCTCACCACTGCTCTCCTTTCAGTGTGGAATGAAAGAGTGAGGGGGCAGAAATATTGGCACCGCAGCCTGATTTCCAGGGTTTTTAGGGGAGCAGACTTTATCATCGATTTTCATCGCCCTCACCTTGGTTATACTTTCAAATGCTGTTCTTTAGTCCCTTGATATTGGCTTCCTCAGAAAATCCAGTAAATTCTTGGAATCCTCTCAGCTTTATAGGTTTCCATAGCAGTTTCATACCACAAGAGATTAAAAATATATTGCCTCTCTGCAGGGTGGTGTGGTTTGCATTTACACTTCAGGTCAGGGTCTAGTAAAAGGGGTCTTCTCTCTTTGTGTTGACCGACAGGTGAGGTCAGAACAGTCTTAAATGTCCAGTGTCTTCTGGGTCAGAATCCTGTTCGCTGATCAGAGGCACAGATGGTGGATGACAGTCTATTAAAATCCAAACATGACTCATTTAAATATTGTGGAAAAATAAAATAGACTGCAATCTTAGGTTAAATCTACGTGTAATGTAGCATACACAATGTGGCACTGCAGGGAGCGACACTGTCACATCTCCGGAGGCCTGGGTTTGTGAGTTCAAACAGCCGTACGTTTTAGCCCTTCAAAATATATAACAGGTGAGATAAAAAAAATTACTAATCCTTCACCCACATTTATAACTAACTATGACTGATCTTATAAACTGTTTAATGATAACTTAGTACATATGTAGGACACAGGTTCATAACACATCTATAGGCTGCTATTTTGCACCAACCCTACCTACAGCTGAGCTTAGCCTTGTATTTGAACCATATATTTAACCAATAAATGCCTCATCCAGCACCCTCTTTCTCAAGAAAACCCAAGGAAAATTAATTTGCACATTGGATTAATATAAACTTCTTGTTTTACACTCTGCAAAAAGCTCAGGAATCTTTTTCTAAAACAGGAATGCACACTGGAAAAATGGCTGAAATGGTCTATTCAGATGGGATTAAAACTACTGAGATTATTACTCCGGTAATAATTATTTTACCAAAAGCCCACAGGTAAAACTAATGCAGTCTGAATAAGGCTAAAGTCAAATGTTTAAGGATCCCAATATGCTGCTCGTACAGTGATCAACAACAGCACTAGTCAGAATCTCATCACCTCATTCAGGAGCTGAAAATATCTGTAACACTAATTCTGAACATGGCAGCACCTCATTACACAACGCAGTAGATAAATTCAATGCTTTGACTTTTGTCAGAATGTTCTAGCTTCCACAGTAGAGCCAGTCTTTCCTCTTGGAGGTGATCAACCCACTGCCAAAGACTAGTGATAGGTTGAGTTTATGTAAGATTTTGGTTGCCTTTGAGATTTCAGAACAATAGAAAGTAGGGGGATAAAATGTCAGTTATGGTTTTGCATTCCAAAAAATTACATTTGATATGAATGATTTGACCAGCTGCAAATATGATCAAATTCATTTACTGGGGTTTAAATATTTGAAACACCCCCACCCACCCTCCAAAATTCCATTCGGTAAGGTTACACAATTTCCTCTGCTATGGCCTGAAGATTCATCTCATCAGGCATTACCAATATCTCTCTTCAAACATCTGCACTTTTTTATTTTATAGAAGACATCACTTGTTTAAAAAGTTTAAAAAAATATATAAACAATATATATTTTAATATATTTCAAGTATACATATTTAATAACATATAATAATGAATATTTTTGATATTTAATAACAATATGCTCTTCTGAATGTATTGTGGATAATGTCAGTACAAATAAGGCACTGAACAATGGTAATTGGTAATAATAGCACTAGAAATCAGCAAGCTGGCTGACTCTCTAACTCTAAGCTGTAAGTGTATTATGAACATGATCAGATGTAAAATATACTATGGCATGCCATTAGAGCTTCACATAGGACCCAACCCACTCTATCATACCAGCAACCACAACATTTGTTGTCATCTATCGATGAACAGTTAAATGAAAGGGTAACATACATCTAACCTCTAAGGTTGCAGCAGAGGTAAGGTTGCTCTAGCTACACCTAACAACTACGGTCACTCATTGCACCCAGCCCATTCCCTTCATCCGTATTCAAAACACCCCCTACATCTCTAGCTCTTCACGGGGGTCATCAGCTAGGGATCTCCCATCATCAGTGTTTTACTGAAGTAAGCCCATGACACCTCCGGTAGACTTACGGTAAATACGGATACAGATGGCGCCTTCTCTCCATACTCTGTGTTCATTTCATACATAATTTGCAAATTTTCTGAAAGCTTACGGATGCAGACGGGATGGAGAATTACCACTGGAGAATATGGGGGGGATCAGTGCAGGATGTGACCACTTCCATATGGACACGACGAAGAAGAAATGCTGGAACCTTTTGAAGAGTGGTTATTAAATGTTATTTAATGGCCTCTCTGACTTTTTCGTCGTTTTTAAATTAAATACAGAACTATAAGTTCATCCGTCGTCGCCATGTTTGATTTTTTTCTCTGAACTGCCCTCTATTGGATGTGTTGCTAAACAACCATGTCGGCGGAACTGAGGCAAGGAAGTATGTGGGCAATGATGGTTATATCACTTGTAACGCATGCATACATTTCTGTACGCAGAGTGAGTATAACCTGTTCAGGACAGCATACAGTCTTTAGCCTAGTCCTTTGATTTTATGTGTCTCTTTATTTAGCCTGCTTTAATTAGCTTTGTTTATACCTGTTGTTTTGCTTTGATTTTCTTTGTACGGTGACCTTGAGAGTCTTGAAAGGCGCCAAAAATAAAATGTATTATTATTATTATTATTATTATTATTATTATTATAAATGAGCCTTAAGACTGTGCTTAGACCCACTGGCACCGTTAATGCATACTCAGTGCCACCAGTTCCATTTAAATTTTACCTGATATGTCCTACTCCATGTACATAAAACACCACACCCCTCATCTATTCCACATTAATCCTGAACATAATTAAATTGTATATTATACTAGATTATATGTATTAATGAATAAAACCGTATAAATAGTAAGTACCTATCATTGTTGTCCACTGTAATTACCTCAAAAGTGTGGCCTTTTGACCAGTAACAGGAATCTGGTTACAACAACAGCCAAGGTGCAGTAACTGTATCAACATATCCTTCTTACTGTTTTAACATATTGCCCGCTCTTACTGCAGAACCCTGAGTATAGAGCGGTACACATACCCACGCACTGTTTTCAGAGAGCAGACGCATGTCCCAGGCGAGCACTTTCTCTGTAAACAATGCAGTCTCCTCAGAGCTATTAAAAAAGTACACAAGCTCCTGTGGAGCCGTTATTGCTGTTTAGTCCGACTCGTCACAGAAAGCAACAAACATCTGCACCGAACTGACCCACGCTGCAAAAAAATGTGCAATCTGGCCCAGGAATCAATCCCCGGCGAGCGCGCCCATATGTGTGTGTTTATGTGCGAGTTCATGGGTGATGACAGGCCAGCAGAACAGAAACCCACATATGTGAAAAAAGGCAGACAGAGTGCGATCGGAGCAGGTGCCGAGTCTTGCAGGATGTTCTTGGCTGTGTGCAGAGCGTGTGGTGAGATAAAGCAGACGCGGCAATCAGCCGGTGATGAATGAGCTGAGATAGCGGCAAAATTGCTCCTTGGTGGCTTTTTAAATCCAGCCCCAGCGTTCGTACATCTTTAAAGGCAAATCAACACCTGGAGCCTCCTTACAGAAGCACTGCCATTTCCTCATTTGTAGTAAAACGGCTGGGCGGAAACCACACATTCCTGCTATAATCCCCTCTCAGATATACACACACACACACACTCATGCAACATACACAGGCAGAAACACAACACTGAGCGAGTGTTTCCTATCTGCTCACGCATCAGGTGTTGCTGGAGGAGAATGGAGAAGACGTCTCTCATTACTCTGCACGCAGACTATAAGCAGCTGATTTGAGCAGCAGTAACATCTCTTTATTAGCCATTAAAATGCCTCATCTAACACATACAGCCCTCATAAATAACACCTCAACTCAAGACTCACCAACCTCTCTCTCTCCCATTTTTCCTCTATTATCCTTTCTCTCTATTTCTTTGCCTCCATTCCTCCTTCCTTTCTCTTCCTCTTTTTTATTCTCCTCCTTCCTCTCTCTTGTATCTCTTTCTCACTCTGACTTTCTCCTTTTCCTCCCTCCCCTTCTTGCTCTCCCTTACTCTCTCCTTCACTCTCTGTCTATCGCTCTCTCACTCTCCAGTGCACTTTCTCACTTTCTGCACTGCTGCACTCTCTCTCTCTCTATCTCTCTCTCTCTCTCACTCTGTTTCCCTTCATTCTTTCTTTTTCTCTCTCCCTAACATTCTCTTTCTCCTGCACTCACTCTTTAGGCCCTTCTCCCTCTCTCTCTTACTCACTCTCCATTGCACTCTTTCTTTCTCACTCTGCTGTATTCTCTCTTTCTGCAATGCACTATGTCCTCTCTCTGTCTCTCTCTGTTCCTTCGTTCCTTCTTTTTCTCTCATCATTCTCTCATACCCCCCCCCCCCTCTCTCCCTCAGGTGAGAGGCAGAGAGGCATGACCCACTGCAACAGAATAAGATCAGCCCTCAGGCTGTTGCGGATGGAGGGAGAGTTCCATCTCCCCACAGTGATAGCAGATGCGGGGCAAAAAAAAAAAAATCACTGCGAAATAATGGCCCAGGATTACATCTTCAATTGCCGTCCACAGCCTCCTGGAAATATCTGGTTCCCGCGGACCGGCTAAACAGGTTTCCGCTCTCCACAACAGAGGAGGGTGAATCCTTATTTAGATCAGCAGTGAGTCCTGTGCACTGACGGCTATTCCAGCAGACAGCCATTCACAAAGACCATGGCACTTTTCTAACGGGAGGTTTGAGGTGTTCCTTTAGGCCCAGCAGGCACCACAGCGGCGCACAAGCCATTTACTCTCACTCCTCAGCAGACAGAGAGAGGATTTATAGCTGTCCAGAGCAACCCTGCTCTTCCCCTGCCCTACATATGTCTAGTGCTTTAACACACCCAACCAATCATCTAATTAATCCACCAAGCCTGAGGGTTATTAACCTGTTATTAACCTTACAATCAAGAACTCAATCTCTACAAGAGTTGAGCAGACACATCTCGGCCAATACAATCAGCCATAAATAATATTGTGTGGCAGGTGACGATTCTGATTCAGCAATAGCTGAGATTTTTTACGTATCCCCCCAGAGTCCTTATATCCTGCCTAAGACCGAAACGGATCAATGATTCATGTGATAACAACTTCTAAAAAGACAAACAAACCTTAAAGGTGTCATATATAACACCCCTTTTCCACAAGGTTCATCTGTGACATGCTTTGGTCAAAATACCACAAAGATCAAACAACACAGCAGTCTAAACAGCCCCGTTCCTTTAAATGAGAAAAAGCCAAACACAGCTCCTCACAGGCTGGAGTGATCAGGAGTGGGAAGTCGGGCTTCAAAGTCTTCAGTTTCTCAATTTTGACCAGTTCTCTTATTTCTCTGCTCTTGCTTTCACTGTTTCTCCTCAGCTGCCTGATTTTTCAGCCCTCTGTTTTTGAATTTGCTCAAATCTCTATTGTCTCTGCTCTCATTTTCGCTGTTTTTATTTTGTTCTCATGTCTCTGCTCTTGTTTTCACTGACAGAGTGAGTTTTCTGCGTCTTTTCCTTTTTTAACTTCCAGTGTTTATTTAGGGTTTGATTTTCAGGAATTTGTGATCAGTTTGTTGCACTCTTTGTCATGAAATTTCAAAATGCTCTTTACAGCGGCACATGGTTTCAAATAATGGCAGAAAATGAAGAACATTTTGTAATGTAAATATTTGCAAACCTTTTAAAACTCACTTACATGGGGCAGGGAACCTAGTATGAGGGTTTTACTCAGAGTCTTGTTGCTATAGCACTGGCTTACCTTCCAGGATGGAGAGGTGAACTCTGGCCTCCTGTGTGTAGGGTAGTGATGGTACCCAGAGCACTGTACTATATGGTATTGAAACAAGGCTGGTATTCCAAGATCAATTGCTAAGTATAACACTCGCTCATTTATTGGTGAATGTCAGGCTGTCACACACTCGTCCTGTCATGCCTGTTTTCCCCGCCATGTGCTCTATAAGCACATGGTTCTGTCTGTTATTGTCCATGTCTCCGCCCTTGTCCCGCCTTTGTTCCTCCTCCTCGTCTGTGTCTCATTTGTTACCCTGCCCTCTCATTATCCATTTCAGGTGTTTCTTGTCTGGTAGATGTATTTAAGTTCTCTTGTGTCATTTCCTGGTATCGGTCATTCGTTTCACTCCCTAAGTCATGTTGGTCTTTTTTCCTGTGTTGCCGTGTCGTGTTACCCAGTCTGGTTTGTCTGTCTCAGCCGTTTCCTGTGTCATGTTATTAAGTCTGTCTGTTGTGTTTTCTCTATCCCTCTGTGTTAAGTTCAGCTCTCTGTTTAGTGTCCCTGTTAAGGTCTTTAGTCTGTCTGTCTTTCATGTTTGCTTTAGTTCTCTGTTTTAGGTGTAGTCTGTCTAGTTCTTTGTATTTAAGTTTAGTCTGCTTACCTCCATGTGTCTGTCTATGTTAGCTCCCTGTGTTATCTTTCTTAAAGTTTCTTTGTTTTGTTAAATTAAAGTATCTGTGTTTTAGCAAGTGCGCCCGCCTCAGTCAGTCCGCCTTGTGATTCGTGACACAGGCCCTGATATATTACAGTAAAAAAATGAAAATTATGCTCAAGCTGATGTAATCAGAGCGTGGGTATATATGTAATACAGAATAATATCAATATGAGCCCTTTAAAATATACCAAATACTTTCCAGTGTTGGAGCAGGTGGGTAACAGCAGGAAATCAACAACAACAAACTAATATTAAAATATGAAGGGAAGGAGTACTCCAGGAGCAGGGTTGGGAATCACATAGCTGGAGGTATAGTGCAGGCTGGGTGAATGAGAGTGGAAATACAGAGGTCTAGTGGTGGGGAGGGGGCGCTGCAGGACTCACCAGGATGGTAGTGATGATGAGTGTGGTGTTAAAGAGTGTGTCTGTCACATTGAGTGAGGGAAGCTTTCTCTCCATGGATAGTCCCTGCTCCGAGTGCCACTGGCCAATCTGTAGGTTGAACAGAGAGAGAGAGAGAGAGAGAGAGAGAGAGAGAGAGAGAGAGAGAGAGAGAGAGAGAGCAGGTTATATAAGCATAAACTGTGTCTCTCACAACATCCACCATTCAACATGGAAAAATAAAAAAATAAAAAATAAATAAATAAAAAAGGGCAGTCATTAACTCCCTCACAGAAAAGCACATAGCAGGTTTCTGTACCACAACACGCAATAGAGACCCTGAAAGGCTCTGTGCCAGGGTGGGTGTTCAATCTGAGGCACAACAGAAAGCTTTCATTAACTCAAATCACAGCCCAATCCTCGGAGGCGAGCCGATGTCCTCGTTATCATTCCGGCTTCACTAACTCCTCCGACTCCAGTCTGCCGGGCCTTCGCTCACGCTGCCTTTTACAGGTGGCTAAAACCCCACCCAGCGCACATGGCGCTCTTCAATCACCCGTTATTTTTTATTTTTCAGTGTAATTACAGACAGGCACGGTTCAGCGGGCCTCCTGCTTGATGTCTTTTGCGCAGTTACTGCTCAATTTGTCTTCTGCCGCAAATCGATCCCCAGCATGCGCTCCAAAGCCGAACACGTGAGAAGGACACGACAAACAACAGCACAGCAGCATTGTCACACACTCCTTCACTAAGGAAATGAAAATATCCCACAGTGATGGCCTATCTGCTGGATTGATCAATGTATCTGAAGCTTCCTTTTGTAATCAGAATTACAATCCATTCAGATCCGCAAGTCATTTTAAACAGTAAGTGGCTAATACACTACAGAGCCTGAAAAATAAGCAGGATAGTGTAAGTTGCAAAACAGCACAGTACAGAAACAGCTCAGTGAATGAATGGTCAAGGGCACATAAGTAACACTAGGTACTATTTTTCCCTTCCTTTCCTGCGCCACCTTGATTTTAGTACAGTGCTGTAAAAGTGAATTCCACTCTGCAACTGTAGGGGGAGCTAAATATACCAAACCTTACCTAGTGTTGCCTTTAAAGAAACATCTGCGAATATTATGGTACAATGTAAGAGCCAACAGTGCTGTAATCAAAGGGAGACTAGGGTTCAAGTCCCAGCTTGGGCAGGAATACCACATTATACTAATACAACATTCCGTAGTGTATTTATTACATTCAAGACTACTAAAGCTTAACTCCCCTACCTGTGAAATATAAACCATTTCTGGATGGAACAGTGTGTTCCAAAAATTATGGTTCTACAAGGGTTCTTTACAATAAAAATGGTTTTATATAAATCCCTGAACATTCGAAGAACCATTTGCATAAGTAAGGAGTTGCATCATGAAGTGTTTCTATATGGCACCAAAAATCGTTCCACAATAGAGGAATCATTTGTGGTGTCAGTCTTCAAACTTTTAATGACACCTGTAAATATAAACTTCTTTCCCTGTAAATAGAGCCCTTCATTCAGGGCAGTGACACAACACGGAGATACAGACGCACATTTCCATATTCCACCATTTTCATAATATAGAGGTGTCAGCTGAGGGACGTGCGCAGTGTGTGTGACAGTCGCAGTGTCAGAAATGGCTCTTGACGATGTCCATCATTAAGTGGAGAAGTGCGGTGGTGGGCGGTGACGACTTGGCAAGCAGAAATGTCAGGAGCTGGAGCAACAGGTAAGATTTTCACAGTGGAGGGATGACCACTGAAGCACACAGTGTAATTTCCTTTTTCCTCTGGAATGTCACAGAGCCATTACAGCCAAACTGTGAGCCAGTAAAGAGGATGTAAAGAGAGAAAAAAGGAGGTTTTAACCCTTTTATAGCATGTTTGTGTTCATTCCGCTTGGACTGTGATGTGCTATTTTAAAACCAGGGTTTTCAGCTCCATTTATGAGCGCATGGTCAGGGTGCACTGCAGAAAGAAAGAAAGTAAGAAAGAGTGAAACACAGAGGTCATATAGAGAGAGGAAAAATGGACAAAGAAAGAATGCACCACAAAAATAATGAAAGAAAGGGACAGAGAGTGAAAGAGAATGCACAGACAGAAAGAGTAAATGGAAAGAGGGAAGGAGAATATAGGAAGAATAAAAAAGAGGGAAGCGAGAGAAACATGGAGAGAGAGAAATGCTGTTGAGGGAGGGGTAGAGAGAGAGACAGAGTAGGGTAATGAGAGAGGGTGAGAGAGAGAGAGGGAGAGAGAGCTGAGGGATGGAGACAGAAAGAAAAAGAGAGAATGAGATTCCTGGAATCAAAGATCTCCTCTGAGAATACGATCAAAAGCCCATCCACTCCCTTCCTCTGCCCCTCCTCATGAGAAAACCACCCTGCTCTACTGAATGAAATCCAAGCAGCAGATGAGCCTGCGCAGAGCTGCTTCTGCTGCAGGAGATGCACAGCTCAGAGGAACATGGAGCTCAGCAATCAGCCAGCAATCATCCTGCTCCAGAGGAGGCATAGAGGGGCGGGAGAGGGGCAGAACACGAGATGATGTAGAGAAGAGCAGGGAATAGAAGGGCACAGTAACAAAGAGAGACACAGGACAGAGAGAGACAGTTAACCCCTAGATGTCACTGGGGTCACTGGTAATAAAAGTATGTTGTGATTAAATATTAATTATTTCTAGCTCTCTAGTTCTAGTTATCGTTCTATAAACACTGATCTACAGAGGATAGGAACTTTGCTTTCACCTGGTGCCCTGCGTGACATCTTTCCAATGAGAGAAATATTTACAGAATACAAAATGAAAGATCAGTTATTGCAACTCGTTACATAACTGAATCATTTATTACGTCACATTACACAATAAACGTGTTCCGTAGCAGGTTGTACTTGGGCTGCACAACTGGAACTGGATAAAATGTAGATACATTTTTACTCCAAACAAGCAAAAATATTTGATGAAATAATTTTTAAAAAAAGAATAATACAAAAAATGTGTTATACTGCTGCCCATAAACGTCTAGTGCTATATTGTATTCATGCATTCATTTAGCTTTACAGTATGAGCTAAGAACCAGAAGGCTTAATAAAATCTGTCAGTAAATAAATTGGAACTGGCTACCTAAAAATGTGTAAATTGCAAAACGCATGATGTAAACCTTTCTATGAATCAATACACATAAAGCTGAAGAAATGCCTTTACAAGACCTTATACAGCATACATCAGTGGTTCCCAAAGTGGGGGGCAGAGGTATTGTATGGGGGGCATAACAAGGTAAATGTATGTACTTGTAAGGCGGCACGGTGGTGCAGCAGGTAGTGTCGCAGTCACACAGCTCCAGGGACCTGGAGGTTGTGGGTTCGATTTCCCCCTCCGGGTGACTGTCTGTGAGGAGTTGGTGTGTTCTCCCCGTGTCCACGTGGGTTTCCTCCGGGTGCTCCGGTTTCCTCCCACAGTCCAAAAACACACGTTGGTAGGTGGATTGGCGACTCAAAAGTGTCCATAGGTGTGAGTGAATGTGTGTGTTGCCCTGTGAAGGACTGGCGCCCCCTTCAGGGTGTATTCCCGCCTTGCTCCCAATGATTCCAGGTAGGCTCTGGACCCACCACGACCCTGAATTGGATTACAGATAATGAATGAATAAATGAATAACTGTTAGTTCAACCTCCACAAGTTAGAGTCATTTGTGCACATCATAGTAGCAGTTTCTCATTCCGTCCAACAAACTGCAAATGCATCAAATGCTTCCAGACATGAACTATACTTATGAATGCTGAATAGTCTTTCCCTATGACACTAATAGTTCTCAATTCAGTGTTTGAATTATTACATACAAAAATGTTGAGCTAGTTGTCAAAAGCAGTCAAGAAAATCTTATGCATTTGTTTATCATTTTTTTCTGAAAATGTCTCCCAAATTGAACAGCTCCTCTCAGGTGAACCTCAGCTTTCACTGATGAGGAGTGTTTGAAGCATTGGTTGTAACCAATGATAAGCCACTTCTCCACAGCCATTCAAAGCTGAATCCCATGAACCCTCAATTGGCAATCATATTTGAACCAAGCAGGACATAGTGTGTAGCATTTTGACAATACAGTGACACAGAAATGGAAGGTCATCATCGTGGAAGAGGGGTGAGGATGCGTGGAGGAAGAGGAAGGGGACAAACCAGGGCAAGAGGAAGAAGAGGAATTACATAGGCAGATTCCTGATGAAATTAGGGCTACAATTGGAGACCATGTAGTCAATCATGGCCTCACAATGGCTGAGGCTGGACAGGTGCAGCCAAATGTTGGAGGATCCACTGTAAATTCAATTATTTAAACATTTCTTCGGGAGAACAGGTGTGTTTACTGAACAGTAACTCAGCACTAAACAATCTGCACTGCTCTACTGTGTCATACATTGAGACAAGAACTTTTTACATTTTACATTTAGACTTACAGCTTTATTGCAGCACAGATTTACTATAATGTAGTGTAAAAGTAAAGATTTGCTATACTTACTGTATGGTACTGTATTGCAACATTTTACAAGCAGTAAGCACTGTTATTGTACACTACAGTAATACGGGTTAAAGCAATATATCTCATGTTTACAATACATTACTGTAATTTTACTCTGCACCACATAGGATTGAAAAACAACCTCACAGAGGTGGAAGAGGGCCCCTTTTTACTCCGCAACAAGAGGAAGCCATTTGTGCAATGGTGATTGCAAACAATGCCCTAAGGTTGAGAGAGATACAAAGAACTGTTATAAAGGATGACAATATTTTGGGGAATATTGAATCCGTTTCAATTGCTACAATTGACAGAGTGCGCAGAAGAAATGAAATGCACATGAAACAATTGTACAATGTGCTATTTGAACGGAACAGCGACAGAGTGAAGGACATCCGTCACCAGTTTGTACAGGTAAAACATTTATGTGTTCTATGCACACTCTAATGTACAGTGCTGTAAACTGGTTACTGTCCAAAATGCATTATGTTACACAGGAAAAGTTATTATAGTTTTTAGTATAGTTTTTCTCTCTCTCTCTCTTGGTATAAAGCATGTACTGGAGCTGGAGGACAGGGAACTGCTGCACACATTCATATACGTTGATGAGGCGGGTTTCAATCTGGCAAAAGGCAGAAGGCGTGGAAGAAATCGCATTGGAAAGAGAGCAATCATTGAGACACTCTTTACAGGGACATAATCCCTGAGAAAGAGAGAGGTCTAAATGGAGACCATCTGAACAAGTTTGTGGTGTTTTTTCACCACTCAGATTTGGTTGGACAGTGGTTCGCAGCAAATGAAAGGCTGCTGGTGGAATATTTCCCTCCCTACTCCCCATACTCCCCTTAATCCAATAGAGGAGTTGTTCTCTGTCTGGGGGGGGAAAGTATATGACCGGCATTCATATACCCAAATGGCCCTGTTAATGGCCATGTATGCAGCATGTGATGACATCACAGCAGAGTCCTGCAGAGGGTGGATTCGCCACTCGAGGAGATACTTTCCTTGCTGCATTGCCAGGGATGATATTCGCTGTGATGTCGATGCACATATGTGGCCAGACAGACAGGAACGTATGGATGTGCCTATTATGTTCCTATTCAGTCCCAATATGTACTGCAACATTGTTTACAGTTGTGCACAACTCTATCCAATTATCTTTGTCGTAAATAAGTTTGTACTTTGCTTTTGCACAGTGCTGTGAACAAATTAGAATTTCAAAGAGCATATGGAGTAAAAATGTCAAACATACATATTGTGTCTTGTACTCATTTACCTCACTAAATACAATAATGTGTAACTTAATTATAGACTTCAAATGGGTGTGTTAATAGTGTATAGTGCCGTCTTGAGCATTTTGAGGTAGTGTCACCAAAATCTGGAAAACTGCACTGGAAAACCCTTACAGAGTGAACTGTCATAATGAAAACATGACAAAGCCATTTGACTATCTTGTTCATAAACAATGGTGTCAGGAGTTTTTATTTTGATGACACAGACACTTTCATTGAAATGAATACTTGCTTTTGAGGAATGAATTATTCATTGTGACCAAGTGACACACTTTTGCAGGTTATCAACTAGGTTTTACAGTTTGTACTAATTGTTTTGAGAAATTCACTTACTGTTGTGCAAATGTTAAAAGTGATGTGAGAAATGAACCAAAGCAACTGAGAAAAACTGTAAATACAGCGCAGTCTGGAAGCAAAAGATGTGTAGGTGTGTGTTGGAGTTGGCAGACTTGAAAATATTAGCTGTGTTCCAAAGCCTAGGCTGCGGCCGAGGTAGGACTGTCCTATGAAGACTCCTTCTTAGTAATCTGATCACACAAATGGAACGGTATAAGGAGGCTGCGTCGTGACGTCACTGGACATCACTGTTAGTTCAAATAAGTTGTATTTGCGTATTAACAATATACTATACTATACTATGCTATTTAAAAATCTGTATTAAAACTCATACTTCAACCTATAAACACTGAAACTTCAATTTAAACCTTAACATTTCAACTGGGATTAAAAATAAAATATTACTAAATATATTTTTTCTAGCTGATTAAATGTGATATAAAGACAAATAGTATACATAATTACATTACACTTTACAAGGTAAACAAATTTTGCTCCTGAGACTTCTGAAGTTTTTTGCCGTGTTCTGTTTATTTTCTCCAATGCACCACATGTGCACAGAGAATTGTGGGTAACAGAGCTATAAAGGATATGGCTGTTGCGTCCTTCAAATTGCTCAGAGCGTAGGCTGCATTTCTTGGCTGTATATGATGGATCATCACATTGGAACAGCCTTCTGTGATGTAGTGGCCAATAAATGTGGTCAAGCTCGGCCATTGCCTAGGCTTTGGAACGCAGCTATTGTGAGACTGAAACGACCTTTATTGAACCCTTAAAAGGGCACCAGCAAGGGGACAAGCAATGATCTGGGTTTGGTGCATGACAGGACTGGAGACTCTTATCTACCCTCGAACCCAAACAACTTATAGGGTGAATAATTCTCTGCCAGCGAAGACCACCACAGCCCAAGTCCAACAACACAACACCTAAATTAACCCCAAACAGCCACAAAGTAATAAAAGGCTGGTTGCTGGGTATGCTGGGAGCTCCCCCACTGGGACCCTCCCATACTCTGCGCAGCCAAAATATTCTCATCTACAAAAGGTTCTACAGAAATAATTTCTGGCCTTAATATGAGAACATGAAATTATAAATTCAGGTCATCTTACACATTATGATATATGTTACTAAGAATGTCTTAGACCGTAATCCTGTTATAGTGCCCATTTATCTCTGTATAGTGTGTTTAAACCATTATGCATGTGATTACACCACCCGCCTTTGTGTATGTCATAGAAAACCAAATAAATATATTTATACCACATCATGAATACAGGATTCTTAGGTAGTGTTTCCATAAATATATAGCACAATTAATACAGCTCCAGAGTTGGATGGGTTAAGGAGAGAAGCAGGAGGTGTAGGAGGGAGTTAGTCGAGCCACCGCAGGCTCAACAGCAGGAACAGAGGAGCTGAGAGCAGGAAGGGAACCTGGCCATCCGCCAACTGGGAGGAACTGCACCCAGAGTGGCCCCCTACTCAGTGCAGCTCTGACAAGCACAGAGAACAAAACATGCTCAGAGCAGCACACACACAGACTTTAAAAAAATAAAAAATAAAATAAATAAAACCCCACCTGGTTAAGTAAGTGAGTTCTGCAGAGAACTGTCGCCATACCCTCCCCCTTCAAACATGTACGCTAATTGTACACATGCATTCATTAGCAGAACAGCACAGAAAAATAAAATGATGATTCAACTGGTTGTGTTACGTGGGCGTACACTGCACTACACTACAAACAGGTCTGAACCAATTCTACATAAACTCCTCTACGACGTTCCACTCTTTGTAATTACAGCAGTCACGCACTGTGCGCTAGGGGAGCTAATTTCATAATGAACTGTTTCATAATTAAAGAAATACGGAAGCAGGCTGGATGTACAAACCACACATTTGTCAAAGACCTAAGCTGAATTAAATGCAGGCTAACAGGTCTGGCCAATTTAACACTATCAAAAAGATAATTTCATGCCCCAGGAACAGAGCAGACCTGATGCCCTTGCTAAGTGTTGTTATTGCCATACGGAGAATTTGACCAGGACTCAAGCTGATTTAAATCTACGTTAACTTGTCGGGCTAATTTAACGCTGGGAAAAATCTCTTGTCCTTTTTATGTCCCAGGAAGAAAATGACCAAAACAAATGGGCTGAAAAACAGATTTGCTGCCCATGCTGACCTCTGCGTACTAACACTTCCGCTAAAGGGCCTGGTTTGCCAATTACAGTCAAGGCATTAAAAGAGAGGAACAAGCCGAGGTAAATGGTGATAACGGATAATTGAAAATGCTAATGAAAGCAGCTATGATTTCTCAAGAACTAGAAATGTTTGTCATTAAGTTCCATAGGCAGTCATATTCAGTCAACATTATCACCTTGTTCCTGTCCTTGCACGTTCTCTCGCTGACTACAGGCCTGTTTATGCTCTCAGTAGGGGTGTTATACCTATGGCAAGATCGCAGCCGTTTCCTACACTCTAAACACCAAAGCAGCCATTAAATTAAACCCATAATGGCTCCAAAGAGGGCCTTTTCAGCCGTCATCTACAGTGCTTGACTTGTCCCATTACATCTTGCTAATAAGTAGCAAAATTTGTACACCTTCCCCAGGGTCTTTCAGAGGATCAAGAATCCTGGCAGTGTGACTAAAGCATTCTGGTTAATGCACATTGCAGGCGTGTTGTTTTCCGGATGTACCCGAGGAGCCTGATTAGAATGCCTAAAAGGTTTCTGACCACCCTGAAGGCAGCAAGTCCCACAACTGCTCCTTATGCAATTATCTCCTCGGCCATGGCCGATCTCCAGCTAGCAAATCTTCCAGTTATTGCCAGCCAGCGGGGTGGCCGAAGAATGACTGGGGATGAAGGGCAGAAAGAGGCACGAGGAATCAATGTGAAGACCTGAGGAGCAGAGGCAGGGGGTGAGGATAAGGCTCAGAGCCAACATAGCCTCAGAAATCACTGCTCTCTGGAAGGAAAGGAAAGAGCACAGCATTTGGAAAAGAAGCTGTTTTGGAAATACGCTGAAAATGAAATGAACATTGGGCAAGTAGTGGAAACTCAGCAGGATGAGGATTCAGAATAAATCTGGAGGAAAACTGGTTCAGTTCACTAGGGATGTGTATACAGCACCAGGTAAATGAAAGTGTCTTTGGTATTGTAACTCTTCCCAACCTGGGTCCTGTAGTACATCTGCAGCAACAGACCTGACAATTTACCCATAGTAAAAGACCTGGCTAATTTACCAGTCTGTGCCCTGAACAATGAAGTAAGATGATGGTCCAGGAATGCCTTACATAGCAACAGATTCATGTACGTATGTGTCTGAAAAGTGCCATCTTACACACAGTCATATACAATATACACTCCTAAAATTGTTGATTGATGTTGGTGACAATAAGGCTGAAGGCTATAGTCCGTTAAACACAATTTCAGCTAATGATAGAAACTCCTTGCCTGGCAGACAAGGTCGCATTGGGATTGTGCCTATTGTAAAAAATATCCCATGGACCACTGTAGGAGATGATAAATGTGCATACAGCTGCAGGTGAGGCATGTTCCAGTAGGAAAACTGTGCAGGAAAATGTGCAAGACATGCTACTCCCATACCAGGGTTGTGAAGACACTTAACCCCAAAGCACTTCAGCAAACCACTTAACCCCAGGACCCCACAAAAGAGCAAGGACTGCTTAGTGGCCCTAACGTCTTAAAACAAACCTGCATAAGAAGGAAACGTTCAGTTTGTTTCTTTAGGTTTTTAGGTTTTTTAGATGTCTTTAACATAATTTTATTCACTGCCAGCTAAGACTGATTATTTATAACTATTGATTATTAAAAATTATTATAATGAATTAATCTGTGATTAATCGTATATTTTAGTGAGTTTTCAATATTTAAAAAAATCATCCAACAACAATATTAAAAAAAAAAACATAACCCAAACATCTATTGCAGCATTTCAATTAAACGTAATTAATAATCCTCCTCCTTTTAAAACATACCCTCCCTAACAATATTAACTTTGTGTTCAGGAATAAGGCTGGCTCTCCTTTTTTGAAGCTACATTATATTGCCTGCTTTTTCAAGGCCAGGCATGAGACAAAGGGACTGAAGCGAGTGCAGAGATGAAGTTTATTGAACAAGGACAAAACAATGGGAGCTCAAAAGACACAAAATGACAAAATGAAGAACAAACCAGGGAACACGGAGAGGGATCTTATAAAGGACAACACAATAGGAAACACCTGTGAACGCTCAAGGCGTGCAGTTGTGAGGCATGGCTAGGAACAGAGCAGAAAAACACATGCTGCAATGAAATCAGAACAGAACACACAATCAAAGCATGACAAAGGTCATAAACACAGGAGCAAGGGTACAGATTAAGACAGCTATAGAAAAGAGGCACTCAGGTGGTCTTAAGGTGCCTGGGATACATAAGTAGGACCTAGCTGGACATGTCCTGAGCCCCCATAGCGTTTTTTTCGAAGACAAGCAAGACCACAACACAGCATAACTATGCACAGTGCATCATAATGAGAGAACATTTTATTGTCATTCGTGATTAAAATAAAGTCAGAAACGTACAGATTGTATTCTTTTGTGTAATGTCTGCTAATCTGCTAGTTAAGAAACACTACTAGCACAGGCAATGACTGTTCGTGTTACTCCACTGCACATTTGTGGCATGGTAATGAAAACATAATCAATGTGAATTTCAAAATAGTAGAGTACATGGTGCCCAGGGGCATACGTTTTTTTAAAAGTTGTGGAGGACAATAAACAGTAACATTTCTCAAGAGCAATTCCTGAGGGGGCGCCAAAGTACTACTGTTTTAAGGCTACAGGTAGTAAGTTTCACCAGTAACACCAAGAATGGCCTGTAGATGGCACATTACACATGAATATATCAGCATGATCTTCTTTAACAGATTCTTCTGTATTACACAGATTTACTGGAAAGAGACTGAACAAGTTGAAATCATTTTAGAAGCTAGCCCTCCTCCCCAAAATATTGAGCAACAACACAGAAATAGCCCAATAGTGTTGAAGTAATCAGACCTGGCAACTATCGTGATGGTAGCAAAGGCAGTGGAGCAAACCACTGTGAGGTAAATGAAGGGGGTCTAAAACCAAATTTATTCTATCTATAATCAGCACAGATATTTCAATGCATACTGCTATTTATTATTCAAAATTATATAGTTATGTCTTTAAAGATGATGATGACAATTCTGTTTTTTCCTGGAAGGGGGGGGGTGTCCTATCCACCCGGGATGCCACATCAAAACAACTGGTCATGCCCAGAGTGTGGAATAGTCGCTGCAGCCCTATTGCCATCCACACCCACTAGATAAATATCCTCCAATCACATTCTGCTACCAAACTGGGAGTGTGAAGGTTAGTACATGCTTCGTCTGAGACATGCAAAGCCACCACTGCATCTTTTGGAACTGCCTCTAGTGTGACATTGATTCGTAGACAGCTGGGAGCCAGAGTTCAGTCTTCTAGTTCTTGTGCCCAGCCCTGAGAAGACTTGCAGCGTATTTAATTGAGTAATCAAGGGATTGCTGGTGGGGTGGTGTGGTCCCTCTACTTGTGGAACACAGAAAGACCACACAAAGCTTGATTTCCACAAAAACACCAGACCAGAGCAAAAAGATCAATCCCAAGCCTACAGTTTCACACCCCGGCAAATGGTCTCAAAGCAAGTTCCCTGCATACGAACACTCCGAGCTGCTGTTGTTCAGAGCCGAGGATTTCTCCTCTGATGTCTGCTATCAGAATGGCATTCCCACAGTCATTAGCTGCAGAATAAAGATCTTGTGGCTCTTTTGGTGTTGCAGTGGGTTTTGTCAGCTGGGTAATGGCCGTATGGGTGAGGGAAAGGTCAGGAAAGAAAGGTCAGCACAGTTTACTTCTTTTCAAAAGGCAACCTTTTCCCCACAATCAAAATTTCAATTTGTGGCAACACAACCACCACCACACACCATTAAAATAAAAATATATATATATATACACACAAAAGCATCCCATGCTATTCCCTGGGCCAATCTGGGCATTTATTATTTTCCATTATCCATCGGCACCACGCCACATTCCTGCTCCCATAATGAGAAGAGCATCAAAGAGTGGACACAACCACCCCCACTCACCCTGCACACACACACACACACACACACACACACACACACATTGCTGATCTATTGTCCAGCTGCTAACTCTGTGAGCTGGGACGGGAGATTAGCAGAAGCCAAATCTCTCACTGTCCCTCTCTATCTCTTCTGCTCATCCACTCTCTTACTTTCCCCCTCTCTATCTCGCTGTACTTTTCTTTTGCCTCCCTCGCTGGCTCGCTAACACCCTCTCTCCCTCTCACACTCTTTTTTCTTTCTCATCCATCTCTATCTTGCTGGCACTCTCTGGGGTTGTTCTTTGGCAGAGGCAAGGGATGGGTTTCTGTTACAGAAAGTTCTGGAGAGATGTGAAAGACAAAAGGGGATTAAAGCAGTGCCAAGGGTGCCCGCTCTCTCCCTCACTTTTTATTCCTCTCCAGTCTGGGAGCAGGGGACCCCACCACCACCAGCAACAAATGCACTCAACATGCCAGTGAGACCACTGAGCTGTTATGGCTCTGTAGCTAAGCTCAAGATCCTAATAGTTGAGCAGCAAGAGGCAACAACTTACACACACACGCACACACTTTCTCTCTCACACATACAAACACACAACTCCTAAGAACCAAGTCATCCTTGAAATCCGTTCAGGCTGGGGGATCGCATAAAGTAGCTCATCCATTTGCCGTTTGATCTATTCCCCATCTCCAGACTGCCTGCACACTGCCAAAACAAAAGAGGAAGAGCCTGATATTCCACTCAGTCAGAGTGCAGAGGAGAAGAGAAGAAGAAGAGAAGAGAGAGGAGAAGAAAGGACTGGATACGATGACAATTCCCCCTCCAGTGCGGTCAGCAATCACAGAATCTAATTTGCCTTGTGCAATTTGAGTCACACTCATACACTCCAATTAGGGAGTCAAAACACACACACATTAAAAAAAAAAAAAAAAGAAGAAGAAGAAAAAGCACACATACTGGCTTTAATCTCCTCAGTTAAAGTAAGACGTATGTTGCAAATGAGCTCGGGTGACCCCCTGGGATTCTCTCTCTCGCTTCTCTTTCCCTCTCCCGTTTCCTCCCTCTTAGTTTCCCTGGGATCCGAATACAATCTTTCTTCTCAAACAGTGTAAAGGTTGAGTCTGCACTGACCAATTAGCTCTAAAGACCTCATCAGACGATGACACCTGGACTGGAAGCTGGCCCCGTTAAAAGCTTCGGGGGAAGAGCCAGAGGAAAGTCACACTTCCTTTTTTATCCCCCCCTGACCTGACCGTAACTGTGTGCTATTCAAGAGCTCCAGCTACAGGATCTTGTCCTCCATAATTTACGACACACCTCTAAACGTGGTCTGCAGGATGGACGTACGACCCGACACCAACCACAGATGTTTCAGCAGACAGTTATGGCTTCCATGATGGTCTCATTGAAGCCTGATAGGGGCATGAACCAGGACTTTCAAGACACCTCTCAGTGATATGACCAAAGTGGTAATACGGAGAGCATCGGTAACGATACCTCAAGATCCTGTCTCATTCCTCTGAGATGTTCCTCAGAGAGGAGACATCAAGCAGCGGTGGGGACTGAGGACGACAGGGCTGACACAACTGGGAGAAGCTCATTTGGAGCTTTAGAAACATGAGGAGGAATAAGCCAGGTCTAAGCTGCCTCACTCTCAGCATGCCCACCTCAAGCACGTACCGCTGCCAACAACTAGCAACTGTGATTATGGCTTTTCCAGACTGGCTTTTAACTGTCAGAGTGCTGTCTGACACACTCAAACAGAGAGTAGCAGTTCTGAGCCAGTGCCTAATAAAGGCCCATGAAGAACTGTCATTCTGAACCGAGCCTTGCACTGATGAATATATAGAGCACAAGTTAAAAGTGCGGGCACTTTTCTCTCTAGTCAGAAGACTTTTCCTTACCTGTTATATATGAGGAGTGTTCAGTAAACTCCCTGTATGGATAAAGCGTAATCTGCTAATCCCACAGGTCCATTTCATCGTGGATGTAGGAAGTGACACATTCTGAGGGCAAAGATCAGCTCATTTTGTTGAAAACTAAACCATTTTGTGAAACACAATTATGTAGAGAAAAAACTGAGCATTGCACTGTTAGTGACTGTTGATTCCAAGACATTTGTGTTCAACGCTACAGCACAGATGTAGCACTGAGGTTATTTTAAAAGTCACAACATCAAAGACTATGCTTCTCACCCTGCCCAGCAATGGCCAAGATCCCACAAGACCACCACAGAGCAGGGGCCACCCGAGTGGCTGACCATCCCCAGCACCGCAGCAACACTGATGCAGCGTGGGTAAAATCCCAGTATCACTTTGCAATGGAGAACAGTCCACCAAGCAAACACGAAAGGCCACTGCCTCCTACCCCACATTCAAATGGGGGACCAAAGCTGCCGTTACTTGCAGAGTAAACAGTAGACATAAAGTGGACAAAGCGTCCAAAAAAGGAGCATTAGACACCCATGTCAACGCAGCATACCATCAGGCGACACAACTATTGATGAACAGGGCAATAGGGGGCTGACAGAGCCCCTAATTATACAGCCTGCGACTGCAGAACCATGCAAAACCGACAAAACCAAGAGAAAGTGTAGAAACAAAAGGGCTGCTTCAGTGCCAGAGCTGACTGGTGAATGTGTATGTATTCACAGATTAGCAACTGAGACTGGGATACGATAAAGAAGATTTTTTGATGATTGCAATAATTGATCATTTCTCGAGTAAAGAGGATTTGGTTTTTTCATAGAGCTAAAAATGTATAAGGAATGTGAAATATTGCCAAATTACCCATGTTTTTCTTCATACTAATTATGCTGATTGATAAAAATATCAATTAATCTCAAAAATTCAACAAATCCCTGCGTATCCTCAGACCCCCTAACTACAGTCCTCTTACTGTTTCTTCAACTAGACTTTCTACTTTGGATTTCTCTTCCATCCTCTCTGTTTGTAACTGCTCATCCCAGTCATTCTTCAAATCTTTGCTTAAAACTTTGGAATTTTTCTTCTTTGGATTCATTGTAACCTTCTCCTTTTCGTTTTTTAAATTGTTTTTGGCTATGTAAAGATTGTGAAAGGCGCTATATAAAATGAACATATTATTAACGTTCTTATTACCGTGGACCTGAAATGGATTAAGCGGCAAAGAAGAAGAAGAAGATGATGATGATGATGATGATGACTATTATATTTACTTGGAATTTAACTAATTAATGACACAAGTTATGTAATTAAGTCATTAATCACATTGTCCCTTTATAGAAAAAATCAATTTAAGGTGAACTACATGGAATTTTAATTATATTTGTAGTATCTATCATTTAAAAAATGTTATCAAACACTACAGTTAAAATGCTGGTACTTGGGGGTTTTTGGGGGGAGATAAAAGTGTAGTGTGATGCGCACGACAAACTGGGGAGAGGAAACCTTTCTTCTTCACTTCATTAGAATATCTTGTGAAGTTCTGATGAGTAAAATTTCAGGGTGAGCTTTAACATAAAACACAAACTGGAGAAATGAATGAAAAAAAATTAATGCAGCGCATCATGGTTCTGACATGTGTGACAGAAAGTGAGAGATTAATTAGTGTTTTTTTTAAATAATGCATTAAATTCCTGCCTGCATTACAACGTTAATTTTGACAGCACTATATCAGGCCTATTGTACATGTGAGAATAATGGTGACTGCACACCAACAGATTTATGAAGAGATCAAAGTGTTAAGGAATTCAAATGTTATATTCTGGGTTTGTTAGAGCCCTATTTTACTAATCATCAATACACCACAGCTGATCATGTTTTTACCATTGATAAAATATTGTCCTCCTCCAGTTAGAAGCAACATTTCAGGCCAGATTACAGCTCTGCTGGAAAGAGAATCTCCCCCAGGAGGTCCACAGTGTCTGTAGCCTCTCTCCCTCTTCGCCCGGCCGTCCAGCCTCCGCGACAGGTGGCGCGCTCTCGGTTCTTGATAAACTGCCTCCATTACCAAACTTAATTACTAAATCGCCTCTCGCCAGGAGCAGCCCACGGCCAGCATGAGGTGAGCAGCGGCCCCCCCTGCAGCAACAGTGGAAAACAAATAAACAGTGACTCCACTCCGACAGCCAGCTTCTGACTGCAATTAGGGGCCGCAGTGCCCAGTCTAATTAATAGCTCGCGATGCTATCGATGGGAGGAATAAAGACAATTGAGTTGCCTCTCTGGAGCCTGGCCTGAAAGCTCCAGGGCTGGGCCTGGTGAGCACAGAGGGCAAGATGAGCGAGAGAGTGTCTGTGTGGAGCCAAGCAAGAAAACAGCTTCAGCGTTTGTGTGTGTGGAGCGGTGGAAATATGTGTGTGGGTGGAATTTTGCTTGTATAGAGGCCTGTTTGTAAGTGTGTGTGTTTGTGAGATGCCTTCTCTGCTCCACTGCACTGGGGAGCTCCAGGGCTGGCAATGGGCCCGAAAGCAGCCAGCCTCATTTCTCACATTTCCTGAAGGGCATTCCCACACTCAGCCTAGACCTTTAGGGGCAATTCAGGGCCAACCGTCCGGCGCCAAGGTCAGTGTGGTGACCCTGCATCAAATCCACAATGTCGAGGAGACATCTCCTTGCCTGGCGACCCACAAAGTCATTCCATTTCATACACAAACACACACACACACACAAACAGACAAATTAAGCAAAAATAACCAGCAGCTTGTAATATTCTAACAGCATTAATATCCAACCCGTGTGGAACTTAAATTAATACAATATACAGACAACTACAACAGGTTGTGTTATATTGTCCTTATATTCCTATGCATTTATTACAGCACAACATCCCTCCTCCTCCTCCTCTCCCGCTTTCTCTCTCCAGCATGGGCCAGTGCAGAACACCATCTGCCTCAGGGGGCCGAGTGCTGATGCTTATTAGGTCTCTTTATATCGCTCATTACCTATCTCATTAATGAATAAAACACAGCCTGTCCTGAATTAAGGAATGTGCCGCAGGAAATGTTTACCAGTTCTGGCTATTCCTTACCCTGTTTGTTAGTGCAGAGAGAGAGAGAGAGAGAGAGAGAGAGAGAGAGAGAGAGAGAGAGAGAGAGAGAGAGAGACATTTACTTGTGGGCAGCACAGGCTACTACATCTTACGGTGTTCATTTCAATGGGGCTCTTTATGGTGATGGCAGTAATGGCTGCCTTCCATGGCTTTGCACGAGGGCCATAAGAAACACCAGGCAGCGTGAAACTACAATCTGGCGGTGAGGTGACCTTAATGAAGACACCTTCTGGCTGGAGGCACTTGGGTTATCGAAGTTCAGGCTGGCAGGGAAGCTGCCAAAGAAAACTCGGCTAAGCAATTAGGCTAAGTAAGGAAATGTGCACACGGTGGTTTGCTAGCACATGAAACTGGGTCCTGAGGCTTGCAGAACACACAGATTTCTACAGAGCCTCAAGGAAAACTTTAGCTTAACTACAAAAGTAGTCTCAATGTTGGCTTCTTTGTTGTAGAACACTTAACTGAGGGTTGACAGAGCTAAACGCTAACATCAGCAGATAAAACACAGTGTTTTGGGAAGAATAGATTTTCCAAAATCCATATAAAAAGGGTTTTGCTTGTATAGTCTTAAGTCAAATAATTAAATTGTAAACTTTTACACTGAAAAAATAAACCACACAAAAACAATTCCAGTAGCATTTCCACATGGATATGGAATGCTAAACAAACCATGCTCAGCCCAGTTTTTCGGCATGGCTAGCTAGCTGTGCTAACATCCGATCATCAGATGAACTCTTCTGATGTGTTTAATTAAGCAGGGATTCTCTGACTGGTTCCACATTTGTGATTTTCTGTTGACGTCACAGCAGTTTGCTTAAGAACTTCTGGATTATACGAACAGATGGAAGCAGAATCCCGGGATCACGAGTCCAGATAGAGCAACATGGATATGGCAACTGTTCAGCACTGTGTTGGAAAAGAGGCCTTTAACTCCCCCACTCATGTGGAGTGTTTAAATCTATCACTAATTAGAACCTGAAACAGAGACTAGTCCCGCTCAGCTCCCTCATGCAGATTCATATTCATGAGTTTGCCTCAGAGCCTACAAGTTCGATTTGAAAATCTGACACGGATGTTGACAATCCCCAACCTCGAATGTTAAAAAAGCTTATATAACATCTCTAACTGTCACCACGCTGACATAATTACACACGAGCAGGCCTTGCATAAATCGTCTTACTAAATCATCTTACTAAGGCTAAGGCTAATGACACATGCAAAGAAGGGGGGGCGGGAAACCGTCTGGGGATGTGGGGATGTGGGGTGGTGGTGGGGGGGGATCCTGGGCCTTGCCTCCTCAGCCCGGTTGGCTTTGACAAACAGCTTGTGACAAGAGCAGTAACTGAAGTGAAATTGCGGCTCCTGCTGACTGACATGCAGTTCAGACATGCAAAACGCCTGCCAGTGAAATTCAATTTGGCCCGAGCTGGTGGAGAGGGCTGGCTGGGCTCATGGGGGTCTCCTTGTGTGTACACATGTGGGCTGATCTGTGGAGGAGCCAGTGGGCAGGAACACAGCTGCCAATAGCTTCAAGACTTGGACAAGCCAACAAAACTCACCACTACATTTCTCTCTCTCTCTCTCTCTCACACACACACACACACTCTGTCACTTTTTCACTCATTTTCACTGTATCTTCTCTCTTTCTCACGTTTCACCTTCTCTCGCTCTCCATCATTCACTCATTTAATCTGTCTTGTTCTCACTATCTGTTTCTTCCTCCCTTACTTTTCAGCATTCCCTCCTGTATTCTCTCTTAGTCTCCCTCCCTGTCATTTTTCTGCTCTCTCTCTCATGCTCTTCTTCTATTTCTCACTACTCCCTCTAACTTTCACTGTATATTCTCTATTTCTCCCACTGTTTCCTGCATTTTCCCTTTCTCGCTTTCCATCATTCACTCTTTTTATACCTCGGTCTTGTTCCCTCTCACTATTTCTATTCTTTCTTTCTTTCTCTGTCACTCTCCCTCACTTGAAATCCTCTTAGGCTCTCTCTCTCTCTCTCTCTCTCTCTCTCGCTGTTAGCTACAAAGTTCTTCAGTATGTTTGTCCAAGATCCTCGCCGGCCGGGGGACTGGCAGACGTGTGGGTGAGGATGTAGCTCACCAAACTGCCTTTAGCCTCTAGCATCTGTGTCAACATATGATGTGGATGGGGGAATGTGTGTGTGTGTGCAGCCTGCGAGCTCAGAGGGCTGTTGCCAAGGCAGCCACATATCTCCGATGGCTGCCAGTTACAGACTGAGCCATTACAATAGCAATGAGGAAGTGGCTTTTCCCCCACCACCACCTCAGTCTGATTACAAAGTAAACCACACACACACACACACACACACACACACGCACACACACACACACACACACACACACTGGTGTCATTATCATTACAGGCAGGAAACTGTTCATAATACCTGTGATTGCAATCATGCAACATTAGCTCCTACACTCCCAGTGCTACATTTGCGAGCTCAGTGTCAGTCTCCAGTGCCACTGTGATAATCGGTTATGGTGGTGCCTAAGATGTATTTGCTTATTCTAAAATGCTTTTCATTAGGGCCCTAAATGTTTGTTTTCTGTTGCTGCCCTCAAGGAGCATTTCAGACATATGTGAGGGTTCACATACCAGAAAGAGTCATAACCTCCATTTTCTCTTATGTCCCTTAGAACTGTGTTTCCCAGCCCTGGGCCTGGATGCACTCTACACATTTCACAGTTTTCACTGCTTTCAAAACACCTGATCCAGCTAATGTGCTCATTAACAAGCCCTTACTAAGTTGAAGCAGGTGTGTCTAAGTGGGGGAAACACTAAATGTGCAGAGCAGCATGCCTCCAGGGTTGGACCGACTGTTTTTTTTTTTTTTTTTTGTTAATATCCCTTTAAACCTTTACATGTGAACAACTTCATACAACAAACTGAATCAATCCACAATTAATAATTGTAATAATTATAATTGTACACATGACTTCTCAAAATCATTGATCTGAATATGTGCAGGTTTGCAGCTGAAAGTCACATATGGCCTTGGGAGTGTTTGGCATATTTTGAAACATTAAGAATGAACATTAAGAACTCCTCAACCATATACAGGTGGCAGAATTTGCCTGAACCTTATAGGACTTGAACCACATTGTGAGATCAGTGCAGTGCGATGTCACGTAGGGGACAGGAATCAAAGGACTGAGGAGACAAAAGTTTGTGCTGAGATGCAGTGATTATTCTTAACAAACAAGGAAACTACCAACAAGATGAGAAATAAACAGGAATGCAAAGATAAATCATGGCCATGACAGTAAGTAAACTAAGGACTAAAGGGACACTAGACTAGGATGTACTACAATACTCAATACCAACATTTTCAACCACTACATTACATTATAGCATTCTTTTTAGTCATGATCTAATGGCAGCTATTAAAGTCACTGGTAAATTGGCAGAATTGTGTTGAGCTTGTGACAGTTTTGGACTTAATCTTGGCGTAGTTTGGGTGGCATCATGTCTAGACAACATTTAATCAGCGCATTGGACTTTAAGGTTAAGGCTATAAATGTATCTGGACTAAAATTTCAGGCAATGTTAAAAAATATCTTGCCAAAAAAACCCAAAAAAGAAGTAAACTCCAGAAAAGTCTGTGGTAACATGTTATTCACTAAATAATCAAATGCACTCTGAGACCTGCGGAGGAGTGGCTGTCTGAGTAATGGCAGAATGACGTTCAGATTAGCTTTTAGGATCCTGCAAGGCTGGCTTGGCCTTAAGGGACAAGGGGTAGGTGCAGGGATAGACAGACTCTATCAAAACCAGGCGCCAGATATGAATCTCCTAACGGGCAAAACAGAGACGTCAGAATGAGGCTAATAAAGTGTTGTGTGAACACAAGCTGCTGGGCTGATTCATCTGCCCCAAGTCTGAAATACTGGGAAAACTGCCTTTTCCATTTGCTAGCCATTGCTCAATCAATCACTGACTAAGCCATCTAACAGACATCCTGCCGTGTTTGTGAGTAAAAAGAAAGGTTGGAGGTTAGAGGTGGAACAGAATATGGCAGCAGTGGCTGTGTGTGTTTGGTGGTGTGTGTTTTTTGGACGTCAAAGGTGACTGTGTCACTCGGGGCCTAAGACTAAGCTGTCAGTCAAACTGAAGCCTGCTCTGTGACAGCTGTAGCTCTCGCTTGCTTGTCAACGAGCAGAAAGGACGAGACAGCGGGCATAACAGGCCGTCACGTCAACGCTGTTTATCTTAAACGGCCGTTTTTCTTTCAGAAAACACTTGCAGAGCAGACGGACATTGCTCAGGGGCGAACTAAAAAAGCTTCTTTATTAACGCAAGCTACTCTGTCTCTCAAAGTATTAAACCTGCCCTGAAGGCCCCGGCTTAAACCCAGTACGAAGCTCTACGTTAATGATCCGGCCTTTATCTGAGAAGGGCAACCATTAAAGCCTATTTCTCGCCCCAACATACTCGTCTCTATTACCCCACAAAAGCCAAGACTTCACTGACCCTGTCATAGCATTGACAAATACATGCTGTCTGGCTCTCACCCTCCAACTTGGGGTCAAAATGACAGTGCCATTATTGTCACAACGGACAAAGAAAAAAAATCCCACCAGGCCCTGAGTGTGATAATTGCCCGCCGTCGGGATAATTGCAGAGAAAGATTTCAGTGCTTTCACCTCTGCTGTCCCTGCAGGCAACTCAAACCTTGCATTCACACCCAGACATCCTGCCAGAGACATGCTACTTTTGGGAAGTAAATACAAGTTGTCTAAAAGTATGGCCTGCAAACATATTTATGCTGAATTTCATGCTAATTTATAAATCTGAAGTAGTCAAAGGCACCCACTTGCTAAGTCTCCACCTCACATAATGCAGCTAAGCTTAAAGGGTTGAGGCTAGCTGCTTGCTAATCCTGCTAATAACATTGGTAAGCACGTCACATTTTGAGGGTAATACCAATGGATAATTCTGCTGCATCAATTATAGACAGTTGAAATCAACTCTTCAACTTTACTCTGTAAAGCGCAGATAGTAGCGCCACCACGGCTGCTGAGCTCCCACGAGGAAAAGCATAGCATGGTTTACCTCCAGCTGAGAAAGATGCTTTAAGAGTAGAGGTCCTTTACCTGCCTTAGGCCATCCCTGCTGTTCTGCATGATCCGCAGGGCGTAGTTGGAGCGCTGGCCCTTGCTGTTGAACTCGATGTGGCCCGTTAGACCTTCCAATTCTACCTATCCAGGAGAGAGCAGACACAGGCGTGATCAGACCTGGGGTCAGACACTTTAAGTAAAGGAGTCTGCTGCGCTTTGTACAATAGGCTTCAGTGCTTCAGTAATTAATGGACTCTGTTGAAAGAAAAGCCCCCTGCTTTGCATTTAGCTGAAAATTGGTTAGCGATTTAGCAATAAAGAGGGCACTGGACCCACATCTGAGCTTTTTTAGGAATGAAAGCATTTCTAGGAAGTAGAGAGTAGAGCTGCATGAAATGCACTAATGATAAACCAATAGTCATCTGTGTTTAAGGCCTAAAGGAGGTATCTCTGTTGTTCAGGATGAATGAACTGACTAACCACAGTGCATAGTCAGCGAGGAGGTCGGAGGTTCCTTGGTAGAAGACATTTTGGTGCCTGCAGAATATGGCCATCATGTTTTTAATCCTTGGATTTTTTCATAATTTCATTCAGTAGCTACAACACTTTTGCTGAAAGGCTAAATGCTACCACATGCATCCTATAAGAGATGCAGAACATCTCTGGACAGCTCAACACACTTGGAGGAGGAAGCTAACTTTCCTGTTGTCCTGTGTTAGCTAAGGTGGCTAGCATTGTGCTCAGTGATGATGGGAGAAAGTGGGCAATCCAACACACCTAGAAAAGCGAGGCCAATTGTGCTCTCTTGAACTCAAGCCGTCAGGTAATATCACCGGGGATAAACCTCACAATCCCCTGATGATAAGACCAGTGCTTCAACAGTGGAGCCATTTCTTGTATCTCTACAATTCTAGATAGATTTTTTCTGCACCCTTCACCCTGATACTGACTTTAAAGGAACACTAGGTAGTATTTTTACCTTAAAATAACAGCTTCTAAATCATTATGGTGCTCCATTGACCTGGAATATTGAGACTAGAGACTCTGGTGTTGCTATTCTAGGTTCAACACTGTAGAAACCGCACTATTTAACTTCTGCAAAATTTGTGCTGTAAAAATAAATAACGTTCTGCAAATGCAGGGGGAGCCCAGGAGCCAAAACACCAAATCTTCCTTAGTGCCACTTTACCCACCCTCAGTTTGAAAACATGGCTTTAATGAATCTAAAATATAGTTATATTTCTGTATAGCAGCAAAATCTGAGTACTGCTATTGATGCCTCAACATTTTTGGGCTTTCTATATATACCTTTGTTCTGCAAAGAGCATACAAAACGTAAATGAAGGGTACTCTTCCAAATAACAATATGCCTGAAGAGTGGACTCTTTGGAAGGGATGTTTTTGGTGTCTGACTATAGGCTATAAGCTGTTAAGTACAATTCCAGTTAATGATAACACGCCCGTTCCTGTCCAACAAGGTCAAGTCTGTGATTGTGCCTATTCTAAACATATCCTGCGGACCACTGCAGGGGATGATGAATGTGTGTAGATAAAGCTGTTATGCAGCAGGTGATTGACAGCTTACGACCTCTCCCTGCAGGCCTGGGCCTCTTACCATCCTCAGGTAGTTCATCAGACTGGTCCCGTGCTCCCAGATCTTGGAGGACTTGCAGGACAACTGAGTGGCCCCAACGTTCTGGCTGCGATTCAGCTCCTGCACAGCTGCCACTACTGTGTGCACCGCATCAAACAGCAGTGCCGATGACAGCTGAGACACACACACACACACACACACACACAGACCAAAAAAAAAAAAAACAATGGTTAAACCCTACCCAGGCCGACTTTGATATTCCATTAGATCATGAAGAGGGCTTTGTGTGCTGATAGTGTGAAAAGCCCCCCAAACTCTCCCTCTCCACAGCTGCTAACACTGACCAATCCAATTACTTTTGACCATGTGGTGCTGAACTGCAGGCCGAGAACTTCTACTCTCCACTCACCCCCGTTACTGCACTGCTGCTAAGGGACGTTGAAATGTGGCGGGTTCATTGTGCACTACCATGTGGCATTACGACTTAGTTTAGGGCATTTAGTGTAGTTAGGTTTTAAAACTAGCTTTTCCCCTATATGTTTTTGTACATTCAGGGATGTGAAATGGAAAATGACCACTTCTGCCTGTGAGCATCTCAGGTTGGCCACTAATAGGGATGTGCACAGTCCGTCAAATACACTCCAGGTCCACAAATCTGTAGCTAACCCTTATAATGAGTGGATTCATCTATTCTCAGGTGTGCGCATTGTGGACAGTGACATTCAGCTTTATACAGTGCATGAGTCTATGGTCACCATGCCCAAGGCCAAACCCTGCAGCACTGGGCGGTGGAGCTGTTGAACAGCATTCTGTAAAATGATGGATCTACAGCTACTACATTTTGAGTGAGCAGGAGTGGTGTTTGTGATCTGGGACTAATTTTCTAAAATGAACCCCTGAGCTCACTAATGCTTTTGTTTTGATATGTAATCAAATCCTCACAGCAATGTTCTGACATTTTCTGTAAAGCCCTCCCAGAAGCAATGAGGCTAGTCCTGCAGCAAAGGGGGACAAATGTCTTACTGCTACCATTGATTTCATAAGAAATCTTGGATGAGCACATGTTTACAATGACTATATTCTGTATGACCACTTAGACTGTTCCCAGAAGAGCTACTGGAGTGGAGCACGTGGGGGAAAGCAATTACGGGTTGTGTAGAAAATTTGGAGTCTAATAAGAAAGTCACGTCTGGCTACACTTTAATGCAGACATAGCACAGTGCACAAGTTACACAATGCCAGCCCACAGTTCACCCGGGCCAATGCCGTATCACTTATGATAGAGGCTTACTGGAAAATTGCTTGAACTTGCAGCAGCAGAACACAGGCTTAAGCAAATGTCATAAGCAGTGTTTACAGGTCGCAACTTGAAAATAGGAAAAGTCTGGAGCTTACCTGCAGTGAGAATGAGTTTTTTATGATAGTTTGACATTGTCCAGACCTTCAGTCATAGCTCTAGGGAACCTGAGGCTAAATCTGATTTCCACAGGTTAATCTCACTCTTTGGGCACACAATATAACTTTAAAATGTAGATGAAATGACAACCTTTACCCTCCTTTCGCTGTAAAACCTTTCTCTGAATACATTTCTGAGTTTATAGGAAACTGTCATAATGGGTGTGTCTCAATTCTTAATAAACTGCCTTGCTCCTTATTGCTTAAACGCAGCCAGCAGTTTAGTGGTGTCCATGTGGGTTGAAGATTGGTACAAGTTTGGTATGGACTGCTTATAGGTTGGTACATATGCTATTAGAGTGATACAGGTGGGCTGCCAATGCTGGAAAATTGTGGGCAGCCCAGTAACTGTCTCTTTATGGGGCCCACAGTTGGTTGTGTACAGCCCAGATGAGCCCTACATTTAATCCTTGTCCCATCACTGACTCTGAAGGGCACTTATATTTTGCACTAGCTTTTAACCCATGGGCTAAACTGCTTATATGGGCCACACATAAAAAATGAAGGTATTAAAACAGCATATTAATTTAGATTAATTAACTCGTGTTCCAGCTTCTTAGTGGCGCCACCTGCTATTAACCTCACATAGGTGCAGTTTATTCTCTGGACTCAATAACCCACCTTTACATATCTCTGACTTTGTTTTCAGCCCTTACACAGTTTGCTGAGTTCTAAGCCGTGCTTATTTCCGTCTTTGGGTTTCTGTGTTGTGTTCGATTTGAGCTATGGATTAGTCTTCACTGTTGCTGCCTGCTTTTGTACTAAACCCTTTCACTTAAGATTACAAGGGATGGATCCCACCTTAAAGAAGCTACTCTGTACTTGTATCCTGCCTCAAAGCACCACAGAGCTGCAGAATCTATGGACAACTTTATTATAGAAACATTCTCTGCACTATACATTCATGCAGATTGTCTTGTTATATAATGCCCTATGCTGGGACTGACACTATTACAGGGGCCCTATACAATGCATTATGCTACTGTTTTAATTATGTCAGCAAGTTACAGGTAGCTACATGTATGAAGTTGAATTATGAATTATGGTGAACACTCAAATTGCACATTTGTTACAAAATAAACAATTTCAGATAAATTAGTGATTTTTTGGATAGGTTTATTTTGCTGAAACAAAAAATGTGGCCCCATTTTTAAAGCTGAAAATATGCAGTGTTGAATCATCTCTAGCCACAGATATGGCCCTGTAAGGATCTCCTTAGGTCCTCTCCGTGGCTCTTTATTAGTATTATCATTCTTTATTCATTTATTGTATTTTTGCCTTAGTTTAATGTGTCGTGATGGTCTGGTCACCAAAACAAGTTTCTAGTATGTGTAATTTACTTGGCAAATACAGTGATTCTGATTCGGTTCAGAAGGCAGTGAAGGCAGAGTGAATGAATGCATGGGTGTCGCCTTTTCTGAGGAGGAGGGCATTACCACACTGTAGTGAGATGCAGGTCCTGTGGTTAATCTCTGCACTGGTCCACCTGCTTAACCCCACACTGATAAATGAAAGAGCTGAAGTCTAGGGCTTAACTGTGCTCCCACAATTCCACCACCGCAAAAGGCATTACAACAGAACCTCAGCGTCGCACTGCACTCTGACGCATGGGGATTTGTAGGCCAGTGTAGAGCAGCAGGCGGAGTGCAGGGCCTTTGCTGACGTGCTCAAATTGTTGCTAATCTGAATGAATTCATTCTGATCGAAGATTATATCCAAACGGTTTATATGCAAACATAAAATGTACATAAATATGCATACACTGCTTATAGTGCACTACATAAGTCTTAATTTAATGGCTCCTGCACCCAACTTATACAACCGCCAGCCACAAGATTAAAACCACTAACAGGTGTGGTGTATATATCATTGATTACCTCATTAAAATAGCACCTCTCCAGGGGTTGGATATAATATGCAGTAAGTAACCAGTCCTTGCATAAACCTGGTGTGTTTGAAGCAGGAAAAATGAGCAAGTGAATAAATCTGAGTGACTTTGTGATGGTCCTAATGTTCTGACCAAAGCTTCTACAAAGAGGCAGGTCTTGTGGGGCATTTTTATTCGTAGCATTTAGTATCTACCAAATGTGGTCCAAGTAGTAGGTACAGACCAAACAGACTATCCTTCACTCATCAGTTGTCCTTTCTTGGAACATGTTTAGTAGGTAGTAATCACTGCATACTGAAGAGAACACACTAAAAGACATGATGTTTGGAGATGCTCTGAATAAATCATTAGGACCATCACAATGTAGAGCTTGTCAAATCTTGCTCATATTTATGCATGCCCAATTTTCCTGCTTCCAGCATCAACTTAAATCATTTTACCTGTCAGTGGTTGTAATTTTGTGAGTGTTCATATGTAAGACTTATTATGGAATGGGCCGTACGTTCACCTTACTGTACAAGCAGTGCAAACACGGATGAAAAACCAAAACGTCATAACTCACATATGGCACCTTTTGACTACGTGGTTCCTCCTTGACTTGGCTGGGCTCAGTTCTACATGCTGTTTGGTTCCTGGTACAGGGTGGTTTTTCATCACACAAAGTGTTGTGTACTTTTCATGTATTAGTATGTTGTTTCTGATTATTGGGATTAAACACAGCTCAGAACCACAGTTCAGACAGATCAGTAGAGATTTTTTACTCCTTTTTGCACCTCCCTGCTCTTAATGAAGCCTTCCACTGGCCATCATTCCAAAGAGAGTTTGAAGTTCTTCAACAAAACACAGCATTATTGTGTGAACTGTGATCACTGCTGTAGTGTGGAGATTTTACAAATGGCTAGTTTGTGCAGGATGTTAGTGTTTTGTCATTATTTACAAGTCTCATTTTCCAGTCAGCGCTCTGCAATGTTTACATGTCCAGTGAGCAGGAGCTAAAATAAAAATACTCTCTTCAGACACTAGGGACCTGATTTTACTAATGAAAATGTAAAAAAAAAATAAGTAGAGCCTAGCAGAGTCAAGTTGGTACCACGCAGTGGAAAAGCACCAATAATGTACTATATAGAGGGTAGTGGATCTAATGAGATCCAGAACAAGAACAGTGTATTCACTCATGGTTTTAATTACTCTAAAATGATGTCAAAAATGCACTTCAGATGTATATGTTAAACATTTTCAAGTCTTTTAAAAAAGGATTACATTTCTGATTCAGTCAGACCCTAATTTTAATTCAGAATGGCCTCATTCAATTCAGGAACGTTTTCTACTCTATTTCAACTAATAGTTGGATTATTAACGGATTATAAGGCAGCATGTAAACGTGGACACTGTTAGGTTAGACAGGCTCCTCTCCTTCTCATCCATCTGCTGCACCACAAAACCAAACCTTCTAATGATTAATTAAAGATAAAACTTAATTAGAAGGGGAAACACGGCCCAAGAAACCCGGCCGGCTTCTAAAAACAGCAGGAATGGATTTTTCAAAAAAAAAAAAAGTCCACCTCGCAGCTTTAATTAGAAAAGAAAAATTGTTTAAAGCCTTTTAATGACTCACAGCTTTTCCTTCGCTTATGGGAACTCAGACAACACGAAACAAAGACCACCTATACATTTTTCATTGGCGCTTAAGCTTTCCATTTTTCACGACGTGATGAAGTTAAAACTGTGAATGAGAGGAGGTAGAAAATCTAATACAGATGTTCAACTTTGCATGTGTGTGTTTGTGTGCATCAGTGTGTGTATGTCTAAGTGTGTGTGTGTTTGTGTGTGTGTATCTGCATCGGCGTGTGATAAATTATAAAAGCTCTGTTGCTCAGTTCTGGGGTTAGCGAGAGTACAAGAGAGAAGCTTGTGTGCAAACATTTCCCCGGCCCTCTCTATTCCACAGAAGTAGTGCCCTGCTGAAATTAAACACATACCCCAGCGAGAACAGCCCAGACACACACTTCCCTAAGCCTGTGGACATCTGCTCATCCAGTTTCCTCAAAATATGCCAGGATAATTTGGACGTAAACTGATAAGCCATAACATAATAACCAACCTGTTGTTTTTATAATCCTTGTCCATTCTCTAAGCTCCTCGGACCATACAGGAGCATTTTATAGTTCTACAATTACACATTTTAGTTCATTGTTTATAGAATCCATAGTTCACCCCTTTTTTCCTTGTTCTACAAAAGTTAGGACCCCCACAGCACCACGACACTGGTATTCCTGGGCAGTGGCTGCTTACTGGACACCATTGGTTGGATATTTTTGGTTGGTGGACTATTCACATTGTAGCAGTGACACTGAAGGGTGTAAAAACTCCAGCAGCGCTGCTGTGTCTGATCCACTCATACCAGCAGAACACACACTAACACACCCTCACCACGTCAGCGCTGAGAACTGTGAGTCATTAAAAAAAGACCTGATCTGTGGGGGGTCCAGAACATTGAAGAACATGGTGAAAGGGGATTAATTTTAAAAATACAAAGTGCTCATGTGTAGTCAATGTTATGGTTGATCAAGATTATAATGAAGGTCATATATTCATTTTGATTCGTTGAGGTGGATCTGCCTTTTTCTGTTCATTTAAAACAGTGAGACAATTCCCAGACAAATCCACCTCAGACTGAATCTCCAGGAAATCAATTCAGTGAATGGATCTTCAGACATATATTGTAGAAGAAATGTGCAAGTATGAAGATGCATTTAAACATTTTAAAGAACCTCCTTGCGATGTAAAGGTCCTGTATAATATACATGTATTTATCTAGAACCTCGGATCTAAGCCAGGAAGGCTGTAGGAGATTAATTTCTTTAAAGAATGAAAAGCCAGGGAAAGACTAAGACTAAGCTTTAATACCGGCGTCCCGGCGAAAGGGGCGTGGTCACAGTTCTCCTGCCAGGAGCGGTTGAGGCTGAGGAGAAAGTCCTGGAAGAAGGGGTGTGTCCTGTTGAAGACGGAGAAGCCGACAATGTTGACCCGCTGGTCGGCTACATCGTCTAGTCGCAGCAGAGAGAATTCCTGCAGAGAGAGGAGACAATGGGAAATGATCAGAAATCAACAAAACAGAACTGCCTTGGTGGGTGTAAACAAACGGCTCTGAGTCCCGGTCCTGGAGTGACCCGCTCTGTGCATCTTGTTGTTTACCCTGCTTTAACACACTGGACCCAAGTTATCAGGGAATGAATCCCCTGAACTCTTCATTTACTACAAATTATTCAGTAAACGCAGCCTAAAATTTGCTTCAGACACATAGTGAGTGGGAAAATGATAGTAGACACTGACCACACAGGAGCAATCTGTAGTCCTATAGTCACTGACTGTAGTTCACCTGTTGCTGTGCATACTTTGTTAGCCCAATTCTGTCCTGTTCTCCAATGGCCAGGACCCTTCCAAGACCATCATGGAGCATTTTTAGGTTGGTGGATCACTGTGGGGGTCCTGATCTTTGCAGAACAGTCTAAACAGGGGCTAAAAAAGTATGCAGAGCAATAGATGAACTGTGCATGTTGTTTCTGAGTGTAGAAACAAGGAGGTGGCTTTAATGTTACGGCTGATTGCTATTCACAGGGTGCTGTACCAGTGAGATGGGCAGAAGTATGTTGTTCCTAAATGATGCGGTCACTCCGAAACTTGACCAAAGGTGTAGTTTGAGCAGGGGTGACTAAACGTTTACACACGCGTGAGCCCACATGCAGGTTTCCGATGATGCGGCTGCACTAGAGCTCTAACCGGTTTAGGTACTGGGTCTAAATAACTTTGTGTTCCCCAAATGACAGATGACTTCAGGTGCCATTGAAGCAAGCGCTCTATCAGCTGAAGCCGCCGTATTTCACAGCTCCAGACGCTCGGGTCACCCACAAAAGTGGCTTTAAAAAACGAGCCCTGCCGAGAGGCATTGTGCTGGCCGTCCTGAGGGAAAGTCTGTTGAGATGATGAGAGAGTGATGTCCACTGTGTTGTCGTCTCCCATCCTCAACACGGGTAATATCTCAGCACAAGGTTAATAGAGATGTCCCTATAGCCCACAGCGTGACACTATTACAGCCCTCCACTCACACCATCACAGACTCCGGAGACACTCACGACAAGTTATAAACCCACAGCCACGCTGCAAATACATTATATATAGAGAGACCAGAGGGCAGAACGAGAGGAGGAGGGAGGAGGAGGGAGAGAGAAAAGAAGGAGACATATTCCAATCCCTTTACTCTGTACATATCTAATTTCACCCTGTAATTTAACCATACTTGTGTTATTACTTAGTTATTTATAACTTTCATTATTTTATATGTGACTAACTTTCATGATTATTATATTTCTGTTGTAATGTTAATACAGACTAGAGACAAGTGAATAAGACAGACAGAGAGAGAGAGAGAGAGAGGAGGGAGGCAGAGAGTGAGCGAGATAGACAGACAGATAGAGAGAGAGAGAGAGAGAGAGAGAGAGGAGGGAGGCAGAGAGTGAGCGAGATAGACAGACAGACAGATAGAGAGTAAGCGAGACAGACAGACAGACAGACAGAGAGTCAGAGAGACAGCCAGAGAGTGAGAGAGACAGACAGACAGACAGAGAGTGAGAGAGAGAGAGGCAGACAGACAGACAGACAGAGAGTCAGAGAGAGAGTGAGAGAGACAGACAGACAGACAGAGAGTGAGAGAGACAGACAAACAGACAGACAGCAAAGAGACAGACATAGAGCGAGAGAGACCGATAGACAGACAGACAGACAGACAGAGAGCGAGAAAGACAGACAGAGAGACAGACAGAGAGTGAGAGAGACAGACAGACAGACAGACAGAGAGTCAGAGAGAGAGTGAGAGAGACAGACAGACAGACAGAGAGTGAGAGAGACAGACAAACAGACAGACAGCAAAGAGACAGACATAGAGCGAGAGAGACCGATAGACAGACAGACAGACAGACAGAGAGCGAGAAAGACAGACAGAGAGACAGACAGAGAGTGAGAGAGACAGACAGACAGACAGACAGAGAGCGAGAAAGACAGACAGACAGACAGAGAGACAGACAGAGAGAGAGACAGACAGAGTCAGAGAGACACAGAGAGTGAGAGAGACAGAGAGACATACAGACAAACAGAGAGAGAGAGAGACAGAGAGAGAGAGAGAGAGAGAGAGAGAGAGAGAGTGAGAGAGGAGGGAGGCAGAGACTGAGAGAAAGAGACATATAGATATATAAATGAGACTAAGACCCCTACAAACCCCTGTTAAATGCCAGGTTTAGTGATATAAAAAAATGAGACCAAGACAAATAATTTCAGAACTTTTTCCACCTTCAATGAGACCTATAACCTGTATCTCAATTAAAAACAAACTGAAATCTTTAGGGGGGAGCAAATAATAAATAACTAAAACAATGTGGCTGCACAATTGTCCAGACCCTTAAACTAATACTTGGTTGAAGCACCTTTTGATGTGATTACAGCACTCTTTTTGAGCAGGAGCCTATCAGCACGGCCCATCTTGGAAACAGGATGTTGTTGTCACATGTAGTACACAACCAGTATGTGCCAGAAAATGCTGGATCTCCTTTAATGTTGCTGTAGGCCTCTCGGTAGCTTCACTGACCAATTTTCTTCTTGTCTTTTCATCAATTTTGGAGGGACGTCCTGTTCTTTGTAATGTCACTGTTGTCCTATATTTTCTCGACTTGATGATGACTGTCTTCACTGTGTTCCATGGTATGTCTAATGCCTTGGAATTTCTTTTGTACCCTTCTCCAGACTGATGCCTTTTGACAATGAGATCCCTCTGATGCTTTGGGAGCTCTCTGTGGACCATGGCTTTTTCTGTAAGATGCGACTAAGAAAATGTCAGGAAAAGCCTATAGAACAACTGAACTTATTTGGGGTTAATCAGAGGCACTTTAAATGATGACAGGTGTCTACTGATTCCTATTTAACATGAGTTTGAATGTGATTGGTTCACTCTGAACACAGCCACACCCCCAGGTATAAAAGGGTGTGCACACATATGCAACCACATTATTGTATTTTATTTTTTTATTTTTTTTACTTCTTTCCCTAAAGATTTCAGTTTGTTCTTCACTGAGATGTATGTCTCATTAAAGGTGGAAAAAAGTTCTGAAAAAATTTGTCTTGGTCTCAGTTTTTTATATAATTAAACCTGGCATTTTAACAGGGGTGTGTACACTTTTTATATCAACTGTGTATGGATATATATCATTTACTTTTGTACAAATGTTTCAATTTGTCATGTCAATAAATCAAACTGAACTGAGAGAGAGATAGAGAGAA